>NC_051324.1:57631539-58986010 GCF_015220235.1 Choloepus didactylus | reverse complement strand
TTTGTTATAAATATGTCTCCCAAATTTGCTAAATTTGACAACCCTAAGGTGGAGGGAAATGCTAGGAATGCTTCTATAGGCCTGAGTGCACACCAGAAGGTGTACCAATTCATGCTCAGCCTGATACCCAAGGATGAAAGAGGAGGAGTAAGTTTGGGGCTAACAAAGTGGTGGAAGGCCCCAATAGGACTTATTTCTTATTTTCTCCTGTGCCTCTGCAGGGGAAAGGCTTAGGCCACTATTTATATTTCTCTTTAGTCACTCACATAATTTCTTTCTCATTTCTCCGAAGCTCTTTTTTTTTTTTTTTTCAATCTGGAGGATGAATCCCATCTTGAGTGTCCCAAGCACTTCGCTCCAACTTGTTATTGTTAAAAAATATATAATATTAACAGCACTTCTCCCTCTGTAAACAATGAGGTGTGAAATACCAATAACTATAAATTCTAAAATGCTCTCCTTTCCTCTCCTTCCTCTTTCTGTCCCCTCCACACACTTCTTTGTCTGAGTGTTCAACTGATTCTTGTCATCCCCAGATGAGTCAATCAAGAGGACAATGCAAATTTGTTTGGGTTCATTAGCTTTCTCTGGGGAATAAAAAAAAGTACCAGGGCATATTGACCCTTATCTTCCAAGAAAAGCATATGCAATAATAGTAGTAGTTACAGTGGTAATGGTAGAAAAGAGTCATCTTACATTTGCATGTATTTGTTTGTTTATCCCTTATCAAAAAGGATTTGAGTGTATTTAACTGATATTGAGATTTGCATATTTTGAAAGCATGTGACACCCAGTCTTATTTCATCTCCTGACCATCCCTCTGAGGTAGATAGGAGAGGGACAAGTTTTCAGGCTGTACTTTCCCAATTTCCAAAAAGAGAGTCATGGAGAAGAGTACAAATGGCACGTGTCCCTTGCTCGGGAAGGGCAGGAGCTCAGCAAGCTCACACCACACGTGGCCGGAACCGCCCACCTCTGTGCTCAGGGTCTTCCCCTGGGTCTTGGTTATTTTTGCCCTTTTTGTATAATTTCTGCTTGCACTGAGAACTGTGTCTCTAAGGCCCCACCACACCCCCAATTCCAGTTTTCTGTCTGAGTAACCTGGACCGTTTCTCCTGCCTTCTCAGCCTGGGTTATTAAGAAATGGAATATTGTCCCGGGTGTTGCGGTCACTGCCTTGGTATCCCTCTTGGGACAGGAGGCTCTCAGGGAGAGCCTGGCTGAGACACAGTCCTGGTATGTTCCTGACTTCTGATGTCAGTGACCACAAAGAGAGGGGGAGGTGGTTTTTGTTCCTTGGTGTTTATATTTCTGAGGGAATTCATAACAAGCCATAAGGACTGTCAGCAGGGCCTACTACTTCAATCCCTCTTTGAATAGGAGCTGATGCATTAGAAAATAGGGGCCAGGAACCTCCCCCCTCAGAAACCTTCTCTCCCTCCACTGATGCAGCTGAAGATCCAGGATGGCCTCTCCTTTCTCATTCGGCTTCACCTCCCCACCGCCTGCTCTCTCCTTCAGCATCTGTCTTTGTCCAGGAAAGGATCAGCCGCTCGGGGCCTTTTGCTTGGTCTATGCAATCATTACCTTTTTTGGAAGAATCTATTCCTGAGGCTTTGTGGGCAGCTGGAGTTAGAGATAAGATTGGGGTAAGAAGGAGACTGCCTCCTGAGGGAGCAGGGTTGGGAGAGAAGTGGGCAGGACAGCAAGAGGGGTTCGGGCATAAAATTCTGAAGTGCCCATGAGTTTTCTCCCCTCGGCCATTCTGTCCTTGGCCAGAGCTGGGTGCAGGGGAGGGGATTTTCATCTCCCTCAGAAACTTGGAGGGTCTGTGATGTCCACTTTAGAATATTTGAGCTAGGAAGGTCAAGTCCTTTGTGCTCTTTTTCATGGCTCATGCCATTTCTTTACCTCATACCTGTGAAGCTGAGAGGGGAAGAAGGAAGCTGCTTTCAGGAGCTCTTTTCACCATTTTTCGCCTGGGTCAAAGTGCCCTTGGTGCTGCTCGGGCTCCTGTTCGTGTGGGGAAGCCCTCCTGCCTCTCGGAGGAGAACTGGAAGGGAGAGGGGAAGAAGCTTTGAGCATCAGGAGGGGTTCTGGGCTGCAGAGTCCTGAAATTTTTCATAGGGATGGCTCCCTGGGGCCCCATGTTTTTCCTGGCTGTACCGTTCCTTGGTCCCATGAGGGAGCTGAAAAGGCAGGAAGCTGTCCCTCCTCCCCACACCTCCCACATCCCCATCTTGTATCCTGTTCCCTACCTGGGGCATTCTCTGGTGTCCTCTTGTAAGGACCATCCCTTCCACCCTCCTCCTTCTCTGCCTTCACCCTCACTCTATACAGAACATAATAAAACTGATCATTTGATGAGGATAATTAGTTAGGCAATCTAGGTTAGAATCTCAGTTCTGCCACTTTGGGCACATCACTTAACTCCTTCAAGCCTCAGATTCCACGCTTGTCAAGTAATAATAGTTCCAGCCTTACAGGACTGTCAGGAGGACTGCGATAATCCACTGAAGTGCTAATCACAGTGCCTGGACGTGCAGTAAATGCTCAGTAAATGCCACCAAGAGTTGTTCTGGGATATTGGTCTGTGTTATCCAGCTGGCTTCGGAAGTGGTTGTGAAAGGCAGTGGAGGAGTTGGGAGAGGGCCTGAAGGGTCTTGTGAAATAGGCTGGAGCAGGGGGGGAGGTTTCCACCTTTCTGGCCAGTCCCATCAGCCTGGCAAGGAGCCATCATGGACATGCACCCATGTAATGCTGGATAAACTTGCTTAATGTCAGAGTAAGAAAGGACAGAAAACCGACCATGCCATTTAATCCCCTCATTGTACAGGTGAGGAAAATGAGGCTCAAAGGAGTGAAATGACTTATCTGAGGTCATGTGGCTAATTAGTGGCAGACCTCAGATCAAATGCATTTCCTGGTTTTCAGTGTTTTTTCCTGTACTGCATGTTCCCCAATCAATACTCAGGTGAAAGCACAGGCAGGGTCCTGGAGCTGCAGGGGGCTGTGGGATATGCTCCAAGGTTTTAGGGAGGGTGCTTGATTTGTCCTTTGTCAGGGTAAAGGAGGAAGCTGAAATGATAGGATAGTCTTGGGGTGTTATTCATTAATTAATTTATTCAGAAAAGGTTTATTAGCATCTCATAAAAACAGCTAACATGCATTGAGCACTTACCCTGGCTAGGCACTGTGCTACATTTTTACATGCATTGTCTTATTTAGTGCTCCATAACATCCCTGTGAGGGAGGGGCCATTATTATCTTCATGTTATAGCTGAGGGAACTAGGCTAGAAGAGTTCAGGTAACCTGCTCTAGTAAGTAGCTAGAAGGCATCAGAGCTGGGATTAAGTCTTGACCAGTTTATATAAAACTTATTTAAATAAAAATTATTTTTATATTGTATAGTAAACATTATATAAAATAATAGTTGAGACCTAATAAATTGACCCATAAATGGATTGCGTTTCATAGTTTGAAAAACGTTGGTCTAACAGGCATCTTATTCTGCAGGCCCCCTTCCTAAATACCAATCCATGAACAGGCATTCATTTAGCTTTTCTGATGCCTCAATTTCCTCCTTCCGGGGAAGGGTGACACCAGTTCATTCATGCTGGTTTAGCTCCAAAGTACTGGGTAAGCTCCAGGCCATTGGGAGGTAGCAGGGACTGCAGGAGGCAGAGGGCTACCGGAGCTCTGATCACAGAGCTTCCCCTTGGGCTCTTGTCTTACAGTCTCTGCCTCCAGGCTCACCCCGCTGTAACCTGAAGGAGAACCTGCTGAAGGAGAACTGCTACGTGGAGTCCATCGAGTTTCCCATCAGTGAGGCCCGTGTACTGGAGGCCAGGCCCCTTAGTGACAAGGGCTCTGGAGACAGCTCCCAGGTTACTCAAGTCAGTCCCCAGAGGATTGCGCTCCGACTACGGCCAGGTAGGGATGAGGCTCGCTGCTACACAGGGCACAAGGTGGAGGTCTCAGCAGGAAGTCTTGGGGAAGCAGCTCAAAAGGGAGATGGGGTGAGAAGAGAGGGATGTGGGGGAGGTAGGGAGGTGTGGGTAGGAGAATGAAAGTGAATAGGTGTTGGGACTTGAAGGCAGACTGAGTTGGATTCTTGACTCCACCATATATTAGCTGTTTGACCTTGGGGAAATTACTTCATCATTTTGACAAAGTAGGTGCTCAAAAACTGTTTGTCTCTTCTTTCACCCCAATGCCTCTGTTTTACCTACCTAATAGCTTTGTGTTGAGACTCAAATGAGCTATTGGATGAGAGAGCGATTGTAAGCCCCCTTTCCATGTGAGATTGGGGTAGAAGCATGGGGGCAGAGAGAAATAGGGACAGAAGAACTGCAGATGGAGGAAGTATTAGACTAGGAGACAGGCTTTTTGAAGCATTGATTTTGACTTTCCAATTAAATCAAGAGGAATTTAAAAGAGTACCTTCTCTGATTAAGGCAGGTTTTGGGTGCTATGGAATTCAGAGAAGGGTAGGACACAGTCCCTGCCTGTTAGAGTCTGAAGTGACTTTGGGGTGGGAAACCCTTAGGATCCAGTGGATTAGACCCAGAGGATTTAGAGAGGGTGAAGAATTTTTAGAATGGAAAAGGAGAGGGTAAGATTAGGAGGATCAGTAGACCACAAGAGGAATAGAATTGCAAGAGAAGGGAGAGGGGACCAGGACTTTCAAATTTGTTTTGATTAAGCAGTTACTATGTTCCACTTGTGTCCAAAACCACTTATTAAATCTTAGAGGGAGAAGAGGAGAAAAACTAACACCCTGCTGCCTTCCAGATGATTCGAAGAATTTCTCCGTCCAAGTGCGACAGGTGGAGGATTACCCTGTGGACATCTACTACTTGATGGACCTGTCCTACTCCATGAAGGATGATCTGAAGAGCATCCAGAGCTTGGGTACCAATCTGGCCTTGCGGATGCGTGAGCTCACCAGTAACTTGCGTATTGGCTTTGGGGCCTTTGTGGACAAGCCTGTGTCACCATACATGTACATCTCCCCACCAGATGCCCTCAAAAATCCCTGCTATGAGTAAGTACCTCCTCTAGGAGCCAGGATAGCATCCATCTCTCCTGCCCCAAGCAGGATCAAGTCCTAGTTCCTATTTCTAGCTCTAGGTTAGCTTCACTGGCTTTCTCATGGGCAAACTATATCTCCTCTCTACCTTGGCCTTTCTAACTGGCAAACAGGCTAGTTGATCTGGAGTTTGTGTCAGTAGAGTCCAAGGCTGCTTAGAGATCTAGAAAGAGAAATTCATCAGCTTCCTGGTCTTGGTCTAGGAGGTAAGAGAAATGGGAAGGGAATGAGGCCAGAAGGAGAGAGAAATTTATGGATAAAAAAACAGGAATTTTAAATTATGATTTCAGAAGGATTGATTCTATTGTTGTCATCATCGTCCCCCTTATCACCAAGGATGTTAGTCCTACAGAGTTGAAATCCAAGGGATTAAATTCTGGAGAGAAATAAAAGAGTGGAAATGACATTTATTGAACCCTTTAATAGTCTGCAAATTGTGCCTGTTTTGACACTTTGGCTTACAGCTGAATGGCTTGTTTATTTAATTGGTGAAGACTGCACAAATCAATGGATTATAGTAGTTTTAAATGATGGTTGTTGAGCCTGACAGCATGACTTTACTTATTGGTTTTCAAAGTTGTATGATGTGGCCTTTAACCTGCTTGTGTTGTAAGGTTCCCCAGTAAAGACATCAGCCATCAGTTAAACAAACCATTAGGCCTAGGGCTGAAATGCCTCTGTTGGCATGACCTATCAATTTATTGATGGTTCAGTAATATTAACTTTACCTTAAAAGCTTTTTCTTCATTGTGTTAGTGTTACTCTAGAGAAGTGTTAAGTATAAGCTGATAGCAACAACAATTAGAGCTTTTACTCTGTGCCTCGCTCTGGTCTAAGCGTTCTAGATGTATTAACTCACTTAAGCCTCACAACAACTCTTTTGGAATATTATTGTGCCCATTTTTACAGGTTAGGTTAGGGAGGCTTTCCCAAAGTCCCAGGACTAGTAAGTGGTGAAGCTGGGATTTGAACCTGGGTGGTCTGGTTCCAGAGCTCAGTAACTTATCCCTTAGGCTAGTTGGGTAGGGTTGATGTGATGCCTCAGCTAATTTGAGGGCTTTAGAGTCTAAACTGTTGGATAATTGTGCTTTTGTTTAGATCTGGCCTAGACATACAACTGTCCATATTTGTCACTCTCCCCTTTCTCTCCCACTCGCCATACTGCCTCTTCCATCTGGGTGTCTGCTTAAATTCTCTTTCATCCCTCCGTAGCATGAAGAATGCCTGCTTGCCCATGTTTGGCTACAAGCATGTGCTGACGCTAACTGACCAGGTGACCCGCTTCAACGAGGAGGTGAAGAAGCAGAGTGTGTCTCGGAACCGAGACGCCCCAGAGGGTGGCTTTGATGCCATCATGCAGGCTACAGTCTGTGATGTGAGTGTGGAGGGCATGGGATGCCAGATGTGGCTGGCATGGATCAAAATTGGGAAGGAAGTGGCTCAACCCTGATGATTTCTGGTGTGGAGTAAGAGAAAGGAGCTAAGCAGAGCTGCAGGCAAATGTGAGCAATGTTGCTCCTGATATGCAACCTCTGCTTGTGTCCACTCCTGACCAGGGCTGACTTTCCTTTGAACCTCAGTGGTTCAGGATGTTTTTTGGGGAGAGCATTTTCCCACCTTCTTTGGAAGTATTTCATAGTCAAGGCCGTGTTAACCTCAGTAAAGTAGACAGACGTTCAGATGGGATTTCTTCTAGATAAGCCCAGTTCTGCAGATGCAGATGGCTTTTAGATGGGCAGTGTCATCATTGTTGGTTATGTATGGAGTTGAACTCCACACAATTAGTTCAGTTTTTTGAACAAATCATCTCTGAGACTGTTTTCCTAAGATGACAGAAACCACCAAGATGGAAAGCAGGGGCTTGGGTTCTAAGGACTAGGACTGAGGTCCTTCTCCAAGAAGACTTGTGCAGCCTCTAAGGCAGGGAGGTCCTTGGGTTTTTGTTCTTTACCAATGACATGGCTAAAGTTGCTTTGTTTCCTTTACTTTTTTTTTTTTTTTTTTAACAGGAAAAGATTGGCTGGAGGAATGATGCATCCCACTTGCTGGTGTTCACCACTGATGCCAAGACTCATATAGCACTGGATGGAAGGCTGGCAGGCATTGTCCAGCCCAATGATGGGCTGTGCCATATTGGCAGTGACAACCATTATTCTGCCTCCACTACCATGGTGAGATCCCTGGCACCACCTATGGTCCCTATACATTATAGTCAGGGCTGCCCTAACCCAGACAGCTTTTGTGTGAATATGAAAATGGCAGTCCTTCCTCTGAACAGGCTGCAGGGCTTGATTTCAGCTCCTCCCAACTTCTTCAACCAGACAGCCTCATCCAAGATGCAACCTGCCGTCCATGTTATCACCACCTCCACTGCCACCACCAGCAGCAACAGCATCATGGCATCCAGAATGGACCCTAAGGACTTTTGCAGGCCCAGCTTGGGAAGCAGCCTTTCCTCTTTCCTCTGCACTGATTAGCTGGTTCTTGAAATACTATGTCCCTGTGGTTATTGTAATAAGGCAGGGCAAAAAGGGACAAAGATCATTGAAAGCATGGATTTCAGGTCCTGTGAGGAAAGGTTGTAGGAATTAGAGTCTTCTAGCTTGAAGTAAAGAAGTCTAAAGAATGATTTAGTTGATACATGAGAAGACTTCTTGTAAACTGTTTTCTATGGCCATAAAAGGTTAAATAAGAGGAAAGGAGTTTATATTGAAACAGGAGAAATTGCTCTGAGCCAAAAAAAAAATTGTTGACCCTCAGAATGCTGATACTCTGGGGATCGGGGGAAGTGTCACCTCTTCATCTCTTAAAGACAATGTAGCAACTACCTAGTCTTGGTGGTTTAAACATGTATGTGTAAAAGCAGGAGACTGTGCCAGATGATCTCATGAGCTCACTTCTAGGTCTAGGATCCCATGGACATGTTCACAATTCACCACCATCCCCAGTGTCACATGATTTCCTTGGTGTCGCCCATAGCCAAGCCGAGTACTACCAGGTGATGAGCGAGTCAGCAACCTTCGACACCACTATCTGTAAGCAAGGCAGTATACCAGGGGCTGAGGGAGATGCAGAAACTATGTAAGCTCCTACTCCACAGAAATTTTTGGTTTAATTGAGGAGAAAGGACACATGTACTTACTGATAACACATGACATATGATTCATGCTAAATGAGTGGCACAATCAATAAGGGCTGTAGGTATTCAAAGTGAGGGATGCTCGTCATGAGCCAGGATGGTCAAGGAAGGCTTCCTGTAAAGGGGGACTTGAGATGGGTCTTAAGGAAGGTGGAGGATTACCAAAAGAAGGCCATTCCAGATGGGAAGATAGGTCAGTGATGATTAGAAGTGGAAATATGGGAAATGAGGGTTGGAAAGGAAGGTTGAGGCCACATGGAGGAGGATCATGAACATCAGGCTAAGGTCATTTGCTTCAAAACAGGGGAAAAAACTTCAAAATGATGAGGCCTAGCCCAGTGCCTGGACTATGGAAGCTATTGCATAGTGTTAATGCATTGAATTCAAGTAGGAAGGCAGAGGGGCTCAGTTTTGGCACCACTGGGCTGTACCTTTTGATCTGTTCCTGGAGTTCACATCTGGGTTTGATCCCACTTTGATCTTGGGATGGAGAAGTTTAAGCACCAATACTATCTGGGCCACAGTGTCTGTCAGCCAAGGTGTAAGGTTTGGAATGCAGGGATGGTAGGTGGGACTTCTCCATTAACCCTCAACTCTCCTTTTCCAGGATTATCCCTCCCTGGGGCTGATGACTGAGAAGCTATCCCAGAAAAACATCAATTTGATCTTTGCAGTGACTGAAAACGTAGTCAATCTCTACCAGGTGACTGTGCCTTCAGGGCTTCCTGGGGTTCGGCCTGGATGGAGGACCTGCCCCGGGGAGCCACCCAAGGGAGCCTGCGTTTGGATGCTGGTCCCATGCTAGCATCAGCCTTGGTCACCAACTGGAAAAGACCCTCCCCCAACCTGATCCCACGTTGCTGAAGATTCCTCTCTGTGGGCTTCTCCTCCAACCTTGAACCTACGAGGAGGGATGTGTTGATGTTCACGGTGGTGGAGGGGAAGTAATTTGATGTGAGGAGTATGAGAGGCTCTTTATAATTTCTTTTAGGCCTGAAAAACTAATAGATATATTCCTTGTAGTGACAAGTACAATATCCTGTACTTCCCACTAATTTTCACTTCAATTCCCTCAATCTTATTTGGGGAGGGTCTTTGGAGACCACCACCTTCCTCTGTTAAGCCCTTGGTATCTTTGTCTTCCTTCCTAGAACTACAGTGAGCTCATCCCAGGGACCACAGTGGGGATTCTGTCTGCAGATTCCAGCAATGTCCTGCAGCTCATCGTTGACGCCTATGGGGTAAGTGTCATGGGCTGGGATGGGTTGTGGAGAGTCCACCTTGCTTGATTTTAGCCTTCAGGGATCAGATTTGGGAGTCCAGGCTGCCAGGCCATCAGCGAGTCTTACTGCCTTCCCCTTGTGCTCCCAGAAGCCAGAAGCTAGGTGATGGCCAGAACTAGGAGGGTGGCAGACTTCTGAGAAAGACATAGCCCAACAGTGAATGCCAGGGAGCAGCAGGGACAGAGGTGGAGAGCTTAGAGGAGGTAGAAGAGAGAGGGCACAGAGATGGTGATTAGATGTGGAAGGAGCAGGGCCCTGGATTGTTAGGGCCGAGTGAGGGGTTGCTGGGCTCCAACAAAAGGGATAAGAGGGAGCTGGGCCATGGGAAGGCAAAGCTGATTAAAAATTAGGTAAAAATTGCTTCTAGCCAAGGGATTCCCCCTTTGTACATCCTGAGGCCTGTAGGAGGCTGTTGCTGGTTTAGATTTTACCCAGAACTTGCTTAGGCACATGTGGGAACAGGGTGAGGGAGCAGATTCCTGGGCAGGAAATAGAGCAGCAAACTGAGGCAAACTCAGCATCTGACACTGCCAGGGTGTGTCCTGGGCCACCTGGCAGATTTTGCTGGGGATAGAATTGGCTCTTTTTACCGTTTCCTGTTAACTCAGTTCCTTACCTTCTTTTGCCATTTTCTGCTCAGAAAATCCGCTCTAAAGTAGAGCTGGAAGTGCGTGACCTCCCTGAGGAGTTGTCTCTATCCTTCAACGCCACCTGCCTTAACAGCGAGGTCATCCCAGGCCTCAAGTCTTGTGTGGGACTCAAGATTGGAGACACGGTGAGGTGGGCTGGGCTGAGCAGGTGCGGAAGCTGCAGCTCTGACCCTGGCCTGTGCTCCGATGCGTCTGTGGGCACCTCACCCTTTCTTCCCTGGACCCCCTTCCTGAAGGCCGCTACACGCTAGATGTGATGGAGCTGCCAACCTTTTCCCCTGAGGCTTCTGTTGCCCAAACCTTCTTTGTTAAGTGAACTTCACTATCAGGATTTTTAAAATATGTGCATTTAGGTTATTTGTTTGTTTATGCAGAGTTGATTGCAAATGAAAATTTTTCTTACCTTGAATCCCCAATCTCCCCCAGTGCCTTTCTTTCTGCCACATGACAAAATGACAGCGTCGTCTATTCCATAAATATATACTGAGCCCTGATCATGTGCCAGACATTGATCTAGCTGTCAAAGATACAACAGCAAACACAGGCAAAAATGCCTGCCCTTATGGAATTTTAAAATGCGAGTGCTCCTTTTGCCCCTTCAGTCCCTCCAGGGCTTTCCTTATTGGTTTGTCATCCTCTTCTTCTGCCCAGGGGGAGAGGAGCAGGTGGGAAGGAGAGAGAGAAAGATTCTGGGCACATGTACCCACACCCCATGCAAGAAGCATGCTTGATTGCATGAGTGACAAAATATTATATGGAAATGGAACAGTAGATCCTGAGCCTGAGGTTGGCCACTGAGTGCTGCAAACTACCACCTTGTGTGTCTTGCTGATGTTGTGTTATCAGTCCAGCTAGGTGAGCTGGCCAGAGCAGAGTGTTCAGGACCAAAGGTTCTGGTCAGCTTGGGCTGCTTTTTTCACATGTGGATCAAAAACCCAGGCTTCTCTTTCTTGGCAGTAAACCATGTCTCTGAATCCAGCCAGATATGTCATGACAGCACAATGGCCCCAGTGCTCCTGTTTTTGCCTTGCAGATGGTGGTAGTGGGAAGGCTGAGGGACTCCAGATCACGGGAGGGTAAGACACTCGGTTTGGGTAGACCTGGGCAGGGCAGGAAGCAGCTTCTTTTCCTCCAGGGCTAGAGTGTTCACTGGGCCCACCTGTGTCTAAATGAGCTCTTGCTTTCCCTCCAGGTGAGCTTCAGCATTGAGGCCAAGGTGCGTGGCTGCCCCCAGGAGAAGGAGAAGTCCTTCACCATCAAACCTGTGGGCTTCAAGGACAGCCTAACGGTTCAGGTCACCTTTGACTGCGACTGTGCTTGCCAAGCCCACGCTGAGCCAAACAGCCCCCATTGCAACAATGGCAACGGGACCTTCGAGTGTGGGGTGTGCCGCTGTGGGCCCGGCTGGCTGGGGTCCCAGTGTGAGTGCTCCGAGGAGGACTACCGCCCCTCCCAACAGGACGAGTGCAGCCCCCGGGAGGGCCAGCCTGCCTGCAGCCAGCGGGGCGAGTGCCTCTGCGGCCAGTGTGTCTGCCACAGCAGTGACTTTGGCAAGATCACGGGCAAGTACTGCGAGTGTGACGACTTCTCCTGCGTCCGCTACAGGGGGGAGATGTGCTCGGGTGAGTAGAATTGCACCCCCTACCCGTTCCAGTGACCACACACACACCTCTGCAAACATAGGCCCAGAGCCGAGGTGGGCACAGCAAGGGACTTGCCCACACAGGAAAGCCCAGTGGGCAGAGCTGAGTAGGTGACATTATTCTCCATTGGCAGAAAAGCAGAGAAACCCTCAGCATCTGGGTCCTTGCTCATGGGCTACAAGGAAGCTGAAATGAGCCTCTACTTCCAGGCTACTTCTCTCCTGGAACAGCATGGGAAGGAAGGGGAAATCTTAAGGGGAAGTTAATTTTCTTCTTTTCTTTCATCTGTCCCCTCTGCTCATGTTCTAATCACTGGTTGTTAATCTTCTCAAGTATAAGGACTGACTCCTTTTTTTTAAAATTCATTTTTATTGAGATATATTCACATACCATGGAGTCATACAAAGTGTACATTCAGTTGTTCACACTACCTTTATATAGTGTGTGTTCATCACCAAAATTAAGTTTTGCACATTTTCATTACCACACACACAAAGATAATAAGAATAAAATTAAAGTGAAAAAATAATTAAAGTAAAAAAGAATACTGGGTGCCTTTTTTTTTTTTGCCCCCATTTTTCTACTTATCCATCCATACACTGGACAAAGGAGAGTGTGAGGACCAACTTCTTTTAGGGTAAAAGATCATTGACTGATGGTAATTAGATTTTTATACATTTTAAAATTAAATTTGTAGATTTAGGTAATACATGACGTCAGAAAGTATAATCAAGTTAGTAATAATTTTACATGAATTTATCTTTTCATCACAAGAGACTTGGAAAATAGTGGTATATATGCAAGCATTGGAGCACATTTGATGAATTAATACACTTAGAATAATGCCCAGAAAATAGTAAGGACCTGTTAAATGTTAGCACTATTTTATTATTATTATTTCCACTATTGGTATGACTATTACTTTTTAGACTCTAGATCTGTGTGGTCCAGTACAGAAGCCACCTACTACATGTGGCTCTTTAAATTTAATCACAATTAAATAAAGTTAACAATTGAATTTCTTTATTGCTCAATGGCCACATGTGACCAGTGGCTACCATATTGGACAGTGCAAATATAGAACATTTCAGCACTGTGGGAAGTTCTATTGGATAGAGATTCCCAGCCTGCAGATTGGGGATTATCACTCTGAGCCCTTCTACCTGCAGGATGCTGAGTTGCTGTCCTTCTCATGACAAAATTCAGTAACATCTTGAGGCCTATTGATGTTCGCAGGCTGGTTTCTCCTTGCCCCAAAGGTCACTCCCTGGGTGTTTCCCAGCTGGAAGTTGAACTAATTATAATGTAGTCTTGTTATGTGCAGACATACAGACAACACTCTCACAGGGCAGATAGGCAGTTCGAGCTGTTACTGGGCCACCTGGGGTACGTTTTTGCTGGACTATACACTGTGGCTTAATCCTTCATCTATCAGATTGACTGAAGACATTTGCAAGTTGGTTGGGACTGGGATATGGTGTATTCTGTGGCCAAGGAACACGGAGATTTTTATTGGCTCCCATGGTGATTAAATCTCTGACCCAGCTTAACTTCGTTAGCATTGGTTCTAACCAACTGAGCTAATCCTCACAGGTGTTCATTTTAACACTAACATCAGCCTTTAAAAAAACAAGCTTGATTAGGAAGGAAATTCTGTGGCATTCTAAAGTGTGCCAAAGTAGTATAAAAATGACTTTTTATTATCTATGCTATTGTTTCCTTTACTCATGCCAACTTGAGAGAGATTGGAGGAGAGAAATTAGGGAGAGAGAAATCAGGAACACAGAGATGTATGTACAGAAACCACAGCAGTTTGGATAAGGGGGTAAGGTAGGGATTTCAGTACACTTCAATATTTAATGATATTTATGTCATATTCAAAGTACCAAAGGAAGTGGCTCAGTTTGAAGTGGAAGACCCATGAGCAGAAGGCTGGGGCTGAGGGGAGAAGGTTTTAGGCCCTGGGAGAGGCTAAAGACAGCCTGCTGGGGGTGAGGTGGATTGAGGGAACCCTCGCTTGCTCCTGCTCCCCCTCCCCGGACTGATTGGTCCTTGTCTATTGTGAGGCACTATGAGAGGATCCCAGCCAGAGTGTGTTTCCTTTGGCTGCCGGCCCCACTGAAGCCACAAAACAAAGCTGACATGGCTAGCAGCCCCAGTTCCTGCCTCCCACTGGTACAGGAACAGCTTGTTCTCCATGAGCTCCAGTCTAATTCATGAGGGAACCCCAGGCAGCAGCTCCAGTCACCCAGTGGCCTCCCTCTACCACTTCCTGCTGGGGTGTTGGTGCCCACCCGTGCCCAAGTCTGGGTCCTGTGGTGCTGTCATCACATCCTCCGGAGACGGACACTCAGGGTCACACACTGAGCACCTGCTCTGGGCCAGGCACTGGATCCATATGGATGAACAAGGGGATCATGATTCCTGACCACTGGGAGCTTATAGCCCAGATCATCATTGTCCCTCCCCAGAGTTGCCGGCCCCGTGGCTTGCTCTTTGCCACAAACAGGGGCTCATGAGGTGGGCTTGCTGTGTAGCAGCTGTTTCCCTAGCTCCTGGCCTCTAAGCATGGCGGCCAGTTCCTTGGCTCTCCTCCATGCTCCCCCTCCTCCCCTCGCCACTGGAGACATAGTCTTTGTGACTGCCCATTTTTAGCATCCCTGTCTCAAACATCCAAGAGTGCACGTTGGTCCTCAAGGGACTTTTCCACCTGCTACATTGAAGAACACAGATCAGGCATTCTCTGTGGGCTGGGATCCATGCTGGGTGTTGTGGGACACAGAGCAGTGAATAAGGCAGTTTTGCATTTCATTAACATACCTGAGGATAATTCCCAACACAAGGCAGAATCTTCCAGATCCCACAAGTGAGGTGTCCTCAGGGAGTGTTGCAGGAATCCACAGGAGACAGACTCATTGTGGACAGGGGAGGCCTGGGAGGCTTCATGGAGGAGGTGGGATTTCTGATGAATCTCAGAGGAAAAGTTGGCTCATAAAGGAGAGGAGCAGAGCCCAGAAGGCCTAGCTCTCTATATAGGGAGAGTGATTGCATTCTCTCTGACCTGAAACTCTTGTTCCAACCTTTCTTCCCATCTCCTCTCCTCCCATCCTCCTCCTTCTTCTTCCTCCTCCTCAAACCCTTTCTCTTCATTTCTCACCCCCTCCTCTGACTTTGCCGTGGACCCAGGCTCAGCCTCCTTTTGGCTGGAGGGCTGCCAGTCCTGCGACATCACCACACTGTGGCTGCCTTTATTTTAAGGGCTGACCCTGCCAGGGCTTGGGGTCAGCTGCTGGCTCTGGCCTGTCACTTATACCCCAACCTCACTCCCTGGATGGCCTGGCAGACCATCTCCTCAAAGATCACTTTATTTAGCCTCACAAAGGAAATACTGTGGACGAGGGTTTCTGAGGAGGCGGAGGCCTCTGAGCGCTGCCAGGCCTCTGGTGTTGGCCTTTCCCCATCCAGAACCATGGCCAAAGGAAGGGTGTAGTGGATGCTGTGGGCCCCCTCTGCTAGCTGGCATACCTGTCCCCCAGCTCTGAGGGTTGACTGATAATAGTGCGCAGCTACCCCTTCTCCAGAAAATTGTCCTAAGCTGGCAGGAGCTGCCAATGACTGACAGACAGCCCAGTCCCCTTTGCCCAAGGTGAGACGAGCTCCCTGGTGCTGTTCATGCTCCACTACTCATGTCCACTGTGGGATCAGGCTGGGGTGAGCCTCTGGCTGAGACCATATTCCTGCCTGCTTTAATCCTGCCCTACCCTGCTTCTCTCCCTTCTGTTTACCCAGTATGACACTTGAACAAGAATTCTCACCTCGAGCTGTACTTCTAGGGAACTCTTCTGGTTTGCTAATGCTGCCATTATGCAAAATACCAGAAATGGATTGGCTTTTATAAAGGGGGTTTATTTGGTTACACAGTTACAGTCTTAAGGCCATAAAGTGTCCAAGGTAAGGCATCAACAATTGGGTACTTTCCCTGGAGGATGGCTAGTGGCGTCCAGAAAACCTCTGAAGGTATCAGCTCTGGAGTTCTGGTTTCAAAATGGCTTTCTCCCAGGACGTTCCTCTGTAGGCTGCAGTTCCTCTTCAAAATGTCACTCTCAGTTGCGCTCCAAAATGTCACTCACAGCTGCTCTGCATCTGGGCCTGTGCGGCTCTTTTTAAAGTACTTGAGTGATCCAATTAAGACCCACCCTGAATGGGGGAGGGGGCAACATCTCCATAGAAATGATCCAATGAAAGGTCTCACCCACAGTTGATTGAGTCACATCTCCATGGAAACACTGAACCAATAGGTTCCAACCTGATCAATACTAATCCCTCTGCCCCCATAAGAATGTATCAAAGATAATGGTGTTTTGGGGGACATAATACATCCAAACTGGTACAGGAACCCAATGAAGGTACAGGGCCTGTCTCTTCTTTCCCTGCTCCCCTGCCAGCCCCAACATCCCTGCTCTCCAGATATCCTTGGTGGCTGGGTATGTTCCCCATCCTTCTCTGGGGGCAGACATTTCTTTCCAAGGCAGCAAAGATGTATCTGAGTCTTGAATGCCAGGGGGTGGTGCTGGAGTCACTGGCAGAGGGACCCACAGTAGCCAAGAGACATGTGTCGGGCCCACCAGGGCCCTGGAGAACAGTAGGTGCCAGATAGTTGCTGTCTGAACCTGGCCAGGTACTACCTCCTCCTCTATCTCCCCAGGGCCCATCTGCTCACACAGGGACATGGTTTCCAGACTAATGCGGGTCACTTCCCCTCAGGCCCTGCCTTTCCTCTGATTAACAATCAGATTTTTGTTATTCATCCCCTTCTTCCTGATTCAGAGCACTAGAGAATGAGTCATCTTTCTGCAGGCTTTAGGAGCCAATTTTTAAAGCTTTATTAACTGAATATTAGGGGATATAGTATTGTGAGTTAATGCCTGCGTTTAATCAGTCTTAACTCCTCCACCCTTGTTTCTCCTTGGTCTTAACCCCCCCCACCCTTGTCTCTCTTTGGGGATGGCACTGGGATGGGGGACAGGAGATGGGAATGTCTATAATGAGTGCTAGAAACTCAGTATCCAGAAGCTCCCTTTCTGCCCCATCGCACCAGATTATGACTTGAATAATTCAGTGCTTTTGAATTCCTAAGGTGTTTTATGCTCTTTCTCATTGATATCAGGCCTGATCACTGGGCTTTCCCTGACTTCCTCCTTCCAAATTCAGTCTCTCTTGTTCCTTTACTGATCAAATTGAAGACTATTCCATTAAAACTGGCTCCATCTGCTACTGGTTAAAGTCATTTTCTCTGGAGGTCACAGAAGCCTCCTGGAAAGATCATGTTAGTATAAATATAAAAATAATAAAAAGCATTGTTTACAATACTGCATAGAGGTTAAGAGAGTGGGATCTGAAGTCTGACTGACCTCGGTTTGAACCCTGACCCTGTCATTTACAAGCTGAGTGGCCTTGAGCGAGTTACTTAACCTCTCTCTGATCTCACAGGGGTGACTGCAAGAAATTGGTGGGATAACACATGAGCAGCACTTGTGCTTGGCACTCAAATGTTTGCTGCCGTTATTATTACTGTTGGCACCAGCTTCCACTGAGAATATTTATTTCCTCAGTTGGTTTGAAATATAGATACAGCTCTCTTCTCTAAACACCTCCTGAGGCTTCCCCTACATCCCAAGGCCACATGTGATGTAATGAGGGTGAGGCTGAGAGGAGAACGGGGACAAGAAAGATGGTTGGAGGCAGTTGAATGATTTCTGCAGCTAAAAAAAAAATGTTTTTTATTAGAGGTTTTGTAGGTTTACAGAAAAATGCAGAAAGTTCAGAGTTTCCATATCCCGCCCTCCCGCCAGTTTTCCCTATTATTAACATTTTGTCTTAGTGTAGTACCTTTGTTACATTCGATGAAACAATATTATTATGATTATATTACTTCCTAGTTGGTTTCTGCAACTTTTGAGTGCAGGGCAGGAACAAGGATGAGCAATAGAGGCTTGGGGGAGGCCCCTGGGGTTCCCAGGGCCATTGCTAGTGATTGCCTCTGCTTGTGTTCTCTGTAGGA
Organism: Choloepus didactylus; assembly: GCF_015220235.1. Lineage (NCBI taxonomy): Eukaryota > Metazoa > Chordata > Mammalia > Pilosa > Megalonychidae > Choloepus > Choloepus didactylus. The sequence continues at coordinate 58,968,141 of NC_051324.1, read as the reverse complement.
CTCACTGTTCCTTTTTCTTCTCTTCTTTTTTCCATTTAGCTTCTCCCATTTTCTGATTCCTTTTCTCTGTGGTATTCATGGGATCTATTTGACAGTCCTGGCCCTCAGCCTGCTACAATGTAGGCCAGATTTGTTCTCTGTGATAACTTGGCTCCCGTGGCCCACTCCTTGGGCTCTTGGTGCCTTCTGTCTGCTCCTGGGGTGCCCCACCCCACCTGCCCCTGCATTCAGGTCATGCTACGTGCACATTCCCTTCTTAGGCATTTGGCTAACTCTGGTTCTGGATCCCGCCATTCCTCCATTCCCCCTGTCTACAATTTTCTGGTCTGTGTTTGCTACCTCAGAGCCCCATCTCTTATTTAGCAAGATGACAACTAGATGATTTGAGAAACAGAATAATGGACATTGGTGGCTGGTTTGTTAGTGTGGGAGGGGTCCAGCCTGTCTGAATTGGAGTCTCTGTTGTTAGCTAACCCAACTGGGTGATGACAATGATAGGTCTTTTGGGTCAAGTAGGAGACTGGGACATCCTTATGTCATGTCAATGGGAGAGAGTTTTGGGGGCCTGGAGAGCCCTTTTGCCATCCTCAAGTCACACCATCAAGGCTGCTGTGTGCCTGCCCAGGGCTTAGGGTTATGGGTTAGTGCTGTTCCAGTGCTCAGGCTAAAGAACTTGCTTCTAGTCCTCAGACTAGAAGCTAGCAGAGAGGGCAGAGGGATCCAGGAGAGGGCAAGAGGAAGGGTGGGAGATCTGGGAGAAAGGGAGGGAGACTCTTAGCTTCTGAGACTTCTTTGCTCCACAGTGACTCAATCCAAGTCCTGGCATACCTTGGGACACCTAGAAAATTGAGTTTCTCCCCTCTAGGTAGGGCTTTCCCTGGTAGTGAGCCAGTTCCCTGCCAACCAGGAGGATCATTCTTTGTCTGGTTGGGAGAGCAGGGTGGCTGTTTGCGACCTGCTGTCATGAGGGTGGGGTGGGGGGGCTCAGCAGCTGGTCCACCCCTGTGGGTTGTGTGCTTTCAGGCCATGGCCAGTGCAGCTGTGGGGACTGCCTCTGTGACTCCGACTGGACCGGCTATTACTGCAACTGCACCACGCGCACCGACACCTGCATGTCCAACAACGGGCTGCTGTGCAGTGGCCGGGGGAAGTGTGAATGCGGCAGCTGCATGTGCATCCAGCCGGGCTCCTACGGGGATACCTGTGAGAAGTGTCCCACCTGCCCTGATGCCTGCACCTTTAAGAAGTGAGTGGGCAGCTTGGAGACAGTTGGGAGGCTGGGAGGTGGGAGAGGGTCCACCAGACTAGAGTCCCCACTCTTGAGGTTCTGTCTCTTACTCACCAAGACTTTAGAGAGATGAATCTTCCCCAACTAAATGGCTAGCTTCCCTCTTTCTGCTGAAATATTTGAAGAAGTTAGAGGTAGAGCTAGCCATGGAGGGACCAAAGAAGTACTAGCTGGACTCCAGCTGGAGAAACTCTTCTCTGAGGGTGACATTCTGAATCCCTCTGAGTTGGGAGGAAGGCTAAACCAGGTAAATTCCATGGGGCGTTCTGATGCTGATATTCTGATTCTATGGAAGGCATGGGGACTGGAGATATGAAGGGCACTGCGAATCAGGGAAATGTCACTGGTCTAGACCCATTTTGGGGTCAGAGAAAGCCCCTGTCAGCTGAAGTCGACAGCACTGCCATTCCTCTTACCACTTTAAGCAGTGTTTAGGCAGGTTTAAGCAAGACATGTGGCCTGTGCAGTCCCACAGGGCCCTGTGCTTAGAAGGGCCCCATACTTGGTTTAGTGCTCTGTTGTCACTGTCTTGAAATCCTTAGTAATTAAAAAAAAATTTTTTTTCCTAAGGTGAAATTCACATAGTATAAAATTAACCATTTTAAGGTGTATAATTTAGTGGCATTTAGTGCAATGTACCTTTTCTATCTATATCAAGTTACAAAACATTTTCCATCATCCCCAAAGAAAACCTGTACCTATGAAGCAGTTACTCTCCCCAGCCCCTGGAAACTGTTAGTGATTTTTGAACATGGGACCCCACATTTTCATTTTGTACTGGGCCCCCAAGTTACGTAACTGGCTCTGCTTTAAGGCTCCCAGAAGTGGTATAAGGCTCACCCTCCTATCACAGCCCTGGGGATGTGAAGAAGTTCAGTGAAGGACCTGGGAGCCTTTGGCTGCCAGGCTCTGCCTATGGGTGAGGAGGGCACTCCAACCCTGGAACTCCAGAGTTGACTATCTTGGCCCCCAGGATTGTCTTACAGGTAACTTTTTTCTGATGTGGAGCAGCTTGCTGGGTTTATGGAGGTCAGAGCTGGCCCAGGAGACACTTGGGGTTTGTACCTCTCTTGCCTTAAGGCCTGTGTCCTCTTTCCTTTAGGGAGTGCGTGGAGTGTAAGAAATTTGGCCGGGGAGTCCTGCACGAGAAAAATACCTGTAACCGTTACTGCCGTGATGAGATTGAGCCCGTGAAGGAGCTTAGTAAGTTCAGTGTCTTAGAATCAATCACACATGCCAGATTCCACATTTTTCCGATTCAATCACTGAACCTCTCCAACTCTTATCTGCAAAATGGAACAGTAATGCCTGCTTCGTAGGAACATCATGCAGGCCTGATGCACAGTGAGCACTTAATAAAAGCCTGCTTCCCTGAGAGTCTTCCTGAACCCCTTCTAATTTGTTCAGCAACCCCCCCAACCCCCACTCCCCGCTTTCTGCTTCCCAGAGTCCAGAGTCTCAGCAAGGCTCTGCAAATAACAAGTGTTTGTAAATCAGGCAACCCTAACCCTCCACAAGGAAAGGAATATAATGCACCCCCATTTTACAGATGAAGAATGTGAGGCACAGAGCTGGGAAATGGTTGCCACAACAGTCATCATCTTAACTTACTAGGCCAGTAAGCATTTACTAAGTACCCCTCTAGTTTTCAGCAATGCCCAGGCATATGGCTTTACTGGTTTGGAGGCAAGTCTCCACTTTTAGGTATTTTGTCACCAAAATCTACATCCTGAAGCCTTTGTTGCTGTGGGAAGCTGCACCTGGAACAAGAGAGACAGAAATACGAAGAGTGGGCAGCGAAATTCTTGCCTGTGATTACTTGGGACTGGACTTGGTGTTGACTTTAAAGGAGTTGGTCGTTGGTGCTGTCGGCACATCTGAGACGGTCAGCACATCTGGGCCAGCTAGTCATTGGGTGGTGCCTGGGAGATGGTGAGCTCTCTGAAGTAGCAAGCTTCCACGGAGGCAAGGAGACATTTTCATTGAGAGCCACAATATGATACAGCTAGTCAGTCAGCTTCTGGGTGGGGGTAGTGGTATCTTATGGAAAAGAGCAGGATCTCTGGACCCTTTGGCTATTTGCAGATGAGGAAGTTGAAACTTAGGAAAGTTAAGTAACTTGCCCAAGCAAAGAAATTGTGAGTTAAAATTAGAACAAAAGCCTGTAAGCCTTGCTCCTCCCACCGTACTGCAAAACCATTGGTTTACTGTGGGCCTACTGAGGTCAGGTGTAGCATGTACTTTGAGACTCATGTTCTAGTTCTGCTTCATCCTTTATTTCCTGCCTGACTTGGTGCCTTGGTGTCAGTTTTACTCATCTGGATTCACCAGTGCAGGGCATAGTGCAGCTGGTGGAGGGTAACCCTTGATTTCATTGGCAGAATAACAGGTTTTAGAATTAGAAAGGAGGAAGTCTGGAAAACATGACAAGAGAGAGTATAGGATGTCTGTGGATGGCACACTGGATCAGAAGCAGAAATGGAAGAAACATAAGGGCTGAGTAAGTACACTATTGAAAATCATTGAGCAACAAGAAAAAGAGAGGGGAAAGAACAACCGTTGTGCGTTGGTTGCTATTTAATTTATGTGTTTTTATCTTCATCACAACGCTGTGAGATGGGGGTATTATTTTCCTTTAGTTGCTGAAGGAGAGATTCACGGAGGTCACGTAACTTAGCCAAGATCACACAGCTTACAGATGGTAGAACTGGTTTTTGAACCAGAATGTGTAATACTATTATATCACATTTCTTCCAGAAGAAGGAAGAACCAAAAAGAAACCCAAAGAGGGAGAAAACACATCAGTGAGGGTCATCTGGAGCCATTGCCAGGCATGGTCACCATCTCAAATCTAGGCTTCATGCCTAATGTCAGCCATAGGGTTTCTGGCCATGTACTTTCCCGTAAGCCCCATGACTGGGCTTGGGGGTGACCCATCTTCTAGGAATTGACCCATTTTTCTTTTTCTTTTTTTAAAATTAACTTTATTTATCAAATAAAAAACAAAACAAAACATTTCCAAATTAAACAAAGCAAAGTAATGGGAAAAACAAATATCCTGAAATAACTATTCCCTCCAATATGCTCCTACCATACCAAAAGACCCATTTTTCATTCCTCTTCCTCCCGCCCCCTAGAGGACACTGGCAAGGATGCAGTGAATTGTACCTACAAGAATGAGGAGGACTGTGTTGTCAGATTCCAGTATTATGAAGACGCCAGTGGAAAGTCCATCTTGTATGTGGTGGAAGAGCCAGGTGAGTGAACCCCGAGGGCTCCTGCCCCTGCCCTCCAGGGAGATAGACAACTGCATTAGGCAGAAATTTCCACACATCACTCTTGTGTATACAGCCAGGTTTAGCCTGGCCTTACAAGTGATGAGTTAGAGCCTGTCATCTGGGTATGGGGGGATGTATAAATAAAAATATTGGAAAGTGATTTGCTAATCAAGAGGACAGAAAATAAGATGGAGAGAGAGAAGGAGGGGAAGGAGAGAAAAAGATAGGTTTGGATCCAACCAAGGAACAAAATATATCATAGCATTTTTGAGGTGATAATGGCAAGAAGTAAGGACTTGAAATTCTAGGACTTTGCCTAAGGCATCTACTCCACTAAAAGGGAGTTGGTTGCCAAGAGCAACCAGCCTGCTGCTTTAGATAAAGGCCTGATTGTTCCAGATGTTGATTTCTGATCAGGTCCACCATAAGATACTGTGATGTGTTGGAGGCACTTACCCAAGCTGCTCGGAACAGTGAGAAGGTGGTGCTTGCTTTCAAGGTGCTCTGGAAAAAGACCAACCACCATCCAACACAGCAGATTTGCTTGCTTCCTCTTACCACCTTGATCGCCTTCTTTTCCCCTAAACAACGGACTAAGATATGAATCATTAGAAAATATTTTTGAGCCCTTTTATATCATGTGTTGTGCTAGGTGCTGGGAGTATAATAGTGAATAAGGCAGAGGTGGTGCTCACAGGCCATGGGGGAGACAGGCATGTAAATGAATAATTACAGTGCAGTGGAATAAGTCCTATGATGTGGGAACAAAACCTTGTGTGAGTGAAGGAACAAACTCTGGAGACTAAATCAGCGGGTCTCTTGATATTCATTACAGGTGTAATAGTTTCTTGAAATTATCCTTTAGACCAGTGTGAGCAATCTTTTTCTTTAAGGGGCCAGATGTTAAATATTATAAGCTTGGTGGGTTGTCCGGTCTCTGCTGTGACTACTCAGCTCTGCTAAGGTAGCATGGAGACAGCCTTAGACATTATGGAAACAAAAGGGCATGGCTGTATAGACATTGGGCTCCCTGACCTCTGCTTTAGAGACCAGTGATTCTTAAACTTTGGTTTATGTCAGAATCACCTGGGGAACTTAAAAAATCTCAAGGCCTGAGCCCTGTTCTACTTCAACAGGCCTAGGCCCCTGTGTTCTTTATTAGTGCTCCTGGTAATTCTGATACACTCCAACATTTGAGTGCTTCTGCTTTAGACACCTCACTTCCCTCAGAAGCCGTCTCAGATCTCCTCCTTCCTCCTGCTGACTAGGTTTGGCACTCCTGTGTGATTCTCAGGGCATCTGTGCCTCCCCTAGAAGGGCTTTCATCACATTTTAAATTGCTTGTTTAATCCCCATGTCCCTCTGTAGGTCATAAGCTCCATGAAGGCAGGAACAGTGTCTTATTTATTGTTATATCCCCATACTTAGCTCAGACATCTTCATAGAAGTTATTTAATAAATGGTTGTTGAATGGATTAATAGGACTAGTTACCCTTTAGGACAGGTGGGCTTGACTCCTCCTGGAATCTGTTAGGAGAATTTTGGCTGCTTAAAGAAAGAAAGGGACGAAGGTGGGAAAAGGGGGGCAGAAAAGTCCAGAGGAGGCTCCGCATCACCCGCTTCCCTCTCCCACAGCCGTGTCGGCCACGTGGCTGTCTTTGTGGGGAGAGGAGGGCATGGTGTGCCTGTCTAGGATCTTGCTTATCAGCCCTTTCCCGAGCTCCCCTCCTTTATAAGGGAAAAGGAAGGTAAGAAAGGGCGTCATCTTGATGTTATTTAGTGACTCAGGGAAAGCTGATGGGAAGGTATGTTTCTGTGGAGGAGCAGATGTGGATCAGTTTGACCACGTTTCCCCTACGCCTTCCCACCCATGCACATGGTACATGTTACGGGGTCTTCCACATCCACCTTCTCTGTACCTTTGTCCCTTCTCTTTTCTGAAGGGTGGTGTGTCTTTGCTTTTGGGTTTAACATTACTTCATCCCTTTGCTACAACAATCCTTGCTGATGATCCTGCTGCATCACTTACCAAAATCATTTGCCTTAATATTCTGAGGCTGGAATTTACTGCCTGAAGATGTGGGGAACAAAAGAGATGGTAACCTGGAGGGTACAAATAACCCCCAGTTGGGTGACTTTTCTGACTTACTGCCAGTAGACCCCTTCTTCCACATCAGGAGATGGGACCACAGCTCTAGAGACCCACATTTCCTAACTTGCTGCCCTATACCTCCAGGCTCTGCCTCTCCTCCTCTTTCCCCCTCCCAACCATTTCCAGGGCTCTGACTTTAAGTAGAATATAGCAGCTGGGGTCCCAGAGCATGGGAGAAGGTTATTCCCCTCCCCTTCCCCAATTCATGCCCTTTCAGATGCTCTCTTTGAATGGCAGAGCCTCTGCTGAGCAGTAAAAAGAGTGTTGCCAAAGGATTTGGCATTGAACAAGCAGAATCCACATGGAATGGGCCACCCTGAGGTGGGCCCTTCTCACTCCCAGTTAGGGTTATCAGATGATCCCATGCAATATTTGGTACATGCTTATACTAAAATGTGATCCATTGTTTATCTGAAATTCAAGTTTTACTTGAAATCCTGTACTTTTGTTTGGTAAATCTACCAACACTATTTAGAATTAACTGACCCTAGGTCACCCCCATTGATCCACACCACTGTGGTGAGGAGGGCCCTATACAGACACTTTAATATTGTCTTCTGCTTCCAGAAAGCCTGCCATCCACCCCTTTCAAGAGGGATGATTAACAGATTTTTTTTTTTTCCTCCTGAAGACCTCCTGGCATTCTACCTGTTCTCATCCTAACATGCAGAGTTGAGGGAATTTTACTCTGAGGTTTGAGGGGCAGCCCTACCTCCGTCTTCTGGAGAATTCATAATCACTTTTCCCAGAAGAACTGGGACCCTCCAGTCCTGGGAACTCAGACACCGGACCTCTCTGCCTCTCTCCAGGCATTCCTTTGATTATAGACAGAGGTTATAATTTGGTGGGTTGGGAAATAGTCAACTTGGTTTTGTGGTGGTGGTTGTTTGTGGTGAGTATAGGGTGTAAATTTAGGGAAGAAGCTGAGAGAAGTGTGTATGTGGGTGTGACCCCCTCTCCAGACTCATCTAAACCCATATCTACAAACACCTAGTTGCATAACACACGAGTACCTGAGTGAGGCCACCCATCAGATTTCCGCAGCTTATGGGAAACAGAGCTCTGCCAGGCTTACTCAGCCTTGGTCCTTAGAGGGATGAGGCACCTCTGTTTGTGTTGATTGCTGACTGGGGTTGAACAGGAAGTTGGCTCTCAATAGGATTAGGATTTTCGATGACTAAATATTTTGGGAAAGAACCTAAAATATTGTCATGGCTGGCAGGCCTCCTGGTCTCTGAGGATGCGGAAAAAGGTCATTGGGTTCCCAGACCTCAGGGAAGTAAATATCTAAACCAGGATAACAAACTCAAATGCCAACAGGGGATAGGTAGGGAAATTAGTGAGAACAGCTGGATGTAATAATGACCGTCATAGTAGCTGGTATGAGCACTTTGCTCTGTGCTAGGCTATTCTGAATTTTTAAAATATGTTAATTATTCCTCATAAAAAGTGTTTGAGATTGACGTTATTACCTTCTCCATTTTAAAGATGGAAAAACAGGAAACACACCCAAAAAGGTTAAATGATTTACTCAAGATCACATACCAAAGTCAGTGGTAAGCCAGGATTCAAACCAAGGCGGTCTGGCTGAGTCCACCGTAGCAGAGACATGATGACAGGTCACACTTTGCCTCGGTTTTGGGGAGACGATAGAGGATGGTGAGGACTGGGGCACACTAGAGTGCATGTGTCCCATGTAAAAGGGGTGGCTGCTTCTCATCTCTTGCCAGTTGCTGTCATGAGGGAGTATAGGTTGTATTTCTAGATCTTTTGTGTTTGTTTTTTTTTTCCAAATGGAAGGAGAAGAATATGAAAATTTGCAGGAAAATCTCCGATTATTCAATGTTGGCAACAAAATCAAATTTTTTATAGCTACTCATGTGAATGAACACTGTGTGGGCTGGATTTGGCCTGCGGGTGACCAGCTCACAACCTCTGATTTTAATCACTCCATGTAAATGATTGCTGTCCTAGACGTGCTTTTTTTTTTTCTTTTGAAATGCGGTCCTGTTTCCTTCAGATACCTTTCCAGTACTTTATTATGTTGTCAAGAAGACCTTTTTCCTAGCCAGTTTAAGTGACTCCTGCTTCACTCACAGCCACCTGCTCTGTGCTCTTTCCTGACAGAGTGTCCCAAGGGCCCTGACATCCTGGTGGTCCTGGTTTCGGTGATGGGAGCCATTTTGCTCATCGGCCTTGCTACTCTGCTCATCTGGAAGCTCCTCATAACCATCCATGACCGGAAGGAGTTTGCTAAATTTGAGGAAGAGCGAGCCAGAGCAAAATGGGACACAGTAAGAGGCTGGGCCAGGCTGGGAGTTTTCTTAAGTCGTCATTTCTAGGGCCTGATGTGGAAGTAATAGATGCTCAGGGTGACCAGGTTTGCAAGCACCTTAGCCTCTGTTCTGGAAACTGGGAGACGGTCTGACTGTCGCCTTAAGCTTCCTTAAGCTTCCTGCAAACCACCTGGTTTTCCCCTACAAGGAGACTATGAGCCATGTCTGTGAGTAATGAATGAGCACAGTGCCCAGCTCTACTCTGAACACTGCAAGGAAATGAAACAAACTTATTCTCCAGCTGAGGAAGAGGACAAACTTGAGAATTCATTGTTGAACATACAATGCAGTATATACTGATGAAGGCCAAAGCATTCAGCCGCAAATTGGAAAAATATAATAGCTAACATTTATTGAGAGTTTACCATGTGCCAGGAACTAGTCTAAATGCTTTTAACTCATTAACTTATTTCATCCCTGTAACAACCCTAATGGAGGGCACTATTGTTAGTGGCATTTTATAAATAAGGAAACTGAGCACAAAGAAGTTAAGTAGCTTGCTCAATTATGGGAGGGAATTAGATGAATAAAGGAATGACTTTGTGGGTCTGTCCTTTAGAAATAGTGGCGGGATGGCATTCCCCTCATTCTTCTCTTCTTTTTCTTCAAATGGCAAGGTAATAGCTCCCAAATCGGACTGTACTATTATCTCCCTGAATTTCCTGTTTATACTAATTTAACCTCATCAAACAAAGCATTTATTGAGAACTTCTGTATATCTAGTTTTACTCTGTTCTCCATTGGCTCGTCTTCCACATTTTAACTTTTTTCTGGACATTCAAATAGCTGTCTACTCCCTGAATGCCAGAGTTAGGCTGAAAGTTTGTTCCTATTTGATTATGACTCCATAGTTTGTACCCAAGGATCCTGAGAAACCGAGATGTTTCTGTTAGGACAACGTAGAACACCCTGAACCCCTGAGGCACATGAAAATGCCTCGGGTTTTTTGAAGACCACCATTAAGGACGGTCATATCTTTGTTACCTTATCTTGGAAAATAATCTGAGAAACTTAGTGAGAGTCTTACTTTTCTCCTGATAACATGCTGGTTTGTGGGTAGTGCTTGAAAGAATGAAATGAAAAACAATTAAGATCTATTTGGGCAACAGTTTTCTCTCATCTCACCACCACTGGCTGCATTTCCCTGTCCACATCCCCTAGCACTGTCATAAAGAAGGTAAAAACGGAGAAGGGCAAAAAAGAGAGTGTGAGAGAGGGAGGAATAGGAGAGGTTGGCTAAAAATTATTCCTGAATGCTTTGGGATTACCAAAAGGTGATACGCTGAATCTAATCTCTTAGAAATAGTGGCAGGATGGCATTTTACCTCATCTTTCCTCCTCTTATTTCATATCTATTCCAGTTTGCTAAAGCTGCCTTATGCAAAACACCAGGAATGGATCGGCTTTTATAAAGGGGGTTTATTTGGTTACAAAGTTATAGTCTTAAGGCCAAAGTGTCTAAGGTAAGGCATCAACAATCAGGTACCTTCGCTGGAGGATGGCCAATGGTGTCCAGAAAACCTCTGTTAGCTGGGAAGGCACATGGCTGGCGTCTACTCCAGAGTTCTGGTTTCAAAATGGCTTTCTCCCAGGACATTCCTCTCTAGGCTGCAGCTCCTCAAAAATGTCACTCTCAGTTGCTCTTGAGGCATTTGTCCTCTTTTAGCTTCTCAGGAGAAAAAGTCTGCTTTCAAAGGCCATCTCCAAAATGTCTCTGTAAGTGGTAGCTCCTCTCTCAGTTCCTGTGCATTCTTCAAAGTGTCCCTCTTGGCTTTCCTAAGCTTGCTCCTTCTGTCTGAGCTTATATAGTGCTCTGGTAAACTAATCAAGGCCCACACTGAATGGAAATTATCTACGCTCCATGGAAATTATCTAATCAGAGTTATCACCTACAGCTGGATGGGTTGTAGCTCTGTGGAAACACTCAATCAAAGAATTGCAATCTAATCAACACTAATACATCTGCCCCATAAGATGGCATCAAAGATAATGGTGTTTTGGGGGACATAATACATTTCAAGCTGACACAATATCCATTCCAAATGTATGGATAAAATGAGGATTAAAGTGCTTCATTGATGGTATGTCACAGAGAAGTGTGTCTTAGGCAAACTTCTCCAATGATATTTTAACTTTCAGGACAGCAAAGGTTCGAGGAATTCACTTTAAAGATCCTTTTCTGTTCTTTCCACAGGCCAACAACCCACTGTATAAAGAGGCCACATCTACCTTCACCAATATCACCTACCGGGGTGCCTCATAACAAGCAGTTGTCCTTGGAGTGTTATCAGACTGTTCTGGGATCGTGGGGTCTTCCCATCATGTTTACAGAGGACAGTGTCTGTGGGGTGGGATTTGGGGCTTGAGGTGGGTTGGGTTAGAGAATGTCAGTATTGGAAGTGCGGGTCTCTGTGGTGGACCTGTGTGTATGAGTGTGTTGCGTGTTGGGGGAACGTGTAATTTAAAACTTGTGATGTGTCCTGACTAAGGGGAGCCCCTCAGTCTTTGTCCTCAGAATGCCTCCTGCAGGGATTCTTCCTGCTTAGCTTGAGGGTGTGGCCTGTGTGGCTGAGCAGGTGTTCTGCATTACCTCAGTGAGAAGCCAGCTTCCCTCATCAGGTCGTTCTCCCCGAGCAGAAAAGCAGAGCTGAAGCTTCTCATTCCAGAGGAAGGAACGCCAAGCCTCGGCTCTGCCCTGAGGATGCCTTTGTGGTCCTTGGGACTGAGTCTCAGTGGCTCTGGTGGGAACTGCTGTGCTTTGCAGCCCAGTTGCATCACCTTTACCCCATCTCCCTTTCCTTCCCTCAGACTGAGGGAGGAGCCAGGGGACAGCTGAACCATTATTACTGTCTGTGCCCTTTGCCATCACCTCAGTCCAGCCATGGTTCTTCCATAAGGAAAGTCCTTGCCACCTAATCCTTTGGCCTGTTTGGAGTGAGGATGGCAGGGCCATCCAGGGGGCATGTATGGTCTTGGGGGACGTGCCTGTGTCCCCAAGTTCACAATGACAGTCACCTTCAGATTTGCCTCATTGAGAGCTCTCCCCTGGAGGTTGGTTTAGAAAAAGTTTGTCACCCTTAGACCAGCACCATCTCCTTACCTCCTACTTCTGTACTCTGACTGCTGTAGACCTGTACTATGTACTGGGGATTTTTCTCATGACCAGAAGCTTTTCCTCCAAGAGAGAGTGCTATGGTTAGAGCCAGACCCTGAGCCTCCAGACTTTCTGCCCCTGTCCAAGGCACCACTGCATACCCAACCCTTTGCCTCTGTATACTACATCCATCCATGGGGCTGAATGCATTTATCTACCTCTTGGGTGTCTTGTGAAGGAATCATTCCTCCGTGGTTCTCTGAGCCTACTGGGCAAAAGTGGAATGATGATCCAGTTGTATCAGCATGTGTGGCCTCTTCTATGGGTGGGGCAACCACATTTTAACTCAGTCTTTAATCTGAGAGGCCACAAGTGCCATTGCATTTTATTTTTCTTATTGGGGCACCTGAAACTATGATGCAGTTTGTTTAATCCAAAGGAGCATGTATATAATTTCACTTGCATTATATTTGTAATTTTATTTGATGATTAGAAAGGAGAGCATAAAAAACCACACAGACATGGGCTGGTTACAGACACTCCCACTTGGCATCATTTATAGCAAGTCACTGCTCAGTTGCTGGATCTGTAAGGGTGCTCTTGTCCTGGAAACCTGTGGGGATGGACATGTGGATATACCGGACCTTTCCCGAAGAGGAAGGGAATGAGCTATTCTTTTCCCTTTTAACAATAGCAGTTGCTCCATTGGTATTTACATTCATCCAACTTTAAAAATTATCAGGAGGTGTCCCCACATTCCCCAGGAAAAAAGAGAAAGAGCTATAAACACTGGTCTGAAACTCAGAATATCTGAGTCCTGGCCTCAGTGTTGCAGACAAGGAGACAGCATTAATCAAGGCAAGTCATTTTCCTCTTCCTGGGGTTCAGTCTTCTAGTTTGAAAACTGATAGTCTTGAAAGTCTCTTTCAGTATCAGCATTCTCAGATGCTGGGACTCAACCACGGCATCGAACATACAGTGTCAAGATTCCGTGGGATGCTGATACTGTTTGTTTTCTAAGTTGGGAGATCTGGGAGACCTGGATTTCTCAAGAGGAGATGTCATTCCGCATTACCTTTCTCAATGAAAAATTCTCATCTTTTCTCAGAGCCCGTCCTCCATCCTCTGTTAGCTGTTACACCTCCTGATGTCGCACTTAAGCTTCATTTAGCTCTTATTTCTTAGTTCTCTGTGCACATATTTGCATCCACATGTTAGGGAAGAGGAATCCATAAGAAGTCGCTGAAACCTGTATTCTGTATCCATGTGATAACACTGAGAATTAACCTTGGAATTAGGAACAGGATAAATGACTGATCCTGTGCCTCTTACCCATGGCTCACCCCTTTCTGAAGGGGATGGGAATGTGGTAGAGGGAAGGGGATGGGGGTGGGGTGAGGATTATTGCGAGTCCAAGAAGTTTAGAACCTAACTATAACCTTTGGCTACTGAGACATGGAGTCCATTAGAGTAGTAGTGGGACATTGTTTTTATGTTTTTTTGGTTATTTTTATTATTATTTCTTGTAGGACATTTTCTTTAGACAAGATGGTTTATGTGAAGAAAATATATCAAAGGAGGAAGAATAGGTATCTAAAGGATGAAAAAAAAAAAGTAAGAATCTTGTCTGAGCTTCTGATATGAGGCTCATAGGCCTTGAACACCAGTGCTGTTTGTTAATATGTCAGAATAACCTCTAGCTGTGTTCACCAGATAGCAAAATAGTAGGCAGCTTTGGTGTCATATAGGGTTAACATCTAAATAGTATTTTCGCATCAGACAAACTCAGCCCAAATGGGTTCCTTTTGCCTGGCTCTTTTGGAGGTTATTTTATGACCATTCTCAGCATCTGTGGATTATAACGGTCACCTTTGAACATTCTTCACTTCCGGATGACAAGTTGTCACATAAAGAGTCGTTTCTTCACTCCTCAGATATTCCTAGAACATCTGTGATTTCAAGATATTTCTCTTTGTTAAGTATTCTTGGTTGAAATGACTTAAGTGCCTTCTGACTTCCTAACCACTCTGAGTTGTGCAACAGTGGATTAAAACTGCTTCCCATAAAGAATGGGCCTAAGGCTGCCCAGTGCTTCCTGTGTTTTTATTTCTGTTTCCTTTGGGTGAAAAGAGTGTCATTGCCTCACACAATGATTATTTTAGAACTAGCATGTTTCCAAATGTAACAGAGTGGTGACTACTATGGGAACTGAAGCTAGTTTCAGAATCTAGAGCTTTTCTTTAAGAATAACATTCTCAAAATGAGTAGATTCTTACTGTTCTAAGAGTGAGATATTTTTAAAATTGGGACTTTAGGAACTTGTGCCACCTTGACAGAACAGAATGTTAATGTAGTGTAGGTTTTGTTTACAGGGAGCATAAATTGGTAAAATAAAGGTTTAATGGAGAATTTTATAGTATCATTCAAATGTCCAACTTTATTTTAAGGCAGTAAGTCTCAAAGTGTGGTCCCAGGACTGGCTGCATCATTTTCATTTGAGAACTTGTTAGAAATGAAAATGCCCAGGTCCACCCGAGACCTACTGAATCAGAAGATCTTGGGATGGGACTTAGTGTCTTTGTTTTAATAAGCCCTCCTGGTGATTCTGGTGCATGCTCAAGTTTGAAAACAATTGATTTAAGGAGTCATTTAAATATTCTAGCTTAGAAAGAAGTTTATAGTAAGTTCAGTTACTGTATGGTTAAGAACATACCTTGGCTGATAGATTCAGAAAGTCAAATATCCACCCCCACAAAACCTAAATCTACTTTTGATCAGTTTTCTAAGTTGAGTGATCACAGGCTTTTTGGATTCCTTCACCTCCATAAATTCCCCTGAAAACCTAAAAGAAGGAATAGCTCTGAATCACGGGGGGGGGACGACAACTCGCAGCATAAGCCATCTAAGAAATCACGTATGTGTATTAAGCTGCAAGCAAGAAAATATTCTTACAGAACTTATTCACAGGAGATGGGGTTAAAAATCTTAATAACATTATCATTCTATAAGATGCCATAGTAAGACTTCAGAATTTGTAACTTCATTTTTTGCTATTTAAAATTTATTGAGCACAGACAGTGTGGGATTGAAGTACTTTATAAAATACACATAACAAGCTTTGCCTTTCAGGCTTAAATTCCTTATATAATATTTTCTGTATATACAGTGCAGAGCACATCATCATAAAAAGATTGCGTGAACACAGACTGAATCCTTATACAGTGAACATTTGTGGTTTATTTACATAATAGTAACTGGTGACTTAATGTGAAAATAAGATTGAAAAGCTATATGTCAATCACATTTGTAATCCTTTAACTTTTGCCCTCTGTAGTCTGAGCTCCATAGTAACAGAGCTATCTAATGACCACTGGGACCAGTCACAAGCAAATAGCCTGGGAATAACAGTGTACTCAATGATTCATACTGAGATAGGGAGCAACAACTTATGCTTTGCAAGTAAGCCATTTAATAAATATTGTTGAACAATAATTTGGTTTTGTAATACAATATATTTTTGGAAATAGATTTCCTCATTTATTTTAGTTTGGCTAAAACACACAAGGAGGCAATGTTAGATGCTTGCAATTGGGATTAACCATATCATTCAATAAAATTTTAGAAATCTTCACGTGACTAATTAAGAACTGTTTCATAAGGAAAGAAAATTAAGAGATCAGGAACATGATTGCCTTCTTTGCAGTTCTAA
The DNA here is from genome assembly GCF_015220235.1 of Choloepus didactylus. NCBI lineage: Eukaryota > Metazoa > Chordata > Mammalia > Pilosa > Megalonychidae > Choloepus > Choloepus didactylus. The sequence continues at coordinate 58,952,284 of NC_051324.1, read as the reverse complement.
GGTTATAGTGATGTCATTCCAACCCTTAGCATAGAGGAAACTTTTTCATCAGCTGTATTTATCTAACGACATACCAAAGCATATACACAAATGAAAGTATCTAGAAAGCAATATTTAGGAAATTTAAGGGCCTTTAGGCAAAACCTCCACTGTAAATTATTTCTTAGCGGTGTCCCTGAAAAGAACTTTAGAAGAAAAATGTTTCATGATTGTGTTTTATCTAAGGTATTTTCCAGTGACACATACATAATTAGCATGATTCTTCGGAGGGGTCAGAGTGATGTATAAATATTGCTTTGCTGACCAATGGAAATACTCTGTTAAGAAAAAGTTAATGGGTATATGCAACTTTGCTTTTCCTAATCTTATAATCACCTATCGTAATAGAGATTGCTAATTGTGCCTCAGGATCGGTTTTCCTCTTCTCACATATTACTATTAGAACTCTCAATTTTTACTTAGGCACTTGGCTACCCAGACTAAATATTGTTTCCCTAGCCTGACTTGTAGCTAAGTGTTCCATATCCATCTCATACACAATGAGGTAAATGAAAGGTGTGTGCACCTTCCAGCAAGTGCCATTGAAGCATGGGAACATGCCTTTCTTTTCTCCTTCCTCCTTGCCACAGGGTGGAATATAGAGGCAACAACTGGAATTTAAGCAGCCACTGTGAATTAAGATGTGAATACAGAATGTTATTAGTTATTTATTGCTGTATAACATTACCCCACCATTTAGCAGCTTAAAACAATGAACATTATCTTGCAGTTTTTGTGTTCAGGAATTCAGAAATGGCTTAGCTGGGGTGACTTTGGTTCAGTCTCTCTTGAGGTTGCCATCAAGCTGTTGGCCAGAGTTGCAGTCAAGTGAAAGCTCAAAGGGGTTGGAGGATCCTCTTCCAAATGGCTTATTCACATGATTGTTGGCAAGAAACTTCAGTTCTGCACATACTACTGGCAGTAGGCCTTAGTTCCTCAACACTTGGATGCCTTCATAGGGCTGCTTGAGTGATGTCATGACATGTCAGTTGACTTCTTCCAGAGCAGGTGATCCAAGAGAGAGAAAGGAGGAAGCCAAAATGCCTTTTATGACTTAGTTTTGTAAGAGGCACAGCTTAACTTCTGCCACATTCTTTTCATCAGAGGTAGTTCACTAAATCCAGCCCACACTCAAGGGGAGGGGAATTTAGCACCACCTCTTAAAGGGTTGAGCATTGTAGTAGACAGAATAATGATCCTTCACCAAATGTGCACCTAATTCCCAGAACCTATGACTATATTCCCTCACATGGAAAAAAAGAGACTATGCCAATGTAATTAATTTAAGGACCTTGAAATAGATTATCCTGGTTATCTGGGTGGGTCCGATGTAATCACAAAAGTCCTGATAAGAAGGAGGCAGGAGGGTCAGAGTGAGAGTCAGAGTAGGAAATACGATGATGAGAGGTTGGAGTGATGCAACCATGAGTCAAGGAATGTGGACAGCCTCTGGAAACTGCAAATTCAAGGAAGGCATTCTTCCCCAGAGCCTCTAGCAGGAACACAGCCTTTGATTTTTTTTTTTTATTATTCATTTTATTGAGATATATTCACATACCACGCAGTCATACAAAACAAATCGTACATTTGATTGTTCACAGTACCATTACGTAGTTGTACATTCATTACCAAAATCAATCCCCGACACCCTCATTACCACACACACAAAAATAACCAGAATAATAATTAAAGTGAAAAAGAGCAACTAAAGTAAAAAAGAACACTGGGTGCCCTTGTCTGTTTGTTTGTTTCCTTCCCCCACCTTTCCACTCATCCATCCACAAACTAGACAAACGGGAGTGTGATCCCTATGGCCCCCCCCAATCCCACTGTCCCCCCTCATAAGCCACATTTTTTTTTTTTAATCTTCATTTTATTGAGATATATTCACATACCACGCAGTCATACAAAACAAATCGTACTTTCGATTGTTTACAGTACCATTACATAGTGGTACATTCATCACCCAAATCAATCCCTGACACCTTCATTAGCACACACACAAAAATAACAAGAATAATAATTAGAGTGAAAAAGAGCAATTGAAGTAAAAAAGAACACTGGGTACCTTTGTCTGTTTGTTTCCTTCCCCTATTTTTCTACTCATCCATCCCTAAACTAGACAAAGTGGAGTGTGGTCCTTATGGCTTTCCCAATCCCATTGTCACCCCTCATAAGCTACATTTTTATACAACTGTCTTCGAGATTCATGGGTTCTGGGTTGTGGTTTGATAGTTTCAGGTATCCACCACCAGCTACCCCAATTCTTTAGAACCTAAAAAGGGTTGTCTAAAGTGTGCATAAGAGTGCCCACCAGAGTGACCTCTCGGCTCCTTTTGGAATCTCTCTGCCACTGAAGCTTATTTCATTTCCTTTCACATCCCCCTTTTGGTCAAGAAGATGTTCTCCGTCCCACGATGCCGGGTCTACATTCCTCCCTGGGAGTCATATTCCACATTGCCAGGGAGATTCACTCCCCTGGGTGTCTGATCCCACATAGTGGGGAGGGCAGTGATTTCACCTTTCAAGTTGGCTTAGCTAGAGAGAGAGGGCCACATCTGAGCAACAAAGAGCACAGCCTTTGATTTTAACACCATAAGACCCCTTGTATACTTTGGCTCTCCAGAAATGTTAAGATAATAAATTTGTGTTGTTTTAAGCTTAAGTTTGTAGTAATTAGTTACAGCAGGAAGAGGAAACTAATACATCAAAGAATTTGTGGACATATTTTTAAACCACCACAATAACCTGTGTGGCTAAATATTTATTATAGTCTTCCCACATGCAAAATATGGGACTCATCTTCCCCAAGTTCCCAAAGTCTCATCCCATTATGGCATCAGCTCAAAGTCCAGAATCTAATCATCTAAATAGTTGCAGGGATACATGAGGCTCCTTGGGTGTAGCTTCTTATACACAACTCCTCAAATACAGTACCTCTTAATTTTGAGACTTGTGAATAAAAGAAATAAGTTATTCACACCTCCTCCCCATTACCCAATGTAAAATGCTGAGACAGACAGGATAACTTCTTTATACAGTTATGTCCCAAATGGGCTAAACAGGAAGCCTGAAAAAGTTACTGGTCCATAGCAATTCTGAAATCAAGTTTAGTACAGCTTTGCAGTTCCATACTTAATGCCTGGGAATAATTCTCCAAGGCTTTTAGTTCCTTCCTCCAGGTTACTGGTCTCACCTTCTGAGTCACCCTTCCTTGTTCATAAAAGGTAGTATGTGTTTACACCTAAATAGTTTTCTCAGCATGCTTACTGCTTGTAGAAGCTTGGGAGTCCAAAAGCCTCTCTGCTTTCTGTGATCTTTCAGTCCATACTGGTGGTATTTTTGACAATACAAATCTCATAAAATTTTTGTGGGTCTCCTGTGACTTGTATTGGGATTGAGTCCATGGGACAAAAGTCACACCCACATATCTCTTTGAGGTAAGCCTTTCTCTACCTTGGGATTCTCCTGAAGGACAACATCATTAAGCTTCTTAAAAACCCTATTGTTTGATTGAGAGGATCTGTGAGGCACACTCTTAAAATATTCAGAGGGTCTTCTGTCTGACTGGTATTCTGAGATACCACCTTTGAATCATCATTGGAATAAAAGCTAGTGGAGCAATAAAATCCAGAAGCAGCCTAGGTCCCTGAAACTATGTTATTATACATAACTTTAGCACTGGAATGACTATTTTTGAACCTCTTGAATGTGAAAGAGAAAATCCTATCTTGCTTAAGCTACTGTTACTTAGGAATTTTTGGTAGTTGCGAAAAGATTCTAACCCTAACTAATATGCCCTTGGAGCTCTTGGGGATCTGTAAAAACAGAAACTAACTCATGAATATATTCAATATTCAACAACCACAATTATTCAAGATGTGTTGAGCATCCATGATATGTTGATCAGCACACAGTCTGAACCCATCACAAACCTTACACATTAGAAGTTGATGCTTTATGAACAGGTAGGCGAAAACTGGGCTGATTCCATCAATAGAGATGAAGGAGAGGGAGGTTTGCAAAAATAAAAGGTAAGTCTCAGCAATCAGATTACTTATAGAATATCTAGGGAGACAAACCATACACATTTTAAAATTACTAAATAATGCCTACAGAGCAGGGTTTACTGTGCAAATGACCACAGTATTATCACTGTAGGAGTTAAATATTATAACATTATTGAACACTAACATATACATTTTTAAATTCTCACAACCCTAGAAAATGAGAAAATTGAGCCTGGGAGAGGAAAAATAATTTGCTCAACTTCATACAGTAAATAGAGTTAGCATTTGAATTTATATCTGTCTCTAAAGTTCACCATTATCCTCTCTGCAGTTCACCATTATCCTGTATACTGGAAAGCTTGGGTTTTATTAAACAATGTGAACAAACGTACCAATATTTTGAAAGAAAAAATAGTTTAAACCTTGGGCTTTTCGGGGAAAATATTTTTAAAATTATCTTTACTTGACAAAGCTTTACTACTAGCAGTTAACAAACCTCAAAAAGGACTAATTTTACCTAGTGGATTTATACAACAGTTTAGGGACATGATAACTAGGAAAAGCCAGGAACATCCATAAAGCCTCAAAAGAAGTCGGCTTGTGTCTTTTCGCACGCCAAGATCATTTCATCTGTAGGATGCACAAAAGAAAAGTTGATATTCAAAGAAAAACAAAGTATTTCTTCCAGAGGTTAGTTCTCTGAAGGGCAGCCTGGAAGAAATTTCAGCCAAGTAGTGGGATGCTGTCCATGACTAAGCATTAGAAACCAAGAAACCAAGAAACCTTTCAGAAGAAAGGGAGGACGGCGGCTGTTTAAAGGACGACTATAACACAAAATTGAAGCGGGGTTAGAGTATGGCAGGGCCACGCCCCAGAGAAATGCACAGAACTGCAGGAAGAGTAGGAAGGATTAGGGTGGCGGGCTAAATGGAAGCTGGGAAAGCGGGAAGAAAGCGCGCGAGGAACTCCCCCACTCGCATCCAGAGCCGCGAGTGCTCTGGGCCGCGCCATGAGGTCACAGGCCCTTATGAGGTGCCGCCGAGGGGCGGGCCGAGGGGGCGTGGCCGCAGCGCTACCCAGCCAGCACCGCGCCGGCGGCGAGCTCCGCCGCTGCCCTCAGCCCTGGAGCCCCAACGTGGTGGCAGCCAAGGCTGCAGCTGCGGCGACTGCCTGGCTCCAGCGTCCCCCGCGCTGGCTGCTCCGTGGGCGGAGCGTCGGGCTGGTCAGGTGACCGCAGGGGCGGGTCCGCGTCCGGCGGGATCCCGGGAAGGTGGCGGAGCGCGAGCGTACCGCAGCTCCAGGGGCCTGAGAGGCCCGCGGGGGGACGGTCAACCCGAGAGGACTGGGAGTCTCGGAGGTAGAGGAGGGAGCGACAGCTCCGGGAGGCCCGAGCACAGGCCACAACAAAACCCACAGGGGCCGGAGGTGGGGAAGAGATACTTTGCTGAGGTGTGAGGGAAGAGCCTGTGAGACTGTGGAACGGAGAACGCAATACGGTGCGAGGAACAGAGGTAGAACAGTTTAGTGATGGGCGAAGGTTCCAGAAATGGACAGCAAGTTTCCCGAGAGGGACAGTAAAGGGTGACTGGAGCCAGAGCGGGCCCAGTCGACAACATTCCTAAGAAATGTTGGCAGTAGTGGAAGGATGGAGGTCTCGGCGGTTGGGAAACTTCGTTGCTCCTTCAGCATATAGCTTGGACCTCTACTAGCGCGCTTATTCTCATCTTGCATGTGGTTTACTTGTTTGTGCACGTCGGCTTACTTTCTCCCCTAAGAAGTTGACAACTTCACAAAAGGCAGAGCCTGTCGGAATCCTCCACCTCACAGATTCTTGCACTAGGTGGATATTCCCGCAATAAGTGTTAAACAGATAGGATAATTGAGGGAGATAAATTCAGCGTTTGAGCATTCATAAATGGCAGTATATGCAATGAAGTTGTGTATACATTTGCTGATAATTGTTGTTTGCGGTCAACATAGCAACACAAGACTGAGTGGGGTGGCTTGTGAGGGAAGTGCTACGATAGGAAAGGTAGAAGTACTTTGTAAAGTGATGTCCTGTGTAATCACCCTGCAGTGTTTAGAAAGAAGCAGCGAGTTACTCTGTGGAAGTGGTGATAGTTCACAACTGGGAAAGTACTATACATTTGTGAACTCACAATGAAAATATTAAAGCACTTACAAAAAAATCAAGTATTATAATAGAATTTTTTAGTCAGATTCTCCTTTTCTGCCTTAGCTCTGCCTCTTGCTTTACTAAGAGTGGAATTTGTATACCTATACCTGGATTTGGAAGTCAGAGTCCTGTTTTGTTGTGTAACATTGGGTAAATCATGATCTCTCTTTATATAATTAATCTCTATATATCATTAAGGAATTAGACTACAAAAATTTCTAAGATCATTCTAGCTCCGTTATGGATTCTGTGTCCCCCCTCCCCCCTGCTTTTAGCGAATTTCTATCAAATTACAAAATTCTGAAAAGTCTATACTCTGCCAAGGATTTGAAAACCCTTTAGTAACAATACAATAGCTTGATCTACATAAGGAATGAATCAGTCTTGATACTTTGATTTTAAAGATACTTTTGACATAATATAGCAAATGATTTTGAATTTCCTCACTTCCTTTGATGATTTTTGATGACCCAGATAGTGACTACCAAGATGTAAGGGAAAATGAGAAAGATAGTGTGTATTTGGGAGTGTGGTGGACAAAGTGCAGGGTATGGCTAATGGTGTCTGTTTTCTCTGTTACTCCTCTAGTTCCACGGTGACCAGATAGGTTTAGATGCCCTTCTTAATTCTCACAGCTGTGTCCAGACCTTTCTTCCTCCCATGCTCAAAATAGTCAGTTTTGCATCTGGCATCATCAGATTGTATCACCCCCTACCACTCCTTGTTACAGTCAAATTTCATCTCCTGACTTTCTGCCACTACTAGTGTCATCATTCTTGTGATTTCAGTATCCACATAGATGATCAGTCCAGTACCCTGGTCTTCTAGTTCCTGACCTCCTCTCCTCCAATGATTTCAACTTTCCTCAGTCACTTACTCCCTTCTTCACAGCTTTGACCTTGTTATTACCAGTAACTGCAATTCCATTACCTCAATTTCAAATATCCCACTCTCAAAACATCACATTCTTTATCGTTTAGGCTTATTCCAACTAACAATCCTTTGATCCTGTCAGAATCTTCAGTTTAGTTTTTTATGTCCCTCACCCCATCTTGTCCTTAATTTCCACTTACCTACCCAGTTTAAGTTTCATGATTAATTATTAAAACCACCTAGTATATCCTCCTAACCCCACTTCAATTTTGTCTTCTATTCATCCTTTAAACACCTGCTGTCCTCCCTTCTAAAAGGTGTCTTGGTTTATACTACTTAGTTTCTCCTTTTCAGTTTACTAGTTTACTTTACTTTCTTGGATAAATCATAAACCTGAATTAAATCCAGATCTCTGCCTACTGAGTGCCAGAATTTCTGCATTGAACATGGCTGGAGAAAAATACACAATCATGCTGACTGGTCTCTGATTTCATGATCACTATCCTTAAGTGGCCCTTGATGCTGCCCAGCAATCATATCAGATTTCCCTGGGCTATTAATTCATTTCTTCTGCTCTCCTAGATGTCTATTTTATAACACTACCTCTCTCAAACTTCCAGCACCTCCTCTCCCATCCTCATTCTCAGTCAATACTTGATTCCTATTTCACTAAGAAGACTAAAGCGGAAGTGAATTTCCATAAGCTCCAACAACCACATCTACTCATCTGCTCATCTACTCATCTCACAGTAGTGCCCAGTTTCTCTGCTGTGTCTTCTATTACAATGGCTATGTTTTTAGCTAAGGCCAGATCCTTTCCTTGTGCCCTAAACCCCATTTCCTTTTTCCTACTTAGGAATATTGTTCCAGTATTTCTCCCCTCTTATATCATCATATTTTCCCCTTCTGGTCATTCTTGGCAGCATATGAACATGCCTTTATTTTTTCCACCTTAAACCCTCATGACCTCATTTCCTCTTGAATTACTACTTCATTTCTCTTTCTCTTTATAGTCTTATTTCTTTACAGCTTTTACTATCTCGTTTCTGTTTTCGTGAAAAAGTCATCTCAATTGGCTATCTCTAATGTCTCTCTACCATTTTCTCTTGAACTTATTCCAAGGACATTATCTCCTTACCAAACCACCTACATGGTTCCTTTCAAATGTCCTCCACATGCAAAAACCTAATGAGCTATTCAGTGCTTATCTTACTCAGCCTATTAGCAGCATTTTGTCACAGTTGATTAACTCATTCTTCCTTTGAAACACTTTTTTCTCTTGATTTCCAGGAACTGAACTCATCTGATTTTCCTCATACTTCTTTGATCACAGCAGCCAGAGTGATTCTTTCATAAAGAACATTAGATTACATCATTCCTCTGCTCAGAACTCTCCAGTGGCTTCCATTCCCCTCGAAGTACAAGCCCCAATTTTTTTCTATGACTTAGGGGCTCTCCGTGCTCTGCCTGCCTTCCTTGGCCTTTTTGATTTCCTCTTCTTTCCTCTTCTTTCCTCTTTGCTCTCTGTTTCAGCATTATGGTTCTCCCTACTTTCTGGATCATTCAGTCTCCTTGTTTCAGGGGCTTTGCACTTGCTTTTCTCTCTTTCTGGAATGGTCTTCCCTGAGATATATTGGATCCCTATTCTAATACACTAGAAACTAAAAAAGAGTATCTGTGTAATGCATAAGAATAACCTCCAGAATGACGTCTTGACTCTATTTGAAATCTCTTAGCCACTGAAACTTTATTTTGTTTCATTTCTTTTCCCCCTTTGGTCAAGAAGGCATTCTCAATCCCACAATGCCAGAGCCAGGCTCATCTCTGGGAGCCATGTCCCACATTGCCAGGGAGACTTACACCTCTAGGAGTCATGTCCCTTGTTGGGGAGAGGGTAGTGAGTTTATTTGCAGAGTTGACAGAGAGAGAGAGGCTGTATCTGAGCAACAAAAGATGATCTCTGGGGGTGATTCTTAGGCATAATTGTAAGTAGGCTCAGTTTCTCCTTTGCAGGAATAAGTTTCTTAAGGGTAAGCCCCAAGATTGAGGGCTTGACTTATTAGATTGGGAGACCCTAATGCTTGTGAGAATATCAGGAATTCCCCAGGTGGGGAAGTTTAATATTTTCACATTTTTTCCCAGTCCCTCAAGGGGACTTTGCAATTACTTTTTTATTTTCTGCCCAAAATACTCTGGGTTGTATGGGGGTATTGCATTAACCTGTACAGAATAACAAGATCTCATTCCCTGTTCTAGGTTCCATGTAATTATGTTGTTAAATAAACTGACCATACAGGTTGAATTAGACAGTGTGCTATAGACAATATAAATTTTGTACCAAATAATCATCTCTGAAATAACAGTTAAAACTCAGGAATAGATGTGACTGCTATAAGAGCTTACAGTCTAGGAAGCTTTACAATAAGCCTTATTGAACATTCTGTACTCCTTCATTGTTGATTGCCCAATCTCTGCTCACCTTCTATCCCCTGATAACCTGTGCTCTTGAATTCAATTCTCAGTGTTTGCTCATTATAGTTTATATTAGTGAGGCCTAACAATATTTGTCCTTTCGTTTCTGGCTTATTTCACTCAACATAATGTCCTCAAGGTTCATTTACCTGGTTGCATGCCTCACAACTTCATTCCTTCTTGCAGCTGCTCGATATTCCATTGTATTTATACATCACAGTTTGCCCTTCCATTCACCCATCAAGTGGATCCCTACTTTAATTCCTTCAGATCTGTACTCAAAAGTCTGTCTCTCAGTAAAGTCTCCCTTGGCCATCCTGTTCCCCTGCATTTCTCTCCCTATAAAATTCATACTCCCCTGCTTTACTATTTTTCACTTTAGCACATATTACAGATAACATGCTATATATTTTACATATTTATCTATTTCATTGTTTCTCTCCTTCACTAGAATGCAAAGTTCATGAGGGCAGGAATTTTTTTCTGTTTCATTCACTGCTATATCCCCAGAGCTTGTATCAGAGCTGAGCTTACTGTTGGCACCCAATACTTACGTGTTGAATGAATTGATGGATGGAGTAATGAATGGATAGATGATTTGAAAAGAGGGATAGAACTCCCTTCATTTCTGTTGGTGTGTCTCTGCTAGTTCACAGTTGTGTCATAGGACTGAAAGATTAGAGAGACAATTCTCTTGTCAGAGTTGTGGGGAAGAGACTTATTATGATATGATATTATTTTCTTAGCTTTGAGAGGGTTATGCAGTATCTGATTCACCCAGCAGATTATGACCTGCCAACTTTATGATAATCAGATCAATAGATTGTAAAACACTTCTTCCTTTCAAGGTTTATTTAAATTATGCTTACTCTGCTTAATTACTTTGATGACTAAAGAACTCTTGGTGGATAGCTCAATAGAGAGGGAATTCCTCCATCCCTCCATTCCTCCCTTCTTTCCTTTATTACATGTTTAGGCACTGGGCTCTGAATGCTATGAGAAATAATTAATAGGATACTAGTCCTAGTTTTTTAGAAATTTAGGCAATATTTGAGACATGAGCTATACATGTGAATAATTAAATAAAAACACAAGACAAGTGACTAGTGCCAATTGAATAGTGAAAATAAGAATAGTGAGGATAGTAAGTGCTACTGCCAAAGAGGTTAGAGGTAAAAATTGAACTGGTTGGAGAAGATCTAAAAGGAAGAATGATATATGATACAGAGTGTGTTGCTAGGGAAACAAGTATAGCTTTCTAATGTTTTCTGAGATGGGTATTCTTAATATAGCTTCATTTTATTTTTAACATATTTTGAATTCCAATAACGTTGGCCATATCATATTCAGCAGTAACTATTACAACATATTTCAGAAATAAAAGAACTGATTTTAAAGTATTGTCCTCCATAAGACAGAATATCAGTACTTGCAGTTAAACTTAACATTGTGAAAAAGATACTGATAATTGCAACTAGCAATGTAATATGTAATCAGCAATGTAATAAACAACTCATCAAATGTGGCTCAGCTATAATGAGTAAAAAACATTGTGAAAGTTTTGAGAGTATCTAAAAGTGTTGGTTATCACATTTGTATAATATGAAAAGTCTTTGGTTTAAAATTACACCAAAACATCTTTTGTTTGCAGTAGTGTTGTTATTTTGAGAGGCAGTATTGTATAGTGTTCAGGACTTTGGGGCTCTGGAGTTAGACTGCCTGAATTCAAAGTCCAGTTCCACCTCTTGGTGGCTGTGCGATCTTGGGCAAGTTCGTTTCTTTGTCTTTATTTTCCTTAAAGGTAATAGTGATAATTCCTTGAAGTTCAATTGTGAAGGATAGATGAAACAGTACAAGTTCAAGTATTTATCATAATGTCTAGCATACAGTAAGCATTCAGTGTCATTAGGTATTACTACTGTTTTAGCAGTTCTCCTTCTCAGGGTTTATTTGTATAAATAAATATAATTGGATTTCCCTGCTTTTCATGTCATTTGAAATTATATTTCTTTGCTTCTTCCTGTACCACAAAAGGTAAAGTTAAGGGACTGGATATTCTCCTGTGATTTATGATCTAACTGCTTTTGTCCACATATCTGTGTTGGTGAATATCTATTAGAAATTATGCCACAAGTGAGTGTTAAAGAGATCACTTCTGGTAGGTAAATGTAATTAATTTTACTGTCCTACAACAGGCATATGATTTTTTTTCTTTTTCTTTTTTTAGCAGGAAATCCTTTTGTACTGTTTCTTATTCACACTTGTTCATCAAGGTCTTTGAGTCCTCAAAGGCAGAATTTACTTCTAAACATAAAGATGGAAACTAAAGTACATTTATTCTGCCAGGTATTCTTTCAAAACAGTGTTAAAAGATTCTTTTTTTAAAAAATTAGCTTACGTTACCTCACAACCATTAATCACTGATCAAGTTCATAGAGTAATAATAAAGTTATATGGAACTTATCTAACAGCTGAGATGATTTTTGAGCTCTTTTAGTGGACTTATATTAACCTTTCATTCCAGCAACACATGTAGTATCAAGAAGGTTTTTTTGTGGTGTATGAGGAAGAATTTTTCTTGGGATAGAAAGCTGGATAATTTTTCAAGAGACCAAAAGATTTAAACTTAAATGGGAGGTTATAGATAATGTAATTAATATTATGAGAGTCTAACCAAAAGGTAATGGTTATATATAATGGATATCAAGTTTCTCTAGTTTTCTTATTTCTGATTGAGGGGATGTTCTTATTCATTGGTCAATGTTGAACATCTTAATCTTTCAGTTTATTCTTCTAGTGATATATAATTTTGTGAAAATATATTTGCTTTAAGCTCTGTACATGTAATTTATATATATATAATATATATATTTTAACCTGATCTACTTTTTTATACCTAATACTTTGTAGATTTTACCCTTACAAATTAATTTTGAAGAGGAATTCTTAAAAAAATTGACAATATCAAAATGTCATACCAGTTTGTTTTCCTTAGGCTATATAGCTTATACTTCACAGATGATCTGTGAAGTATAAGGTATTCTTCTTTTTTTCTACTGTGTCAAAATTTCTACTCACTTTTTGACTTTTTCCATTTACCAGGCCCTTGATACAGACTTTTATGCCCCTCTATCTTTTTAGACCACCCCCTCTTTGTTTTTTCTTGTTTTACTTTTGGATCATTTTTTTTCACTCTCTTTAGGAATCCTTTCATCATTCATAATACACATTTCCTTAAGACAGGAAATAAAATTGTTTTTGTGAAACAAGTTGTTAAAGGTGTGCCCCTGATGTAAGATGAATATATGCAAATTCTAAAAATCACTGCAATAGTTCTCTTAATTTTCATCTCATGTGGAAATAGAGGTTCTTTCTGAACTCTCTTGGTAATCTGCCTTACAATTTGCCTGTGCAATCTGTTAGGTGCTAAAAATCGAATGCCCTTTGATAACTAGATGTAGTCCAATTGTTTTACTCAGCCAAATTTCACGAGTATTTAAAACTTTCATTCCTCTTTTTCTACACATTTTCATTGCGACCAGGTTCTAGTTACTTTTTGCTATGAAATAATATTATTGCTTTGCAGAGCATATGGTAAATTTTTGCAGCTCGATGCCTGGAGAACTAGATTAATAACTGTTAGGTACGTTTATGAATGCTGCACATTTATAGCTACATAATGCACAAAGGAAAGTTGGAAGTATTTAGAATATATACTTAATCTGGAATAATAATTACTCATGAATAAAACCCTTTTCAAACCCTTTGGTAGCACTATTTTAGAGAGAATATTGACTTAAAATGAATTATTGACCCTACTCAGAATGTCATATTTAATGTTTATGTGTAAAGAGTGTCTGATTGTGACTTTTGATTATTCCCCAGGCAGAAGAAAGTATGGATTTATCACATGCTGTCTCTAATTCTTTTGCAACTGATTTGCCATCAAGAAATATTGACAGTAAAAAGTACATCAAGTTTTTTAAAACAGAAAAGAAAATTTCACCATTAATTTCACCTGAAATTCGGGGTCTGAGACCAGAACACAAAAAAAGGTAAGTTAAAAACTCTGAACTTACTTTATTGAAATACATACTAAAATAGTTACAAATGACATTATTTGATACTAGGATTTATTTCAAAGTAATAACAGATGGAGCAGGGATAGGGATATAGAGGAAATATTGATAATTGAAACTGTGTGATAGGTACACGGGGTAGATTATCATATTAATCTGTTTACTTTTGTATATGTTTGAATTTTTCCATAAGAAAAAGTTAAAGAAAAAGTAAGAAAATAAGCAATCCCAGTTTTCTGTGCAATTTAGGTATGAAATGTCACTATTTGTATATGGAGCAGAAAAATCCTCTGACAAAGTTGGGAGGAAGAAACATTTACAAGTACAACTGCATAGTAAAAGAACTGAGGTAAACATTTGGAAATTTTTCTTTCACCTTTGAGTATTGTCCTTTGCCCTCAGACATTCCTTCACATTTTAGTCCAAGTATTGAATATCACAATCTTAAATTTCTTCTTCTTCTCCTTTTTTTTTTTTTTAAATAGAACAGGGTTTTGTTCTATCTAGATATGATTTTTTCCCTCTTATCTCCATTAAACCAATATTTTTATTATTATGCCCACTGTTAACATTTCTGGTGTTTTAACAATGACCCTAAAAGACTTTCAAATCATGAAGAATATTCATTCATATTCCATAGTTTTAGTGTTAGTCTTTTTTTGTTTCCTAATTCTTCAAAAATTGGTAACAAATGCATAATGTATTACATTTCAATAATAATTTAATGACCATTTCCCATGTGAGACTGCTCTTTGGGGATGTAAAACTTAAAGAGTTTATAGTTTTCTTAGGGGAGATAGGCATGCAAATAAATATGTATGTATTTTTCTTAAGCAGGGCACCCTTGTTTACTGATCATTTGCTTTCTTATCCTTTCCTTCCAGTTTTAGATGGAAATCTTTTTCGTCTCTCTGTGTTTGATTTTAGCCTATATTGTTCCCTGAAAGATTCTGTGTTCACACTTATTACTGTTACTGCAGTTGATTCACCATAGATTAATATGTACTATATGATGTTATTGCTTTGAAATATATCTCTCAATCTCTTCCCTATTCTCTATCCCCATTCTCATTACCTGAATTTATGTATGTCATCCTTTCTCTCTCCTGGACTATATTGCAATATCCTTGTAACTAATATCTTTACTTATAGGTTCTCCCTATTCTGGACCATCTTCCACACTACTGCCAAAGTTATTTTTCTGAAATTCATATTTGATTATTTTTTGACATGGCCCTGACTGGTAATTTGGAACCAAGTAGTACTCCGCCATAAGCCTTCTGATCACATCACTGGCACGAAGTCAAATATTATCAAAAGAATCATTTCCCAGTCATCCTATATGAAATTACTTGGTAATTTTGACATTTGAGTATAGCTATTATCAGCTGTAGACTGACCAAAACTCATTGATGGAATGGGATTTATATCAGTACAGAGATCCAGTCCTTCTTTAGTCAATCCCCCACCCTACCTTCCAGTTCATGTCCTTGACACTTATCCTTCAACCCCCATGTATATCAAACCTTAATTGTAAAATACCCTCCTCAGTTTACTATTTATTTTATTATGTCTTATTAGCATCTCATTATAATTAGAAGAATCATCCAGAGTCTTCAGCTCCCAGCAGATAGGTGATGGTACCTATACAGTCATTTCCCGTCTTGTGATTTTTGAATAATCGCCTAGCTATTGAACCCTGTTTCTAACTGGTGATTGTGTATGACCACTGATACTAATCAGGACTTTGTAGTCATGGTACAGTGCCTGTTTTTGAAGTTACTTTTCACATTTTTTGTTTTTAAATAATGGATCGGGTATAGTCATGAGTTTATTACATTTTGGAAGAAAATCCAAACACAGGGACTTGATGCCTTGTTAGAGAAATTTAGTTTCCTTATATATGAGTGAAGTTATATTGTGAGTTTGAAATATAGTCTTTTATATCCACAATTAGAATGTGTAATTTTAGGATTAACTATTACATCCTATAGCAAATCTATATCTAAAATATCTTTTTGAGATTTAAAATACATGAAGTGCATAAACCTTAGGCATAGAGCTTGATGAATCTTTATATGTGATTACACCTATGTAAACATTATTTAGATCAGGATCTGGAACATTTCCAGCACCCAAATGACTTCCTCAAATCCCCACCCAATTAATACTCCCCTAATCTGACTTCAATCACTACATATTAGTTTTGTCTATATTTGAGAAATATGTTTTCTTTTGTATCTGTCTTCTGCTTAAAATTGTCTGTGAGATTTATTTGTGCTGTTGCGTGAGTAGTTTAATTTTTATTGCTGTATAACAGTCACTGTACAAATATGCTACAATTTGCCTATTCTATAATTGATGGACTTTTGAGTTGTTTCCACTTCTGGTCTATTATGAATAAAGCGTCCATGAATATCATCATGAATGACTTTTGCATAATATTTACTCGTTTCTTAGGGATATAGCTAAAAGTAGAATTTCTGGATTATAGGGTGCAGATATATTTAGCTTTAATAGATACTAACAGATATCCAAAGTGGCTGCAAGCTTATATACCCATAAGCAATGTATAAGAATTCTATTTACTCCACTTATTTATTTATTTTTTTTGCCAACAATTGATATTGTCAGTCTTTTTAAATTTCAGCCTTTCTGGTGGACATATAATGTTTTCATTGTCATTTACTTCCAAGTATTTAAATTTTTTTATTATGATTTCTTCTTTGACCCTAATTAATTTATACATACTTGTGTCAGTTTGGCTATATTATATCACCCAGAAAAAGCCATGTTCTTTGATATAATCTTGTGGGGGCACACGTATTAGTATTGATTAGGTTGGAACCTTTGGATTAGGTTGTTTCCATGGAGATGTGACCCACTGAACTGTAGGTGAAAATTCTGATTAATTTCCATGGAGTTGTGACCCTGCCCATTCAGTGTGGGCCTTGATTAGTTTACTGGAGCCCTATAAAAGCTCACAAACAGAAGGACCTCGAACAGAGCAGCTAAGAGTGACATTTTGGAGAGCAACCGAGAGTGACATTTTGAAGAGGAGCTGCAGCTAAGAGAGGACAAAATGCCCCAAGAGCAACATTTTGGAGAATGCCATTTTGAAATGCAACCTGGGAGCAAGCGGACGCCAGCCATGTGCCTTCCCAGCTATCAGAGATTTTCCAGACACCAATGACCATCCTTCAGTGAAGGTACCCTATTGTTCATGCCTTACCTTGGACACTTTATGGCCTTAAGACTTTAACTTGGTAACCAAATAAAACCCCCTTATAAAACCCAGTCCATTTCTGATAATTTGCAGTCTGGCAGCATTAGCAAACCTGAACAATACTTTTAAAATTTCCAAGTTCGAAGTTATTATTGTTTTCGCTAAGCTGTTTTAAAATTTTGATTTCTAAGTTAATTGCACTGTGGTTAAAGAATGCAGTAGATAAGATACTTATTTATTCTTTGAAATTTGTTGAGACTTTCTTTCTGGTTAAGGATGTGGTCAATTTTCATAAATTTTCTATGTTTCTATATGTGCTCTAATTCTTTATATGTTCTCTTATTCCTGGGTTTAGGTTTTACATATGTCAATTAGATTGCGTTTGTTAATTGTAATGTTTCAATCTTCTGTATCTTTACATATATATTGTTACATATTTTTTATGTTAGAACAGATTGCCTATTATATTGATTACTGAGAGAGGAATATAAAATATCCCATTGTGATGGTGGATATATCAATTTTTAAAAATTTAGTAAGTTTTGCTTTATATATTTTAACGTGATGTTATTAGATATAAACAAGTTAAGAATGGTGTATTATTCAGGCTAAGTAACTCAACCTGCTGTAAAACATAATGCCCAAATCTTAGTGGCCTTAACACACTGAAGGTTTATTTCTCATGTCACAGTCCAAAATAGGTCAGCAGGGAGGTATGGAGGTTAGCGTAGGGCTCTACCACATGCACTCACTTAGGTACCCAGGCTCATTCCATGTTGTGGCTCTGCTATATCCAACATATATCTAGAGTTGTTCTGGCATAAACCTGCTGGATGAAAGAGTATAGAGAGAGCATAGAGAAGGCTAATCCTAATCGTACTAGTTTGGAAGTGACTCATCTTCTCTCATTTCACTGGTGAGAACTCTACATGGCCTCACCTAGATGTAAGATGTAAGAGTGTTGTAAGTGTAGTTTAGTACCTGTTTGGTATGCTAAAGCTGCTGGAATACAATATACCAAAAATGGATTGGCTTTTACAATGGAGGTTTATTTGTTCACAAATTTACAGTTGTAAGGCCATGAAAATGTCCCAATTAAGGCATCAACAGGAGGATACCTTCTCTAAAGAAAGGCATCTGGGGTTCCTCTGTCACATGGGAAGGCACATGGCAACATCTGCTGGTCCTTGTCTCCTGGGCCCTGATTTCAAAATGCCTCTCTCAGTTTCTGCGGGTCCTTCTTGTTTCTCCTGGTATGTTCTCTTTCTCTCTTAGCTTCTCTTAGCTCTCTCTTTCTGTGAGCTCTCTTAAAGGACTCCAGTAAAGGATTAAGACACACCTTGAATTGTGTGGGTCACATCTCCGTGGAAACAACGTAATCAAAAGGTCCCGCCCACAATAGGTCTGCACCCACAAGAATGGATTAAAAGAACATAGGCTTTTCTGGGGTACATAACAGATGCAAACCAGCACAGTACCTTACCTAGGAAGAGAAAAAGGGTTGGGTAAGCATTTATCCAGTCTCTGCCACAGTCTTCCTTCTGGTCATCAAATATCTGCTTCATTCTTATTTTTACATAAATGAAACCGTAGCTCATGGGTGACAACAGAGGGGCTCATCCACTCTGCATCCAGCAAGGTTCTCCAGGTGATATACAGCTCCTTCTATGGATTTGGATGTGATCTGGCAAACTATGAACTAAAAAGACAAGTTATTCCTCCCCCAACCCCAATTACATAATGGCAGGTCAGGGACAGGTATTTGCAATACAGTCTTATTTGGAAAGGGGGAATACGTTCAGTAGTCACTGGTCTATTGAAATTTGTAAATCCCTTTTGGTAGACATTTTGAGGTCCTCGTACCTTGGGGAAGGGTGCGGTTCCTTGATTAGGCATGGTTCCTTTTTGAGAGGAACTCCTTTGCCCCTTGTTCTCTGTAATCCTTGGCCCTGCACTTGGAGAGGTTCTTCCTTGTCTTTTGTAAAGAATTGGGTTTCATTGATTCTCTATTGATTTACTATTCTCTATTTTGTTTATCTTCACTCTAATCTTTATTATTCCCTTCCTTCTGCTAGCTTTAGATTTAGTTTGCGCCTCTTCTTCTAGTTTCTTAAGGGGTCCTATTAGGTTATTGATAAGAAATCTTTCTTCATTTTTAATGTAGGCATTTACAATTATAATTTTCCCTTGCAGCACTTTTTTCATTGTGACCCATAAATTTTGATATGTTATGTTTTTTTTTCATTCATCTTTAAGTATTTTCTAATTACCTTTGTGATTTCTTCTTTGATCCACATATTTGTGAATATTCTAGTTTATCTTGCTACTGATTTGCACTTACATTCCATTTTGTACAGTTGAGTGATTTCTCAATTTTAGGACATTTTCATCACTCAGAGAGAAACCCCATACCCATTAACAGTCACTCTCCATTTCCCTCCATCTCTCCCCCAACCCTAGGCAGCCACCAATCTACTTTGTCTCTCTAGATTTTCCTATTCCAGGCATTTTATATAAATGTAATCATACAGTATATGGTCTTTTATGACTGGCTTATTTCACTTAGAATGATGTTTTAAAAGTTAATCCATATTGTAGCTTTTATCAGTATTCCATTCCTTTTAATTGCCAAATAAAATTCCATGTATGGATAGACCACATTTTATTTATCCATTATCAGTGATGGACATTGTTCTAGTTTGCTAATGCTGCAGAATGCAAAACACCAGAGATGGATAGGCTTTTATAAAATGGGGGTTTATTTCACTACACAGTTACAGTCTTAAGGCCACAAAGTGTCCAAGGTAACACCTCAGCAATCGGGTACCTTTACCGGAGGACGGCCAATGGTGTCCGGAAAACCTCTGCTGGCTAGGAAGGCAGCTGGCGTCTGCTCCAAAGCTCCGGCCTCAAAACAGCTTTCTCCCAGGACGTTCCTCTCCAGCAAGCTTGCTCCTCTTCAAAACATCACTCCCAGCTGCACTCCGTTAGTTCCCTCTCTCTGAGTCAGCTTATTTATATAGCTCCACCGATCAAGGCCCACCCTGAATGGGTGGGGCCACGCCTCTATGGGAACATCTCATCAGAATCATCTCCCACAGCTGGGTGGGGCACATTCCAAGCAAATCTAACCAGCATCAAACTTCTGCCCCACAAAACTACAAAGACAATGGCATTTGGGGGACACAATACACTCAAACCGGCACAGTTTGTTAGGCTGTTTCCACTTTTGGGATGTCATGCTGCTGTGAATATTTGTGTATAAGTTTTTGTATGGACATACATTTTCATTTCTCTTAAGAATTCCTAGGAGTGGTATTTCTGGATCATATGACAGTGTTGTGTTTAATGTTTTGAGAAAATGCCAGATTATTTTCCAAAGTGGCTGCACCATTTTACATTCCTTCTAGCAGTGTATGAGGGTTCCAATTTCTCTGTATCCTTCCAAACTCTTGTTATTGTCCATCTTTTTGATGATAACCATCTTAGTGAGTTTGACGTGGTATCTCATAGTTTTGATTTGCAGTTCCCTGATTGCTAATAATGAGCATCTTTTCTTGTGCTTATTGACCATTTGTATTTCTTCTTTGGAGAAAATGCCTGTTCAGACCCTTTGCCCATTTTTTTAAATGCAATTTTATTGAAGTATATTCACATACCATACAATCATCTAAAGTGTACAACAATTGTTCACAGTATCATCATATAGTTGTGCATTCATCACCACAATCAATTTTTGAACATTTTCATTGTTCAAAAAAATAAAAATAAAAATAAGATTAAAAATAAAAGTAAAAAAGAACACCCAAAACATCCCATACTCCCCCACCCCCATTATTCATTTACTTTTTGTCCCCATTTTTCTACTCATTTATCCATATACTGGGTAATAGGAGTGTAAGCCATAAGGTATTCACAATCACATGGTCATACCATATAAGCTATATAGTTATACAATTGTCTTCAAGAATCAAGGATACTGGATTGCAGTTCAACAGTTTCAGATATTTCCTTCTAGCTATTCTAATAAACTAAAAACTAAAAAGGGATATCTATATAATGTATAAGAGTTATCTCCAGAATGATCTCTTGACTTCATTTGAAATCTCTCAGCCACTGAAACTTTATTTTGTTTCATTTCTCTTCCCCCTTTTAATCCAGAAGGCTTTCTCAGTCCTACAATGCTGGGTCTAGGCTCATCCCTGGGAGTCACATCCCATGTTGCCAGGGAGATTTACACCCCTGGGAGTCATGTCCCACGTAGGGAGGAGGGCAGTGAGTTTACCTGCCAAGTTGCTTTGTCCATTTTTTTAATTGAGTTCTTTGTCATTTCATTATTTACCTGTAAGAGTTCTTTATATATTCTAGATACAAGTCCCTTATCATATATATGATTCACAAATATTCTGCCAATCAGTGGGTTGTCTTTTCCTTTTCTTGATGGCATACTTTGGAGCACAAAACTTTTTAATTTTGATGAAGTCCAAATTTTTCTTTTGTTGACTGTGCCTTAGTGTTATATTTAAGAACCCAATGCCACATCTAAATCCATGAAGACTTACCCCTAAGTTTCCTTTTAAGAATTTTATAGTATTAGCCCTTATATTTGGCCTTTGGTCCATTTTGAATTAATTTTTGTATATGGTGTGAGGTAAGGTTCAACTTTATTCTTTCGTATATGGCTATCCAATTGTCTCAAGCATGATTTGTTGAAAATACTATTCTTTCCCCCCTTGATTTGTTTTGGCACTCTGTTGAAAATCAACTGTCCATAAATATGAGGGTTTATATTTGGATTCTCAATTCTATTCCATTAATCTATTTGTCTGTCTTTATGCCAGTTCCACACTGTCTTGGTTACTGTTGTTTTTAAGTAAGTTTTTGAATTGTGAAGTCTGAGCCCTCCAAATTTGTATTTCTTTTTCAAGATTGTTTTGGATATTTGGGGTCCCTTGAATTGCCATATGAATTTTAGAATCAGCTTGTCAATTTCTGGAAAAAGCACATGGTACACTACTGAGATTTTGATAGGGATTGCATTGAACTGTAGATCACTTTGGATAGTATTGCTATCTTAATATTATGTGTTCTGATCTATGAACATGGAAAGCCAAACTTGATGGCTTAAAACAACAGAAATTTATTCTCTCACAGTTCTAGTGGCAAGAAGTCATAAAACAAGGTGATGGCAGGGCCATGCTCCCTCTGAAGGCTCCAGGGGAGAATCCTTCCTTGCCTCTTTCCGCTTCTGGTGGCTCCAGGTGTTTCCTGGCTTCTGATAGCATATCTCTGCCTCCATCTTCACTTGTGTCTTCGCATGGCCTTCTCCTCTGAGTCTGTGTCTCATATCTCCTGCTTTTCCCTTATATGGACAACTGTCATTGGATTTAGGGCCACACAGAATCCAGGATGATCTTCTCTGGCATCCTTAATTTGATGAAATCTGCAAAGACTCTTTATTCAAATAAGGTCACATTCACAGGTTCCAGAGATTAGGACATGAACATATCTTTTTGCGGGCAGCCATTCAACCTACTACGTTCACCATGGTGTACATAGACAGATATTCCTTTTTATTTCATTATCTTAATATTTGTTGTGGTTCTTGAATAGGAAAATGCATACCTTTAATCAATTCTTGAAAATCTAAACCATTATCTTTTAGATTATTTCCTCTTCCCCAATATCTGTCTTTCTGAATCTTCTATTAGATGGATATTAGACATTATCATTCTGTTTTCTATGTTCTTTAATATTGCTTCATAGTTTTCATCTATATTCTGTATTTTGTTCTGAATAACTTCTCTCCATCTATTTATTACTTCACTTATTCTTTCTCCATCTGAATCTAATCTGCTGTTTAGCCTGAGCTTTGAGATTTGAATTTCAGTGCTTATATTTTTTTACTTCTATAAGTTTTTATTTGGTTCTTCTTAAAATCTGTCTTATGTCATGTTCTTTGCTCATGTTCCGTAGTTGTATCAAGATCTGTATCTGATAAATATATGAAATTCTGAGGGATCTAAATCTTTGTTTCTTGTTTTTCTCTGAGTCTCACTCAGTAACTTGTGTTCTTGGATGTTTTATACTTTTTGTTCATTCTTTCCTATATAGTTTATCTGAATTTATGGGAATCCCTTGATATGGGTCTGGATTTAAGGTGTTTTCCTTCGAGAGACTTTGAATTTGCTTCTGCCATGCACCCCAGAGGTGTTACAAATCTGTGACCTCTAAAGATAATTTTTTGGTTTCAATTTTCCCAGGCCACATATTTAGTGTAGATTTGAGTTCTAAACTCATATATGGGTAAGATTATGGTTATAACTAATCAAGAGGTGTATTCTATCTTTCTCCTCACCCATCACCCCCTCTTTTTTTCAACTTAGAGTTAGGACAGAGAAAGACATTACTCTGAATATTCCTTCTGGCAGAATATACTTTTACCCCCCCCCCCCCCAATTTTTTGCTGAGAACATTGCCTTTTTTTTTTTTTAAATCATTTTATTGAGATATATTCACATACCACGCAGTCATACAAAACAAATCGTACTTTCGATTGTTTACAGTACCATTACATAGTTGTACATTCATCACCTAAATCAATCCCTGACACCTTCATTAGCACACACACAAAAATAACAAGAATAATAATTAGAGTGAAAAAGAGCAATTGAAGTAAAAAAGAACACTGGGTACCTTTGTCTGTTTGTTTCCTTCCCCTATTTTTCTACTCATCCATCCATAAACTAGACAAAGTGGAGTGTGGTCCTTATGGCTTTCCCAATCCCATTGTCACCCCTCATAAGCTACATTTTTATACATCTGTCTTCGAGATTCATGGGTTCTGGGTTGTAGTTTGATAGTTTCAGGTATCCACCACCAGCTACCCCAATTCTTTAGAACCTAAAAAGGGTTGTCTAAAGTGTGCGTAAGAGTGCCCACCAGAGTGACCTCTCGGCTCGTTTTGGAATCTCTCTGCCACTGAAGCTTATTTCATTTCCTTTCACATCCCCCTTTTGGTCAAGAAGAGAGAACATTGCCTTTTGAAGATTTTGGCTCTACAAGGGACTTCAGTACTAATTCTCCACCTTATGTGGCCTAACAGTATTGTCTCCACACCCTGAATGGTCTTTAAAACTCAAGGCTCTACATTCCAAGTAAAATTGGACTCTATGTTAAAGGGTCCTCATTTTTTAAAGTAGTACTTTTCTATCTCCGTAGAGCTGCTTGCTTTATTTTGAATCATGTTGATTAATGTGATGTTAAGTGGATAATTTAGTCAGTCATAAGGATAATTTAAATCAAATTTGCCTGTATCATTTGAATAATTGCATTGGTTCTTCACATTATTTTGCATGTATTATAAAAGTTGTGTATGTACCCGAGTCTTGTGGTTGAATCATCTTGTTTTGACTATACCATGGGTTTGTTTTGCTTTGTGAAGTCCCTTAATATAACCAACAAAGTATTAATTAGGAGGTCATTAGTTACATATTAGAATATTATATGGTTTATTTAAAATTTTAGAATATACAAAATGTAATTTAATTACAAAAAGTTTTTAAAAAATTTTTTTATTAAGGTTTATTCACATACCATACAATCATCCAAAGTATGTAATCCATTGATCATGTTACCATCATATAGTTGTTCATTCATCACCCTGGTCTATTTTTTTTTGACGTTTTCCTTGTACCAGAAAAAGTGAAAGCAAGAATTAAAAAAACGAGGAAAAACAGAACACCCAAATTCTCATTCCCTGCCCCATGCTTCCTCCCCTCCACCCCCGTTTTTCTACTCATCCATCCATACAGTGGACAAAGGGGAGTGTGATCCAGCTGGCTTTCCCAATCACATTGTCACCCCTCATAAGCTACATAGTTATACAATCGTCTTCAGGATTCAAGGGTTCTGGGTTATAGTTTGATAGTTTCAGGTATTTACTGCTAGCTATTCCAATTCATTAAAACCTAAAAAGGGTTATCTATATTGTACATAAGAGTGCCATCCTCTTAAAAGGACCTTAAAAAGGACTTCTCGGCTCCTTTTGGAATCTCTGAGCCACTGAAACTTATTTCATTTCAATTCACATCCCCCTTTTGGTCAAGAAGATGTTCTCCATCCCACAATGCCAGGTCTAGATTCCTTCCCAGGAGTCATATTCCATGTTGCCAGAGAGATTTACTCCCCTGGGTGTCAGATCCCACATAGCGGGGAGGGCAGTGAACAAAAAAGAAGTTTTACATCAGAAACATAACAAAGTGAAGCACACAGCATAATTAATTATCCTTTAAGACATTCATTGTGATTACATCACAATTACCAGTGTGAACTCAGGCACTAAATAAATACATTGTTGCATTTGGCTCTAGATTGCATCTTCCTTTGTGAAGCTGTCAAAGGAGAAGATGGCTAGGAAAGAAAATTTATGCAAATTGTCTAATCAGTACAGAGTTCACAAGACTTCAAAACCTGTTTGTACATCTTCCTCAATTTCTCGGTATTTAAATCATTGTGTTCTAGTTCTTGAATGTTGGGTTTAGACTTGGGGTTTTTCTTTTCAGAATCATTTATCCTTTCCACATAAATAATGCCAAATAGTTTGTGCAAACTGAGAGATTATACTTCTTAGGAAGGTTAGTATAGTCAAGAGCACTGTATGTTAATTGGAAATCCTATATTTGAGTCCTGATTGACTTCACATGCCAACTGTAGGCTTTTGTACAATACACTTTACATCTCTGGGCCTCAGTTTTCCCATCTGTACAACAAGAGCTTTTACTAGATGGATTCTTAAGAGTTTTTCCAATAATAGAATTCTATGATTTTGGTTTTATCCATTTATGTTATAAGACGAATCACTTTTTAATTGAGAGATGATGGAATCTGGGATTTTTTTGCTATTTAAAGATGTTCTTATTTGACTTATTATAATAACTTTTTAAAAAATTGCTGTTACTTATGTTAAAAGTAGGAAAGTTTGGACCACAGCTAAAAAATAGAGTGGGACACGGGCACCGTTTAATGACTAGTTAAGTTCCGTTCCATGAAGAAATACCATCTAAGAGAAACAGAGTGGGAATGCTGGGGTGAAGAGCATGGAATTCACTATCACTTGGACAGTTCAAGAAAGGCTCTTTTAAAGAATCTCAGGCTGTTGAGAGCTTGATTTGCTAATATTTTTAAATGGGATTTTCTGTATTTCCTTTGCTGCTTCCTAAGGAAACTTATTTTTTCCAACAGGGAAAAGGAAATGCTTTCTAACCTCTACTTGACATTATATGATGAAGTACCCCAAGAAGACTTGTACTTACAAGAATTAAATGGTAATTAAGAGGTTCTAGAATTTCTTGAATGGATTTCCTGATTGTGTGCTCTTTAGGAATTGCTTTAGGAGTCAGCATCTCTTTTTCTACTCCTAGTGGCTTATGGTGTCATTTAATAATACATGATATGGCAAATACTGCAGGCTGTGTGGAAGAAAAAGCTGATGGTTTAATCCATCAATATTTTTTGTTGTACTGATAAAAAAGGCAAAATATATTTTATCTATACTTATTCAAATTCATATATTTTTTGAAAAAAAATCTAAGTATTACATATGATGAATAAATTTGTAAGCACTAGAGTCACTGATTTCTCCAGAATTCAGTGAAAGTTTAGGCTCATCCTACCCTTCACTCCTTGACACTGATTTCCACCGTATCTTGGGCTTTTGCTTCATTTTTTGGAGTAATTTGACATCTGACTTATTTTTCCTCTGCACTTTAACTCTGGTCATCATATTAGGTATCTTGATGTCCAAGTAGATGACTCATTATAATACCCTAGCTTCATACTTTTCAAAACCAATTACTTTACCTCTTCTTCTCTCATCAGTGCTGATGGCCACAAATTGACCATTGTCATCATGGTGAAATCTCAGACTTTAATGTCTTGTTTTCTGCCCACAACCTTATACTTCCATCTCTTTTTATTTACAGTTTTATTCCCTTGACCTCCATGTTTGGTGCCACAGTGAGCACACTGTTTCCAACTTCAGCTGCTCTTAGTACCAGTTGGCAATACTTTAAGTTTTGGTTGGATCCCTCTTCTGTTTCCTTTGGTGCCTATTCCAAGCCTTCATTACTGTCAGATCCCCAAATACCTATTGCCTAATCCTTTATCTCTTAGGAGATAACTGTTTTTTTTATAGAGAGTTAAAAAAGGCTCTTAGGCATTATCTTCCTGAACTCCTTGCTATTCCTACCTATAAAATTAACAACGTTCTTCCCTCTTGTCTCATTGCAAAAGGTTCTGTTTCACCAGAATATTCCCTTTACTTGTTGTTTGAATTTGATTTTCTTCTGCATCCTCAGGGACAATGCTTTGTTAATTTTATACACTGTATTTCTCAGGGAAGCATCCTGAAAGAGTTTTCATTAATTGCTCCATTCATTCACTTACCATTTCAGTTTTCAATTCATTGAAATCTGGCTTTCACCTCCAACACTATTGTAATTGTGTAAAACTATTAATAAAGTCACTGTTATCCATTTTTTAGTCTTTTTCAGGTATTTAACAGTTATCTACTGCCTCTTTTTTTTTTTTTTTAAAGGGTAGTATCCACTGAATACAATTCAATTTGGTTCAACAGACATATTTTGAGAATCTATTGTGAATTAGGCACCGGAAATAGGAGAATGAAAAAGCTTGCCTCCTAGGAGCTGACAGTTTAGTGAAGGATTTTAACACCATGCAATCACATTACCAAAAACTTTGACTGAGGAACATACCAAGTACTGTGGGAGCAAAGAAGAAGGATTGAATATTCCCAAGGAAATTTGCCTATGTGAGCATTACATGACTGTTTTGAGAGTTTCTGGGAGTTTCTCAGGAAACTAGAACAGATTTAGAGGTCACTGGCTCCAGATATACCTACATAAGTCATGAGATAAATTTTAAAGCAGAACTGGAAAATGAAGATTTGCTTCCCTTTTTGGTTATTATAGTTTTTTTTTCTTGAGAAAGGGTGGAGGAATAAGGATAATTCTTAATTAATTAACTGCATGTTTTGTTATGTGTATATAGCACTTCATAAAGCCTGTAAAATTTTTAGTAAAATTCGAAGTGGTAAAATTTATGTGAATGATCTGCAAACGACCCTACATTCCTTGAAGATTTGTGTAAGTGATTCAGACATGTGACAGGCACTAAAGACTATTGCTATTGATGGTAAGTTCTGTGTTTTCATTATTAGTCCATGCGTCTACAAACATGGATATGGGTTGTATGTTGGTCAGATTAATTACAAATGATTGGAAAGCTAAGCTTTAAAAATCTGTTATAAAAACAACATTTTTGGGGTACATTTACAATAATGACAAAAATTGGGCCTCAGGTGCATGATATTGGATTGACTGATTATTGGATTAGATTATGACATATTCATCACTGGCCCATGCATGGCCTACTTTATTTAGTTATTAAAATTGTTTTAATAATAGAATAAATACTTTGAACTATAACCTTGACAATAACTTACATATAACCATGAAGTCTCTCAAAACCCATTTTGTTGCCTCCTCCAAATTGAGGTAAACATTGTTCTGAATCCTGTGTACATCATTCTCTTGCTTTCCTTTTTATATAGTTTCATTGTCTGGGTATGTATTTTTGTAAACTGTTTTGAAAATTTTAGTTGTTTTTAACTTTATTGAGATGTTTATCGTGATTATAATCTTCTGGGACTTTTCACTTAATATTATACAGTTAAGATTTATTCATGTTATTTACTTGTTTGTGCAATATTATCTTGTTTGTATATATCACAATTTATCCATCCACTCTCATTGCTGGGAACTTCAATAGTTAAATAGTTATAACTACTGTGAACAGTGTTTGCCATGAGTATCTTCTACACATTTCCTGAAGTACCTGTACTAGACTTTCTCTTGGGTATGTACTTAAAAGCAGAGTTGTTGAACTACAGGTAGATGAATTAATGGCATGCTGTTTTCCAAAGAAGTTGCACCATTTTGCACATTCACCAGCAATATACCAAAATAAGGTATCCTATGGTTCCACTTTATTTCTAACATATGATGTTTTCAGACTTTTAATTTTTGCTGATTGCATGAGTGTGAAATCATGTAATGGGGTAGGGAAAATTTAAACAAGGCAAAAATGGTTTGACTATCAAAGAAGATATTGAAATTATATTTGACTAAATTAACATTAAGAACTTTATTCATCAAAAGACAGCTTAAAGTGAAAAAACAAGTTATGAACTTGAAGATATTTGCATTTCACACAACTGATGAAGGATTAGTTTTAAGAGTGTTTAAAGAACTCATACAAATAAACAACAGAATAGAAAAAGGCAGGAGATATGAACAAGTATTTCACAGAAAAGAAAACGTATGGCCAATAATCATATAAAAAGATGTTCAACCACATTCGTGATCAAGAAAATGGAAATAAAGATCCTAATGATAACAAGTTCAACACCTAGAAATATAATTATTCTTTTGCATATTTGATGCAATGTCTGATACTTTTGCAGTGTCTGATCCTTTAGCCAAAGAAGTGGATAACAGAGAACTCATTACATTTGCAGGTTATCCCAAGCTTAAGAAGGAAGGACAAGTTTAGCATAAAAATGACATATATAAGTAGAAGGAGTGGTCAGAAACACATAACATAAATATAGTACACTCAAATGCAAAATAGTATTCTAAGATTGAAAATATCAGCCTGCTCAAATATACGATGTGGATTTACTATTGTAAAAAAGTCATAGATGGAAATCCGATAAGTCAAAACTAACCACAAGCAGAATGCCACTAAGTCTAGTAGGAACTGACAAATTGCAATAAAATATGCATCCAAATCATCTCAACATTTTTTGAGCGTCTACCATATGGCAGTTTTCTGAAGGTATAAAAATAAACAAATAAATAGGTACCTAACTTTTAAAAAGCTCAAGGCACGACCCTATTTTTTCTGACATGTTCAGTTATATATGTTAATTTATTCTTGATATGTAATTTTTTGCAGATTTTTATTAAAATGTTTTTTCCGAAGTAGAAGTAACTTTATTCCTTAAAAGCACAGAAAAATATAAAAGAGAAAGTCAAGATCACCTGTAATCCTACTGTCCAGAAACAACCACTGGTATTTTGGTATATATCTTTCTAGCCTTTTTATAAGCATATTTGTGTGTGTGTGTGTGTGTGTGTGTGTGTGTGTGTGCATGCACACTGCCATTTTTTTCCTTGCAATTTTTTGGAGATACACTCACATACTGTACAGTCATCCAAAGTATACAATCAGTTGTTCACAGTATCATCAAACAGTTTTGCATTCATCACCACAATCAATTTTTGAACATTTTCATTACTCCAAAAAAAGTAATAAAAATAAAAATAAGAATAAAAATAAAAGTAAAAGAGAACACCCAAAACAACCCATCCCCCTAACCCCCCCCCCCCCATTATTCATTTACTTTTTTATCCCCATTTTCCTACTTATCTGTCCATACACTGGATAAAAGGGAGTGTGAGCCACAAGGTTTTCACAATCACCTGGTCACACTGTATAGGCTGTATAATTATACACTCATCTTCAAGAATCAAGGCTACTGGGATGCAGTTCAACAGTTTCAGTTATTTTCTTCTAGCTATTCTAATACATGGAAAACTAAAAAGCTATATCTATATAATGCATAAGAATAACTTCCAGAATGACCTGTCAACTCCGTTTGAAATCTCTAAGCCACTGAAACTTTACTTTGTTTCATTTCTCTTCCCCCTTTTGGTCCAGAAGGCATTCTCAGTCCCACATGCCAGGTCCAGCTTCATCCCTGGGAGTCATGTCCCATGTTGCCAGGGAGATTTACATCCCTGGGAGTCATGTCCGATGTAGGGAGAAGGACAGCGAGTCCACCTGCCAAGCTGGCTTAGAGAGAGAGGCCACATCTGAGAGAGGCAACAAAAGAGGTTCTCTGGGGGTGACTCTTAGGCACAATTATAAGAAGGCTTAGCCTCTCCTTTGCAGTAACAGGCTTTGTAAGGGCAAGCCCCAAGACTGAGGGCTTGGCCTTCTAAATTGGTAGTCCCCAATGTTTGTGAGAATATAAGGAATTCCCCAGGCAGGTAAATTTAATGTTTCCATATTTTTCCCCAGTCCCTCAATGGTGCTTTTCAAATACTTTTTTTATCCTTTGCTCAAATTACTCTGGAATGTATCAGGGCTTCACACTAACCTGTACAAACAAACCAGATCTCAATCCCTATTCAAGTTTCCATGTAATTATGGTGTTTGAATGAAATGACCACACAAGTTAAATTATTTAGTGTGCTGTAGAAAACAAAGATTTTGCACCAAATAAACATCTCTGCCTTTGGGCTCACATAGAAGATGAAATTTGAAACACAGTCAATACCATCCTTTACCCTTTAGTCTGATTTACCTTAGTCCTAACCAAGGCCATATCTCTAACTGAAGTTTAACCTTCTTTTCAGCTTCTTTAACATTTGCTGTATGGAGTAATGTTGACATTCATAGCTACTGAACTCTAGCTCTGATTCTCAGGTATCACACAGATACCTGAAGTTCCAGGGAACAACCAGGTTATACACAAGAGCTCAACATCTCAGAATCTAGAAATAACCATTACAACTCAGGAATAGATGTATCTGCTGTAAGAGCTTACAATCTAGGAACCATTACAATAAGCCTTCCCCTGATAACCTATGCTGTTTTCACATTATGGTTAGTCCATATTAGTGAGGCATTATAATGTCTGTCTTTTCATTTCTGGCGTATTTCCCACAATGTACTTTCCTCAAGGTCTGTTTACCTAGTTGCATCCTCACAACTGCATTTCTTCTGTGCACTCCCTTTTTTAATGGCTGTGTGTTGTTCTGTGGAACAGATTTTTTTAAATGTCCTTTTGATGCACTTATAGGTTATTTCTAATATTTTAATAAACATGCTATCCTTTCTCATCAGATAATGTAACTAAAATTGAAAATACTGTATCAAAGAATGTGAACTTTTTAAGGCTTTTTGTAATACAGTTATTAGAAATTCCAAATCAAACTTCAGAACTTTTGAAATTCAGGATTTTAGAAGTAGTCTTTTCCAATTGTCTGGATTTACTGGTGGGGAAATTGAGGGATAGAAAAGTGAAAGGTGTAGCCCAAAGCTATTCAACCAATTTAGATGACACACATGTAAACTTCTGTTCATTAATTTTTGCACTGGAAATAACATAACCCTACATTGAACATCTTGGAGAGATCTTATTCAAATTCCCTGAAAATGATTGACTTGTTTTGTGG
The DNA here is from genome assembly GCF_015220235.1 of Choloepus didactylus. Classification (NCBI taxonomy): domain Eukaryota; kingdom Metazoa; phylum Chordata; class Mammalia; order Pilosa; family Megalonychidae; genus Choloepus; species Choloepus didactylus. Next base: position 58,920,083 of record NC_051324.1, on the reverse strand, counting down.
TTTGGATTAGAGAAAGAAAATTGAAGCTGAGTGTCTATCAAATACTTTAATCCACTCCAGAACTCTTGACATTTTTTTACATTTTAAAGGAGGTGTTAGAAAAATTAGTAACTCTGTTATAGTAGCTTCAGTGTGCAGTTAGATGAAACTGTTGAAGTCTCCTGGTTCAGCTTGTTCCTTTTTTTTTTTTTTTTAACTGTTGTTTTGTTGTAAGTGCAATGACACCAGCAAATACTAATTCCTATGTGTAACTATGTCATTCCTCTTCAACATAAAGGTGGATGAAATTACTAATACCTTTAAATGCAGCTTAACTCTTGCAAAATGATTCATCAAGGGATAACTATGGTTTGTAAACTGTTTAGAAATTTTATGTCTCTGACATCTTCAGAATGTTGGCAAGTTTTTTTAAGAGCAAAACTTTCATTAGAAGAAAAATCTTGCTATTATATGCAACTGTGGTGCACCTCTAGTGTTTGAAAAGTCAGTTAGTTTTCTTCTTTATGACAAAATAATGTTTTTATGTCATGACTTATTATTTCATAGTGCCCTGAATTGTGAAAGAAGCTTATAGCTGTTAAAGTTGTCATCTTCATCTTCATCAGAAATGAGAACAAAATATGTAGTTCAGGATTTAAAATATTTTGTTAATTTTTAACCATTTCATTGAGGTATAATTCACATTCAATGGCTACACAGAAGTGTACAATTTGATAAATTTCGGCATATGAATGCACCTATGAAACCATCATCACAATCAAGAGAATGAACATATTCATTGCTCCAAAAGATTCCTCACACCCCTTTGTAATCCCTCTCTGTCTCTCATGTGCTCCCATCCCCAAGCAAACACTGGTCTGCTTTCTGTCACTGTAGATTAACATGTTTTTTTTAGAATTTTATATAAATGAATCATGCAATATGTACTCAATTTTTTTTGATCTGGATTCTTTCACTAAGCTTAATTATGTTGAGGTTCATCCGGTTTTTGTGTGTATCAATAGTTCACTCTTTTTAATTGCTGAATAGTATTACATCATATGGACATAATTAGAGTTTGTCTATTCACTAATTGACTGACAATTTGGGTTGTTTCCAGGTTTGGCTTTTACAAATAAAGCTGGTATAAACATCCTTGTCTTTTCTCTTTCCATTTTAATTGAAATCTGATTTAATTTCTCTTGGAAAAATACCTAATAGTAGAGTAGTTGGGTCATATGGTAAATGAATGTTTAACTTGCTAAGAACTGCCAAACTGTGTTTGCAAAGTGGTTGTATCGTTTTACATTCCCACCAGCAATGTCTGAGAGTTCCAGTCTCTTTGCATCCTTGTGAGCCCTTGATATGGATATGGTGAAACTTTAAAAATTGTAGTTATCCGAATCTGTGTAGTGATATGTCATTATAGTTTTAATTTGCATTTCCTTGAGGATTAAATGATATTAAACATCTATTCATGTGCTTATTTGTCATCTATATCTTCTGCCTATTAAAAAATTAGTTTTTTTTTCTTATTATTGCAATTTAAAAGCTCTTTTTATCTTCTGAATACAAGACCTTTATTGGATTTGCAATTAGCAGTTATTTTCTCCTAATCTGTGGCTTGTCATTTTATTCTTAACAATAACTTTTGAAAAGCAGAAGTTCATACTTAGAAATTCCAGTCTACAATTTTTTCTTTTGTGGATTGTGCTTTTTTTGATGTCTTATCTAAAAAATCTTTGCCTAACCCAAGGTCACAAAGAAGTCAAAAAACAAGTCTTAGTGTGGTTGATTGAAATTTGGATATATGTTTCACTGATTTTGAAAGGAAAGGAGACCCCAGTCTCAAGTTGTTACGCTGAAAAAGAAGTTTGGAGGCAGACAACTTGGCAAACCTTCCAGCATGTAAGAAAGTGCTTCTGTGGTTTGGAATTGAGAACAACCAAACTTTTTCAGTTTCTTTGCACGTAGAAGTCTGCAGACAATGGGAATCACTGAAGTATTTTTTAGTAGGTTATTTCTGCTCAGATGATATTAAATTGATTTTTATTTTCTTCTTGTGTAGATAACTTTTTAAAACAAACCCTGTCAAAGTTGGCCTAATTTACTTAATGACACTTGCTTGTCTGGAAAATGAGATTTAAGAACCCATATTCAACCCAGATTCAATGCTTTCGCACATTTTTTGAGTCAGTATTTTCAACTCTAGTTGACATTGGAGATGAACTGTCCATTATCATGCCAAAACCACTCCATAATTTCAATTTATTATTCTAGCCAAATAGTAAAAATTTCTTACTAAAACCGTCTTTATTTATTTTATTTAGATTTCTTTTTTCTTTTAAGAAGTACTGTTACTATTTTTTCATCATAATGTTATTTCTTAATTGTTGCACTTTTTAAAACAATTGATTTTTAAAAATCAGAGCAGTTATAGGTTTACAAAAAAGTCATGCAGCAAGTAGAGTCCCATGTGCCCCCCCTCATACATACAGTTTTCTATTTTATTAACGTTTTGCAGTAGTGTGCTACCTTTGTTACAATTGCTGAAACAATATTATAATTATATTATTAACTATAGCCCAATAGTTTACATTAGGGTTCAGTTTTTCTGTTGCACAGTTCTGTGGTTTTTTTTTCTGGTAACAATACAATCTAAAATTTCTCATTTTATCCTCTTTCAAATATACAATTCATTAGTGGTTAATTATATTCACAATGTTGTGCTGCCATCGCCACCTCAATTACCAAAACTTTACCATCACCCCAAACATAAACTCTCTCAATGTAAACATTAACCCCCCCTTCCCCACCCCACTCAACCCCTAGTAACTTGTATTCTAGTTTCTGACTTTATGAATTTGCATATTCTGCTTATTTCATGTAAGTGAGATCATACAATGTTTGTCCTTTTAGGTCTGGCTTATTTCACTCAGCGTGATGTCTTGAAGTTTGAGCCAAGTTGTAGCATGCATCAGAACGTCATTCCTTTTTATGGCCAAATAATATTCCATTGTATGTCTGTACCCCCTTTGTTTATCCATTCCTCTGTTGTTGGACACTTGGGTTGCTTCCATTTTTTGGAAATTGTGAATAATGCCACTATGAACATTGGTATTCAGAAATATACGTTTGAGTCCCTGCTTTCAATTCTTTTGGGTATGTACTTAGAAGTGAGATTACCAGGTCATATGGTAATTCTGTGCTTAATGTTTTGAGGAATTGCCAAACTTTTTTTCCACAGCAACTGCACCATTCTACATTCCCACCAGCAATGAAAGAGTGTTCCTATTTTTCCACATCCTCTCCAACACTTATTTTCCATTTTTTTTTTTTTTTTACAGGTAGCCATTCTGGTGGGTATAAAATGGTATCTCGTGGTTTTAATTTGCATTTTCATGATAGCTAATGATGTTGAGTATCTTTTCATGTATTTATTAGCCATTTGTGTATCTTCTTTAGAGAAATGTCTGTTCAAGTCTTTTGCAAAATTTTTAATTGGGTTGTTTGCCTTTTTGTTGTCGAGTTGTAGGAGTTCTTTATATATACTAGATTTGAAAGCCCTTATCATATATAAAGTTTCCAAATATTTTCTGCCATTCTATAGGCTGTCTTTTTACTTTCTTGATAATTTCCTTTGAGTCACAGAAGTTTTTGATTTTAATGAAGCCCTATTATCAATTTTTTCTTTTGTTGCTCGTGCTTTTGGTGTAAAGTCTAAGAGGCCATTGTTTAACACACACTGTCCTGAAGATGCTTCCCTATGTTTTCTTCTAGGAGTTTTATATTTTTGGTGCCTATATTTAAGTCTTTGATCTATTTTGAGTTAATTTTTGTTTATGGTGTCAGATGAGGTAGGGGTCCACCTTCGTTCTTTTGCATATGGCTACCAGTTTCTCCCTGCACTATTTGTTGAAGAGATTCTTCTTCCCCCACTGAGTGGACTTGACACCCTTGTCAAAAATCAGGTGGCCAAAGGTATGAGGGTTTATTTTTTGAATGCACAATTAGATTCCATTGGTCCTTGTGGCAGTAAACCAGCTGGATTTTACTGTAGCTTTGTAATAAGTTTTGTAATTGGGAAGTGTGAATCCTCCAACTTTGCTCTTCTTTTTTCAAGATGATTTTGGCTCCTTACCATTAGCATGTTTGCATGAAAAATGAGATTTTTTTTGGTAAGGATTTGTTTAATAATGTTTTTCTAAAGGAAATAATTTTCTACTGGTTACAATAAATTAATTTTATATGATATTTTGTCCATTTATTTTCATGCATTGTGTTCATATGTGCATATATGTTTGTGAAAGAGAGAGAGGGAGAGAAATAGACATAGAGACAGATATGGTATAGAGAACTTTACTAGAACATGATGAGATGAGCCCTATCCTTTCAAAGTAAAACCATTATGCTTAAGCACTTTGCAGGTAAAATTGTCATGTTGCATGTTTTTTTTGCTCCTAATTACAAATATAAAAATTACAGCCTTGAGCAAAGACTCTGCAGTATCCTATAATCCAAGTCTATATCATTATTATTGCTGCAACAGCATTCACTACATAATTACTGTATGCAAATATTTTTTGGAAATTTTATTTTTTATATGCTATATTTAATGTTATTGTTGACTACACTTATGTGTATAATATGGCATTCTAATGTCATCAATTAATTCTATTCACATTTTTAGTTTGGATTTTTTTCTTAAATTCTAGTGAGTTTGCTGATAAGTTTGCTAATGGAGTTTTTTCTCCTGTCTCTGAATTGTTCTTGTAGTTAATGGATTGCTGAATTTTTCTGATTTCCTTAAGGCTGCGAGTGATGTTTCTCATTTGATTTCTCAGGATCCAGGTAAAAAGACTTTTCTTTAAAAGTGTAGATGGCAATGATAGTAATTTTATGATTAGTGATAGTAATTTTAGCGTTGGATGGTTATACACATTTGTTTTTTGTTTTCCGAATCTTTTAACTTCTTTTATTCCCAGTGGTCTAGGTAGAGAAAAATTAGATGTGATTTGTTTCATAAAAAGCATTTTAAAAACCTAGGTCACTGGCACACCATCCTAACTTTCTATCTTCAATCTCCACTTTTTGTTGCATACAAATGCTGGAGTAATTCTCTTAAAATGCTGTTTTTGTCATTTAACTCTCCTTCTGAAGAATTTCATTGCTATTCCTATTATGAAATGAATCTGGTCCAAACTCTTAGGTTTGGTTTCCTCACCTCTTCATAGTTTTGCTTACTGCTTCTCCCTTCTCCACAGAATCTTTCCTGAGCAAGAACCTCATGCTTCAGTTAATCATAAATCTCCATACATGCCACTTTCCATACAAGCCAATTTCTCCCTAAATGTTTCAGATACTTATGGGTCTCCTAATAACTTTTAGTTAACATTATATATAAGTAGTAAAGAAAAGTGGTTGCAAAGACTATTTATGTTAATGAATAGAAAATGTTTCCAAAAGTTTGAGAAGGTATCCATGACTTGAATTTAGAAGTTCCTTGGTTTCTACATTAGGCAAGATCAAGTCCCTATGATCAGTCTTTAGGATTATATATTTTTATAGTCAGATTGTGTTTTCTTAGAATCAAGGATATGTGAATGTGATAGTCATCATATCCCGGATAAGAAGTAAGAGATGAAAAATCTGTTCAATATTTTTATTCATTCATGTAACAAATATTATTAAATGCCTACATATACAGCAACAAACAATACACGTATGGTGCTTGGCTTGCTTTTCTTTTTTGATTCCTTAGTTCCTACTTGACATTTTGGCTAATTCCTGTGATATCTGGTTTTTCCTTGTTCTCCTTTGCCTATTTGGTTTTGGACTTACAACTTTTTTTGGCAATAGATTTACATGAGTGTTCAGACTCCTGGGTACTGCCTGCCTACTTGCTGAACCACAGTGAAGAATAGCCTATTTGCTTCCATATATTCCTTGGGTTTTCAATTCCTGAGTTCCTATTTGTTCTAGTTTGCTAATGCTGCCAGAATGCAAAACACCAGAGATGGATTGGCTTTTATAAAAGGGGGTTTATTTGGTTACACAGTTACAGTCTTAAGGCCATAAAGTGTCCAAGGTAACACATCAGCAATCGGGTACCTTCACTGGAGGATGGCCGATAGTGTCCGGAAAAACTCTATTAGCTGGGAAGTCACATGGCTGGCGTCTGCTCCAGAGTTCTGATTTCAAAATGGCTTTCTCCCAGGATGTTCCTCTCTAGGCTGCAGCTTCTCTCCAAACTGTCACTCTCAGTTGCTCTTGGGGGCGTTTGTCCTCTCTTAGCTTTGTCAGAGCAAAAGTCCGCTTTCAATGGCCGTCTTCAAACTGTCTCTCATCTGCAGCTCCTCTCTCAGCTCCTGTGCATTCTTCAAAGTGTCCCTCTTGGCTGTAGCTCCTCTTCAAAACGTCCCTCACAGCTGCACTGAGTTCCTTCTGTTTGTCAGCTCATTTATATGGCTCCACTGATCAAGGCCACGCCTCCATGGAAATATCTCATCAGAGTTATCACCTACAGTTGCGTGGGGTGCATTTCCAGGTAAACAACCTAATCCAAACGTTCCAACTTAATCCCCACTAATATGTCTGCCCCACAAGATAACATCAAAGAATATGGCTTTTTCTGGGGGACATAATACATTCAAACCAGCACACTATTTTAACCTTATTTTCTGTATATTGCCATAGTGTTCTGGGATTAATCATCAAGAATTTCCAGAGTTTTTTTTCCCTTTAAAATAACACATGATAATTGAATATATTATTTTTTATCAAATATTTGAGCAATATATAAATGTATGAAGATGTGAAAGGCCCTTTTTAACCTTTCATATATTGTTACAGTTTGGTGGTGACCTTAGAGTCCTTTTGCAATGCAATTATGGATATATATTTATATATGTGTATGTATAACTATTATATGCATACACACATATAGACATACATATACATACATACATATACATTTTATCAAGGCAAAATGAGTTATTAGTTATTACGCAGAGGAGAACCAAGAAGAGCTAGATATTTTAGAGCTAGTAAAAAGACCAAGCATCCAGTTAGGAATCAAGAGGCTCTCAGAAAATAAAAGGGAAAATATAAATATTTAACTTTTACCTCAAGTGAAAGGGATGAAATATATATATTACTCTTCAGCATGATCTTTTTACTGAATGAAAGCTTTCCATGTCAGTAGGTATAGGTCACTGTTTTTCTTTTTAATAGCTACACTATATCTGAAAATGTAATTATACTATAATTAATTTAACTAATCCCCTTTTATTGAACATTTAATTGGTTCTAGCTAACTTGCTATTACAAACAATTCTGCAATGAATATAATTTTTCTTATATTTTTATATTTATATGTGTGAATGTATCTTTATGATGGAAAAATCCTAGAAATGGAATTACTGGGTAAGAGACTATGAACATTTAATATTTTGATAGATGCTGCCAAATTGCTCTCCAAGTTCCAATCTTAACATGAGTATATGAGAATACTCCTTGCTAACAGTGGAAAATGTAAATCCTTTTAAGTTTTGTAAGAAATTATATATCTTGTTATTGATTTATTTACATTCTTTTAATTGTTTGTGTTATTGGTAATCTTTTAATATTGGGCATTTATATATTTTTCTATGAATTGCCTTTTCATATCTGTTGTCCATTTTTCTGTCAGGTTGTTTGTCTCATTGATTTGTCAGTTTTCTTATTCTGACTATTAATCCTTTGTTCTATGTGTTCCAACTGTTTTCTCCAAATCTTTTGTTTTCCTATTAATTTTGGAAAGGTGTCTCTGATTTTTGGAGTGGGAGTGGTAGATTTTGTTATAAAATTTATTATTTTTTTCCTTTATGTCTTCTGAGTTTTAGGTCTTGCTTTAAGAGGCCTTTCTCACCTCAATAGTATATACACACTTACAAACACACTCTTTTTTTTTTTTTTTTTAATCATCATTTTATTGAGATATATTCACATACCACGCAGTCATACAAAACAAATTGTACTTTCGATTGTTTACAGTACCATTACATAGTTGTACATTCATCACCTAAATAAATCCCTGACACCTTCATTAGCACACACACAAAAATAACAAGAATAATAATTAGAGTGAAAAAGAGCAATTGAAGTAAAAAAGAACACTGGGTACCTTTGTCTGTTTGTTTCCTTCCCCTACTTTTCTACACATCCATCCATAAACTAGACAAAGTGGAGTTTGGTCCTTATGGCTTTCCCAATCCCATTGTCACCCCTCATAAGCTACATTTTTATACAACTGTCTTCGAGATTCATGGGTTCTGGGTTGTAGTTTGATAGTTTCAGGTATCCACCACCAGCTACCCCAATTCTTTAGAACCTAAAAAGGGTTGTCTAAAGTGTGCGTAAGAGTGCCCACCAGAATGATCTCTCGGCTCCTTTTGGAATCTCTCTGCCACTGAAGCTTATTTCATTTCCTTTCACATCCCCCTTTTGGTCAAGAAGATGTTCTCCGTCCCACGATGCCAGGTCTACATTCCTCCCCGGGAGTCATATTCCATGTTGCCAGGGAGATTCACTCCCCTGGGAAACACACTCATTTTTAAGTAATTTAAGTATTTTTAAAAAATACATTTGGAATCGTCTATTTTTTGTGTATGATGTGAGATAGGGTTCTAACTTTATCTCTTCTACCATCATTTGTTGGCTGCTCCATCTTTTTCTCAATGTTTTGTATTCTCCTCTGTATCATACTTAAATTCTCACTAATATTTGGTTTTATTCTGAACTTGGCAATCTACTTTATTTTCCATCTATTTGTCTCTTGTTGGACCAGTGTCACACGATTTAATTTTTTATAGTATTATACAGTATGGGGTAAGTGCCCTTTGTTTGTTTTTGTTTTTCAGAATTTTTTGTCTCTTCAATTTTATCATTCATCTGAACTTTTAATCAGTGTCAGATTCTGGGAAAAATACTTCTCGAGATTTGTATTTGTGTTTGTCGGAAAATTGAGTTTCACATTATATTTAGAGAAACTTAAAAACCATCAGATTTGATTCAGATAATTATAGTGGGGAGACAAATTGTAATAGCTACTTCAATCAACAAATAATTGTAATATTGGGTAATAAATACAATAATAGAGGATTACACTAGGTACAACCATGACACATTGTTAACCAAGTTCAAGTGTACAATTTAGTGGTATTAATTGCATTCACAATGTTGTGCTACCATCGCCACCATCCATCATTAAAACTTTCTCAACAACCCAAACAGAAACTCTGGACCAATTAAGCAATAACTCCCCATTGCCCTCTCCCCCAGCCCCTGGTAACCTATAATTTATTTTTCTGTCTTTACGACTTTGCATATTCTGGTATTTAGTATGAGTAGAATCATATAATATTTGTCATTTTGTATTTGGCTTATTTCACTCAACGTGATGTCTTCAAGGTTTCTCCAAGTTGTAGCATGTGTCAGAACTTCATTCCTTTTTATGGCTGAATAATATTGTACTGTATGCATGTACCACATTTTATTTATCCATTCAAACTTTGATAGATACTTGGTTTGTTTCCACTTTTGGCTTTTGCAAGCAATGCTGCTATGGACATTGGTGCACTAAGACACTTTTTTTTTTAAAACACAATTGCTTTTTTTTTTTTTTTTTTAATCTTCATTTTATTGAGATATATTGACATACCACGCAGTCATACAAAACAAATCGTACTTTTGATTGTTTACAGTACCATTACATAGTTGTACATTCATCACCCACATCAATCCCTGACACCTTCATTAGCACACACACAAAAATAACAAGAATAATAATTAGAGTGAAAAAGAGCAATTGAAGTAAAACAGAACACTGGGTACCTTTGTCTGTTTGTTTCCTTCCCCTATTTTTCTACTCATCCATCCCTAAACTAGACAAAGTGGAGTGTGGTCCTTATGGCTTTCCCAATCCCATTGTCACCCCTCATAAGCTACATTTTTATACAACTGTCTTCGAGATTCATGGGTTCTGGGTTGTAGTTTGATAGTTTCAGGTATCCACCACCAGCTACCCCAATTCTTTAGAACCTAAAAAGGGTTGTCTAAACTGTGCATAAGAGTGCCCACCAGAGTGACCTCTCGGCTCGTTTTGGAATCTCTCTGCCACTGAAGCTTATTTCATTTCCTTTCACATCCCCCTTTTGGCCAAGAAGATGTTCTCCGTCCCACGATGCCAGGTCTACATTCCTCCCCGGGAGTCATATTCCACGTTGCCAGGGATATTCACTCCCCTGGGTGTCTGATCCCATGTAGGGGGGAGGGCAGTGATTTCACCTTTCAAGTTGGCTTAGCTAGAGAGAGAGGGCCACATCTGAGCAACAAAGAGGCATTCGGGAGGAGGCTCTTAGGCACAATTATAGGGAGGCCTAGCCTCTCCTTTGCAGCAACTGTCTTCCCAAGGGTAAAACCTATGGTAGAGGGCTCAACCCGTCAAACCACCAGTCCCCTATGTCTGTGGTCATGATAGCAACCATGGTGGTGGGGTAGGCGAATACCCCTGCATTCTCCACAGGCTCCTCAAGGGGGCACTACATCTTTTTTTTTTCCTTGTTTTTCTTTTTTTTTTTTTTTAACTTTCCCTTCTTTTTTAAATCAACTGTATGAAAAAAAGTTAAAAAGAAAACAAACATACAATAAAAGAACATTTCAAAGAGACCATAACAAGGGAGTAAGAAAAAGACAACTAACCTAAGATAACTGCTTAACTTCCAATATGTTCCTACTTTACCCCAAGAAAGTTACATAATATAGCAACATTTCTGTGAACTTGTTCCTACTATATCCATCAGAAATTAACAGACCATAGTCATTCCTGGGCATCCCCAGAACGTTAAATAGCTTATCTGTTCTTCTTGGATTATTGTTCCCCCTTCCTTAATTGCTCTCTATTGCTAGTTCCCCTACATTCTACATTATAAACCATTTGTTTTACATTTTTCAAAGTTCACATTAGTGGTAGCATATAATATTTCTCTTTTTGTGCCTGGCTTATTTCGCTCAGCATTATGTCTTCAAGTTTCATCCATGTTGTCATATGTTTCACGACATCGTTCCTTCTTACTGCCGCGTAGTATTCCATTGTGTGTATATACCACATTTTATTTATCCACTCATCTGTTGAAGGACACTTGGGTTGTTTCCAACTCTTGGCAATTGTGAATAATGCTGCTATGAACATTGGCGTGCAGATATCTGTTCGTGTCACTGCTTTCCGACCTTCCGGGTATATACCGAGAAGTGCAATCGCTGGATCGAATGGTAACTCTATATCTAGTTTTCTAAGGAACTGCCAGACTGACTTCCAGAGTGGCTGAACCATTATACAGTCCCACCAACAATGAATAAGAGTTCCAATTTCTCCACATCCCCTCCAGCATTTGTAGTTTCCTGTTTGTTTAATGGCAGCCATTCTAACCGGTGTTAGATGGTATCTCATTGTGGTCTTAATTTGCATCTCTCTAATAGCTAGTGAAGCTGAACATTTTTTCATGTGTTTCTTGGCCATTTGTATTTCCTCTTCAGAGAACTGTCTTTTCATATCTTTTGCCCATTTTATAATTGGGCCGACTGTACTATTGTCATTGAGTTGTAGGATTTCTTTATATATGCAAGATATCAGTCTTTTGTCAGATACATGGTTTCCAAAAATTTTTTCCCATTGAGTTGGCTGCCTCTTTACCTTTTTGAGAAATTCCTTTGAGGTGCAAAAACTTCTAAGCTTGAGGAGTTCCCATTTATCTATTTTCTCTTTTGTTGCTTGTGCTTTGGGTGTGAAGTCTAGGAAGTGGCCGCCTAATACAAGGTCTTGAAGATGTTTTCCTACATTATCTTCTAGGAGTTTTATGGTACTTTCTTTTATATTGAGATCTTTGGTCCATTTTGAGTTAATTTTTGTGTAGGGTGTCAGGTAGGGGTCCTCTTTCATTCTTTTGGATATGGATATCCAACTCTCCCAGCCCCATTTGTTGAAAAGACCATTATGACTCAGTTCAGTGACTTTGGGGGCCTTATCAAAGATCAGTCGGCCATAGATCTGAGGGTCTATCTCCGAATTCTCAATTCGATTCCATTGATCTATATGTCTATCTTTGTGCCAGTACCATGCTGTTTTGGCAACTGTGGCTTTATAATAAGCTTCAAAGTCAGGGAGTGTAAGTCCTCCCACTTCGTTTTTCTTTTTTAGAGTGTCTTTAGCAATTCGAGGCATCTTCCCTTTCCAAATAAATTTCATAACTAGCTTTTCCAAGTCTGCAAAGTAGGTTGTTGGAATTTTGATTGGGATTGCATTGAATCTGTAGATGAGTTTGGGTAGAATTGACATCTTAATGACATTTAGTCTTCCTATCCATGAACATGGAATATTTTTCCATCTTTTAAGGTCCCCTTCTATTTCTTTTAGTAGAGTTATGTAGTTTCCCTTGTATAGGTCTTTTACATCTTTGGTTAAGTTTATTCCTAGGTACTTGATTTTTTTAGTTGCTATTGAAAATGGTATCTTTTTCTTGAGTGTCTCTTCAGTTTGTTCATTTCTAGCATATAGAAACATTACTGACTTATGTGCATTAATCTTGTATCCCGCTACTTTGCTAAATTTGTTTATTAGCTCTAGTAGCTGTCTCGTCGATTTCTCAGGGTTTTCTAGATATAAGATCATATCATCTGCAAACAATGACAGTTTTACTTCTTCTTTTCCAATTTGGATGCCTTTTATTTCTTTGTCTTGGCGGATTGCCCTGGCTAGCAGTTCCAGCACAATGTTGAATAACAGTGGTGACAGCGGGCATCCTTGTCTTGTTCCTGATCTTAGAGGGAAGGCTTTCAGTCTCTCACCATTGAGTACTATGCTGGCTGTGGGTTTTTCATATATGCTCTTTATCATGTTGAGGAAGTTTCCTTCAATTCCTACCTTTTGAAGTGTTTTTATCAAAAAGGGATGTTGGATTTTGTCAAATGCTTTTTCAGCATCTATTGAGATGATCAATTGATTTTTCCCTTTTGACTTGTTAATGTGTTGTAATACATTGATTGATTTTCTTATGTTGAACCATCCTTGCATGCCTGGAATAAACCCCACTTGGTCATGGTGTATGATTTTTTTAATGTGTCTTTGGATTCGATTTGCAAGTATTTTGTTGAGGATTTTTGCATCTATATTCATTAGGGAGATTGGCTGGTAGTTTTCCTTTTTTGTAGCATCTTTGCCTGGTTTTGGTATTAGATTGATGTTAGCTTCATAAAATGAGTTAGGTAGTGTTCCATTTTCTTCAATGTTTTGAAAGAGTTTGAGTAAGATTGGTGTCAGTTCTTTCTGGAAAGTTTGGTAGAATTCCCCTGTGAAGCCATCTGGCCCTGGGCATTTATTTGTGGGAAGATTTTTGATGACTGATTGGATCTCTTTGTTTGTGATGGGCTGGTTGAGGTCTTCTATTTCTTCTCTGGTCAGTCTAGGTTGTTCATATGTTTCCAGGAAATTGTCCATTTCCTCTACATTATCCAGTTTGTTGGCATACAGTTGTTCATAGTATCCTCTTATAATTTTTTTAATTTCTTCAGGATCTGCAGTTATGTCACCTTTTTCATTCATTATTTTGTTTATATGGGTCTTCTCTCTTTTTGATTTTGTCAGTCTAGCTAGGGGCTTGTCAATCTTGTTGATCTTCTCAAAGAACCAACTTTTGGTGATATTTATCCTCTCTATTGTTTTTTTGTTCTCTGTGTCATTTATTTCTGCTTTAATCCTTGTTATTTCTTTTCTTCTACTTGGTTTAGGATTGGTTTGCTGTTCATTTTCTAGCTTCTTCAGTTGATCCATTAGTTCTTTGATTTTGGCTCTTTCTTCCTTTTTAATATATGCATTTAGTGCTATAAATTTCCCCCTTAGCACTGCTTTTGCTGCATCCCATAGGTTTTGGTATGTTGTGTTCTCATTTTCATTCGTCTGTATATATTTAGCAATTTCTCTTGCTATTTCTTCTTTAACCCACTGATTGTTTAGGAGTGTGTTGTTTAACCTCCAGGTATTTGTGAATTTTCTAAGTCTCTGATGGTTATTGACTTCTAATTGTATTCCATTGTGGTCAGAGAATGTGCTTTGAATAATTTCAATCTTTTTAAATTTATTGAGGCTTGTTTTATGTCCCAGCATATGATCTATTCTGGAGAAAGTTCCATGAGCACTAGAAAAGTATGTGTATCCTGGTGATTTGGGATGTAATGTCCTGTATATGTCTGTTAAATCTAATTCATTTATCAGATTGTTTAGGTTTTCAATTTCCTTATTGGTCTTCTGTCTGGTTGATGTATCTATAGGAGAGAGTGATGTGTTGAAGTCTCCCACAATTATTGTGGAAACATCAATTGCTTCCTTTAGTTTTGCCAGTGTTTCTCTCATGTATTTTGTGGCACCTTGATTGGGTGCATAGACATTTACGATTGTTATTTCTTCTTGCTGAATTGCCCCTTTTATTAGTATGTAGTGGCCTTCTTTGTCTCTCAAAACGTTCCTGCATTTGAAGTCTATTTTATCTGAGATTAATATTGCTACACCTGCTTTCTTTTGGCTGTAGCTTGCATGAAATATTTTTTTCCATCCTTTCACTTTCAGTTTCTTTGTGTCCCTGTGTCTAAGATGAGTCTCTTGTGTGCAACATATTGATGGTTCATTTTTTTTGATCCATTCTGCGAATCTATATCTTTTAATTGGGGAGTTTAATCCATTTACATTCAACGTTATAACCGTGAAGGCATTTCTTGAATCAGCCATCTTATCCTTTGGTTTATGTTTGTCATATTTTTCCCCTCTGTCTATTAATATCCTTTATTGTACCCATACCGAATCTCTTTAGTACTGAACCTTTCTCCAAGTCTCTCTGTCCTTTCTTTGTTTCTCTGTCTGTAGGGCTCCCTTTAGTATCTCCAGTAGGGCAGGTCTCTTGTTAGCATATTCTCTCAGCATTTGTTTGTCTGTGAAAAATTTAAGCTCTCCCTCAAATTTGAAGGAGAGCTTTGCTGGATAAAGTATTCTTGGTTGGAAATTTTTCTCACTCAGAATTTTAAATGTATCGTGCCACTGCCTTCTTGCCTCCATGGTGGCTGCTGAGTAGTAATTACTTAGTCTTATGCTGTTTCCTTTGTATGTGGTGAATTGCTTTTCTCTTGCTGCTTTCAGAACTTGCTCCTTCTCTTCTGTGTTTGACAGTGTGATCAGATATGTCTCGGAGTGGGTTTATTTGGATTTATTCTATTTGGGGTTCGCTGAGCATTTATGATTTGTGTATTTATGTTGTTTAGAAGATTTGGGAAGTTTTCCCCAACAATTTCTTTGAATACTCTTCCTAGACCTTTACCCTTTTCTTCCCCTTCTGGGACACCAATGAGTCTTATATTTGGACGTTTCATATTATCTATCATATCCCTGAGGTCCATTTCGATTTTTTCAATTTTTTTCCCCATTCTTTCTTTTATGCTTTCATTTTCCATTCTGTCATCTTCCAGGTCACTGATTCGTTGTTCAACTTCCTCTATTCTTGTACTATGAGTGTCCAGAATCTTTTTAATTTGGTCAACAGTTTCTTTAATTTCCATAAGATCATCCATTTTTTTATTTAGTCTTGCAATGTCTTCTTTATGCTCTTCTAGGGTCTTCTTGATTTCCTTTGTATCCCGTACTATGGTCTCATTGTTCATCTTTAGTTCTTTGAGTAGCTGCTCTAGGTGCTGTGTCTCTTCTGATCTTTTGATTTGGGTGCTTGGGCTTGGGTTATCCATATCGTCTGGTTTTTTCATATGCTTTATAATTTTCTGTTGTTTTTGGCCTCGTGGCATTTGCTGAACTTGATAGGGTTCTTTTAGGATTTGTAGACCAGTTGAAGTCCTTATCTCTAATTTATCAGATCTACAGCTTCGTGGAGTACACTTTCTCTAACTAACCAGCAGGTGGTGTCCACGAGCCACCTGTTCTCCACAAGCCAGTTCTCCCCTGCTTAGCCTTTTTGGTGAGTGGGGGAGTGAGTCTTGTGGGGTCCAATTGGTATACCAAGCTTGCGTGTGTAGTTGGTGTTGCCTGCCCTGTATATGGGGCGTGTTTCTGGGCAGTCAGGGAGGGGGGGGTGGCTCTAACAATCAAATCTCCCTGGTGATCCTAGAGTTTTAAGGCTGCTGCAATAGTCTAATCCTTCAGTTCAGTCCTGCCACAGTTTGTCTCTGCCACTGACCCACAAGTCCTTGGTATTGGCGTATGGCTCCTGAGACTTGCAAGTGGGCCCCTCTACCAGGCCGTGCACCCCCTGGTCCTCTGTTGAGGGATGACTGTGCTATGTCACAGGTGAGTGCCGTCCCCCCAGGGCAGTTCTTGGCTGCTGGGCTGTGTAGGGAGGCTCCCAGTCTGCTGAAATGATGGCTGAATGGGGCTTTGTCAATTCACACTTCTCTACCTTCCGAACTCTGGGACAATCAGCTGAGGTTGCATGGAAGGGTAATGTCCACGCCCAGTTTTGTGGTGTGTGCCTGTTATCTGAAGCACTTCCATCACACTGGGTTGTCTGGGGCAGTTCTGGGCTATGGGGCTGGCGATGGGCAGGAGTGTTTCCTGTCCACCAGGATGATGGCTGTGAGCGGACACCCCCCTTTTCTTGGGAATTTGTGGTGTTTAGTGAATTTTCTCAGCCACTGGATTATTGCGTTTTGTCTCAGAGCTCTCCTAGTTCTGCTCTTGACTTGACCTGCCTAAATTGCAGGTCTTTGAAGCTTTCTGTATTGGGCTTCTTAGAGTAATTGTTTTAGAAAAAGAAAAAAGGATTAAAAAAAAAAAAGAAAGGGTCCTCCTCAGAGATCTAATGGGTTATTGAAATGCTAAGAGACAAAGCAACTAGGGCCATTAAGGAAAGGTCCACAGGGCAGAGAGATCAGCTTTTCTTCGGGATTTGCATATGCGCCTCAGGACCTGAGCTCGGGCCTGAGCTCTGCCCTTCCCCCTTCCACGCTCATCAGAACTCCATAAATCCTCCCCTTTTATTTTGGAGTTTTTTGTGTTGTTTTTTTTCTATGCCTGTCTCCTCTCTGCTGGGCTGGCTGCTCTCAGATTCTCTGGTGTCTGGTCTCCGTCTATCTATGGTTGGCCTTTGGATCAGCAGAATGAGTTTCCGATAAGGGCTGCCACTGCAGTTCTCCCTTCTCCTTCCCGGAGCTGACAGCCTCTCTTCCCATGGGACTGAGCCTGGCAGGGAGGGGCGCGGGTCCCCTGGCCGCAAAAACTTACAGATTTTGCTGATCTTAGCAGTTCCACGTTTTCATGAGTGTTGTATGAAGTATGCCCAAAGTCAGATTGCTCTGTGGTGTCCAGTCCACGCAGTTCCTGGCTTTCTACCTCCTTTCCTGGAGGAGTAACTAAAACATACAGCTCACCAGTCTGCCATCTTGCCCCGCCTCCCCACTAAGACACTTTTAAACAAAATCTTTGATGTGTACAAATTTCGGGCCTTCTTGTTGGTGTTTTTATTCATCAATTATTTTGTTTCTTTGAATAGGCCATTGTTTCTTTTTTTGGCATGCCTTGTGATTTTTTTTTTACTTCAGACTGGACATTTGAATATTTTAAAGTATTAACTCTGGGATTTAATCACTGAAGTGTCTGTTCTTTAAGCTTGTGTCCATTTAGTGTTATGTCAAGTTTCCTTGAATGACAAGAGCTAACAACTACACCAATAACAAAACCTAAAAAAATGCCTTTCCAAGTTCTGGAAGATTGGGCCTGTGATTTTCTACAGTGCTTAGCTAGCTGTCTAAAGAACAGCCCAAGGTGAAAGTTCAGGGTCCCCTGAACTTGCGTCTTGTCCTGGGAATGTGCTCATGGCCTTAATATATTCCCATTTACATGGCTACTCTGAATACCCCTCTACTCCTGGGAAATTAACAGTCTTTCCTCCTAAGCCTGGGAACTATATGTTTTGTCTTAAAGGGGGTAATCCTTTGCCTCAGGCGTCTGTGATTTAATTTTTTTTTTTTTTTTAATATTGTTTTAGCTACCTTGAGAGCCCCTTCTCTGGCCAGATGAAGTTCTGGGACTGGATGTGAAACACATATGAGTGTCATACTTCATTCTTTCAGGCTGCCACCCGACAGACTGGTCTAGACATACATGAACCCCAATATATTCATAAGGATTATTCTGTTCTCTCTGGAACTGGGATCAGAGACCTGCACTGGTAGTGTAGGCTGGCTCTCTACTAAACTGGGGAGGGTTGGGGAAAGGATCAACAAAAGTGCCTGGAGGTTTTCCTGCCATTTTACAGGTTGCCTTTTCCTTTATTTGGCACATGCCCAGTTACTGCTATCCTTCAGCTTTTCTTTGAAGCTCTGAGAAAGATGGTTCTGCCAGTTTTTGCTTGTTGTTCAAGAATTCTATGCTGGGACAGAACCGTGGCTTGTGTCACTCTTCCATCTTGCTGACGTCATCTCCCTACAATTAATATCTTAACATTTTAGGTTATAACAATGTAGTTTGAATTAATACGAATTTAATTTCAATAGTATACAGAAAAAACATTGCTCCATTCATAACCCCCTCCTTTGTGCTGTCATTGTAATATATTATGTCTTTATATACTCTATGCTTGTCCTGTTTTGCTAGAGCTGCCATTGTGCAAAATACCAGAAGTGGATTGGCTTTTTTAAAAGGGATTTATTAGGTTACAGATTTACAGTTCTGAGTCCATAAAAGTGTCCAAACTAAGGCATCAACAAGAGGATACCTTCACTGAAAGAAGACCAATGGTGTCCAGAACACGTCTGTCAGCTGGGAAGGTACATGGCTGGCATTCACTGGTCCGTTACTCCTGGGTTGCATTTCAAAATTGTTTTCTCCAAAATGTCTCTGGGCTTCTGTCCCTCTTAGCTTCTCTCATCTCTCTGCTTGGTTCTTTTGGGGCATTTCTCTCTAAGCATCTGGGAGTCCTTTCTTAGCTTCTCCAGGGCAAACTCTGGGCTTCATCTCTTAGCTTTGCATCTCCAGAATTCCTTCTGTCTGCATCTCCCAGTGTCTCCAAGCATCTGGGTCTGTGTTGGCACTTAGCATCTCCAGGGGCAAACTCTAGATTACATATCTTAGCTTCTCTCCAAAATGTCTCTCTCAGCTTCTCTTGGGGCATTTTATCCTCTCGCTCTCTGTGTGAGCTCTTTATAAAGGATTCCGGTGATCTAATCAAGACCCGCCCTGAATGGGTGGAGTAACACCTTCATGGAAGTAATCTAATCAAAAGGTCTCGCCCCCAGTTGGGTGAGTCATGTCTGCATGGAAACACTCAATCAAAAGGTTCCACCTAACAAGAGTGGATGAAAGGCTCTTCTGGAGTCCATAACAGTTTCAAACCAGTGCAAGGCCCATCAATGCACAATTGTAATTATTGCTGTATGCAGTTGTCTTTTAAATCAAATAGGAGAAAAAAAGAACTATATCCAGAAATTTATACTATCTTTTATATTAACCTATGAGGTACCTTTTGGTTGCTCTTTATTTCTTCATTTGGATTTGAATTACTTCCTGATATCCTTTAATTTCAATCCAAAGAACTTCCTTTAATATTTCTTTTAGGACAGATTTGATAGAAACAAATTCCATCAGTTTCTATTTATCTGGGTATGTTTTAATTTCTCCTTCATTTTTGAAGGGTTGTTTTTCTGGGTATAGAATTCTTGGTTGGCTGTATTTTCCTTTCAGCACTTTGAATATGTTATCCCACTATTTTCTGGCTTCATGGTTTCTGATAAGAAATCTGCTGTCAAACTTATTGAGGACCACTTTTATGTGAGGAGCCACTTTCTGAAAAGCAGTGTTTTCGTTCTGTTCCTCAGAAAGATAATTTGAGGACAATTTCAATTGACATATCTTATTTCTCTGATTCTTTCTGAATCCCTCTAGTGAATTTTTTATTTCAGTTATTGTACTTTTCAACTCCAGAATTTCTGTTTTTTTTCCTTAATCATTTCTACCAGTTAATTGATATTCTCTATTTTGTGAGATGTTTGCATACTCTCATTCAGTTTTTTAGACATGGTTTCCTTTATTTCTCTGTACATACTTTAAATAGTCAATTTAAAGTCTTTGTCTAGTAAGTCCAGCATATGGGCTTCCTCAGGGACAGTTTCTATTGACTACTCTTTTTCCCATGTATATATCATACTTCTTGTTTTTTTTTTTTTGCATGCGTCATAACTTTTTCCAGTTGAAAAGTGGGCATTTAAAATATAGTGTGGCAACTCGGGAAATCAGTTACTCCTCCTTCCCCAGGGGCATGTTGTTGTTTGTTTAGTGACTTCTCAAGAAATCAGTCAAGTCTGTATCCTTTGTCACATGTGGCCACTGAAGTCTCTACTTGGTTATCTTAGTGATCAGTTAATGATTAGAGAGAGACTTCCTTAAATGTCTGGAACTGATATGTTTCCCAGAATTTGACAAGGGATTCTGTGTGCATATCAGGGCATGCCTACAACACTCAGCCAGGCAGTTTTTCTTAGCTTTACTTTAGCTTTCAAATCCTGTTTGCTTAGAGCCTCAAGGCTATCCAGAGTTGAGAGTTTAGGGCTTTCCAAGGTCTTACCTGGGTGTACACATGGCCCTCACCATGGGCATGGCCTTGTAGATTCCTTGGAATATATTGGAGATTTTTGTAGCCCCCATGGACATCTTATTCCCCAGCTTTTCCTTTTAAGCTTGTTAGTTAGCCTTTTCTTTGTTAACTGTTACAGTTTTGTCCACTGTCTCAGGCAGTTGTAATGCCAAAAAATTGCTTCCTTATTTTTGGCAAACTCCTCCAGGGAAGAGGCTGTTTGCTTTTGTCAAGCTTCAAAGCAGGTGAAATGGAAATTTTTGCAAGTGAAGTCTTCCATGGAACAACAGACAGGTCTAATGATGACAATTCTCAGGGTATTTCATCTAACCTGATTCCATCTTCAGTGGCTTCCAGGCTGCTAGTTTTCACAATTTTGGGCTATTGGATTTCAAGGCTACTGGGGAGTGGGGAGCTGGGAATAGGAAGTTAATATATGCCACATAGTTTAATTTTCTTATTGAGATTCAACTATTTTCTTGAGGAAAAACTCCTTGAATTTCTGTAGGCCTTTGGTTAATTCCTAGGGCTTTAAAAGAAGTGATTTTGACAATTTTTGCTAGTATTTTTGTTGCTTTTATGAAGGATAGGATTTTTAGAGGTCTTTACTTCACTGTGTTCACTCACTTGATCTGTAAGTATTAGTTGACTGAGTACATAATGTCTATTTTTTCATCCCTGTGTGCTTATTTAGGTATTTGAGTATCATTATGCTTATTACATCCTGAATTTCAAGAAAATCTAGCTTGGCTATGGAGTGATTTGCTCTCTGGAATTCTTTATGGGAATTGTGTTTCTTTATCAAGTGTAAACCCTTAATATGAAAGGTTATAGTGATCAGAAGAAAATTTAAGTTAGCAGTTGTTCACAGCTGTCAATCTAAGTTTTAAGGAAGATTTCTTTTGCATGGAAAATTCTTTCCGTTAATATGAATATTGTGCTCTTTCAGAATCTTTTTTTTTTTTGTTTGTTTGTTTTTAGAGTAAGCACGTAGCAAGTTTATTATGAGCACATTTAAAAGGACATGTGGGCACTCTCACAAAGACAGAGGTGAGAGGTGAGAGGCCCTGACACTGTGGGGCAATCTGCTTTTATAGATTTTTGTTCCTTTTGTGATTTTTCCTAACTATTTTTATACTCTCCCCTTTTTCTCCTTGGTAGATGCTTGATGGTAGGTGACTCACTCAGGTGGGGGTCATTTGGTGCTGCTTATGGCTGTTCTTCTCAGAGGTATCTTTCTTCCTGAGGCCTGAAAACTTCTGGGAATTTGCCCTTTACTCAGAGCAATTGCCCTAATTCTAACCCTACCTCATTTTCCCCTCAGAGACTTCTAACTCCCCTTAATCTTAAGGGAATTTGGGCTGAGGGTCCATATTCTGTAGCTGCTTTAAGCTGTCATAGGGTTGTAGGCCCTACTTGTGGAAGCATAGACGTCTCTGGCTGTGCTGTTTATGGTGGATGGCTGATCATGGGGAACAGGAGCATAGCCTCTGGAGAGGAGAAATTTGTTGTGAAAGGCTTCTTATCTGGAAGAAATAAATTGGCTGACAAATTGTATACACAGACTGAACAGAAGCAGGAACAGGATGGAGCTCAGGGTATTCTTTAGAGTTTTTAGGAACATTGTTGGTTGGGGCTTGATATTCTTGGCCAATATCTGGCTGAAATTTGCATAAGAAAACCTTCTAGAATAACTTCTCAACTCTATTCGAAATTTCTTAGCCATTGAAATTTCATTTTCTTTTTTTTTTAAAATAATTTTATGATGCAAGGGCCAGGTTCATCCTTGGGAGTCATGTCTCATATTTCTAGGGTGACTTACACCCTTGGAAGTCATGTCCCATGTAGGGAGAAAGGTAATGAGTTTATTTGTAGAGGGCTTAGAGAGAGAGACCACTTTTGAGCAACAAAAGAGTTTCTCTGGGGATGACTCTTAGGCATTAATTATACATGGCCCTAACTTTGCCATTAAAGAGATAAGTTTCATAAGGATAAGCCTCAAGGTTGAGTGCTTGACTTATTAAATTGGAAGCCTGTATTGCTTAAGAAAATAGCAAGAATTCCCCAGGTGCGTAAGTTTCATAGTTCTATGTTTTTCTCTAGAGAGTCTCCTAGGAGACTTTGCATATATTTTCATTTTCTGATTAAGGTTTTATTCTTTATTCTAGATTCCATGTCAAATAAAGCTGAATTAAGTTGTTTAAATAAATAGACTAGAGAAAATTTAAATTTTGGAAGCTTTAGAGCAAAGTAGTATAACTGGCAAGGAAATTTTGTTGTTTTAATGATCTGTAATTTTTTTCTAAGAATAACTAAAACCATGACTAACAACTTTTAACATCATATAGGTTAGCATTATGATATAACATGGACAGTGAGAGCATATGTTAAGATTTTAGGAATTTTAAACAATTTCTAAATATATGCATAATACATCATCCATGCAAATTTAGCTAACAGAAGGATAGAAAATCTCTTTTGATTATTTTAATACTTCCTAAACACTTTCTGTGTAATACACTGAATTATTTTAGCACCTCACTTTTACAGGTGAAAGAACAAATCCTTTGTAACCATTTTCTTTTAAGAGTGAGAAGAATTGTTTTCTGAAATAAAGGATGATAAGTTCAATATAAACATTAACAAGGATATTCTGATATGATATAAAATCTTTGTCTTTTAGACAGAGTACTTAGATGTTAAGGAAAACTTTATAACCTTTCATTAAGAGCAGGCAAAAAATCTACATTTTTTAACAAAAACTTTCTCAAATCTTCCACAACTTTCTGTATCCATCTAGGGCTTGTAGTCAGCAATGGCTACAAACAAGTTTCACTTTCGTATTAGGAATATGTTAGTTCATGAAATTGACATATTGCAAGATTGTGCTTTGAGGGAGTTGGGGGTCAGTAAGATCTGCTGCTAAGGCATTCTTAAAGATATGGGGACTATTTTGAAATCCTTGGGGCAGCACTGTCCAAGTGAGCAGGACAAGAATCTTATCATTAAGTCTCTGCCATTATAAGCAAATATGTATTGAGAGCCAGGGGGAAGAGGGATTCAAAAAATGCATTTTTAAGATCTAGGATTGAGAATCTGAATGCGGACAGGGGCTACTCAGTAGACTCAGCCGGGATGCCTTCATCCCATATGGACGGGTTTATTTGCTTAAGAATCTTATTTGGGATGCCAAGAGGCCTTGATCTAGTAGGGACCTCAGGGCAAGCAAGGGTAAACACTATCTGGATTTACTAGTCTTAAGTTGGACCCCAGGGAGTGAAGAAAATCTCTCCCTAAAAGGGGTGGTAGAGAATTCAGGGTCAATGAGAAATTGATGGAACACTAGAATGTCTCCAGGCTTACAAAGGAGAGGGGTAGTGAAGGTTGTAGTTTTGGCTTTATCATCAACTCCCATAACTAGGAAAGTCTGAGTGGAGGTAGGTCCAGAGTCAGAACAGAGTAAGTGGCTCTATTATTTAATTAAGAAATTAATAATCTTACCTGCCATGTCAGCTGTCACTTGAGGCTCCTCTAGGTTGATAGTCAGATAGGAAGTCAGCAGAGCCATATGCAGCCTCAGGCACCTTTGTTCCTTTTATTTGCTGTGAACAGGGCTCTAGGAACTGTCCCAACCCCTCTTCAGGAGATGGTACTGTCCTTGGTCCACTGTACAGGCTGGTGGCACTTGGAGCGAGGCCCCAGTGGGTCCTGAGGTTGAGGGTTGTTTCAGGGTTTCTGGCACTCTCTCTGCTGGTGGCTCTCTGACCCACAGTGAAGCAAGGCCCTTGAAGGCTTGGAGCCACGATTCAGGTGACTCGAGGGGCAGGGTGACTGTAATAAAATTAAGCCTGTTCTCTGGTTTTCTGCTTACCTTTCTTTGCCTTCTCCTCCTTCTCAGCTTTGTCCATTGCAGACAGAGAGAAGAGGCTCATGGCTAGCTCAACAAAGTGTGTTGCCAGATTCAGCTTCCTAGGTTCTTGGTCATCCCACGAGAAAAGAATTCAAGGGCACAGCATAGCATAGAGTAAGCTGGTAGCAAGTTTATTAGGAGCGCATGTGAGAGGACATGCAGGCAGTCTCACAGAGTCAGAGGTGAGAGGTGAGAGGCCTCCAATTCATTTTTTAATGCATTTTTTAATTGTGAACTTTAACATATATACATAACAGTGATAACTTTCAAAGTACAATTTAACGAGTAGTTAGCAAATTTCAAAGAGTATCATGGGCCACAGTTCCACAACTTCAGTTATTTCCATTATTGTAAAATATAACATACACACAGAAAGGTGTTAACTTTTGATGTACAGCTCAACAAGCAGTTATAGAGGTGATTTCAAAAATTGTTATGGGTTACAGTTCCACAGTTTCAGTTTTTTCCTTATTATGAAATATAGGGTATATAAAGAAAGGTGAAGACTTTCAAAGCACAATTCAACAAGTAGCTAGAGAGCAAATTTCAAAGAATGTTATAGGTTACAGTTCCACCATGTCATTTACCTCCTTCCAGCTATTCCAACACCCCAGCATCTAAAAATATATATATATTTATATAAAGTTTCATTATTTATAGACCTTTGTTAAATCTTACCTTGTTTGTTGCTACCCTTTCCTCTCAATCTCTTTATCTTCAGACGTGTCTAGGCAGTGAGCACTCTAACTTGTTCATATTGAAAGGGGATGTCAAAAGTATGGGGAAGGGGGCTGCATCTGATTATTGTTCTTAAAGAGGCTGTTGGCTCTGGGTTTTAGGACTTGTCTGGCATAGGAACACTATGGTGGATTTAAGTTTCTGAGAGATAAAACTTAGTGACTCTTTAAAGAATCTCAGGTAGGGACCTAGGTATTTGGGGACTACTTTTGGAAAGGGCATGGCATACTGTGGCCATTCTGGGATGTCTAGCTTTAGCTTGCCTAAGAGAAACCTCCAGGATAGCCTCTTGAGTCTATTTGGGATCTCTCAGCCACTGTAACCCCAGCTTGTTACTTTTCTTTTTTTTTTCCTTTCCCCTCTTTTGGACAGGTAGGCATTTTGAATCCCTTGCTGCCAGGGCCTTGCTCATTCCTGGGTGTAATGTCCCACATCACCAGGGAGATTCATTCCCCTGGGATCATGTCACTCACTGGAAGGCAGGGGGATGTTAATGAATTTATTTGCTGAGTTGGGCTTAGAGAAAGGCCACATCTGAGCAACAAAAGAGGTTCCCTGGAGATGCCTCTTAGGCATAATTATAGGAAGGCTTAGCCTCCCATTTACAGCCCCAAGTTTCACAAGAGCAAGCCTCAAATTGAGGGCCTGATTTATTAAGTTGTGCATTCCTAATTTCACTTAATATATATTCTATCCCAAGATAGACGGTCAGTTTCTTACATTATCTTCACTTAGTTGTACATTCCTCATCACTCTCAAAGTTAAACAATTATCATAACATAATACATCCCAGAGCTCTTATCAGCTGCTAATTATTCATCCCTAGTATTAGCGTAGTGTTGGTAAGATATTCCTATTAAATATAGTCTATAATATGTAATGGGTAGTTTTTCCATATATCACTCTGTTGTTAACTCTCTGCACCAGTGTCATACTTATAAGTATATTGTACTAACACTTATTTAGGTTTGTGGTGCTACTATATGGGTTACATGCCTTTAAAAAACTATTTACAAACATGTTTGCCTTCAGTGCATCACTGATACTTATAATTCCATTGACGAACCATAGTCACACCTGTCCATTCCCATTCCATTAAGTTTACCCTCATTTTCATATCTGTACATATTAGATTATCATTTCCCATTCACTAGCTTCTGTCTATCTCTAGGTCCCCTATATTCTACATTATAAGACATTTATTTTACATTTTTCATGACGTTCATGTAAGTGGTAACATATAATACCTCTCCTTTTCTGTCTGGCTTATTTCACTCAGCATTATGTCTTCAAGGTTCTTCCATGTTGTCATATGTTTCACAGCCTTGTTCCTTCTTACTGCTGAGTAGTGTTCCATGGTATGTATATACCACATTTTGTTTATCCACTCATCTATTGAAGGGCATTCGGATTGTTTCCGTCTCTTGGCAATTGTGAACAATGCTGTTGTGAACATCAATGTGCAAATATCTGTCCCATGTCACTGCTTTCAGATTTTCTGGGTATATACTGAGAAGTGAAATTGCTGGATCCTAGAGTAACTCGATATTTAGTTTTCGGAGAAACCACCGAACTGTCTTCCAGAGTGGCTGTACCATTATACATTCCCACCAGCAATGAATAAGAGTTCTGATTTCTCCACATCCTCTCCAGCATTGTAGTTTCCTGTTTGTTTAATGGCAGCCATTCTTAGTGTTTTGAGATGATATCTCATTGTGGTCTTGATTTGTATTTCTCTAATAGCTAGTGAAGATGAACATTTTTCATGTATTTTTTAGCCATTTGTATTTCCTCTTCAGAGAAATGTCTTTTCATATCTTTTGCCCATTTTATAATTGGGCTGTTTGTACTACTGTTGTTGAGTTGTAGGATTACTTTATATATGCAAGATAGTCTTTTATCAGATACATGGTTGGCTGCCTCTTCACCTTTTTGACAAAGTATTTAGAGGCACAGAAGCTTTTGATTTTGAGGAGTTTCCATTTATCTGTCTTTTTTCTTTTGTTGCTTGTGCTTTTGGGTATAAGGTCTAAGAAGGTACCTCCTACTACTAGGTCTTCAAGGTGTTTCCCTCCATTATCTTCTAGGAGTATTATGGTACTATCTCTCATATGGAAGTCTTTGATCCACTTTGAGTTAATTTTTGTATAGGGTGTGAAGTAGGGTTTTTCTTTGATTCTTTTGGATATGGATATCCAGTTCTTCCAGCCTCATTTTTTGAAGAGACTATTCTGTCCTTGTTCAGTGGATTTGGGGACCTGATAAAAAGAATCAGTCAACCATAGATCTGGGGATCTATTTCCGAATTCTCAGTTTGATTACATTGATCAATATGTCTATCTTTGTACCGATACCATGTTGTTTTGACTATCGTGGCTTTATAGTAGGTTTCAAAGTCAGGAAGTGTAAGTTCTCCCACTTCGTTTTTCTTTTTTAGGATGTTTTAGCAATTTGAAGCCCCTATCACTTCCAAATAAATTTGATAACTAGCTTCTCCAAGTCTGCAAAGTAGTTGTTGGAAATTTGATTGGAATTGTATTGAATCTGTAGATCAGTTTGGGTAGGATTGACAACTTTTTTTTTAAAATCCATTTTTTTGAGATATATTCACATACCATGCAGTCATTCAAAACAAAGCATACATTCAGTTGTTTACAGTACCATTATATAGTTGTGCATTCATCACCAAAATTAATTTTTAACATTTTCATTACCACACACACAAAAATAATAAGAATAAAAATTAAAGTGAAAAAGGACAATTAAAGTAAAAAAGAACACTGTTTTTTTTTTTTTTTCTTCCCCCATTTTTTTACTCATCCATCCATAAGCTGGACAAAGGGGAGTGTGGTCCATACATATTGGCTTTCCCAATCACATTGTCACCCCTCATAAGCTACATTTTTATACAGTTGTCTACAAGATTCATGGGTTCTGGGTTGTAGTTTGATAGTTTCAGGTATTTACTGCTAGCTATTCCAATTCATTAGAACCTGAAAGGTTGTATATATTGTGTGTAAGAGTGCCCACCAGAGTGACCTCTAGGCTCCTTTTGGAATCTCTCTGCCACTGAAGCTTATTTCATTTCCTTTCACATCCTCCTTTTGGTCAAGAAGATGTTCTCCATCCCATGTTTCCAGGTCTAGATTCCTCCTCTGGAGTCATATTCCACGTTGCCAGGGAGATTCACTCCCCTGGGTGTCAAATCTCACGTAGCAGGGAGGGCAGTGATTTCACCTGCCAAGTTGCTTAGCTAGAGAGAGAGGGCCACATCTGAGCAACAAAGAGGCATTCGGGAGGAGGCCCTTAGGCACAAGTATAGGCAGGCCTAACCTCTCCTTTGCAGCAAGTCTTGCCAAGGGAAAGTCCCGTGGTAGAGGGCTCAGCCCATTGAACCACCAGTCCCCTATGTCTGTGAGCACATTAGCAACCATCGAGGTGGGGAAGCCCAATACCCCTGCACTCTCCAGCAGCCCCTCAAAGGGGCTCTGCACACTATCCTCACTGTTCTTTCTCTTTTTTCCAATTAACACCCCCTTTTATTAAATTAACTGTATCAAAAAAAATTTTTTTTAAAAAGATATACAATAAAAAAACATTTCAAACAAACCATAACAAGGGCGTAAGAAAAAGACAACTAACCTAAAATAACTACTTTACTTCCAACATGTTCCTACTCTACCCCAAGAAAATAACATAATATAGCGACATTTCTGTGTACTTGTTCCTACCATACCCATTAGAAATTAATAAACCGTTGTCATTCCTGGGCATTCCCAGAAAGTTAAATTTACCCATGATAGCTTATCTGTTCTTACTGGATTATTGTTCCCCCTTCATTAATTGCTCTCTATAGCTAGTTCCCCTACATTCTACATTATAAACCATTTATTTTAGGAGTGTGTTGTTTAACCTCCTGCTTGTGAATTTTCTAAGTCCCTGTTGGTTATTGACTTCTGTTTGTATTCTATTGTGGTCAGAGAATGTGCTTTGAATAATTCCAATTTTTTAAAATTTACTGAAGCTTGTTTTATCTCCCAGCATATGATCTATTCTGGAGAAAGTTCCATGATCACTAGAGAAGAATGTGTATCCTGGTGATTTGGGATGTAATGTTCTATATATGTCTGTTAAATCAAATTCATTTATCAGATTGTTTAGGTTTTCATTTTCCTTATTGGTCTTCTGTCTAGTTGATCTATCTATAGGAGAGAGTGATGTGTTGAAGTCTCCCACAATTATTGTGGAAATATCCATTGCTTCCTTTAGTTTTGCCAGTGTTTGTCTCCTGTATTTTGTGCACCATGACTGGGTGCATAAACATTTATGATTGTTGCTTCTTGTTGAATTACCCCTTTTATTAGTATGTAATGGCCTTCTTTGTCTCTCATAACATCCTTGCATTTAACATCTATTTTATCTGAGATTAATATTGCTACTCCTGCTTTCTTTTGGCTGTAGCTTGCCTGAAATATTTTTTCCCATCCTTTCACTTTCCATTTCTTTGTGTCCCTGTGTCTAAGATGAGTCTCTTGTATGCAACATATTGATGGTTCATATTTTTTGACCCATTCTGTCAATCTGTATCTTTTAATTGGGGAGTTTAATCCATTTACATTCAACATTATTACTGTGAAGGCATTTCTTGAATCAGCCATCCTATCCTTTGGTTTATGTTTATCCTATCCTTTGGTTTATGTTATATTTTTTCCCTCTCTCTCTTATTGTTCTTTAATGAACCAATATTGAATCTCTTTAGTACTGAACCTTTCTCCATCTCTCTCGCTCCTTTCTTTGTTTCTCTGTTGGTAGGGCTCCATTTAGTATCTGAAGTAGGGCAGGTCTTTTATTAGCAAAATCTCTCAGCATTTGTTTGTCTGTGAAAAATTTAAGCTCTCCCTCAAATTTGAAGGAGAGTTTTGCTGGATAAAGTATTCTTGGTTGGAAATTTTTCTGTCTCAGAATTTTAAATATGTCATGCCACTGCCTTCTCGCCTCCATGGTGGCTGCTGAGTAGTCACTACTTAGTCTTAAGTTGTTTCCTTTATATGTGGTGAATTGCTTTTCTCTTGCTGCTTCCAGAACTTGCTTCTTCTCTTCAGTATTTGATAGTGTGATCAGAATATGTCTCGAAGTGGGTTTATTTGGATTTATTCTATTTGGAGTTTGCCGGGCATTTATGCTTTGTGTATTTATATTGTGTAGAAGGTTTGGGAAGTTTTCCCCAACAATTTCTTTGAATACTCTTTCTAGACCTTTACCCTTCTCTTCCCCTTCTGGGACACCAATGAGTCTTATATTTGGACATTTTATTTTATCTATCATATCCCTGAGATCTGTTTCGATTTTTTTGATTTTTTTCCCCATTCTTTCTTTTGTTCTTTCATTTTCTGTTCTGTGGTCCTTGAGGTTGCTGATTTGTTGTTCAGCTTCCTCTAGTCTTATACTATGAGTATCCAGAATCTTTTTAATTTGGTCAACAGTTTCTTTTATTTCCATAAGAGCATCTATTTTTTAATTTGCTCTTGCAATTTCTTCTTTATGCTCTTCTAGGTTCTTCTTCATGTCCTTTATATCCTGTGCCACACTCTTCTTCATGTCCTTTATATCCTGTGACATGCTCTTGTTGTTTGTCTTTAGTTCTTTGATTAACTGCTCCAAGTACTATGTCTCCTCTGATCTTTTGATTTGGGTGTTTGGGTTTCAGTTATCCATATTGTCTGGTTTTTTAATATGCTTTAAAATTTTCTGTTGTTTTTGGCCTCTTGCCATTTGCTTTACTTGATAGGGTTCTTTTAGGATATGTAGGATTATTCAAAGACTAATCTCTGATTTGTCAGATCTACAGCTTGGTGGCATACACTTTCTCTAACTAGCCAGCAGATGGCATCTGCGAGTCACTTATTCCCCTCAAGCCAGTTCTCCCCAACTTTGTCTTTGTGGTGTGTGGGGTTTTAATTCTTGTGGGGTCCAATTTGTGCACGAAGTTTGGGTG
The DNA here is from genome assembly GCF_015220235.1 of Choloepus didactylus. Taxonomy (NCBI): domain Eukaryota; kingdom Metazoa; phylum Chordata; class Mammalia; order Pilosa; family Megalonychidae; genus Choloepus; species Choloepus didactylus. The sequence continues at coordinate 58,888,807 of NC_051324.1, read as the reverse complement.
TGTTGATGGTGCTGTCCCCCCTGAATGTGGGGCATGTGACTGAGCAGTTAGGGTAGGGCGGCAGCTTTAATAATTAACACCTCCCAGGTGTTCCTGGAGATTTAAGGCTGTTGCAAGAGTCTAAACCTTCATTTCAGTCTCACCACAGATTGTCTCTGCCTCTGACCCACAAGTCCTTGGTATTGGCCTGTGGTCCCTGGGATTTCTGAGTGGGTCTCTTTTCCAAGCTGTGCCCTTCTAGGGCCTCTGCTGAGGGAAGGTTGTGCTACGTCATGAGTGTGCGCCGTGCCTTAAGGGAAGTTCAGTGCTGCCAGGCCATATAGGTGTGTTCCCAGCCTGCTGTAAGGATGGCTGTATGGGGTGTGTTAATTTCACCCTTTTCGCACAGCCTTCTGAGCTCTGGGACAATTAGCCATGGGTGCACAAAAGGCTATTGTCCATGCCCGATATTGTGGCATGTATGGGTTTTTTTTTTTGGTGTGGCTCTGGGCTTTGGCACTGGCGCCCGGCAGGAGATTTCGCAGCCCGCTGGGAAGATGGCTGCAAGGGGCATGGTTATTTTCCCCTTTTGGCTTACCTCTGCCTGCCTCCCTCTGAGACAATTAGCAGCGGGTGCACAAAAGGCTATCTTCCACGCCAGATATTGAGGCATTCACACAGCCCATTCCTGCTGCGCTTCACTTTGCGGTTCTTGCTGCCGTAACTGCAGCCACTTTTGGGTTTTTTAAAAAAGAGCTAATCTGCCTCCAAATGCCAACCCACAGTTTCCCCACACTGCGGCATGGCTGCTGGATATTCAGCAGGCTTACTCACTCATTTCATAACGCAGACTCCCGGTCTCACCAAGTGTGTGGTCCCTGTGGATTTAGCAGACCTTGTCCAGCTGGTGCATCACTGGAACTGGTGTTCTGAGTCACTTTCTGGCTTTTATCTAGTATTTTTTATGGAGGTGTTTTTTGCCCTGTTTCTCCTAGCTGCCATCTTAGGTTCTCCCAGGATTGACATCTTAAGGACATTTAGCCTTCCTATCCATGAACAGGGAATATTTTTCCATCTCTTTAAGTCCCCTTTTATTTCTTTTGTAGAGTTATGCAATTTTCTGTGTAGAGGTCTTTTACATCCTTGCATATGTTTATTCCTGGGTACTTAATTTTTTTTAGTTGCTATTATGAATGGAATCTTTTTCTTGAGTGTCTCTTCAGTTAGGACATTTCTAGTGTATTGGAATATTATTGAATTATGTGTGGTAGTCTTGTATCCCTCCACTTTGCTGAATTTATTAGCTTTGAATTTCAAGTAGCTTTGTTTTCGATTTCTCAGGATTTTCCAAATATAAGATCATATCATCTGCAAATAATGACAGTTTTACTTCTTCCTTTCAAATTTGGATACCTTTTATTCCTTTGTCTTGGTGAATTGTTCTGGCTAGAACTTCTGGCACAATCTTGAATAATAGTGTTCATCCTTGTCTTATTCCTTATCTTAGAGAGAAGGCTTTCAGTCTCTTACCATTGAGTACTATGCTGGCTGTGGGTTTTTCATATATGCCCTTTATCATGTTGAAGAAGTTTCCTTCATCTCCTACCCTTTGAAGTGTTTTTATCAAAAAAGGGATGCTGAATTTTGTTGAATGCCTTTTCAACATCTATTGAAATAATCAGTAGATGATTTTCCCCTTTTGATATGTTAATGTGTTGTAATACATGGATTGATTTTCTTATGTTGAACCATCCTTGCATGCCTGGGATGAACCCCACTTGGTCATAGTGTATGATTTTTTTAATGTGTCTTTGGATTTGATTTGCAAGTATTTTGTTGAGAATTTTTGCAACTATATTCATTAGGGAGATTGGCCTGTGGGTTTCCTTTCTTGTAGCATCTTTATCTGGTTTTGGAATTAGAGTGATGTTGGCTTCAAAATGAGTTAAGTAATGTTCCATTTTCTTCAATTTTTTGAAAAGAGTTTTACTAGGAGTGGTGTCAATTCTTTTTGGAAAGTTTGGTGAAATTCCCCTGTGAAACCATGTGGCCCTGGACTTTTATTTGCAGCAATCTTTTTGATGACTGATCGGGTCTCTTTACTTGTGATTGGTTTGTTAAGGTCTTCTGTTTCTTCTCTGGTCAGTTTATTGTTCATGTGTTTTCAGGATATTATCCATTTCCTCTAAATTGTCTAGTTTGTTGGCATATAGTTTTTCATAGTATCCTCTTATGATTTTTAAAATTTCTTCTGGATTCACATTAATTTCACCCCTCTCATTTATTACTTTGTTTATTTGGGTCTTCTCTTTTTTTTAAATTGAACTCAGTTTATTGAGACATATTCATATACCATACAATCATCTATGGTGTACAATCAACTGTTCATAGTACCATCATATAGTTATGCATCCATCACTCTAGTCTATTTTTGAGCATATTCCTTACACCAGAAAGTATAAGAATAAGAATAAGAATAAGAAATAAAAGTAAAAAAGAACACCCAAATCATCTCCCCCCATCCCACCCTATTTTTCATTGAGTTTTGTCCCCATTTCTCTACTCATCCATCCATACACTGGATAAAGGGAGTGCAATCCACAAGGTTTTCACAATCTCACTGTCACCCCTTGTAATCTACATTGTTATACAATCATCTTCAAGAGTCAAGGCTACTGGGTTGGAGTTTGATAGTTTCAGGTATTTACTTCTAACTATTCCAATACATTAAAACCTAAAAAGTTATCTATATAGTGTGTAGGAATGTCCACCAGAGTAATCTCTCAACTCCATTTGAAATCTCTCAGCCACTGAAACTTTATTTCATTTCATTTCACATCCCCCTTTTGGTCAAGAAGATGTTCTCAATCCCACGATGCCAGGTCCACATTCATCCCTGGGAGTCATATCCCACATTGCCAGGGAGATTTATGCCCCTGGGAGTCAGGTCCCACATAGAGGGGAGGGCAGTGAGGTCATCTGCAGAGGTGGCTTAGTTACAGAGAGGGCTTCATCTGAGCAACAAAGAGGCACTTGGGGAGACTCTTAGGCACAATTATAAGCAGGTTTAGCCTTTCATTTGCGGTAACAAACTTCATAAGGGCAAGCCCCAAGACAGAGGGCTCGCCATACCAAGCCATCAGTCCTCAATACTGTGAGAACATCAGCAACAATCCAGGTGAGGAAGTTCAACACTTCCACATTTTCCCCCAGTTCCTCAGGGGTGCCCTGCATATATATTTTTGTTCTCTGCCCAAATTACTTTGAGATGTGTTGCAATTTCACTCAATCCTATACAAACCTACCATGTCTCACTTCCTATTCAAAGTTCAATGTAATTGTTCTGTTTGAACAAACTGACTGTAGAAGTTATATTGTTTAGAAAATATAGATCCTAACACCAAATAAACATCTCTTCCCTTGATCTCACTCTTCTCTCTTTTTGACTTTGTCAATCTTGTTGATTCTCAAAGAGCCAATGTTTGGTTTTATTCATTCTATTTTTTTGTTGTTGTTGTTGTTGTTCTCCAAATCATTTATTTCTGCTTTAATCCTTGTTATTTCTTTTCCTCTACTTGGTTTAGGATTAGTTTGCTGATCATTCTCTAGCTTCTTCAGTTGTTCCATTAGTTCTTTGATTTTAGCTGTTTCTTCTTATTTAATGTATGCATTTAGAGCTATAATTTCCCCCTCAGTACCACCTTTGCTGCATCCCATAAGTTTTGATACGTTGTGTTCTCATTTTTATTAGTCTTTAAATATTTGCCAATTTCTCTTGCAATTTCTTCTTTGACCCACTGATTGTTTAGGAGTGTGTTGTTTAACCTCCAGATATTTGTGAATTTTCTAGATCTTTGTTGGCTATTGAATTCTATATCCATTTTCTTGTGGTCAGAGAATGTGCTTTGAATAACTTCAATCTTTTAAAATTTATTGAGGCTTGTTTTGTGCCTCAGCATATGATTTATCCTGAAGAAATGAGCATTGGAGAAGAATGTATATCCTGGTAATTTGGGATGTAATCCTCTGTATATGTCTGTTAAGTCTAATTCATTTATTACATTGTTTAGGTTCCCAATTTTTTCATTGGTCCTCTGTATGGTTGTTGTATCTATAGGAGAAAAAGTACTGTATTGAAGTCTCCCATGATTATTGTGGAAACATGTATGGCTTCCTTCAGTTTTTCCAGTTTGTGTCATGTACTTCGGAGCACCTTGATTGGGTGCATTAACATTTATGATTTTTATTTCTTCTTGGTGAATTGTCCCTTTTATTAGTAAATATTGTCCTTCTTTTTCTCTTATAACATGCTTGCATTTGAAGTGTGTTTTATCTGAAATTAGTATTGCTACCCCTGCTTTCTTTTGCTGTAGCTTGCATAGAATATTTTCTTCCATCCTTTCACTTTCGATCTCTTTGTGTTGTGAGTATAAGATGAGTCTTTTGTAAATAGCGTATTGATGGTACTTATTTTTTAATCCATTCTGCCAATCTCTATCTTTTAATTGGGGAGTTTAATTCATTCACCTTCACAGTTATTCCTGTGAAGGCAGTTCTTGAATAAGCCATCTTATCTTTGGTTTTTAGTTGTTAGATCTTTTTTTTCCCCTCTCTGTCTTTATTTCCTTTAAGTTACCCTTACTAATACTTTTCAGTTCTTTGCCCTTTCCAGGCCTCTCTCTTCTGTCTGTTTTTCTCAGCAGGTAGAGCTCCCTTTAGTATTTCTTGTAGAGCAGGTCTCTTGTTAACAAATTCTCTCAGCATTTGTTTGTGAAAATTTTAGGCTCTCCCTCAATTTTGAAGAAGAGGTTTTTGGGTAACATATTCTTGGCTGGCAGTTGTTCTCTTTCAGAATTTAAAAATGTCATACCACTGGGTTCTTTCCTCCATCATGCCCACTGAATAGTCAGTACTTAGTCTTATGCTGTTTCCCTTGCATGTAGTGAGTCGCTTCTCTCTTGCTGCTTTCAGAACTTTCTCCTCTTCAGCATTTGACAAGCTGATGAGAATATGTCTCAGAGTGGGTTTATTTGGATTTATTCTATTTGGAGTTTGTTTGGTGTCTTTGATTTGTATATTTATGTAGTTTAGAAGGGTTGGGAAGTTTTGCCTAACAGTGCTTTGAATACTCTTTCCAGCCCATTACTCTTCTCTTCACTTTCTGGAACATCAGTGATTCTTGTATTTGTGTGTTTCATATTCTTCATTTCCCTGAGATGCATTTCAAATTTTTCAAATTTTTTCACCCTTCATTCTTTTGTGCTTTCACATTCCATCACCCTGTCCTCAAGTTCGCTAGTTCTTTCCTCTGCCTCTTCAAATCTGTTATGTGTCTCGAGAATATTTTTACTTTGATCAACAGTATCTTTTATTTCCATAATATCTGCTATTTTTAATTTACTCTTGCAATTTATGCTTTTCTCAGGTATTCTTGATGTCCTTTATATCCTTAGCCATGACACTGATGCTTGTGTATACTTCTTTGATTAATTGTTCCAAGTTCTGTGTCTCCTCTGGCTTTTTAATTTGTATGTTTGCATTGCCCATATCTTCTGTTTTCTTCAAATGCTTTATAATTTTTCATTGTTTTCGGCCTCTGGGCATTTGCTTATCTTCATAGGGTTCTTTTAGGATATGCAGGATTATTTGAACTTTTATCTGTAATTTGGCAGAGCTACAGCTTGGTGGAATGCGCTTTCCCTGTCCTGTCAGCAGATGGAGCTATTGAGACACCTCTTACCCTCAAGCTAGTTCTCCCCCATCTTTGTCTATAAACTGAGTGTGTGTCCAAACCATGTTGAAATCCAATCATTGCACCAATTTTCCATGTGCACTGGGGACTGCCAGCCTTATGGGTGGGGGGCATGCTCTGCACCGTTTGGCAGGGATTCTAGTCCAGGACACAGTGATCCTGGCCATTTCAAGGGCTGGAGGTGAAGTACTCTGGGGCTTCAGAGCTACGCATCTCACCTTCTAGCTCAAACGCCCCACCGTTGCCTGTCTGCCATGTGCCTGCGAGTCCCTGGGATTGGGGGTGGGCTCCTGGCACTTCTTTGTGCACCCTTTTCTCTAGGCTGTAAACACTGTGGGCTTCTGTGGAGGAAGAATGGATGCTGTCACAAGTCTGCTGAATCCTGAATTCCCTCGAGGGAGCTCTTGGCCACAAGACTGTGAAGGGTTATCTCCCCAGCCAACTGCAGAGATGGGGCTTAGAAAGCTGCTCTCTCTGTGCTCAGTGGCCATTCTCCAGCTCAGTAGCCACAGGGTTGTGAGGGGTTATCTCCCCAGCCAACTGCTAAGATGGCTGCATGGGGCTTGGAAAGCTGCTCCCTTTCATGCTTGTCTGCCTGCTCTAACTGCCAGTCCCTGGCATGGAGGCTCTTGGCCATAGGTTGGCAAAGGGTTTTCACCCAAGCCAAGTGCAAGGAGGGTGCACGGGGCATGGAAAACTGCTCACCTCTGCGCTCATCAGTCGGCTCCAACTGCCCATTCCCTGGTGGCATTCCAGGCCGAACACTCACTGGTCTTAAGTGCAGTCTCTTGGCTTCTCCAGCTACATACTCACTATGTGGTATAGAAGTCTCTGCCCATCCAGTGGAGTCCTGGAACTGCTGTTCTGGAGTGCTTTCTCTCCTTTCTCTAGTGTTTTTCATGTAGGAGAATTTGCTTTGTCTCTCCTAATCCACCATCTTCCCAGAGGTTGTCTAATTCATTTTTGATTCTAACAATTGTTTGATAAGAATATGAAATTTCTATGGAGAACCAAAAGACCTCATACCACTTAACAAAAGACCTTGTTAAACTACTGTCAGACTCTTTGTAGTATAATAAAACATCTGTTCTAGTTTGCTAATGCTGCTGGAATGCAAAACACCAGAAATGGATTGGCTTTTCTAAAAGGGAATTTATTTGGTTACACAGTTACAGTCTTAAAGCCATGAAGTGTACAAAGTAATGTATCAACAATTGGGTACCTTCACTGGAGGGTGGCCAATGGCATCTGGAAAACCTCTGTTAGCTGGGAAGGCTCATGGCTGGCTTCTGCTCCAAAGTCCTGGTTTCAAAATGGCTTTCTCCCAGAACGTTCCTTCCTAGGCTTCAGCTCCTCAAAAATGTCACTCTTAGTTGCTCTTGGGGCGTTTGTCCTCTCTTAGCTTCTCTAGAGCAAAAGTCTGCTTTCAAAGGCCATCTCCAAAATGTCTCTGTAAGCTGAAGCTCCTCTCTCAGTTCCTGTGCATTCTTCCAAGTGTCCCTTTTGGCTGTAGTAAGCTCGCTCCCTCTGTCTGAGCTTTTATAGGGCTCCAGTGAACTAATCAAGGCCGACGCTGAATGGGCAGGACCACACCTCCATGGAAGCTATCCATTTAGAGTCATCACCCACAGTTGGGTGGGTCACATCTCCATGGAAACACTCAAAGAATTGCAATCTAATCGACACTGATTCATCTGTCCACACAAGATTACATTAAAGATAATAGCGTTTTGGGGGACATAATACATTCAAACTGGCACAACATGTGAAGAGAAATTTTGTGTTTCTATGATTATCTTTTCTTTTATACTATTTTTTTATAAATTTCATTTTTAGTCAATTAATAACTCATAATTTTTGACTCATCTGCCTTGCTATTATATACCACTGGTAAGAAATTGTTTTAGTTAAAAGTTTTAACTAAGGGGTGAGTATAGTATGTTGATTAAGAACAAGTGCTCTGGAGTAAGACTACTAGAAAAAGAATTGTCGCTTTTCCACTTTCTGGCTGTGTGATCAAAGGAGGTCTTTCTAACCCTTAATTTCCTTATCTAATGATTAAATGAGGTAACCTCATAGTTGTTTTTTTTTAGAACAGTGCCAGCACATAGTCAATGCTCAATAAATACTAGCTAATATTAATAATTATAATATATTAAAAGTAGTAACAGCAAATATCAGATTTAATGGTAGAAACTTGGCCAGAATTTAGGTACATTCCTACTTGAAGGTAAGTTTTTAGAAAACCCTATGCTATTGACACAAAATCAGCTAATTTTCCAAGAAAAACTGTTGATTCTCATGGAACAATAATGTCTTTGTTTATTGGTTTTGCAGCATTCCAAGATGCCATGAAGATTTTTTGTAGGTTAAAAGGTGGTCGAGTTGCAACTGATGAAGTGGTTTCTGTTTTGGAGAGCCTGGATATCTTTTTAATCCCTGATACTTTTCAGGAGGTTATAAAGTATACCTATATTGACAGTGAGTAATTGAATTGATTCATATATATATATATATATATATATATATATACACACACACACATATATACATACATACATATCATTCTTGAATATCAATTTCATGATTCATGTTTTGCTTCTCCTCCTTTTCCCTCTTGAGTCTCACCTTTTACCACTGGTACTGCTTGCTGCTGTCTATAGTAAAAGAGTGTAGAAAAATGAAATGAGCAATTTCTAAAATTGATATATTGTGGGTAATTTTGGTAAAAGTCTAAGCAAAAATTGAATTTAAGACATTTTATGCCTTATCTCTCTTTTCCAGTAGAAAAGAGAGTTGCTTTTTTTTGGTGAGATAGTTTCATGTATCATCAAGGGCACTGACTACCCAAGTTAGGAATTTCTTGATTTCTCAATTCTGTCGTATAGTTTGATTATAAAATCTTCCTATGCTATTTTGTTACTCTCTACAAAATGTAGATTGCTTTAAAATAAATTATAAATATATTTAATAGATACTTTGTGAGTATTACACATTTACATGTGACCAGGGTAAGTCTTATAATAATAAATTGATTATTGTTTAATGGATTGGTTGATTCTTTTACTGAGTCAGATAGTCATTTACTGTGTACTGTGCCTGGAACTATGCTAGTGATGTAAGATGAATAAAATGTACTACTTCTTCTGGAGTCCACATTCTAGTGTGGAAAGAGTCAAATAAATTGAAATTATACTGTTCTGTATTAAGTACCATAATAGAGGTATACATAGGCTGCTAATGCATGCTCAAGGTACCAGAGAGAGATTATCAGAGGAAGTGATATCTGTGCTAAATCATGAAGGGTTAGTAGGGGCTAACTGATTCAAGGTGATGGGAAAGGGTAAGAAAGACTTTTAGACTGAGAGAATGGTATAAATGTGTCAGGAAAATAACTAGACATATATCTTTTCCAATGAGCTTCCTCTGTTTTTTGTCATTTGTTAGTAGTGGCTTTGCAGTAGGCCTTTGGTTGCTGAAATGTGGTCTGGAGATGGAACTGGGCTGCATGGAGTTCTACTAGGCAATGATTTATGGAGGGTTCTGGGTAGACATGAGAGGAGGAATGTATTGGCACATGAAGATGTTTGCAAAATGGGGATTTTGAAGATTAATCTCAAGTGATACTATTCAGCAGCCCTCAGAGAAAGCCCAACCCTGAGCAACAGAAATCATATGCAAAATCACTGTCAGCATTTTGCTTTTTGGCTCATGGAAATCTATTCTGGGTTTCCAGTTCTTCCTTTATTAGAAGAAGTAGATTGGACAAATGATACTAATAGAAGTGTTAAAGAGATTAAATATAAGCATTTATCAGCATGTCTGGCACATAAGAGAAGGTTTAGGAAACCTAGGAATCATCCTTGACAACTATGTTTTGCTCTCCTCTTCATGCAATCATTATGAAGTCTTGTTATTTTAAACTCACAGATATCCCTTGAATCTTTCTATTTCTCTCTCTATTATTCCTACCTTAGTCCAAGTTAAAATAATCTTTCCTTAGGACCACTGCATTTAATCCTAACCAATCTACCCATATCCACTTTCATCTCCCTTTGCACTACAGCCAGACTGATCTTTTTAAAACACAGATCTGATCGTGATATCCTTGTTGCATAAAACCTGATAACTGACTTCTCTGACTAGGTAAAATTCACCTGTTATACACTCTAGTAGCACTAATCACAGTTCCAATTTTGCATTTTTGGTCATTTGATTAAGAGCTGTCTCTCAAATAAGACTAAGCTCCAGAGAACAGATATTATGTCTGCTTTTGTTCAAGACTATAACCTGAGTGCCTAGAACATATTAACTGTTAAATAAATATTAACTTTTAAATAAATATTAACTGTTATATATTTAACTGTTAATATTAACTGTTAAATGGAAACATATTAACTGTTAAATAAATATTTGTTGAAGAACTACCTCATCCAATCAGGGAAAGCAGGATGTTCTTAATTTTGTCATATTAATAAGCTGGCTCCAATTTGAGCAAATTTCCTTATAAATAAGATCCTTGTCTTTTGACTAGGAAAATTGTCATAATAGGTATGTTTGATTTTGGGGGCCAAAACCTATGGGGAGAAGCCTAGATCAAACAAAAAGTCAAGGTAAAATGCTATACATAAGAAAATAACAGAAATTTGGAATACCGTAGTGGCTCACTGGTAGCTGGAGAAGAGAGTTGAGGGAACTCAAATGTAGGCAGGGATGTGGGGTGTGGGAGCTAGTAATTGGTAGGGAGTGGCCATAGAACTTTGTCAATAGTATGTAGTTGCTTGCTGTGCTGTTAAGAATTTCTTTACTCCCACTAACTGCAAATTATCAGTAAAAATTGGTTATGTATAACAGCCTTGTGTTAATTTTGTTGGTGGGGGAGTTTAAAGAAGAAAAACCTACAGGTTTTATGTTGGGTCTGCTTGGGGTGGAGAGGGAATATCACTTCTAGAAGGTGATAATGTGAGTGAGATCAAGAGTTCAGTGGGAATGAAAAATAAAACAAAAATCAACCAGAAGTGTGTAAATCACCCAGGAATCATCAATTTTGTGCAGAGGGCATTGATTAACCTTAATATATGATCTGTAGTTTGAGCCATTTTTCTTAAAGAATAAAGGAAAGGATGACCCCAGAATGCCAAAAGATTTGAGTCATACAGGTAGGAGACATGGATTTTTCTATAGAAGAACTTTGAAATAAGAAATAATATAACTTAATTACCTTTCCAATAGATGGCATAGCATTGCAGATATTCTTCTCTCATCTTGTTTTTGTATTTGGTCTTTTTGTTGGGGTAAATAAGTAAGTAACCATTAATGGGTTCCACCAAAAGCATATCAACTGGGGTGCATATGATAAACAAAAACACCCTTAGATGTGCTGGAGGGATATAACAGTTCATCTTTGAGAGTCCATAATGAAGAGGAAGGAATTATGCCACTGGAATTTGCAGGAAAGTCCAAAAGGATTTGTTTCGTTATGATATGGCAAGAGGAACATGGAAAATTGTTTGATGGAGTAGGTCTGGGAGTGTCAGGTGTTATAGTTTTTTTGTCTCATGGAGGCTTGTGATATGGAATTTGAATTGGGTGAAAAGTGGTGACTGACAATTTTTGCCGGATGAGGTTTTTGGTATTGGGGGTGTTGGGATTGAATTATGTCTTCCACAAAAGCATGTTCGGGTCCCAATCCCTGGTCCTGTTCATGTGAACCAATTTGTAAATAAGAGCTTTGAAGATGTTATTAGTTAAGATGTGCTGCCTAAACTGAATGAGGGTGGACCTTAATCCAATATGGTTGGTCTTTATAAGCAAAGGAAATTGGACACAGGAAGAGAAGTCAATGGAACCAGAAGAAAAAGGAGATGATGCTGCCGTATGCACTACAATGTGACTGAAAAGCCAAGGATCCCCAAAGATTGCCAGCTAGTCAGAAGATACTGACCCCAGGAGGAAGCAAGCCTTCCAGCTCCTGAAACCATGAGGCAATAAATTCTGATATTAAACCAATCATTGTATAGTGTTTGTTTTAGCAGCAGGGAAACTAAAAGTGGGGCTCTCTGAAGATTATAGAAATATAGTATTAACAGTAAAATAGCATCTTCCAGGTAATGTTGCCTTGAATATCACCTTGATGATTAGTAACATTGTTTTCCTACACTATGTAGGTGTATTTTCAGCTTGATTTTCCTCAAGAAGTACATATATGAGTAGGAAGCTATTTTGAACTCCCCTTACAAAATAAATGGTACCCATGACCATATTGGTTGCCTCAGTCTCAACCAGGAATCATTTATTAAGTTTTAGGTAAGTCAGATAGGGGTCAAATAGTCATTTCAGATTCTGGAATGCTTCTCTGGCCACCAGGGGCTATTTAAATAGGTAATATTTGTTTGAGAGTTTCATGATAGGGATCTATCAATGCTTAGAAGCAAGGAATAAATTTTGAGCAAGAGCTAGTGAATCTGTGGAAATGATTGGGTATTGCATTCTCATTAGTTAATAATGGACCTCTGTTGACAGGAGGGAGTTTTCTAAGTGAAGAGCAGATAAAAAGACTGTGGACTTCTCTATTGAATTCCCAGAATGTATGTATGATCCAACAGAATACCTTTCAGTATCAAATTCAAGTGTTTGAGGGATGAAGCCTTAAATAATCTTAGAACATAAGATGGAACTTGGGACATGGAATCTGTCTACAGTGAGTGCCAGGAATTCACTGAGGAGACTATAGAAGGTATTAGAACCATAATCAAGAACAGAATGAGGATAAACACCAAGGAAAAAAGAAATCAGAATGTAGGAAGCACCTCCTAATCCAAAGACAATTTGCCATCAATCTGGTCTAGCACTACTTTGATTTGGTGAAGTACAGTTGAGTTTGTTATTTGCAGTAATTATGTTCTATAAAGCTGCTGTGAACACTGAATTAGCAGATGTTGAACCACTGCCCTTAGAGGAAATATAGGCTTAGGTTCTTGGAGCAATAATATATAACCTTGTTTTATGTGTGTTTCTGTTTAAAGACACCTTATATCTTCTGCTTCCTCCTTAACTTTGCATACCATGGTTCCCTAAGAAATTCTTTGTTTCACCAGCCTTTTAGAGATTGGCCCCTTTTAACCTTGTCTAGAAGTAGTATCATTGCCTTCAGAACATTTTGGAACAACATTTAAACAAAGCCTCTGTACATAAATTTAAGCAAGTTTAATCATAAATCTCATTGGGGGGGCAGTTAATTGAGCTTATTAAGTAAGTGTTGATTCATTAGCATTGAACTCATGGCCAACAGCACTGTAACTCATGCCTAAACAAAGCTTATGGAACACAGGTATTTTCTCTTTAAGGTTCATAACAGCCTTCTTGCTCTTAGGAACCTGAGGTGGCACTTCAGCACTACATTTGGGACCATTTTAAATAGCAAAATCACCAAGAGAAATCACAAAAATGTGAAAACATGACACTAAATATACCATGAAATGTACCGTTGTTTACAGTATGAGAGCCGAAGGAGAGCGTCACCTTATTAAATTTCAGCTGGGAACATGGGCATTAGGGGATTCAAATTTTTTGTTGCTCTGGGCATGACCTGTGAATACTTGCAAAAGCACTGCAAATATTGGTTTTGGGGTTACAAATAAATATTAGCTAGTAGGCTATGCAAATACGGAATCCATGAATGTCAACTGTACATGATTGCTTTGCCATGAGTTAAAGGTCTGACATCTGACATAACTTATATCAATTTTCAAAGAATCAGAGTGAATCAGACTTACCTAGCACCAAAACGGTACTGTTTGGGCCCAAACAGAATTTGTTGCAAAGCATGAGCTGATGCGGCTGTGAGACAAAAAAACATACCAGGCACAGAAGCTTAGATTTATTAGGACTTGAGAAAAGGAGAGATTCTCTGGTGGCAGTGGTCTGGAAGGAAAACGCCCTGCAAAGGGCCAGGGAGCACAAGGGGCAATATGTATATGATTTTAGAATAAAGACATTACATATAGTATGAAGACATCGGGCCTCTATTACAATCATTAAAGGGGCTTAAGACCTAAGATTAATGTTTAAGACAGTGTCAGTGCCATCCCACTCTCATCCCTTTACATCTATTGATTACATTCTTTTCCCTCTGGGGAGGTTTTTTTCTTTGACCTTTGTCCTGGTTAAACAGACTGTTCATACCTGGGGTTTCATTCCCATTTAAGAAGGGACCTGGGCCCTAGGCCACCATAATCCACCCTCACATAACAGATTGCATTGACCATAGGACAAGCATTTCATCCATATGCCACAATAATATGAAAGACAACAGAATAGTAATAATCCAACACGTAGGGCAGATAATCCTACAAGGAAATGCCACCAAGGCTGAGTAAGAGAATTAAACCAAGTAGAAAGGGGGTCTGTAGATAACTGATCAACACTGAATATGTTCTCTTGCATGTGATTTGGAGCTTGTGAAATGTTATATGAGTGATCAAGAATATGTACAGAAATTGTGTATTTAGAAGAGCACAGGTTCTGCCTTGTGCCACAGTAAAAATGTCTAAAGCTTTTCCATTTTGTAAGACTACTTTCCATAATTAGGTGGTCTCATCATTTGACAATGATATTGAAACCTAGATTCATTAAGTGCATGAGCTGTATGATTAGCTAAAGCTGTTATATAGTTTTTGGTAACCATCGCAGCTCCCCTGGGCAAGAATATAGCTAAAGGATAAAACCACCGTGAGGTATGCTTCACTCAGTATCTAGATTTAACCATTTCCTAATTGCTAGGAGTGTGTGGTAAAGAATCATGTAATGTAGCAGGGACATACGGCTGCCCCCATCTACAGCATCCTGTCCAATTGTAAGATAAAGAGGACAATCGATATTGTCCACAGGTCCATAGCCACCCCATGAGGGAGGCATATGCTCTGTGTCTGTAGGAGGCATTTTACCATTGGAAAAGGCTATCATTTTGTAGCTTAATGGTAAAATTACACACTACTGAGGGTAACCACTCCATATCTCAGTTCCTGTTGAAACGTTCCATGCAGACAGGGTCAATAGTCTAACGTTACTGCTTCCACTGTCAGCCATCCTGTCCCATCATGTACAACATAGTAGGCTAGGGTTTATTTACTTGTTCCCTCACAAGGAAGAAAACTTGATCTTGAGTCTCATTATAAGACTGTAATTGGATTTCAGTCTTAAAAGAGAAACTATCACTCCAGATTTGTCAGTATTTCAAGTTCTGCCACAGCAACAGGGCATTTCACGTAGTCCAGTTAGCAGGAACCATGGTTCAGGGAAGGCTGGTAGCACCAACAGATAGCAAGTCCACACAAACCAAATATTGGGTTCAATTGTGGGCATGAGTTACTGCTGAAGACCACTGTAGAAAAGTGTTTTATAGGATACTTTGGGCAAAAAGAAAGATTTATGGGGAATAATAAGGGGTAAATCTTGTTGATCTAATAATATACATGCAAGAGTTGCCTTGGTAGATAGTAAGGTACAGGCAGAGGGCCATTGTGGAAGGTTTTAAGCACCAGATATTCTCCCCCTGTATGTTTTGAGAATCCTCAACTGTGACATCAATTGTTAGTCTGGGCATAGGAAGGGTCCACATAGTTATGTGTACCAGATTGGTAATAAAAATTTAACAGGCATTTTCTTTTGCATAACTTATGGCCATATTGCAATGTTTTGTGTGACTCCAATACCCCATGGGCTTAGGATTCCTAACCAGTGTGGCTGCATGGGCCAGCACCAAGGCCAAAATACCTAATTTCCCCCTGTTTGTATGATCTGAGGCGTAGGCAGAATAAATTATTATTATTCCCCCCTTTAGGCTGTGAAGTGGCTAACCCTTTTATTTGTATCCTTAGCACTTGCATTGGCCCTGCCATTAGCATTTCGATTGGAGTGGGGGTTGCAGCCTGTGGTACACAGTTTAGGTGGATTTGGGCCTAGTATTATAGTCTATAGTCTTTATTCCATTGTTGTAGGAATTTATCATCTTTCAACTGTTCCTTTAAGAGGGGATTCATTCTTTCTGTAAGGCCTGCACCTGTGGGGTTATAGGGTAGATCAAAAGTCCATATTGAATCACAGTCCATAGCCCATGCTTGGGTCATTTGTCTGATGAAAGGAGTTCCCCTATCACTGTCTATTTGTGTAGGTATCCTGTAGAAGGTGCTTACCTTTTCTAGACAGCCTATGGATGTTCATTGATTAGCTTTTCCTAGTGGAAAAGCTAACAGAAGTTCTCTGGCAGTATCTACCATAGTGAATGCATACCTTGTCCCTTCCAAGAGTGGAAGTTGGCTAATGTAGTCAGTGGGTCAATGGAGCCTGTGATTGGCTGATGTGTCCCATCTGATGAGGCAGTTGGTGTGGTCGTTGCAAGTGGGCATGATGAGCCCTCCCATGTGATGTCAATAAGTTGTTGCCATGTGATGAGTAGCTGGAACTGCTGGGCTAAATGCCATAAGGTTTGATACTACCCCCTGTGTCCACTCTTTCAGTGAAGCCACTCAGTTGCTTCTCGAGTTTCAGTAGTGTGGATTCAGACTCGAGTGAGGGCATCTGCCTCAGTGTTCCCAGGTAGCATGTTAAGAGTGTGGGCAGGGACATGGTAGGCAGTTAACTTTCATTGCTGGCAGGTATCTCACATGTCTTCCCACAGTTCTTATCCCCATAGGGGGCGATCTATGACTGTCCATTTTTCTTGTTTCCAGGTTGCTATCCAGGTTGTAAGACCTTTGTAAGCAGCCCATCTGTCGCTACAGATAGTTAGCACATCTCCTGGTTCATGCACTGTAACCATTCATATGACTCTTAATTCAGCCCATTGACTGCTTTGTATAGCATCTGTCTCCCACCATATAGTGTCAGTACTGGGTTGTACCACCATGGCTGTCCTTGTGGGAGGCTACCTGCTAGCAGATCCGTAAGTATACCAAATGGATTCAGGAATTGTTTTTTTGCCTTCTATAGTGGGTAGTTCAGCAGCTGTTTCAGGTGTGACAATTTTAGCTATTGAATCTTCTGCATATGACACTGGTCCTAAAATTTCATGCACCTTGGCACTAAGAGGGCTGGTATTGAAAATAATGTGTGCAACAGGTATGCTTTCCACTTTGTTAAGGTACTTAATTGCATACTGTCAGAGTTCTTTTAGCCATGTCTGTAATCAACCCCTGTATAGGGAGGGCAGTCCTCAAGATGATGGGACATTTCTGTGTCAAACCTTCCACTTGTAAAAGAGCCTTATATGTAGCACAAAATTGTTTTTCTAAGGGTCTATATCTTAATTCTGCCTCTTTCCATAATTGTGACCAGAACCCTAGGGGCACTCGTTTAGAATGTTGCCTTTGCCACAGACCTCACCTGAAGCCAGTGTTGGTGCTAGTCACATCCAATTCAGAGGGTAAATAAGGATCTACCCTGCCCCTCTTGGTGCTTGTGCCTGTGTTATTGCCTTTTTTGCTTTTACAAAAGCAGCCTGTTGGGGGTCATCCCATTCCCAAGTGCGACCTTTCCTAATTAGCATATAAATCATTTGAATATTTGGACTAATTGGAGACTGAAAGGTCTTCAATATCCTAATAGTCCTAGGAAGGCCATTAATTGCTTTGGCATATGCAGTGTAGGAAAACATTGTGCTTTTTCATTTTCTACAGAAGGAATAGTTTTTGTCTTGCCTGATCATACAACACTCAAAAATTTGACAGAGCAGCCAGGGCCTTGTAGCTTGTTGTAGTTGATAGCCCATCCCTGACTCTCAAGGTGGGATATTAAGGTTTCTGACACCTCTTTTAGTTCTTAAAGAGAATCACCAATTAACATAATATCATCAATGTAATGAAGTAAAGTCACAAATGTGGGTTTCTCCCAACTGACCAAGTCTTGCCACCAGGCCATGACAAATGGTTGGGCTATATAGATAGTCTTGTGGGTGAAAAGTCCTCTGTTGTCCTTCCCAGGTGAAGGCAAAAGCAGGCTGACTTGCTTTATCTAAGGGAATACTGAAGAAAGTATTAGCTAAATCTAAAACAAAAAGATATTGACATAAATGAGTGTTAGTTTCTTGTAGTAAAGAGATTTGGAACCACTACATACAAAGGTGGCATTACTCTACTTAATTCATGGTAATCCACTGTCATGTACCAGGTTCCATCAGGTTTCCATACGGGCCACACAGAGCTATTATAAGGGCTTGAGTTGGTCCTAATAGTCCTGCTCTTTCTAGTTCCTTAATGGTTACAGAGAACTCTTGATGTCCCCCTGCATCCTAGGGAGCTTATATCGTTTAATGGCTACAGTCTTCTGAGGTTGAAGTACTTTTACAGGGGTCCATTTTGCCTGCCCCTTTAAGACTGCCTTCGCTACTCTACATTGGAGGCAGAATTCTCCTATGGTAGTTTGTAATGTGGAATTTAAGAGAAGATCAGTTCCTAATATATATTAGGGCAGAGGAGAAATACCTACATTGTATTCTAGGGAGGGGGCAATCTCCCAATTTGTAAGATCAAATGATGTCATTTGGCTCTGATTGTCATTCCCCCAAAGCTGTCTATGGCCAGCACAGGTCCGTTAAATCAGTCTACATTTCCATAAATTAAAGTATACTCAGCTCCAGTGTCTTCTAAAGCTAATACTCTCTGTTGGTTAGTAGGGGACCAATAGTTAATTCTACATGTGGTCTCCGATCCCTAGGGTCTCTCATTATCACCTGGGCCTGGGATTCTTGCCCCTCCCCCCCAAGAAAGGGGAAAAAGAGCTTGCCAGTCTCCTCTGGTGTTGCGGGGGTTTCTCATGTTTTGGAAGGGGGTTTCCTAGTTGGTTTGTCTTCCCCTTCAGCTGTACAGGGATTCATTTTAGTAAGTTTTTTATCTTTGGGTAATTTTCTCCATAATTTAACTAAAATAACATTTGGTTGTTTATCTGTGGTTTCTAATTCTGTTCCCATGGCAATTAGATCAGCCCACATCTGCTTATGTGAGACCAAATAGGGCCAGCATGTTCTTGGGAAGTCTTTCCCACTGCACTCACTCCTCTTTTCTGGGTCCACTCTGATTTCTGAGATCTGCTATAGCTTGCACAGCTCTTGAAATGGGCTGTCCCAGTAGAGGACTCAAAATGGACATGAGGTGTCCATAAAAATGAATAGGAGTGGTGTGTAGGTTGGTGTCTTTCATTCCCACTTTAAAAGTTTCATTGTTGGGGCCTGCAGAATTCTCAGAATATATTGCATATTTCATCCTAAGACCCCGCTAAACATCTTGCACTTCTTTCATAGATTGCCAATAGGGAATAGTGTGTGGGATATCTCCCTCATTGGGCCAGGCAGCATGGCAAGCTTTTGCTAGCCAGGCTGACAAAGATACCATTTCTTCACAATTTAGGGTGGCATACAGGCACTGGCATTGGGATGGGTGGGTCATGATTGACACTAGCTTACTCATCTCCATCCCTGTTAATATTACCCCCATGGCTCCTGTGTCCTATAATCATAAAAGCCAATTGGGTAATGACTCCCTGGATTTCTGGCTGCAGTGCTGCCTGAGATCATCCAGTTCAGCAGCAGTATAATCCCTCATGGTAGTGTGGAGTTTCTGCTCATGAGGTTGTAAATTCTGAGGGTCCACCCTGTTAGGGCACTCCTGGGCTGTTTTTAATTTTTGCTGTAGCACTGGGTGTACCTGCCTGGATGGCTCCTCTTCCTCCACTTCCCATACTTCTTGGTTTTCCTCCTCTTTATCCTCAGAAGAAGAATCTATGGAGTCCCAAGCTTTTGGATCCCACACTTGATTAGTAGTTTTGGGGTAGTTTTTGACCACTAGCTTGAGCTTATCTACAAGCTAAAGTTTTTAATTGATCAGCCACACAATGCAAGCTTTCCATTAAGTTCTAATGGGTCATCCACATGACACAAGTACTCAGTTAAGGCATCTTTCATGTCCACTTGAGTGAGATGTGTGTCCATTCCTAATTTTAATTCCTCCTCTAGATGATGGGCTGTTTTTGCTGCCTGTTCTGTCTCTGTGACAGTATGTAAGGCTCCTAAAAGAGGCCAAGCTATGTCCACTGCTACTGGCATTCTCCTTTATTTTTGCTAAGGATTAGTTGTCCTGCTATCTATTGGAGTTTTTAGAGTGTCCCCATATTCTTGTGGCCATCCCCATCCATCCAGGAGGGCAGCCATCCATCCCCAAATGGATGATGCATGCCAACCCAGGATTTCCCCCACCAATTCTCCCTTCCCCAGAGCCATGCCTACTGCTGCTGATGGTGTCTCAGTCTCCTGGCTGGCTCGCCAGGTCCAAACCAACCTCATGCAAAGTATGAGCCAGTGCTGCCACAATACCGAAAAACATGCCAGGCACAGAAGCTGACATGGATATATTAGACTTACGAACAGGAGACAGTCTGTGGTGGCAGTGGTCTGGAGGGATTGTGACCCACAAAGGATCAGGGAGTACTGTGTCAATATGTATATGATTTTAGAACAAAGACATTCTGTATAATATGAGGACATCAGACCTCTAGTATAATCATTAAAGTTGCTTAAGACATAAGATTAATGTTTAAGGCTAAGATACAATCAGTGCCATCCCACTCTCATCTGTTTACATCTGTGATTACATTCTTTTCCCTCTGGGGAGGTTGTTTTCTTTCTTGACCTTTTTCTTGGTCAAACAGACTGTTACATCCCTGGGATTTATTCCTGTTTAGGAGGGGGCCTGGGCTCTGGGCCATCGCAATATTGTATGTAATTTAATTCTTCCTTGACCTCTAAGGAACTTTAAAAATTTGTACCTTTCTCTCAGGGTCCTCACTTTTGCATGTTATTTAGCACTTGATTTCTTACAAATAGATTGACAAGAATCTGAGTATTATTTTAGATAAGTCAATTCCCAGTCTTTTTCACCTTGGATGGCAAGCAAAACCAATCACTTGGAGACAAGAGCTATTGGGAAAAGCATTTTCTGCCTCTGGGCACAATTGGAATGATATTATTCAAAGTTCTGCATCTGAACCCATCCTCAGTCATGCATGGTCTGAGATAAAGAATGGTCTTAGGCAGAGGGAGGGGCAGGAATGGTAGGAAGTTATAATTATGAGAGTTCTTGGCACATAAAAGGTGATAAGTAAATGGTTTGTCTGCCACTCATAATGTAGACATAGTGCTATTCTTTACAGTCATTAATATTTTATTTTGTTCATTAAAAATTGTTTTTAAGTGATTAGGAAGTAGATACTTCACTAGGAATTGGGGAAACGAACGAAAGACACATCTTTTCCTCTTGTGAGGAAAACAAAAAAGTAAATAATTTTAACACAATGATTTACTACCTGTAGTAAGCTCTCAATAAATGTTACTGTGATTATCTTGCTTGGGAGTTTAAAATTTGACTAATTTCTTTGGACGGCAGATTTTATTAAGGATAAGAAATATGGTCTTAGTCTTATGTTTCAATGTATGTAGAGTTAATAAATTCACAATTCAAGATACTATTCAGATACATAATAGCTGGCCCTGTGTCCCTAGTTCTACACATTTTTGTGTTTTCATTTTAGCAGAGGATGACAGCTATATTTGTGTTCAAAGTAAATTCAGTATTTGAACTTATTCTTTCTATTACAGGTAACAACATGGTAGATGTTGGGGATATTATATTTGTTTTGAATGAACTACAGCTACAGTATGAGGATGTTTGTAAGTGTGATCTTGTTGCTATAGCAAGTTTTATTTATAAATAGTCTTTATAGTAAATACTAACTTACAGGTTTTATCTTCTGGGGTTTGAAAGCCTTCTCTGTATCCTTTACGCTAACTCTTAAACCGGGCTATAAAAATTTATTATAATACCCCAAACATACCTAATTAACATCGTTTATATAAAATGACTGTCACAATTTTTCTACTTTTTCTTTCCCTTAATATATTGAGCATAAAGTCAACTTTTTAATTATAATACCCCAAACATACCTAGTTAACCTTGATTATATAAATTGACTGTCATAATTTTTCTACTTTTTCCTTCCCTTAATATATTGCAGCATAAAGTCAACTTTTTTATTCAGAATGGTAGGGAATTTATTTACCTTAGTTTTTTAAAATGCAATTTTATTGAGATTTGTTCACACACCATATAATCCACCCAAAGTATGCAATCAGTGGCTCACAGTATCATCATATAGCTGTGTATTCATCACAACAATCAATTTCAGAACATTTTCATTACTTACCTCAAAAAAAAAAAATAATAAAAAAGGAACACCCCAAACATCCCACACCCTCATCACCCCATTATTTATAATTTTTGTCTTTAAGTATTGCTCATATGCCCATATACTGGATTAAGGGAGTGTCAATCACAAGGTTTTCACAATCACATGGTCACAGGATAAAAGCTGTACAGTTATATAATTATCGTCTAGAATAAGGGCTCCGGCATTACATTCCAGCAGTTTCAGGTACTTCCTTCTAGCTATTCTAATACATTAGACAGTAAAAAGAAATATCTATATAATGCATAAGAATAGCCTCCAGAATGACCTCTCAACTCTATTTGAAATCTCTTAGCCACTGAAATGTTATTTTATTTCATTTCTTTCCCCCTTTTGGTCAAGAAGGCATTCTTCATCCCATGGTGCCAGCGTCAGGCTCATCTCTGGGAGTCATGTCCTCCGTTGCTGGGGAGATTTACACCCCTGGAAGTCATGTCCCATGTAGGGGCGAGGGTAGTGAGTTTATTTGCAGAGTTGGCTTAGAGATTCAAGCCACACCTAAGCAACAAGGAAGTTTTCTGGGGGTGACTCTTAGGCATAGTTATAAGTAGGCTTCGTTTCACCATTGGAGAGATAAGTTTCATAAGGACAATCTTCTAGGTCGAGGGCTTGGCCTACCAAATTGTGAAAACTGATTGTTTAAAAGAATAGCAGGAATTCCCCAGGTGGGGAAGTTTAATATTTCCACATTTTTCCCTGGTCCCTCAAGGGGACTTTGCATATACTATTTTATTGTCTGCCCAAAATATTCTGGGATGTATTGGGGTATTGCATTAGCCTGTACAGAATATTAAGAACTCATTCTCTATTCTAGGTTCCTTGTAATTATGATGTTTAAATAAACTTACCAGACATGTTAAATTGGATAGTGTGCTACAAAAAATATAAATTTTGTACCAAATAAATCTCTTTTCCTTTGGTCTCACCTAGAAGTTGGAGTTTTAAAATACAGTCAACATCATCCTTTACTCTGTATTCTAATTTACCTTAGTCCTAACCCAGTCTGTTTCATTCATAGTTCTAATTGTAATGTGCCTTTTTCAGCTTCTTCAGGAGTTTATGTATGGAGTAATACTGACAAAGTCAACTTTAAAACAAAATAGTAAGAAAAAAATAGTATCTAATTTGCAATTGTCAGTATTTCTGATATTTTGACATCAATCCTTTAAAATTTTTTAGTGTTTTCTAAGCTATCATTCATGATTTAGTTTAGTTTTTATCCATTAAACACATAGGTTTGGTCTGTACCTATTGCACATCATGTTATTCCTTACTACTTTTCCAATTTGTCCATATATCCTTTGGTTAAGATTATCCATGCATACAATTAAAAAATTCTTATTAGAGAAGTTTTAGATTTACAGAAAAATCATGAAGAAAATACAGAATTCCCATATACCCCCTCCTCACACACATTAGTGCATTAGTCTGGTAACTTTGTTACAATTTATTAAATAATATTGTTATAATTATTCTATTAACCACAGACCATAGTTTACATTAGGATTCACTGTGTTGTACAGTCCTATATATATATATTTTTAATTTTACTCTAGTAACACATATGCCGCCTAAACTTTCTCCTTTTAAGCACATCACATTCAAATATGTAATTCAGTGGTGTTAGTTGCATTCACAATGTTATGTTATCTTCACCACCATCAATTACCAAAACCTTACCATTATCCTAAACAGAAACTCTGTAGCAATTAAGCATTAACTCCGCATTCCCTACCTCCATCTTGGCCTCTGGTAACCCATATTCTTGTTTCTGACTCTCTTAATTTGTCATTCTAATTATTTCATGTCAATGACATCATACAATATTTGTCCTTTTGTATTTGTCTTATTTCACTCAAGGTGAAATAAGAAGTGCCTTCAAGATTTATCCATGTTACCACTTGTGTCAGAACTTATTCCTTTTTACAGCTGAATAATATCCATTGTATGTATATATCATCATTTGTTTATCCATTCATCTGTTGATAGATACTGGGTTGCTCCTATCTTTTCGCAATTGTGAATAATTATGAATACAATTTTAAGAATTATGTAGTTCAATGAAGTTTGTTACAAAAAAAGCAGTGCTTTGCCTGACTTTTCTCTTAGCTTCTCCCAAGGTAAACATTTAAAATATTTTAGCTTATTCCTTAATACTTATCTTCAGGAAACTAAATAACATTTTTATAAAACTACTTTTTGATTTTTAAATTTTGGGTGTATACAGTAAACTTTCCACTACAAAAAACAAGGATTTAGTTCTGTTTTATCTTCCCTCTCCCCACCATAACCTCTTACCCTTCCTATACCTCCTAATTTATATAGGGAATTTGGTTAATTTTTATTCAGTATTTATATTAATATGTCTCTGTAAACAATAGTCACAGCTGAGCTATATAGTCTCTTATGGTTACTTTCTTTTTTTCTGTATAACTTTTCCCCTTTCTGAGTTAATAATTGTCTTATTTATTTGCTTGGCTTTTAAAAAGTATATTTGTTACTGATCCAACTCCAGACTCTGCCAACTGTGTAAATATCTTACCTGTAAGTTTTGATGCACCATATATATTGTATTAGTTTTGTCTTCTTGAAGAAAACTCCCTTAGATTCTTCTTGATATTCTTCAGTATGGATTTGCTGCCCTCTAAAGCTTATGTGCAACTGTCAACCTGAATCTCCCTTTATCAGTATTCTGGAGACTCTTTTTACTTCTCTCCTCCTGTATCAGAGTTCCGTGTCTTTCTTTCTCTCTCTCTCTTTTTAATTCCTTGTTTTGGTGGAGCACATTATCCAGGACCTTATTGAGCATAAGTCTATGGGAAACAATTTTTGAAACCTTCAATAATTTAAAAATGTCTTTATTCTCTCCTCATTATTGATTAATAGTTTGACTAGGTATAGAATTCCAGCTTGGAAATAATTTTCCCTCAGAATTTTGGATTTTCTGTCTTTCGTTGTTGCTATTGAAATGCAAAACTCTTCTGATTTCTGATCCTTTGTTTATACTTTATTTTTCTCTTTGAAATCTTATAGGATGTTTTCTTTCCACCCATTGTTCTGAAATTTCACTCTGATGTACCTTGATATAGTTTTATTTGCAATGTTTCTGCTGGGTATGGTGTCTTTTGGTTCTGGAAAATGTGAAAAATTTTATGGATGATTTCATTTCCTCTAATTGCTCTCTGGAACTCTTATTATTTGTATATTTGACATCCTAGACTGGCTCTTCATTTTAACATTTTACCTTTATTATTTTATAACTTTTTTCTTACCATTTTCTATCTCTTGCCTTTTGTTTTGGCAGATTTCCTTAATTTTACATTCCAATCCACCTATTTAGGTTTTTTCATTTGTGCTATCTTTTATCATTTTCAAGAACTCTTTGAGCTCTGAAGGTTGTTTTATTATAACATCCTCTTCTTTCATGGATGCTCCTTTTCTTGTTTCACGGATATAATATCTTCTGTTGCATGAAGGATATTGATAATTTTTAAAATATTCATTTTCACTCATGAGGCTTCCTTCAAGGTGCTTCTTTCTGTTTGTTTTAGTCTCTAACCATTCATTTTACAGGCATTCCTTATATGACTGGTGATCTTTTGTTGTCTGCTCATATTTAAGAATGATGAACTAGAAAGCTGTTTGGAAGCTCTGAGACTGAGGGTGGAACTAGTTGACTATTGTTTGATCACTGTAAGGCAGTGGTTCTCAGCTGGAGGTGACTTTGGCTCATAAAACTCATAAGGCTCAAACCTTTATGACAAGACAAAATGCATAAGTCTGTATGGTTATCCACTGGTTTGCTCTCTTATAATTCTTACTTGTGATTTTAACAATTATTATTTTAATGAAAAGTGAACTACCAGATTCACTTAAAATGTACTATACCCAATCTTAAAGTTTACCTCTAATGTCATCCACAACAGCACTGTTAAACCAAATTATAGAAATTCAAGCCATATTATAGTAAATAAGAGGATCCATGCCTTTTGCACCTTTATTGTTTAGCAAATAATTAGTAAATGACTACTTGGAAGAAGGGTGTAGGACACTTTCTAAAAGTAAAATTGGTGTACGGCATGAGAGTTACATGGGTTGCATATCAAAGATGAAGTGTTCAGATCTTCATCCCACATCTACTGTATCAGAGTAATCTGGGGTGGAGCAGAATCAAGGCACTGCATTAACAACTTTATACACATCAAAGTTTGAGAATCACAGGATAAAAGATATAATAGTGTTAAATCTGAAAATCAATTTGGAAAGAATTGACAATTTTGCTATGCTAAATCTTCCAACCCATGAATGATCAATGTTTTCTCATTTGTTTTGGTTATCTTTGATTTCTTTTACCAGCATTTTGTGGTTTTCAGTATATGTATCCTGTATATTTTATTAGATTTATAGCTAAGTATTTCATTGTATTTGGAGTTATTATAAATGGTATTTAAACAAATTTTAGTTTCCAATTTTGCATTGCCAGTATTTAGAAATTTGATTGATTTTTGTGTATTGACTTTGTATCTTTTGACCTTACTGAATTTGTATATTAGTTCTAGGAATTTCTTTTGTGATTTTTTTGGGTTTTTCCATGTAGAAAGTGATGTCATCTACTAATAGGGACAGTTTTCTATCTTTCCAATCTGTATGCCTTTTGTTTCTTTTTCTTGCCTTATTCCACTACTAGGATTTACTGTATGATGGTGAATAAGGGTGGTGAAGAGGGGCATCTTTGTGTTGTTCTTGATCTTAAGGAAAAAGCATTTAGTATTTCACCATTAAGTATGATGATACCTGTAAATTTTTGTGTAGATACTCTTTATCAGTTTGAGAAGTTTTATTCAATTCCTAATTTTTTCAGCATTTTAAATCATGAATGGGTATAAAATGTTGTCAGTACTTTTTTGCATCAATTGATATGAGTATATAGATTTCCCTTTTTACACTGTTAATTAACATGGTGAATTGCATTGAGTAATTTTTGAAAATTGAATTAGCTTTATATTCCATGGATAAATGCCACTTGGTGATGGTGTATGATTCTATTTATATATCACTGATTTCAATTAGCTATTCTTTCATTAAAGATACTTACATTTATGTTCCTGAGGGATATTGGTCTGTAGTTTTATTTTCTTGTGTTGTCATTATTGGTTTCTGTATCAGGGTAATATTTGCCTTATGAAATGAGGTGGAAAGAGTTTCATCCTTTTCTGTTTTCTGGAAGAGGTTGTATAGAATTGGTGCTATTTTTCTCCTTTAAATGTTTGGAAAAATTTTCCAGTGAAACTATTTGGGCCTGGACATTTCTTTTTCTTGAAGGATTTTAATTTAAATTTCTTTACTAGAATATAGGACAATTCAGGTTAACTGTCTCATCTTGGGTAAGCTTTGGTAGTTTGTGTTTTTGGAGGAATTGATCCCTGTAATCTAAGTTGTCAAATTTATGTGGGTAGAGTTGTTTATAGTATTCTTTTATTACTTTTTAATTAGTCTGTAGGGTTTGAATGATATCCCTTCTGTCATTACTGATATTGGTAAGTTAGATCTATTTTTTTTAATTTGTTCATATTCATTGAGGATTATAAAGTTAATTGATCCTTTTAAAGAACTAGCTTTTGGTTTCATCAATTTTCTCTATTTTTCTGCTTTTAATATAATTGATTTATCTTTATTATATCTATTATGTTTGCTTTGGCTTTGTTTTCCTCCTCTTTTTTTCTAGTTTTGTAAGGGGAAAGTTTAGATTATTGATTGAAACCTTCCTTTTGCTTTTTTTTTCTAATACAAGCATTTAATGCTGTAAGTTTCCCTCTAAGCACTCTTTTACCTGTATCTCACTAATTTTGGTGTGTTGTATCTTTTTTCATTTAGTTCAAAACACTTCCTAATCTTTCTTGAGGCTTCC
The DNA here is from genome assembly GCF_015220235.1 of Choloepus didactylus. Classification (NCBI taxonomy): domain Eukaryota; kingdom Metazoa; phylum Chordata; class Mammalia; order Pilosa; family Megalonychidae; genus Choloepus; species Choloepus didactylus. The sequence continues at coordinate 58,860,878 of NC_051324.1, read as the reverse complement.
TTCTTGTCCTGTGGATTATTTAGTGAGTTGTTTAATTTACAAGTGTTTAGAAGTTTTCCAATTTTCTTTCTGTCATTGATTTCTAATCTAATTCCTTTATGGTCACAGAATTACTTTGTATTATTTCAATTCTCTTTAGTTTGTCATTGGTTTTCTTTAATCACATTTATTATTTTGGAATATAACATATATACATGGAAGTGATAACTTTCCAAGTGCAATTTAACAAATGGTTACAGAGCAAATTTCAAAGAATATTATGAGTTACAGTGCCATAGTTTCAGTAATTTCCTTATTGGGAAATATAACCTATATACAAAAAGGTGATAACTTTCAAATTACAATTTAACAAGTAGCCATAGAGCAAATTTCAAAGAATGCTATGGGTTACAGTTCTACCATTTCAATCCTTTCCTTCTAGCTATTCTAGAACCCTATCAACTAAGAAAAAGAAAATTAGATGGAGATTCAGTATTCATAATCCTTTGTTAAATTACATCTTTTCTGTTGCTATCCCTTCCTCTAGTTTAATCACTTTCCCAATCTTCAGGGATGTCTAGACAGTGACCACCCTAACTTATTCATGTTGAAGAGGGGTGTTGACATTATGTGAAAAGGGGACACATCTTGTTGATGTTCTTGAAGAGGCTATTGCCTTTGGGTTTTGGGACTGAGCTGGCATAGGAGTTCTCTGGAGGATTTAAGTTTCTGAAGAATAAACTTAGTGAGTGAAACTTTTGTAGATCTCAGATGGGGATCCAGGTGTTCTTTGGGTTTTGGGGACTACTCTTGACTAGGGCTTATCATACTGTGGTCATTTGGCATATCTAGCTGAAGCTTGCATAGTAGTAACCTTCATGACAGCTTCTTGACACTATTTGAATTCTCTTAGCCATGAAACCTTATTTTGTTGCCTTTCTCCCTCCCCCCTCCCCAACTTTGGTTAAAAAAGCATTCTAAATCCCTCAATGCCAGGGTCAGGCTCTTTCCCAGAATCTGTGTCCCACATTGCCTGGGAGACTCATTCACCTGGGTGGTCCTGTCCCACATCAGGGAGGGTGATGAATTTATTTGCAAAGATGGTCTTGGAGAGAGAAAGTCCACATTTGAGCAACAAAAGAGGTTTTCTGGAGGTGACTCCCAGGCATAATTATAGGTGGGCTTAGCCTCCCCTTTGCAACCATAAGTTTCACAAGACAGGCCTCAAGATTAATGGCTTGACTTATGAAGTAGGGGATTCCTAAGTTCACATAGCATATGTTACATCCATGATAATCCATTGATATCTTACATTATCGTGACTTAGGTATCCAATTCTTTCAACACTGTATGTCTAAAAGACTATCTTTCCTTCATTGAATTATCTTTTTATCTCAATTTTAAACAATTCGCATGACCTAAAACACCCCATAGCTCTTTTCAGCCCTTAATTATTGTCCCTAGGTTTTAATTCCTATTTTAATTCATTGGTTTTAATTCATTGGAATAGCTAGAAGTAAATACCTGAAACTGTCAAACTGCAGCCCAGTTGCCTTGACTCTTGAAGATGATTGTATAGCAATGTAGCTTACAAGGGGTGACACTGTGATTGTGAAAGCCTTGTGGATCACACTTCCTTTATCCAGTTTATGGATGGATGAGTAGAAAAATGGAAACCAAAAACCAAATGAAAAGAAGGGTGGGAGGGGGGATGATTTGGGTTCTCTTTTTTACTTTAGTTTTTATTCTTATTTTCACTTTTTCTGGTACAAGGAAAATGTTCAAAAAACAGATTGGTGTGATGAATGCACAACTATATGATGGTACTGTGAACAATTTATTGTACACTTTGGATGACTGTATGATATGTGGATATATCTCAATAAAATTGAATTAAGAAAGTTAGTCAACCATAGATCTGGCGGTCTATTTCTGAACTCTCAATTTGATTCCATTGATCAATATGTCTACCTTTGTGCCAATACCATGCTGTTTTTTTTTCCCCATAATTTTTTTTTATTGGAGAAGTTGTAGGTTTGCAGAAAAATCATACAGAATATACAGAGTCCCCATATACCCCCCTCACACACATAGTTTCCCCTATTATTCAAAGAAGGTAGAGAGGTAAAAGAAAGAGGAAAAAAAAAAGACAGCTAGGAAGCAGCAAAAGGAAAAATAACCTTAAATCAAAGTAGAATAAAGAATCAGACAATACCACCAATGTGAAGTGTCTAACATGCCTCCCCTCTCCCCTCCTCTTATCTGCATTCACCTTTGTATGTCACCTTTGTTACATTAAAGGAAGCATAATACAATGATTCTATTAGTTACAGTCTCTAGTTTATGCTGATTGCATCCCTCCCCCAGTGCCTCCCCATTTTTAACACCTTGCAAGGTAGACATTTGCTTGTTCTCCTTCGTAAAAGAACATATTTGACATTTTATCACAATTATTGAATACTCTAGATTTCACCAAATTACACAGTCCCAGTCTTTATCTTTCCTCCTTTCTTGTGGTGTCTCACATGCTCCCCACCTTCCTCTCTCAACCATATTCATAGTTACCTTTGTTCAGTGTACTTACATTGTTGTGCTACTGTCTCCCCAAATTGTGTTCCAAACCACGCACTCCTGTCTTCTATCACCGTGTAGTGCTCCCTTTAGTATTTCCTGTAGGACAGGTGTCTTGTTCACAAAGTCTCTCATTGTCTGTTTGTTGGAAAATATTTTGAGCTCTCCCTCATATTTGAAGGACAGCTTTGCTGGATACAGGATTCTTGGTTGGCGGTTTTTCTCTTTCAGTATCTTAAATATATCACACCACTTCCTTCTTGCCTCCATGGTTTCTGCTGAGAGATCCGCACATAGTCTTATTAAGCTTCCTTTGTATGTAATGGATAGCTTTTCTCTTGCTGCTTTCAGGATTCTCTCTTTGTCTTTGACATTTGATAATCTGATTATTAAGTGTCTTGGCATAGGCCTATTCAGATCTCTTCTGTTTGGAGTACGCTGTGCTTCTTGGATCTGTAATTTTATGTCTTTCATAAGAGATGGGAAATTTTCATTAATTATTTCCTCTATTATTGCTTCTGCCCCCTTTCCCTTCTCTTCTCCTTCTGGGACACCAATGATACGTACATTATTGTACTTTGTTTCATCCTTGAGTTTCCGGAGACGTTGCTCATATTTTTTCATTCTTTTCTCCATCTGCTCCTTTGCGTGTAGGCTTTCAGGTGTTTTGTTCTCCAGTTCCTGAGTGTCTTCTTCTGCCTCTTGAGATCTGCTGTTGTATGTTTCCATTGTGTCTTTCATCTCTTGTGTTGTGCCTTTCATTTCCATAGATTCGACTAGTTGTTTTTTTGAACTTTTGAGTTCTGCCGTATACATGTCCAGTGCTTCCTTTACAGCCTCTATCTCTTTTGCAATATCTTCTCTAAACTTTTTGATTTGATTTAGCATTAGTTGTTTAAATTCCTGTATCTCAGTTGAAGGGTATGTTTGTTCCTTTGACTGGGCCATAACTTTGTTTTTCTTAGTGTAGGTTGTAATTTTCTGTTGTCTAGGCATGGTATCCTTGGTTATCCAAATCAGGTTTTCCCAGACCAGAACAGGCTCAGGTCCCAGAGGGAAGAAATATTCAGTATCTGGTTTCCCTGCGGGTATGTCTTAGAAAATTGCTCCACCCTTTGATGCCTCAGGTCACTGTGCTTTTCTGCCCAGCAGGTGACGCCTGTTAGCCTATAATTCTTGACTGATGTGAGGAGGTATGGCCGTGTTCCCCCAGGCTCTGGGGTCTGGTTCTGAATGGAAAGGGCCCCACCCCTTTCCTCCTAGAGAAGACAGAGCTCCCAGGTGGAGGTCATTAGCATTTCAATGGTCTCTCTCTCTGCTTGTGCTTTCTCCACCCTTCTCCGCTTCACAGCCCTGGAAACTGAAAATGACTGCGGCTTTCTCCACTGATCCAAAAAAGAAACAGATAGTCCCCTTCAGACCCAGTCCAAGGCGATTCTCCGGCTCTCCCAGGTCAGTCGTCGCCCAAAGCCTCTGTCTGTTTTTTGGGGATGTGCACCTGTAGTGAGCAGTTCACACTCGCTACTTAAAACCCCAGTTGGAGCTCAACTGAGCTATATTCGCTTGCTGGGAGAGAGCTTCTCTCTGGCACCACGAGGCTTTGCAGCTTGGGCTATGGGGGAGGGGGTCCCACGACTTGGTTCCACAGGTTTTACTTACAGATGTTATGCTGTGATCTTGGGCATTCCTCCCAATTCAGGTTGGTGTATGATGAGTGGATGGTCTCGTTTGTCTCCCTGCAGTTATTCTGGATTATTTACTAGTTGTTTCTGGTTTTTTGTAGTTGTTCCAGGGGGACTACTTAGCTTCCACTCTTCTCTATGCCGCCATCTTGCCCCTCCCTGTAGCTAAATGTTCGCTGCGATCTCAGTTTTTCCTCCAATTCCAAACTTGTGTCCAATGTGTGACTGGTTACTGGAGACCCCGAAAACACTGTTTCATATAGTTTTTGGGTAATTGCCAGCTGCTCTAGGGGAGAGACAAAATTCTGCTCCTCACCACTCTCGGTGACTTCCCTTTGACTTCATATCCATGATGGCAACCACCATGCTGTTCTGACCACTGTGGCTTTATAGTAGGTTTCAAAGTCTGGAAATGTAAGTCATCCCATTTCATTCTTCTTTTTTAGGATGTTTTGGCAATTTGTGGCTGCTTTCCCTTCCAAATAAATTTGATTACTAGCTTTTCCAAGTCTGCAAACTAGGTTGTTAGAATTTTGATCAGAATTGCGTTGAATCTGTAGATAAGTTTGAGTAGAATTGAGATTTTAATGACATTTAGCCTTCCTATCCATGAGCATGGAATGTCTTTTTATCTATTTAGGTCATTTAAAAATTTCTTTTAGTAAAGTTATGTGATTTTCTTTGTAGAGGTCTTTGGTATCCTTGATTAAGTTTATTCCTAGGTACTTGATTTTTTTAGTTGCTATTGTGAATGGATTTTTTTTTTTTTTTATTGTTTCTTCATTTAGGTCAGTTCTAGTATATAGGAACATTACTGATGTACGTGAATTAATACAGTATCCCCCACTCTGCTGAATTTGTTTATTATATCACGTAGCTTTGTTGTTGATGTATCAGGATTTTCCAAATATAAGATAATATCATCTGCAAATAATGACAGTTTTACTTCTTCCTTTCAAATTTGGATATCTTTTATTACTTTGTCTTGGTGAATTGTTCCGGCTAGAACTTCCAGCACAATGTTGAATAATAGAGGTGATAAATTGGGCATCCTTGTCTCATTCCTGATATTAGGGGGAAGACTTTCAGTCTCTCACCATTGACTACTATGCTGGCTGTTGGTTTTTCATATATGCCATTTATCATATTTAGGAAGTTTCCTTCAACTCCTACCTTTTGAAGTGGTTTTTTTTTTTTAATCAAAAAGGGATGTTGAATTTTGTCAAATGCTTTTTCACTGTCTATCAACAAGATCATTTGATTTTTCCCTTTTTATGTGTTAATGTGTTGTATTACATTAATTGATTTTCTTATGTTGAACCACCCTTGCATGCCAGGAATGAACCCCACTTGGTTGTGGTGTATGATTCTTTTAATATGTCTTTGGATTGGATTTGCTAGTATTTTGTTGAGAATTTTTGCATCTATGTTCATTAGAGATTTGGCCTATAGTTTTCCTTTTTTGTAGTATCTTTATCTGGTTTTAGTATCAGAGTGATATTAGCTCCATAAAATGAATTATGTAGTGTTCATTTTTCTTTAATTTTTTGAAAGAGTTTGAACAGGAATGGTGTCAATTCTTTTTTGAAAAGTTTGGTAAAATTGTCCTGTGAAGCCATCTGGCTCTGGGCTTTTATTTGTAGGTAGATTTTTGATGACGGATTGAATCAAAGAAGCTTATTTGTAGGTAGATTTTTGATGGCTGATTGAATCAAAGAAGCTTATTTGTAGGTAGAATTTGGATGACTGATTGAATCAAAGAAGCTTGTGGTTGGTTTGTTGAAGTCTTCTCTTTCTTCTTGGGCAGTCTATGTTGTTCATATGTTTCCAGAAAACTATCTGTTTCCTCTAAATTGTCTGGCTTGTTGGCATAAAGTTGTTCATGTATCTTATAATTTTTTATTAAGGGTCCATAGTAATTATTCTGCTCTCATTTCTGGTCCTGCTTATTTGTGTTTTCCCCCTATTTGACCTTGTTGGTCTAGTTAAGGCTCTATCAATCTTTTTGATCTTCTTAATGAACCAACTTTGGTTTTATTTATTCTCTCTGTTGTTGTTTTTTTTTTTTTTTTTTTTTGTTCTCCAGCTCATTTATTTCTGCTTTAATCTTTGTTATTTATTTTCTTCTCCTTGCTTTAGGGTTAGTTTGATGATCATTCTTTAGCCTCTTTAGTTGTTCAGTTAGGTATCTGGTTTTAGCTCTTTCTTGGTCTTTGATATATGCACTCAGAGCTATAATTTTCCTTCTTAGTATTGCCTTCTCTGCATCCCATAGGTTTTGATGTGTTATGTTCTTGTTTTCATTTGTCTCTAGTTATTTACCTGTTTCTCTCGCAATTTCTTCTTTGACCCACTGGTTTAGGAGTGTGTTGTTTAACCTCTTTATATTTGTGAAAGATCTGGTTCTTTTGTGGTTATTGATTTCTAGTTGCATTCCATTATGGTCAGAGAATGTGCTTTGAATAATTTCAATCTTTTAAAATTTATTAAGACTTGTTTTGTGCCCGAGCATATGATCTATCCTGGAGAACATTCCATGGATGCTAGAGAAGAATTTATATTCTGGTACTTTAGAATGTAATGATCTATATATGTCTGTTAAGCCTAATTTGGTTATATTGTTTATGTTCTCATTTTCCTTATTGCTTTTCTGTCTTGTTCTATCTATAGAAGAGAATGGTTTAATTGAAGTCTCCCACTATTATTGTAGATGTGTCTATTGGCTCTCTTCAGTTTAACCAATGTTTGTCTCATGTATTTTGGAGCTCCTTGATTGGGTGCATAAACATTTATGATTGTTATTTCTTCTTGATGAATTGTCCCTTTTATTAATATATAGTGTCCTTCCTTGTCTCTTATGATATGTTTGCATTTAAAATCTATTTTGTCTGATATTAGTATAGCTACCCCTTGTTTCTTTTGGTTGCAACTTGCATAGCAAATTTTTTCCATCCTTTCACTTTCAGTCTCTTTGTGTTGTAGGATCTAAGGTGAGTCTCTTTTAAACAGCATGTTGATGGGTCATACTTTTTAATCCATTCTACCAGTCTGTATCTATTAATTGGAGAGTTTAATCCATTCACATTCAAAGTTATTATTGTGAAGGGAATTCTTAAACCAACCATCTTGTCCTTTGATTTTAATTGTCAGATCTATCCTCCCCCCCTCTTTTTGTTTTCCTTTAAGGTTTCCTTACTTACAGTCTTCAGTTCTGTGCCATTCTCCAGATGTCTCTCTTCTTTCTTTTTTTCTCAGCTGGTAGAGTTCCCTTTAGTATATCTTGCAGGGCAGGTCTCTTGTTAACAAGTTCTCTCAACATTTGTTTGTCTGTGAAAAGTTTAAATTTTCCCTCAATTTTGAAGGAGAGTTTTGCTGGATAAAGAATTCTTGGCTGGAATTTTTCTCTTTCACAATCTTAAATATGTCATACCCACTGCCTTCTCACCTCCATGGTGCCTGCTGAGTAGTCAGTGCTTAGTCTTATGTTGTTTCCCTTGTATGTGGTGAATTGCTTCTCTCTTGTGCTTTCAGAAGTTTCTCTTCTTCAGCATTTGACAATGTGATCAGTATATGTCTCAGAGTGGATTTATTTGGATTTATTCTATTTGGAGTTCATTGGGCATCTTTGATTTGCATCTTTATGTCATTTAGAAGGGTTGGAAAGTTTTCCCCAACTATGTCTTGAAACACACTTCCTAGCCCCTTACTCTTCTCTTCTCCTTGTGGAACACTAACAATTCTTGCATTTTTTCATGTCATGTTGTCCATCATTTCCCTGAGATCCATTTCAGATGTTTCAATTTTTTTTCACCAGTAGTTCTTTTGGGTTTTTGTATACAATTGCTTTGTCCTCTAGTTCAACTATTCTTTTACTGCCTCTTTAAATCTGCTGTTGTGTGTTTATAGTATGTTTTTAATTTGATCCACAGTGTCTTTTATTTCCATAAGATTTGCTATGTTTTTATTTACTCTTTCATATTCTTCTTTATGCTCTTCTAGAGTCTTCATGATGTCTTTTATGTCTTTAGCCATCTCATCGAAATTGTTTTGGAGATTTGTGTGTACTTCTTTAATTGCTCCAAATTTTGTGTCTCTTCTGGCTATTTCCTGTGTTCGTTTGGCTTGTCCATATCTTCTAGATTCTTCAATTGCTTTATGATTTTCTGTTGGCTTCAGGGAAGTTGCTTGTCTTGATAAGGCTATTTTGAGAAATGCAGAATTATTTGAGTATTTCTATATATTTTGGCAGAGCTACATCTTGCTGGAGTGCTGTTTCCCTATCCTACCAGGTGGTGGTTCTCTTGAGCCATCTTTTACTCTCAAGTCTGTGTTCCCCAAACTTCTCCTATGGTGCTGGGCAGAGTCCAAAGTGGGTGGGGAACCAATCTGTGCACCAGTTCTCCATGTGCACTGGGGACTGCTTGCCCTGGGGCTGTGATCTGAGCCCTGTGCAATTGGCAGGGAGTCTGCTCAAGGGGACTCTCCAGCACAAACATGCCCCACTCCCTGTGTTCTGTGCCCCCATGAGCCCCTGGGGTTTGGGAGGGGCTCCTGATGCCTCTGTATGGTGCCCTCTCCTACCCCTGCTTCTTGCCAGTGCACACCCCAGACTTCTGTGGGGGGTAGAGTAAATGCTGCTTCCCAGGTTCCCTCACAGGAGCTCCTGGCCATATGGCTGTGAAAGATCCCCTCCTTAGCTAATTGCCAAGGTGGGTGCCCAGGAGTACAGAGTCACTGCTCACTCCCTTGCCCAGTGGTTTTCTCACTGCTGTCTGCCTTGGGAGGCAGTCATGGCCAAACTCACCTGTTCCCTCAAGGTGCCATCTCCATTTTTTTTTTTCACGACCCCATGTACTGTTGCGGTCCTTCTATGGCTGGTCACACCCTGAAACTGTGGACCTTGGTGTCCTCTGGTCCCTCTCTAGATTCTTTCACAGTGGAGAAGCCCACTCTACCTCACCCACTCTGCTCCATGTTTTGTTTTATAACCCTGGGTATGGGCTGTTTTGAATGAATGTTCCATGTGCACTTGAAAAAAAATGTGTATTTTGTTATTGTTAGGTGTCATGTTCTATAAATGTCAGTTAGATCCAGTTGCTTGCAGGTATTGCTCAGTTTTTCTGTACTGTATCCTTGCTGATTTTCTGTCTAGTGGTTCTATAGAGAGAAGAGTGTTGTCTCAAAATATAATTGTGCATTTGTGTACTTATCCTTTCTTTTCAGTTTTTGCTTCATGCATTTTGAAGTTCTGTTGTTAGGTTAATTCACATTTAGGATAGTTATATCTTCTTGGTAAATTGACTCTTTTATCATTATGTAATGTACCTCTTTATCACTAGTAATTTTCTTTGCTCTTAAGTCTACTTTGTCGGATATTAATATAGTTTCTCCAGCTTTCTTTTTGTTAGCATTTACGTGGTACTTTTCCAATATTATACTTCATTATTATAACTTTATATCATCATATGTGAAGAATTTTGTAAAACATGTATAGTTGGGTGATGTTTTTGTATTCATTCTTATAATCCCGGACTTCTAATTGGAATGTTTAAACCATTTATAGTCAATGTAATTATTGGTATGTTCAGATTTAGGTGTACCATTTATTTGTTTTCGTGTTTTTACCTCTCTTTTTCACCCCCTTTTTTGCTCCTTTTTTAATTCTAGAAAAGTTGTAGGTTTACAGAAAAATCATACAGAATATACAGGGCTCCTAAATACCCCCTCCTCACATGCAGTTTTCTCATTAACGTTTTTCATTAGTTTGGTCACTTCGTTGCAATTGATGAAACAGTATTATTATAATTATACTATTAACTATAGTCCATCATTTGCATTAGGGTTCACTGTGTTGTACAGTTCTATGGGTTACTTTAAAAAATTTTTTATTCAGATAATGTATATACAGCCTAAAATTTTCCATTTTAACCACTTTAGAATGCTCAGTGGTGTTAATTACTTTCGGAATATCATGCTGCCATCAATACAATCTATTACCAAAACTTTTCCATCACCCCAAACTGAAACTCTGTATCAATTAAGCATTAGCTCCCTAGTCTCTACCCTCACTTTTTATACATGGTTTTTGAGTTTTAAATTTGTTTATATATTTTTTCACTATGTCTCTTTGCACTTTTTAATGATTGTTCTAGGGATTACAACATACATCCTTAACATTTTACAGTTTGCAAAATCATTAACACCTCAAATGAAATATAGAAATTTTACCACTACATAGATCATTTTACTCTTCCCACTTTATATTGTAATTTTCTTGTGTATTACTGCGGGACACTGATTACGTGCTTCAACTTGGCGGGCCTGGGCTGGGGGACCTGATCAGCCCCTGGGGAGGGTGGTGGGCACGGGCGACAGCGCCCTCCGCAGCCCCCCGGGCCTGGGAAAGTGAGGCCGGAGGCAGGCCCCATTTCCTCACCCAAAATAAAACTGTTAGGGGAGGCTTGCCGGAGGGAACCGCCTTTTCCCCACCCCCTTATCTTGCCCGGACACTCCCCGTTGCCAGTGCAACTCCCATTACCACCAGTGCGCATACATTGTTGCCAGACACCGTTACCGGAGCAACTCTCGCCCCTTTTCAATCAACCTCCGCGCCCTCTCAGAACCAATCCAAGCCTTTAACCTCTACAGCTACCCCGCCCTCTAAACGCCCGATATAAGCTTATACTCTCCCCTAATAAACTCTCTTGGCTTCTTCACCCTAAAAGAACCGTGTCCCGCCTGTTCCTTTCTCGCCGCCCTCCATATTTTGCACGCCTACGCCGGGGACCGGGCCCAGTCCCCCGCCTCGCCCTCGCCTCCGGGAAAGAGCCCCCGCCGCCGGTACCCTCCAAGCAATCCTGAGAGCCTAGGATTTGGCAACCGGCCGCCACCTCCCCCCCCCAGACGAGTCAACTGCGACCGCATATTACATTTCCAAAGATTGAAAACCTCATCAGACAATGTAAGTTTTGCTTTAAACCATCAAACATTTTAAAGATCTCTTAGGGGAAAGAACAGTCTATTATATTTTACCAGATATTGACTATTTCTGTTGCATTTCCTTCATTTTTGACTGTCCATATTTCCTTTGGTTATCATTTTTCCTTTCTGTCTGAAGAACTTCTTTTAGAAATTCATTTAGAGCATATACGGTAACAATGAATTATGTTAGTTTTTCTTCAGCTGAGAATGCCTTTATTTCCATTTCTTTCCTGAAAGATATTTTTACTGGATATGGGATTATGGGTTGACAATTCTTTTTTTCATTATTTAAAAAATGTTATTCCTTCTCTTTCTGGATTCCATAGTTTCTGATGGAAAGCTTATGTTATTCCAGTAATTGTTCTCCTATAAATTGTGTTGTTTTTCTCTGGTTCCTTTCAAGATATTTTCTTTGTCTTTAATTTTCAGTAGTTTGATTGGGATTTGTCTGGGAGTAGAGTTATTTGAGTGTTTCATGTTCAGGTTCATGGAGCATCTTGAATCTGTAGGTTTACAATTTTTCGGAAAATTTGAAATGTTTTCTGCCATTATTTCTTCATGTATTTGTTCTGAATCATGCTCTTTCTCTTCTCATTCTGGAGCTCCAGTGACAAAAATGTTAGACCTTAGTTATTGTCCCACAGATCATTGAGACTCTGTTCATTTTTAAAAGTTCTTATTTTCTTCTGTTCAGATTGGATAATATCTATTGATCTATCTTCAAGTTCATGGACACTTCCTCTAATATCTCCATTCTGCTATTGAGCCTATCCAGTGAGTTTTTATAATTTTTGTTACTGTATTTTTCAGTTTTGAAATTTCCATTTGGTTCTTTTTTATATCTTTTATTTTTTCTGCTGAGACTTTTTTCCCTCTCTTGTTGGATGTTTTTATAATACTTGCTTGAAAACTTAGAATATTCGAACATCTTTGTCACCTCAGTGTTGGCATCTATTGTTTTTCTTTTCTCATGCAAATTGAGATTTTCTTGTTTCTTTGTATGCCAAGTAATTTTTACATGTATCCAGGATACAACACTCTGGATCTTGTTTAAATTCTATGGAGAATGTTGATACTTTGTTTTAGCAGGCATTTGACTCATTTGTGTTCAGTTGCAAGTTTCAGTTTTCTGTGTTATAGTTTCAATGTTAATTCTGTTTCCTAAGCCTTTGCAGTGCTATTCAGATCTGTATGCTGCCTGTTGGTCAATATGGGACCTGGATGGTGCTCTGTCCTGGAGTTTAGTTCTCAATGTCTATGGTATGCTGTTTATGCACAGCCACATGGGTGGGCCCCGGAGTTCATAAACAACCATATAGGTTACTTTCCTTAGCTGTTTTCTCTTCATGACTTCCCTGATGCTCTACAGCCTCCTAGGGATCCCCTAGCCAGAATGCTAAAGCTTTATTTACTGTGCTCTGCTATACACTTTACATGACCATGCCCAGAGCCAAGTGACAGAAGGACAGAGGAAGAATAAAAACAACATACTCATTTATTACCTATGAAGTACACTTGCAACAATGTAAATGTTGTGTCATTGTTCCATAAAGTCTCTCATTGCTGAGTGTGTTTCTATCATTTGTTATTTTCTGGTAGCTCTTATTTTCCTGCCATTTTAGATGCCTGGTAATTTTTGATTAGATGCTGTACATTGCAAAGATTGTGTTATTGGCTGTTGGATTTTGTAGTATCCCTTTATGTAGTGTTGAATTTTGTTCTGATGTACAGTTGAGTTACTTGGATTGAATTGGATGCTTTTGATTCTGCTTTGAAGTTTTATTAGGGTGGTCTCAGAGCAGTTTTTATGCTAGTTTATCTCATCTACTATGGTGACATTCTTCTGGTGATTCTACTGGATGCCCCATGTGTTATGAGCTCTTTCGACTCCTGCTGGGATCAGAAATCATTCTCAATTTTGTGTGAGATAAGGAATTGCTATTCGTACACTTTTCTGGTTGATCTTTCCTTGTCCTTGGTTAGTTTCTTCTCATGTATATGCAGATTAGTACTCAAAGACTCAAGAATATCCTTCTGATGATCTCTATTGCTGAGCAGTTCTCTCTTCTTTGGCATTCTAATTCTCACATTCTAGCCTCCTTGACCTACCTGATTTCTAATTTCTGTTTCCTCAACTCATTCAGACCACTGAGCTCTGTTTGGGTTGTCCTGTGTTGTAGCATGGAAACTCTTTCCAGGCTGTAAAGTTGGTGCAGTTGTAGAACTCATCTTTGTTGTTTCCCTGTTAAAATGATTCCTCTCCTCCGCTGCCTGTTGTCCAATGTCTGAAGACTGTTATTTTCCTTATATTATGTCAAATTTTTTAGTTATTAAGGCTGGAGAGTAAATCTGGTTCTTATAAACTTCATCTTAGCCCAAAGCAGAAGTGTCAAATTTTGTTTATAGCTCTTCAGTAGCCTATTTCTCTTTGGTAGATAACACCTATAGATACTTTCCACTATCTTTAAAGATTTTCAGGCTTTTGAAATATAAATATTTTCCTTCAACTGTTCATTCTCATTCAGCCTAAGCTAAGAAATATTGTTTTCTCTAAGGGAAATGTCTTATAGTCAAGATTGTACTGCTACTCTTTTGAGTCTCTTGTTTTCTTTGATTTTATAGGAGCTTGACAATGCCATAGAGTTGTTTTGAGGATCAAGTATTATATTTGAAATACTTGGAAATGTGTTCTTCAGATGTAAGGTACTATTCTGAGTCATCAGATGAATTTTGTAAATGAAGCCCCGATTGAGACATTTTATACATGGTTTCCTAAAGATATTTTATATATGACATTTTTTTTTCCCCTCAAGGACTAAGCATCTTCAGGACAGTAATTATTTGGACTCCACCTTTAAAAATAAATATTTTCCCTTTCTGCAACTTCCTCATAGTTTTGCACCCTTATAAATAACAGATTTTTTATCTGTGTTGTCTTTTTAGTTCATTATCTTTCTAAATTGGGAAGGAGGAGGAAATGAGAATCTTGTGCATTAGTTGGAAACAAGAATCTTATGCTTTAGGAGCAATAACTTTAGTTTTAGTGTAATGTTGAACAGCTAAAGGCTAGTCTTTGCATGGAAATATTTCAATATATTATACCAAATTTATTTATCTTATAGCCAACCTTTTGGTCAGTCTTTTGGTCATCAGTTCTTTTAGTTTTTTCAATTTATTAACCTTTGTTTTATATGTTTGAGCAACTGATAATTTCTTGAATAGCTTTTATGATGACAAATTTTTTTTTTGCAAAATACTATGAATTGTACAGATAAATTAAATAATTCAATATGTTTCTCTTACTTAGCAATTATGGAAGAGTCAGCCTTGGATGAAACTACTTCAGACAGAAAGTTATCAAAGGCCCCAGGTTGCTATCTACAATTGAAGAAGAAAAGAAGTTCATCTTCCAGATTGTCTGAACCTTCGGTATACCAAAAGTCAAATAGAAAAAGTGTTCCATATCATGGTGAAATCATTGAGGAGAATGATGATCTTGAATTTAAAACTTCAAAAAATACTTGGCAAATAAAAAAAAATCTGGATAGGATTGATAGCAGTGATGTGGGATCCCAGGAGCCATATACAAAGGATGACGTAAACTTTAAAAAACATTCAGACAAGGCTGAAATTTATGACTCAAAGTCTAAACCACAAAGCTTGAAGAATATTTCAAGCCTCAAAAAGTCTCTGGATAAAAGTGATATTTCTAGTATCCCCAAATTTCAGAAACCAATTGTGAGAAGACATTCCAGTCCCCTTAAACAGATTTCATCTATGGAAAAAACTGCAATTAATCCTTTGGGTCAGTATCGTATATGTAAGTCACAATCTAAGTCCTTGAATTCTTGAGTCATTACAGAAATGAGCAGAATGAATCAATTATTAGATAATTTCAAGCATTTCACTTGTGAATCACCTGGGTAACCACCACTTCTGGTAATAGACCAATGGATACGATACTATGGCTTTGATGGTAGTTCCTGGGGGAGCCTAACTCTGAACAGCTTATTTAGTGATTAGAGTCACTGAAATTCCTAGCAAATGGATCTCTTTTCCTTTGGAAATATGTTTATTTTATTATATACTTACCATGGATGTAGGAAGTTTATGTCAAATTTTTGCTCAGAGTTCCATAATTAAAATATATGATATCTGTAGTACTTCAGATATTATCTCTTACAGATATGGGAATATCAAGATAAATAATCAGTTCTACACATCCCAGGCTTCCAAGGCTTTGTGGTCATCCTAAAGATGAGCAATAAATAGTCTCCTAATTAATACATGTTTCCCCACTTCTGTGCTACTTCTATCAAAAAGTGCTGTGTATAGAATCTAATTAAATACCCCTTACTGTAGTCATCTGCAGAAGTTACTTAAGTCATGTTTATTCTCTTTAGAGAACATTACTGACCTTTTTATTGCATTTAGTTTTGAATACAATTGTTGTTAAAATGGGAGAGTAGTGAAAAATTAGAGATTCTTATACTAAAATTAGAGATTCATTCAAATAACTCTGTTGAAGGAGTGTGGTCTGTTAGGGAGGCACAGAAATGTTCATTCTGATTCCTTTATTGATGTACAGTTACTCTGTACCTCATTTCTATTTCAGAGGGTTGTTTGTATTTCAGTAAAAATTACATCCCTGGGTTAAAGCAATAAAGGAGGGGGAAACATTTAGGCAGTGGGTAGAAGAGGCCTTTGGAGGAGACACTAAGATCAGATAATGTCGCTTACCACTGTGATGCTTAATGATCTGGATATAGAGAAGTATGAAATATTTCATCTGGTATAACTTCCCCAAAGAAATTGGTAGTAATTGGGTATCTTTGAAATGTGACGTCTCCAGGAGTTTTTTTTTTTTCAAATTTTAAAATTTAACATTTTAACTTTTCATTTTGCAATACTTGTGTATTTATAACAGGGTTGCAAAAATTTTTAATAAAATTCCCATCTTTCATCTAGATTCCCAAATGTTAAGATTGTATGTAGCCATAATACAATTATAAAAACCAGGAAGTTAACATTGATACAACACCATTTACTAATCTGCAGACCTTATTCAAATTTTTTCAGTTGTTCCACAAATGTCCTTTTCCTGACCCAGGATCCAATCCAGGATTGCACATTACATTTGGTTGTCATGTGTCTTTAATCTCTTCCAGTCTGGGATGATGCCTCCATCTTTCATGACCTTGACACTTTTGAAGAGTATTGACTAGTTAGTTGTTTTGTATAATGTCCCTCACTTTGGATTTCCCCAGTGTTTCCTCGTGAATAAGTTCAGATTATGCACTGTTGGCCAGAATCCCACAGAAGTGGTATTGTTCTCAGTGTATCATATCAGGAGGCCCATGAAGTTCATGTCTATTTGCTTCCAGGATTTTATGTTTTGAAGGTTGTGAACTGAAAACTTGGTAGGTTAAGATGATGGAAAGGAGAAGAAATCTCAAATTTTTTGCTTGGAATTTTGGAATTTAAAGAAATTTAAGTAGTGTTTTAATCTCTTGTAATCATTTGTTATATTCTAATCAGAAGCAAGCAACATTGTCTTCTGGAATAGGCTGTTCCTATAAATAAGTAGATGTTACTTTTTATAGAATTTCAAGACAGTTTAGTTTTTAAATAATAAGTGAAAGATTAAGTGCAATGTAAGACACAACAGAAATGTGGAGAGATAAGCAATCCTTCCATAAGGTAATATTAACTAGAAAAAAGTTGCTCTCTAATAAGTAAAGATTTTAGATACCAATTAGTGCTGTTAAACACATAAATTCTGTTGCTTAATAGTCTTTCACGATTTTACAGATTTAGAAAAAGTCTTTGAAGCTGTCAGTAAACTCAAAGAAAATTGTAGTGCTGCTGAAGAATTTCAATCCATTTTGCCTTCAATAGGAATTAATTTATTAGATAAGGAATTCCAGAAGATTGTGAAAAACAGTACTAGAAATGGTGAGCAACTGATAATATCAAACATTTTTAAAGAGAAAATTAGATATTTTTATTGGTTAGTATTAAATGTTGGAGTAAGTTCTATCAACCATGAATGGGCCATTCTAAGGGAAATTCATAAAGGACAGATGTAAAGTAGTAAAAAAAAAATGTGGAAAGTCTGATGTAATGGATTGGTTTGGAGGGGCTGGGCTTTTCATATCACAGAATTGTTTCGGTAAGGCTCTTAATTTACTAGCCCAAGCTGTACCTTCTAGGATGATACTGGTGGATCCATTTGTAGAGAGGTTCAGACAGTAAGACAACAATATCCAAGGGGTATAAAAATCTCTAAGCAAATAGCCCAGGGATTCAAGAAGAAATAATTGGAGATTCTGAAATGTATAGTTATTTAAATATTCTGGATATATATATCTGGATATCAGATATATGGTTTCCAAATATTTTTTCCCATTCTGTAGGTTGTTTTCACTTTCTTGATAATGTCCTTTGATGTAGAGAAATTTTAAATTTTGATGAAGTATAATTAATCTCTTTTTTTCTTTTGTTGCTTGTGATTTTGTTGTCAAAATCCAAGAATCCATTGCCTAATATAAGATCTTGAAAATATTTCCCTGTGTTTTCTTCTAATAGTTATATAATATTAACTTTTATATTTAAGTCATTGTTCCATTTTGAGTTAATTTTTGTATGTGGTGAGAGGTAGGGGTTTAAATTCATTCTTTCTTATGTAGATTTCCAGTTGCCATGGCACCGTTTGTTGAAGACCCTAATCTTTCCTCTGTTGAATGAATTTGGAATCCTTGTTGAAAATCGATTGGTCCTGGTTGAGTGGGATTATTTCTGGACCCTCAATTCTATTCCATTGGCCTACATATTTATTCTTATAGTAAAACCATGCTGTTTTAATTGTTGTAGCTTTGCTGTAAGTTTTTGAAATCAGGAAGTGTGAGTTCTACCACTTTGTTCTTCTCTTCCAGGATTGTTTTGGCTATTTGGGGCCCCTTGTAGTTCCATATGAATTTGAGGATTGGCTTTCCCATTTCTGCATAAAAGACCACTGAAATTTTGATAGGGATTGAAATTTAGATCACTTTAGGCAGTATTGACATCTTAACAATATGAAGTCTGCGAAGCCATGAATACAGGATGTCTTTCCATATATATAAGTCTTTAATTTTTTTCAGTAATGTTTTATAGTTTTCAGTGTACAAGTCTTTCACACCCTTGATTAAATTTATTCCTAGGTTTTTTATTGTTTTAGAAGCTATTTGTAAATGAAATTATTTCCTTAATTTCCCTTTTAGATTGTTTATTGTGGTATATAGAAACATAACTGATTTTTACATATTGATATTGTACCCTGCAACTTTGCTGAATTTATTAGCTCTAGTACTTTCTTGGGAATTCTTTGGGAATTCTTCTATATAGGTTCATATCATTTGTGAATAGAGATAATTTTACTTCTTCCTTTGCAATTTGAATGATTTTATTTCTTTTTCTTGCCCGATTGCTTTGGCTAGAACTTCCATTACAATGTTGAATAACAGTGGTGACACTGGGCATCCTTGTCTTGTTCCTGATCTTAAGGGGAAACTTTCAGTCTTTCACCATTGAGTGATATTTGCTGCTTGCTTTTCATGAATTATGTTGAGAAAATTCCTTCTATTCCTAGTTTTTTTTGAGTGTTTTGAAAGCATGTTGAATTTTTTTGAAAAGATATTTTTTGGCACCAGTTGGGATAATTTTTTTGTCCCCTTCGTTTTATTAATGTGGTGTATTACATTGATTGATTTTCTTATGTTGAACCACACTTGATTCATGGGAGAAATCCAACTTGATCGTGGTATATAATCCTTTTAATATATTGTGGGATTGGTTTGCCAGTATTTTGTTGAGGATTTTTGTTTCTGTGATTATAAGGGATATTGTTCTGTAATTTTCCTTTCTTGTGCTGTCTTTATCTTGCTTTGGTATCAGGGTTATGCTGGTTTCTTAGAATGAGTTAGGAAGTATTCACTTCTCTTCTGTTTTTGGAATGGCTTGAGAAGAATTGGTATTAATTCTTCTTTAAATGTTTGATACAAGTCAGCAGTTAAGACTTCTGGTCCCATACTTTCTTTTTTGGGAGGTTTTTGAGTACTGATTCAATCTCTTGTTACAGGTCTGTTGGAGATTTTCTCTTACTTCTTGAGTCAGTATAGGTAATTTGTGTGTTTCCATGAATTTTTCATTTCATCTAAGTTAACTAAATTGTTGGCATATAATTGTTTGTAGTATTCTCTTAATAGTATTCTCTTATAATCCTGTTATAATAAAGTCAGTAGTAATGTCTCCACTTTCATTCCTAATTTTAATTATTTTGTATCTTCTCTCTTTTTTTCTTTGTCAGTCTGGCTGAAAGTTTGTCATTGATCCTTTCAAAGACCAACTTTTGGTTTCATTAATTTTCTTGTTTTTCTATTTTCTGGTTCATTGATGTCTGTTCCTATCTTTAATATTTCTTTCTTTTTTCTAATTCCAGGTTTAATTTACTCTCTTTTTTTCTAGTTCTTTTATGTGTGAAGTATGATTATTGATTTGAGTCTTTTGTTTTCCATTGTAGACATTTACAACTATAAATTTCTCTGTGAACACTGTATTTGCTGTACCCCTTAGGTTTGGTGTATTGTGTTTTTGTTTTCATTTTTCTTAGTCTTTTCTAATTTTCCTTGTGATTTCTTCCTTTGATCTGTTGGTTTAATTTCCACATATTTGTAAATTATCCACATTTCCTTCTGTTATTGATTTCTAACTTCATTCCACTCTAGCCAAAGAATATACTTTATGTGATTTTTATCTTTTTAAATTTATTAAGATCTGATTTGTGGCCAAACATATAATCTGTCCTGGAGAATGATCCATGTGCACTTGAAGAGGATGTGCTTTCTGTTGCTATTGAGTAGAGTGTTCTATATAAATATACCCATTAATTGTGATTGGTTTATAGTGTTATTCAAGTCCTCTATTTCCTTGTTGATCTTCTGTATAGATGTTTTAACAATAATGACTTATCTGTCAATTATTGAGAGTGGTGTATTGAAATCTGCTGATATTAATGTAGAACTATTTCTCCCTTCATTCCATCAATTTTTGCTTCAAATATTTTCAGACCCTGTTATTAGAAGCATGCATGTTAATAATTGTTAAGTCTTCTTGCTGGATTGTACCTTTTATCAAAATATAATGTGCTGCTTCTTCTCTTTTACCCTATATTGACTTAAAGTTTATTTTTATGACAATTGGTTGGCCATTCTGCCTCTCTTTTTGTGACTATCTGCATGGAGTATCTTTTTTCTATCCTTTTACTTTCAACCTATTTGTGTATTTGTATTTAAATTAAGGCTCTTGTAGACAGCATAGAGATGGATCATGTTTTTTTCCATCCAGTCTGCCAACCCAATCTGCCAATCTCTGCCTTTTAATAGGAGAGCTTAATCCATTTATATTTAGGGTATTAACTGAAAATGAAAGATTTACTTCTACCATATAGCTATTTTTTTCTGTATATCTTACATGTTTTCCTCTTATTCTATTACTGCCTTTTTTGTGTTTAGCTGATTTTTCCTTAGTATACCATTTTGATTCCCTTCTTTCCTTTTCTATATAGTTTTAGATATTTTCTTAGTGGTTACCTTTGTAACCTCTACATTTAACTGCTACAATTAAAATCTTAAACTAATAGCAATCTAGTTTGAATAACAACTTAGTTTCAGTAATATAGAAATGCTCTATTCCTATGCATCTCTCTCTCCCCCTTTATGTTTTAATTACTTTTTTAATACTTTTAATTACTGTTTTACACATTTGCCTTTAAGACATGTAGGGAAAAATTCAAAAGTGTATCTTATAGGATTGTATATTTACCTATATGGTTAACTTTACCAATATTCTTTATTTCTTCTCATGGCTTTGAGTTACCATATAGTGTCCTTTCATATCAGCCTAAAGGAACACTCTTTAGCATCTCTGGTAGGGCAGGTGTTCTAATGAATTCATTTAGTTATTTATCTATAAATGTTTTAATTTCTCCTTTCACAAAGGATACTTTTGCCAGATATAGGATTTTGGTTCACAGTTTTATTCTTTAAGGATTTTAAATTTGTCATCCCATTGCCTTCTAGTTTCCATGGTTTCTGATGAGAATTTGCCTCTTAACATGGTTTCTGATGAAAATCACCTATTAATCTTATTGAGGATCCCTTGTATGTGGTCAATCACTTCTCTGTTGCTGCTTTCAAAATTCTCTCTTTGTCTTTGGGTTTGGCAGTTTTATTATAATGTGTCTTGGTAAGAGCTCTAATTTTATTCTGCTTTGAATTGATTGAGCTTTTTGGATGTGTGTATATTCATGTCTTTCATCAAATTTGGGAAATTTTGGGCCATCATTTTTTCAAATATTTTTAAACTCTCTTTCTCTGTCTTGTCCTTCTGGGAATCCTGTGATGCACATATTGGCATGCTTGATGATGTCCCACATGTCCCTTGGGCTCTTTTTTTCCTTCATTATGTTTTCTTTCAGCTCCTCATACTGGATAATTTCAGTTGTCTTGTCTTTAAGTTTACTAATCCTTTCTTCTTCCTGCATAAATTTGCTGATGAATCCCACTAGTTTTTCATTTCAGTTATTGTATTTTTCAACTCCATAATGTCTGTTTTATGACTTTTTATAATTTCTGACACTATTTTCTTCAGACAATGTTTTCTTAATAACTGTTCCAGTTTGCTAATGGCTGCCATTTTGCAAAACACCAGAAATGGATTGGCTTTTCTAAAGGGGGTTTATTTAGTTAAAAAGTTGCAGTCTTGAGGCCATAAAGTGTCCAAGGTAGGGCATAAACAATAGGGTATCTTCACTGAAGGATGGCCATTGGCATCTGGAAAACCTCTGTTAGCTTGGAAGGCATGTGACTGGCATCCACTTGCTCCCAGGTTGAGTTTAAAAATGGCATTCTCCAAAGTGTTGCTCTTGGGGTGTTTTGTCCTCTCTTAGCTGCAGCTTTTCCAAAATGTCACTCTCAGTAGCTCTCCAAAATGTCACTCACAGGTGCTCTGTGTCTGGGCCTGTGTGGCTCTTTTTAAAGTACTCCAGTGATCCAATAAAGACCCACCCTGAATGGGTGGGGCAACACCTCCATAGAAATAATCCAATGAAAGATCTCGCCCACAGTTGGTTGAGTCACATCTCTATGGAAACACTGAACCAATAGGTTCCAACCTAATCAACATGAATAAGTCTGCCCCCACAAGATTGTGTTAAAGAATAAAGCTTTTTCTGGGGGACACAATATATATAAACCAGCACAATTACCTTTAGTTCTTTGTCCATGGTTTCCCTTAGCTCATCGGATACATTGATGACAGTTGATTTAATGCCTTTGACTACAGTTCCAATGAATGAGTTTCCTCAGGGAAGGTTTCTGTCAAATTATTATTTATTTTTTCTGAGACTAGGCCATGTTTTCTTATTTCTTCACTGTTTTGTAATTTTTTGCTGAGAATTGGACATTAAGTATTAAGTTGTTGTAACTCTGGAAATCTAATTCTTCCACGTCTCTGGGAGTTCTGTTATTTTTCTTGTTGAGGGCTGGAACCATCAAGTTTCTGACTTTTCCAGATTATTTTAGTTTTCAAATGTGGAAAGGAAATAATAAAAAATGTTATTGTCTCTTTAAGTCTCCTCGCCATTTCTGCCTATGCAGATTGAAACAATGGCCACTTCCTTGGGGGATGGGGGAAGGAAGCAGTGATCAAAGCAGTGATTGGCACTCAGACCACACACCCCCTGTTTTGGAGGACAGGGTCCTTATTGCCCATCCTGGCATCAGCAAGCTGCACCAGGAACATAGGCTGTAGTCAAGATAAATTTACCCTGGACTGAACCACATATTGCCACAAAATGTTATCTCAAATTGTCATTTGGGATTGAGAATTTTCTACTTCTTTTTAAGCTACTGAAAAATGGACTACTAGAGATTTTAATTTGTTGGAAAATTGAATGGAGAAATTTTATAATGTTTTTGTTTCTGTGTATTTTCAGTTATGGTATTCTTGTCAGTGCGAGTAAGTTCATGCTTCCTTAGGTACAGAGACAAAGCAAAGGAGCATATTATATTTTTGACTCAGATTTTGAAACTTATTAATTCTCAGTATTATTAAGGATTCTGGTTATATTTTTAGTATATAACATTTCTGAAGTGTTTTATAGTTTTGTTTATTTAATGTTAGAACTAAAGTTCACCTTATTTGTTACTAATATTTTCCTTTGAATTTCCATTTTTAATACTTATATAGCATACTGCTCTATTTTCAGTGTTGACTGATGCCATTAAAGCCATTGAAATAATTAAAGATGGAAATGTTGATTGTGAGGATCTGAATACATGTCTTCAAAATTTTGGAATTTATCTTTCTAAGCCAGAATATGAGAAGATCACAGAGTTGATACAAGTTGATGGTAAGTGATATGTTTTTAGGCAAACTGCATTGACACATCTGAAACGGAGGGTCAGTTGGCTACTATTTACCTCAGAATAATAACTTTATTGTTATTTCTATTAGAAAAAAAATCCCTAATAATTGAACCAATGCAGAAAAGTACAGAAATTACTCAAAAGTGCAAAAAAAAAAAAAAAATGCTCAGAATCCCATTATCTAGAAATAACCCGTATTCAGATACATTTTCCTTAGGCAAAAAATGTGAACAAAAAGAACGCAGGGTTTGTGATTTTGTTATCTGACAAGGTAGAAGGCAGGACAAGAAACATTAAATGGGACAAAGAAGGAGTCTTTATTATGCTAAAGCTCACAATTCACAGTAAAGCATACCATTTTTTTTCTTTTTTATTGAGATTGTTCAGATACCATACAATTATTCAAAGATCCAAAGTGTACAATCACTTGCCCCTGGGTACCCTCATACAGTTGTGCATCCATCACCACACTTAATTTTTGTTCAATTTTTAGAAACTTTTCATTACTCCAGACAAGAAATAAAGTGAAAGATGAAAAAAGAAAAAAAGAAAAGGAAACTCTAATCCTCCCCTCTCCCTAACCAACCCCCCTCAATTGTTGACTCGTAGTGTTGGTATAGTACATTTGTTACTGTTTATGAAAAAATGTTGAAATACTACTAACTGTAGTATATAGTTTGCAATAGGTATATATTTCTTCCCTGTATGTGCCTCTATTATTAACTTCTAATTGTATTGCATACATTTGTTCTTGTTCGTGGAAGTGATTTCTAGTATTTGTACAGTTGATCATGGACATTGCCCACCATAGGATTCAGTTTTATACATTCCCATCTTTTGACCTCCAACTTTCCTTCTGGTGACATATATGACTCTGATCCCCTTTCCACCTCATTCACACACCATTCGGTGCTATTAGTTATTCTCACATCTTGCTACCGACACCCCTGTTCATTTCCAAACATTTAAGTTCATCCTAATTGAACATTCTGCTCATACTAAGCAACCACTCCCCATTCTTAAGCCTCGTCCTATATCTTGGTACCTTATATTTCATGTCTATGAGTTTGCATATTATAATTAGTTCCTATCAGTGAGACCCTGCAATAATTGTCCTTATGTGTCTGGCTTATTTCACTCAGTATATTGCCCTCGAGGTTTTGTCATCAACCCATTTTTTTTTTAATATGGTTTTGTTCACTCACCATACATTCCATCCCAAGTAAATAATCGATGGTTCTCTGCATGGTCATACATTTATGTGTTCACCACCTTCACCACTATCTATATAAGGGCATCTACATTTCTTCCACAAGGCAGGAGGGAGAGTCAAAGAAGGTAGAGAGGCAAAAGAAAGAGGAAAAAAAAATGACAGCTAGGAAGCAGCAAAAGGAAAAATAACCTTAAATCAAAGTAGAATAAAGAATCAGACAATACCACCAATGTCAAGTGTCTAACATGCCTCCCCTATCCCCCCCCTTATCTGCGTTTACCTTGGTATATCACCTTTGTTACATTAAAGGAAGCATAATAGAATGATTCTATTAGTTACGGTCTCTAGTTTATGCTGATTGCATCCCTCCCCCAATGCCTCCCCATTTTTAACACCTTGCAAGGTTGACATTTGCTTGTTCTCCCTCGTAAAAGAACATATCGTAAAAGAACATATTTGTACATTTTATCACAATTGTTGAATACTCTAGATTTCACCAAGTTACACAGTCCCAGTCTTTATCTTTCCTCCTTTCTTGTGGTGTCTTACATGCTCCCCACCTTCCTCTCTCAACCAAGGAACTATATTCATAGTTATCTTTGTTCAGTGTACTTACATTGCTGTGCTACTATCTCCTAAAATTGTGTTCCAAACCACACACTCCTGTCTTCTATCACTCTGTAGTGCTCCCTTTAGTATTTCCTGTAGAGCGGGTGTCTTGTTCACAGAGTCTCTCGTTGTCTGTTTGTCTGAAAATATTTTGAGCTCTCCCTCATATTTGAAGGACAGCTTTGCTGGATATAGGATTCTTGGTTGGCAGTTTTTCTCTTTCAGTATCTTAAATATATCACACCACTTCCTTCTTGCCTCCATGGTTTCTGCTGAGAGATCCGCACATAGTCTTATTAAGCTTCCTTTGTATGTAATGGATAGCTTTTCTCTTGCTGCTTTCAGGATTCTCTCTTTGTCTTTGACATTTGATAATCTGATTATTAAGTGTCTTGGCATAGGCCTATTCAGATCTCTTCTGTTTGGAGTACGCTGTGCTTCTTGGATCTGTAATTTTATGTCTTTCATAAGAGATGGGAAATTTTCATTGATTATTTCCTCTATTATTGCTTCTGCCCCTTTTACCTTCTCTTCTCCTTCTGGGACACCAATGATACGTACATTATTGTACTTTGTTTCATCCTTGAGTTCCCGGAGACATTGCTCGTATTTTTTCATTCTTTTCTCCATCTGCTCGTTTACCTGTAGGCTTTCAGGTGTTTTGTTCTCCAGTTCCTGAGTGTTTTCTTCTTCCTCTTGAGATCTGCTGTTGTATGTTTCCATTGTGTCTTTCATCTCTTGTGTTGTGCCTTTCATTTCCAGAGATTCTACTAGTTGTTTTTTTGAACTTTTGATTTCTGCCGTATACATGTCCAGTGCTTCCTTTACAGCCTCTATCTCTTTTGCAATATCTTCTCTAAACTTTTTGATTTGATTTAGCATTAGTTGTTTAAATTCCTGTATCTCAGTTGAAGGGTATGTTTGTTCCTTTGACTAGGCCATAACTTTGTTTTCCTTAGTGTAGGTTGTAATTTTCTGTTGTCTAGGCATGGTTTCCTTGGTTATCCAAATCAGGTTTTCCCAGACCAGAACAGGCTCAGGTCCCAGAGGGAAGAAATATTCAGTATCTGGTTTCCCTGCGGGTGTGTCTTAGAAAATTGCTCCACCCTGTGATGCCTCTGGTCACTGTGCTTTTCTGCCCAGCAGGTGACGCCTGTTAGCCTGTAATTCTTGACTGGTGTGAGGAGGTATGGCCGTGTTCCCCCAGGCTCTGGGGTCTGGTTCTGAATGGAAAGGGCCCCACCCCTTTCCTCCTAGAGAAGACAGACCCCCCAGGTGGAGGTCATTAGCATTTCAATGGTCTCTCTCTCTGCTTGTGCTGTCTCCACCCTTCCCCGAGTCAAAGCCCTGGAAACTGAAAATGATTGGGGCTTTCTCCACTGAGCCAAAAAAGAAACAGATAGTCTCCTTCAGACCCAGTCCAAGGCGACCCTCTGACTCTCCAAGGTCAGTCATCACCCAAAGCCTCTGTCTGTTTTTTGGGGATTCGTACCTGTAGTGAGCAGTTCACACTCGCTACTTAAAACCCCAGTTGGAGCTCAGCTGAGTTATATTCGCTTGCTGGGAGAAAGCTTCTCTCTGGCACCACGAGGCTTTGCAGCTCGGTCTATGGGGGAGGGGGTCTCGCGACTTGGATCCGCAGGTTTTACTTACAGATGTTATGCTGTGATCTTGGGCATTCCTCCCAATTCAGGTTGGTGTATGATGAGTGGATGGTCTCGTTTGTCCCCCCACAGTTATTCTGGATTATTTACTAGTTGTTTCTGGTTTTTTGTAGTTGTTCCAGGGGGACTACTTAGCTTCCACTCCTCTCTATGCCACCATCTTGCCCCTCCTAAAGCATACCATTTTAAAAATATCTGAGTACCAAATAACTTGCCATAACTTTCCTAATGCATAAACTATAGCCGATGTGAGATGATAGACAGATACACTAATAATAGGAGATTTTAAACACAGTATTCACTCCAAATAGGTCAATTGGACTGAAAATTAAAGAAAGATACACAGAAGGTCAAAATAAACATAATCAGTAAGATAGATCTTAAGGATAGGCTAATTTAGCCTCAGAAAAATGTCAGTTGTTTTCCTGCTAATATATAAATATAATGTGACCCCAATAAAATATAAAAAAAACATTTAATCTGTATTTAGATAGTTTGATTCTAAAATTCATATGGTAAACTAATCAAGCAAGGACAGACAGGAAAATGCTGAAAAAAATCAATAAGAATGGAACATTCCTATACAATATGAAAAAATACTGTAAAGCCTAGATAGGCCATTGGGACAAAATGGGTGCTCTAGGAATATATCCAACTGTTTGAAGAAGTTAGTTTATGTTAAAGGTGGGATTTTAAATCCAGTGGAAGCAATGGTATTTAAAATAAATGGTATTTAGACAACTGGGTAGCCATTAGTGAAAGATAAAATCAGACCCATTCCTTGCATTATATATCAGTGTAAACTTCAAATGGGTCGGTTATCTGTTTGTAAGAAGATGAACCCATGTGAATATTTCATGAAAACGTGGGCAAATTGCTTTCTAAACTAAGAGTAGAGGAACCTTTCTATCTTTGACTAAAATCTAGAAGCAATGAAGGAAAGATGGATAAATTCAACTAAAGAAAATTGAAGTTTTTGTATGGCCCAAACACTGTAAATAAAGTAAAAAAATTTAAAGGAAAACAACATGAGAAAAAATATATGCAACAACTTGTCATCAAAGAGCTAATCTTTTTTAATATATAAAGAACTATTAAAAACTGAGAAGCAAAAGTTTAAAAACCAAAGAGAAAAATGGAAAAAAGACAGCTCTCACTAAAAGAAATGGAAATTTGCCTTCAAACATATGAAAAATGCTTAATCTCACCTGTGATACAAGAAACACAATTTAAAACTATACTGAGATACTAAACTATACTGAAATTTTTTACTCACCAGATTGACAAAATTCTAAAAATTTGATATCATGCTCTGTTGGTGAAGCTGTGGGGAAACAGGCAGTGCAATATCTTGCAGGTGGGAATGCAAAATAGTAAAACCATTATGAAGGGGAATTTGCCAATATCTAGCAAACTTACATATGCATTTATTCTTTTTCCTAGCAAAAATACAAAAAGTTGTATGTAAAGTACTATTCATCAAAACAATATTTGTGATAAGAAAAGCTGGGAAAAAACCAAATACCCATCAGTAGAGCACAAGTAAATAAACTTCGGTAATTCACAAAATGGAGTATTATTCAGCTGCAAAAATAAAGAATATCTCTGTGCACTGTTATAGAGAGATTATCAGTGAAAATAGAAGGGCAGAGAAAATAGTGTAGCGTATACTAGTTTTTATCATAAAATGAGGGGGCAAGATATTAATATATAGAGTTAATATATAGTTAATATATAAAATTAATTCCTTCCTTTTCTACGGGGATGGTGGAGAGAATATGGTGGAGGGGATAGGGCCAGACTTCTCTGGACATAACTTGTTTTGTAAATATGGCTTTGGAACCATTTAAATATTTTATATAATTATAAAAAATTAAATTGAAATTAAGGAAAGCAATTCTTAAAAATCAAATGTAAATGGAAACAAATGAACCTAGATATATGAGAAAAATGAGATGCAAATATAAAATAAAAATTAATATACATTAATCCTAAACATAAATTGGAAATATCAGTATATTAATAACTTATGATATATTTGCTCTTAAAAATACATGTTTCCTTAAATATTTAGTGAAACAAAATAGATTAGTGGCTGCTAGAAGCTGGAGGGGGAAGGCAATGGGACATTGCTTGCTATTGAGTATAAGGGGTTTTTTGGGGATGATGAAAATGTTCTAAAACCAGATGGTGATGATTGCACAACTCTGAGACTATACTAAAATTCCATGAATTGTACACTTATGGGTGAATTTTATGGTACGTGAATTGTATGCCAATGAAATTGTTAAAGAATCTGGAATATGGAAACTCTTCAAGACAAATGGCTCATTTCTTCGTTTGTAAGGAAAAAGAGGGAGAGAGTACCCACAGATTAAAAAAGACTAGAGATTTGGCAATCAAATGTCTGGAATATGGAAACTCTACCAAATAAATGGCTCATTTCTTCATTAAAAATTTTTTAAGGAAAAAGGAAGAGAGTACCTATAGATTAAAAAAGACTAGAGATTTAACAATCAAATGTAAACTTATTTGGGTTCTCATTTGAATTGACCAATTGCATAAATGGGATAGTTTGAGAAATCTGAGTTTTGATTTTTTGATGATACTGAGGGATCATTGTGGATATTTTGGCTGTGGTGATGGTTTCAGAAAATCTCTTGTGTTTATCAGGAAAATGTTCAAGAATGTTTTATGGCAGCAATGATTTTAATAGCCAAAAGGAAAAAAAAGAAACAACCCAAATGTTTGACTGGCAACCGAATATATGAATAAATTTTGTTATATTCATTAATGGAAAAACTATATGTCAGTGAAATGGACTATAGTTATATATAATAGTATGAATGATTTTTAGAAATACAATATTGACTGAGAAAAAAACAAGCCTTGCATTCTGTGCAGCATGACACCAATTTTTATGAACCACAAGAACAAGAAAATTAAAGAATAATTTGTT
Source organism: Choloepus didactylus (assembly GCF_015220235.1). Lineage (NCBI taxonomy): Eukaryota > Metazoa > Chordata > Mammalia > Pilosa > Megalonychidae > Choloepus > Choloepus didactylus. The sequence goes on along the minus strand of NC_051324.1, from coordinate 58,830,753 downwards.
TTTTCTATTTAAAATTATATGTGGAAAAGGAAGAGATTGGTAAATTTTAAAATATTAGAGAACTGTGGGAAGATGATGGAGTAGGAAGCTCTAGGACTCAGTCCTTCCATGAAAACAACTATTAAACAGACAGGAATGGTCCAAAACAACTATTTTGAAACTCCAGAGACCAAAAGAACACTGTACAGCATCCAGGGAAGAGTGGGAGGAAAAGGCTGATAAATTATCATAAGGGAATTAAATTGCTCTCTTCCGTGGGTGGCAGAGATACTGGCACTCATCCCCCACGTGTGACAGGCTGTTGGGGAGTCCAGCCCCTGGCTAGCCTGCCGGTGACAGAAAGGGACATAAAAATCCTCTTCCCCCAGACCAGGGGTGGGCACAGCCAATCACTGATAATGGCTTTTGTTTAGTGACTTTGGATCTCAGGGGGCCTGGCTCTGAGGGCAGCCATTGTTTCAACTAACCTGGAGAAGGTGGTGGCCACTGTTGTTTTAAACTGCCCTGGGCAGGGACAGCAGTGGTAGAGGCTTAAGGATGCTGCACTTCCTCAGTGCTGTGGGGTATAGTTAGTTGAAGGGCTGCATTTGCTGGGCAGGCTAAGAAAGCTCAGCTTAGGGGATCTGTGCAAGAAGTCTTGGTGCCCTTCTTGATTCCTCCCACAGGGCATAATGGAACAGATGGCACCTCCTTGTGGGTCCTGTGCCCTGTTTTGACTGTGTAAGACTGATTTGGGAAAGTCCTCTCTGGCAATGCCCCTCATCCCAGAATTTGTACTCAAGGCAAAAGCAGCTTGGGACAACAAAAGGAGAGTAAGAAACTACATAGATGGACAGTCTGGGGCAAAGGCTTGCTAGATTCAAACACCTGGGCAACAAAGGGGACACCAAACTCCTGTAATGAAGGGAACTCCAAAACAACTAACAAGAAAAAGTCCAAGACAAGAGAAGGCCCAGAAAGACAGGAAAACCCTGCACACAGCATTCACCTTGGGCAGACCTTCCTGATGGGAGGGCTGTGCTCAAGAAAATACCTGTTTTTTCCCAGCTGGTTACAAATCAAGAATCAGACATAGCAGGGAATAAGTCCAGAGTTAACATTTTAAAACATTAAAATGCGTGATGTGCAACAATAGAGTACAAGAGAAACAAAGAAACAGGAAATGATGGCCCATCCAAAGGAAGAGGACAAAAATCCAGAAAACACCAATGAAGAAGATGAGAATGTGGACATATAGAATAAAGCCTTAAAATGCTTTAAGGTAAAGATCTTAAAAATGCTCAAGGAGATAAAGGGAAATACAGAGAAAGAACTAAAGGATTTCAGGAAAACAGTGAATGAGCAATATGAGAATGTTAGTCAAGAGACAGAAATTTTGGAAAGGAACCAAACAGAACTAGTGAAGTTGAAGACCACAATAACTGAAAGGAAAAATTCCCAAGAGGGTTTCAAGAGCAGATTGGAGTTGGCAGAAGAAAGAATCAGTGAACTCACAGACAAAATGCTTGAAACAAGTCAGGCTAAGGAGTAGGAAAGAAACAGAATTTATACTAAAAGCAAAAATAATTTAAAGAACCTCTGGGACACCATCAAGCATACCAACATATAAATGATGGGAGTCCCAGAAGTAGAAGAAAGAGAGAAGGGGGCAGAAGGAATATTTAAAGAAATAATGACAGAGAACTTCCCAAACTTAGCAAAAGACGTGAGAGTGTACATCCAAGAAGCCCAGAGAACACCAAACAGGATAAACATGAAGAAAAGTACACCCATCATGTACTGATAACACTATTGATGCAAACGACAAGGAGAGAGTTCTGGAAGCTGCAAGAGAAAGGTAATATGTTATGCACAAGGGAGTCCCACTTAGACAATGCTGCCAAAAATTTTATATCCGATGAGACTTTCTTTCAAAAATGAGGGAGAGATAAGACATTTCCAGGTAAACAAAAACTGAGGGAGATCATCAGCACCAGGCCTGCTCTACAAGCAATGTTAAAGGGAGTTCTTCAGACTGAAAGGAAAGGATACTAGACAGTGGTTCAAAACAGCATTAAGCAATAAAGACCTCTGATAAAGGTAACCATTTGGGTAATTATAAATGCCATTATTTTTGAAGTGTATTATTTGGTATGTGTGCCAGTTTGAATGTATTATGTACCCCCAAATGCCATTATCTTTGATGTAATCTTGTGTGGGCAGACCTATTAGTGTTAATTAGATTGTAATTTGAGTGTTTCCATGGAGATGTGCCCCACCCAACTGTGGGTGATGACTCTGATTGGATAATTACCATGGAGGTGTTGGCCCACCCATTTAGGGTGGGTCTGAATTAAATCACTGGAGCACTATAGAAGATGAGACAGAAGGAGCAAGCTAATGCAGCTGAGAGTGACATTTTGAAGAGGAGCTACAGCCAAGAGGGACACTTTGAAGAAAGCACAGGGGCTGCAGATGAGAGACAGTTTGAAGACGGCCATTGGAAAGCAGACTCACTCTGGAGAAGCTGAGAAAGGACAAACACCCCAAGTGCAACTAAGAGTGATGTTTTTGAGGAACTGCAGCCTAGAGAGGAACATCCTGGGAGAAAGCCATTTTGAAACCAGAAGTCCGGAGCAGATGCCAGCCACGTACCTTCCCAGCTAACAGAGGTTTTCTGGACACCATTGGCTATCCTTCAGTGAAGGTACCCAATTGCTGATGTGTTACCTTGGACACTTTATGGCCTTAACACTGTGACTGTGTAACCAAATAAACCCCCTTTATAAAAGCCAATCCATCTCTGGTGTTTTGCATTCCGTCAGCATTAGCAAACTAGAACAGTATGTAACTGCAATTCTTACCTCCTATGGGTGCTAAAATACAAATACATAAAAAGTGATGATAAAACTATATTTTTTCTTTATTTTTTAAAATTTAATTATATTGAGATTGTTCACATATCATACAATCATCGAAAAATCTAAAGTGCACAATCAGTTGCCCATGGTACCATCATACAGCTGTGCATCCATCACCACATTTAATTTTTCTTCAATTTTTAGAACATTTTCATTACTCCAGAAAAGAAATAAAGACAAAAAAGAAAACCCAAATCCTCCCATAGTCCTAACCACCTCCCCCATTGTTATTGTTTTGGTATAGTACATTTGTTACTGTTGATGAAAGAATGTCAGAATACTACTAACTGTAGTACAGTTTGCAATAGGTGTATTTTCCCCTATATGCCCCTGTATTACTAACTTCTAGTTATAGTGTCATACACTTGTTCTAGTTCATGAAAGAGATTTCTAATATATGTACAGTTAATCATGGACATTGTCCACCACAAGACTCACTGTTTTATACATTCCCATATTTTAACCTCCAACTTTCCTTCTGGTGACATACATGGCTCTGAGCTTCCCCTTTCTACCACAATCACACACCATTCAGCACTGTTAGTTATTTTCACAATAATATGCTACTGTTACCTCTGTCCATTTCCAATCATTTAAGTTTAATCTAGTTAAACATTCTGCTCATAATAAGCAACTGCTCCCCATTCTTTAGCCTCATCCTATATCTTAACTTATATTTCATGTCTATGAGTTTACATATTCTAATTAGTTCATATCAGTGAGACTATAAAATATTTGTCCTTATGTGTCTGATGTTTTTCACTCAATATAGTGCCCTCAATGTTTCTTCATCAACCCGTTTTTTTAAAGAAGGTTTTGTTCACACACCATGCATTCCATCCTAAATAAACAATCAATGCTTCCCTGTATAATAAGGTGTTTCTGCATTCAGAACCATCACCACTATCTATATAAGGACATCTCCATTTCTTCCACAAAGAAGGAGGAAGAGTCAAAGAAGGTAGAGACACAAAAGAAAAAGAAAAAGAAAGAAAAAAATGACAGCTAAAAACCGACAAAAAGAAAGATAGAATTAAACTTAAGTAGAATAAAAGAGTCAGATGGCATCACCAATGCTGAGTCCCATACCCTTCCCTTATGTCCCCCTCTTACAGGCATTTAACTTTAGTATATTGCCTTTGTTACATTAAAGGAAGCGTAATACAATGTTTCTGTTAATTGTAATCTCTAGTTTACATTGATTGTATTTTTTTCTCCAATACAACTCCATTTTTAACACCTTGCAGGGTTGGCATTCATTTGTTCTGCTTCATGTAAAAACATGTTTGTAAGTTTTATCACAATTGTTTACAACTCTAGGTTTCACTGAGTTATACAGTCCCAATCTTTATCTTTCTTCTTTCCTTCTGATGTCCCACATGCTCCTAACCTTCCTCTTTCAACCATACTCACAGTCATCTTTGTTCAGTGTACTTACATTGCTGTGCTACCATCACCCAAAATTGTGTTCCAAACCTCTCACTCCTGTCTTTTCCTATCTGTCTGTAGTGCTCCCTTCAGTATTTTTTGTAAGTAGGTATCTTGTTCATAAACTCTGTCATTGTCTGTTTGTCAGAGAATATTTTAAACTCTCCCTCATATTTGAAGGACAGTTTTGCCAGATAAAGGATTCTTGGTTGGTGGTTTTTCTCTTTCAGTATCTTAAATATATCACACCACTTCCTTCTTGCCTCCATGGTTTATGCTGAGAAATCCACACATAGTCTTATCACGCTTCCTTTGTACATGGTGGGTCACTTTTCTCTCACTGCTTTCAGGATTCTCTCTTTGTCTTTGACGTTTGATAATCTGATTATTAAGTGTCTTGGCGTAGGCCTATTCAGATCTCTTCTGTTTGGAGTATGCTGTGCTTCTTGGATCTGTAATTTTATGTCTTTCATAAGAGATGGGAAATTTTCATTGATTATTTCCTCTATTATTGCTTCTGCCCCTTTTCCCTTCTCTTCTGCTTCTGGGACACCCATGACACATACATTTGTGCACTTCATATTGTCATTCAATTCCAAGTCATTGCTCATATTTTTCCATTCTTTTTCCCTGTCTGTTCTTTTGTATGTAAGATTTCAGGTCTCTTGTTCTCCAGTTCCTGAGTGTTTTCTTCTGCCTGTTGAGATCTGTTGTTGTAGGTCTCCATTGTGTTTTTCATCTCTTTTGTTGTGCCTTTCATTTCCATAGATTCTGCCAGTTTTTTCAAACTTCGGATTTCTACCTTATGTTTGCCCAGTGTTTTCTTTATATCTTTCATGTCTTTTGCCATATCTTTCCTGAACTTGTTGATTTGGTGTTTTATTTGATTTAGCATATTTCTTTTAAAATCTTTGATTGTTTCATTAAAGTAGAACAATATCTCAACTGTATCTTTATTGAGGTGTTAGTTTGTTCCTTTTACTGGTGATATCTTTGTTTTTCCTAGTGTAGTTTATAGTTTTCTATTGTCTAGGCATTTTGTTTCCTTGGTTACCTCAATCAGATATTCCCAGACCAGAACGGGTTCAGATCTCAGAATGGGGTTATATGCAGTTTCAAGTCTCCCTGAGGGTTTGTCTTAGAGATTGACAGACTTTCCTGTGAGGTCTCTAGCTGCTGTGCTTTTCCTAACCTTCCTAGTGGGTGGCACCTGTCAGCCTGTCACTCCCAAGTGGTGTAAGGAGGTTTGGCCCCTTTAGTTTCTGTTTTGGATCTTTCCCCCAGGCTCTGGGGTCTCAGTTCTGAAGGGAAGGTGGCAGTAGAGCTGGTCCCCACCTTCTTCCTTTAAGGGAAGATACACCCCCTAGGGAGTTATCTGCTACATTTGAATTGCTTCTTTGTCTCTCTGACTCTGTTATCTCCACCCTGTCTGGGTCAGACTTCTGTGAACTGAAAAAGGCTGAGGCTCTCTCCACTGGGCCACTCAGGTTGAGAGAGAGAAAAAGGAAAAGAAAGCCCCCTTTCAGAGCCATCATGACCCCCAGTGTTGCCTGTCTGTCAGAGAGAACACCTGGTCTTCTGGGCTCCCTTTCCCGGGACACAGGAGTTTTGTGGCTCTTTAAGGTCAGTCATCAGTAAAAGCCTCAGTCGGCTTTTATCTATGTTGTACCTTGTATTCAGCAGTCAACATTTGTTAGTTAAGACACCCAGTTGGAGCTGGGCTGAGCTATATTCTCTTGCTCCCAACAGGGCACTGCTGGTTTCTCCCACAGCGAGGTTTTGCAGCTAAGCCTGCCATGGGGGGAGGGAGCTCCTGGCATGGGTCCACAGTTTTTACTTACAGATTTTATGCTGTGATGTCAGCCATTCCACCAAATCCAGGTTGTTGTACTATGTGTGGACAGTCACAGTTGTCTTCCAGCAGTTATTCCAGATTATTAACTAGTTGTTCCTGTTTGTTTGTTAGTTGCTCCAGGGGACTAACTAAATTCCACTCTTCTCTTTGCCACCATCTTGCCCCTCCTCTCTATATTTTTGGACATACAATATACAAAGCTATAAGTGGTAACAATTACCAAAACAAACCAAAAAAAAAAAAATGTGGGAGAAAGAAGGGTATAGATAAAATATATGGGTATACTGTTGAAGTTAAGTTGATATCAAATAAAATATGATTGTTATATATTTAGGATGTTAAATTTTAACCCATTGACAAGGAAAATAGTTGAAAAATATATCCAGAGAGAAATAGGAAGCCTGCAATATTGTGCAACACAAAAAAATTCAAATAAATATAAAAAAATATGGGTTAACAGAAATGTGGGACAAAAAAGGTATAAGACTTACAAAGGCTAAATAGCACAGTGGCATCAGTAGCGGCTATAAATATAAATGGATTAAAGTCCAGTCAGAAGGCAGAGATTGGCAAAATGGATAAAAAGGCATGACCCAACTATATGCTGTTTATGAGACTAATGTTAAATTCAAAGATACAAGTAGGTTGAAAGTGAAAGGATGGAAAAATATATACCATACCAATAATAACCAAAAAAGAACAGGGGTAGTTATTCTAATATAGATAAAATAAACTAAGTTCAAAAGCAGTTATGAGGGACAAAGATGGTCTTTATATACTGATAAAGGGGACACTGAACAAGAAGATGTAGCAATTGTAAATATCTATGCATGTAATAGCAGACCTCCAAAATATATGCAGCAAATACTGATGGATTTTAAGGGAGAGATTGATGGTTCTGCAGTAATAGCATGAGACTTTAATACAACACTCTCAGTAATGGATAGAATACCTGGTCAGAAGATCAATAAGGAAATACAAGACTTAAATGATACTTTAAAGCAATTAGACCTTACAGACATATGTAGAACATGTCATCCAGAAAAGAAACCCTGAATTCACATTATTTTCAAGGGCACATAGATCATCCTCCAGGATAGACCATATGTTAGGTCACAAAACAGTTCCCAATAAATTAAAAAATATTGAAATCCTGCAATGCATATTCCCCAGCCACAACAGAATGAAGCTATAAATCAATATCAGAGGGAAAAATGGAAAACTCACAAATATGTGGAAATTATACAACATACTCTTAAACCACCATGGGTTAAAGCAGAAATGACAATTGAAATGAGGAAATATATTGAGGCAAATGAAAATGAAAATCCCTTCACTGAAGGGATACAGTGAAGGCAGTGGTGACAGGGAAATTTATAACTTGACATGCTTACATTAAAAAAGAAGAAAGACTTCAAATCAGAGACCTAACCTCAAAACTTGAAGAACTAGAAAAAGAAGAGCAAACTAAACCCAAAGTGAGAAGAATGAAGGAAATAACAAAGATTAGAGGGAGATAAATGACAAAACAGTAGAGAGAATTATAAAAACCAAAAGTTGGTTCTTTGAAAAGGACAAACCATTAGCTAGACTGATGAAGAAAAAAAGTGTGAACACAAATAACAAAAATCAGAAATGGAAAGGGGGACATTATCACCAACCCTATTGAAATAAAAAGGACTATAAGAGGACACTCTGAGCAACTGTATGCCAGTAAATTAGAGTATCTAGATGATATGAACAAATTCTTAGAAACACACAAGCCCCCTACATTGATTCAGGAAGAAATAGAAGTTCTCAGCAAGCCATTACTAGTAAGGAGATTGAATCAGCCATTAAAAACCTCCCAACAAAGAAAAGCCCAGGACCAGATGGTTTCACAGGGGACTTTAACCAACATTATGAGAAGTTTTAACTCCAGTTTTGCTCAAACTTGTCTAAAAAATTGATGTGGAGGGAATATACCCTAAGTCATTCTGTGAGGCTGTATTAGTTAGGGTTCTCTAGGGAGAACCAACAGGAGATATCTCTATAAATATGAGATTTTATAAAAATGTCTCACAGAACAGTGGGGATGCATGAGTCCAAATTCCATAGGGCAGGCAGCGAGCTGGCAACTCCAGTGAAGGTCTTCAGTGAACTCCCCAGGAGAGGCTTGCTGGCTGAAGAAGAAATGAAAGTTCTCTCTCTTATCCCTTAAAAGTCTTCAACTGATTGGATTAAATCCAGCTGATTGAATTCTCTCATTGAGGAAGGCATGCCCTTCATTGATGTAATCAGCTACAGATGCAATCAACTGACTGATGAGTTAATAAACCAGTATTCTGGTTTATTAACCAGCCACAAATATCCTTGCAGTAATGGTTAGGCCAGTCTTGCTTGACCAGACGTCTGGGCAGCACCATCACCTGGCCAAGTTGACGCATGGACCTAACCATCACAGTTCACTCCTTGTCAATTTGGCAGCTATACACATTACCATACTTAATCTCTAAATAGAACACAATAACAGACTTATGTTTTGCCTAACAATACTCAGCTGTCCTGCATACAACCAGAAACACACTACATCTCTCCAGAATAGGGTGCAAGTCCTTGGGTAACATTGACTCTTAAACTTGATATCCTATAACTTAAATACTATGAAATGAACAGTACCTTTGTGTCATATGATAAGGGGAGATAGGGTAGAGAAGAAAACAAAGATATTTTCTTTATGGACAAATACAAACATACGCATAACAAAACAAAGGAAATATTCATGCCATCATAATCCTTGTTTCTGTAACTGGTCATGGGGTCATAGTTCACCACCTTCTTCAACTACCCATTCCATATTCCCTTTACCCTCAGCAAGTACTTCAGCTGACCATGGTTTTTTGCTTGGTGTGGTGATCTAAACCTTCGGTCCTGAAGTTTCTGGGCCATTGGTAGTTCTGCCTGGATTGGGTTGTTGTAGTTTTCCATTGACTTTAATCACAGGGCATAGTAGTACTAAGAGATGCCCTAGAGGATCTCCTATATTCCAGTAAAAGTCTTCTTTACCTCCATTGTGTAGTTGCAGTCCTACTTCCCCTTGATAGTCAGGATCAGTCATCCCAGCCAGTACAGCATCCCCTTCCTTGCCTGTTGATTCAGAGGCATGAGAAACCCAAAGTGGACAGGTGACTGTTTTAACTTCCAGTTCAATGGAACTATTGTTTCTCCTCCCTTTGGAACTAAGACTTGTAGGCTAGCAGAGCTCAAGGTTGCAGGGACAGGAAGCAAAAATTTTCCTAGTGGATCACTAGGAGTAATAGTGAGTGGTGCCACTCCCATTTCTACCCCTTGATTCCTGGACACGTGAATCCTGGCTATGGGAGAAAGAGCACCATAGAGTGGACACTGATTCAGAGCATACACAGCCTCCTGGAGAACACTGCCCCAGCCCTGCAAGGTATTGCCACCTATTTGGTACTGTAATTGAGTCTTTAAAAGGCCTTTTCACCATTCTGTCAACCCAGCTGTCTCTGGATGATGAAGAACATGGTAAGACCAGAGAATTCCATGAGCATGTGCCCATTCCCTCACTTCATTTGCTGTGAAGTGGGTTCCTTGATTAGAAGCAATGCTGTATGGAATACCATGATAGTGGATGAGGCATTCTGTAAGTCCACAGATGGTAGTTTTGGCAGAAGCATTGCGTGCAGGGAAGGGAAACCTGTATCCAGAGTATGTATCCACTCCAGTTAGAACAAATCGCTGTCCCTTCCTTGATGGAAGTGGTCCAATGTAATCAACCTGCCACCAGGTAGCAGGCTGATCACCTTGGGGAATGGTGCCATATTAGGGACTGAGTGTAGCTCTCTCCTGCTGGCAGATTGGGCACTCAACACTGGCTGTGGCCAGGTAGGCCTTGATGAGTGGAAGTCCATGTTGCTGAGCCCATGTATAATCTCCATCCCTACCACCAGGACCATTTTGTTCTTTAGCCCATTGGACAATGACAGGAGTGGCTAGGGAAAGAGATTGGTATCCACAGAACAGGTTATCTTATCCACTTGATTATTAAGCTCTTCCTCTGCTGATGTCTCCCTCTGGTGAGTATTCACATGGGACACAAATATCTTCATGTTCTTTTGCCCACTCAGAAAGGTCTATCCACATACTTCTTCCCCAGACTTCTTTGTCACCAATTTTCCAATCATGCTCACTTCAATCCCTGACTATCCAGCCAAACCATTAGCAACAGTCCATGAATCAGTATACAAATGCACTTCTGCCCAGTTCTCCTTCCTAGCAAAATGAACAACCAGGTGCACTGCTCAAAGTTCTGCCCACTGGGAGGATTTCCCCTCACCTTTATCCTTCAGGGACATCCCAGAAAGGGGCTGCAGTGCTGCAGCTGTTCACTTTTGGGTGGTACCTGCATGTCATGCAGAACCATCTGTAAATCAGGCCTGAATTTTCTCTTCCTCAGTCAAATGGTTGTAAGAAACTCCCCAAGAGGCCATAGCTCTGGGCTGGGAAAGAAAAGTTAATGGTGGCAGGAGTGGGAGCCGTTGGCATTTGAGCCACTTCCTCATATAATTTGCTTGTGCCTTTAGGACCTGCTTGTCAAGCCTTTGTCGTATATACCATTTCCGTTTCATGATAGAATGCTGCTGTGCATGCCCAATTGTATGGCTTGGCAGGTCAGATAGCACCCAGCTCATGTTAGGCAACTCAGGTCTCAGGTAACTTGGTGGCCTGTGGTTAAGCATTCTTTCTGTTAAGGCCCAATAGCAGGCCAAAAGCTGTTTCTCAAAAGGAGAGTAGTTATCTGTAGAGGATGGTAAGGCTTTACTCCAAAATCCTAAGGGCCTGCATTGTGGTTCTTCTATAGGAGCCTGCCAAAGGCTCCAAATAGCATCTCTGTTTGCCACTCACACTTCCAGCATCATTGGATCAACTGGATCATATGGTGCAAGTGGCAGAGCAGCTTTGCACAGCAGCTTGGACCTGTCACAGAGCCTCATCTTGTTCCAGTCCTCTCTCAAAACTAGAAGGTTTTCTGGTCACTTAGTAAATGGGCTGGAGTAGCATACCCAAATGAGATATATATTGTCTCCCAAATCCAAAGAGGCCAAGTAGGCATTGTGCCTCATTTTTGGTCATGGATGTGGGGGGGGAGATGCAAAGCTTATCCTTCACCTTAGAAAGGATATCTTGACATGCTCCACACCATTGGACACCTGGAAATTTTACTGAGGTGGAGGGCCCCTGTATTTTTGTTGGATTTATCTCCCATCCTCTGACATGCAAATACCTTAACAATGTCTAGAGTAGTTGCTACTTCTTGCTCAATGGGTCTAGTCAACATGATATCATCAATATAATGGACCAGTGTGAGGTCTTGTGGGAGGGAGAAATTATCAAGGTCCCTGTGGACAATATGACATAGGGCTGGAGAATTGATAGAGCCTGAGGTAGGACAGTGAAGGTATACTGCTGGCCTTGCCAGCTTAATGAAAACTGTTTCTGGTGGTCCTTACTAACAGCAATTGAGAAAAAAGCATTTGCCAGATCAACAGCTGCATACCATGTATCAGAGGATATGTTGATTTAAGAAATGATACCACATCTGGAACAGCAGCTGCAATTGATGTCACCGCCTGGTTAAGCTTACGATAATCCACTGTCATCCTCCAAGACCCATCTGTTTTCTGTACAGGCCAAATAAGAGAGTTGAATGGGGATGTGGGAATCACCACCCCTACATCATACAAGTCATTAAGAGTGGCTTTAATCTCTGCAATCCCTCCAGGAATCTGATATTGCTTTTGATTTACTATTTTGCTAGGCAGGGACAGTTATAGTGGCTTCTACTTGGTCTTTCCTACCACAATATCACTCACTCCACGAGTCAGGGAACCAATGTTGGGATTCTGCCAGTTGCTGAGTATGTCTATCCTAATTATGCATTCTGGACTGGGGAAATAACCACAGAATGGCTCTGGAGACCCACTGGACCTGCCATGAGATGGATCTGAGCTAAAACTCCATTGATCACCTGACCTCTATAAGCCCCTACTCTGATTAGTGGACCAGAGTGATGTTTTGGGTTTCCTGGAATTAATGTCACTTCTGAGCCAGTGTCTAATAGTCCCCCAAATATCTGATCATTTCCTTTTCCCCAATGCACAGTTACCCTGGTTGAAGGCCATATTTCCCCTTGGGGAAGGCTGGGAGGAAGATTAACAGTATAAATTTTTGGCAGTGTAGCAGGGTGTTCTAGATTGCTAATACTGCCAGAATGCAAAACATCAGAAACAGACTGGCTTTTATAAAGGGGGTTTATTTGGTTACAAAGTTAGTCTTAAGGACATAAAGTATCCAAGGTAAGTCATCAACAATCAGCTACCTTCACTGGAGGATGGCCGATGGTGTCCGGAAAACCTCTGTTAGCTGGGAAGTCATGTGGCTGGCGTCTGCTCCAGCATTCTGGTTTTAAAACTGCTTTCTCCCAGGATGTTCCTCTCTAGGCTGCAGTTCCTAAAAAATGTCACTCTTAGCTGCTTTTGGGGCATTCTTCCTCTCTTAGCTTCTCCAGAGCAAAAGTCTGCTTTCAACAGCCATCTTCAAACTGTCTGTCAACTGCAGCTCCTCTTTCAGCTTCTGTGCATTCTTCAAAGTGTCCCTTTTGGGTGTAGCATGCTCACTCTTTCTGTGTGAGCTTATGTAGGGCTCCAGTGAACTAATCAAGTCCCATGCTGAATGGGCAAGGCCACACCTCCATGGAAACCATCCAGTGAAAGATCCTGCCCACAGCTGAGTGATCACATCTCCACGGAAACATCCAATCAAAAGTCTCCAACCCAATCAACACCAATGCGTTTCCTGCTCACACAAGACTGCATCAAAGATAATGGTGTTTAGGGTCCTTCCCCAAAGGTACCCAGCCTTCCCCTCATTCAAGGGGCTCTGGGTCTGTAAACTGTCTCAAGTCTGGGAATTAAGGGGCTGTGACTCTCTGCTTTGTAGTTCAATTTAGACTTTTTTTCACTTGACCTAGAATTCTTCTGCTTATACAGATCAAACAATAATTTAGTAGAGTGCCCATCTATTTTACTCCTAGGTACTCCATGATCTACTACCCAATGCCATAAGTCTCTGTGAGTCAGTTTCTTTTGACTGCTGTTTTGAGCCTGCTGTCCATTATGGTAGACACACCCACGATTAACTGCTGCCTGGTGGCTTCTGCCAACTTGGGATCCGAGTATCTTCATTCTGTTTAACAATTCCAGCTCAGTCCCTACAGTAATATCTGACCTACAGAGAAGGGTGACTACAGAGCTCTTTGGGGATGATGGAGCTAGTTTCACAAATTTATTCCTCACAGTCCTGGTAAAAGGTGTGTCCTCTGGACATTCCTGGGATTTGTGAACAGGTCTTTCATGATAAATCCACTCTGACATTCCAATCTCTCTAAGCCTTTGGATCCCCTCCTCTCCATTATATCAGGGCTGTTCTGGCATTTTGACCTCAGGTGTCAGCCATCTTTTGATCCATTTTTCAGCAAACCACCCAAACAAACTGTTAATGCCCTTTCTAACCCCTCAAGCTACAACATTGAATGCAGAATCTCTGCTTAGTGGGCCCATATCAGTAAACTTTATATTCCTTCCACCATTATCTCACACCCTTAATATCCATTCCCACACGTATTCCCCTGATTTCTGTCTATACAAATTGGAAAACTCCTGTAGTTATTTTGGTGTATAACATACTTCCTCATGGGTCACACTTTGTACCTCACCCTTTGGGGCCTTTTGGGACTTTAGTTATAGGTCTCAAAGCAAAGACTGGTGGTGGGAGTGGGTCATGAAAAAAATTAGAAGTATCCTTCAAACCAGTTCCCTCAGGACATTCTATTGCAGTTTCATCTGGTGAAACAGGATTAATCTCGCCAGACAGAGGAGTGAGGGATGCTTCCTCAGGGGAGGTGATTATAGATTTGGCAGACACTGAAAGATTAATCTCTTTTGGTGGAGGTTGGATGGCAGGCTATACAGGACAGACTGGAGGTGGAGGGGGCTGTTTCCTTAGGGCAGACCATTACAGGTATATCTAGCAAAGACTCAGCAGAATCCAGGGTTCCAGTGTCCCACTGCCATTATTATCATCCCGTATGTCTCCATCCCAATTTTCAGGATCCCATTCTTTTCCAGTCAATGCCTTTAACAGCTGGCACCCTGAGAGGTTGAGATTTTAGTTTAAGTTGTAAATCTGCTACATGTACAGTGATACTCTTGGTCTGGTTTTCAGAGATCTCAAGTCTGCAGCCACAGGAAATAAGATTTTCTTTCAGGGCATACATAGAAACCTTTGCATCTGTTATATGGCATTTAAGTTTCAAATATGAAGCCTGTAGCTCATCCCTTTCTCTTGTAACTTTTTTCCAGCATATCTAAGAACAACCAGCCAACATCATTATACCTTTTAACTCCACAAAACTCTGTCAAGGTGTCAAAAACTCTGTCACCCAGAGCCTGGCCTTGTGCAAAAGTATGATCAGGAGAATCAAATGGTGATATTTTGCATATCTCCATTGCCGACTCGTGCCATGGACTGTCAGTGCCATTTGATTATTGGAAATGGAGTCATTAGTGTCTTTGAATCTAATCAGAGTAGAAAACCAATTGTAAAAGCCCATTTTAAAGTTCTGTTTCTCAAGAACCAATCCTGGTTCCAAGCTCTATTAGTTAGGTTTTCTAGGGAAACAACCAACAGGAGATATTTGTAACTATGAGATTTTAAAAAAGTGTCTCATGCAACTGTGGGGATGCATGAATCCAAATTCTGTAGGGCAGGATGCATGAGTCCAAATTCCATAGAGCAGGATGCACAAGTCCAAATTCTGCAGTGCAGGCAGTGAGCTGACAACTCCAATGAAGTTCTTCGATGAACTCTGCAGGAGAGGCTGTCTGGTCAAAGAAGAAATGAAAGTTCTCTCTCTTCTCCCTTAAAAGTCTTCAATTGATTGGATTAAATCCAGCTGATTGAATTTTCTCACTGCAGAAGGCATGCCTTTCACTAATGTAATCAGCCACAGATGTCATCAATTGACTGATGATTTAATAGACCAGCCTCTGTCCTTGCAGTAATGGTTAGGCCAGTGCTTCCTTGACCAGATACCTGGGCACCATCACCTGGCCAAGTTCACACGTGAACCTAACCATCACAGAGGCCAACATCACCCTCATTAAAGCCAGATAAATATACCACAGGAAAAGAAAACTACACATCAATGTTTCTTATGAATATAGATTCAAAAATTCCTCAACAAAATACTAGCAAGCAGAATCCAACAGCATATTAAAAGAATTATACACCAAGATCAAGTGGAATTTATCCCAGGTGTGCAAGGTTAATTTAACATAAGAAAATCAATTATTGTACTACACCATATTAATACAATGAACAACAATAAAAGCCGCATTGTGCCTGTTTGAATGTATTATGTCCCCCCAAATGCCATTATCTTTGATGTAATTTTGTGTGGGCAGATGTATCGGTGTTGATTAGATTGTAATTCTTTGAGAGTTTCCATGGAGATGCACTCCACCCAGCTGTGGGTGATGACTCTGATTGGATAATTTCCATGGAGGTGTTACCCCACCCATTCAGGGTGGGTCTAAATTAAATCATTTGAGTCATATAAATGAGCTGGCAAACAGAAGGAACTCAGTGCAGCTGAGAGTGACATTTTGAAGAGGAGCTACAGACAAGAGGGCCACTTTGAAGAATGCACAGAAGCTGAGAGAGTAGCTGCAGATGAGAGACAGTTTGAAGACAGCCACTGAAAGCAGACTCTTGCTCCAGAGAAGCTAAGAGAGGACAAATGCCCCAAGAACAACTGAGATGACATTTTTGAGGAACTGCAACCTAGAGAGGAATGTCCTGGGAGAAAGCAATTTTGAAGCCAGAACTTTGGAGCAAACACCAGCCATGTGCCTTCCGAGCTAACAGAGGTTTTCCAGACACCATTGGCTGTCCTCCAGTGAAGGTACCCAATTGCTGATGTGTTACCTTGGACACTTTATGTCCTTAAGACTGTAACTGTGTAACCAAGTAACCCCCTTTATAAAAGCCAATCCATTTCTGGTGTTTTGCATCCTGGCAGCATTAGCAAACTAGGACACACATGATCATCTCAATTGATGCAGAAAAGGTATTTGGCAGAATCAGGCATTCTTTCTCAATAAACATACTTCAAAAAATAGGAATAGAAGGAAATTTCCTCAACATGATAATGGCCATATATGAAAACCTACAGCTAACATCCTACTTAATAATGAATGATAGAAAGCTTTCCCTCTAAGATCAGGAATAAGACAAGTATGCCCACTGTCACCACTATGATTCAAAATTGTACTGGAAATTCTTTTTAGAGCGGTTAGGAAATAAAAAGAAATAAAAGGCATCCAGATTGGAAAGGAAGAAGTAAAATTTGTCCTATTTGCAGATGACATGGTCCTATGTCCAGAGAGTCCTGAAAAAAAAAAAAGAAAAACAAAACAAACACACACAATAAACCTCCTAGAGTTAATAAAGGAATTCAGGAAAGTGGCAGAGTAAAAGGTAAGCATGCACAAATCAGTAGTCTTTTTATCAAGAAAAAAAAGTCCATTCATAATAGCAACGAAAGTAATCACATATCTAGGAATAAATCTAACTGAGGTTGTAATGAACTTGTACACAGAAAACTATAAAATGTTGCTCAAAGCAGTCAAAGAAGACCTACATTAATGGAGGGACATTCTGTGTTCATGGATTGGAAGGCAAAATTGCATTAAGATGTCAATCTTACCCAAAGCAATTTATAGATTCAATGTAATCCCCACCATAATTCCATCAACCTTTTTTGCAGAAATAGAAAAGTCAATCATCAAATTTGTATGGAAGGGTAAGAGGCCCCCAATAGCTAAAGCCCTCTTGAAAAAGAAGAATGAAGTTGAAGGACTCACACTTCCTGACCTTCAAAATTATTACAAAGCCATAGTCATCAAATCAGCATAGTACCAGCACAAGGACTAGACGTGTAGAGCAATAGAGTCAAATTGAGGGCTCAGAAATCAACTGTCACATTTATGGCCTACTGATTTTTGCCAAGGGAGTAAAGACAATTGGGAAAAAATAGTCTCTTCATTAAATGGTGCTTGGAGAACAGGATTTTCATATGCAAAAAATGAAGGAGTTCCCCTATCTCACAGCATATACAAAAATCAAATAAAAATTGATTAGATACCTAAGTATAATATCCAGGACTATTAAACCCCTACCAGAAATGTAGGGAAGCATCTTCAGGATCTTGTGTTAGGCAGCTTTTACACCCCAAGCACAATCAACAAAAGAAAAAATATGATAAATAAGACCTCAACAAAATTAAAATTTTTGTGTCTGAAACAACTTTATCTTGAAAGTAAAATGACAGTCTTCACAATGGGAGAAAATATTTGGAAACCACATATCCAACAAAGGATTAAGAACCATTGTATATAAAGAAATCCTTCAACTTAACAACAACAAAAGTCCAAATAAAAAAATGGATAAAAGATTTCAATAGACAACTCTCCAAAGTAAATATATGAATAGCCAGAAAGCACATGAAAAGATGCTCAACATTATTAGCCATCAGGAAGATGCAAATCAAAACCACAATGAGATACCATTTTGTACCCATTAGAATGGCTGATATTTAAAAAATGGAAAATAAGTGTTGGAGAGGATGTGAAGAAATAGAAGCATTCATTGCTGTTGGTGGTTTGTAGAAGAAAGTTTGACAGATCCTTAGAAAGCAAGGTATAGAACTACAATATGATCTGGCAATCCTACTATTCAGTATATACCCAAAAGAATTGAAAAGTAGGGACTTGTACAAGTATTTGCACACTGATGTTCATAGCAGCACAATTCACAATATCCAAAAGATGGCAGCAACCTAAGTGTCCATCAACCGATGAATGGATAAATAAAATGTGATATATATGTACAATGGAATAATATCCAGCTGTAAAAAGGAGTGAAGTCTTGATACATGCAACAATATAGATGAACCTTGAAGACATCATGTTGAGTGAAGTAAGCCAAACACAAAAGGACAAATATTGTATGATCTCACTGATTTGAAACAATTAGAATAAGCAAACTCATAGAGTCAGAATCTAGAATATAGGTTATCAGGGGACAGGTTTGGGATAGGGAATGGGAAATTAAGGCTTAAAATGTACATGCCTCCTATGTGGAATGATGGAAATGTTTTGGTAATAGATGGTGGTTATGGTAACTAACATTGTGAATGTAATTAACAACACTGAAATATATATCTGAATGTGATTGAAGGGTAAATGTTAGATTGTATGTATAGTAACAGAATAAAAAGTTAAAAAAATCCTTGAACTACACTACACAAACCATGAACCCTAAGTTCAAACTTTGACTATAGTTAATAGTACAAGTATAAAAATATTTTATCATTAATTGTAAGATACGTTCCACACCATTGCAAGGTGTTATTAATAGGGTGGTATATGGGATTCATGTTTTTATGCATAATTATTCTGTAAATGCACAACTTCTCTAATGATGAAAAAAATGTTTAAAAATCAGTAATGTTCTCTCTGTGGAGGGAGCAGGAAGGATTGGGAAAGGCATAGAAGTAGATGCAATGGTATTGGTAATGTTCTTCAGCTGGGTGGTGGGTTAAGAGTTGTTCATTTTATATAATCCTTCATAACATGTATATGTTTCACATATTCTTTGTATGTATCAAATTTGTGTTTTCAAAAATAGGGGAATCATTTATTGCTTTAGAAAGTTACATGTAAACCTTCATTATCTTTAATTTTTAAAGGTCTCATTTATTTTATGCTTCCAGAAGTTTGACTAAGAATACATGGTACTTTGATGCTGTTTGAAGTAGATGCTCAAAGTTAGAATTGCTTTAGTATTTTTTTTCTCAGTGGGGTAAGGGAAAGACTAGGGTTATTGAAGATTCATCATCATATATATATATATATAAAATGATATTTCTAGGACTCCTTTTATCCATTCTGACATTGGGATTTTATGAGGAATTATATACAGTCAAGGAAAAACATTTTCTAAGTAGAAAATGACTATAAAAATGTTTAGTAATTTCAATAGTATACTGAAGTAAAGATGTAAGTGTGAATGTTAGCTTGATGTGGAAGAACCAGGAGTCAGGAGAGTACACTTGTAATCCCTGTTCTTGCATTTCCTCTATAACCTTGGAAAAGAAATCACTTTATCATGTATAAGTGTTATTTTTAATCTATAAAAGAACTTACTAATATATCTCACCTTCATATCTTACTGAAGTTTTACAAGGCCAAGATAAGACAATATATGTTAAATGTTAAAAATATTATACATGGCAGAAGGAAGAAGATGGCAGCATAGAGAGGAGTGGATGTTAGTTAGCACCCCCACACCCCCACCCCCTGGAACAACTAATAAACAACAGGAACAACTAGTAAATGATATGGAATACCTGCTGGGGGACAACCGTGAATGTCTATACATTGTGCACCAACCTGGATTGGGAGGAATGTCTGAGATCGCAGCATGGAATCTGTGAGTAAAAACTGCAGACCTGAGATGGGAGCACCCCCCCATGGCAGCCCAAATGGCAAAGCCTCACTGTGATAGAGAGCAGTACTCTCTGAACAAGTGTATATACCTCAATCTAACTCCAACTGGGGTTTTAATTGGCAAATGTGGACTGATCAATGCAAGCTGCAAATCCCTAACAAGCAGACCGAGGCTTTTAGTGACAACTGACCTTGAAGAGCCAGGGGACTTCTCTATCTTGGGAGGGGGAGCCCAGAGGACTAGGTGCTATCTCTGGCTGGTGGGTGAAGCTGGGGGGACCATGGATTGGCCATGAAAAGGGGCTTTCTATCCCCTTTTCTCTCTCTCAACCTGAGCGACTCAGTGGAGAAAGCCTCAGCCATTTTCAGCTTGCAGTGCTCTGACCCAGACAAGGGTGGAGATAACAGAGTCAGAGAGACAAAGAATCTATTTAAATGCAAATGAAAATTCCCTAGGGGGTATATCTTCCCCAAGAGGAAAGAGGTGGTGCTCATCTCTACTACCTGCCTTCCATTCAGAACCAGACCCCAGAGCATGGGGGAAAACAGCCACAGGTGACACCTTCTTACACTAGTCAGGAGCTACAGACTGACAGGTGTCATCTGCTTGGCAGGTTAGGAAAAGCACAGTGGCTTGAGTCCTTACAGGGTGTGTCAGTCTTCTAAGTCACACCCTCAAGGAAACTGGATACTGAATATTTCCTCCGTCTGGGACCTGAACCTGTTTTGGTCTTGGAAAACCTGATTGGAGTAATCAAGGAAACCAGATGCCTAGACAACAGAAAACTACAACTACACTAAGAAAAATGAAGTTATGGCCCAGTCAAAGGAACAAACTTACACTTCAACTGAGATACAGGAATTGAAATAACTAATGTTAAATCAATTCAAAAAGTTTAGGGAAGATATGACAAAAGAGATGAAGCCTATAAAGAAAACCCTGAGTGTACATAAGGTAGAAATCGAGAGTTTGAAAAAACAACTGGCAGAATCTATGGAAATGAAAGGCACAACACAAGAGATGAAAGACACAATGGAGACATACAACAGCAGATCTCAAGAGGCAGAAGAAAACACTCAGGAACTGAACAACAAGACACCTGAAATCTTACACACAAAAGAACAGCTAGGGAAAAGAATGGAAAAATATGAACAACATCTCAGGGAATTAAATGACAACATGAAACACATGAATGTATGTGTGATGGGTGTCCCAGAGGAAGAGAAGGGAAAAGGGGCAAAAACAATAATAGATGAAATAATCAATGAAAATTTCCCATCTCTTATGAAAGACATAAAATTACAGATCCAAGAAGTGCAGCATACCTCAAACAGAAGAGATCTGAATAGGCCTACACCAAGACACTTAATAATCAGATTATCAAACGTCAAAGACAGAGAATCCTGAAAGCAGCAAGAGAAAAGTGATCCATCGTGTACTAAGGAAGCTAGATAAGACTATGTGTGGATTTCTCAGCAGAAACCATGGAGGCAAGAAAGAAGTGGTGTGATATATTTAAGATACTGAAAGAAAAAAACCACCAACCAAAAATCCTATATCTGGCAAAACTGTCCTTCAAATATGAGGGAGAGTTCAAAATATTCTCTGACAAACAGACAGTGAGAGAGTTTGTGAACAAGATACCTGCTCTACAGGAAATACTAAACGGATCACTACAGACAGATAGGAAAAGACAGGAGTGAGAGGTTTGGAACACAGTTTTGGATGATGGTAGCACAGCAATGTAAGTACACTGAAAAAAGATGACTATGAATGTGGTTGAAAGAGGAAGATTAGGAACATGTGGGACACCAGATGGAAAGAGGAAAGATAAAGACTGGGACTGTATAGCTCAGCAAAACCTAGAGTGCTCAACAAATGTACAAATATGTTTTTTTCATGAGGGAGAACAAATGAATGTCAACCTGGCAAGGTGTTAAAAATAGGGAGGTATTGGGGGAAAATACATTCAGTGCAAACTAGAGACCATAATTAACAGAAACATTGTATTATGCCTCCTTTAATGTAACAAAGGCAACATACCAAAGCTAAATGCATATAAGAGGGGAACATAAGGGAGAGGTATAGGACTCTTGGCATTGTAATGTAGTCTGACTCTTTATTCTACTTTAGTTTAATGCTGTCTTTCCTTTTGCTGCTTCCTAGCTGCCATGTTTGCTTTTTTCTTTTTCTTTCTTGTTTCTTTCTTTCTTTTTTTTTTTTTTTTTTTTGTCTCTCTACCTTCTTTGACTCTTCCTCCTGCTCTGTGGAAGAAATGTAGATGTCCTTATATAGATAATGGTGAGGGTGGTGAATATATAAATATGTGACTACACAGGGAACTATGGATTGTCTACTTATGACAGAATGTATGGTGTGTGAACAAAACTGTCTTAAAAAATGGGTTGATGAAGAAACCTTTAGGGCACTATACTAAGTGAAATAAGTCAGACACATAAGGGCAAATATTGCAGGGTCTCACTGATATGAACTAATTATAATATGTAAATTCATAGACATGAAATATAAGTTACCAGGATATAGAACAAGGCTAAAGAATGGGCAGCAGTTTGCTTATTATGCGCAGAATTTTCAACTAGGTTGAAGTTAAATGTTTGGAAATGAACAGAGGTGATGGTAGCATGTTGTGAGAATAACTAACAGTGCTGAATGTTGCATGAATGGGGTGGAGAGGGGAAGCTCAGAGTCACGTATATCACCAGATGGAAAGTTGGAGGTTAAAATATGGGAATGTATAAAACAGTGATCCTTGTGGTGGGTAATGCCCATGATTAACTATACAAATATTAGAAATCTCTTTCATGAACCAGAACAAATATATGACACTATAACTAGAAGTTAATAATATAGAGGCATATATGGAAAAAATATATCTACTGCAATCTGTATACTGCAGTTAGTAGTATTTTAACATTCTTTCATCAAAAGTAACACATGTTCTATATCAATACTATGAATGAACAATGGAGTGGGGGTGCTTAGGGGTATGTTAGGATTTGAGTTTCCTTTTTTTTTTGTCTATTTTCTGGAATAATGAAAATGTTCTAAAAATTAAAAAAAAAGTTAATTGTGATGAATGCACAGCTGTATAATGGTACTGGGGGCAATTGATTGTACACTTTGGATCTTTGGATAGCTGTGTGGTATGTGAACAATCTCAGTAAAAATATTGTTATACATATATAAGGGACTATAAGGATTTTGATCAATTTTTGGTGTTGTTTTTCAGTGTTTACTTTTTTGCCTTTAACTTCAGTTACTTTTCCCTTTATATCCATATATTTTTAGTGGTTACAATTAGTTGACATTATATAGTTGACATTATATAACATATATAATTATGTTTATCATATATTTCCCTGGATATGTAATTTATTTTATATAAATATATTACTCATTATAACTTGATATCTAAAGATACTGAGGAAAATGTGTTTCTCCTTTAGAGATGGGAAAAGTGAATTTTAAAGAATTCATTGATACTCTGATGAGCAACACGGAACGCTTCTCTGAAAAATTATGTATGTATGAACATAATGTCTTGTGCTTTTTGGGAACCAAACTGTTTGACAGATTTTAGAAGAGTCTAAGATACAAAAAGAGCAGTTTTCCTACAAGTCATAAGGCAGATTATGTATGCCTTACTGCTATGTTTGGTATTAATCTTCTCCATTACTGACCCTTGATTTTAAGAACAACTTCCATATGCAAGAAAATTAAAAGCTATCATCATCTTACATTTCATTGCTATACTTACTGTAGAGAGCTGGAACCATGTGTGTGAGATTCAGTTTTGGGGATATTTAAATTATTTTCCCACTCTGGGAAAGTGTTGCCATCTAGTGGGTATAGCTGAGTTCCAATATGCAGGATTTCTGGTTTTAGCTATTTGCATTTCTTTCCATCTTAAACTATTCAGTAATATTTTTTGAGTCCTAACTACATACCTGGCTTTATGTTAAGCTGCAGTTGTGATAAGATGAAAGAGGCTGTCTTTGTCACTAAGAAGCTCACTGTAGAGAAATGTGAGATAATATATGTATATTTTAAATGGAATAAAGGTCTGATACTCTATTGAGTGAAATTAATACTTTAAAAATTGAGGCTGAAAGTAACAATTGTGTTATTCTGTGCTTATTGGACAATACTTGATTTTAAGTAACAGTTATTTTTACATTAATTTGTTTCCTGTACAAGATTAGACAATAGATATATCAGATGAAGAGATTATTTTGTATTGTCAAAGTCGCTTATGTTTTTTTTTAGGAATTTCAATTTCATTAAGGTAAAAAATTTATTAGCACAGAATTGTACAGTATATTATTCATACTTGTAGTTATATTTCCTTTTTCTTTATTAATATTGTTTATTTATGTGTACTTTTCCTTTTTTTCTTGATCTGACTGCTCAGGGGTATATCTTATTTATTGGTTCTTTTGTCTTATTGGGACCTTTCATCCATTTAATCTCCTCCTTTCTCCTTATTCATTAGTCTCCTCCTGTTTTTATTTTTTCTCTTTATCCAGTTTAAATTCTCTGATTTATCTCTCCCTCTCCCTAATACCTTAAACTCTGTCCTTTCCTATATGGAAAAACTATCAACTCTGAATATACTCAATTATCTTCCTTATTCTTGTGGCTGAGAGCATTTCTGGAGAAAATCACACAAACAGATTAGACATGGTATCACCATAAAATCTTGCTCATCAGTGTCTACAAGTCCTCAACATTACCCAGGAATTATGCAATTTTCCCTTTTTTCCCACTGAGTTCATTCTCCTACTCTGAAACAACTATTTAAAATCTTCTCTATTCTCCTCAAACTTCCAATCCTACTCCATCCTTTACTCCTCTCACATTTAGCAGATAACTGTACCTTTATAGAGAAAAGAGAAGCCACTAGATAGAAACCACCACAACTTTAAAAAAAATACTAAGTTTCCAAACATATTTAAATCTTTCTCACTTTCTCCTCTTCTGAGATAATGGAAGAGTACTACATTTCCTACAATATGCCAGTTCTTCCCTTCTATCTTCTGGATTATATTTATTCCGTTTTTCTCAGGAACCCTATATTATTGATTGTGCCTTCTTTCCTCTATCATCAATCTTCTCTCTTAATGGGATCCTTTCTATTATCTTGTAAATATGCACAATTCAGTTATATCTTAAAAATAGAAAAAAAAATCTTATTCCATATCCTCATCTATTGCCCTCTCAACTTTCTTTCTCACCTAAACTTTCCCAAAGTGTTGTCTATATTTACTATTTCCATTTCATCACATCCCATTCCAGTCTTGCTTCTGCCTTTATCCTCTACTGAAATTTCTCCGTGTTACTAAATGGAATGTTTTCTCTCCCACCTTCTTTGATTTC
This sequence comes from Choloepus didactylus, assembly GCF_015220235.1. Taxonomy (NCBI): domain Eukaryota; kingdom Metazoa; phylum Chordata; class Mammalia; order Pilosa; family Megalonychidae; genus Choloepus; species Choloepus didactylus. The sequence continues at coordinate 58,805,538 of NC_051324.1, read as the reverse complement.
TCAGGACTTCTAGACACAGTTAACCATTATTCCTTCCTGAAACTCTTTCCTTGGTCTTTCAAACTTAGCTTGGCGTAGTGTCTTCATTCTGCTCGAAAGTATTTACTTAGTAATAGATTATGTAGCTCTTACCTCCAGAACTCAGAAAAAAAATTCTGATCTAATCATTAGCATCTTTTACTAACTTCTCTGTCTCTCTCTTATACACGCCCCCACACACAGACACCCCTATTTTAGTTCTGCCTTTCACTTTTCTAAATTGACATTTTTTTCCTGCTTATTTTCAGAATAAACAGGTACTGGGTGAAAAACATTTTCCCAGCCTACTTATATCAAATAGCATTCAATTGGTAAAATTTTTGAAGTTGTTTTTCAGTAATGTTTTTTTATGAGCAAGTTAATGTTTTAAGAGTGTATGCACAAAAATGTCAATTGCATATGGAAGTTGGGCTTATTATAGTGGTTTTGAAATGGTATGGTAGATATCTTTTCATTTCTAGTATTCATAGTTAAGCAGACAGTTGAATTTTTGCTCTGGTTGGACTTGTCCATACTTTTACAAGTTGTGTTTGTCTTTTTCCTTTCTCTGTCTCTATTCGTCCAATCCTTTAAGTACAATGACTTACTCTAGACATTTTATAGAATATGGGGACAATAAAGAACATTTCTGGCTTTTGAGGAGTTTAGACTTTAGAAGGGGGGATGAGAAGTAAAACCAAAACTTAAGGTACAAAGAAACATTCAAATGAAGTGCTCCATGAATTGAGAAAAGGGAGAAGTTGGTTTTGGAGGAGGATTCAAGGAAAACTTTATGGAGAAAGCAGCATTTCAGAAATAAAATAAATGTGTGTAGAGTGTAGATTTTGGACATGTGAAGAATTAATGAGGGTATCAAGTTGATGAACTCTATGAGAAAAGACACATGGTGAATAAGTTCAGGCTTATGTGTAGCTTGCATGTAAACTGGAAAGAAGATAAGGTTGGATCATAGGAGTTTAAGTATTAGATTTAAAGAGTTTATTTGTTACTTGGTTGATAGGAAACCATTAAAATTAATGAGTAGGGAGTGAAATTATTTGAGTTATATCAGTACATAGGATGCATAAAATGGAGGAAGAGTCTGGGATTCCTTACTAACAACTACTAACTACTTTGGACAAGTCATTTAACCTGTCTGGATATAAGTAATCCTTGTCTGCATATTTATGACTTTGAATTAGATAATATTTAAGATTCTTGTTGAATCTAGAATTTTACTTAATCATTCACCATCCAAAAAATAATAATTGAGCACCTACTGTGTGCTGGGTAGGCACTGAGCTAAGCCCAGGGGATACAGCAAAATACATGGTTCTAGCCCTCATAGGGCTGTAACAGACCAGGTCAGAGGTTGTGAGAGCTTGAATTAGGAAGTGTCAGTTAAGATACATGAAGATGTTAGAATCAACAGAATTTTGAATGCTGGAAGAAGACAAAAGTTGTCAAAGATAACTGAAGTTTCAGAAAGGGCAAGTCACTGGGGGATGCTAGTTTGAAGAAGCAGGATGCTGATTTTCATTTTGGGATATGTTGAATTTGGGGTTCTAGTAAGCTGTGCTCTTTGAGATATTTTGTATGTAATTGGAAATGTAGGACTAGAGTCCACTAGAAGTCAGGACTGGATAGAAATTTAAAAATTATTTAAAGAGATGATAGTTGAAGATAATCAGGTAATAAACCTCATTCCTTCCACTAAATCTACTGACAGATCTGCATTTGTACTAATAAATGTCACCTTCCCTCATATTGCAATGGAAGACTTTGTCCCCGCTTCTTTCTAAGGCAATTCTTTAAATTTGTGCTCTGGATCTTTTTTGCTCTTGCAACTCTTGCAACTATCCCCTCTCACTCTGTGTAGTGATTTGAAGCTGTTAGGTACCCCAGAAAAGGCCATGTTCTTTTAATCCATTCCTGTGGGCACAGACCTGTCATAGGTGGGGTCTTTGGGTTAGGTTATTTCAATTGAGATGTGACCCATCTGTGCTGGTTTGAATCTATTATGTACCCCAGAAAAGCCATGTTCTTTTAATCTAATCGTGTGGGGGCCAGACCTATTGTGGGTTGGACCTTTTGATTAGGTTGTTTCCATTGAGATGTGACCCACCCAAGTTAAGGTGGGTCTCAGTCCTTTACTAGAGTCTTTTAAGAGAGTACAGTGAGAAAGAGAGCTCAGAGAAGCTAAGATATGTAACCCAGAGTTTGCCCCTGGGAGAATCAGGCAAGGACCCACAGAAGTTGACAGAAGCCCAGACATTTTGGAGAAAGCCACTGAAACCAGAAGCTAAGCCTAGGAGGAAGGTTCAGCAGAGCCAGCCATGTGCCTTCCCATGTGACAGAGGAACCCTAGATGCCATTGGCGTTTGCTCAGAGAAGGTATCTACCTCTTGATGCTTTAATTTGGACATTTTCATGGCCTTAGAACTATATGTTTGCAACCTAATGAATCCCCATTGAAAAAGCCAAACCATTTCTGGTATATTGCATTCTGGCAGCTTAGCAAACCAAAACAGGTTTTGGTACCAGAAGAGTTGGGCACTGTGATTTGCAAATAACAAAAAAGCTGGAATGGCTTTATAAATGAATAAGGGGAAGATTCTGGAAGAATTATGAGGAGCTTGATAGAAAAGGCCTAGTTGCTTTGATGAGACTGTTGGTAGATACATGGACCCTCAAGGTATTTCCAATGAGGCTTTAGACAGAAATGATGAATGTGTCATTGCAAACGGGAAGAAAGGCAATCTTTGTTTTAAAGTGGCAGAAAATTTGGCAAAATTGAGTCCTGCCTTCCAAGATGGAAGGCGGAATTTGAAAGTGACAAGCTTGGATACTTGGCTGAAGACATGTCCAAATTAAATGTGGAAAGTGCAGCCTGGCTTCTCTTTGCAGCTTATTGTAAAATGCGACAGGAAAGGAATAAGCAGAGAACTGAACTTGTGGGTACAAAGAAACCAGAAATTGATGGTTTGGAAAATTTTGGGCTTCTAGAAATTGAGCCCCCAGATAATAGTGCTCCATGTGAGGATTTAACAGAATGTAGAATCAGTCAGACATTTCAGTGTGTCAGGATTGGAAATGCAGCTATCCACAAAGGATTTGTGGAAAGTCCTATTGTCTGATGGTTGGGATCCCTGTGTGCTGCATGAAAAAAAACCAACACTTTTTTTGTGAGATCTGTATGAATGGAACCACTCCAGCCTCAGCTAAAAGAGACAGCAGAGGGACAGATTGAGGGAAAAATGACTTGAAAGACAGAACCATGGAAGCCACAATCTGGAGCCAAGACACCTTGGGCCAGGAGAGCTGACCCATCCATGTATGTGTAAAGGGTGAGTTTGCCCCAGAGTTTGCAGAGGGCTAGCCTTCTGCCCTGTTGTTCAGGAACATTGTTACCACCCTAGGGATTTCAGATGCCTGGGGGATTGAGGAGAGCGTGGCTACCCCATTGTCCAGGAAAAGTGCTGTTGCCCCGGGCTTCAGAGAGGATGGAGCACATTCCTCAGGGATTGGGCAGAGTCTGGCTGCCACCCCATTTTTCTGAGGGATTTGAGCCTGTGTCCCGGAGATGGCAGAGAGTCCAGCTGCCACCCCAATGCTTGAAGAGGGTGGAATGGAAAACATGGCTGTGTGTTGGAGCACTCACCCCAGTGTCTTGAGAGAGCACAGAGGAAAAGCCCCCAGAGAAGCTGAGAGACAAGGACACACCCACAAGTCAGAAGCTGAAAGCCATGAAAACTGGCAGCCTTTCTTCAGAGAAGGTATCCTTCTATTGATGTCTTAATTTGAAATTTTCATGGCCTTAGAATTATAGCTTATAAGCTAATAAAACCCCATTGTTAAAAGCCAGTCCATTTCTGGTATATTGCATTTTGGCAGCTTTAGCAAACTGAAACACTCCACCAGCATTGATTTGTTGCTCTCTACTGTATTATAATAATATTGAATTAATTAATTCATTTACTAAGTACTATTGAGCACTTGCTATATGCTCAGTACTGTTCAAAGAATTAGAATCAGGATTTCAAAATATTCAAAAGAATTGTTTATAGTGTATTTCTACTTTTTTATTTTTCATTTTATTTCTTCCTCTTATTTTGTTTTCTATTTCTCGCTTTTCTATTTCTTGTTTAATTGTATTGTCTGGAACCTCTAGTACAACTGTGAATAGAAATGGTGGTAAAGTCATCTCTCATTATTAACTTGGAGGGAAATGTCATGACATGTACTTGTTTAATAAATATTCTATTCCAAGGTTAAGAAGGGTCACTTCTATTTCTGGTTTCCTAAGATTTGTTTTATTATTTTTTAAAATCAAGAATGGATAATGAATTTTATCAAATGTCTTTTCTGTATTTTTTTAGATGATAATATAGTTGTTTCCCTCTATTCTCTTCATGTTTGAATGGCCTTAATAGATTTTTTGATACAAGCCATCTTTGCATTTTTAGGATAAATTCTGTTTATGATGTTTGGGAATATTTTATTTATTATCTTTATGATCTTTGCATATTTAACCCCTAATTTTCATTTTTCTTATTCATTTCTGGTTTTGGTATCACAGTTATGTTAGCTTCATAAAATAAGTTGGGAGGTTGTCTGTATAAAATAGGGGCTTATAAAATTTGCATTCAGGGCTTGCTTTATTTTTATAAAATAAAAATTTATTTTTATATTTTTGACTATTGATTCAGTTTCTTTAATGGTTACATGTCACTTCAGGTTTTATATTTCTTCTTGAGTCAGTTTTGGTAATTTATATTTTCTAGAAAATTATACATTTCTTTTATAATTTTTGGCATAAACTTATTCATTTTTTATAATTAAAAAATCTTCTCTATAGTTATATTCCCTAATGTGGTTTATGTAACCTCCTGTATTCTTGACAGAGGTTTGTCTGTTTCATTAGTCTTATTAAAAAGCCATTTCATTAATCTGTTACTATCTTAACGTTTAATTCTTCTTTCTTTGGGTTTTCTGCCATTCTTTTTTCTAACTTATTGAGTTGGCTGCTTATCATTAATTTTCAGGGTTTTTTTTCTAATATAGGCATCTTATGTTATAACATTCCCTTTAATATTGCCTTTGCCAAAGCCCACATGTTTCAATATACAGTGTTTCTGATGCTGTTTAGTTCTAAATATTTCATCATTTCCACCATTATTTTTTTTAAGATGTATATTTAGTTTTCAAACATAGGTCGATTTTTTAATGCATTTTATTGTGAATTTTAACATGTATATGTAACAGTGATAATTTTCAAAGTATGATTTCACAAGTAGTTAGCAAATTACAAAGAATATCATGGATCCAGTTCCACAACTTCAGCTATTTCCATTATTGTAAAATATAGCATGCATACAAAAAGGTGTTAACTTTTGATGTACAGCTCAACAAGCAGTTATATAGGTAATTTCAAAAATTGTTATGGGTTACAGTCCCATAGTTTCAGTTCTTTCCTTATTATGCCATATAGGGTATATACAGAAATGTGAAGACTTTCAAAGCACAATTCAACGAAGATCTATAGAGCAAATTTCAAAGGATGTTATAGGTTACAGTTCCACCATGTCATTTACCTCTTTCCAGCTATTCCAACACCCCAGCATCTAAAAATATACGTATATAGATTTCTGTAAAATTTCATTGTACATAGACCTTTGTTAAATCTTATTTTGTTTGTTGCTACTCCTTCCTCTCAATCTCTTTCTCCATCTTCAGGGGTGTCTAGACAGTGAGCACCCTAACTTGTTCATATTGAAAGGGTATGTGTTGACAGTATGGAAGGGGGTGCATCTGATTTTTGTTCTTAAAGAGACTGTTGCCTCTGGGTTTAGGACTGTCTGGCATAGGAACACTCTGGTGGATTTAAGTTTCTGAGAGATAAAACTTAGTGAGTGAATCTTTTAAAGAATCTCAGGTAGAGACCTAGGTATTTGGGGACTACTTTTGGTAAGGGCATGGCATATTGTGGCCATTGGGATGTCTAGCTGTAGCTTGCCTAAGAGAAACCTCCAGGATAGCTTCTTGACTCTAGGTGGGATCTCTCAGCCACTATGACCTCAGCGTGTTACCTTTATTTTTTTTTCCTTTCCCCCTTTTGGTCAAGTAGGCATTTTAAATCCCTTGCTGTCAGGGCCTGGCTCATTCCTGGGTGTCATGTCCCATGTTGCCAGGGGGATTCATTCCCCTGGGAGTTACATCCCTCGTGATGGGGAGATTAATGAATTTATTCTCTGAGTTGGGCTTAGAGAGAGAAAAGCCACATCTGAGCAACAAAAGAGGTTCCCTGGAGGTGCCTTTTAGGTATAATTATAGGAGGGCTCAGCCTCCCATTTACAACCCTAAGTTTCACAAGAGCAAGCCTCGAGTTCCTAATTTCACTTAATATATATTCTATCCTAAGATAAATGGTCAGTTTGAAGAGAGTGTGTTCAGAATTTTAAATGTATATACATATAAGATCAAACTTATTTTTTGGGTTGCTCAAACCTGTATTCTTACTAAATTTTTGATTGCTTTATCTTTTTGTTTAATTAAAGAGTGTTGCTAAATTATTGGGACTCCATCAATTTCTCCCTGTAATTATGTGAATATTTCCTTTATATTCTTAAAGAATACTATTAGATGGTTTAAGTTGTTGTGGAATTGATCCTTTAATCATTATCCAGTTATTCTCTTTACCCCTAAAATGTTTTTGTCTCAAAGTCTATTCAGTCTTAATATTAATATTATTGTAGAAGTTTTATTTTACTTAGTATTTTCCTGGTATATCTTTTCAAATTTCTTTACTTTCAAACTTTCTCTTTCATTATGTTTTAGGTTTCCCGCCTATAAATAGCATATAGCTGGATTTAAAGAAAACACACCTAAGATACTTTTTTTTTTAAAAAAAAAACAGACTAGTTAAATTCATTTACATTTATTGTAATTGCTGATGTTTATTTGGATTTATTTCTACAATCTTATTTGTGTTCTCTTTAATATACTTTTTCTTGCAGTGTGTTTAAGACATCTATATCCATTTTGAGGGCATTAAGTTATTTCCCAGTATTTTCTTCTACTAATTTTGAAGTTTTTATTTTCATATTTGTCTTTCATTCACCTGACATTGATTTGTATATAAGCAGTGAGTAAGGATCCAATTTAATTTTTTTCAGGATAATTAACCATGTCAGATTTTTGTTAATTCTTGGTTTAGGAGTTTATGCGTTATCTGGAATTTTTAATTTAGGACTAGACTGACTCTCGCATTTGGTGGTCTTGGGATTTAGATGGTCATTGGAGATTTTTTTCCCATGCAGAACTTAGAAAGAGTACTAGCTTTCTTCCTGAATCCTTAAAAAGGTGACCAAAGTGATTATAGTCCTTATTTTCACATGAGATGGACTTTCCAGGATCTGGCCTTTTGTAGGCATCTCAATTACAGTTCTAGAAAATTATTATTAACTTTTATTGAGTGCTTACTAAGTGACAGCACTGTTCTAAATACTTTATATTTATTAACTAATTTAATAATTATATCAACTCTATAATGCTTATTTTATAATGATTAAACCAGGGCACAGAGGTTCAAAAATCCTGCCTAAGGTCATACTGCTAGTATGATGAAATTAAGATTTGAATTCAGGTTGAGCTCATGCTTTTAACATCTAAATTTTATCATCTGGTTTCTGTGACATCAGCTCAGGCATATAACACAGTTAATATTTCTTCCTAATTTCTGGCATCTGGAGATTTTTCTTCCTTTTGAACTTAGCTCCCAGGTATTCATGCCTAAAACTTAGGAGCCATTCTTGATCCCTTTTCTCATGGCCCTAGGTGCCCTGCTCCCACTCACTTCATCCAATCCATTACCAAATATTATTTTTATTGACATTTTTAATTTAGTATATTTTGAGTTGGAAGTTGATGGGGAATCTTAGGCTACTATATTACCAGTTCTCTTTTTAAAAAACACTCATTTAAGTTTTTGTCTTTGCTGCTCCATACTAGCTTTGTACAAAAAAATAAATCTCATCTTCATAAATCCATTGGTCAGTTTTCTGTTTTCATCTTGTTCCACCTCTAGCAGCTTTTAATATGGTTTTTTTTTCTTGAAAATTTCTCTTTACTTGTTTTCTGTGACAGTATTGTCTCTTAATTTTCCTCTTATCTTATTTGTCTTTCTTTTTCAGTCTTATTTGCTGGATTCTTTTCTAGCTGACTTTCAAATATTACCATATCCCAGACACTATTCTCAGTCTCATTCTCTAACTAAGACTCTTCCTGAGTGATCTTATTGCTTTAAATAATATGTATATTCTTTTGGCTTCCAGTTTATCTAGAACTTAATGTGTCCAAAAGATAACTCTTGTAGTTCTCCAACAAACCTATTCCTTTCCAAATCTTTCTTATTTCAGTTATTGATACCATTATCCACCCAGTTGCTTAGACCTTAAATCTAGGAGCTTTCCTAACTTCATGGCCCAAGACTCCTCAGCCTTCCATTCAATTCATCACTAAATATTCTCAGCTTCATTCTCAAAATACGTCCTTCATTTTTCACTTTTCACTGTCTCCATCACTATCACCCTTGTTTAACCACTGTTAGTATATCTCTGAAATACACAGTAGCTTCCTGTCTGATCTTCCAGAGTCCATTCTCAATACAAGAATGATCTTTATACATTTATAAAAACATAATTTCATGCCTCCACTTAAAACCCTCCAAATATTTTCTACTGAAATTTTAATAAAAATCCAAAGTTTTTTCTGTGTTGTGCAGTGGTAGATTAAAGAAGAAGCAAGAGTCAGGAAAGAATTCTGAGGGGGTGGGGGGATACAGAGTAAAAGCTATTTAATTCATGGTTGTATCAATTGGATGTGTTTGTGAATTAAGACTTTCTCATATACATAGTTTAATGCAAATTATTCTTTATAATGATTACTCAGGGATTACTCAGGGATGGGAATACTGTAAATTTTTGAAATATTTCAGAATCCTTAAAGTAACATTAAATTTTGGGTTGAATATTTTATTCTGTTCTAATATTTGAAAATTGGAAATTGGATTATACTATCTATATTTGTAATTCTTATTTACCAGAAAACCTCAGTTCATGACTATTCTACATGTTTACTGTATTAACTTCTTGGATAAGCATGTTATAAAACTTATGTTTTATCCACCTTCTAGTATTGCCTGGTGCAATTGAAAACCTCAACAATCTCAGCAAAGCGAAGATGAATGTTTCTGATCTGTGGAACGTTCTGTCTAGTTTGAATAGTAATTTAAAAAAAGATGAATTTGTAATTGCACTGCAACTAGCAACAGTTGATGGTGGGTATTCCAAATATTAAAATTAAGGAGATATACAAGAATATGCTTTATCGTCTGTCAACTTTTATTTGTCTTTGCATCTTGTATTTGGGTGAGATAGTGTTATAACATGGTTGAAATGCCAATATTTACACTTAGGAAATATAAAGTTCACATTGTTTGTCCTGTGGAAAAAGTATTAATATCTAATTTTTTGTTACTCTAAATTGATCAAATATGTATTGAGTACCTTCAAGTTTTATATCATGTTACTGGAAAATGACACATCCCAGTAAACACAGAGGGGATGATTAGGAAATATTAAGAGATCTATTTAAGTTTTATAACAACACTACTTGGGATATCCATACTGTTTTGTTGAAATAGACTTTTGTTTAATTTGCTAGAGAAACACATCTGCTACCACTTCTACTTGGTTAACAAGTAAAAAATGAATCAAATGAGGCAAAACAAAATAACATAAGCAAAGTTCACAAAAATATTGTAAAACAAAGACCAGAGTCTGAAAATCTAAAAAACACAAACATTGTTCACTGCTGACATTCTATATGCAGTAGAGAGAGTAAATAGGCCACAGGTGGACCTTCCAATTCCCTCATGTTCTTAGCACCTTGAAGTTGCAAATGTACTTTTATACTTCTTTATGTGGGATGTTTATGCAGAACTAGCTTAGTAACATGAGCAAGCTGTCATGGGTCTTTTTCAAAGAACTGTCTTTCTCTGTGAGCATTACACTTACCCCCTTTTTCTCCTTTAAGCTCCTGAAAATGATGGTGTGCTGTTTAAGGTTGGTAGTTTTGAACTTTAAGTGTATTGATTGTTTTGTTTATTGGGATGTTTGAGGTGGAAGGGTTGATGAAAACAAGGATATTTCCTACTTGATAATAGGGATTTATTTTCTCTTTGTTCCTCTGTGGCAAAATTTCAAGTTCTTTTGCTAGAGTGAATGGAAGTTGTAGGCAACATGTACCAGAAATATATTACACAGCATATATTTTAATCAGCAAAGTTTTATTTTATGAGCTATAAAAATAACTCCACTATCTATAAAAGTACTTGTGATGATAAAAACACATATACTGTGAGAGGACTGTGGGAAGATGGCAGAGTAGGAAGCTCCAGGAATCAATTCCTCCACCAGAATGACTAGTATACAGTCAGGAACTGTCTGAATCAACTATTTCAAAACTCTGGAGTCCAGGAGAACACTGTACAGCATCCAGGGAAGAGCAGAAGGAAGAGGATTGTAAATTATGGCAAATACCAGTAAATTGCTCTCTTCATGTGGTGGTTGCTGGTGCTCATATGCCCATACTCCACTCTCACAGCAGGCTGTAGTGGGCTCTGGCCCATGGTGTAGCCTGAAGGTGCCAGAAAGGGACAAAAAATCCACTTCACTGAGATCTGGGGTGGCCACAGCCTGATCGCTGATCACAACTTTTGATTAGTGACTTTGGATCACTAGGGGCCTGTCTCTGTAGGTGGCTGTTGTTCCAGCCTGCCCAGAGCAAAGGCAGTGGAACAGAATTAAAGATGGTACACTTCCTCAGAGCTGTGGAGGACAGTTGAATGGCTGCATTTTCTGGGGAAGTCAAGAAAGTGCAGCTTTGGGGAGCTGTGGAATAAGCTCCTGGCACCCTCCTTGGTCCCTCTCTCATCTCCTCTCTAAGGCAGTTTGGAGCCAGCCAGTGTTCCATTTATGGGTCCTGGCCTTTTCCCTCTGGAAAAGACTGACTTGGGAAACTCCTCTCTTGAGTGTCCCCCCCTCCTCCAGTTTTTGCCCTATAGGCAAAAGCAGCTTGAGACAAGGAAAGCAGTGTAATAAACAGTTGAGGTAGACAGCATGAGGCAAAGATTTACCTGCTTTTTATCCAGCAGTGGAACAACTGGGAGAGGGAGAAAGTCTGTCTCCTGGGAAGTAGAGGGGATATTCAAACTCCTGTGAAAAGGGAAACTCCTAACAACTACAAGCACAAGCACAGAAAAAGACACAGTCCCCAAAAGACAGGGAGTAACCTGCACTTAGCATTCACCTTCCTAATAGGAGGGCTGACACTCAAGAAAATCTCTGTCATATCACCAGCTGCTTACAAACTTAAGAAACAGACTTATTGGAATAAATCCCAGAGTTAAAATTTTAAAATATTAAAGTATGCAATGTGCAACAGAAGAGTACAAGAGAAACTAAGAAACAGGAAACAATGGCCCATCCAAAGGAAGAGGGTAAGAATCCAGAAAACACCAATGCAGAAGACGAGAATGTGGACATACAGAATAAAGCTTTTAAAAAAATCATCTTAAAAATGCTCTGTGAAGGGAAATACAGAGAAAGAACTAAAGGATATCAGGAAAACAATGAATAAGCAATATGGGAATCTTAGTCAAGAGATAGAAATTTTAAAAGGGAGGGTTTTAAGAGCAGATTGCAGCAGACAGAAGAAAGAATCAGTGAACTCAGAGACAAGACACTTGAAATGACTCAGGCTGAGGAGCAGGAAGAAAACAGAATTATTAAAAGCAAAAGCAGGAGGGAGGGGAAAGATGGAGGAGAGGTGAGATGTGGAATTTAGTTACTCCACTAGGGCAGCTGGTAAATAGCCAGGAACTGTGTGAAACAACTGTTTGGGGGACTTCTTTGACCAGACACACATTGTACACCAGTCTGGAACAGGTGGAACAGCTGAGATTGTGGCAAAGAATTTTAAGTTTCCCCAGCCTGGGGACTGGCGCCCTCACCCACAGGCACAGTAGACTGTTTTGGAGCTGTTTTCCTGAGGGAAAAAGAAGCAGTCTCTGCTGAGAGTAATGAGGAGTCATCAACCAGGCTCCATTTGCAGAATTAATCAACAAATTTGGACTGCTGAATAAAAGCTCCAAGCACAGAAAAATCAAGAGCAAGCATGAAAGGAACTGGGAGGTTTTGCCCCAGGAAAGAGGAGGTGGGGCTAAAAACAGCAACAGAAAGCAGAGACTTTTGGAGTTTGAGGAACTCCTTGAAAAGGGCTGGGTCTTAATAAGAAGGGGCACTTAGAAACAGGTACCAACTCTGGCTCTTGCTTGGCAAACCTAGGGAGCTGGGGTCTGGCTATGAAAAGGTTTTTTCCTTTTCTTTTCTTTCTCTCCATTTCTTTATTTTTTTTTCTCAATTTTTAATAGCCCATTGAGCTGCTGGAACTCTCAAGTTTCAGCCCTGCCCCAGTCAAGGGTGGAATTAAAGTTGTCTGAGAGAACTATTCAGGTGAAAGAGATAATTCCCTAAAGGGCCTATCTTTAAGCAAGGGAAAGTAACTCAGCAAAGCTACAACTGTGGGTGTAATCCCAGTGGAGAGGAGGCAGGGCTGACAGAAAAATAAAATAAAATAAAAAGAATAAATATGGTGGCTTTGGGAGTTGGCTGAGCACAGAGTGCTGGAAAGGGGCTGTACCCCAAGAAGGGGGTGTGTGTGTGCATAGGGCTGTGTACCAACTCTGGCTCCTGACCGGTGAAACTTGGAAGCTGGGGAAAAGTTCTGAAAATGTATTTCTTTTTTTTTTTTGAATTTCTTCTTTTCTTTCTTTTCTTTCCTTTTTTTTCTTTTTTTAACTTTTCCTCTTTTTAAAAAAACTATCCTAAGTAATTCACTAATGAAAGCCTCAGATATTTTCAGTTGACAGCTGGGCCCAGGCAAGGGCAAAGCTAAGATAGGTCTGAGACACAGCAATGAGTCAAGTAGGGGAGATAATTCCCTAAAGGTATAATTTCCCCAAGAAAAGGGGGAGTGGGGTCTATCTAAAGTGGCAGCCCTCCCTCAGAGAACTTAGAATCCTAGGGACTGGAAAACAGAAACAGCTTGAGTCAGCCACACCCCTGGCAGGGAAATGGGCTGCTGAGAATTAGAGGCACTGCATCTCTTTACACCAGTGGGGAGCTGTGGGCTGAGGAGCACCACCTGCTAGGCATGATAGGAAAAACACAGAGACTAGAAGATAGGAGGATCTGACAACCTGCTCGGTCTCATTCTCAGGGAAACTTGATACAGGTTACACCCTCCTCCTGAGACCTAGGCCTGTCTAGACTGGGAAAATCTTATTGGGACTGATCATAAATGGGGAGACCTCCTCATAAAAAGGTTACATAAAGGCAGGGCAAGAACCAGAAAAAACAGAGCTGAAAAGTTCTGATCAACTAAACAGAAGATATGCTAGAGGTCTAGAATAAGTTGAACTTAATGCCAAAGAACAGATATAGAACAAAGCCAACCAACAAGAAAACCCTAGTAAAAGAGTGAAAACAAGCTCTAGAATAAACTAATCAAGAAAATCAGATGCTAGACAGCAAAAGATCATGAGTCATACTAGGAAACATGGAAATATGGACCAGCCAAAAGAAAAAACTAACACTTCAACTGAGATACAGGAGTTGAAACAACTAATTAAAGATGTTCAAACAAATCTCCTAAGTCAAGTCAATGAGCTGAAGGAAAATGTGGCAGAAGAGTTCAAGGATATGAAGAAGACACTGGGTCACCATAAAGAAGAACTCAGAAGCTTGAAAGACAAATGGCAATCAAAGGCAAAACAGAAGAGATGAAAAGCACATTGGAGACATACAACAGCAGAATTGAAACAGGAGAAGAAAGTATCAGTGAGCTAAAAGACAGGACATCTGAAATCATACACACAAAAGAACAGATATGGAAAAGAATGAAAAAATACAAGCAGGGTCTTAGGGAACTGAATGAAAACATGAAGCTCATGAATATACATGTTATGGGTGTCCAAGAAGGAGAAGAGGAGGTACAAGGAGCAGCAACAATAATGGAGGAAATAATCACTGAACATTTCCCAACTGTTCTAAAAGACATAAAATTACAAATTCAAGAAGTATAGCATACCCGAAACAGACCAGATCCAAATAGACCTACTCCAAGACACATAGTGATCAGATTGTCCAATGAAGAAGACAGAGAGAATTCTGAAAACAGCAAGAGAAAAGAGATGCATCACTTACAAGGGAAGCTCAATAAGACTATGTATGGATTTCTCCACAGATTCCATGGAGGTGAGAAGGCAGTGTTATGATTTATTTAAGATACTGAATGAGAAAAACTGCCAACCAAGAATTCTATATCTGGCAAAACTGTCCTTCAAAAATGAGGGAGAGCAGGTGGGCAATATGGTGGCATAGGGAGGTGTGGAATTTAGTTAGTCCTCTAGAACAGCTAGCATATAGCCAGGAGCAACTAGTAAATAGTCTGAAACAACTGTTGGGGGACATCTGTGCCTGGGCAAACATCTTACACCAGTCTGGAATGGGTGGAATGGGTGAGGTAGCAGCAGAAGAACTGTAAGTAAAGCTCCCCAAACTGTGGAGCTGCTACCCCCACCCCCCTCACTTGCATGGCAGGATGTGTTAGAAGACTTCCCTATGGGAAAAAAAAGCAGTCTTCTAGGAGGAAGGGAAGGTAGTACAACCAAGCTCCAATTGCAGTTTTAGTTAATGAATCTGGACTACTGAATACAAGGTACAAGCACAGATAAACCCAGAGCAAGCAGGAAAGGAGCCTGGAGGTTCCTTCTGGCAGAGAGGAGGTGGGGCTGGTGGAAAAAAGTATGTAAATGAATAAAAACAGAGGCTTTTGGAATCAGCTGAGCTCAGAATACTGGAAAAGGTCTGTGTCTCAAGAAAAGTGGCGCACAGAACTAGGCACCAACTCTTGTTCTTGACAGGTAACTGGGGGGCTGGGGACTGGCTCTGAAAAGGGGATTTCTTTCTTTTTTCCTTTTTTTTCCTCTCAGTCTAAGTAGCTCATTAGAGAAAGCCTCAGGCCTTTTCAGTTGTCAGTGCTGACCCAGGCAGAGGTGGAGTTAAGATAGTCAGAGAGTCGAAGAAATCAAATGTAGCAGATAATATCTCTAAAGGGTTTATTCTCCTAAGAAAAGGGGGAGGTGGGGTCCAGTTCAAGTGGCTGCTCTCCCTCAGAGAACTCAGACCCTAGGGCCTGGGGGCAAAAAAACAGAAACAGCTTAAGCTTGGCTTCTGACACTCTCAGCCCCTGGCAGGGATAGGGTCTACTGAGAAATAAGGCAGTGCACCTCTTAACACTTGTGGGGAGTTGTGGACTGACAAGTGCCACCTGCTGGGCAGGATAGGAAAAGCACAGCATCTAAAGACCTCACAGGAAAGTCTGACAACTTTCTGGGTCTCATTCTCAGGGAAACATGATACTGATTACACCCTCTTCCTGAGACCTGGGCCCCTCTGATCTGGGAAAATCTGATTGGGGTAGATCAAGGAAACCAGATGCCCAGACAACAAAAATTATGAATCACATTAGAAAAAAATGAAGATATGGCCCAGTCAAAGGAACAAACTCACACTTCAAATGAGATACAGGAGTTGAAACAACTAATTAAAGATCTTCAAACAAATATGCTAAATCAATTCAAAAAGCAAATCAACAAGTTGAGGGAAGATGGATATAAAGAAGATGTTGGGCAAACATAAGGAAGAACTTGAAAGCCTGAAAAAACAATTGGCAGAACTTATGGGAATGAAATGCACAATAGAAGAGATGAAAAACAAAATGGAGACATACAGTGGCAGAGTTGAAGAGGATACAGGAACTAGAGGACACAGGATAGGATTCAGGAACTAGCAGACAGAACATCTGGAGTCCTACACAAAAAACAGATAGGGAAAAAAATGGAAAAAATATAAGCAGGGTTTCAGGGAATTGAATGACAACATGAAGCCCATAAATATATGTGTCATGAGTGTCCCATAAGAAGAAGAGAAGGGAAAAGGGGCAGAAAGAATAATGGAGGAAAAAATCACTGAAAATTTCCCATCTTCTGTGAAAGACATAAATTTGTAGATCCAAGAAGCGCAGCATACTCCAAACAGAATAGATCCGAATAGACCAACTCCAAGACACATAATCAGATTATCAAATATCAAAGACAATGAGAGAATTCTGAAAGCAGCAAGAGAAAAGTGCCCTGCCACATATAAAGGAAGCTCGATAAGACTATGTATGGATTTCTCAGTAGAAGCCATGGACGCGAGAAGGCAGTGGCATGATATATTTAAGATACTGAAAGAGAAAGAATGCCAATCAAGAATTCTGTATGCCACAAATCTGTCCTTCAAAAATGAGGGAGAGATTAAAATATTTTCAGACATACAGACACAGAAAGTTTGTGAACAGGAGACATGTGCTACAAAAAATACTAAAGGGAGCACTATAGGCAGATAGGAAAAGACAGGAGAGACAGGTTTGGAGAAGAGAGTAGAAATGAAGACAATCAGTAAGAGTAAATAGAGAGAGAGAAAAAATAAAAATAATATATGACATATAAAATCCAAAAGACAAAATAGTAGACAGCAGACAATACATTGAGTGAAATTAGCCAGAAACAAAAGGATGGATACTCTATGGACTCACTAATATGAACTAACATTGAAATTTGAGAGTTAAAGTTGAGAACACATGTTGTCAGGAGATGGAAAGAAGTTAAAAAATGGGCATCTGATGCTGAAGGAGTATGTTCTGGTTTGCTAATGCTGCCATTTTGCAGAACACCAGAAATGGATTGGCTTTTATAAAGGGGATTTATTTGGTTACAAAATTACAGTCTTAAGGCCATAAAGTGTCCGAGGTAAGGCATCAACAATAAGGTACCTTCACTGGAGAAAGGCCATTGGCATCTGAAAAACCTCTGTTAGCTGGGAAGGCACGTGGCTGGGTTCTGCTTGCTCCCAGGTTGCATTTCAAAATGGCATTCTCCAAAATGTCAGCATCAGTTTTCAATGCCTGTCTTCAAAATGTCTCTCTAAGCTGTAGCTGCTCTCCAGAATGTCACTCTCAGCTGCTCTGAGCTCCTCCTGTCTGTGAACTCTTTTATAGGACTCCAGTGATTTAATTAAGACCCACCCTGAATGGGTGGGGTCCATATCTCCATGGAAATAATGTAATCTAAGTTGGGTGGGACACATCTCCATGGAAACATTTAATCAAGAGGTCACACCCTAATCAAAAGATTAATCAATCTGCCCCCACAAGATTGCATCAAATAACATGGCATCTTGGGGGACATAATACATCCAAACCGGCACAGAGTATGAAAGATTCAACAGGATTGATTGTATAGATCCATAAATGGATAGCACAATACTGTGTGATGGTAGCACAATACTGTAAGTACACTGAGCAAAGATGACTGTGAGTGCTGTTGAAAGAGGAAGGCTAGAGGCACGTATGACACCAGAAGGAATGATAGAAGATAAATACTGGACTGTATAACTTTGTGAAACCTGAAGTGGTGAGTGATGTGATTAAATGTACAAATATAAAAATTTTTTACATGAGGGAGAACAAATGAGGGTCAACTTGGCAAGGTGTTGAAAATGGGATGGTATTGGGGAAAAAATATAATCAATGAAAACCAGAGACTGTAGTTAGCCATAACTTTGTAATATGCTTCTATTAATTGTAACAAAGGCCATATTCCAAAGCTAAATGTCTATAAGAGGGGGATATGAGGGAGGGGTATGGGATTCTTGGTGGTGGTGTGTTCTTCTGACCTTTTTATTGTATTATTTTATTTTTAATTTAATTTTTTAAAATTTTTATTTGAATTCTTTTTGGAATGATGAATGTGTTCAAGGGCTGATTCTGGTGATGAATGCTCAACTATATGATGATAGTGTGAAGAACTGATTGTACACTGTGGATGATTGAATGGTATGTGAATATCTCTCTACAGAATTGCAGGGGGAAAATAATCAGAGGGATACAAGTGCTGGAGAAAATGTGGAGAGAGGGATGTACCTATTCACTATTGGTGGGGAAGTAGAATGGTGCAGCCCATCTGGAGGCAGTGTGGTGGTCTCACAAGAAGCTAAGAATGGGGTTGCCATAAGTACCTGCAACCCTATTTTTGGATATATACTTGGAAGAACTGAGAGCAGGGATATGAATGGACATTTGCACACTGGTGTTTATAGCAGCAGTATTCACGATTTGCAATGGATGGAGGTGGCCTAAGGGTACATCAACTGATGAACAGAATATTGAACTGTGTTGTGTGCATACAATAGAATATTGAGTGTCTGCAAGAAGTAATGAAGTTGTGAGGCATGCAGCTAGGTGAATGGTCCTTGAGGACAACATTTTGAGTGAAATAAGCCAGAAACGAAAAAACAAACATTATAATGCCATTCTAATACAGACTAATTATAATGTGCAAACTCTGAGAATTGAATCTTAGAGCATTGGTTATCAGACGAAGACTTATTTTAAAGATCCCTAGATTGTAAGCTCTTACGGCAGTCACATCTATTCCTGAGTTGTAATGGTTATCTCTAAATTCTGAGATGCTGAGCTATTTGTGTATAATCTGGTCATTCTCTGGAACTTCGGGTATTTGTATGACACCTGAAACTCAGAGATAGAGTTTGGCAGCTATGAATGTCAATATTACCCCATACAGCAACTATTAACAAAGCTTAAGAAGAGTTCAGACTTCAATTAGAGATATGAATGAAGTGAATCTGGTTAGGACTGTGGCAATTCAGACTAAATGGTAAAGGATAATATTGACAAGTGTTTTAAAACTTCAACTTCTGTGTGAGACCAAAGGAAGAGATGTTGAGTTGGTGCAAAATCTGTATTTTCTGTAGCACACTATATAATTTAACTTGTGGTCAGTTTATTCCAACACCATATTTACATGGAACTTTGAATATGGCGTGAGATATGGTTGGTTTGTACAGGTTAGTGTGAAGCCCCAATACATCCTAAAGTAATTTGGCAGAAGAGTAAAAATGTATTTGCAAAGCCCCTTGAGGGACTGGGGAAAGATGTGGAGATATTAAACTTCCCTACTTGGGGAATTATTGATATTCTCACAATCATTGGGGACTACCAATTTAGAAGGCTAAGCCCTTGATCTTGGGGCTTGCCTTTAAGAAGATTGTTACTTCAAAGAAGAAGCTAAGCCTGCTTATAATTGTGCCTAAGAATCACCCCCAGAACCTATTTTGTTGCTCAGATGTGGCTTCTCTTTCCAAGCCAACTCTGCTGGTAAATTCACTGCCCTCTCCTCTATGTGGGACATGACTCCCAGTGGTGTGGATCTCCCTGGAAACATGGGGCGTGACTCCCTTGGATGAGCCTGGACCTGACATCATGGGATTGTGAAAGCCTTCTTGACCAAAATGGGGGAGAGAAATAAAATAAAATAAAGTTTCAACGGCTGAGAGATTTCAGATGGAGTTGGAAGGTCATTCTGGAGGTTATTCTTATGCATTATACAGATATGCGTTTTTAGTTTTTCATGTGTTACAGTAGCTAGAAGGAAACACCTGAAACTGTTGACTGCAACCCAGTAGCCTTGATTCTTGAAGAAGATTGTATAACTGTATTGCTTACACAGTGTGACTGTGTGATTGTGAAAACCTTGTGGCTCACACTCCCTTTATCCAGTGAATGGATAGTTGTGCAGAAAAATGGGGACAAAAATTAAATGAATAATGGGGGTGGTGGTGGAAGATGGGGGCGAAGGGATATTTTGGGTGTTCTTTTTTACTTGTATATTTTTATTTTTTAGTTTTTTGAGTAATGAAAGTGTTCAAAAACTGGTTGTGGTGATGAATGCACAACTATATGATGGTACCGTGAGGAACTGATTGTGCACTGTGGATGATTGTAGGGTATGTGATGATGTGCAACTCAAAGATCTAGAAAAATGACAGAATAATCTCCTCCTGTCCCATTGGTTTTGTTTCATTGTACTCATGTCCTCAGCTGGCATCATGGACCACGAGGAAGCAAGACAAATCATGCAGGAGGGAAAATCTTGGGATTCCTTTCCTAGGGATGTAACACTTTCATGCAAATAAAATGCCTCAATGGAATTTTTTTTAAAAATTGATACATTAAAATAGGGACATGCATGGAACAACAATGGTGAATGTCATGAACCACAAATATGATTAATCCAATTTTGTGCATCTCCCCCCTTAATGTCAGAAAATAAGCTTTTGAAATTCAATCCACCACCTTAAGATTAAAGTAGGAGAGCCAAATGATCATATCAATAAATGCCAAAAGGTGCATTTGAGAATTTCAACACAGTTTCATGATTTTAAAAAGCAGGAACAAGGGAGAACCTAAGGTGGCAGCTAGGAGAGACAGGGCAAAAAAACACCTCCATGAAAAATACTAGATAAAAGCCAGAAAGTGACCCAGAACACCAGTTCCAGTGATGCACCAGCTGAACAAGGTCTGCTAAATCCACAGGGACCATGCACTTGGTAAAACTGGGACTCTGTGTTCTGAAACAAGTGAGTAAGCCTGCTGAATATCCAGCAGCCACGTTGTGGTGTGGGGAAATCGTGGGTTAGCATTTGGAGGTGGACTAGTTCTTTTTAAAAAAACCCAAAAGCGGCTGCAGATATGGCAGTGAAAACCACACAGTGAAGTGTGGCAGGAAGAGGCTGTGTGAACACCTCAATATCTGGCATGGAAGATAGCCTCTTGTGCACCTGCTGCTAATTGTCTCAGAGCGAGGCAGGCAGAGGTGAGCCAAAAGGGGAAAATAACTACACCCTTTGCAGCCATCTTCCCAGCGGGCTGGGAACACTCCTGCCTGGTGCTGAAGCTACAGCCCAGAGCTGCGCCAAAAAAAACCCAGTGCAACGGGAAGTGTTTCCAGCAACACGTGCACATGCCATAATATTGGGCGTGGACAATAGCCTTTCGCGCACCCACAGCTAAGTGTCCTGGTGCTGGGAAGGTGGAGCTGTGCGAAAAGGGGGAAATTAACATGCCCCATACATCCATCCTTACAGCAGGCTGGGAATGCACCTACACGGCCCAGTGGCCCAGAGCTTCCCTTGAGAGATGATGCGCACTTGTGACATAGCAAACCTTCCCTCAGCAGAGGCCCTAGAAGGGCATGGCTTGGAAGAGGGACCCACTTGGAAATCCCAGGGACCATACACCAATACCAAGGACTTGTGGGTCAGTGGCAGAGACAATCTGTGGCAAGACTGAAATGAAGGTTTAGACTCTTGCAACAGCCTTAAATCTCCAGGAACACCTGGGAGGTGTGATTATTAAAGCTGCCCTCCCTCCCTAACTGCTCAGACACACGCCCCACATTCAGGGCAGACAGCACCAACAACACACCCAAACTTGGTGCACCAATTGGACCCTACAAGAATCAGACCCCCACACACCACAAAGACAAAGTTGGGGAGAACTGACTTGAGGGGAATAGGTGATTCGCAGATGCCTTCGGCTGGTTAGTTAGAGAAAGTGTACTCCACCAAGCTGTAGATCTGACAAATTAGAGATTAGTCTTTGAATAATCCTACATATCCTAAAAGAACCCTATCAAGTAAAGCAAATGCCAAGAGGCCAAAAACAACAGAAAATTTTAAAGCATATGAAAAAACCAGATGATATGGATAACCCAAACCCAAACACCCAAATCAAAAGATCAGAGGAGACACAGTACTTGGAGCAATTAATCAAAGAACTACAGGCAAACAAGGAGAGCATGGCACAGGATATAAAGAACATGAAGAAGAGCATGGCACAGGATATAAAGGACATGAAGAAGACCCTAGAAGAGCATAAAGAAGAAATTGCAAGAGGAAATAAAAAAACTGATGATCTTAGGGAAATAAAAGAAACTGTTGACCAAATTAAAAAGATTCTGGATACTCATAGTATAAGACTAGAGGAAGCTGAACAACGAATCAGCGACCTCGAGGGCCACAGAACAGAAAATGAAAGAACAAAAGAAAGAATGGGGAAAAAAATAGAAAAAATAAAAATGGACCTCAGGGATATGATAGATAAAATAAAACATCCAAATATAAGACTCATTGGTGTCCCAGAAGGGGAAGAGAAGGGTAAAGGTCTAGAAAGAATATTCAAAGAAATTGTTGGGGAAAACTTCCCAAACCTTCTACACAATATAAATACACAAAGCATAAATGCCCAATGAACTCCAAATAGAATAAATCCAAATAAACCCACTCCAAGACATATTCTGATCAGACTGTCAAATACTGAGGAGAAGGAGCAAGTTCTGAAAGCAGCAAGAGAAAAGCAGTTCACCACATACAAAGGAAACAACTTAAGACTAAGTATTGACTACTCAGTGGCCACCATGGAGGTGAGAATGCAGTGGCATGACATATTTAAAATTCTGAGAGAGAAAAATTTCCAGCCAAGAATACTTTATCCAGCAAAGCTCTCCTTCAAATTTGAGGGACAGCTTAAATTTTTCACAGACAAACAGATGCTGAGAGATTTTGCTAATAAAAGACCTGCCCTACTTAAGGTACTAAAGGGACCCCTACCGACAGAGAAACAAAGAAAGGAGAAAGAGATATGGAGAAAGGTTCAGTACTAAAGAGATTTAATATTGTTTCATTGAAGGACATTAAGAGAGAGAGGGAAAAAATATATCTGACAAACATAAACCAAAGGATAGGATGGCTGATTCAAGAAATGCCTTCACAGTAATAACATTGAATGTAAATGGATTAAATTCCCCAATTAAAAAGATAAAGATTGGCAGAATGTTTCAAAAAAAATGAACATCAATATGTTGCATACAAGAGACTCATCTTAGACACAAGGACACAAAGAAATTGAAAGTGAAAGTATAGAAAAAATATTTCATGCAAGCTGCAGTCAAAAGAAACAGAAGTAGCAATATTAATCTCAGATAAAATAGACTTTAAATGCAAGGATGTTATGAGAGACAAAGAAGGCCACTACATACTAATGAAAGGGGCAATTGAACAAGAAGAAATAACAATCATAAATGTTTATGTACCCAATTATGGTGCCACAAAATACATGAGACAAACACTGGCAAAACTAAAGGAAGCAATAGGTATTTCCACAATAATTGTGGGAGACTTCAACACACATCACTCTCTCCTATAGATAGATCAAACAGACAGAAGACCAATAAGGAAATTGAAAACCTAAACAATCTGATAAATGAATTTGATTTAACAGACATATATAGAACATTATATCCCAAATCACCAGGATACACATTCTTCTCTAGTGATCATGGAACTTTCTCCAGAATAGACGATATACCGGGACATAAAACAAGCCTGAATACGTTTAAAAAAATTGAAATTATTCAAAGCACATTCTCTGACCACAATGGAATACAATTAAAAGTCAGTTACCATCAGAGACTTAGAAAAATCAGAAACACCTGGAAGTTAAACAAAACACTCCTAAAATAAATGGTTTATAATGTAGAATGTAGGGGAACTAGCTATAGAGAGCAATTAATGAAGGGGGAACGATAACCCAGTAAGAATAGATAAGCTATTGTGGGTAAATTTAACATTCTGGGAATGCTCAGGAATGACTATGGTTTGTTAATTTCTGATGGGTATGGTAGGAACAAGTTCACAGAAATGTTGCTATATTAGGTTATTTTCTTGGGGTAGAGTAGGAACATGTTGGACTCCTTTGTTATGGTTTGTTTGACATTTTTTTTATTGTGTTTTTAAAAATTTTTTTTTTTGATATAGTTGATTTAAAAAAAAAAGTTAATTTGAAAAAAATATGCAGAGCCCCCTTGAGGAGCTGGTGGAGAATGCAGGGGTTTTAGGCTCCCCCATCTCGATGGTTGCTGATGTGCTCACAGACATAGGGAACTGGTGGTTTGATGGGCTGAGCGCTCTACCATGGGACTTGCCGTTGGGAAGACTGTTGCTGCAAAGGAGAGGCTAAGCCTCCCCATAATTGTGCCTAACAGCCTCTTCCCAAATGCCTCTTTGTTGCTCAGATGTGGCCCTCTCTCTCTAGCTAAGCCAACTTGAAAGGTGAAATCACTGCCCTCTACCCTACGTGGGATATGACACCCAGAGGAGTGAATCCCCCTGGCAATGTGGAATATGACTCCCAGGGAGGAATCTAGACCTGGCATTGTGGGATGGAGAACATTTTCTTGATCAAAAGGGGGATGTGAAAGGAAATGAAATAAGCTTCAGTGGCAGAGAGATTCCAAAAGGAGCCGAGAGGTCACTCTGGTGGGCACTCTTATGCACAATATAGACAACCCTTTTTAGGTTCTAATGAATTGGAATAGCTAGCAGTAAATAACTGAAACTATCAAATTATAACCCAGAACTCATGAATCTTGAAGACAATTGCATAAAAATGTAGCTTATGAGGGGTGACAATATGATTGGGAAAGCCATATGGACCACACTCCCCTTTGTCTAGTTTATGGATGGATGAGTAGAAAAATGGGGGAAGAAAAAAAGAAAAGAAAAGAAAAGGCACCCAGTGTTCTTTTTCACTTTAATTGTTCTTTTTCACTTTTATTTTTATTCTTGTTATTTTTGTGTGTGTGGTAATGAAAATGTCCAAAATTAATTTTGATGATGAATACACAACTATATAAGGGTACTGTAAACAATTGAATGTATGCTTTGTTTTGTATGACGGCATGGTATGTGAATATATCACAATAAATATGAATTAAAAAAAAGACATTATATACCCAATGGGCAGTTTGGAAGGAAAAAATAAAATTATACAACAGAGTTGAGGGAAGACATATATCCACAAAGATGGAGGAGCAGGAAAATTATTAAGAATCATATGTGACCCTTCACAGTAATATTTTCAGAAGATAGAAGAAACAGATTGTTTACCAGTAAAATTTTAACAAAATTCATCTCCAAACAAGATTATCAGACCAATAACTGAAGATGAGATTTGCAAATCTATTGAAGATCTAGAAACCAACAAGACTGGGAATCTTTATACTAAATTCTAACCAGCCTTTCAAGAACAGATGAGTCTGATGTTGTCATACACTGTTCCAAAAAATATAGAAAGCTCCCCACATCATTAATGAACTATGATAATTGTAAAACTAAAGAGTAGTACAACAAAAGGAAACCATAGGACAAGTATCGATGAAATGTTCCTATTAAAATCTTAGCAAATGAAAAAAAAAAAAAGGCAAAAAAACCAACCCAATCAAAAAATGGGCAAAAGACTTGAATATGCATTTCTCTAAAGAAGATATTCAATACAAATATCCATAAAACACATGAAAAGATGCTCAACATCATCAGCCACTTGGGAAATGCAAATCAAAACCACAATGTCATCTAATGGTTTTTTAGCTTTGGATTTTCACAATAAGTACAGTTAAATATGTTCAATTCTTTTCTGTTTAAGGTATTTGGAGTAAAAATTTTATATTAAAAAACACAAAACAAAAACAGGAACAAACTCTTATCACCTGATGAAGAGTATCTACCAAAAATAAATTGGAAAAGTCATCCTTAATGGTGAAGCATGAGAAACATTCTTTTTAAGTCTAGAAGGGGACAACGATGACCTTATCACCACGTTTATTCATCTTTGGGCAGGAAATCCAAGACAGACAATTTAATCATGTTACCTAATGACTCTTACTTTGGTCAGCATAACACAGACAACCAGAACGCAAGAATCACAACCACACAACTATAAATGGCTCAACTGCTGGAAAGTTATACAAATATTCAATTTGTCAACATTAAATTTCTTGAACTTGTCCCCTGTATTTGAATAATTGTCCTTGTTCTTAGGGAAAATACATGGATGTATTAAGTGTTATAGGAGCATGGTATGTGAAACCTACTCTCAAATATTTAGAAAATGATAGATAGATAGGCAGATGAAAGAATGATATAATAAATGTGGTAAAATGCTAAAAGTTGGTAAATCTGGGTATCTGGGAAGGGGGTATATTGGAGTTCTTGGTATTGTTTTTGTATTATTTTTGCAAATTTTCTGTAAGTTTGAAATTATTTCAAAAGAAGACATTTAAAAACAAACAAACAAAAAACACAATTAAACAAAAAAGCAAACATAGCTTAAAGTACCTTTGGGACACCATCAAGCATACCAATATACACATGGTGGGAGTTCCAGAAAGAGAAAAAAGAGAAGGAATATTCAAACAAATGAATACTGAGAACCTCCCAAACTTAGCAAAAAACACGAATATGCACATTCAAGAAACCCAGAGAACATCAAATAGGATAAACTTGAAGAGAAATACACCCCGTCATGTACTGATAACTCTATTGAACAAGGAGAGATTTCTGAAAACTGCAAGGGAAAGCCTATGTGTTATGTACAAGGGAGTCCCACTTAGACTGTGTGCCAGTTTCTCATCAGAAACCATGAAGGCAAGAAGGCAGTAGGTTGAAATACATGAAGTGCTGAAAGAAAACTGCCAGCGAGACTTGCTTTCAAAAATAAGGGAAAGATTAAGACATTCCCAGATAAATCAAAGCCGAGAGAGTTCATCAGTACTAGACTGCCCTACAAGCTCAAGGGCATTCTTCAGTCTGAAAGGAAAGAACACTAGACAGTGGTTCAAAGTAGCATAAAGTAATAAAGACCTCTGGTAAAGGTAACCATTTGGGCAATTGTAAATGCCAATATTATTGTAGTGTATTTGGTATGTAACTGCACTTCTTACTTCCTATAAAGTGCTATATATATATATATATATATATATATATATATATATATATATATAAGTCCTATAGGTGCTAAGCAAATGCATAAAAAGTAGTGATAAATCTATAGTTTTAAATATACAATATTCAAAGATATAAATGGTAACAAGTACCAACTACAAAAAATGATAAAGGTGGGAGACAGAGGAGTATAGGAAAAGTGTGGCCCTTCAACTAACTGTTCCCTGCAGCCCTAAGGAAGTACAGCATCTTTTAAGTTTCCATTGCCATCACTTCTTTCTGGGGAGTGTTGAAACAATGGCTGCCATCAGAGCCGTGCCTACAGTAATCTGAAGGTGCTAATCAAAAGCCATTCCCAGCCTTGTTCTTGGGGAAGAGTATTTTTATGTCCTTTTGTGTCCCTTATGTCACTTGCAAGCTAGCCAGGAGCTGGACCCCATGGCGGTCTGCTGCATGAGTTCGAGATGGGTGCTGGGAGCTGCCATGTGGAGAGAGAGTAATTTACTGTTCTTTACCATGATTTATCAGCCTCTTTCCCTTGCTCTTCCCTGGATGCTGTACAGTGTTCTTCTCACTGCCGCAGTTTCAAAATAGTTGTTTCAGACAGTTCCTGCCTGTTTAATAGTTGCTTTGGTGGAAGCACTGAGTCCTGGAGCGCCTTACTCCACCATCTTCCCACAGTCCATCTCATGACATGCTTTTATAGAAGAGTATAGTTTGTAAAAATTCAAGTGTTAAGTTAAAAGCCAAGGTAGAGAGAAAATATGACATCAGTAATTGTAGTTATATATTTAAACCATAAGCAGACACTTAGCTGTGGTGGTACGCCTTGTTGGTTATACCTTCTTCCAGTCTATAATCATAAACTAAAGTGATTGTACATCTTTGAATTAAGCATCAATGTTCCTAGCTCTGAGAGCAAAGTTGCTTCTGTCTTCTGTGTTTGTCACTGCAAGAAAAGACGGAGGTTTATTTTGCTGTTTTAGTATATCTAGGAATATGGGTTGCATAGATTCTCTTGAGTGATAGAAATTGGGAACACAGGCTGACTTCTACTTGACTTACTAATTCCATAAAATCAAGCTTTCATTACTCAAAAGTGGGAAAAGGAAATATGATTGTTATGAGTAAATTGATTCACTGGATCCTGACTTGTGCTTTGTGAGGCTGCTCTATTAAAAATGTTTTTCTTGCAGAAGATGACAAAGTACAATTTGAAGAAGTGGTGAAGAATATGCCTGATGCCTCAAGGTTAGAAGGTAAGTGCTGAATTATTTGAGACTGATGAATTTATTTTTATGGAATGGAAGTCTTTTTTATTTTTTAAAAATAGCATTTATGTTTCTGCTAATTTCTGGTTAAATTGTTGGCATTGATCTGCTTTTGGGGAGTTAAAACTTAATTTTGATTAAAAGTTAGCAGCTTCCATAATGAAAGAAATGTTTTTTTTCTGGATAAAGGGGACTACTTAAAGCTATTTATGCCTTTTTTCCCCCTGGACTTGATGGAAAGTCAGCTACTGGCTTTTTCTAGATATGAATATTCAATGTATAATGTTAAGCCTAAGACTTAGGACTCCTTCCTGTGTATAGGTATTGTAGAATTTCTCATAAATCTGCTGTTTCCTTTAGTAGATGTTCCTTGTCTTCCTTTCTTTAGTTTTAGTTAAATGTAATAGTGTGTGCATTTTGGTAACACAGTTTTTGTCTCCTTGACTTCCATTTTATTTAAAAGTTAAAAACACAGGACTAAAATCAATGAAAATAGGGGTTTGAGTACTTTTTTGTTTGGAGAATATGTTTACAACTTAGTATTGCTGGTAATTCATTTGAATAACCATGTGAATGACTATTTCGTCAGTGAGCACTCTCAGTAAAAGAAAAACAATGCAAATAAATGTTTAGGAAATCAAATGCAGGGTCATTTCTGTGCACAAAGAAATAGACAATTTTCACATTTTCAATATCCTGTCTGTCCTGGCATATGAAATTCCTGCCATTAAAGTTTCTCTTTTAGGTTAAGAAAGACATTTAATAATTTCCTGTTAAAATATAAATATGTTATGTTGGTCAAGTAACCTAATTATCAACATGGAATATTAATTAGATTAGCTATATGCTGTAGGAAACAATGTACAGAAGTAAAAAAGAGCATGGGCTATGGAATAAGACAGATTTGGGCTTGTGTTTCTTCCACTTACCAGGTGGGTGATCTCTTTTAAGTTGTTCTAGTTTCCTTATCTTTAAGATGAGAAAGCTAATAACACCATCTTTCTCATAGGGTTGTTGTCAGGATTGAATGCAGTAACACATGTAAAGCATATAACCTAGTACTAGGCATATATTAAGTGGTAGTTATTTTATATTTAACTTTGAAATCAGAGAGCATGGCTCAGAAAGGCTGGTTTCAGGCTAGGTAACTTCATCAGGAGGAAGGAAAAAATTTTGAAATTAAGCAGTTAAGGAGGGAGAGCAGATATGGGTGAGGTACCTGAATCTGGGGGATGGTGATAGGGGTTAGGGGTACAGAGTTGTAATCTGCCAGCCGGTGTTGTATAAGGCCAATAACTACTGGGAAGTAGTGCCACCTGAGCAGGAAAAAGTTAACATAGCAGATCTGAGACTACAATCTTTAGGGGAGCCTGCTGGCACAGTAGGCTGGAGTCTAGTGAACTTGGCTTTCATAATGTTCCCTCCATTACTAACTAATGAGAATGGTTTACTGTGCCTGGACTACTTGTTGGAGAATTCGGAGGAGCCAAGAGAATAGGCATAGGGTATATAAAGTTCTATTATTTCCTTCAACGTATACAAATATAGTTATAAGGGGCTGTGGTCTGATTATGATCTTGTAGTTTAAGATTTTAGAGGTAAGGCTAACAATTCTAGGTAATGATGAGGATTAATGGTAGCCGTTGGTGTGGACGAATTTGGGAAGGACATGAAGGCTTTTTGGAGTTAAAAGGTGGGTAGGATCATTGTTGGATGATAATAGTATATAGGGGGAGGAGTGTGATCAAGGTGCCAACATCTTCGGAGAATGTGAAGGAGTGATCAGAAAGTGGTAGATGATGGTGTCAGGAAGGTGGTATAGTTGAATGACAGATATGAGCCCAAAGGGGAGGTTCGGGGTTTCACTGAAGGTGGAGCTAAAGTGGCCTGACAGCAGCAGCAAAAAGCTAGGAGAATGCTGCTCGGCTTCCTGGTCCTGTGGTATGTGAAACATGGTAAAATAAGCAGGTTCACACGAGATGGTTGTGCAAGGGAACTGTTTTTAAAGGAAAACCAAGTTAAAGATAAAGAAGCAGAGGAGATAGATTTCAGGTGCTAGCAAAGCTCAGATTGCCTTCTGTGGCTGCCTCCCAGTAGTGGTAGAGGGACAGGAAGTGAGCCAGAATCTAAGACACAAAGAAGCTGTGATTATTTCTTGCAGCTAGTTTCTGTTGGCTTTAATAATAAAAATGGTCATAATTTTACTGCTATTAATATAATATTAAGTAGTACTATATGCCTAACACAGTTTTAAGTGCTTTTCATGTATTATTATAATTAAACTTCACATCAGCTTGTGGGGTAGATATTTATTATCATGCCATTTTAGAGATAAGACTACTATGGGGGGGGCTAAGTAGTAATAATTTGTGCATAGGTAGTAAGAGGTATAACCAGGATTTGAATTCAGGTCTATCCAATTTAACCTCTGATTCCTTTGAGAGGACTGCAAATGAAGCAAAATTATAGATGGTAGGATATAGTTGGGTCCTGCTAGAATGAAGAGGAAAAATGAAAATGCACCCTTGTGAATTTTGTTTCATATTTTATATTTCTGATAATTCTGAAATTTATTTTACCTTTATCAGAATGAGTTAATTTTGTTTCCATTAGAGCTCCATGGCAAAATAACTACTTTATATAATTGCAGTGAAAAAAATTCAGCTATATGTATCATTTTGGTCATGATAATTTTATGCCAGTCTCAGAGAAAACATGGTAGAACAAGAAGTCACCACATATTGTGCTGCTGGCCATATAATTCCCTTAGGATTGCATTTCTTGCTGAGATTTCTTCAACTTCAGTTCAGGATGTGGTACTAAATCACGGACTTCCAAGTCTTTAGTGATAGCTACTATTGTTTTTAAAATCAGAAGTTAGTTCAATTACCAAATAACCTATTTCTGTCTATTTTTAGAGCTAAAGGAGGTTGTCTCTGCCCTCAGTTTGCTTGAAGGTGACATGATAGCTGGGAAGAACTTGGAAGACTTTCTAAGAAATATTGGGATTAAGTCACATAAAGAAGAGGCAGAGAAAATTCTTCAATCAGATTTTGTTTCTGGTAAGTGTTAAGTAGTACTATCATTTTCTGTAGAGCACCTATCAAAAGGCATGCAAAGTCTATTTGGGCAAATATCTCTATTGTTATTTGCTTATATTACTGTAAATATCATCTTTGAAAAGGAGCCTTAGCTTTTAAAATTTGCTGCTTTGCAATTATGAGAATACTTCTAACAAACTGTAAATTTTGTGGGAAGTGGGCTTGTTGGAATGCATCAAAGAAAATCCTTTTTCCTCAGAGATAATCTTGATTTACTGACTGAAGAATAGCTTAGGAATTCATGTTCTGTGAGTAAGCATTCTGGCTTTGAACCTTTGGCTGAGTGAAATTACTGGACCTTATAAGTTTCTTGGTGCTTTAGTTCCCTTACAGGTAGAATTAGGACTAGTATATCTACAACCTTGTACAGTTGTTGAAGGCATAATGAATCCAAAATACATTGTAAATAAAGGGTTCAAGTAATATATAAAAATTATATGCTAATTTTTAAACTAGTCTTTTAATGCTACCTTGTCAAGCACTTCTTTTCTGTCACTTTTCTCTCTTTTCCTCCCAGAGGACAGTATGGTGAATGTTAAAGACTGTCTGAGGACTTTGAAGGACACCCAGAAATTTTCTAATTTTATCGGTAAGAGCTTTATGCTAAAACTGTTAAAAGACAACAATGCAGGACAAAAGGTCATCTAGTCAAACACTATTTCTAGTACTTAATCTTCTTTTTAGTATCTGTGCCAAATGTTTGTTTTATCAGTACTGGAATGTGTCCAGTTATGAGGAATTTACCAAATTTTTTTATTTTAAACTGAGAATTGTGCATTTGTGACTGAAAAAATTGGGAAAATCACAAGATTGTGGTCTTTCCCAGTAATTAATTTAAGAAGTCTTTATTGTATTCTAATGACACATTTTTAATGTTGTAGAAAAAAATAGATGACACAGAAATGTGAAAAATATGAAGTGTGGCAAGCCTCTTGTAGGTCGTGCTCTGGAAACGTCTGTTAACATTTGGTAAATATCCTTTTAGACTTTTTTCTTTATATCTATGAATATTTGTGTATTTTGCAATGATTAAAATTGGATCATTTAGTCCATAATATTCTATAATATGCTTTTAAAAAAATTGATAGTTTATCTTGGACATTTGTTCCAGTTTATATCATATAAGCCTACTTCATTCTTTTAAAAGACTACACAATATTCCATTGTAAGGATGTGCTCTAATGTTATCCCCAACCCTTTTGATGAACATTTAGGTTATTTCCAGTCTTTTACTATTACAAACATTTTGATGAACACTCTTGTACATATACCTTTGTGCACATGTGTACAAAGTATTTCTGTAGGACAAATTCTTAGAAGTGGAATTGTTGGGTCAGAATGTATGTGGATTTAAAATATTAATAGCTACTGCCTAATTGCCCTCCTAAAGGGCTTTGCAATTATGAGAATACTTTTAACAAACAGTTATAAATTTTGTGGGAAGTGGGCTTGTTGGAATGCATCAAAGAAAATCCTTTTTCCTCAGCGATATCTTGATTTACTGACTGAAGAATAGCTTGGGAATTCGACCTTAAAGGGTTGTAAAAGTTCCCACTTTCTTCAATAGTATTATTTTAAAAAATTCTGATAGTAAAAAAAAGGTGTTTATTTATATGTGCTTCTTTAATTACCAGTGAGATAAACATTTTTTATGCACTTTTGACTGTCTTTGATCATTATTTAGTATGATTGTCCTTCTTGTATCAATTTGTAAATAACTTTTTTATATTTTAGGGGCATTAATGCTTTATCTTATAGTTTTTCTTAGTTTATGATTCATCTTTTGACTTTGTTTTTGATTGGTTGCTTTTTGCCATCATCTATGTTTTATTTTGTTAATTTTGGTTAATTTGTATTCTCCTAGGAAATTTTTTTTTTTAATTAAGGTTTTTCATTAGAATATTAGTGAAGTCCTATGCACTTATAATTCTTTTTAGTTTTTTGTATCTGTGGTATTTTATCATTCTTAAATTTGTGTATATGTGTTTTTTACCTTTTCTTTGTTAGCTAGTGTTTTATTTATTCTCTTTCTTTTTAAAGCACCAACTCTTTGATTTATCTTTTATTGTTTTGTTTATATTCTTTAAACAAGTAATTTCTCTTTTATCTTTATTATGCCTTTTATATTGTTCCCTTACGCCCATTTTGTAGTTTTTCTAACTTCTTGTTTAAAGTATTAGTTTATTTCTGCAGTTTTTCTTTCTGGGTAATGAGCATGTTTAAGATGATCAGTTTTCCTTTCTGTAAAACTTTGGTATATCTAACAGTCTTTGGTTTGTTGGGCTATTAAAACTGTTTTGGGTAATTATTTATTACGTATGGTGTTATTTTCTCAAGATTTCCAGTTGTGTTTTGATTTTCTCTTTGATCCAAGAGTTGTTTAGGAGACAGTTTTAAATTTCAAAGTAATTTACATTTCATTGATGCTGATGTTTGTTTATTTCTAGTTTTATTGTATTGTAGTCAGAGAATGAGACCTGTAGTCGTGGGTTTGAATAGTTCCCTAGTTCATTAGAGTTGGAGTTCCTTTGATTCTTATATATTTATTTAAAAATCATATTTGTGGATTCCAGGTAATTACTGTTTGTCTTAGAAGTCTTTGTGGCTTTCTGAAGTAGGTCATTCCATAAGTTTGGACAAATATAGCCCTAGAAAGTTATTCTGCAAATTTAATGAAAATCTTCCTTTATAAAATTCCATTCCTGGAAACATTTAGCATTTTGATTCTTCTTTCATTTAGTAGCCCTCTAGAAATGTGAAGAGTAATCTTTTCCTGTCTTGCCTTCGCACTAAGTCATCTGTCTCTAGACTCTCTTCAATTCTTTTTAATATGACCTATTGTTGAAACTTTAATAATGACTAGTGAGTGTATCATAGAATGAAACTGTCTGTTAAATTGCGTTTACTTTTACATAAATAAACTAGTAATGTATTATCTGTTTTTTTTTAATGAATCCTGGGGAATGCCTTTTTAAAAATGCACTGTAGAAATGTGAATTCTTCTTTTTAAAATTAAGGGGGTGGGGGTTCCTACTCCAAATTTTTGGTGTTACTGGGTTAAACATGAGAAGATCCTATGATGATTTACTAAGCTGGGTGAAGCTGGCTGACAGAAGTAAAGGGTGTAAGGAAGAAAAGTGGGAAGGGAAGATTTGGGGTTGGGGAAGATTTCTGAAGAATGAAGGGGACTTTTTACTAAAATGGTGAGCTCATTAACAGAATAACTAGAGGAACTTCAGAATACTGTTGTTCATAAAGGAATAGCCCACCAAAAAAAAAACCACACATTTAACAAAATAATTTAAGAATAAAGAAAAGGGGCTATAGCAAACTAGAGGAATGGAGAATGGACTGCTCTACTCAGGGGAAAATGGTTAAAGAGCCAAGGACCTCTAGTCAGAATTTAGGGAAATCTGTTAACCTCCCTATGCCTCTGTAGGGAGGCATGTAAAAGACAGAGAAAATGTATCAGGTTGTGATTTTCTGAATCTGGAGGTGATGAATTAGAAACACTTTGTAATTTGAAGGTGTAATGAGAATACTTCAGTGGAGATAAACTGATGTGATTAATTTCTCTTTTGTCTATGAAGAAGCTGCTTTTAATACATGAGAAGGCAAGTATGATGTAATGAAAATTTTGAAATGAATACTAAATATTTAACATTCATAAGATTTTAGAACTGGAAAGTGCCTTATGTAAAATGATGTAACAGAATTCATAAGTCTTCTGTTGAATAGTATGAGTATAAGTTACATATTAAAAGCATTTTATACAAAAGTTAAAACTCCAATAAATTAAATTTTCAAGTCATCTAAATGCTACTGAGGTTTGGAAATGATTTCTCTTACAAGTAAATAGTAGGATTTGCAAAAGAAAGCTTTTACTTTTTTTCCTCAGAAATAATCATGTTGCTTACAAAGATGTCATAATTTTTGATAGGATATTAAGTGAAAACTTAAATTAACATAAAGTTCTATATACAGCATGTTTAAAAATCCCTCAAAGTGGGATCAGACACCCAGGGAAGTGAATCTCCCTGGCAACGTGGAATATGACTCCCAGGGAGGAATGTAGACCTGGCACCGTGGGACGGAGAACATCTTCTTGACCAAAAGGGGGATGTGAAAGGAAATGAAATAAGCTTCAGTGGCAGAGAGATTCCAAAAGGAGCCGAGAGGTCACTCTGGTGGGCACTCTTATGCACACTTTAGACAACCCTTTTTAGGTTCTAAAGAATTGGGGTAGCTGGTGGTGGATACCTGAAACTATCAAACTACAACCCAGAACCCATGAATCTCGAAGACAGTTGTATAAAAATGTAGCTTATGAGGGGTGACAATGGGATTGGGAAAGCCATAAGGACCAAACACCACTTTGTCTAGTTTATGGATGGATGTGTAGAAAAGTAGGGGAGGGAAACAGACAGACAAAGGTACCCAGTGTTCTTTTTTACTTCAATTGCTCTTTTTCACTCTAATTATTATTCTTGTTATTTTTGTGTGTATGCTAATGAAGGTGTCAGGGATTGATTTAGGTGATGAATGTACAACTATGTAATGGTACTGTAAACAATCGAAAGTACAATTTGTTTTGTATGACTGCGTGGTATGTGAATATATCTCAATAAAATGATGATTTAAAAAAAAAAAAAAAAAAAAAAAAAAATCCCTCAAAGTAAAAGCCAAGACATTTAAAAAGAAGAATGGAAGGAAACGTGTCAAAATATTAACAGTGGATTATCTTTGAAAGGTGGAATTGGAATAATTTTTTTTCACTTTTTTGTTTATCAAATTTTCTTTGATGAATAAATATTATCAGAATTTTCTTTGATGAATAAGTATTATTATAAGGTAGAATTTCATTTATCATGAATGATTGCAATTTCAAAATTAGTGATGGTCATTGTAGTTTGTCTAGACAGTGCTGTTCAATAGAACTTTCTGTGATGATGGGAAATATTCCATAACTGCCTGGTTCAATTTGATAGTGATTAACCACAAATGGCTATTTGATACTTGGAATGTAGTTAGTGTGACTGAGAACTAGGTTGTAAGTTTATGTGATTTAAATTTAAATAGTCACATGCATCTAGTAACTACCATATTGGACAGTATTTTGATGTGTTAAAAAGATTTAGATCCATGTGCTGAATCTATTGTATGTATATTCTCTGTGTATTTGTAGCATTGAATGAGGCCATCAATACAGTAGACTGCATGAAAGAAAGTGATCAGTCTGATAAAGACAAATATTCAGATGGGCTTGAAAATACTGATGGACTTTATTTTACTGATGATACCCTTCAAGAGACACTGGATGATTCCCTTGTTGAGGGTAAGTTGATTGTGAAGACAATGAGCAGCTTGTAATAGAAATTTATTCTATTTGGTTAGCAAATTTTTATCCAAGGATTTCAAAGTTTTTTTTTTTTTTTTTTTTTTTACCAAATAATAATGAACTCTAAATGCTAAGTTCCTAAGTAACACTGTAAACTTGTTGAAAAACTGTTTACTATAGATGTGATTTAGGAATCTCTCTTACAGTATATTCAAAGAGCTTTAGTTTTTACGGTATCAAATTATTAATAGTGAAACTCCTGACAATGATTGTGTTTTATATTTTAAATTGGCCTGGGATCAACAGGACTGCAAGTTGTGCTTGCACAGAGGTGCCTGGTTGCGAAACTGCAAGTGTAGGCTGAAATGCAGTCCATACTCCATTATGCTTTCTAAACCTTGAACCTCATTGGTGGATTACAGCTGACTAGAGGAACGTTTACCTGTTTTGTAACTGATGCATAGAAAGGGAGTGCCTCTTTCCAATTCACACAGAAGTACAGTATGAACTAGCAAGGCCCTGGAGATCAAGAGCTTCAATCTCAAATTCTAACCTTTAATTGTTCACCTTTCAGTTGATAGAAACCTTAAAACTTCTACATGTAAAAGCCATAATTATTATTTGAAAAGATTATAGCTCACTCCATATTTAAAGAACTGATTCAGTTAAAATCTTATAACAAATATCAATAGCCCATCATGTTTTCTATGCCATGAGATATTCTTGTTTCAAATACTGTTTGAAATAAGTGGGTCATCAATTATAAATAAAAAATATTTTCTTTTTTTAGCAGGCATTTTGGTTCAGGTAAATATTTAACTTGAGGGTTTACCTATAATGGACTTTGGACAAATTATTTTGCATATATTTACATAATAATATCTTGAGTATATTTATTTCTCCTTGTTTATATTAAAGAAGCTGCTCACATCTTGTCGCATATAGGTATACCTAACTTGGAGTGTGCCCTGAAAAGTTTGAATAGTAATTTAACTGAAGAGAACGTCAATGAAACCCTTAAAGGTTGTGTCATCATTAATAAGCATTTTTGGCTAGAGATTCTTCATATTTTTCTTTATTTATGGGAAGCAGTCTTAGAGTGCATGTATAAGGGTAAGATGCTAAAGGAAGTCATCCTTCTACTGGAGGTTTAGGTGGATACAAAGTATGGCCAAAATAGCCTACCAATTTAAATATTTATTGACCATATCTAACTGTTCCTACTCATTTGGCTACTATATAAACTCACTTAGAAAATTATTCATTACTTATGAGCATGGATGGGAAAATACCATACATTATATAATGAAGCAAAGATATGACACCAGCAGCTTCATTTTAATATGGGATCTTTCTTCAGAGGATATCCACTTTTATCTGTCCTTTTATAGCACGTGTCCCATTTTTTTAAATCAAATGCAATACATGAAGGCTCACTACATTTTTAAAGAGCATTTATTTACTTTTAGTCATTGTTTCCAAGTGGGCCCATATTTACCTTTGTTTTCCATCTTTAATTTCATGTAATATGTACTTGATGCTCTTTCCAATACACATCCACTCTTAGGAAGTCAGATCATTTGGGAATACTTCTAGAAGTTGTCGAGTTTCATTGGTTTAGGTAATTGCTTCAGCTAACAGATATACTTTTGCATACGCAGGTATACTGATAGAACATCCCTATCATTCTCATATAGTGTGATGTTTTTCCTGTTTGAAAATCACAATATTTATAATTAGTTTATCTTTTTGCTATTTTCTTATATAGCTAATCAATAGCAGCGGCAGTTCTTCCTCAGCTTTTTCCAGTTTTAGGGTAGATAGGTCCTTGCTTTTCTGCCCCTGCTTCCAAAACACAAAGCACACACTGGTGGTACAGAAGTTCTATTCTAGCTCACAGACTAAATTAGCCACAGTGGCACCTCCACTCTACAAAGAATAAATGATTATAGCTAATACGTAGTGTATCATGGACATGATATGAAGAGTATGAAGTACTTTAAGTGTGTTAATTCATTTAACCCTCTCAAATACTCTAAAAGGTAGGACTATTGCTGTCTCCATTTTACCTGTGAGGAAGTTGAAGTGCAAAAGAGGTTAAGTGACTTGTCCAGTGTCACAAGTTAGTAAGTGACAGAGCTGGTATTCAAAACTAGGCTATCTGCTTCAGTCTCTAATATGATACTAGAATAAGTGCCACAGTATTGACCATTGGATTTCAGCACAGTTTTTATTGCTGCTCTGCTATCCTCTTGGCTTGAAACATAGAATCCTCTTGTTTTTCAAGTTGTTCTTCTTTGTTCAATGCTTTATTCTAATAATGTAGTTTTCTATGCCTCAGTTTCTAAATTCCTGTCAGTCCTAGGTCAAAACACTGGGTTATACCTTTGTTTTCTTTCTGATTCTCTAGATTCCCCATCCACATGCCCTACTGCTTAAGATATGTTGCTCTTGAGACCCAGGTGCCTTTTCTTTGAATAATGATTAGAGGCGGGCCCAACTTCTTGGATACCAATTCATGCCTGACTGTATTGTTTATGTTTTCCTTGTGGGAAGGACCACTGCCAGACTCTGGCCCAGTTTTTCTTGTGAACTATCTTGCTTCCAGTAAACCACCATGCGTCACTGGTGAATTGGCTTGAGATACAAAACATTAATATTCATAGGCATTTTTGGCTTCAATAGGTTTAAAGATTTTTTGATTAATATAAAGACCAACATGTTACTTGTAGAGATTAGAAGATATTAATAAATATTTCATATTCCATAAAGTATTATTTAAAAAGAAACAAGAATATAAATTGCGATGAGATGTGAAAAGGCTGTGATTCCTTACTTACTAAAATAATAGTGATGATGCGTTACAATACAAAAATGACCTAGGAAACGTACCAGTATTCCAAAATATGCCCTTCTTTCAATTGTATACCATTTACATTCTTAGTGTTGATTTTAATTTTTTTAATTCATTTTTATTGAGATATATTCACATACCATGCAGTCATTCGAAGCATACATTCAATTGTTCGCAGTACCATTATATTGTTGTGCGTTGATCACCAAAATTAATTTTTGAACATTTTCATTACCACACACACAAAAATAATAAGAATAAAAATTAAAGTGAAAAAGAACAATTAAAGTAAAAAAGAACACTGGGTGCCTTTTTCTTTGCCCCCATTTTTCTACTCATACATCCATACACTGGACAAAGGGGAGTGTGGTCCATATGGCTTTCCCAATCACATTGTCACCCCTCATAAGCTACATTTTTATACAATTGTCTTCAAGATTCATGGGTTCTGGGTTTTAATTTGATAGTTTCAGGTATTTACTGCTAGCTATTCCAATTCATTAGAACCTCAAAAGGGTTGTCTATATTGTGTGTAAGAGCACCCACCCGAGTGACCTCTCTGCTCCTTTTGGAATCTCTCAGCCACTGAAACTTATTTCATTTCCTTTCACATCCCCCTTTTGGTCAAGAATATGTTCTCCATCCCATGATGCCGGTTCTAGATTCCTCCCCCGGAGTCATATTCCACATTGCCAGGGAGATTCCCTCCCCTGGGTGTCAGATCCCACGTAGAGGGGAGGGCAGTAATTTCACCTACCAAGTTGGCTTAGCTAGAGAGAGAGGGTCACATCTGAGCAACAAAGAGGCATTGGGAGGAGGCTCTTAGGCACAATTATAGGGAGGCCTAGCCTCTCCTTTGCAGCAGCAGTCTTCCCAAGGGCAAGTCCTGTGGTAGAGGGCTCAGCCCATCAAACCACCAATCCCCTATGTCTGTGAGCACATCAGTGACCATTGAGTTGGGGAAGCCCCACACCCCTGAATTCTCCACCAGCTCCTCAAGGGGGCTCTGCATATTTTTTTCATTTTTTTAAAACTAATTATTTTTTTAAAAAATTAGCTATATCAAAAATAAAAAAAAAAAAAATTTCAAACCAACCATAACGTAACAAGGGAGTAAGAAAAAGAAAACTAACCTAAAATAACTACTTTACTTCCAACATATTCCCATTCTACCCCAAGAAAATAACCTAATATAGCAACATTTCTGTGAACTCATTTCTGGGCATTCCCAGAATGTTAAATTTACCTACAATAGCTTATCTGTTCTTATCGGGTTATCATTCCCCCTCCATTAATTGCTCTCTATTGCTTGTTCCCTTACATTCTACATTATAAACCATTTATTTAACATTTTTCAATGTTCACATTAGGGGTAGCATATAATATTTCTCTTTTTGTGCCTGGCTTATTTCGCTCAGCATTGTGTCTTCAAGGTTCATCCATGTTGTCATATGTTTCATGACATCGTTCCTTCTTATTGCCGTGTAATATTCCATCATGGGTATATACCACATTTTATTTATTCACTCATCTGTTGAAGGACATATGGATTGTTCCCGTCTCTTGGCAATTGTGAATAATGCTGCTGTGAACATTGGCTTGCAGATACCTGTTCACATCTCTGCTTTCAGATCTTCTGGGTATATACTGAGAAGTGCAATCACTGGATCGAAGGGTAACTCTGTATCTAGTTTTCTAAGGAAGTGCCAGACTGACTTCCAGAGTGGCTGAACCATTATACAGTCCCACCAACACTGGGTAAGAGTTCCAATTTCTCCACATCCCCTCCAGCATTTGTAGTTTCCTGTTTGTTTAATGGCAGCCTTTCTAATTGGTGTGAGATGGTATCTCATTGTGGTCTTAATTTGCATCTCTCTGATAGCTGGTGAAGCTGAACATTTTTTCATGTGTTTCTTGGCCATTTGTATTCCCTCTTCAGAGAACAGTCTTTTCATAACTTTTGCACATTTTATAATTGGGATGTCAGTACTCTTGTCACTGAGTTGTAGGATTTCTTTATATATGCAAGATATCAGTTTTTTGTTAGATAGATGGTTTCCAAAAATTTTTTTCCCATTGAATTGGCTTCCCCTTCACCTTTTTGACAAATTCCTTTGAGGTACAGAAACTTCTAAGCTTGAGGAGTTCCCATTTATCTATTTTTTCTTTTGTTGGTTGTGCTTTGGGTGTAAGGTCTAGGAAGTGGCTGCCTAATACAAGGTCTTGAAGATGTGTCCCTACATTATCTTCTAGGAGTTTTATGGTAGTGTCTTTTATATTGAGATCTTTGATCCACTTTGAGTTAATTTTTGTGTAGGGTATGAGGTAGGGGTCCTCTTTCATTCTTTTGGATATGGATATCCAACTCTCCCAGCCCCATTTGTTGAAAAGACTGTTATTTTCCAGTTCAGTGGCTTTGGGGGCCTTATCAAAAATCAGTCAGCCATAAATCTGGGGGTCTATCTCAGAATTCTCAATTCATTTCCATTGATCAATATGTCTATCTTTGTGCCAGTACTATGCTGTTTTGACTACTGTGGCTTTACAATAAGCTTCAAAGTCAGAGAGTGTAAGTCTTCCCACTTCGTTTTTCTTTTTGAGAGTGTCTTTAGCAATTTGAGGCATCTTCCCTTTCCAAATAAATTTGATAACTATCTTTTCCAAGTCAGCAAAGTAGGTTGTTGGAATTTTGATTGGGATTGCATTGAATCTGTAGATGAGTTTGGGTAAAATTGACATCTTAATGACATTTAGCCTTCCTATCCATGACCGTAGGATATTTTTCCATCTTTTGCGATCCCCTTCTATTTCTTTTAGTAGAGTTATGTAGTTTTCTTTGAATAGGCCTTTTACATCTTTGGTTAAGTTTATTCTTAGGTACTTGATTTTTTTAGTTGCTATTGAAAATGGTATCTTTTTCTTGAGTGTCTCTTCACTTTGTTCATTTCTAGCATATAGAAACATTACTGACTTATGTGCATTAACCTTGTATCCCGCTACTTTGCTAAATTTGTTTATTAGCTCTAGTAGCTGTATCGTCAATTTCTAAGGGTTTTCCAGATATAAGATCATATCATCTGCAAATAATGGCAGTTTTACTTCTTCCTTCCAATTTAGATGCCTTTTATTTCTTTGTCCTGCCGGATTGCCCTGGCTAGCACTTCTAGCACAATGTTGAACAATAGTGGTGACAGCGGGCATCCTTGTCTTGTTCCTGATCTTAGAGGGAAGGCTTTCAGTCTCTCACCATTGAGTACTATGCTGGCTGTGGGTTTTTCATATATGCTCTTTATCATATTGAGGAAGTTTCCTTCAATTCCTACCTTCGAAAGTGTTTTTATCAAAAAGGGATGTTGGATTTTGTCAAATGCTTTTTCAGCATCTATTGAGATGATCATTTGATTTTTCCCTTTTGACTTGTTAATGTGTTGTAATACATTGATTGATTTTCTTATGTTGAACCATCCTTGCATGCCTGGAATGAACCCCACTTGGTCATGGTGTATGATTTTTTTAATGTGTCTTTGTATTTGATTTGCAAGTATTTTGTTAAGAATTTTTGCATCTATATTCATTAGGGAGATTGGCCTATAGTTTTCCTTTTTTTGTAGCATCTTTGCCTGGTTTTGGTATTAGATTGATGTTAGCTTCATAAAATGAGTTAGGTAGTGTTCCATTTTCTTTGATGTTTTGAAAGTATTTAAGTAAGATTGGTGTCAGTTCTTTCTGGAAAGTTTGGTAGAATTCCCCTGTGAAGCCATCTGGCCCTGGGCATTTATTTGTGGGAAGCTTTTGGATGACTGCTTGGATATCTTTGCTTGTGATGGGTTGGTTGAGGTCTTCTATTTCTTCTCTGGTCAGTCTAGGTTATTCATATGTTTCCAGGAAATTGTCCATTTCCTCTGCATTTTCCGGTTTGTTCGCATACTGTTGTTCATAGTATCCTCTTATAATTTTTTAAAGTTCTTCAGGATTCACAGTAATGTCAACTTTCTCATTCATTATTTTGTTTATATGAGTCTTCTCTCTTTTTGATTTTGTCAGTCTAGCTAGGGGCTTGTCAATCTTGTTGATCTTCTCAAAGAACCAACTTTTGGTGTTATTTATTCTCTCTGAAGAATAAGATTTATTTCTGCTTTAATCCTTGTTATTTCTTTTCTTCTACTTGGTTTAGGATTGGTTTGCTGTTCATTTTCTAGCTTCTTCAGTTGCTCCATTAGTTCTTTGATTTTAGCTCTTTCTTCCTTTTTGATGTATGCATTTAGGGATATAGATTTTCCCCTCAGTACCACTTGCTGCATCCCATAAGTTTTGATATGTTGGGTTCTCATTTTCATTTGTCTCTATATATTTGGCAGTTTCTCTTGCTATTTCTTCTTTAACCCACTGATTGTTTAGGAGCGTGTTGTTTAACCTCCAGGTATTTGTGAATTTTCTAAGTCTCTGATGGTTATTGACTTCTAATTGTATTCCATTGTGGTCAGAGAATGTGCTTTGAATAATTTCAATTTTTTAAAATTTATTAAGGCTTGTTTTATGTCCCAGCATATGATCTATTCTGGAGAAAGTTCCGTGAGCAATAGAGAAGAATGTGTATCCTGATGACTTGGGATGTAATGTTCTGTATATGTCTGTTAAATTCAATTCATTTATCAGATTGTTTAGGTTTTCAATTTCCTTATTGGTCTTCTGTCTGGTTGATCTATCTATAGGAGAGAGTGATGTGTTGAAGTCTCCCATAATTATTGTGGAAACATCCATTGCTTCCTTCAGTTTTGTCAGTGTTTGTCTCATGTATTTTGTGCACCATGATTGGTTGCATAAACATTTATGATTGTTATTTCTTCTTGTTGAATTGCCCCTTTTATTAGCATGTAGTGGCCTTCTTTGTCTCTCATAATATCCTTGCATTTAAAGTCTATTTTATCTGAGATTAATATTGCTGCACCTGCTTTCTTTTGGCTGTAGAGTGCATGAAATATTTTTTTCCATCCTTTCACTTTCAATTTCTTTGTGTCCCTGTGTCTACAATGAGTCTCTTGTATGCAACATATTGATGGTTCATTCTTTTTGATCCATTCTGCCAATCTATATCTTTTAATTGGGGAGTTTAATCCATTTACATTCAATGTTATTACTGTGAAGGCATTTCCTGAATCAGCCATCATATCCTTTGGTTTATGTTTGTCAGGTATATTTTTCCCTCTCTCTCTTAATGTCCTTTAATGTACCCATACTGAATCTCTTTAGTACTGAACTTTTCTCCTTACCTCTCTCCTTTCTCTG
Organism: Choloepus didactylus; assembly: GCF_015220235.1. Taxonomy (NCBI): domain Eukaryota; kingdom Metazoa; phylum Chordata; class Mammalia; order Pilosa; family Megalonychidae; genus Choloepus; species Choloepus didactylus. Next base: position 58,760,803 of record NC_051324.1, on the reverse strand, counting down.
TCAGTAGGGCTTCCTTTAGTATCACAATAGGGGACGTCTCCTGTTAGCGAATTCTCTCAGCATTTGTTTGTCTGTGAAAAATTTAAGCTCTCCCTGAAATTTGAAGGAGAGCTTTACTGGATAAAGTATTCTTGGTTGGAAATTTTCCTCTCTCAGAATTTTAAATATGTCATGCCACTGCCTTCTTGCCTCCATGGTGGCCACTGATTAGTCACTACTTAGTCTTATGTTGTTTCCTTTGTAAGTGGTGAATTGCTTTTCTCTTGCTGCTTTCAGAACTTGCTCCTTCTCTTCAGTATTTGACAATCTGATCAGAATATATCTTGGACTGTGTTTATTTGGATTTATCCTATTTGGAGTTTGATTTGTGTATTTATGGTGTTTAGAAGATTTGGGAAGTTTTCCCCAACAATTTCTTTGAATACTCTTCCTAGACCTTTACCCTTCTCTTCCCCTTCTGGAACACCAATGAGTCTTATATTTGGACGTTTTATTTTATCTATTACATTCCTGAGGTCCATTTTGATTTTTCTCTCATTCTTTCTTTTGTTCTTTCATTTTCATTCTGTTGTCCTCGAGGTCACTGATTTGCTGTTCAGCTTCGTCTAGTCTTGTACTATGAGCATCCAGAATCTTTTTAATTTGGTTGACAGTTTCTTTTATTTCCATAAGATCATCTATTTTTTTTTATTTACTCTTGCAATTTCTTCTTTATGCTCTTCTAGGGTCTTCTTCATGTCCTTTATAGCCTGTGTGATGCTCTTGTTGTTTGTCTTTAGTTCTTTGATTAATTGCTCCAAGTTCTGTGTCTCCTCTGATGTTTTGATTTGTGTGTTTGGGTTTGGGTTATCCATATCATCTGTTTTTTTCATATGGTTTAAAATGTTCTGTTGTTTTTGGCCTCTTGGCATTTGCTTAACTTGATAGGGTTCTTTTAGGATATGTTGGCTGATTCAAACACTTATCTCCAATTTGTCAGGTCTACTGCTTCGTGGTGTAGTCTTTCTCTAACTAACCAGCAGGTGGCGTCCGTGAGCCACCTATTCCCCTCAAGCCAGTTCTCCCCAAATTTGTCTTTGTGGTGAGTGGGGATGTGAGTCTTTTGGGGTCCAATTGGTGCACCAAATTTTTGTGTGTAGTTGGTGCTTCCTGCCTTTCGTTTGGAACATGTCTCTGAGCGGTTAGGGCTGGAGGGTGGCTGTAATAGTCAAGTCTCCCAGGTGTTCCTGGAGATTTAAAGCTCTTACAATAGTCTAATCCTTCAGTTCATTCTCACCACAGTTTGTCTCTGCTGCTGTCCCTCAAATCCTTGGTATTGCTGTATTGTCCCTTGGCCTTTAGAGTGGGTCCCTCTTCCAAGCTGTGCCCTCCTACGTCCCCTACTTAGGGAAGACTCTGCTGTGTCACAGGTGAGCACTGTCCCCCAGGGGAATTTCTGGGCTACAGGGCTGTGTAGGGGTGTTCTCTGTCTGCTGAAAGGATGGTTGAATGGGGCATGTTAATTTCCCCCTTTTCACACAGCTCCACCTTCCAGGCTCTGGGACAATTAGCTGCGGGTGGGTGAAAGGGTATCGTCCATGCCTTATGTTGTGGTGTGTGCTTGCACCCATCATGCACTTCCCATCATGCTGGATTGTTTGGGGCAGCTCTGGGCTGTGGTGCTGGCATCAGGCAGGAGTGTTCCTAGCCCTCCGGGGAGATGGCTGTAAGGGGATGCCCTCCTTTTCTTGGGGAGTTGTGGCATTTAGTGAATTTTCTCAGTCACTAGACTTATTGCTTTGTCTCTCAGAGCTATCTTAGCTCTGCTCTTGCCTGGGCCCAAATTGCAAGTCTTTGAGGCTTTCTGTAATGGGCTTCTTAGAGTAATTGTTTTAGAAAAAGAGAAAAAGAGAAAAAAAATAAGGGACCTCCTTGCAGATCTAATGGGCTATTGAAATGGTAAGAGACAAGAAAATTAGGGCCATTAAAGAACAATCAAGAAAGCAGAGAAACAGGTCTTCAGTTCTTCAGACCAGGGACCTTGCCCTGTGGATTTGCATATGAGCCTGACTCTGCCTGAGCCCTGCCATTCTCTGTTAACTCCAAAAATTCTCTGTTTTTATTTTTGGGTTTTTTTTTTTTTTTTTTTTTTTTTTTTTGCTACTGTTGCTAGCCCTGTCTCCTCCCTGCTGGGTTGACTGCTCCCGGATTCTCTGGTATCTGGTCTCAGTCTGTCTATGTTTGGAGTTTCAATCAGTAGCCTGAGTTTTCAATCAGGGCCGGAAGTGCAGTTCTCCCTCCTCATTCCCAGCACAGACGGCCCCTCCTCCCATGGGACTGGCAGGGAGGGGCACAGGTCCTTGGCCTCGAGAACTTTTTTTTTTTTTGCTCATCTCTACTGTTTCTTGCATTCGTGATTGTTGTATGAAGTATGCCCAAAGTCAGATTGCTCTGTGGTGTCTGGTCCATGCAGTTCCTGGCTTTCTGCCTACTGCCCTGGAGGAGTAACTAAAACCTATACTTCACCACTCTACCATCTTTCCCTGCCTCCCCCCTCTATTATTAACTTCTAGTTATAGTGTCATACATTTGTTCTGGTTCATGAAAGAGATTTCTAATATTTGCACAGTTAATCACGGACATTGCCCACTATGATTCACTGTTTTATACATTCCCATCTTTTCACTTCCAACTTTCCTTCTGGTGACATAAGTGACACTGAGCTTCCCCTTTCCACCCTATTCATACACCATTCAGCACTGTTAGTTATTCTCTCAACATGATACCATCAGCTCTGTTCATTTCCAAACATTTAAGTTCAACCTAGTTGAACATTCTGCTCATAATAAAGAACCGCTCCCCATTCCTTAGCCTTGTTCTATATCCTGGTAACTTATATTTCATGCCTCTGAGTTTACATATTATAATTAGTTCACATCAGTGAGACCCTGCAATATTTACCTTTATGTGTCTGTCTTATTTAACTCAATATAGTGCCCTCAAGTTTTCTTTGTCAACCCATTTTTTTTTAAATTGTGATTGTGCACATACCATACAATTATCCAAAGATCCAAAGTGTACAAACAGTTGCCCCGGTACCATCATACAGCTGTGCATCCATCACCACAATTAATTTTTGTTCAATTTTTAGAACATTTTCATTACTCCAGAAAAGAAACAAAGATTAAACAAACAAACAAACAAACAAAAAAAACGGAAACTCAAATCCTTCCTTATCCCTAACCACCCCCCCATTGTTGACTCATAGTATTGGTATAGTACATTTGTTACTGTTTATGAAAGAATGTTTAAATACTACTAACTGTAGTATATAGTTTGCAATAGGTATACATTTTTTCCTAGATGCCCCTCTATTATTAACTTCTAATAGTGTCGTACATTTGTTCTGGTTCATGGAAGAGATTTCTTATATTTGTACAGTTCATCTCGGACATTGCCCACCAAAAGGTTTACTGTTTTATACATTCTTTTAACCTCCAACTTTCCATCTGGTGACATACATGACTCTGAGTTTCACCTTTCCACCACACTCACTACCATTCAGCACTGTTAGTTATTCTCACAATGTGCTACCATCACCTCTGTTCATTTCGAAACATTTAAGTTCAACCTAGTTGAACATTCTGCTCGTGCTAAGCAACCCCTCCCCATTCTTTAGCCTAATTCTATATCTTGGTAACTTATATTTCATGTCTATGAGTTTACATATTATAATTAGTTCATATCAGTGAGACTCTGCAATATTTGTCCTTATGTGTCTGGCTTATTTCACTCAGTATATTGCCCTCAGTGTTTCATCATCAACCCATTTTTTTTTAAGATGGTTTTGTTCACACCCCATATATTCCATTCTAGGTAAGCAATCGATGGTTCCCTGTATAGTCACATATTTATGTGTCCACCCCCTCACCACTATCTATATAAGGACATCTGCATTTCTTCCACAAAGCAGGAGGAAGAGTCAAAGAAGGTAGAGAGGCAAAAGGAAAAGAAAAATGAAAGAAAAACAACAACAACAATAACATGACAGCTAGGAAGCAACAAAAGGAAAGATAACCTTAGATCAAAGTAGAATAAAGAGTCAGACAATACCACCAATGCCAAGAGTCTCACACCCTTCCCCTATGCCCTCCTTTTATCTGCATTTAACTTGGTATATTGCCTTTGTTGCATTAAGGGAAGCATAATACAATGATTCAGTTAATTATTGTCTCTAGTTTACATTGATTTTATTTTCCCCCAATACCTCCCTATTTTAAACTCCTTGCAAGGTTCACATTCATTTGTTCTCTGTCATGAAAAGCGTATTTGTACATTTTATCACAATTGTAGAGCATTCTAGGTTTCACTGAATTATACAGTCCCAGTCTTTATCTTTCCTCTTTTCTTCTGGTGTCCCACATGCTCCTAACCTTCCTCTTTCAACCGTATTCATAGTTATCCTTGTTCAGTGTACTTACATTGCTGTGCTACAGTCACCCAAAATTGTGTTCCAAACCTCTCACTCCTGTTTTGTTCTATCAGTCTGTAGTGCTTCCTTTGGTATTTCCTGTAAGCAGGTATCTTTTTCACAAACTCTGTGATTGTCTGTTTGTCGAGAATATTTTGAACTCTCCCTTATATTTGAAGGACAGTTTTTGCCAGATATAGGATTCTTGGTTGGTGGTTTTTCTCTTTCAATATCTTAAATATTTCATACCACTTGAGAAATCCACACATAGTCTTATCAAGCTTCCTTTGTATGTGATGGATCACTTTTCTCTTGCTGCTTTCAGGATTCTCTCTTTGTCTTTGATGGTTGATAATCTGATTATTAAGTGTTTTGGCATAGGCCTAATTCAGATCTATTCTGTTTGGAGTATACTGTGCTTCTTGGTTCTTTAATTTTATGTCTTTCAAAAGAGATGGGAAATTTTCATTGATTATTTCCTCTATTATTGCTTCTTCCCCTTATCCCTTCTCTTCTCCTTCTGGGACACCAAGGGTATGTACATTCTTGTATTTTGTTTTGTCCTTAAGTTCCTGGAGATGTTGCTCATATTTTTCCATTCTTTTCTCTATCTGTTCTTTTGTGGGTAGGCTTTCAGGTGCCTTGTTCTCCAGTTCTTTAGTGTTTTCTTCTGCCTCTTGAGATCTGCTGTTGCATGTTTCCATTGTGTCTTTTGTCTCTTGTGTTGTGCCTTTCATTTCCATAGATTCTGCCAGTTGTTTTTTTGAACGTTCGATTTCTGCCTTATGTACACCCAGTGTTTTCTTTATAGCCTTTATCTCATTGCCATATCTTCTCTAAACTTTTTGAATTGATTTAGCATTAGTTGTTTAAATTCCTGTATCTCCACTGAAGTGTAAGTTTGTTCCTTTGACTGGTCCATAACTTTGTTTTTCTTAGTCTAGGTTTTAGTTTCTTGTTGTCTAGGCATCTGGTTTCCCTGGTTACCCCAATCAGGTTTTCCCAGACCAGAATGGGCTCAGGTCTTGGAAGGAGGGAGGGAATAATATCCAGTTTCCCTGAGGGTGTCTTAGAAGATTGGTACACCCTGTGAGGCCTGAAGTTACTGTGCTTTTCTGCCCAGCAGGTGGCGCCTTTCAGCCTGTCACTCTAGACTGGGGTAAGGAGGTGTGGCCTGTGGCTGTTTTCCCCCAGGCTCTTCGGTCTGATTCTGAATGGAAGGCAGGTAGTAGAGCTGGGCCTCACCTCTTTCTTCTTGGGATGATATGCCCCCTAGAGAGAGGTCATTTGCATAGAAATAGATTCTTTGTTTCTCTGACTCTGCTACCTCCACCCTTTTCTGGGTCAGAGTGCTGTGAGTTTAAAATAGCTGAGGCTTTCTCTACTGCAGAGCACTGTGAGGTGAAAATGGCTGAGGCTTTCTCCACTGAGCCGCCCAGGTTGAGAGAGAGAGAAAGGGACAGAAAGCCCCCTTTCAGGGTCAGTCTATGGCCCCCAGTTTCACCCATCAGCCAGAGATGGCACCTGATTGTTTGGGCTCCTTGTCGTGAGACAGATGCTTCCCCTAACTCTCCAAGGTCAGTCATTACCAAAAGCCTCTGTCTGCTTATTGGGGATTCCTAGTTTGTTTTGAGCAGTTAACATTAAAACCCCAGTTGTAGCTGAGCTGAGATATATTCATTTGTTCAGAGAGTGCTGCTCTGTAGCACTGTGGGGTTTTGTAGTTCAGGCTGCTGTGAGGGAGGGGGCTTTTGGCTCAGGTCTGCAGTATTTACTTACTGATTTTATGCTGTGATCTCGGGCATTTCTCCCGATTCAGATTGTTGCACAGTGTGTGGACAGTAGCCATCACAAAGCACATGAAGACCCAAGAAACCAAGGACAAGCCAAAATAAAAAGCCAGAGAAGACACAGAACATGGAGGCATTAATCAAAGAAGCACATACAAATCTCCAAAACAACTTCAGTAGGTTGGCGAAAGACATAAAGGACATCAAAAAGAACATAGAAGACTATAAAGAAGAATTTGAAAGAGTAAATTTAAAAATAGCAGACCTTATAGAAAGAAAACATACTGTAGATGAAATTAAAAATATACTAGGGACAGACAACAACAGATTTGAAGAGGCAGAAAAAGAATAGAACTAGAGAACAAAGCAATTGAATGTGAACAACCAAAAGAATTACTGGTGAAACAACTGAAAAATTTGAAATGGATCTCAAGTAAATGATGGACAACATGAAGGAAAAACATATAAGAATAATCAGTGTCCCAGAAGGAGAAGAGAAAAGGGCAAGGAAGAGTATTTGAGAACATAGTTGTGGAAAACTTTCCAACCCATATAAATGAGATAAATATGCAAATCAAAGAAACCCAATAAACTCCAAGGAGAATAAATCCAGATATACCAGGTCAAAGACATACTCTAATCAGATCATCAAATGCTGAAGAGGAGAAAGTCCTGAAAGCAGTAAGAGAGAAGTGATTCACCACATACAATGGAAACTATGTAAGACTAAGTACTGACTGCTCAGTGGGCACCATGGAGGCATGAAGGCAGTGGTTATTTTGTGAAATGCAGGACAACCTGGACATTTATTTAAGATTTGGCAGAACTGCAGTTTGCTTCCCTGTCCCAGCAGATGGCACTCTTGAGCCAATAAGTGCATCCAAACCAGGTGGAAATCCAATCAGTGGAACAGTTCTGTGTTCACTGGTGACTGCCAGCCTGCCAGCCCTGGGGGTGGGGAGTTTGGCCCTGTGCTGTTCAGCAGGTAGTCTGCTTAAGGGCACAGTGTCTCTTGTGATTACAGGCCTCTGACTGGGTCACTCTTGGACTGTGGGGCTGCATGTCACACCCTCCAGTTCAAATGTTCCCTGCTGCCTGCCTGCCTGTGCCCAGAAGCCTCTGGGGTGGAGGAGGTGCTGCTGGTACTTTTGTGTGGTGTCTTTGCTTATCCCTGCCTCTCTTCCATGCACACTTGGGAGAGTGGACCTCTGTTGCACTTTCATTCTGGAGATGCCTGCCCTCTAGAGACTGGTAAACCAGATGCTTTCTGCCCTGAGATTGGGGCACCAGGAGCCAGGGCTGAGGGGGATTGCTCAGGTTCTCTCATCATGTTTTCCCTATCACTTCATCCCACACTTATCTGGGTGTTTCAGAGTGCTTCCCCTGATCTCAACAGCCCCAGATTTGTTGTTGCTGACAGTTTCTGCTTGACCCCTCATTATTTTTCTTGGAGATAAGTGAACCCAGCCTCTCCTTAGTCTGCCGTCTTGGCTGATTTCAGTTTTTAAAGTTTGTTGAGTTTTATTGTGACCCAACATATATCTAGCTTGGTGACTATTCCATGTGCATTAAACAAAATGTATTTTGCTATTGTTAGGATGAATGCCCTGTAAATGTCAATTAGGTGTAGATGGTTTATAGTATTGTTCAGTTGTTCCGTATTCTTACTGAATTTCTGTGCACTTATTCTATGAACTACTGAAAAGAGTGTTGAAATCTTTAACTGTATTTGTGTATTTGCATATTTCTCCTTTTAGTTCTATCAGTTTTTTGTTAACAATTTTAAATATTCATTGTTGTGTGCATAGACATTTGGGATTATGTCTTCTTATGGATTTGAGCCATCATTATTATTTGATGTCCATCTTTAACCCTGATAGTATACCTTATTCCAAAATCTACTTTTTCTAATAATGATATAACCACTCCAACTGTTTTTTTTAAATCATAATTTCATGATACAGCATTCCCCATCCTTTTAACCTAACTATGTCTATAATGTAGCTTTATTGTAGACATCAAAAAGTTGGGTCATTCTTTTAAAATCTGTCAGTCAATGTCTTTTAATTAGCAATCATTGATTTGATTGGATTTAAAATCACATCTTTCTGGTTTTTAATTTTGTTTCATTTATTCTTTATTCCTTCCTTTTGATTATTTTTATGATTCCATTTTTGTCTTCACTATGGGCTTATTATTTATACCTTACTTTAATTTTTTAGTGGTTGTTCATGGATTTACAATATATGTATTTAAATTACCATGGCCTGCCTTCAAAAAATATAAAGTCAACTTATATATAGTTTAAGAGCCTTATAATATTACACTGTCACTTCTTGTTTCTCATTTTTGTGATATTGTTGGTATGCATTTTATTTTTAATGGGTTATAAACCCCACAGAACATTACTATTTTTGTTTTAGACTGTTACAGATGAAAAAAAAACACTTTTAAATTTACCCTGATTTTACCATTTGATGCTCTTTATTTCTCTGTATAGATTCAAATTTTCATCTACTATCATACTCCTTTTGCCTCAGAAAGTTCTTTTAACATTTTTCATAATGTAATTCTGTTGGAAAGGAATTCCTTCAGCTTTTTTGTTTGTCTGAAACAGTATTTATTTCACTTTAAATTTTGCAAGATTTTTTTTTCTGAGTATAGCATTCTGACATGACAGTTATTGTTCTTTCAGTGCTTTAAAGATTTCACCCTATTTTCTCCTTGTTTACATTGTTTTTGATGAGAAGCCCACAGTCATTTTATCGTTATTCCTCTTAATATAGTGTGCCTTCTTTCTCTGGCTGCCTTCAAAATTTCTTTTCTTTAATTTGGCTTTCAGCAATTCAAGTATGATGTGTGTGTGTGTGTGTGTGTGTGTGTGTGTGTGTGTTTTGTTTTAATCTTTATCTTGCTAGATGTTTTCTGAGATTCCTAGATATTTGATTTGCTTTTGTCAAATAAAATAAATCTGGACTTATTCTGTTTCAGGACTTAGATAAGGAGATACTTTACTCAGAAAGACTATTGCAATAGGGAGAAGACTCCAAACTAAAGGAATTGCAAACATCTTAAAATCAAACAGAAAAAGGTTTTTCTTTTATATGGAGGGGGTAAGCAAAACTAGCAAAAACTTTTAAGGGGGAGTTTTGGGCAAACAAGAGAGAATATGACCATAGTTTTATAGGAAATGTGTCTCTCAGGATAGTTTTATAGAGGGATGTGTTCCACATTTAGTGCTTGCTCAGGCTTTAGGGCAAGCTAAAATTCAGGGGCCTGTGGGGGAGAAGAGAGTCCTGACTAAAGTTTGGTCAAGAGAAATCAGAGGGTACAAAATGGGCAGTTGTGAATGCTGGGTTGCTGTCTTCCATTGATTTTGAGAAATTCTTGATCATCATCTATTCTGATATTCTCTCTGCTCTGTTATTTTTTCTCTTCTCCTTCTGTGATTTTAATTTTGTTTGTTATACCTGCACTGTTTCTTTAGCCATTAGCTACATATGTCTTTTGAGCACTTGAAATGTTGCTAGTCTAATTTGAGATGTACTGTAAATATAAAATATACATTGGAGTTTAAAGACTTAGTATAAAAAAAGTATAAAATATCTCAGAATTTAAAAATACAGATTACATGTTGAAATCATATTTTGGATCTATTAGGTTAAATAAATACAGTTAAAAAGAATTTCACCTGTTTCTTTTACATTTTTCTGCTATGGCTACTAGAAATTTAACGTTACAAATGTGGTTCACTCCCAATCCCTTCTTGCCTCCTCCCCCCGCCCAATCCTTAAACATTTCACATGAATGGAATCAAGCAATATATGGGCCTTTGCAAATGGCTTTTTTCAATTAGCATACTTTTTTCAAGATTCATCTATGTTGCAGTACATATAAATACTTTATTTCTTTTTATTATTGAATGATATTCTGTTGTATAGATATACCACATTTCATTTCTCTTTTTATCAGTTGATAGACATTTGTTTTTTTTCTACTTTTGAACATTAGCATACACGTTTTGTTTGGAAATGTTTTCATTTCTTAGGCTATGTACCCATGAGCAGGTATGTACTCATAAGTTTACCTGTTTCAGGAACTCCCTGTTTTCCATAGCAGCTGCACTGTTTTCCATTTCCACCAGCAGTGTAAGAAGGTTCCAGTGCCTCCACATCCTCACTGACTCTTCTTGTTGCTGTCTTTTTTATTATAGCCATCCTAGTGGGTGAAGTGGTATCATTATGGTTTTGCTTTGCATTTTCCTGATGGCTAATGATATTGAGCATCTTTTCATGTGATTCTCAGCCATTTGTATATCTTCTTTGGAGAAATGGTTATTCAAGTCTTTTGTGCACTTTTTAATGCAATTTTATTGAGATATATTCACATACATACAATCATCCAAAGTGTACAGTTGTTTACAGTATCATCATATAATTGTGTATTTATCACCACAGTCAATTTTTGAACATTTTCATTATTCTGAAAAATAAAAATAAGAATAAAAGTAAAACACCCCATACCCCTTATCCCCCCTATTATTTATTTATTTTTTGTCTTTGTTTTCTAACTCATCTGTCATACACTGGATAATGGTAGTGTCAGTCACAAGGTTTTCACAATTACATAGTCACATCTTAAGAGCTATGTAGTTATACAGTCATCTTCAAGAATCAAGGCTACTGGATTGCAGTTCAACAATTTCAGGCATTTCCTTCTAGCTATTCCAATATACCAAAAACTATAAAGGGATATCTATATATTGCATAATAATAACTTCCAGAATGACCTCTCGACTCCATTTGAAATCTCTCAGTCACTGAAACTCTATTGTTTCATTTCTCTTACCCCTTTTGGTCCAAGAAGGCTTTCTCAATCCCACATTGCCAGGGAGACTTACACCCCTTGGAGTGTAAGAGCAACAAAAGAGTTTCTTGGGAGTGAGTTTTAGGCATAATTATACATAGACTTAGCTTCTCCTTTGCAGGAATATGTTTCATAAGGCCAAGCCCCAAGATTGAGGGCGTGGCCTATTAAATTGGTAGTCCCCAAAGCTTGCGAGAATGTTGGGAATTCCCCAGGTGGGGAGGTTCAATATTTCCACACCCCACAGTCCCTCAAGGGGGCTTTGCAAATGAGTTTTTATTCTCTGCCCCAATTACTATGGGATGAATTGGGGCATCACATTAACCTGCACAAACCAACAAGATCTCACTCCCTATTCAAGGTTCCATGTAATTACAGTGTTCGAATAAACTGACCATACAAGTTAAATTAGATAAGCATGCAACAGAAGATATAAATTTTGCACCAAATAAACATCTTTTCCTTTTGTCACACACAGATGTTGAAGTTTTAAAACACTATGAATATTATCCTTTACCTTTTAGTCTGATTTGCCTTAGTCCTAACCAGATCAGCTTCATTGATATCTTTAATTGAAGTCTGATTTCTTTTTCAGCTTATTTAACAGTTGCTGTATGGGGTAATACTGACTTTCATAGCTGCAGAACTCTATCTCTGAGTCTCAGGTGTCACAGATTCCTGAAGTTCCAGGGGATGACCAGGTTGTACACAAAGAACGCAGCATCTCAGAATTTGGAAATAACCATAATAACTCAGGAATAGATGTGACTACTCTAAGAGCTTACAATCTAGGAACCTTTACAATAAGCCTTCCTTGATAACCTATGCTTTTGAATTCAATTCTCAGAGTTTGCACATTATGTTTAGTCCATATTAGAGAGATGTTATAATATTAGTCTTTTCATTTCTGAGATATTGAATTTTGTCAAATACATTTTCTTCATTTCATATGATCATATGGTTATTTGGATTTCTGTTATTGTGTTGAAAGACACTAGTAAACTAAGCTTCATTCCTGGGATATATCCCACTTGGACATGAATTATTAGCTTTTTTTATATATTGCTAGGTTTGATTTCCTAAAATTTTGTTATGGATTTTTGAGTATATGTTTATGAGGGATATTGATTTGTGATTTTTTTATAATGTCCTTTTCTGATTTAGGTTAGTGTTATGTTGGCCTCATAAAATGAATGGGAAGTTTCTCCCCTTCTGTTTTCAGGAAGACATTGTCTGTGATTGTGCTTTGTCATTAAATGTTTGGTAGAATTTATCTATTCATTGAGATTTAACATTTTGAACTCTATTTCTTTAATAGATATAAAGTTACTTTGATTTGCTATATTTTTCTGTCACTTTTGGTAATTTTGTTTCTTTAGAAATCTTTACATTTTATCTAATTTGTTGGATGCATAAAGTTTTTCCATAATATCCCCTTATTATCCTTTTGATGTCTATGGTGTAATGTCCATGTTCTCAATCCTGATGTGTATAATTTTTTTTAAATTTTTAATCAGTTTTGCTAGTAGTTTATCAACTTTATTAAACATTTCACAAAAATAATGATTTTAAGTTTTGTTAATTTTCTCTTTTTTTGTTTTCATTGGTTCATGATCTTATTTTCACTATTTGGTCTTTACTTTGGGCTTAATTTGCTCTCCTTGTGCTAACTTTTTAAGACAGACATTTAGGTAACTGATTTGATTCAATTCTAATGTTTAAAGCTACACATTTCCCATCTGAGCATTGCTTTCACTGAATCTCACAAATTTTTGATATGTCATGCTTTGGTTATCATTTACTTAAAATATTTCCAATTTACCTTATGATTTCTTGTTAAACTATGGGTGATTTATAAATTTATTATTCAGTTTCCATATACTTGGGCATATTTTAATTATGTTATAATAATTTATACTTTAATAACTTTAATACTTAGTAATTTCTAATTTGATACACTTTGATCCTAGAATATGCTTTGCATAATTTAAATTATTTTAAATTCATTAAGAGTTGTTTCATAGCACAATATATGATCTCTCTAGGTAGATGTTCCATGTGCACTTGAAGGAATGTATAGTCTGCAGTTGTTGGGCAGTATTCTATTAGTATTAATTAGGTTAGATTGTTTGCTAGTTTGGTCAGGACTTCTATTCTTACTGATGTTTATTCAACTAGTTCGATTAATTAGAGGGAAATGTTAAAATCTCCAACTCTGTGAATTCTTCTATTCCTCCTTTAATTCTGTCAATTTTTGCTTTATTTATTTTGAAAAACCTTTTGTTAATTGTATATGCATTTGGAGTTGTTGCCAAATTTGTGTATATGATCTTATGGCATGTACTTTTCTATTGCTCTTTTTTCCTATTTTTCTTTCTCTCTGTTCCTTTCCCCCAATTTCTTCATTTATATTTGTATTTGTGTGAGTGTATGTGTATTTCTTGTCAGTGATCTTTTATTTATTTTGGAAATGAGCAGGACATTTAAATAAAAATAAATGATACTGCAATTTTTCTTAAGCAAAATTTCAAATATTGGGACCTTTTTACCACCTATCTTTGAAATATGAGATGGAAACCTGAAAATCCCTCACTAAACGAAAGTTATTTTCTTTCCAGGAGATAAAGATGAATTTTACAATATCAACATTCAGAAAAATGACAGTACAAGCATATCTGATCTTCAGCAAAGGTTAAATGTCATAGGAATCAATTTAACAGATGATGAAATGCAGAAGACTTTGGATAATACTAATCCTAATAGTAAGTAATTATTTCACTTTATACTAACAGAGTTTGAATATTTCAGAAGAAACTTTCCCCTAAAAACCCAAGATACACACTCACACACACACACACACACTTTTGTCTTTCAAAAGGAAATACAACTACAACCCAGAACCCATGAATCTCGAAGACAGTTGTATAAAAATGTAGCTTATGAGGGGTGACAAGGGGATTGGGAAAGCCATAAGGACCACACTCCACTTTGTCTAGTTTATGGATGGATGAGTAGAAAAATAGGGGAAGGAAACAAACAGACAAAGGTACCCAGTGTTCTTTTTTACTTCAATTGCTCTTTTTCACTCTAATTATTATTCTTGTTATTCTTGTGTGTGTGCTAATGAAGGTGTCAGGGATTGATTTGGGTGATGAATGTACAACTATGTAATGGTACTGTGAACAATCGAAAGTACGATTTGTTTTGTATGACTGCGTGGTATATGAATATATCTCAATAAAATGAAGATTAAAAAAAAAAAAAAAGACATAATGCTGAGCAAAATAAGCCAGGCACAAAAAGAGAGATATTGTATGTTACCACTAATGTGAATTCTGTGAAAAATGTACAATGTTTTATACTGTAGAATGTAGGGGACCTAGAGATACCAATTAGTGGAGGGGGAATGATAATCTAATAAGAACAGATAAACTATGGAGGGTAATCTCAATGTTATGGGAATGCTCAGGAATGATTATGGTTTGTAAACTTTCTTGGATATAGTAAGATCATGTTGGAAGCAATAGAGTTATTTTAGGTTTTTTTTTCTCTTATTCCTTTGTTTTCTTAGGGGTTGTTAATTTTCTTGGGGTATCGTAGGAACATGTTGGAAGCAATGTAGTTATTTTAGATTATTTGTTTTTCTTACTCCTCTGTTTGGACATGGTTTATTAATTTTCTTGGGGTATGGTAGGAACATATTGGAAACAAAGTAATTATTTTAGGTTATTTGTTTTCCTTAATCCATTGCTTTGTTTGAAATGTTGTGGGGTTTTTTTGGTTGTTGTTTGCCTGTTTGTTTTTAATTTTTTGATAAACAAAGTTAAAAAATTGAAAAAAAATCAGTAGAAAAATGGGAGTAAAAACTAAATGACAAATAGGGTGGGATGGGGGGATGGTTTGGGTATTCTCTTTTCACTTTTATTTTTTATTCTTATTCTGATTCTTTCTGATGTAAGGAAAATGTTCAGAAATAGATTGTGGTGATGAACGCATAACTATATGATCATACTGTGAACAGTTGATTGTATACCATGGATGACTGTATGGTTTGTGAATATATTTCAATAAAACTGAATTAAAAAAAAAAAAGGAAATACAAGACTTGATTTGTTTTCTAATTTTTTTTTAATTGATGGGTTTTTATTGAAGGTTTAAGTAACTTCTCTGATAGCATCTAATCTGCATGTCATATAAGTTACAATGTAAGTGCTACTCTTCCACTTTATTTTTGTGTTTTATAGCTCTGGGTTTAAAAGAAAAATGGTCATTTAAAAAAGAATATTTAAATTTCTTTCTTTTTTCTTTTAAAGATGAAGTGGTGAGATTTAAGGATTTTATCAGAGAACTGACCAATACTGATGAATTTATTGAGTGCCAACGTAAGTTTGAAATTTGAAATGAATATAAAGAGGAATTTTCTGTTTCTGAATTGGTGTGTGTATATATATATATATATATATATACATACATATATATATATGTGTATATATATATATATATATATATGCATATCTACATCTTTGCATTTAAACTTAATAGAAATACATATTTTTAAAGCCATAGTTTCTCAAATTTATGAACACATATTTTTCATGAAGTTCTTGAATTACTTTCAAAATCTCCATTAACTCTGTAGTTACTTTTTTCTTTTCATGTGTTTTAAATTGCATTCTTTTTTCTTGATTGGTTTTATCAATGGTTGATCTCTTATTGAATAATCAGTTTTTGGTTTCTTTAATCACTTCTGGTGATCTAGAGATTCTGTTCTTATCTTTATCCTTTATTTCTTCTTGTTTCTTTGGTTTTAGTCTCTTGCTCTTTGCCTAAGATTTAAGCTAAATGTTTAGTTCAGTTTTTTAGAGTCTGCTTTGAAATTTCAGCACAACCCTAGCATGGTGACACTAAAACATGCTTGGACCAAAGGCATTGAAAATGAGAAATGGGGTCCTAATTTGGGGACTTTGAAATAGGTATCAAAATAAATGAATTTTCTCTAAATTAATCCCTAATTTGAATGAAATTCCAATCGACAATGCAGGATAATTTTGGTGGAACCTTGACAAAATAATTCTGAAACTTATTTGGAAGACATAGTTCTATGAATAGTAAATGAGGGGGCTTGCCTTATCAGATATTAGGATATATTATAATGCAATTTTAATCATGTATTACTAATAGAACAGTACATCATAGAATCCAGAAGAAACTCATTATATGAGAACTTGGCATATGATAGAGATGACATCATGAATCTGTGGGTAAAATTGTGTTACTTAGCATATGATTTGGGAAAATTGACTCACTATTTGGGGAAAGTAAAGTTAAATCCCTACTTCATATACAAAAATAATTTTCAAATGGATTAAAATCTTAAATATGAAAGGTAAATCAAATCTGTAATTCTGGTGGAAGAAAATGCTGGAAAAAATATTGTGCCTTCTGGGTATAAAGAATTTCTTAATTAAGATTACCAGAAAGCACACTACCGTAGGGTAACAAAGGATTTGATACATCAAAATGAAGTATTTCTAGTCAATGAAGGACTCTGAAAAATTAGTGATTATGCAACAAACTAGAGGAAGATAGTTGGAACCCTTAGAATTGACAAAGGATTAATATTTAGAATATATAAGGAAATTCTGCAAATAAGCAATAGAAAGAAAAATCCATTGGAAAAATGAATAAGGATATAAGAAGGTAGTTTACAGGAGAAAACCAGATGGCTAATATGTAAATGAAGAGAGTTGGGAATACTCATAAATTGCTGATGGCTGTGTAAAATAGTAGTCATTCTGAACCGCAATCTAGCAGTACTCAGTGAAATGAAGTATGCATTTTCTTTATGACTCAATAATTCTGTACTTAGGAAAATGGCCCAGAAAAAGTTTCTTTTAGATACACGTAGAAGGATGCTTATTGCAACATTGTTTGCTGGAGGAAAGAAATGAAGGTCACTTAGTTGCCCATAAGTAGGGGAATGGTTTAATAAAATATGGTATATACATATAATAATTCAGAAACAGTAAACTAGATTTACATTTGCCCCATAGGGAGATGTTAATACTATACTGTTTAGTGCCGAAAAGTAAGAAATAGAATAAGTTTATAGCACAAAGTACTTTATAAGTTATATTTACGCTAATTCACATGACAACCCATATTTCAAGTAAACACATAAATTTAAACAGAGAAATAGGATATAACTTGAATAGAAATATATTAAATACACTGAAGTTGAACTTATGGAGGGTAGGGGAATGGAATTGGAATTAAGGGTTAAAGGATAAAAATAATAAAATAAAATAAAATAAAACAAGCAGGGGCCCTTTGCAGATTAGTGGTGATACTATATCATAATTTGAAGAGTATGGTCAACTCTCTGTTCTGCACACTAGAAATCTTTAATAGTAAATCAAAATTAAATTGAAAAATGGGGGAGATGTGTATATGTGTGGGGTTGTCTATGTGGGGGGTGGGAGAGAGAGAGGAAGAGAGAGATTGAAATGAAAATATTAATAGGGTTGACTTAAGAAGCAGATATAGTACTTTGTATCCTAAGAGCATTAAATAGACATTCTTTTCAAGTGCTTATGGGACACTTACAAAAATAGATGATGAATTAAGCTGCCAAGAAAAATAAATTATGAGAATTAGTAATCCTTCAGACCATATACTTAGGCCAGTATATACTAACATTAAAATTATTTATGAAGACTATGAAAAAACTTTTGTGTTCAAGATTAAAAACAAATGCTCTTCTATATAATTCTTTAGTTAAATAATAAATAAAATTTGCCATTAAAATTATTTAGAAATGGATGACCATAAGAGCAATCTGTATCGAAACAAGTAAAATGTGACCAAAAGAGTACTTTCAGGAAATTTTATAGCTTTAAGTGCTTTTATTAGAAAACAAGAAATATTGAAAATAATTTATCTTAAATGTTCAACTCAAGAAGCTATACAGCAACATAAACAACAAAACAGCAAAAACAATCCCCCTAAAAATAATAGTCAGGAACTAATAAATATGACAGTTGAAGTTACTGAAATAGAACACACTCAAAAAAGGAGTTATTCATATAACCAAAAGTTGGTTCTTTAAAAAGACTAATAAAATAGAAACATCTTTAGAAGTATGATGAAGGGAAAAAAAGACAACATAAATAAGAAGGCTGTCATAAATGTGGATACACAGGAGATTTAAAAAGTGTAAGTGAATGATAACCTAATATTAAGTTAATAAAGCATCAGTTTATTCATCAAAAACACTGTCATTCTTTCCAAAATTTGGATAAGAAGGGAAAGGGCTCTTTTTTTATATAGGGTGGTGGTGGTTCATTTCGCTGTTTTGTTGTTTGGCTTTGTGAGTTGACTACTTAATGTAAAATATTTTCAATGTTTAATGTTTTCTGTGGCTTTTAGGCCTATAAGTTTTGTAGAGCTTTCATTTTGGAGGCTTTTTCAGAGAGGCTAAAATCTCAAGATTGAGTATTCTAGAAAATGAATACATGTCACCCAAATCAGGTTATGTGCTTTCTGGATACACTAACCAACTAAGTAGCTTTACATTTTGTCTTCAATATATTTAGGAATAGAAGATGCATGGAACATTGCCAACAGTGTCTCTGATGGGAAAGTTGAAGTTGAAGACCTTTTATCTATCCTGAAGAGCCTGGAGAAACTTTTAAATGAAGAACAACTTAAGACATTATTGAACTCTCCAACAGATGGTTAGTAATTTAGTTACCTATTTAGAGTATACTAATTCGCAAGGTTTAAATATTTTCTTTAAAAAAATGCTAATGCTCTGTGTTTTGTGAGGTTGTTATGGAACTGGTATGTTCATGTATTGGTCATTGTGAATTGTCACAAACCTTTTGCAAAGTATATAGATATTCTTTTTTTTTTTTTTTTAATCTTCATTTTATTGAGATATATTCACATACCACGCAGTCATACAAAACAAATCGTACTTTCGATTGTTTACAGTACCATTACATAGTGGTACATTCATCACCCAAATCAATCCCTGACACCTTCATTAGCACACACACAAAAATAACAAGAATAATAATTAGAGTGAAAAAGAGCAATTGAAGTAAAAAAGAACACTGGGTACCTTTGTCTGTTTGTTTCCTTCCCCTATTTTTCTACTCATCCATCCATAAACTAGACAAAGTGGAGTGTGGTCCTTATGGCTTTCCCAATCCCCTTGTCACCCCTCATAAGCTACATTTTTATACAACTGTCTTCGAGATTCATGGGTTCTGGGTTGTAGTTTGATAGTTTCAGGTATCCACCACCAGCTACCCCAATTCTTTAGAACCTAAAAAGGGTTGTCTAAAGTGTGCATAAGAGTGCCCACCAGAGTGACCTCTCGGCTCCTTTTGGAATCTCTCTGCCACTGAAGCTTATTTCATTTCCTTTCACATCCTCCTTTTGGTCAAGAAGATGTTCTCCGTCCCACGATGCCAGGTCTACATTCCTCACCGGGAGTCATATTCCACGTTGCCAGGGAGATTCACTCCCCTGGGTGTCTGATCCCATGTAGTGGGGAGGGCAGTGATTTCACCTTTCAAGTTGGCTTAGCTAGAGAGACAGGGCCACATCTGAGCAACAAAGAGGCATTCGGGAGGAGGCTCTTAGGCACAACCATAGGGAGGCCTAGCCTCTCCTTTGCAGCAACCGTCTTCCCAAGGGTAAAACCTGTGGTAGAGGGCTCAACCCATCAAACCACCAGTCCCCTATGTCTGTGGTCATGTTAGCAACCATGGAGGTGGGGTAGGCGAATACCCCTGCATTCTCCACAGGCTCCTCAAGGGGCACTACATCTTTTTTTTTTTCCTTGTTTTTCTTTTTTCTTTTTTTTTCTTAACTTTCCCTTCTTTTTTAAATCAACTGTATGAAAAAAAAGTTAAAAAGAAAACAAACATACAATAAAAGAACATTTCAGAGACCATAACAAGGGAGTAAGAAAAAGACAACTAACCTAAGATAACTGCTTAACTTCCAACATGTTCCTACTTTACCCCAAGAAAGTTACCTAATATAGCAACATTTCTGTGAACTTGCTCCTACTATATCCATCAGAAATTAACAGACCATAGTCATTCCTGGGCATCCCCAGAACGTTAAATAGCTTATCTGTTCTTCTTGGATTATTGTTCCCCCTTCCTTAATTGCTCTCTATTGCTAGTTCCCCTACATTCTACATTATAAGCCATTTGTTTTACATTTTTCAAAGTTCACGTTAGTGGTAGCATATAATATTTCTCTTTTTGTGCCTGGCTTATTTCGCTCAGCATTATGTCTTCAAGGTTCATCCATGTTGTCACATGTTTCACGAGATCGTTCCTTCTTACTGCCGCGTAGTATTCCATCGTGTGTATATACCACATTTTATTTATCCACTCATCTGTTGAAGGACATTTGGGTTGTTTCCATCTCTTGGCAATTGTGAATAATGCTGCTATGAACATTGGCGTGCAGATATCTGTTCGTGTCACTGCTTTCTGATCTTCCGGGTATATACCGAGAAGTGCAATCGCTGGATCGAATGGTAACTCTATATCTAGTTTTCTAAGGAACTGCCAGACTGATTTCCAGAGTGGCTGAACCATTATACAGTCCCACCAACAGTGAATAAGAGTTCCAATTTCTCCACATCCCCTCCAGCATTTGTAGTTTCTTGTTTGTTTAATGGCAGCCATTCTAACCGGTGTTAGATGGTATCTCATTGTGGTCTTAATTTGCATCTCTCTAATAGCTAGTGAAGCTGAACATTTTTTCATGTGTTTCTTGGCCATTTGTATTTCCTCTTCAGAGAACTGTCTTTTCATATCTTTTGCCCATTTTATAATTGGGCCGACTGTACTATTGTCATTGAGTTGTAGGATTTCTTTATATATGCAAGATATCAGTCTTTTGTCAGATACATGGTTTCCAAAAATTTTTTCCCATTGAGTTGGCTGCCTCTTTACCTTTTTGAGAAATTCCTTTGAGGTGCAGAAACTTCTAAGCTTGAGGAGTTCCCATTTATCTATTTTCTCTTTTGTTGCTTGTGCTTTGGGTGTAAAGTCTAGGAAGTAGCCGCCTAATACAAAGTCTTGAAGATGTTTTCCTACATTATCTTCTAGGAGTTTTATGGTACTTTCTTTTATATTGAGATCTTTGGTCCATTTTGAGTTAATTTTTGTGTAGGGGGTGAGGTAGGGGTCCTCTTTCATTCTTTTGGATATGGATATCCAACTCTCCCAGCCCCATTTGTTGAAAAGACCATTATGACTCAGTTCAGTGACTTTGGGTGCCTTATCAAAGATCAGTCGGCCATAGATCTGAGGGTCTATCTCCGAATTCTCAATTCGATTCCATTGATCTATATGTCTATCTTTGTGCCAGTACCATGCTGTTTTGGCAACTGTGGCATTATAATAAGCTTCAAAGTCAGGGAGTGTAAGTCCTCCCACTTCGTTTTTCTTTTTTAGAGTGTCTTTAGCAATTCGAGGCATCTTCCCTTTCCAAATAAATTTGATAACTAGCTTTTCCAAGTCTGCAAAGTAGGTTGTTGGAATTTTGATTGGGATTACATTGAATCTGTAGATGAGTTTGGGTAGAATTGACATCTTAATGACATTTAGCCTTCGTGTCCATGAACATGGAATATTTTTCCATCTTTTAAGGTCCCCTTCTATTTCTTTTAGTAGAGTTATGTAGTTTTCTTTGTATAGGTCTTTTACATCTTTGGTTAAGTTTATTCCTAGGTACTTGATTTTTTTAGTTGCTATTGAAAATGGTATCTTTTTCTTGAGTGTCTCTTCAGTTTGTTCATTTCTAGCATATAGAAACATTACTGACTTATGTGCATTAATCTTGTATCCCGCTACTTTGCTAAATTTGTTTATTAGCTCTAGTAGCTGTATCGTCGATTTCTCAGGGTTTTCTAGATATAAGATCATATCATCTGCAAACAGTGACAGTTTTACTTCTTCTTTTCCAATTTGGATGCCTTTTATTTCTTTGTCTTGCCGGATTGCCCTGGCTAGCACTTCCAGCACAATGTTGAATAACAGTGGTGACAGCGGGCATCCTTGTCTTGTTCCTGATCTTAGAGGGAAGGCTTTCAGTCTCTCGCCATTGAGTACTATGCTGGCTGTGGGTTTTTCATATATGCTCTTTATCATGTTGAGGAAGTTTCCTTCAATTCCTACCTTTTGAAGTGTTTTTATCAAAAAGGGATGTTGGATTTTGTCAAATGCTTTTTCAGCATCTATTGAGATGATCAATTGATTTTTCCCTTTTGACTTGTTAATGTGATGTAATACGTTGATTGATTTTCTTATGTTGAACCATCCTTGCATGCCTGGAATAAACCCCACTTGGTCATGGTGTATGATTTTTTTAATGTGTCTTTGGATTCGATTTGCAAGTATTTTGTTGAGGATTTTTGCATCTATATTCATTAGGGAGATTGGCTGGTAGTTTTCCTTTTTTGTAGCATCTTTGCCTGGTTTTGGTATTAGATTGATGTTAGCTTCATAAAATGAGTTAGGTAGTGTTCCATTTTCTTCAATGTTTTGAAAGAGTTTGAGTAAGATTGGTGTCAGTTCTTTATGGAAAGTTTGGTAGAATTCCCCTGTGAAGCCATCTGGCCCTGGGCATTTATTTGTGGGAAGATTTTTGATGACTGATTGGATCTCTTTGCTTGTGATGGGTTGGTTGAGGTTTTCTATTTCTTCTCTGGTCAGTCTAGGTTGTTCATATGTTTGCAGGAAATTGTCCATTTCCTCTACATTATCCAGTTTGTTACCACACAGTTGTTCATAGTATCCTCTTATAATTTTTTTTAATTTCTTCAGGATCTGCACTTATGTCACCTTTTTCATTCATTATTTTGTTTATATGGGTCTTCTCTCTTTTTGATTTTGTCAGTCTAGCTAGGGGCTTGTCAATCTTGTTGATCTTCTCAAAGAACCAACTTTTGGTGATATTTATCCTCTCTATTGTTTTTTTGTTCTCTGTGTCATTTATTTCTGCTTTAATCCTTGTTATTTCTTTTCTTGTACTTGGTTTAGGATTGGTTTGCTGTTCATTTTCTAGCTTCTTCAGTTGATCCATTAGTTCTTTGATTTTGGCTCTTTCTTCCTTTTTAATATATGCGTTTAGTGCTATAAATTTCCCCCTTAGCACTGCTTTTGCTGTATCCCATAGGTTTTGGTATGTTGTGTTCTCATTTTCATTCGTCTCTATATATTTAGCAATTTCTCTTGCTATTTCTTCTTTAACCCACAGATTGTTTAGGAGTGTGTTGTTTAACCTCCAGGTATTTGTGAATTTTCTAAGTCTCTGATGGTTATTGATTTCTAATTGTATTCCATTGTGGTCAGAGAATGTGCTTTGAATAATTTCAATCTTTTTAAATTTATTGAGGCTTGTTTTATGTTCCAGCATATGATGTATTCTGGAGAAAGTTCCATAAGCACTAGAAAAGTATGTGTATCCTGGTGATTTGGGATGTAATGTCCTGTATATGTCTGTTAAATCTAATTCATTTATCAGATTGTTTAGGTTTTCAATTTACTTATTGGTCTTCTGTCTGTTTGATCTATCTATAGGAGAGAGTGATGTGTTGAAGTCTCCCACAATTATTGTGGAAACATCAATTGCTTCCTTTAGTTTTGCCAGTGTTTCTCTCATGTATTTTGTGGCACCTTGATTGAGTGCATAGACATTTACGATTGTTATTTCTTCTTGCTGAATTGCCCCTTTTATTAGTACGTAGTGGCCTTCTTTGTCTCTCAAAACATCCCTGCATTTGAAGTCTATTTTATCTGAGATTAATATTGCTACACCTGCTTTCTTTTGGCTGTAGCTTGCATGAAATATTTTTTTCCATCCTTTCACCTTCAGTTTCTTTGTGTCCCTGTGTCTAAGATGAGTCTCTTGTATGCAACATATTGATGGTTCATTTTTTTTGATCCATTCTGCGAATCTATATCTTTTAACTGGGGAGTTTAATCCATTTACATTCAACGTTATAACCGTGAAGGCATTTCTTGAATCAGCCATCTTATCCTTTGGTTTATGTTTGTCATATTTTTCCCCTCTGTCTATTAATATCCTTTATTGTACCCATACCGAATCTCTTTAGTACTGAACCTTTCTCCAAGTCTCTCTGTCCTTTCTTTGTTTCTCTGTCTGTAGGGCTCCCTTTAGTATCTCCAGTAGGGCAGGTCTCTTGTTAGCAAATTCTCTCAGCATTTGTTTGTCTGTGAAAAATTTAAGCTCTCCCTCAAATTTGAAGGAGAGCTTTGCTGGATAAAGTATTCTTGGCTGGAAATTCTTCTCACTCAGAAATTTAAATATATCGTGCCACTGCTTTCTTGCCTCCATGGTGGCTGCTGAGTAGTCACTACTTAGTCTTATGCTGTTTCCTTTGTATGTGGTGAATTGCTTTTCTCTTGCTGCTTTCAGAACTTGCTCCTTCTCTTCTGTGTTTGACAGTGTGATCAGTATATGTCTCGGAGTGGGTTTATTTGGATTTATTCTATTTGGAGTTCGCTGAGCATTTATGATTTGTGTATTTATGTTGTTTAGAAGATTTGGGAAGTTTTCCCCAACAATTTCTTTGAATACTCTTCCTAGACCTTTACCCTTTTCTTCCCCTTCTGGGACACCAATGAGTCTTATATTTGGACGTTTCATATTATCTACCATATCCCTGAGGTCCATTTCGATTTTTTCAATTTTTTTCCCCATTCTTTCTTTTATGCTTTCATTTTCCATTCTGTCATCTTCGAGGTCACTGATTCGTTGTTCAACTTCCTCTACTCTTGTACTATGAGTGTCCAGAATCTTTTTAATTTGGTCAACAGTTTCTTTAATTTCCATAAGATCATCCATTTTTTTATTTAGTCTTGCAATGTCTTCTTTATGCTCTTCTAGGGTCTTCTTGATTTCCTTTGTCTCCCGTACTATGGTCTCATTGTTCATCTTTAGTTCTTTGAGTAGCTGCTCTAGGTGCTGTGTCTCTTCTGATCTTTTGATTTGGGTGCCTGGGCTTGGGTTATCCATATCGTCTGTTTTTTTCATATGCTTTATAATTTTCTGTTGTTTTTGGCCTCGTGGCATTTGCTGAACTTGATAGGGTTCTTTTAGGATTTGTAGACCAATTGAAGTCCTTATCTCTAATTTATCAGATCTACAGCTTCGTGGAGTACACTTTCTCTAACTAACCAGCAGGTGGCGTCCACGAGCCACCTGTTCTGCACAAGCCAGTTCTCCCCTGCTTAGCCTTTTTGGTTAGTTGGGGAGTGAGTCTTGTGGGGTCCAATTGGTGTACCAAGCTTGCGTGTGTAGTTGGTGTTGCTTGCCCTGTATATGGGGCGTGTTTCTGGGCAGTCAGGGAGGGGGGGGGTGGCTCTAACAATCAAATCTCCCTGGTGATCCTAGAGTTTTAAAGCTGCTGCAATAGTCTAATCCTTCAGTTCAGTCCTGCCACAGTTTGTCTCTGCCACTGACCCACAAGTCCTTGGTATTGGCGTATGGCTCCTGAGAATTGCAAGTGCCCCTCTTCCAGGCCGTCCACCCCGGGTCCTCTGTTGAGGGATGACTGTGCTATGTCACAGGTGAGTGCCATCCCCCCAGGGCAGTTCTGGGCTGCTGGGCTGTGTAGGGAGGCTCCACATGATGGCTGAATGGAGCTTTGTTAATTCACACTGCTCTACCTTCCCAACTCTGGGACAATCAGCTGAGTTTGCAGGGAAGGCTAATGTCCACGCCCAGTTTTGTGGTGTGTGCCTGTTATCTGAAGCACTTCCGTCACACTGGGTTGTCTGGGGCAGTTCTGGGCTATGGGGCTGGCGATGGGCAGGAGTGTTTCCTGTCCACCAGGATGATGGCTGTGAGCGGACACCCCCCTTTTCTTGGGAAGTTGTGGTGTTTAGTGAATTTTCTCAGCCACTGGATTATTGTGTTTTGTCTCAGAGCTCTCCTAGTTCTGCTCTTGACTTGACCTGCCCAAATTGCAAGTCTTTGAAGCTTTCTGTATTGGGCTTCTTAGAGTAATTGTTTTAGAAAAAGAAAAAAGGATTTAAAAAAAAAAAAAAAAAAAAGGGCCCTCCTCAGAGATCTAATGGGTCATTGAAATGCTATGAGAGAAAGCAACCAGGGCCATTAAGGAAAGGTCCACAGGGCAGAGAGATCAGCTTTTCTTCGGGATGTGCATATGCGCCTCAGGGCCCTTCCCCTTTCTATGTTCACCAAAACTCCAAAAATCCTCCGCTTTTATTTTGGAGTTTTTCATTTTGTTTTTTTTCTATGCCTGTCTCCTCTCTGCTGGGCTGGCTGCTCTCAGATTCTCTGGTGTCTGGTCTCAGTCTATCTATGGTTGGAGTTTGGATCAGTAGAATGAGTTTCCGATAAGGGCTGCCACTGCAGTTCTCCCTTCTCCTTCCCGGAGCTGACAGCCCCTCCTCCCACGGGACTGAGCCTGGCAGGGAGGGGCGCGGGTCCCCTGGCCACAAAAACTTACAGATTTCGCTGATCTCAGCAGTTCCACGTTTTCATGAGTGTTGTATGAAGTATGCCCAAAGTCAGATTGCTCTGTGGTGTCCAGTCCACGCAGTTCCTGGCTTTCTACCTACTTTCCTGGAGGAGTAACTAAAACATACAGCTCACCAGTCTGCCATCTTGCCCCGCCTCTATAGATATTCTTTTTGATTTGAGTTCCATAGGCTTTTGGTTTCCTTTGATGCAGAATACAGTCTTAGCCACATGACCATTGTTAGATTCATATTTTCAGAGTAGATGAAATTTAGAAGAACAGGACTGAGGTTTAGCAAGTGGCTTCTGGAATGGTTAGAAGGCATCCACTGCAATGATCCGACTTAACTCTCCTTGCACAGAGAATTTATGTGGTGCATGTTTTTTTAACCTCAAAGATGGAGCAAACAGCACTTGTTTAGCCACTTGCCCTACTGACAGCAATGCTATTTTAAATAGTGTTGTTTTAAAATCTTAGTTTCTGATTGTTTGTTGCTAGTATATAGAAATGTAATTGATTTATGAACATTGATCTTGTGTCAACATAAACTCACTTCAAGCTTAATTCACTTATTAGTTCTAGGAGATTTTTTTGTAGATTCCTTCAGATTTTCTCCATAGATGATTATGCCATCTGCAGATAAGCAGTTTTACTTCTTTCTTTGAATATGAATGTCTTTTGTTTCTTTTTCTTGACTGTATGGACTGGAACCTCCAGCATAATGTTGATGTAGTGAAAGCAAACATTCTTTTCTTGTTCCTGATCATAGAGAAAAAACATTTGTTCTTTCACTATTAAGTATGATTTTAGGTGTAGGTTTTTCACAGATGCTTTTTAACAGGCTGAAGGAGCTTCTTTCTGTTCCTGAATTGCTGAGATATTTTTTAAAAATCAAGAATGGATGTTGGATTTTGTCAGATGCTATTTCTATGTTTATTAAGATCATATTGTTTTCTTTTATCACTTTGTTATGGTGGTGAATCACATTGTTTGATTTTTGATTGTTAAACCAACTTTGATTCCTGGCATAAACCCTACTTGTCATGATGTATTATATTTACATAGTGCTAAATTCAATTTGCTAAAATATTACTTAGAATTTTTGCGGCTATGTTCATAAGGGATATTAGTCTATGGTTTTCTTATAATGTCTCTATCTTATTTTTGTATCAGGGAACTGCCAGTATTCCTTTCTCCTCTATTTTCTGGAAGAGCTTGAATAGAATTGGTATTATTTCTTCCTTAAATGTTTGATATAATTCACCAGTGAAGTCACCTGGACTTGAAGTTTTCTTTGTGGATGTTTTAACTATGAATTCAGTTTGGGACTATTCAATTATGTTATTTATTCCTATTGTGAGCATATTGGTTTGGTCTTTCAAGAAATGTATCCATTTATTCTAAGTTGTAGCATGGTATATATATCGTTTTCCATTCTCTCTCTCTCTCTCTGTCTCTCTCTGTCTCTCTCTCTCTCTCTCTCTCTCTCTATATATATATATATATATATATATATAGTTCACATACCATACAACTACCCAAAGATCCAAAGTGTACAATCAATTGCCCATGGTACCATCATACAGCTGTGCATCCATCAACACAATTAATTTTTTTTCCATTTTTAGAACATTTTCATTACTTCAGAAAAGAAATAAAGACAAAAAAAAGGAAACTCAAATCCTCCCATACCCCTAACCATGCTCCCTCCATTATTGATTCATAGTTTTGGTATAGTACGTTTGTTACTGTTGATGAAAGAATGTTAAAATACTACTAACTGTAGTATATAGTTTGCAATAGGTATATTTTTTTTCCTATATGCCTCTCTATTATTAACTTCTAGCTATAGTGTCATACATTTGTTCTAGATCGTGAGAGAGATTTCTAATATTTGTATAGTTAATCATGGACATTGTCCACCACAAGATTCACCGTTTTATACATTCCCATCTTTTGATCTCCAACTTTCCTTCTGGTGACATACATGACTCTGAGCTTACCCTTTGCACCACCTTCACACACCTTGCAGCCCTGTTAGTTATTCTCACAACATGCTACCATCACCCCTGTCCATTCCCAAATGTTTAAGTTCACCCTAGTTGAACATTCTGCTCATAATAAGCAACCCCTCCCCATTCTTTACTCTCATTCTATATCCTGGTAACTTATATTTCATGTCTATGAGTTTACATATTATAATTAGTTCATATCAGTAAGACCCTGCAATATTTGCCTTTATGTGTCTGTCTTATTTCACTCAATATAGTGCCCTCAAGGTTTCTTCAACCCATTTGTTTTAAGATGGTTTTGCTCACACACAATACATTCTGTCCTAAGTAAACAATCATTGATTCCCTATATAGTCACGTATTTATGTATTCAGCACCATCACCACTATCTATATGAGGACATCTCCATTTCTTCCACAAAGAAAGAGGAAGAGTCAAAGAAGACAGAGAGACAAAAGAAAAAGAAAAGAGAAAGAGAGAGAGAAAACAAACAAACAAAAACCCCAAAACTTAACAGCTAGAAAGCAACAAAAGGAAAGATAGCATTAACCTAAAGTAGAGTAAGAATCAGACAACATCACCAATGTCAGGAGTCCCATACCCTTCCCCTATTCCCCACCCCTCCATATGCATTTAGCTTTGGTATATTGCCCTTGTTATACTAAAGGAAGCATAATACAATGTTTCCGTAAATTATAGTCTCTAGTTTGCATTGATTGTATCGTCCCCCCAATCTCACTCCATTTTCAACATTCTGCAATGTTGACATTCATCTGTTCTACCTCATGTAAAAACATACTTGTACCTTTTGTTACAATCGTTGAGTACTCTAGGTTTCCCTGAATTACACAGTCCCAGGCTTTATCCTTCGTCTTTTGTTCTGGTGTCCCACATGGTCTCAACCCTCCCCTTTCAACCATGCTCACAGTCATCTTTGTTCAGTGTACTTACATTGCTGTGCTAGTATCTCCCAAAATTGTTTTCCAAACCTCTCACTCCTGTCTTTTCCTCTCTATCTGCAGTGCTTCCTTTAGTGTTTCCTGTAGATCAGGTATCTTATTCACAAACTCTGTCATTGTCTGTTTGTCAGAGAATATTTTAAGCTCTCCCTCATATTTGAAGGATAGTTTTGCCGGATATAGGATTCTTGGTTGGTGGTTTTTTTCTTTCAGTATCTTAAATATATCACCCCACTTCCTTCTTGCCTCCATGGTTTCTATTGAGAAATCCACACATAGTCCCATCAAACTTCCCCTGTATGTGATGGATCACTTTTCTCCTGCTGCTTTCAGGATTCTCCCTTTATCTTTGATGTTTGATAATCTGATTATTAAGTGTCTTGGCATAGGCCTATTCAGATCTGTTCTGTTTGGGGTACACTATGCTTCTTGGGTCTGTAATTTTATGTCTTTCATAAGAGATGGGAAATTTTCATTGATTATTTCCTCTATTATTGCTTCTGCCCCTTTTCCCTTCTCTTCTCCTTCTGGGACACCAATGACATGTACATTCTTGCTTTTCATTTTGTCTTTAAGTTCCTGTAGATGTTGCTCATATTTTTCCATTCTTTTCTCTATTCTTTTGTATGTAGGCTTTCAGGTGCCTTGTTCTCCAGTTCCTGAGTGTTTTCTTCTGCCTCTTGAGATCTGCTGTTGTATGTTTCCATTGTGTCTTTCATCTCTTGTGTTGTGGCTTTCATTTCCATAGATTCTGCCAGTGGGTTTTTCGAACTTTCAATTTCTACCTTATGTACTCCCAGTGTTTCCATTATTTGGTTCATCTCTTTCGCCATATCTTCCCTAAACTTTTTGAATTGACTTATTATTACTTGTTTCAATTCCTGCATCTCAGTTGAAGTTTAAGTTTGTTCCTTTGACCAGGCCACAACTTCGTTTTTCTTAGTGTAGGTTGTAGTTTTCTGTTGTCTAGGCATGGTTTCCTTGGTTACCCCAATCAGGTTTTCGCAGACCAGAATGGGCTCAGGTCCCAGAAGGAATATTCAATATTTGGTTTCCCTGAGGGTGTGTCTTAGAAAATTGGTACACCCTGTGATGTGTCAGATTACTGTGCTTTTCTGCCTAGCAGGTGGTGCCTGCCAACCTGTGGCTCCAGACTGGTGTAAGGAAATGTGGCCTTGGCTGTTTTTCCCCAGGCTGTGGGGTCTGGTTCTGAATGGAAGGTGGGTAGTAGAGCTGCACCCCACCCCTTTCATCTTAGGGATGATAGCCCCCCTATGGAGAGGTCACTAGCATTTGAGTAGACTCTACCTGTGCTATCTCTACCCTTGTCTGGGTCAGAGTGCTGGGAACTGAAAATTGCTGAGACTTTCTCTACTGAGCCAAAACAGGGACAGAAAGCCCTCTTCAGGGCCAGTCCATGGCCACCCTGTGGTTCTCCAAGGTCAGTCGTCACCCAAAGCCTCTGCTTGTTGGGGATTCATGGCTCGTAGCAAGCAGCTGATGCTTGTTAATTAAAACCCCAGTTGGAGCTCAGCTGAGCTATATTCACATGCTGGGAGAGAGCTTCTTTCTAGCACCATGAGTCTTTGCAGCTCACGCTGTGGGGGGAGGGGACTCCTGGCTTGGCCCTGCAGTTTTTACTTCAAGATTTTCTGCTGCAATCTTGGGCATTCCTCCCAGTTCAGGTTGGTGTATGATTAGTGGATGGTCATGTTTGTCCCCCCACAGTTATTCCAAATTATTTACTAGTTGTTCCTGGTTGTTTATTAGTTGTTCCAGGGGGACTAACTAGCTTCCACTCCTCTCTATGCTGCTATCTTAGATCCACCCTCCATTCTTTTGTTTTTAACCTATTTGTGTCTTTCTATTTAAAGTGTACATCTTGCATGCAGCATATACTTGGGTCTTACTTTTTTATCCAAACTGACAACCTTTGCTTTTTGATTAGAGTGTTTAGACTGTTTGTATTTAATGTGATTTGTGATACATTTATGTTCAAATCTGTCATCTTGCTTTTTGCTTTCTTTTGTCCCATTTATTCTTTTTTTCATTTTTTCACTCTTTTCTGCCTTCTTTTGGATTAATGGAAACTTTTTTATTCCAGTCTATCTCCTTTGTTAGCTTACTACTGATTGCTGTAGGGATTATAATGTACATCTTTACTTTATCATAATCACCCTTCAAGTTATATTATACCATTGCATGTTTGGTATAAGAAACTTACAACAGTATACATCAATTTCTCCCTTCCCAACCTTTATGTTATGGTTGTCACATCTTTTACTTCTATATATAAAACCTACACTACATTATTTTTTGTTTAAACATTATTTTTTTACTTTTTTAATAAATTATTTTTGAATAGATTGAGATTTACAAAAAAGTTGTGAAGATAGTACAGAGAGTTCCCACCATATACCTCACACCTAGTTTCTCCTATGTTATGTATTATCTTACATTACCATGTTACATTTCTCACAATTAATAAACCCATATTGGTAATTACTATTGACTGAAGTCAAAACTTTGTTCAGACATCCTTAGTTTTCATCTGATATCCTTTTTCTGTTCCAGGATCCCATCTACATTTATCACATTGCCTTTAGTCATAATGTCTTATTAGGTTCATCTTGGCTGTTCCAGTTTCTCAGAC
The DNA here is from genome assembly GCF_015220235.1 of Choloepus didactylus. Lineage (NCBI taxonomy): Eukaryota > Metazoa > Chordata > Mammalia > Pilosa > Megalonychidae > Choloepus > Choloepus didactylus. Next base: position 58,728,526 of record NC_051324.1, on the reverse strand, counting down.
CTTCCTTATTTTTGATTAGCTTGATAGTTTTAAGAAGTACTGATTAAGTATTTTGTAGCATGTCCCTTAATTGATATTTGTATGATGTTTTTCTCATGATTATACCAGGATTGTGGGTTTTTGGGAGGAAGACCCCAGAGATAAACAGCCATTATCATTACATCATATCAACATGTCAAGTTATTAACATGATATCACTGTTGATGTTAATTTTTATACTGGGTTGAACAGTGTTTGTCAGGTTTCTTCACTGTGAAGTTATTCTTCCTGCCACTCCCTTCCATGCTGTACCCTTTGGAAGGAAATCACCATGTGCAGCCCAAACGTAAGGAGTGGGAAGTTATGTTGCACCTCCTTGAAAGTGGTCAATTATCTTTTAAAGAGATTTAAGTGCTAAGAAAAAAGATTACATATTTACCCGTATAGTTATCATTTCTAGTGCTCTTTATTCCTTTGTAACAATCCATGTTTCTATCTGAAAAAGTTTGCTTTCTGCCTGAAGGACTTGCTTTGACATTTCTTATAGTATAGGTCTGCTGGTGATGAATTGTTTCAGTTTTTGAATGTCTGAAAAGGACTTTTGAGCTTTTGTTTTTTAAATATATTTTCACCAAGTACAAAATTCTAGGTTGACAGTTTTTTTTTTTTCTTTTAGTAGTCTCAGATTTTGCTTTGCTCTCTTCTTGCTAGCGTTGTTTCCAACAATAAGTCTGCTATAACTTGGTACTTCTGTATGTAACATATCCTCATTATTTTTAAAGAATAATGGCTATTTTAAAAATTTTCTGTTTAACTCTGGTTTTGAGCATTTGGATTATGATGTGCTTTGATTTTTTTTTTTCACTCTTTTTGTGCTTGGGGTTTCATTTAGCTGCTTGGATTTGTGTTTATACTTTCATCAAGTTTAGAAAATTTGTGGGAAATTTCTGTACCCCACCTTCTGGGGTTCCAATTACATATATATTAGGCTGCTTGAAATTGTCTCACAGCTCACTAATGTGCTCTGTTCATTTTTTTTAATTCTTTTTTTTTTTTGTCTCTGTTGCATTTTTGATAGTTTCTATTGCTGTGCCTTGAAATTCACTAATCATTTCTTCTAATATGTCTGCTCTGCCTTTAATGCCATCTAGGGTGTTTTTTCATCTTAGATATTGTAGTTTTCATCTCTAAAATTTTTATTTGGGTCTTTATAAAATATCTTCCACATCTCTACTTAACTTTGTGAACATATAGAGTATAGCTATAATAACTTTTTTATCCTTTTCTGCTAATTCTAGTCTCTGTTTTATTCTGGATTAGTTTCAATTGATTAAGTCTTTATGCCCTTACGGGTTGCATTTTCCTGTTTATTTGCATGCCTGATAATTTTTACTTGTAACTTGACATATAGTGAATTCTACCTTATTGGGTGATGAATATTTTTGTATTTGTGTAAATTTTCATGAGCTTTGTTCTGGGATACAGTTAATTTTCTTGGAAGCACCTGGGTACTTCTAGAGTTTGCTTTTAAGGTTTGCTATATGGAACTAGTGATGTATTTATACCAGAGCTAATTATTCTCCCACTGCTGAGGCAAGATCCTTTTGAGTGCTCTACCCATTGCCCTGTGAATTAGAAATTTTCTTGTCTGGCTGGTGGGGACAAGTACTATACCTGGCTCTGTGTGCATCCAGTCACTCTTCACTGGTTCTTTCTCCAGCCTCATATAGTTCCTCACACAGACCAGTATTCTGTTGAATGCTTGAGGAGAACCCTTCCCAAGATCTCTGGAGTTCTCTTTGTGTCTCTCTTTTGTGAGTTCTAGGTGCTTTGATCTCCCTGGGCTCTGTCTTCTCAAGTCTTAGAGTTTGTTGGACAATGCCAGTTCCTTTTCCACCCTGCTCTGTGGCCTGGAATCTATTTGTTACCTCTTTTGTCCTCCTTCTCTCAGGGATCCCTTTACTTCCCCCCCGCCCCGATGCCCAATGACTTGAAAACCATTTAAAAAATATTTTGTCTTATTTTGCTTGCTTGTTTGATTTTTGGGTTGTTTTAGGTGGGAGGGTAACTTGTGTCCCATTACTCTGTAATGGCCTGAAGCCAGAAATGTTATCAAATTAAGAGATTTGATATAACTAAAATGCAGCATAGGGGATATAAATAAATAGAAATGATTCTGGATTCAGAATTCAGAAATAGTTGGGAAATCCATGCTATGCATTAAAAAAAATTCTGTATTTAGGAATGGCACAATCAGAGCTGAATTTTAGAAAGTTTACTAGATTACTTGGTAAACATAGTTCAGAAGAAAATTATAAAATCCTTTTCTAAGACAATAGCAAAATTGAATTGTCATTTTGGGACATCTTGCCATCATTCTGGGAGTTCCTTTGTCCTCTTTTCTAGTTTGAATAGTTTGAATTCACTAAACCTGAGTATTTTCCCATTTTCTTTTCCCCCTAGTTTTGCTGGAACACATCCTACTATAGATTCTTACAAAGGGTTCATGGGATATACATTTTTTTTTTTTTTTGAGAATTTACATGTCTGATATATCTTTTTTCAACTCTTAGACTTAATGATAGTTTGGTTAGAAATAATTTTTACTCATTTTTTGAAGCCTTCACACCATTACCTTTTAGGTTCCAGTGTTGCTGTTTAAAGGTGTGAGACTGTTCTGATTTCCAATTGTTTGTATATGGCTGGGATTTTCCCCCCTCTCTTTGGAAGCTGTTAGGATTTTCTCTTCTATCACCGATGTCTTGGAATTTCATAATATGATTTAGTGTATATATACCTTTTTCATGCATTGTCTGAATTATTCAGTGAAATTTAAGAAATTTTCTTTATTAGAGAAGTTGTGGGTTTACAGAACAATCATGTACAAAATACAGCATTCCCATATACCACCCCACTGCCAACAACTTGCACTGGTTTGGAAGATTTTTTTAGAAAGATGATAGCAGCTTTTTATAATTTTCCTGTTAGTTAAAGTCCATGATTTAACTTAGGGTTCACTGTTTATGTAGTGTAGTTCTATGGATTTTTTTTAGTTTATTCTGTTACAATATATACAATCTAACTTTCCCCCCTTTTAATTATGTTCAGGAATATATTTTAGTGGTATTAATTGCATTCACAATATTGTGCTACCATCACCACCATGCATTACCAAAACATTTCCATCATTCCAAATAGGATCCTGTACATTTTAAGCTTTAACTTCCCATTTGGAATTTGTAAATCTGGATACCAATCCTTCATTTCTGGGGTATTTTCCTGAATTATTTCTTTGATAAGTTGCTCCCCACTTTTGTCTCTATGGGCATTATGTTACTAGAAAAAAATAGGACTTCCTGGATTAATACTTTCATTGAATTTTTTTTTCTTTCATTTTGTTCATCCCTTAGTCTTTCTGTTCTCTTTTCCAGGAGAGAGTCTTAACTTTATGTTACATATAACTTTTTTGTCAACTCTATGTCTTTTTGTTTTCTGTTCTTTTAAAAAAAAAACTTGCTTTTTGTTTTATATCTTTACCTCATTGGAGATATTATTTATAGTTTCATGAAGAAAAAATTCTTTTTTCTCTCTGTACTGATATATATCCTTTTGTTTCCTTTTTATGATTTTTTTCCTTTCATGTTGGAAGCTGTCTTCATGTGTGTAGCAATCTGTAACTATCCATTCATTCTGAGTGAGACAATAAGCTCACTATAAGCTCCGGGTGGATGTGTGAGGCTTGTCACTATGATGGGGTGGCCAGCCTAATTTTCACTGGGGACTTACTAAGATCAGTTTCTGTAGGTCTTTTCAGGGAAGTTCAGTTTCACTGGAGTAAAAATCCTCCAGTCTCTTGTCTGGATACTCTTGTGCTAGTGTTTTGGAGTTAGGAGGTGGAATTTAGAAGGTCCTCTTGAAATTCAGTTATCATATTCTCATTTAATCTTTCTGTTCTTAGTCCCACACTCATTTCCCCAGTCCCTATCCCTTACACTGATACCTCTGAATTTGAATTGTACTCTTGAATTGTACCTTCATGGTACAGTTTCTCCAGAGTATAATCTCTTTCTTGAAAGGGTAGGATGGGACAGTAGCTTGACTGTGGCTGGGGAAAGGATCCTGAATAGATTACCTGATGATTCCCACGTTTTCATAGCTCCACTTCTCTAATTATTGAGGATTTGGTAAGGGCATATTTCCGGATTTCTTATAAGTGAGTATCCCTCTCTGTTGGCATACAGATTTGTGCTTTCTCTGCTGTTATTTACTATTTCTCCAACTATGTTGTTTTCATATGTAGTGGTTCAGTATTGTAGAAACCTAATTTTATTGAAGATGAAATTTATGTTTTTGTTTCTTGTTCTGTTGTCATTTGAGGGTGATCTTTGAGAGGAACAGGGGGTGGAGAAGTCTTTATTCTGCCATCTTGAAAATGGAAGTTTGGCCTTAAATAAAAATTACTAAAGTGTTACTGAGTATAAGTACTCTCCAAAAGGCATTACTGAATAGGAAATGCAAGTAACTCATTATAATTGTTATCATAAATAGCAACAGTAAATGCCATTTATTGGTATTTCATATGTCCTGAATGCTATTCTAGATATTTTATGTATAATATCTCAAGACAATCCTATAAGGTAAGTATTACCTAGACTTCATAAAAAAGAAAACTGAACTTTAGAGGTTAAGTAATTTGTCCCAGCTCATACAAGTAGAAAGTGGTAAGAATTGAAGTTTGAATCCAGTTTATGTAATTCCATGCTTTTAACCTCTATCTTGTGCTGTACATTTGTGTGATTACCAATAGATATTGTTATAGTTCTTGAGAATAATTTTCATAAGGTAAAAATTGTAAATCTTACCACTCCAGAATTGCTGGCACTGTTAGCTGACTTGTAAAACCTTCCCCACATAGATAATACACAGGAAAAAAAGTGCTCTGCCCAATTTTTAGGTACAATAAATGACCTGTATTCAAGCAATTATGGTTTTATTTTATGTACTTGTAAAAATATGATTTTTGATGGTTGCCATGAGAACTACCTTTTGGAACTATCTTATTTCTAAAGAGATTTTGTCTATAAAGTTATTTTCTGTTAGAAACAGACACATTAAATTCTTATAAACGTGGAGTAAAGCTGAAGGTACATAGTGATAGACTGAAATTATGAATATCCTAATTTTGCCTTAAGGATTATAGATAGTTTAATGACTTAAGGGCATGCAAACTTAAGCAACTTGAGGGTCATTAAGGAAAGTATCCATAGAAAAATATTTATTTGTGATATTGTGGATAATTCAGAAGAAATTGAAATTTGTTTATTATATTTCCTAAGGACTTTGACTTATTTAGAAAGGAGGTGCTTAACTTTATATGTTTGCTTTTGTGAATAGTTTTCTTATTGTTTGTTTATTTTTGTGTCACAATAGGGAGTAGCAATGATAGAAAAAAAAAATGAACTTCCCTTCTCTGTCACCAAACAGAACTTTCTTTGCAAAGGAAAGTGTGTCAGTCACTTTGCTCCTCCTTTGTTCTCTTTGTTTTGTAAAATACTTCTGCAGGGAGTGGTACTATGCTGTCTCTCATACTCTTTATAGGTATTTGTAAGCTTTAATGAAAATCACTATATATATTTTTTTACTTACAACCTGCATTTAGTTGTTGTTGTTGTTTTTTAAACTATGGGTCACATAGTGGATATCAACTATATTTAGTAAGTCCTGAATAGGATTTAAAAATGAAATAGAATAATGTGAAATTTGTTAGTAAATATCAAAATACATAATAAATGGAAAGAGTAAGTATTGTTTTATAAAATTTGTATTTGTTGCTGTGTCTGGGTATGTGTGTGCAAATACTTGCTCATAATCTAAATGCATTTCTTACTATGTGGTCAGAGAAGTTTGAAAGCTGAAAATAATAATATTAAAACAATACCAGATTTCTGACTCCACTGAATTTAAAATCTACTTTATTTAAAACTTACTTTATGACAGAGGGGCAAGATGATGGGGTATGGAAGTATAGGATTTACTGTCCTCTAGGGTAGCTAGTAAAAAGCCAGGAACTGTCTAGAAAAATTGTCTGGGGGACTTCAGAGACCAGATACACATCATATACCAGCCAGGAAAGGCAGAGGCTGATATATTGCAGCACAGAACTGTAAGTAAATTCTTCCATGCTGTGGAGGCTGGTGCCCCTCCCCCACTGGCACAGCAGACTGCCTTGGAGCCTCACTACAGTGGGAAACAGAAGCCTTCTCTACTAGGAGCAAGGGAAGAAGAGCTTAACAACACTCCAATTGTGGATTTGATTAACGAATTCAGACTGCTGAATAGCAGCTCTGAGCAAAGTTAAATCTACAATGCAAACAAGAAATAAATCGGGAGTTTTGGGGGCTGAGGATCAGCTCTCAGAAACAGATTTTTTTAAAAGCAGCCCATTAAAGCAGCAGGCATTCTCCAGCCTTCACCCAGACAAGGGTGGGAGTAGGGCAGACTGACAAAGTACCTATCAGGTGAAGGAGATAGTTCCCTAAAGGTGGGAGGAGATATCTTCTTCAAGAAAAGATGGTAGGCAGGGCCCAGCACAAGTGGTGGCTCTCATTTAGAGAATTTAGACCCCAAGGGCTTGGGATATCAGCAGCAGTTTAAACCTACAAAAAGCAGAGTCCTGCCTGCCTCAGACACACTCCTGGCAGGGGGAAGGGGAAACTGCTTGAGAGTCCAGTAGTTTTCTCAACCTGCAGGGAACAGGGGAAAGAGGAGCAGCCCCCCCCCCACCAAAAGGAGGAAGGGCAAGGACCAGCACAGACAGTAACTGTTATTTAGACAATCTAGACCCCAGGAGCTAGAAAACAGAAACAGTTTAAGCTTGCCTTCAGCCTCAGCCTCTGTCTCAACAACACTCCTGGAAGGGACAGGGTCTGCTGAGAATTAAAGGCACAGTACCACTTTACACCTGTAGAGAACAGTGGGATGATAAGCACCATCTACTGGGCAGGACAGGAAAAGCACAGACTTAAGAGGCTTCACAGGAAAGACTGGCACACTGCTGGGTCTCATCCCCAAAGAGCCTTGATACTGATTACACCCCCTTGGTGGGTCCTGGGCCTGTCTTGTCTGGGAAAACCTGACTAGGGTCAATCCTATCTGGGAGGATTCTCCTCCCAGAGCCAGACTTCCAGGTAAAAGTTGCTAGAGGTAATGAAAGGAGTGTTAAAAACATATAGAGTCAGAAAACAAAACAAAACACAAACAGCAAACATTCTCTGAGGAGGAAGAAGGAAGAGAAAGCCTTTTCCTGGGGGTGAAATAACTGCAATTAAAGAGAAATCTCAAAAACTTCAATATAGGCAGGGCAAGAATCATAAAAATAAGAGCAGAAAAATCCTGATCAGGCAAACAGAAGCTATGCTAGAGGTCTAGAATAAGTGGAACTGAGTGTCAAAGAACAGTTAGAGAACAAAGCCAGAAAACCCTAGCAGAAGAGAGAACATGACCTCCAGAATAAACTAATCAAGAAAATGAGAGGCTTAGACATCAGCAAAAATCATGAAGTACGAAGATATGGCCCAGTTAGAGAAACAATCTAAAACTTTAGATGAGATACAGGAGTTGAAACAACTAATTAAAGATGTTCAAACAAATCTTCTAAATCAATTCCATGAGTTGAAGGAGAATGTGGATATATTTCATATACATGAAGACATAAAGAAAACACTGGGTGATCATAAAGAAGAAGTTGGAAACTTGCAAAAAAATACAGAAGTTGTGGGAATGAAATGCACAACAAAGAGATGAAAAACACAATGGAGACATAGAACAGCAAATTTGAAGAAGCAGGGAAAGTATTAGTGAACTAGAGGACACAACATCTGAAATCCTACACACGAACAGATAGGGAAAACAATGGATAAATATGAGCAAGGTCTCAGGGAATTGAATGACAATATGAAGCACACAAATATATGTGTTATGGGTGTCCCAGAAGGAGATGAGTAGGAGGAAATGATCACTGAAAATTACATATATAAAAGACATGAAATTACAGATCCAAAAAGCACAATGTAACCCAAACTGAACAGATCCAATAGACCTACTCCAAGACACTTACTGATCAGCCTGTCAAATTCCAAAGACAAAGAGAGAATTCTGAAAGGAGAAAGAGAGAAGCAATTCATCACATACAGGGGAAGCTCAATAAGACTAAGTGTGGATTTCTTAACAGAATTCATGGAGGCAAGAAGGCTGTTGTATGATATATTTAAGTTACTGAAAGAGAAAAATGGCCAACCAAGAATTCTATATCCAGGAAAACTGACCTTCAAAAGTGAGGGAGAGTTTAAAATATTTACTGATAAACAGACACTGAGAGTTTGTGAACGAGAGACCTGTTCTACCAAAAATACTAAAGGGAGTACTACAGGCTGATAGGAAAAGACAGGAGGGAGAAGTTTGGAGAAGAATGTAGAAATGAAGCTTATCAGAAAGGGTAACTAAAAGGGTAAAAAGAGAGAGAGAAAAAACAGATGTGACATATAGAATCCAAAGGACAAAATGGTTGAAGAAAGTACTACTTTTACAGTAATAACATTAAATGTTATTGAATTAGACTCCCCTATCAAAAGACAGAGATTGGCAGAATGGATTAAAAAAACAGGATCCATTTATATGCTGTCTACAAGAGACCCTCTTTAGATCCAAGGACAAAAAATAGGTTGAAAGTGAAAGGTTGGAAAAAGATATTTCATGCAAACAACAACTAGAAAATAATGGGGGTAGCTATATAAATACCAGACAAATTAGACTTCAAATCTAAAACAATTAAAAGAGACAAAGAAAGACACTATGTATTAGTAAAAGGAACAATGCATCAAGAAGGCATAACAATCTGAAACATTTATGCATTGAGCTAGAGTGCCCCAAAATACATGAGGCAAACAATGAAGGAAGAAGTAGACACCTCTAAAATAATAGTTGGAGACTTCAATACACCAATTTCATCAATGGATAGAACATCTAGACAGAGGATCAATAAAGAAACAGAGATCTTGAATAATATGATAAATTAGACTTGCAGACATTTACAGAGTATTGCACCCCACAATAGCAAGATACACATTTTTCTCAAGTGCTCATGGATCATTATCTAGGATAGATCACATGTTGGGTCACAAAGCAGCTCTCACTAAATTTGAAAAGATTGAAATTATACAAAGCACTTTCTCAGATCATAATGGAATGAAGTTGAAAATCAATAACAGGCAGAGGACAGGAAAATTCACAAATATATAGAGGATAAAAACACACTCTTAAACAACCAGTGGTCAAGGGAAGAAATTACAAAATAAATCAGTAAATATTTTGAGGTAAATGAAAATGAGGACGCAACATGACAAAACTTATGGGATACAGCAAAGGCAGTGCTGAGAGGGACATCTGTTACCGTAAACACCACCTATATTAAAAAAGAAGAAAGAGCAAAAATTGAGGAGTTAACTGCTCACCTGGAGAAACTAGAGAAAGAACAGCAAACTAACTCCAAAGCAAATGGGAGAGAAATAACGAAGATTAGAGCAGAAATAAATGAAATTGAGAACATGAAAACGTAGAGAGAATCAACAAAACCAGTAGTTGTTTCTTTGAGAAAATCAATAAAGTTGATAGACAGGTTGACAAAAAAAAGAGAGAGGATGCAAATAAGTAAAATGAGAAATGGAAGGGGGGACATAACTACTGACCCCACAGAAATAAAGGAGATAATGAGAGGATACTATGAGCAACTATAAGCTTAGAAACTCAACAACTTAGTTGAAATGGACAACTTCCTAGAAAAGCATGAACAACCACAGACTTGAGAAGAAATAGAAGACCTCAACAAACCAATCACGAGTAAAGAGATTGTATCAGTCATCAGAAACCTCCCAAGAAAGAAAAATCCAAGACCAAATGACTTCACATGTGAATTCTACCCAAGCATTCAAGAAAGAATTAGTACCAATCCTGCTCAAACGCTTCAAAAAATTGAAGAGGAGGGAAAGCTACCTAACCTATTTTATGAAGCCATCACCCTAATACCAAAGCCAGACACAGATACTACAAGAAAAGAAAATTACAGACCAATCTCTTTAATGAATATTGCTGCAAAAATACTCAAAAAAATACTTGCAAATTGAATCCAGCAGAGTATTAAAAGAATTATACATGACAAAAAAGTGAGTTTGATATGCAAAGGTGGTTCAACACAAGAAAATCTATTAATTTAATATACCACATCAATAAATCGAAGGGGAAAATCACATGTAAATCTCCATTGTTGCAGAAAAGACATTTGACAGAATTCAACATCCTTTCTTGATGAAAACACTTCAAAGGATAGGAATAGAAGGAAAGTTCCTCAACATAACAAAGGGAATATATGAAAAGCCCACCGTTAATATCATACTTAATGGGGAAAGAATGATGGCCTTCCCTCTAATATTTGGAACAAGGCAAGGATGCCTGCTGTCACCATTGTTATTCAACATTGTGCTTGAAGTTCTAGCTAGAGCCATTAGGCAAGAGAAAGAAATAAAAGATATCCAAATTGGAAAGGAAGAAGTAAAACTTTCATTGTTTGCAGATGATATGATCCTATATGTACAAAATCCTGAAAAATCTACAGCAAAGCAACTAGATCTAATAAACAAATACAAAAAATGGCACAGTACAAGATCACACAAAAATAAGTAGTGTTTCTATATGGTAGTAATGAGCAATCTGAGGAGGAAATCAAGAAAAAAATCTGTTTACAATGGCAACCAAAAGAATAAAATATTTAGGAATAAAATTTAACCAATAACATAAAGACCTATACACAGAAAACTACAAACAAAACATTGCTAAAAGAAATCAAGGAAGACCTAAGTAAATAGAAGGACATACTGTGTTCATTGATTGGAAGAATAAATATAGTTAAGATGTCAGTTCTACCTAAATTGATTTATAGATTCAATGCAATACCAAGCAAAATCCTGACAATTTACTTTGCAGAAATAGAAAACCAATAATCAAATGTATTTGAAAAGGCACAGTGCCTGGAGTAGCTAAAAATATCTTGAGAAAGAAAAATGAAGTGGAAGGTTTCACACTACCTGATTTTAAAGCATATTACAAAGCTACAGTGGTCAAAACAGCATGATAGTGGCATAAAGATAGATATACCGAGCGATGGAACTGAATTGAGAGTTCAGAAATAGATCCTCTCATCTACAGACAAATGATTTTTGATAAGGCAGCCAAGTCCACTCAACTGGGATAGAATTGCCTCTTCAACAAATGGTGCTTGGAGAAGTGGATATCCATATCCAAAACAATGAAAGAGGATCCCTATCTCACACCTTATACAAAAACTTTTAGAAGAAAATGTAGGAAAATATCTTAAAGACCTTGTGGTGGGTAGTGGTTTCCTAAACCTTACACCTAAAGTGCAAGTGATGAAAGAAAAAATAAATGAGATCTCCTCTAAATTGAATACTTTGGGGCATCAAAAGACTTTGTCAGGAAAGTAAAAAGGCAGCCTATGTAATGAGAGGCAGTATTTGGAAACCATATATTGGATAAGGTCTTAATATCCAGAATATACAGAGAGATCCTACAACTCCACAACAAAAAGACAACCCAATTAAAAAATGGGCAAAAGACATGGATAGACACTTTTCCAAAGAGGAAATACGAATGGCTCCAAAGCATATGAAAAGGTGTTCAACTTCATTAGCTGTTACAGATCAAAATCACAGTGAGATATCATCTCACACCTACTAGAATGGCCATTATTAAAAAAGAAATTACAAGTGCTGAAGAGGATGTGGAGAAATAGTTACACTTATTCACTGTTGGTAGGAATGTAGAATGGTGCAGCCACTGTAGAAGGCAGTTTGGTGGTTCCTCAGTAAGCTAAATACAGAATTGCCATATGATCCAGCAATCCCATTACTAGGTATATCCTTGAAAGAACTGAAAGCAGGGACACAAATAGACATTTTCACACCAATGTTTATAGTGGCATTATTCACAATTGCCAAAAAATGGAAACAGCCCAAATGTCCATCAACTGATGAGTGGTTAAACAAATTGTGGTGTATACATGTGATGGAATATTATGCAGCTGTAAGACAAAATAAAATCATGATGCATGCAGCAACATGGATCAACCTTGAGGACTTTATGTTGAGTGAAATAAGCTAGAAACAAAAGGACAAATGTTTGGTCTCACTAATATGAACTGACTATAATGAGCAAACTAGAGCTAAATTAGAGAGCACATGTTATTAGGAGATAGAAACTGGGCAGAGGTTGGGCAGTTGATGCTTAAAGAGTACAGAATGTTCAATAAAGTTGATTATAAATGTTCAGAAATGGATAAAACAATACTATGTGATGGTAACACAATACTGTAAGTGTAATTAACAAAGCTGAGTGTGAGTATGATTGAAAACAATAAGGCTAGAGTCATGTATGTCACCAGAAGGCAAGCTAGAAGATAAAGACTGGTACTGTATAACTTAACAAAACCTAGAGTGAACAATGATGGTAGTTAATTATACAAACATAATAAAGTTTTTACATGAATGAGAATGATGTATGTCACTGTTATAAGGTGTTAAAAATGGGAAAGTATATGGAAAAATACAATTAATGCAAACTAAGGTCTGTAGTTAACAGTAGTGCTGTAATATTCTTTCATTAATTGTAACAAAGTCAATATACCAAAGCTAAATTTAAATAAGAGGGGCTATAAGGAAGGAGTATGGGATTTTTTTTTCTTTCTTTTTTTCCTTCTTTCATTTAGGAAGAAATGGGAATGTTTTCATATAGACTGTGGTGGTGAATGCATAACTATGTGATTATACCAGGAGCCATTGATTGTACATTTAGGATGGATTTATGGTGTGTGAATAAAACTGTTTTTTTTTTTAAATAAACAGAAAACTATATGTCATGGAAGAGATTTGGAGAAAGAGGTATACTATTCACTGTTGTTGGGGAAGTGGAATTGTGCAGCCCCCCTGGAGGGCAGTGTGGTGGTTTCTGTAAGCTGGGAGTGGAGTTGCCACATTATTTGACAATCCCATTACTAGGTATATGCCTGAATGAAATGAGAGCAGGGACATGAATAGATACAGACACACTTGTGTTTATGGTGTCATTATTCATGATTGCCAATGGATGGAGGTGGCCCAAGGGTACATCGACTGATGAGTGGAAGGGCAAAATGTGGCATGTACATACGATGGGATAGTGTACAGCTACATAAAGGAATGAAGTTGTGAGGCATGCACCGAGGTGGATGAACTTGAGGACATTATGTTGAGTGAAATAAGTCAGAGACAAAAGGACAAATATTGTATGGTCTGTGATATTGTCTGTTTGTTAAAACTTCAGCATCAGTGTGAGACCAAATGAGGAGATATTTATTTTGTCCAAAATTTAAATTCTCTGTAGCACACTATCTAATTTAACCTGTCTGGTCAGTTTATTTAAACAAGCTAATTACATGGAACCTAGAATAGGAAATGAGATCTTGTTATTCTGTACATGTTAATGTAATACCCTGACACATTCCAGAGTATTTTGGGCAAAAAATTAAAAAAAAAGTATTTGCAAAGTCCCTTGAGGGACTGGAGAAAAAAATGTGAAACTATTAAACTTCCCCATGTGGGGAATTCCTGATATTCTCTCAAGCATTAGGGACTCCCAATTTATTAAGCCAAGCCCTTGATCTTGAGTCTTGCACTTATGAGACATGTTTCTGTAATGGTGAAGCTAAGCCTACTTATAATTATGCCTAACAGTCACCCCCATAGAACCTCTTTTGTTGGCCAGATGTGGCTTCTCACTATAAGCCATACTCAGCCAATAATCTCACTACCCTCCCCACTACGTGAGTCGTGACTCCCAGGGGTGTAAGTCTCCCTGGCAAGGTGGGACATGACTCCCAGGGATGAGCCTGGCCCTGGCATTGTGGGATTAACAATGCCTTCTTGACTAAAAGGGGAAAGAAATGGAACAAAATAAAGGTTCAGTGGTTAAGAGATTTCAAATAGAGCCAAGAGGTCATTCTGGAGGTTACTCTTATGCAAGCTTTAGCCAGATATTGCAATTTGCCACAGAATGCCAATCCCCAACCAACAGTGTTCCTGAAAACCCTAAAGAATACCCTGAACTCTATCTAAGACTCTATAAAAAGTTTTACTTACTAAGTTCATTTTTTTTTTCAGAAACTTAAAGCCTTCTAATGGCTCCTATGCCAGATAAGCCCTGAAACCCAGACCTGTCTCTCCAAGAACATCAACCAGTTTCATTCCTCTAACCCCTAATTTTGACACCCCTTTTCTGCATGAAGAAATTAGAATGGTCATTGCCAGATATCCCTGAAGATTTAGAGAATGATAAATGAGAGAGAGGAGTTGTAATAGAGAAGTTAGGATTTAACAAATAATTATAACTACTGACTCATTATATAGATATTTCTTTGTAGTTAAAAGTAGCCGGAAGGAAATACCTGAAAATGTATCAGTAGCCTTGATATTTGATAATGATTGTATAACTATGTAGCTTTTATCTTGTGACCATGTGATTGTAAAAACCTTGGGACAGACACCCACTTTATCCAGTGTATGGGTAAATGAGTAATAAAATAAGGACTTGCATGAAAAAATAAATAATAGGTTGGGAATATGGGAAAAAATATCCCTTCATCAACTATGGACAGTAGTTAATAGTACTACTTTAATAATCTTTCATCAATTGTAACAAATGTAACTATTGTTAAAAATGGTAGAATTACAAAAAAGTGCTATCATCATTTGCATCAAATTTTACACATCAATGCAAGTGCTGGTGGTGGGGTGGTTTATGGGATTCCTGTATTTTATGCATGATTGTTCTGTAAGCCCACAATTTCTTCAATAAAATTTTTTTAAAAAACTTACTTTATTTCTTTTTAACTTTGCAGAAAGAAAAATGATCTTAAATAATGTAATTGGTGTTGTGACTAATTATCCACCTAAACCATCAACACCATTCAACAGTAAGTATAGTAAAAGATGAAAATTAAAAATAAGTTTGTAAGGCCATTCTATGGTATTCTACCTTTTCTAAAATGCAGTTTGTTTTCCCCTGTATTTTCAATGCTGTCCTTAATTTCCTTTGCTTTGAGACATTGAAATCTGCTTTCTTATTCCTTCTGATTTCAATATATGCTTTGATTACAATGAATTGTTTAGCATCATATACTTGGGCCATTCTTCCTCAAAGCTAATATTTGTCTCAGTATATGCTTCATTATGAAGGTATCATACTCTAGTGGAAAATCTTCAGGACCATGTATTTGGCAATGGATTTTTAAATATGACACCAAAAGCATGAACAACAAAATAAAAAAATAGATAAATTGGACTTCATCAACATTAAAAACTTTTGTGCATCAGAAAGGACGTTATCAGAGTGGATATAAGCAGATAACAGAGTAGGGAGCTCCAGGACTCAGTGCTTCCAGTAAAACAACTATTAAATAGGCAGGAACTGTCTGAAATGACTGTTTTGAAACTCCAGAGGCCAGAAGAACATTGTTTAGCATCCAGGAGAGGGGGGAGGGGGGAGATTGACAAATTATAGTAAGAACAGTAAATTACTCCCCCCACATGGTGGCTGTGGTGCCAATCCACCTACTCTTGTGGCAGGCCAAGATGGAGTCTAGCCCCTGGCTAGCTGCTAGAGACAGAAAGGGTCATAAAAACCCTCTTCCCCAAGATCAGGGGTAGGCACTGCTGATCACTGACCATGACTTTTGATTAGTGACTTTGGATCACTGGGGCTCTGGCTCAGAGGGACACTATTGTTTCAACCCTCCCTCGGCACATGTGGTAGCAGCCATTGTTTCATCCTGCCCCAGGGCAGTGATGGCAGTGGAAACTTAAAGACACTGCGCTGCCTCAATGCTATAGGGGAAGTTAGTTGAAGGGCTACATTTGCTGGGCAGTCTGGAAGCTCAACTTTGGGGTAGTATTGGAGAAGCTCTTGGTGCCCTTACTGATCCCCTCCTGAGGGCACTTTGGAGTCAGTCTGTGCTTACTTTCTGGGTCCCTGGACCAGTTTTAGTCAGGAGAGACTGACTTGGGAAAGTCCTTTCTGTTGTGATCTCCTCCCAGAATCTGCTCTCCAGGTGAAAGCATCTTGAGACAACAAAAAGGGTGTAAAAACTATAGAGGCGGATAGTCTAGGAGAAAGGACTGCCAGCATCAAACATCCAGGAGAGGGAGGCCTGTCTCCTGGGAAACAGAGGGGACAATCAAACTCCTGTAAACAGGGAAGTACAAAACAAATAACAAAAAAAGCCCAAGACAAGACAGAGGCCCAGAAAGACAGAGAAAACCATGCACACAGCATTTGCCTTGGACAGACCTTCCTGATAGTAGGGCTGAAGCTCAAGAAAATCCCTGTCATATTACCAGCTGGTTACAAAACCAAGTAACAGACATCTCAGGGGACAAATCTCAGAATTAGTATTTTTTAAAATATTAAAATGTACAATGTGCAACAACAGAGTACATGAGAAACAAAAAACAGGGAAATGATATTCGTCCAAGGAAGAGGATAAAAATCATCAATGCAGATAGGAATGTGGATATACCAAAAAAAGCCTTTAAAAAATTATCTTAAAAATGCTTGTAATGGTTGGGTTCATGTGTCAGTTTGGCCAGGTGATGATGTCCAAGTGTGTGGTCAAGCAAGCACTGGCCTAACCGTTACTTCAAGGACATTTGTGGCTGGTTAATAAACGAGAAGGCTGGTTTATTAAATCATCAGTCAGTTGACTGCATCTGTGACTGATTACATCAATGAAGGGTGTATCTTCTGCAATGAGAGAATTCAGTCAGCTGGATTTAATCCAATCAGTTGAAGACTTTTAAGGGAGAAAGAGAGAGAACCTTCACTTCTTCAGCTAGCCAGCCTCTCCTGAGGAGTTCATTGAACCCCTTCATTGGGGTTGCCAGTTTGCTGCTTGCCCTAAGGAATTTGGACTCATGCATCCTGCCCTACAGAATTTGGACATGTGCATCCCCACAGTAGCGTAAGACACTTTTATGAAATCTTATATTTACAGATATCTCTTGTTGGTTCTGTTTCTCTAGAGAGCCCTAACTAATACAGTGCTCAAGGAGATACAGGGAAAAACAGAAAGAACTAAAGGATATCAGGAAAACAATGAATGAACATCATGACAGTCTTAGTAAAGGGAAAGAAATTTTAAGAAAGAACCAAAGAGAACTACTGGAGTTGAAGACTACAATGACTGAAATAAAAATGCCAGGAGGGTTTCAAGAGCAGACTGGAGCTGGCAGAAGAAAGAGTCAGTGAACTCAAAGACAAAGCACTTGAAATGAGTCAGGCTAAGGAGGAGAAAAAAAAAAAAGAACTATTAAAAGTGAAAATAGCATAAGACACCTCTGGGACACCATCAAGCATATCAATACATGCATGATAGGAGTCCTAGAAGGAGAAGAAAGAGAAAGGGGCAGAAGGAATATTCAAAGAAATAATGACAGAGAACTTCCCAAACTTAGCAAAAGACATGAATATGCACATCCAAGAATCCCAGAGAATACTAAAAGGATAAATATGAAGAAAAATACACCCCATCGTATATTGATCACAGTATTGAATGCAGCAGAAAAGGGGAGAGTTCTGAAAGCTGCAAGAGAAAAGCAACAAGTTACATACAACTGAGTCTCACTTATGTGGAGTGCCAATTTCTCATCAGAAACCATGGAGGCAAGAAGGCAGTGGGTTGAAATACTGAAAGTGCTGAAGGTATTCAACTGCCAGCCAAGAATTTTATATCTGGCAAGAATATTTTTAAAAATGAGGGAGAGATGAAGACATTCTTAGATAAAGCTGAGGAAGTTCATCACCACTCAATCTGCCCTATAAGCAATGCTAGTAGGAGTTCTTCAGTCGGAAATGAAAGGATTCTAGAGTGGTTCAAAGCAGCATAAAGAAATAAAGACCTACAGTAAGGTAAGCATTTGTGTAATTATAAATGCCAGTATCATTGTATTGTATTGTTTTGTATGTAACTCCACTTCTTACTTCTTACAGGTGCTGACATGCAAATACATAAAAAGTAATGTTAAATCTAAGTTTTTGGACATACAGTGCACAAAGATATAAGTGGTAACAAGTATAAAAAATGGGGATTGCAGGGCAGAGGGGTATAGGAAAAGTATATGTGCATGCTATTGAATTGAAGTTGGTGTCAAACCAAATATGACTTTTATATGTTTAGGGTGCTAAATTTTAACCCCGTGATAACCAAAAGGAAAGCAGATGAAAAATACATCCAGATTGAAATGAGAAGGCACTCAATATGGTACAATAAAAAAAGCAAATAAATATAAAAGTAGGCTTTTATGGAAGTGAGAGACAAAAAAGACATAAGACTTTATGAAGGCTAAATAACAAAATGGTAGAAGAAAGTTCTATATTATTAGTAGTGAATTTAAATGTAAATGGATTCAATGCCCCAGTCAAAATGCAGAGATTGGCAGAATGGATAAAAGAGCATGACCCAACTATATGCTGTCTATAAGAAGTTCACCTTGAAGTCAAAGATACAAGTAGGTTGAAAGTGAAAGGATAGAGAAAACATACGGTGCAAGTAGTAACCAAAATTGAGCTAAGGTGGCTATACTAATATCAAATAAAATAGATAACAAGTCAAAAACAATTATGAGGGACAAAGGTGGTCGTTATATACTAATAAAGGGGATAATTCAAAGATGTAACAAATACGCATACACACACACACACACACACATACTCCTAACAGCAGAACTCCAAAATATATGAAGCAAATACTGACGTATTTGAAGGGAGAAATTGACTGTTTTATATTAGTACTAGCAGATGTTAACATACAACTCTCAATAATGGATAGAACATCTAGTCAGAAGATCTGTAAGGAAGTACAGGACTTTAATGATACACTCAACCAACTAACCTAATGAGCATATATAGAACATTGCATCCAACAAAAACAAAATGCATATACTTCTTAAGTGTACATGGATCATTTTCCAGAATAGATCATATGTTGGGTCACAAAACAAGTCTCAATAAATTAAAAAATATTGAAATCATACAGTGTGTATTCTCCAACCAAAATGGAATGAAGTTAGAAATCAACAACAGGGAGAAATTGAAAATTCACAAATCTATATGAATTAAACAACATACTCTTAAACAACCAGTGGGTTAAAGAGGACATGAGGAACAAAATTAGGAAATATCTTGAGATGTATGAAAATGAAAATACAACACACCAAAACTTGTGAGAGGGAGTGAAAGGGAGATTTATAGCTCTAAATGCTTATATTACAAAATAAGAAAGGGACCTAACTTCAGAACTGGAAGAACAGGAAAAAGAAGAACAAACTAAACCTGAAGTGAGCAGAAGGAAGGAAATAACAAAGATCAGAGTGGAGATAAATGAAATAGAAGACACAACAACCAAAAAAACACAGGTAGAGAATCAACAAAACCTAAGATGTTCTTTGAAAAGATCAATAACATTGACAAAACTTTAGTGAGACTGACAAAAAAAGAAAGAGGATAGCAAATAATGAAAATAAGAAATAAAAGGGGAGCATTACTACCAGTTCTGCTGAAATAAAAAGTACCATAAGAGAATACCATGAGCAACTGTGTGCCAAAAATTAGATAACCTATATCATGTTGACAAAGTTTTAGAAGCACATGAACTACTTATGTCAACTCAAGAAGAAATAAAATACCTCAAAACATAAAAAATCTCCCAACAGAAAAAGCACAGTACCAGATGACGTCACAGGTGAAATTTTCCAGTCATTCCAAGAAGAATTAAGACCAACCCTGCTGAAATTTTTCCAAAAAAATTGAAGAGGAGGGAATACTACCTGACTCATTCTATGAAGCCAGTATTACCCTAATACCAAAACCAGATAAAGATAAACTACAAGAAAAGAAAATTACAGGCCAATCTATTGAATATTGATGCAAAAATCCTCAACAAAATACTTGCAAATCCAATCCAACAGCAAATTAAAGGAATCATCCACCATGACCAAGTGAGTTTTATTGCAGGTATGCAAGAGTGGCTAAACACAAGAAAATCAATTAGTGTAATACACATTAATAAATTGAAAGGGAAAAACCAAATGATCATCTCAATTGATACAGAAAAGGCATCTGACAAAATCCAGCATCCTTTATTTACAAAAACACTTCAAAAAGTAGTAATAAAAGTGTTAAAAATGTACTTAAAAGTAATAAAAGGAAACTTCCACAACATGGTAAAGGGCATATGAAAAACCACAGCTAACATCATACTCATACTCAAGCTTTACCTCAAGATTGGGAACAAGACAAGGATGCCCACTAACACCACTGTTATTTAACTTTGTGCTAGATGTTCTAGCTAGAGCAATTAGGCAAGAAAAAAGAAATAAAAGACATCCAAGTAGTAAAGGAGGAAATAAAACTTTCACTATTTGCAGAGGACATGATCCTATATTTAGAAAGTCCCAAGAAATCTATGACAAAGCTACTAGAGTTAAAAAAAGAGTTCAGCAAAGTGGCAGGATAAAAGATCATACAAACATCAGTAGTGTTTCTATACACTAGTAATGAGCTATCCAAGGAGGAAATCAAGAAAAAATATCCATTTACAATAGCAATTAAAGGAATCAAATACCTAGGAATAAAGTTAACCAAGAATGTAAAGGACCTATATTCAGAATAGAGCTACTGTGGAAGACGGTTTGGCAGTTCCTCAGGAAGCTAGGTATAGAGCTGCCATAAGATCTGGCAATCCCACTGCTAGGTATATATCCAGAAGGACTGAAAGCAGGGATGCAAACAGACATTTACACTCTGATGTTCATAATGGCATTATTCATGATTACCCAAAGATGGAAACAACCCAAGTGCCCAACAGATGAATGGATAAATAAAATGTGGTATGTACATATGATGGAATCTTATTCAGCGGTAAGAAGAAATACAGTCCTTAAGCACGTGACAACATGGATGATCCTTGAGGACATTATGTTGAGTGAAATAGGTCAGATGCAAAAGGTCAAGTATTATATGATTTTACTAATATGAACTAACTATAATATGTAAATTAACAGATAAAATCTAGAATATAGGTTACCAGGAGATAGAATGAGGTTAAAGAATGAGGGGCAGATGCTTAATATATGCAGAATTTTTCACTAGGTGGAATGTTTGGAAATGGATGGAGGTGATGGTAGCTCATTAAGGTGAGTGTAATTAACAGCACTGAATTATGTATGTGATTGTGGTTGGAAGGGAAATTTTAGAGTCTTGTATGTCACTAGAAGGAAAGCTTGATTAAAACATGGGTCTGTATAATCCAGTGAACTCTGTGGTGGATGATGACTTTGATTAACAGTGCAAATAAAGTTCTTTCATGAACTGGAACAAATGTAAGTCACTATTACAAGGACTTGATAGAATGATACATGGGGAAAAACGCATCTGTTGCAAACTATGGAATATAGTTAACAGTAATATTTTAATATTCTTTCATCAGCAGCAACAGATATACCACACCTAAGCTAGGGGTCAATAATATGTGAAGATAGGGGTTTTGGATGCTTTGGGTGTTGTTTTTTGAGTAATGAAAATGTTCTGAGATTGATTGTGGTGATGAATGCACAACTATGTGATGACACTGTGAGCCATTGATTGTATAGTTTTGATGGATTGTATGGTGTCTCAGTAAAACTACAATAAAAAAGAAAAATGAGAAGACTTAAGTCCAATTCTGCTCAAACTCTTCCATAAAATTTAAGAGGAAGAAACACTCCCTAAGTCATTCTACAAGGCCAACATCACTTTCATACCAAAGCCTGATAAAGGTACCACATGAAAAGAAAACTACAGACCAATATCTCTTATGAATATCGATGCAAAATCCTTAACAAAATACTAACAAACTGAATCCAATAGCATATTAAAAGAGTTGTACACCATGATCCAGTGGGATTTATTCTCAGTATGCAAGATTGGTTAAAAATAAGAAAATCATTAATGCAATATGCCACATTAACAGAATGAAGAAGAATCACATGATCATCTCAATTGATGCAGAAAATGCGTTTGACAAAAAGCAGCACATTTTTTTAAATGCAATTTTATTGGAATATATTCACATATCATACAGTCATCTAAAGTGTACAATCAGTTGTTCACAGTATCATCACATGGTTGTGCATTCATCCCCACAATCAATTTTATTAACATTTTCATTATTCAAAAAAAAAAATAATAAAAAAGAACTCCCCAAACATCTCATATTCCTTTCCCTGCCCCCTATTATTCATTTACTTTTTGTCCCACTTTTTTCTACTCGTTTGTTCATACACTGGAAAAGGGAGTGTGAGCCACAGGTTTTCATTATCACACAGTCACACTGC
The DNA here is from genome assembly GCF_015220235.1 of Choloepus didactylus. Classification (NCBI taxonomy): domain Eukaryota; kingdom Metazoa; phylum Chordata; class Mammalia; order Pilosa; family Megalonychidae; genus Choloepus; species Choloepus didactylus. Next base: position 58,706,021 of record NC_051324.1, on the reverse strand, counting down.
ATAAGCTATACAATTATATGATCATCTTCAAGAATCAAGGATACTGGGCTGCTGTTCAATGGTTTCAGATATTTCTTTCTAGCTGTTCTAGTACACTAAAAACTAAAAAGGGATATCTAAATAATGTGTAAGAATAACCTCCAGAATGACCTCTCGACTCCATTTAAGATCTCTCAGCCACTGAAACTTTATTTTGTTTTATTTCTCTTCCCCATTTTGATCAGGAAGTCTTTTTCAATCCCATGATGCCAGGTCCAGGCTCATCCCCAGGAGTCATATCCCACATTGCCAGGGAGATTTATACCCCTGGGAGTCATGTCCCACATAGGAAGGAGGGCAGTGAGTTTACCTTCCAAGTGGGCTTAGAGAGAGACAGGCATATCTGAGCAACAGAAGAGGTTCTCTGAGGGGTGACTCTTAGGCACCATAATAAGTAGGCTTGGCCTCTCCTTTGCAGTAACAAGCTTCATAAGGGTAAACCCCAAGATCGAGGACTTGGCCTACTACAATGGTATTCCCCAATGCTTGTAAAAATATCAGGAATTCCCCAGGTGGGGAAGTTCAATGTTTCCACATTTTCCCCCAGGCGCTCAAGGGGGCTTTGCAAATACTTTTTATTTTCTGCCCAAATTACTCTGAGATGTATTGAGGTTTCACGCTAACCTGTATAAATCAGCCAGATCTTGCCCCCGTTCAAGGTTGCATGTAATTATGGTGTTTGAATAAACTGACTATCCAAGTTAAATTATATAACATGCTACAGAAAGTACAGATTTTGCACCAAATAAACATCTCTTCCTTTGGTCTCACACAGAAGTTGAGGCTTTAAAGCACAGTCAATATCATTCTTTTTCCATTAGTCTGGTTTACCTTAGTTCTAATCAAGTCCATTTTGTTCATATCTCTAACTGAAGTCTAATCTTGTTTTCAGCTTTTTAAACATTTGCTGTTTGGGGTAATGCTACCATTCATAACTGATAAACTCTGGCTCTGAGTCTCAGGTGTCACACAGATACCCAAAGTTACAGGGACTGACCAGATTCTGCTCAGCATCTCAGAATTTAGAGATAACCATTATAGCTCATGAATAGATGTGACTGCTGTAAGAGCTTACAATCTAGGAACCTTCACCATATGCTTTCCCCTGAAAACCTATGTTCTCAGAGTTTGCACTTTACAGTTAGTCCATATTAGTGTGGTATTATAATGTTTGTCTTTTCAATTCTGGCTGATTTCACTAAACATAGTGTCCTCAAGGTCCATTCACCTAGGTGCATGCCTCACAACTTCATTTCTTCTTGCCACCACTTGGTAATCCATTGTATGTATACACCACAGTTCACCATTCCATTTATTAGCAAATGTATCCTTAGGCCACCTCCATCCATTGTGAACTGTGAATATGGCTACCATAAACACCAGTGTGCAATGTCCACTCATGTACCTGCACTCAGTTCTTCCAAGTATATACCCAATAACGCAGTTGCAGGACCGTATGGCAACCCCATAGTTAGCTTCCTGATGGACTGCCCCATTCTACTTCCCTACCAACAGGGAATAGGTGCATCCCTCTCTCCACATTTTCTCCAGCATTTGTATCCCTCTGTTTATTTTTTGAATAGTTTAACTCACACACCATGGAATCCACCCTAAGTAACCAATCAGTGATTCCCAGTGTAATCACATGATTATGCATTCACCACCACAATCCGTGTGAACACATTTCCTTCTCTTCCCCAAAGAAAGAGGAAAAGGAGGGAAAAAATGAAGAAAAAAATATGAAAGATAGAAGGAAAATAAAAATAAAATACAAGTTCAGACAACATCACCACCACCAAGAATCCCATATCACTCCCTTATATCCCCTTCTTATAGATATTAGCTTGGTATATTGCCTCTGTTACAATTAATGGAAGCATCTTTCAATGTTACCATTAACTATAGACTCTAGTTTACATTGTTTTCATTTTTTTCTCCATACCATCCAATTTTCAACACCATTTGTTCTCCCTCATTTAAAAACATTCTTATATTTGTACATTTATTCACCATCATTGACCACTCTAGGTTTCACTAAGTTATACAATCCCAGTCTTTATCTTCTATCTTTCCTTCTGGTGTCATACATGCCCTTAGCCTTCCTCTTTCAACCATACTCACACTCAACTTTGTTCAGAGTATTTACAATATTGTGTTACCATCACACACTGTTATGTTATCCATTACATTTCTGGATCTACACAATCAACCCTGTTGAACCTTTTGTACTCTTTCAGTATGCTGGTCTCTAACCTCTTTTTAGCTCCTGATCACCTGTGTTCTCAACTCTCAAATTTCACTCATCAATCAATGTTAGTCCATTTTCGTGAGAACGTATGGTATCCATCCTTTTTTTTTCTGGCTAATTCCACTCAACATAATGTGTGCTGCCTACCATTTTGTCTTTTGGATTTTAAGTCGTATTTTATTTTTATTTTTTCCTCTCTCTCTCTTTTTATCCTTATTGAGAGTCTTCATTTCTATTCTATTCTCCAAACCTCTTTCTCCTGTCTTTTCCTATCTGCCTATAGTGCTGCCTTTGGTATTTCTTGTAGAGCAGGTATCTTGTTCACAAACTCCCTCAGTGTCTGTATGAAAACATTTTAAACTCTCCCTCATTTTTGGAGGACAGTTTTGCCAGTTATAGGATTTTTTGTTGGCAGTTTTTCTCTTTCAGTATCTTGCCTCCATGTTTTGTACTGAGAAATCCGACATAGTCTTATCAAGCTTCCTTTGTATGTGATGGATTGCTTTTCTCTTGCTGCTTTCAGAATTCTCTCTTTGCCTTTGATATTTGATAATCTGATTATTAAATGTCTTGGAGTTGGTCTACTCAGATCTATTCTGTTTGGGGTACACTGTGCTTCTTGGAGCTATAACTTTATTTCTTTTATAACAGATGGGAAATTTTCAGTGATTATTTCCTCCATTTACTTTGTCCCTTTTCCCTTCTCTTCTCCTTCTGGGACACACGTGACATGGATATTCATGTGCTTCATGTTGTCACTTAGTTCCCTGAGACCTTGCTCATATTTTTCCATTCTTTTCCTTATCTCTTCTTTTGCATGTAGGATTTGGATGTCCTGTCCTCCAGTTCATGAATCCTTTCTTCTGCCTCTTCAAGTCTGCTGTTATATGTCTCCATCGTGTTTTTCATCTAATCTATTGTGCCTTTCATTCCCATAAGTTCTGCAGATTGTTTTTTCAAACTTTTGAGTTCCTCCTTATGTTTGCACAATGTCTTCTTTATATCCTTCATCTCTATTGCCATATCTTCCCTCAGTTCATTGATTTGGTTTTTTAATTGATTTAGGAGATTTGTTTGATTAATAATTATTGTTTCAATTCCTGTATCTCAGTTGAAGTGCAAGTTTAATCTTTGACTGGGCCATATCTAAATTTTTCCTAGTGTGATTTGTAATTTTTTGTTGTCTAGGCATCTGGTTTCCTTGATTACCCCAATCAGATTGTCCCAGACCAGGTGGGGCCAGGTCTCAGCAGGAGGCTGTATTCAGTATCAGGTTTCACTGAGGGTGAGACCCAGCAGATTTTCAGACTTTCCTGTGAGGCCTCTAGACTCTGTGCTTTTCCTATCCTGCCCAGCAGGTTGTGCTTATCAGCCCACAGCTCCCCACCAGTGTCAAGACGTGCGTTGCCTGTCCAAGCCAGGGTCTGAGACTGTCAGAAGCCAAGCTTAGCCTGTTTCTGTTGTTTTTTTTCCCCCATGCCCTGGGGTCTGAGTTCTCTGAGGGAAGGCCGCCACATGAGCTGGGCCCTGCCCCCCCTCTTTTCTTAGGGAAGATAAGTCCTTTAGGGAATTTTTTTCTACACTTGAGTTTTTCCTTTGACTCTCTGTCTATCTTCACTCCACCCTTGCCTGGGTCAGTCTGACAATTGAAAAGGCCTGAGGATTTCTCTAATGAGCCATTTAGAATGAGAGAAAAAAAGGGAAAAAACCAAGAAATCCCCTTTTCAGAGCCAGTGCCCAGCCCTCCAATTCACCAGCCAAGAACTGGAATTGGTACCGATTTCTGTGTGCCCCTTTTCTTGAGACACAGGCCTTTTCCAGTTTTCTGAGCTCAGTGGACTCCAAAAGCCTCTGTTTTTATTTATTTATGTATTTTTTTCTCATCAGCCCTGCCTCCTCTCTGCCAGGATAACCCTCTGGGTTCCTTTCCTGCTTGCTTTGGGTTTATGTGTGCTTGTAGCATGTATTCAGTAGTCCAAATTTGTTAAACAAAACCATAATTGGAGCTTGGTTGAGCTACATTCCCTTGCTCCCAGCAGAGACTGCTTCTTTTTTCTCATAGCGAAGTTGTGCTACTTAGCCTGCCATGTTGATGGGGGAGGGATGGCAGCTCCACAGTTTGAGGAGATTTACTTACAGTTCTATGCTGTGACCTCTGCCATTCCACCCATTCCAGGCTGGTATACAATGTTGTCTAGTCACAGATGTCCCCCCATCAGTTATTCCAGACTATTTTCTAGTTGTTCCTGGCTATTTATTAGTTGCTCTAGGGGACTAACTAAATTCCATTCCTCCCTATGCTGCCGTCTTGCCCCGCGTACATTTTCCTGATAAAAATACTCAGAAGAATAGGAATAGAAGGAAACTTTCTCAACACAATAAAGGGCATATATGAAAAACCCAAAGCTAACATCCTACTTAGTGGTGAAAGACTAAAAGCTTTCCCTTTAAGATCAGTAATAAGGACAACATGCTTGTCCTAAGACAGGAAGCCCATTGTCACCACTGTTATCCAAAACTGTACTGCAAGTTCTTTTTAGAGTAATTAGGCAAGAACAAGAAATAAAAGGCATCCAAATTGGAAAGAAAGAAGTCAAACTTGCCTTATTTTCTTATGATAAGATACTACATACATGATGAACAGAATGTGAACTGTGGTGTATACATACAATGGAATATTGAGCTGGATGCAAGAAAGAACGAAGTTGTGAGGTATGCTGCTGGGTGAGTGGACCTTGAGGACAGTATGTTGAATGAAATAAACCAGAAATGAAAAGACATACATTGTAATGCCTCACTAATATGAGTTAACTATAATGTGCAAACTCTGAGAGTTGAATCTGAGAGCATAGGTTATCAGGGGGAGGCTTATGGTGAAGGTTCCTAGATTGTAAGCTCTTATAGCAGTTACATTTATTTGTCCTTTGTAACAGTTATTTATAAATTCTGAGATGCTGAGCTGTTTGTGTATAACCTGGTCAGTCCCTGGAACTTTGGGTATCTGTGTGACACCTGAGACTCAGAGCCAGAGTTTGGCAGTTATGAATGTCAGCATTATCCCATACTGCAAATGTTAAAGAGGCTGAAAAAGAGATCAGACTCCAATTAGAGATATGAATGAAGTGGACTTGGTTAGGACTAAGGTAAATCAGACTAAAGGGTAAAGGATGATACTGATTTGGTTTTAAAACTTCAACATCTGTGTGAGACCAAAGGAAAAGATATTTACTTAGTGCAAAATATTTATTTTCTATAGCCCACTATATAATTTAACTTGTATAGTCAGTTTATTTAAACACTATAATTACATGGAACTTTGAATTAGTGAGTGAGATCTTGTTCATTTGTACAGGTTAGTGTGATGCCTCGATACATCCCAAAGTAATTTGGGCAGAGAATAAAAATGTATTTGCAAAGCCCTCTTTGAGGAACTGGGGAAAAATGTCAGAATATTGAACTTTCCTACCTGGAGAATTGCTGATAATCTCAAAAAGCATTGGGGACTACCAATTTAGAAGGCTGAGCCCTTGCTCTTGGGGCTTGTCCTTATGACTCTTTTTACTGCAGAGGAGATGCTAAGCCTACTTACAATTGTGACTAAGAGTCACCCCCAGAGAAGAAGTTCTTCTGTTCCTAAGATGTGGTGTCTCTCTCTCGCTAAGTCACCTCTGCAGGTAAACTCACTACCCTCCCCACTATGTGGGACATGAATCACAGGGATGTAAATCTCCCTGGCAATATGGGACATGATTCCTGGGGATGAGCCTGGACCTGTTATTGTGGGATTGAGAAAGTCTTCTTGATCAAAAGGCGGTAAAGAAATGAAACAAAATAAAGTTTCAGAGACTAAGAGATTTCAAATGGAGTCAAGAGGTCATTCTGGAGGCTATTCTTATGAATTATGTAGATATCCCTTTTTAGTTTTTAGTGTATTGGAATAGCTAGAAGGAAATACCTGAAACTGTTGAACTGCAACCCAGTAGCCTTGATTCTTGAAGATGATTGTATAACTATATAGCTTACACAGTGAGATTGAGTGATGGTGAAAACCTTGTGGTTCACACTCCCTTTATCCAGTGTATGGACACATAAGTAGAAAATGAGGAAAAAACTTAAATGAATAGTGGGGGGTTGTTGGGATGTTTTGGGTGTTCTTTTTTACTTTAATTTTTATACTTCTTTTTTTGAGTAATAAAAATGTTCAAAAATTGATTGTGGTGATGAATGCACAATTGTATGATGTTACTGTGAACAACTGATTGTACACTTTGGATGATTGTATGTTATATGAATATATCTCAATAAAATTGAATTTTAAAAAAAGATACTATACACAGAAAATCCTGAAAAATCCACAGCAGAGCTCCTTAAGCTAATAAATTCAGCAAAGTGGCAGGGTTCAAGATCAACATCCACAAATCAGTTAGTGCTTCTATACACAGGCAGCAAATAGAAGAAGAAATCAAGAAAAGAATTACATCCATTTTAGCAATTAAAAGAATCAAACATCTAGCAGTAGACCTAACCAAGATGTAAAAGGCTTGGACACAGAGTTCTACAAAATGTTGCTGAAGGAAATACAGTAAGACCTAAATAGATGGAAGGACATTCCGTGTTCATGTATTGGAGGACTAAATATCATTAAGATGTCAATAATACACAATGTAATTTACAGATTCAATAAACCCAAATCCAAATCAATAATCTTCTTTGGAGAAATGGAAAAGCCAATTAAAAATTACCAATTAAATTTATATGGTAGAGTAAGGAGCCCTAATAGCTAAAGCCTGCTTGCAAAAAGAAGAATGAAGTTGGAGCACTCACACTTCCCCATCTTAAAACGTATTACAAAGCCACAGTAATCAAAACAACATAGTACTGAAACAAGGGCAGTCATATAGAATAATGGGATAAAATTGGTATCTCAGAAATCAATCCTCATATTTATGGCCAACTGAGTTTTTTTGTACAAATGCTCTCTTTTTATTTTGTGTTATCGAATTTATTATTTTTAAATACAGTTTTATTGAGATTTATTCACATACCCTGCAGTCATCCACAGTGTAGAGTTATTCACAATGCCATCATGTAGTTGTGCATTCATCACCAGAATCAATTTTTGAGCATTTTTTTACTCCAAAAAAAGTAAAAAAGACCACCTAAACCATTTCATCCCCCCATCCCACCCTATTTTTCATATAATTTTTGTCCCCGTTTTTCTACTCATCTGTCCATACACTGGTTAAATGGAGTGTGAGCCACAAGGTTTTCACCATCACACAGTCACATCATGTAACTTACATAGTTATACAATCGTCTTTGAGAATCAAGGCCACGGGGTTGCAGTTCGACAGCTTCAGGTATTTCCCTCTAGCCATTCCAACACACTAAAAACTAAAAAGGGATATCTATATAGCATATAAGAATACCCTTCAGAATGACCTCTCAATTCCATTTGAAATCTCTCAGCCTCTGAAACTTTATTTTGTTTCATCTCTCTCCCACACTTTAGCCAAGAAATTTTCTCAGTCCCATGATGCTGGGTCCAGGTTTACTCCTGAGAGTCATGTCCCGTGTTGCCAGAGGGATTTACACTTCTGGGAATCATGTTCCATGTAGCGGGGAGGGCAGGAAGTTTACCTGCTGAGTGTGCTTAGAGAGAGAGAGAGAGAGAGAGAGGGAGAGAGTCACATCTGAGCAACAAAGAGGTTCTTTGGGGGAGACTCTTAGGCAGAATTATAAGTAGGCTCAGCCTCTCCCTTGCAGCAACAAGCCTCATGAAGGAAAGCTCCCAGATTGAGGGCTTGGCCTACCATACTGTCAGTCCTCAATGTTTGCAAGAGCATCAGTAACAACCCAGGTGGGGAAGTCTCAACATTTCCACATTCTTCCTCAGTTCCCCAGGGGGGGCCTACAAATATATCTTCATTCTCTGCCCAGATTCCTTTGGGATGTATCAGAATTTCACACAAACCTATACAAACCTACCAGACCTCACTTCCTATTCAAATTTCCATGTGATTATAGTGTTTGAATTAACTGGCTGTACAAATTAATTTATTTAGTATGCTGCAGAAAATATAGATCCTGCACCAAATAAACATCTCTTCCCTTGGTTTTACACAGAAGTTGAAGTTTTAAAACACAGTCACCACTGACTTTTGACAAGGTGTCAAAAACCACTCAGTTGGGGGAGGGCAATATTTCAACAAACGGTGCTGAGAAAACTGTATCTCCATTTTCAAAAAAAAAAAGAAGGACCTCTATTTCACATCATATGCAACAATCAACTCGCAATGAATCTAAAACCTAAATATAAGAGTAGAACTATCAAACTCCTAGAAGAAAACATAGGGAACCTTCTTCAGGAGGCTGTGTTAGACAATGTTTTCTTAGACAAATCACAAGCAACAAAAGAAAAAATAGATAAATGGACCTCATCAAAATTGCAAACTTTTTTTCCTCAAAGGACTTCATCATGAATGTAAAAAGACAGCCTACTCAATGGAGAAAATGTTTGGAAACCACATATCTGATAAGGGTTTAACATTCAGAGTATATAAAGAAATTTTTCAACTTAACAACAAAAAGACAAACAACCCAATTTAAAAGTAGACGAATACTTGAATAGACATCTCTCCAAAGAAGATATACAAATGGCAGGCACAAGTGAATAGATGCTCAGCAGTACTGTTAGCCATCAGGGAAATGAAAATGGAAACCACAATGAGATACCATTTCACACCCATCAGAATGGCTGTTATTAAAAAAATGGTAATAACAAGTGTTGGAGAGGATGTGGAGAAATAAGAACACTCATTCATTGCTGGTGCAAATGTAAAATGCAACTTTTGTGGAAGACAGTTTTGCAGTTCCTCAGAAACTAAGTATAGAACTACCATATGACCTGGAAATCCCACTGTGTGGTTTATAGCCCAAAGAATTGAAAGCAGGATCTTAAACAGATATTTGCACAGTGATGTTCATAGGGGCATTATTCAGAATTGCCAAATGATGGAAGCCAACTGTTCATCAACCAATGAATGATAAATGAAATGTGGTATATAAATACAATAGAATATTATTCAGCCTTTAAAATTATGAAGTCCTGATACATGGATATACCTTGAAGACATCATGTTGAGTGAAATAAGCTGGACACAATAGGACAAATATGTGTATGAGCTCAGTGAGTTGAAACAATTAGAATAACCAAACTAACTGAGTTGGAATCTAGAATATAGGTTTCCAGGGGACTGGGTAGGAATAGGGAATATGTAGTTAAGGCTTAAAATGTATGGGCTTCCTGTTTGGAATGATGGAAATGTTTAGGTGCTAGATGGCAGTGGTGGTTGCACAACATTGTGAATGCAATTAATGGCACTGAAATATATATATATATCCGTATATGTTTAAAAGGGAAAATATTAGATTGTATATATGGTAACATAATAAAAATGTATAAAATATCCATGGAACTACAGTACACAAACAGGGAACCCTAAGTTAAACCATGAACTTTAATTAATAGTAGAATTCTAAAGATGTGCTTTCATCAGTTGTAACAAATATTCTACACCAATGCAAGATGGTGGTGGTGGGTTGGTATATGGGGGTCCTGTATTTAATGCATGATTGTTCTGTAAACCAACAACTTCTCTAAAATAAAAAAGGACGTCATCAGGAAAGTGAATAGACAACCTACAGAGTGGGAAAAAATATTTGGAAACTATGTATCTGAGAAGGTTTTAATATCCTGAACAGATAAAGAACTCCTACAACTCAACAACAAAAAGACCAAAAGAACCCAATTTAAAAATGGGCAAATGACTTGAATAGGCATTTCTCCAAAAAAAATTATACAAATGGCCAATAAACAAATGAAAAGATCTTAACATCATTGGTGATTAGGGAAAAGTAAATCAAAACCACTATGAGATACCACTTCACAACCAGTGAGATAGGTATTATTAAGAAAAAATCACAACAAGATATCCCTTCAGCCCAGTGTTCTCACCCAGGCTGTCACAATTGGCCTCTGGAAGGCCACTTTTGGTTTGAATAGTGTCTGAGAGATTCATTACAGAGGTAAGCTGACACAATAGGAGTCTCTTCCCTCCACAGTATGTTTCCACAAAAGGGAAACATCTAAAACCATCACAGCAAGATTGTTTCAGTCATACATATGGGCAAATATAAATTAAGGTTTAAAGCAGTAAGAATTAAGAAAAATCATGTTCTCAATTTTTCTGAGGATTTCTATTATATTTTTTTTACCATTTCATGTTTGAGTAATCATAAATATTAATTGATGGCTTTTCTAAAAATTGGAATATCATTCACTAGAGGAGTTATTTGTTTCTTTCCAACTACCTTTACTTTCTTTAAATAAAATCTAAAAGTGACTTTAAAAAAAAAAAGAAAGAAAAAATGTACGAAACTACAGAAAATAACAAGTGTTGGCAAGGATGCAGAGAAATTGGAAACCTTGTGTATTGCTTTTGAAATGTAAAATGGTGCTGCCACTGTGGAAAACAGTTTGGTGGTTCCTCAAAAAGTTAAATATAGAATGACCATATTAAGTATATACCTCAAAGAATTGAAAGCAAAGACTCAAATACTTCTACATCAATGTTCCTAGAAACATTTAGAATAGACAAAAGGTTGAATCAACCCAAATTTCTATCAACAAATGAATGGATAAACAAAATGTGGTATATGCATACAATGGAATATTTCTCAGCTGTAAAAATGATTGAAGTTCTGACAGGTGCTACAACATGGATGAACTTTGAACATTATGGTGAAAGAACGCACGAAAACAATCTAGTATATATAAAGCTAGCAGATAGTCTGGTAAGAGAGAAAGGTTCTTTAATGTTAGAATAGTGTGTGACAATGTGTTTCTTATTCTATAGTAGGTTTATATTTTTTAATGTTCTCCTTTCTGCAACTATTTGCCTTCTATTTCTGCTACTTAGCCTCATTTTAACAACTACCACCTAAATGTTCTTGAAATGCTTTGCATATCCTAGAATTTTATGTAACTGGAATCATAGAAACCTGTGCATTTAGCAAAAACTCCTTTGAGGGGAAATAATGAAGTAAAAGTGGACTTTTACAAAAATTTTATAGAAACTCAACTTTCACTTGACTAGATGTATCTTAAATTGCATCTATTTTTTAATTGACTTTTAGAGACAAAGCCCACTGATGTTTTATTTATTTATGTATTTATGTATTTATTTGTTATGTTTTAAAAGCTCTTTAACTCAATTCTTTCTAACTCTGGAGGCTATGGGTATTAAGTTCTAAAACAGCTTCTCCCCCAACATGATCATCTATTCTCTATTTTCATGTATTTACAGATTTATTTAAAGAGATTTCAACTCTTGATAAGATCAGAAATGATAGGATGCCTGTAAATGAACTGGGCTCTAGACTCTTGAGTCCAGGAGTTCCATTAAGCAAGGAGGCATTCCAGGAGATCCTGTGACAAGCATCTATTGATGGTGTGAATCCTTTTTGAAAGAACAATCTATGTTGAGCTTAATGAAATCCTAGTTTTACTGTTTCCTTGGGACATTTGTTTTGTTTTTGTACATTTTAGATAGTAAGTCTTCGAAATATAGTGAGAGCATAGGCTTGTCGAGAGCTAATTAAAATTCATTTTTTTCCTCCTGGAAATATTTTTAAGAGGGATCCTCTGTTTATCTATCATCAAATCTATAAAAATATATATAAAAATTAAATTATTTAAGCTAAATAAAATAATATAGTTAGAATTTCATTCTTGTTTTGAGGGAACAATTTTGGGTAAAACTTTTTTAAATTAATTGATTATTTTCCAGCTAATTTTTAGAAATTAAAAAATTTCCCACCCCCTCACCCCCTGCCATGGATATTTAATGATTACTAGCCTTGATACTTTACCACTTCATAATTATTGTACTTTACTTTTTAGAAAATAGTGAAGTAAGTCTTAAACAAATTTTGGAAACTTTGAACACAAAGAAGACAGTTCCTGTATTTGTAGGTGGGTCAATCAATAAGATAATTCATTTTAGATGTTTGTCATATTTTGCAATGCTTTTTAAACAGTATGATGATGTATAATCAATATACAAAAACAGTACATATTTAAAGTAGACAATTTGATAAGGTTTGGCATACACCCACACCCAGAAAACTATCAAAACAATCTAGGTAATGAACCCATTCTACCCCCAAAAGTTCCTCATTCCCCTTTGTAATCCTCTTCTCCTGCCTTTCCATACCCTTCCTCCCCTCTTCCCCAGGCAACCACTGACCTGCTTTCTGTCGCTATATATTAGTTTGTATTTCCCAGAATTTTATATAAATGGAATAATACAGTATGTTCTCTTTTTTTTTTGCTAGCATTTTTCGCTTAGCATAATTATGTTCTGATTCTTCCATTTTGTAGCATGTATCAATAGCTCATTACTTTTTATTGCTGAGTAGTATTTCATTGTATAGATATGACACAGTTCATTCACCTGGTGATGTACGTTAGGTTGTTTCCAGTTTTCTGGCTCTTACAAATAAAGCTGCTATGAATATTCATGTATAGGTCTTTGTGTGGACAAACATTTTCATTTCACTATGCCAATTTAGAAAAAGCCATGGTAGATAAATACTGTACTTTCTAACTTTTACTTTTTCTTACTGTATTGTTACACTACTTTCTGCATTAATATGGTCTTTTATTATTGTTTCAACAAATATGCTGTTGACTAGACATAAAACTTACTACATGTGTATGTTTTTAGAGGAAATATTCTGCTTTTATTAATGTACTGATAACCCAATAATTTAAATTAATTATTAGCTTCAAGGAAAGCAGTATAATTGAAACAAAAGTAGTTTAATACAATTTTTAAACATTTTGAACTTTCCCATTCCAAACGACCAATGAAAGTTCTTAGGAATAACTCTATCCATGTGCATTTTAGCTGTAATCCTTTTTGTTCTAGATAAGGACTATTTTATGTTGGTTTGATGCAAGTATGAAATGCTGTTCAAACAATGATTCTTTAGATATGACATATTTTTAAAGGCATTTGATATGATTAGAGGACAGAGAAGTGTGAAAAAAGGACTACATAATAGAACCAAGTGTAGCAGAGAGATGGTGATGAGCTATGGAAGAAAATCAGGAGGCCAAGAGGTCAGTTTTTAAAAGTAGAAGTGGGTTAGCTCTCCAAAGAGTTTTTAGCTGAAGGACTTCCCTTCCCTTGCTTCTTTTTCTTTCTCTTCCCTTTGCTTTCCTTCTATTTCATTTCAATTAGGGAGGGGAGAATGATCTTGAAGGTCAGCAGTCTTTGGGATAGTGGGAGGATTAGAGTACTTTCAACCAGAATAAGAGGCAAGTTTTAATAAGAGTAAAAGTTGTAAAGAATAAGCAAAAAAAAAAAAAAAATGAATGGAGCAGCAAAATATGTAGAGAGAAGAAAGTTGAGGACTACTTATATTTTCATATGCTGAAATTTGGGCAGTTTCATTTAGCTTGAGATGAGCCCTGAAGTCCCTCTCGCTGGTACAAAATTAAACATTTCCATAGGCGATGCAATAATGACTGTATTTTAATTTTAAAAATGATCATTTTACCCAGCCAACATAATTTTTTGATATTGAGCCAAAACAACTGATCAATTCAGGGGAACACCTAGGATAAAGGAATTTGGGGCTTATTTTATTAATTTTGCAATCATAGGGATGATGGTAATTGTGATAATCTGTTTTGACAATATAGAATTTTAGGATTGTTATTGTTCAGAAGTATATAATATAAAAACTTTAATTACAAAGATATTAATATTCTTAATTAATAAATTAATTAATCCCCATTTGCTTTCAGATATAGACATTGCCCTCAATAATGTTAACTTGATGAACTCTGACAGAATTCAAGTTAAAGACTTGAAAGATGCTTTGAGTGACCTCGGTATTTCTTTCAAGCCTGAAGAACACCAGATGTTAGAAAAAACGCTTGATGTTGATGGTATATATAACCACTATCAGTTGGACTTCCTAATCAAGTGACAACAATTATTGTTTTTTCAAACATAATTGACTTTATCAAATTTCAAAAGTTACCATGTCTTAGAGATTCCATTTCCCTTCCCTACCCTTCTTCCCCACCCTCTCCTGCTCCCAACAATCCCAGGGGAAAATCACTCTAACAGAGCAAGTCTACTGAGATCATAAATTTATCTCAATAGAACATCTTTGAATAAAGGAAGTGTGTATTAAGAGTTTAATATTTTCTTTGGCAGGGAGAGTAGATTGATGGAATTGATGGAATAAGCCCTTACTTTGTAGCCCCATCAAGTATCTTGTGTTGATTCTATCAGAGTGGGTGTGTTTGTTTTGAGCAGCTGCTGTGTAAATCAGGGAAGGTGAAGTATTTCTCTGAGAAGGTTGTGCTGAAGTGAAACTGCTGTTAATCAGGGAGCAGCCAATGGAGGATTTTCTCCCTTTCTGCCTGAGATGTGTATTTTAATCACCTTTCTATATCTATGGCATGAGGTTGGTTGAATATGAATCTTAAGAGCTTTCAGGGAAAAGGTAATATATAAAATTCAAATTTTCACAGTTATTGTGTGCTCAATTATTATTTTAAAATCAATTTTAAAAGTAATTTATTTTAAACATTATTAAGTGGGTTTTTCCATTGCTTCCTCAGTCATATTGACTGGGGTCACTGCACTGCACACTTTCAGGGACACATTGTCATCTGTGAACCACACTGCTTGGTGTTGTGCAGTGCTTGTCCTGCATGGATATATACGACAGACCTGACCTTGAGTGCCTGTAATATGTAAGGTGTTATGTAGATTTAATGTATTCAAAGAAGTATAAAGTACTCATATTCAGGAAACCTTTGATCTAAACAACAAGAAGGTTTAATAATATAGGAGATAAAAGTTAAACAAATAATGAAATGTTACATGATATTTCTTGAAAAATTTCTAGGAAACAATGATGACACTGAATTCTATGAGTTTAGAGCAGAGCTATTTCATTCATTCAGTGAACATTTATTGAGCATCTATTGATTCCTACTCACTAAATATATAAATATAAAAGACACTATTTCTCAAGAGATTATAGTCTATTGATATAACAGAAATAATGAGAATACCATTTTTTAAATACTATGAAAGAAGCAAACATAAGGTGTTATGGAGCAAAAACAATAGGTACCTAACCCACCCAGGACTGGTTAGGGTGGTCAGAAGAGATTTCCTGGAGGCAATGGCACTGGAGTTGAGTTTTGAAATATGAATAGAAATTAGGCAGGAATTGGGGGTGCAGAGAAGGGGATCTGAAGGAGTTAGGAGGCATGTGCAAAGGGTAGAAGAAGGAAAGTTCATGGAGAAGTCAGTGAACTCCATGTAATCCAGCAGGACTTACAACAGTGGACTTCAAAATTATTTACATTGGAATTTCCTAGGGAATTTGTTAAAAACTCAGGTGCTTTGATCTCATTCAGATATTCAGAATATCTGCACTGGGGCCAAGGTGCATGTGTATGTATGTGTATATTTTTTTCACCCAGCTATGAAGTTCATTTTTCTGTGAACCAAAGTTTGACTATTGACTTGGTGGTGCATGATATGAAAGAGAAATGAGACTGGCCATATAGTGAAGACAAGATGGAAGAAGTCTCTAGAGGGTCATTGAAGAATTCAAAGTTGAAAAATGATATGTTTAATTTTTCATTTTAGAATGAGCATTCTGGTATCATTAAGAAAGAATTGAAGGAGGACAAGCATGGGAGCAGGGAAATATTTTAGAAGCATGCAAT
Organism: Choloepus didactylus; assembly: GCF_015220235.1. NCBI lineage: Eukaryota > Metazoa > Chordata > Mammalia > Pilosa > Megalonychidae > Choloepus > Choloepus didactylus. The sequence continues at coordinate 58,689,903 of NC_051324.1, read as the reverse complement.
AATTCAGGGTAAAAATTTTGAGTGTCAGAACGAAGGCACTATTCTAAGGGTGGAAAGAAGGGGACAGATAAGAAATTGAGGAGGTGGAATTTAATCATTGTTTGATTAAGTTAGGGAAGGGAGAGAGAGAGAGAGATCAAGAATGAGTAATAGATTTCTGGCTTGGGTGACTTATTTCATGGTGTTGCCTTTTTATCAAGATACAGAATACAGTGTGAGGATCAGGTTTTGGTACAAAGATAAGTTCAGCTTAGGGTATATGCATTTGAGGTACTTGTGGACATAAATTTGAAGATGTCCAGTAGACAATGGTCTGAGCTGGAAATAGAAATTTGAGAGTCATCAGCACACAGCATGTAGCTACAGGAGAATTCAAGAAAAGAAAAGGGTATAGAATGTCATGAAAAGAGGGACAAAAGCCTACTGGGGCATGCTAATAATTAAGTAATGATGGAGAAAGAATAGTTTATAGAGGGCATTGAGAAGAGATAGCCAGAATTTGAAGAAGGAAACCAAGAGGAATCTGTATCAGCAAACCAAAGGGAGGAAAGTTTGAAGGAGGAAAGTGTTAAGACAAAAATGAAAAAAGTGTCCATCAGTTTGGCAATAAATTTTAACTGGTGAACTTGGTAAGAGCAGTGTCAATGGTGGTAGAAGCCACATTGTGATAGTTTGAGGTGTGAATGAGGTTGTGATGAACAAAAATATTTCTTTCCAGAAATTAGGTTGTGAAAGAAAGGAAAGGCATAGAGCAATAGTTAGAGGGGAATATATGTTCAAGAAAAAGCTTTTTGGAAAATAGACTCATGAGATGGTTTTGACATGACTAGTATTTGGGATAGGTAGAGAGTGGATAACATTCTGGACAAAAGTGTATAGAGGTAGAAAATCATAAAGTGTATTAAGTGGACATTAAATGAACTGATTTACCTTATTGTGTAAACCCTTTATTTCTCAAATCTATTAATTTGTTCTTACTGATTTTCTTATAGAAAAGGGAGATGTTTCCTTAAAGACTGCTCTATTAGCATTGAAGAGCAATAGACGTTTTCAGGATTTTAGAGGTGAGAATAATTAGGAAGCTTTATATGCATTTAAAATGTAGAAAAGTTTTTCTTTATTGTTGAAAATGATAAGCCACTTACATAAAAATTTAACTTACTTGCTACAAGATCAAATCAGTGGTATACCATTATTTTAGGAGTTCAGATAAAGGTGGACTTCCTGCATTCACTTAAGGCTAGTTTTTAACATTACTTATTAGTTCATAATTGAAATAAATAATATATCTTTAGAATATTTTAATTAATAAATTTAAGTTTTTTGATTAGGGTAGTACATTTACATGGAAGATAAATTTAAAAATATAGGATATACAGTGAAAATCTCCCTCCTATCTGGTCTCCTATTCATTGTGTTCCCACCCCTCCCCCAATAACTAGCCACAGCATTTAGAGATTTTATGCACATTCAGAAAAATAGGAATATGTAGTCTCCCTTCACGTGTTTTTTACACAAGTGAAAGCATAATCTATACATTGTTCTGTATCCTTGATTTTTTTTCCTTTAACAATGTATTTCGGATACTTGGTCATATTAGAACATAAAGAGCTTTCTCATTCTTTTTTAAAATTGCATAGAGAATGGGAATTCTGATCCTGATGTAGATATATGTACTTAACCTTTTTGGATCCATGATCCATACCACTTGGTTTTGTCTCTTTGACTGGCACCAAGAAATGTTTTGTGGCATCATGTGATGGCTGCCCTCTCTGAAATATCTCTGTAACTTTTGAGTATAACTTTTAAAAATTCTAGTTCATTTAAATGAGTTAGTAATCTAATGTTTTATGAACTTACCAAAATTCTTCTCCAACTTTTATTGTCAGTCTAATGAGCATCTTAGGGGCAAAAAATTCCATGTTTTTCCTTCATGTTCTGTAAAGATGCATTTTATTTTATTTGGTTGCAGATAATACATTATTTGATTGTCAGATGATAATAATACACTTGGTATAGTGCTTAATGTTTTAAAAAACACTTTCAAATAATTTATTTCATGTATTTTTTATTATTACCCTGTTAAGTAGGTGTCTTACAATCAAAATGAGAAAACTAAAGCTCAAAGGAATTATTATCTTACCTAGGGTGTCTCACAGCAAGCAAGTGATGTAATCCAAGTACAAGAATTTTCTCCACTGTATTATAGTTTAAAGGTTTAGCTTAAAAATGGATTTTTCTTTACTGTAACTTACAGGTTAATATCACAATTAGTACACATGTATTGAACACAAAAATATGCATATCACAGAGATAGGTCCCAAGGATCTTAAAATCTGGATGGGGAGATAAGCCAATTACCTACAAGTATAACTACTATGCTATGAATTCAAATGAATGGCATACATTTATTATTTTAGGGGTTAGGATGCAGGTGAGCTTCTTGTGAAAAAATAGAGGAATGCTTTGAGGGAAGGGTAGCATTTAGGTAGCAGAGAAGAGGCAAGAAAACATTTAAACTAGGGATTAGAAGAGAAGAAGGGATTAGAGGGACAGGGAAGATTTGTAAACATGAGGATGAGAAATATAGTTAGTGTATCTAGATTGGAGGGCACATTAAATATTAGATTCATAACAATTAGATATTAATAGGTTTTTGAGCAAGAAAGTATCAGGTGCCAAGTTATCTCTAAAGATCAGTTTACCAGCAAATTGCATTGAGGCAAAGATACCATTTATTCAGTGAATGGCGCTGTGCTGGTAAGAATGATGGATAGATATAGGCTCCTTGACCCCACAGAATTTATTACAGAGGCAGAGATAAACAAAAAAATAACTATACTAACCATAGAAAGAAAATTAGAAAGGCTGATAGAGAGAATTAAAGTGTAGTGACTTAATGTAGATAAAATAGGGCAGCTAGTCTATGAAAAAGTGTGACATTTAGACTGAAACGTAAAAGACTAGAAGGAATCATTTACTGGAAGAGTTTGGAGAAGACTCTTCCAGACAGCAGAAAAAGGCTGTGAAATGTCATAGGGATAAGAAATAATTTATGTGTTTAAGAACACTGTCTTTATATGAGAACACTGTGGTTCGAGTCTAGTGAGAAAAGGAGAGGGTAATAAAAGATGATGGAGTGATAGACATTGGCCAGATTATTCTAGGCCTTTTAATAAAAGGAGTTTGAATCTAATTCAAAGTATAATGGGAAGCTAACTAAGAGTTTTAAGCAAAGGAATGACATGATCAGTTTTAAGGTCATTCTAGTTGCTGTGTGGAAACTGAATTGAGAGACAGAGAAGGGAGAGATAGAGAGTGAGAAAGAGATAGAGAGATATTTAATGGTATTTAGAAGATTGTGGAAATAATTCAGGCCTAAGGAGATGAGGACCTGGAGAAGGGTGGTAAGTAGGGGACTAGTAAGGAAAAAAAAATAAACAAGAGAGATGGGAGAAAAGGGGGAAAAACTGAATAATGGTGTCTGGGGTTATGGTGGTAACAGATTATGGATAGAAAGCTAACTAAGGTTCCAATTAAGTTGACTGAAGGAATGAATCCATTCAAAAGCATAATTATTTCAAGTTTGTAGCAATGATGGTATATATAAAAGAATGTTCAAAAAAATAGTTATTTGAGAGTGTTGAAGATGTAATTCATCCATACACTTACCTCCTGGAGGTACAATAGCTGGAAAAAGTCCAAGTAAATAAACCTCAGAGATAATAGAGAGAAAAATTCCTGCTCTGTTAAGTTTGTTTCAGCATTTTTGTTGTTTTATCAATCTTTGAGTTAACTCTAATCTCCCTAAAGTAAAGTGACATGGATTGTGCATCATATAAGTATCTTGGATGTAGGCAAAGAACATGTGCAGCAAGAATTGAAACCAGGTCTATAAGTTTCAAAGTTTGAGCCCTTTCAGTTAGAAATATGATCCAAAATTTGGATGAGAGTTTGGGGATGGAGATATTTGAAAGTCATTGTCATAGCTGATAGTTGAAAAAGATGACTTGAATACATGGGTAAATATACCATTTTCTGGATAGATGTCAAAATGTTATACTGAAGTAACTTCTCTTCAGGTAAATTTATAAATTTAATGCAATTAAAAAATATGGATATTTTATTTCATGGGGGTAGGTGGTGGAGGAAAGGATTGACAATCTGATTTTAATCTAAGGATTGACGTTTATTCCAGAAGAATAGTAAGGAAGAAATAAACAAGAAAAAAAATATTTTAAAAAGTATTGATGGGCATCTGTCACTACCAGATATTAAAGCCAAAATTATTTTAAATGATTCATTTAAAATAATAGGCATATCAATAAGACAGAATAAAAGCCCAGAAGCAGATCTAATTATACATATAAATATGGTATTGGTGTTCCCTAACACTGGAGGAAGAATGGATCGTCAATTAACAGTCAAGATAGAACTTTTTATTAATGTATTGGTATCACCAGTATGCAGAGAAGTTCAAATTGAAAATGAGATTTTTATTTTGCTAGTCATCTGGCAAAGATGCAAAAGAATCATAGAAGTTGGTATTGGAAAGGATGTGGTAAACTGACCATTTCTTTTGCTGTGGTTATATGTTTAAACTGGGACAACCCTTCTGAAGAGAGTTTGACAATGCAATTCAAAAGCTTTGAAACAGTGCATCCCATTTGACATTAGAGATTTATCCTAAAAATCATGTCAGTGAAAATATGTATGCCTGAGAAAATTCTTCAACAGAATTCCATTTATGGTAGCAATTGGATTTTGATTTAGAAAGATAGGATATAGATCCATGCAGTGGAATATTATGCAATCATTTAAAATGATGCTGTAGAATAATATGTTGACAAGAGAAAATGTTCAAAATGCATTGATAAGTGAAACAAAGTTTGCTATTAATGAATGCTATAGTTAAACACCATTAAAATGTAAACTTGCTGAAAGGACACATACAAAAATGTTATCAGAGATTATCTTTGAATGATGGAGTTATTAGTGATTTCCCCTCCTTTTTGTGTGTTTTCTAGGATTTCAGCATGAAGCCCACAGATTCTACCAATTTGTTAATTGGAGGGGGAAGGTTAATTAAAAAGTAAGGGTGGGATAAGAAAAAAAAAATAAAAGTAAAAAAGAACACCCAAATCATGATTGTATGGTATATGAATATATTTCATTAAAACTGAATTTAATTAAAAAAAAAAAAGTAAAGGTGGGTAGTTAGCCACCCAAAATGTGCAGAGGACAGTGAAGGCTGATATTACTGGTTAAGGCAGAAAAGAAGTTTGAGAGTTATTTGCTATTATTTGTAAAAGCAAGAGCATTATACTCTGAATCAGAATGCTTCATTTCTAGCCTGATATATTCTTGATTATGATCTTGGGCAAGTCACTTAATCTAATATGCAAAATATAAATATATACCTTTACATATTAAATAGTACCTGTTGTGTTTATTTCATAGAATTTTTCATGTGAGGATCAAATGATATAGTATATATAAAAGGGCTTCATAAACTATAAAGGGTTAGTCAAATATAAAGTAATTTTATTCCAAGAGTGTTTGTGGAGGCTTAAAAGACACTGGGTGATAAGAAAATATGGGAAACAAATATGGACCACTCATATGACAAGCTAAATAGTAAAGGATGGAGAGAAATAGAATAGAATATAGAGTTGACAGCAGAGTAGAGTAATGGAAACAATGAGGGAACAGAGAAAAAAACACTGAACAGTCAATAATAAAGTAACAGATATTGCCTGAGTATATTTGGTAATCACAGTGAAGATTGAAGAAGTGTTACAATATTGCACAAGGTTCTTGTTCTGAAGGTGCTTACAGTCGGACTGGAGAAACAAGACTTATTTTTAGAAAACAGTATATTGGATTGTGTGGCACCAGCTGTGAGAGCTGTAGGTATTAGGGTATAATGAGATCAGAATGAACTATGATAATCTAGAGAAGTTTGAGGAAGCATATGGACCTTGAACTGGTTGCTGGATTTGGGGTAATGTAGAGAGAGGAATTGGACAGACATTCTAGGTGAGGGGACTAGCATGCTCAAAGAATATAGGTAAGAATGAATCTGATGTCTGTGGGGGATAGTTAAGAAGAAAGTGTTCATGTTGCAGACTAAATTTAGGAATACACAAATTCTGAGTGATAAAATACCTACTCTAACACTGCAAATTACAGTGTGACTGAGTTTAAGGTATCCCTCAACTATAAAATGAAATTATTAACTACCTTATAGCTATCATATTCCTAGGTGTCTATCTCTAGGCAGGAAGCTTTTACCTGAATACAGGGCAGTGCCAATGCATTTTGGACCCAGGAAGTTGAGTCATCTCAGTAAGAGGTTATAAATCCAGATCCCAAAGTACCATACTCAGATTGACCATATTATTATATGAGAAATATAGGCTTTTCCTAGACAGAATAAATACTTTTTTAAAGTGATGCGAAAGGTAGTTATTCTCCCTTAAAAAAAGTCTACCAGGATCTTCCACAGCATCAGAATTTCCTACCATTAGGGCATTCCTTTGTACCAAAACATTACTTATAGTAGGCTACAATGAAAGTGTTTGTTATAAAGATGATGGGGGCATGGATGGCATGTGGGGTAAAACTGTCCCCTCACATGGACATTAATTTCCAATTATTAAAATGTAACAATTATCTTAGCAAAGTAGTTAGCTGTCCCCTTGTGCACCAGGATTCTCAGCCCTAAGGAGAAGGGATTCAGAGTAAGACAAGTTAAATTTTTTTTTTTAATCTTCATTTTACTGAGATATGGTCACATACCACGCAGTCATACAAAACAAATCGTACTTTCGATTGTTCACAGTACCATTACATAGTTGTACATTCATCACCCAAATCAATCCCTGACACCTTCATTAGCACACACACAAAAATAACAAGAATAATAATTAGAGTGAAAAAGAGCAATTGAAGTAAAAAAGAACACTGGGTACCTTTGTCTGTTTGTTTCCTTCCCCTATTTTTCTACTCATCCATCCATAAACTAGACAAAGTGGAGTGTGGTCCTTATGGCTTTCCCAATCCCACTGTCACCCCTCATAAGCTACATTTTTATACAACTGTCTTCGAGATTCATGGGTTCTGGGTTGTAGTTTGATAGTTTCAGGTATCCACCACCAGCTACCCCAATTCTTTAGAACCTAAAAAGGGTTGTCTAAAGTGTGTGTAAGAGTGCCCACCAGAGTGACCTCTCAGCTCCTTTCAGAATCTCTCTGCTACTGAAGCTTATTTCATTTCCTTTCACATCCCCCTTTTGGTCAAGAACCCCCTTTTGGTCAAGAAGATGTTCTCCGTCCCACGATGCCAGGTCTACATTCCTCCCCGGGAGTCATATTCCACATTGCCAGGGAGATTCACTCCCCTGGGTGTCTGATCCCATGTAGGGGGGAGGGCAGTGATTTCACCTTTCAAGTTGGCTTAGCCAGAGAGAGAGGGCCACATCTGAGCAACAAAGAGGCATTCGGGAGGAGGCTCTTAGGCACAACCATAGGGAGGCCTAGCCTCTCCTTTGCAGAAACCGTCTTCCCAAGGGTAAAACCTATGGTAGAGGGCTCAACCCATCAAACCACCAGTTCCCTATGTCTGTGGTCATGTTAGCAACCATGGAGGTGGGGTAGGCGAATACCCCTGCATTCTCCACAGGCTCCTCAAGGGGGCACTACATCATTTTTTCCTTGTTTTTCTTTTTTTTTTTTTTAACTTTCCCTTCTTTTTTAAATCAACTGTATGAAAAAAAAGTTAAAAAGAAAACAAACATACAATAAAAGAACATTTCAAAGAGACCATAACAAGGAAGTAAGAAAAAGACAACTAACCTAAGATAACTGCTTAACTTCCAGCATGTTCCTACTTTACCCCAAGAAAGTTACCTAATATAGCAACATTTCTGTGAACTTGTTCCTACTATATCCATCAGAAATTAACAGACCATAGTCATTCCTGGGCATCCCCAGAACGTTAAATAGCTTATCTGTTCTTTTTCGATTATTGTTCCCCCTTCCTTATTTACTCTCTATTGCTAGTTCCCCTACATTCTACATTATAAACCATTTGTTTTACATTTTTCAAAGTTCACATTAGTGGTAGCATATAATATTTCTCTTTTTGTGCCTGGCTTATTTCTCTCAGCATTATGTCTTCAAGGTTCATCCATGTTGTCATATGTTTCACGAGATCGTTCCTTCTTACTGCTGCGTAGTATTCCATCGTGTGTTTATACCACATTTTATTTATCCACTCATCTGTTGAAGGACATTTGGGTTGTTTCCATCTCTTGGCAATTGTGAATAATGCTGCTATGAACATTGGCGTGCAGATATCTGTTCATGTCACTGCTTTCCGATCTTCTGGGTATATACCGAGAAGTGCAATCGCTGGATCAAATGGTAACTCTATTTCCAGTTTTCTAAGGAACTGCCAGACTGACTTCCAGAGTGGCTGAACCATTATACAGTCCCACCAACAATGAATAAGAGTTCCAATTTCTCTACATCGCCTCCAGCATTTGTAGTTTCCTGTTTGTTTAATGGCAGCCATTCTAATCGGTGTTAGATGGTATCTCATTGTGGTCTTAATTTGCATCTCTCTAATAGCTAGTGAAGCTGAACATTTTTTCATGTGTTTCTTGGCCATTTGTATTTCCTCTTCAGAGAACTGTCTTTTCATATCTTTTGCCCATTTTATAATTGGGCTGTCTGTACTATTGTCATTGACTTGTAGGATTTCTTTATATATGCAAGATATCAGTCTTTTGTCAGATACATGGTTTCCAAAAATTTTTTCCCATTGAGTTGGCTGCCTCTTTACCTTTTTGAGAAATTCCTTTGAGGTGCAGAAACTTCTAAGCTTGAGGAGTTCCCATTTATCTATTTTGTCTTTTGTTGCTTGTGCTTTGGGTGTAAAGTCTAGGAAATGGCCGCCTAATACAAGGTCTTGAAGATGTTTTCCTACATTATCTTCTAGTTGTTTTATGGTACTTTTTTTATATTGAGATCTTTTGTCCATTTTGAGTTAATTTTTGTGTAGGGTGTGAGGTAGGGGTCCTCTTTCATTCTTTTGGATATGGATATCCAACTCTCCCAGCCCCATTTGTTGAAAAGACCATTATGACTCAGTTCAGTGACTTTGGGGGCCTTATCAAAGATCAGTCGGCCATAGATCTGAGGGTCTATCTCTGAATTCTCAATTCGATTCCATTGATCTATATGTCTATCTTTGTGCCAGTACCATGCTGTTTTGGCAACTGTGGCTTTATAATAAGCTTTAAAGTCAGGGAGTGTAAGTCCTCCCACTTTGTTTTTCTTTTTTAGAGTGTCTTTAGCAATTCGAGGCATCTTCCCTTTCCAAATAAATTTGATAACTAGCTTTTCCAAGTCTGCAAAGTAGGTTGTTGGAATTTTGATTGGGATTGCATTGAATCTGTAGATGAGTTTGGGTAGAATTGACATCTTAATGACATTTAGTCTTCCTATCCATGAACATGGAATATTTTTCCATCTTTTAAGGTCCCCTTCTATTTCTTTTAGTAGAGTTATGTAGTTTTCTTTGTATAGGTCTTTTACATCTTTGGTTAAGTTTATTCCTAGGTACTTGATTTTTTTAGTTGCTATTGAAAATGGTATCTTTTTCTTGAGTGTCTCTTCAGTTTGTTCATTTCTAGCATATAGAAACATTACTGACTTATGTGCATTAATCTTGTATCCCGCTACTTTGCTAAATTTGTTTATTAGCTCTAGTAGCTGTATCGTCGATTTCTCAGGGTTTTCTAGATATAAGATCATATCATCTGCAAACAGTGACAGTTTTACTTCTTCTTTTCCAATTTGGATGCCTTTTATTTCTTTGTCTTGCCGGATTGCCCTGGCTAGCACTTCCAGCACAATGTTGAATAACAGTGGTGACAGTGGGCATCCTTGTCTTGTTCCTGATCTTAGAGGGAAGGCTTTCAGTCTCTCACCATTGAGTACTATGCTGGCTGTGGGTTTTTCATATATGCTCTTTATCATGTTGAGGAAGTTTCCTTCAATTCCTACCTTTTGAAGTGTTTTTATCAAAAACGGATGTTGGATTTTGTCAAATGCTTTTTCCGCATCTATTGAGATGATCAATTGATTTTTCCCTTTTGACTTGTTCATGTGTTGTAATACGTTGATTGATTTTCTTATGTTGAACCATCCTTGCATGCCTGGAATGAACCCCACTTGGTCATGGTGTATGATTTTTTTAATGTGTCTTTGGATTCGATTTGCAAGTATTTTGTTGAGGATTTTTGCATCTATATTCATTAGGGAGATTGGCTGGTAGTTTTCCTTTTTTGTAGCATCTTTGCCTGGTTTTGGTATTAGATTGATGTTAGCTTCATAAAATGAGTTAGGTAGTGTTCCATTTTCTTCAATGTTTTGAAAGAGTTTGAGTAAGATTGGTGTCAGTTCTTTCTGGGAAGTTTGGTAGAACTCCCCTGTGAAGCCATCTGGTCCTGGGCATTTATTTGTGGGAAGATTTTTGATGACTGATCGGATCTCTTTGCTTGTGATGGATTGGTTGAGGTCTTGTATTTCTTCTCTGGTCAGTCTAGGTTGTTCATATGTTTCCAGGAAATTGTCCATTTCTTCTACATTATCCAGTTTGTTGCCATACAGTTGTTCATAATATCCTCTTATAATTTTTTTAATTTCTTCAGGATCTGCAGTTATGTCAACTTTTTCATTCATTATTTTGTTTATATGGGTCTTCTCTCTTTTTGATTTTGTCAGTCTAGCTAGGGGCTTGTCAATCTTGTTGATCTTCTCAAAGAACCAACTTTTGGTGATATTTATCCTCTCTATTGTTTTTTTGTTCTCTATGTCATTTATTTCTGCTTTAATCCTTGTTATTTCTTTTCTTCTACTTGGTTTAGGATTGGTTTGCTGTTCATTTTCTAGCTTCTTCAGTTGATCCATTAGTTCTTTGATTTTGGCTCTTTCTTCCTTTTTAATATATGCGTTTAGTGCTATAAATTTCCCCCTTAGCACTGCTTTTGCTGCATCCCATAGGTTTTGGTATGTTGTGTTCTCATTTTCATTCATCTCTATATATTTAGCAATTTCTCTTGCTATTTCTTCTTTAATCCACTGATTGTTTAGGAGTGTGTTGTTTAACCTCCAGGTATTTGTGAATTTTCTAAGTCTCTGATGGTTATTGACTTCTAATTGTATTCCACTGTGGTCAGAGAATGTGCTTTGAATAATTTCAATCTTTTTAAATTTATTGAGGCTTGTTTTATGTCCCAGCATATGATGTATTCTGGAGAAAGTTCCATGAGCACTAGAAAAGTATGTGTATCCTGGTGATTTGGGATGTAATGTCCTGTATATGTCTGTTAAATCCAATTCATTTATCAGATTGTTTAGGTTTTCAATTTCCTTCTTGGTCTTCTGTCTGGTTGATCTATCTATAGGAGAGAGTGATGTGTTGAAGTCTCCCACAATTATTGTGGAAACATCAATTGCTTCCTTTAGTTTTGCCAGTGTTTCTCTCATGTATTTTGTGCCACCTTGATTGGGTGCAGATACATTTACGATTGTTATTTCTTCTTGTTGAATTGCCCCTTTTATTAGTATGCAGTGGCCTTCTTTGTTTCTCAAAACATCCCTGCATTTAAAGTCTATTTAATCTGAGATTAATATTGCTACACCTGCTTTCTTTTGGCTGTAGCTTGCATGAAATATTTTTTTCCATCCTTTGACTTTCAGTTTCTTTGTGTCCCTGTGTCTAAGATGAGTCTCTTGTATGCAACATATTGATGGTTCATTTTTTTTGATCCATTCTGCAAATCTATATCCTTTAATTGGGGAGTTTAATCCATTTACATTCAACGTTATAACCGTGAAGGCATTTCTTGAATCAGCCATCTTATCCTTTGGTTTATGTTTGTCATATGTATTTTTCCCCTCTGTCTATTAATATCCTTTAATGTACCCATACTGAATCTCTTTAGTACTGAACCTTTCTCCAAGTCTCTCTGTGCTTTCTTTGTTTCTCTGTCTGTAGGGCTCCCTTTAGTATCTCCAGTAGAGCAGGTCTCTTGTTAGCAAATGCTCTCAGCATTTGTTTGTATGTGAAAAATTTAAGCTCTCCCTCAAATTTGAAGGAGAGCTTTGCGGGATGAAGTATTCTTGGCTGGAAATTTTTCTCACTCAGAATTTTAAATATATCGTGCCACTGCCTTCTCGCCTCCATGGTGGCTGCTGAGTAGTCACTACTTAGTCTTATGCTGTTTCCTTTGTATGTGGTGAATTGCTTTTCTCTTGCTGCTTTCAGAACTTGCTCCTTCTCTTCTGTGTTTGACAGTGTGATCAGAATATGTCTCGGAGTGGGTTTATTTGGATTTATTCTATTTGGAGTTCGCTGAGCATTTATGATTTGTGTATTTATGTTGTTTAGAAGATTTGGGAAGTTTTCCCCAACAATTTCTTTGAATACTCTTCCTAGACCTTTACCCTTTTCTTCCCCTTCTGGAACACCAATGAGTCTTATATTCAGACGTTTCATATTATCTATCATATCCCTGAGGTCCATTTTGATTTTTTCAATTTTTTTCCCCATTCTTTCTTTTATGCTTTCATTTTCCATTCTGTCATCTTCCAGGTCACTGATTCGCTGTTCAACTTCCTCTAGTCTTGTACTATGAGTGTCCAGAATCTTTTTAATTTGGTCAACAGTTTCTTTAATTTCCATAAGATCATCCATTTTTTTATTTAGTCTTGCAATGTCTTCCTTATGCTCTTCTAGGGTCTTCTTGATATCCTTTGTATCCCATACTATGGTCTCATTGTTCATCTTTAGTTCTTTGAGTAGCTGCTCTAGGTGCTGTGTCTCTTCTGGTCTTTTGATTTGGGTGCTTGGGCTTGGGTTATCCATATCGTCTGGTTTTTTCATATGCTTTATAATTTTCTGTTGTTTTTGGCCTCTTGGCATTTGCTGAACTTGATAGGGTTCTTTTAGGATTTGTAGACCAATTGAAGTCCTTATCTCTAATTTATCAGATCCACAGCTTTGTGGAGTGCACTTTCTCTAACTAACCAGCAGGTGGCGTCCACGAGCCACCTGTTCTCCACAAGCCAGTTCTCCCCTGCTTAGCCTTTTTAGTGAGTGGGGGAGTGAGTCTTGTGTGGTCCAATTGGTGTACGAAGCTTGCTTGTGTAGTTGGTGTTGCCTGCCCTGTATATGGGGCGTGTTTCTGTGTGGTCAGGGAGGGGGGTGGCTCTAACAATCAAATCTCCCTGGTGATCCTAGAGTTTTAAAGCTGCTGCAATAGTCTAATCCTTCAGTTCAGTCCTGCCACAGTTTGTCTCTGCCACTGACCCACAAGTCCTTGGTATTGGCGTATGGCACCTGAGACTTGCAAGTGGGCCCCTCTTCCAGGCTGTGCACCCCGGGTCCTCTGTTGAGGGATGACTGTGCTATGTCACAGGTGAGTGCCGTTCCCCCAGGGCAGTTCTGGGCTGCTGGGCTGTGTAGGGAGGCTTCCAGTCCGCTGAAATGATGACTGAATGGGGCTTTGTTAATTCACACTGCTCCACCTTCCCAACTCTGGGACAATCAGCTGAGGTTGCAGGAAAGGCTAATGTCCACTCCCAGTTTTGTGGTGTGTGCCTGTTATTTGAAGCGCTTCCATCACACTGGGTTGTCTGGGGCAGCTCTGGGCTATGGGGCTGGCGATGGGCAGGAGTGTTTCCTGTCCACCAGGATGATGGCTGTGAGCGGACACCCCCCTTTTCTTGGGAAGTTGTGCAGTTTAGTGAATTTTCTCAGCCACTGGATTATTGCCTTTTGTCTCAGAGCTCTCTTAGTTCTGCTCTTGTCTTGACCTGCCCAAATTGCAAGACTTTGAAGCTTTCTGTATTGGGCTTAGATTTCGCTGATCTCAGCAGTTCCACGTTTTCATGAGTGTTGTATTAAGTATGCACAAAGTCAGATTGCTCTGTGGTGTCCAGTCCACGCAGTTCCTGGCTTTCTACCTACTTTCCTGGAGGAGTAACTAAAACATACAGCTCACCAGTCCGCCATCTTGCCCCACCTCCAAGTTAAATTTTAATAGCGTGGGAAAGAGGCAGATTGAGGTGGCAGCAATCAGGAAGCAGCATAGAGAGCACTGGACACATAAGGAAGGAATACAGGAAGCAAAGGGAGATGAGACAGATAGAAAAGACGATTTCCTATTATGGGTTTGCCTTTTAATTTATCTTTTATTTTTTATGTATAAAATGAGAATTAAATAAATACCTAATTAAGACAGTATTTAAGGAAAATTGCATTCTACTGTATCATCTTTAAATAAAACATGCCAGTTATCTATACTAAGTATTTTAAATTATAGCTTGTTAATTATTTAGAATTTGATTGTGTCTAAGCTGAAAATATTTTTTCTCAGTAGAGGTTAAGGAACTTGCAAAGGCCTTAAACAAAGTCTCCAATGAAAAAGTTTATGTTGATGATACAAAATCTATGTTGAGAGGCCTGGGGATTAATTTTCCAGAGGAAGAACTAGAGGAGGTACTTACATCCATTTCTGTTGATGGTTAAGTATTTCCTTTTCTGAGTCATTCATTGCATATAAAGCTTTCCTTTATATGAGTGTTTACCTTTCACTCATAAATCCACAGGGCTGAATGATTAGGAATCAAAAGTAATGGGTTCAATAGCACTAGATTTTCCCTTTAAGGGTTGGATGAGAATTTTTTCTGGATTATCCTCATATTGAATATCATAGGAAAGTATACCTGTCCTTTCTATGTTCTTTTGTCTCCTGAGATTTATATCACAAATTGGTGGATTCTTATTTGGTTAGGATCTTTGAAGCTGCCTCAAATCCACTAAATAAAGGCCTTAGTGTGGTGATGCCCAGAACCAATTTGGGCTCTCCAGAATTTTCAAAGGGCAACAGTGATGTTTTTTTAATCCTGCCAATGGGCTGTTTATCTTATTTTGCACAGATTTATGTGTTCTTTGTTCATTACATTCCAAATATTTGACTGACTGAAAGGAAAAGATTTCACACTTTTTAATATATCTTTGCTCATAAATATGTGTTATCTTCTTTAGGTATTATGGTTGAGTTTGGTTCATGGTACTTATCTTCTTGTGAATAAATTGTCTCCCATGAAAATATGGGCAGTAATATTAGGGCTTATAATGCTGCAAAATTAAAAGAGAAAATACAGTATCAGAAAGGAAACATGCCAAGACACTGGTCCCAGTAGGTTAAGGCATGTGTAAAATCCATAAAATGCTCACTGGCTCTATGGCAGCATACCACAGGCGTCATCATAGTCATGTTCCTTTTCATAGTTAGCCTGAGGTATGTATAGAACTGAGTTGGAAAAACATAAAACTAACTATGGTTTTGAAAGTTAAGTAGGCATGCATATCTTCTGACCCCTTTCTTTTGTATATTTTGACCAAAACCATTCATTCCTTGTATTTGATTTGCAGAGGAGGGAAAGTTGGTCTTAAAAGATTTCATGATTGGATTGATGCAAACATCATATTTTACTAAAGGTTTAGGTGAGTGAGAAGTTTTTAACAGTAAAAATATTGAGTGGAATAATGGGATAGTTTAGCATTGATTATTTGTACTGTGTAATTTTCTAATGCTCTAAAGCAAGTCATATATGTAACAAAGGTCCTTTGGGTGAAGAATCAATAGGGGATCCTAATCCTGTCCTTTTCTGGACTTCTAGTATATTATCTGGAATTATAGTATACTCTTCCATCTCTCAAAAAGGTTAAATATACAAAATCTTTCTGAATTATTTTTCCTAGTGTCCAAGTTTGTGATTTAAGATGGCTGCTATTAGTTGGTGTTGATGATGTATCAGCCATTTTACTGAAATACCGTGAGAATGATCAGTGTTCCCCCCTCTTTTTCTACCCTATTATCCTTTTTCTCAAAGCCAGTTGTATCATGGGAAGATTAGCTGTTGGAACATACAGTAACATATTGAAACCTATAGGCTTTGTTTTCAATGTATTTAAGTGTCACTCCAGCTACTAGAGGTATCTCTGGGAGTTCTGGATCCTCTGAAATGTAGGTTAAATGAACCTAGGTTAGTAAATTCACAACTATTCTGTATGCCCTGGGTCTCCTTGGAGCAACCCATATGTTTGAGAATAAGTAACATGGAATAATTTCCCTTAGAATCTTTCCAGAATTTATCCTGAATTAAATTCAGAGAGTCTAATGTAGTAGCTACAAAATGAAATTGTTTTGCAGAGTCTGAATACAAAGAGATATGTGTTCTCAATAGATCATACTCTTTTGTCCTTAATTTTGGTTTTCTAAATGGGGTCTATAAGACTCCTGTAGGTGGGTGGTTTATAAACAAATCTATTACAAGGCTCTAATGTTTATGACATGATAGTGTTCATCACTGCATTACATTTTTTTCTTACTTGAATGAACAGTTTATATATGGTACTGTAAGAAATAAATATTACCTTTTTTGGTATTGATACAGCTGTGCCAATAATTCTGTTGGGGGGCATGTTTGTGTGTATATCTTGGCACATACAAGTGGTACACTGAATGAAAATAATTAATTGACACTAGCCATAACAAGCTATGATGAGTTAAACAAGAGAATACCTTTTATGATTAGCTTCCACAGCTGTATTGGAATTCCCAGCCTCAATATGATAGAGAAGATTATAAGCACATATTCTGAAATTTCTTTTCATACAATCGTTCTTTTTTTTTTTTTAACATTTTTATTGTGAAATATAACATATATACAGAAAACTGATAGCTTTCAGAGTATGGTTTAACAAGTAGTTATAGAGAAAATTTCAAAATATGGTATGTGTTACAGTTTCACAATTTCAGTTATTTCCTTCTAACCTTTCTAATATAGCAGAGACTAAAAATAGGCATCCATATAATGTTTCAGCAGTCACAATCATTTGCAAAATCCTGTCTTCTCTGTTACATCTCCTCCTCTCATTTGAGCATTCTCTCAATCTTAAGAGATATTTGGGCAGTGACCATTCTAACTTCTTCTGTGAAAAGAGGTATTGACAATATAGGGTAGGGGAATGTAACTGATTGATGTTCTTGGAGAGATTAGTACCTCTGGGTTTCAAGACTTATCTGGTATAGGAAGAATCTGAAAGTTTTAAGTTACTGAAAAATAAACTTAGTGAGTGAAACTTTTATAGTGTCTCAGATATATCCCTGGGTATTCTTTAGAGTTTTCAGGGATACCGTTGATTGGGGTTCGGCCTACTGTGACAATTTGCAATATCTAGTTGAAGCTTGCCTAAGAGTAACCTCCAGAATAGCCTGTCGACTCTATCTGAAATCTCTTAGCCACTGAACATGCAATCATTCTTAATACTCAAGTTTAAATATCTGCATATTAAGTTAGCATATTGGCTAAACACTTAGCCTATGAAATCATATAACCTAGACTTTGAAATAGGCTTCCTATTTAGTTATTATATTTTTGGAAGGAATAACCTAAGCCTAGGTTTCCTTATCTGTTAAATGAAGGAAATATTGGTACGGAACTCACAGAGTTTTTGTGGGATTAAATGAGATGGTGCCTGATGGTGTAAGTTGTAGCTGTTGTTATTATTCAAAACCCTACTATTGATAATTGAGTGTTTTTAAAAACTTCATAGAAATAGAAGGCCCCTTGAAAGCTTTGACCTCCATTAGGAAAAATAGGAAAAATGTGGCCAATCCTGATAACCTAGGCACCAGGATGAAAAATATAGGAGTTCCATTACCTCAAGATGTGATTCAAGGAACACTGAAGACTGTGGCTCTCCAGAGTGAGTATTTAACCTTTCTAGGTATACTTTATCTTAACTGACATGGATCTGTTTGAATTTTTCAAGGATCCTTAAGGGTTTACCTGCTTTATGGATTACCCAAGGCTTTGTTCTACCCACTACACAGCTATATTCTAGTTATTTTCAATAGCAACATGCAGATGAGGATCTATAGAGGTTGAGTGTGTGTCTGAATGGGTGTGTATGCATCTGTCTTTCTGACTTAATAGGTGTCTCTAACTATATTTCAGTATAGTATATTATAGTTGCCTGACTCTTATCTCTATTTATTTTCCCATGTTCTCTGACATGCATTTATTTTCAGATTATTGGATAGTAAATTTAGAAGAGAACATTGACAATTTTGTCAATTCAGAATTATCATCTCTATTTGAGAGTGAGTAAGGATTTTCAGTTGGATGGAGATAGGTAATAATATAGATCTCTTGAGAAAACTCCAGATATGCTTTTGAGATGGTCTTTAACTTATTTGGCACTGGCAGTTTTCTAATGTCCTGGTATGATACAAGTGTAACATGTAGCACAATGTGTAGCACTACTAGAAAAGACCATGATCTTTAGGAACTACTAATTACCTATTCTGCCTAGTCTAAGCACCAGCATCTTGACTGCAATTGTCTTTCAATAAGGACATTATGAAGATAAAATAAGATTAGTTAAAAATGACTGAACCGCAAAAGCAAGGGAAGCAATACTAATTTCAGATAAAATAGACTTTAAATGCAAGGATGTCATAAGAGACAAAAAAGAACACTATATAAAAATAATAGGGACAATTCACCAAGAAGAAATAACAATCATAAATATTTATGCACCCAATCAAGATGCTCCAAAGTACATAAGACAAACACTGGCAAAACTGAAGGAAGCAATAGATATTTCCACAATAATTGTGAGAGACTTCAATACACCACTCTCTTCTATAGATAGGTCAGCCAGAGAGAAGACCAATAAGGAAGCTGAGACCGTAAACAATGTGATAAATGAATTAGATTTAATAGACATATATAGAGCATGACATCCCAAATTACCAGGATATACGTTCTTCTCGAGTGCTCTTGGAAATTTCTCTAAGACAGATCATATGTTGGGGCATAAAATAAGCCTCAATAAATTTAAAAAGACTGAAAAAATTCAAACCACATTCTCTGACCACAATGGAATGCAACTAGAAGTCAATAGCCATCAAAGATCTAGAACATTCACAAATATCTAGAGGTTAAACAACACACTCCTAAACAATCAGTGGGTCAAAGAAGAAATTGCAAGAGAAATTGCTAAATATTTAGAGATGAATGAAAATGAGAACACAGTATATCAAAACTTATGGGATGCAGAGAAGGCAGTATTGAGGGGGAAATTTATAGCTCTAAAGGCATACATTAAAAAGGAAGAAAGAGCTAAAATCAAAGAACTAATAGAACAATTGAAGAAGCTAGAAAATGATCAGCTAACTAATCCTAACGTAAGTAGAAGAAAAGAAATAAGGATTAAATTAGAAATAAATGATATGGAGAACAACAACAAAAAAAAATAGAATAAATAAAACCAAAAGTTGGTTCTTTGAGAAGATCAACCAGATTGACAAACCCTTAGCTAGAATGACAAAGTCAAAAAGAGAGAAGACCCAAATAAACAAAATAATAAATGAGAGAGGGGACATTACTGCAGATCACAAAGAAATTTAAAAAAATCATAAGAGGATACTATGAACAACTGTACACCAACAAACTAGAGAATTTAGAGGAAATGGATAATTTCTTGGAAACACATAAAAAACATAGACTGACTAAAGAAGAAACAGAAGACCTCAACAAATCAATCACAAGCAAAGAGATCCAGTCATCAAAAGGCTTCCTACAAATAAAAGCTTAGGGCCAGATGGCTTCACAGAGGAATTCTACCAAACTTTCCAAAAAGAACTGACATCATTCATACTGAAAACTCTTTCAAAAAATTGAAGAAATGGGTCAGTACCTAACTCATTTTATGAAGCCAACATCACTCTAATACCAAAACCAGATAAAGATGCTACAAGAAAGGAAAACTGCAGGTCAATCTCCCTAATGAATATAGATGCAAAAATTCTCAACAAAATTCTTGCAAATAGAATCCAAAGACACATTAAAAAAATCATACACCATGACCAAGTGGAGTTCATCCCAGGTATGCATGGGTGGTTCAGTATAAGAAAATCAATCAATGTACTATAACACATTAACAAATCAAAAGGGAAAAATCAAATGATCATCTCAATAGATGCTGAAAAAGCATTTGACAAAATTCAGCATCTTTTTTTGATAAAAACACTTCAAAAGGTAGGAATTGAAGGAAACTTCCTCAATATGATAAAGGGCATATATGAAAAACCCACAGCCTGCATATTACTCAATGGTGAGACTGAAAGCCTTCCCTCTAAGAACAGCAATGACACAAGGATGCCTGCTGTCACCACTATTATTCAACATTTTGCTAGAAGTTCTAGCCAGAGCAATCCAGCAAGAAAAGAAATAAAAAGTCATCCAAATTGGAAAGGAAGAAGTAAAACTGTTATTACTTGCAGATATGATCTTATATTTGGAAAATCCTGAGAAATCGATGACAAAGCTGCTTGAGTTAGTAAACAAATTCAGCAAACTAGTGGGATGCAAGATTAATGCACATAAGTCATTATGTACATACACTAAAAGTGACCTAATTGAAGAGGCACTCAAGAAAAAAATTCCATTCTCAATAGCAACTAAAAAATCAAATACCTAGGAATAAACTTAACCAAGGATGTTAAAAGACCTCTACACAGAAAATTACACAACTTTACTAAAATAAATAGAAGGGGACCTAAAGAGATGGAAAGATATTCCATGTTCATGGGTAGGAAGGCTAAATGTCATTAAGATGTCGATCCTACGCAAACTGATCTACAGATTCAATGCAATTCCAATCAAATTTCTAACAACCTATTCTGCAAACTTGGAAAAGCTAGCTATTAAATTTATTTTGAAGGGAAAGATGTCTTGAATTGCTAAATACATTCTAAACAAGACAAATGAAGTGGGAGGACTTGTACTTCCTGACTTTGAAGATTACTGTAAACCCACAGTAGTCAAATCAGCATGGTATTGGCACAAAGACAGACATATTGATCATTGGAATCAATTTGAGAATTTGGAAATAGACCTCCAGATCTATGGTCAACTGATTTTTGATGAGACTCCCAAATCCACTGAACTGGGACATAACAGTCTCTTCAAAAAATTGGTCTGGGAGAACTGGATATCCATATCCAAAAGAATGAGAGAGGACCCCTACCTCACACCCTATACAAAAATTAACTCAAAGTATATGAAAGACTTCGATATAATAGACAGTACCGTAAAACTCCTAGAAGATAATGTAGGGAAGCATCTTCAAGACCTAGTATTAGGAGGTCACTTCTTAAACCTTACACTCAAAGCACAAGCAACAAAAGAAAAAAATAGATAAATGGGAACTCCTCAAAATTAAAAGTTCTGTACCTCAAAGGAATTTGTCAAAAAGGTGAAGAGGCAGTCAACTCAATGGGCGAAAATATTTGGAAACCATGTGTTCAGGTTTGCTAACGCTACTGTTATGCAAAATGCCAGAAATGGGTTGGCTTTTATAAAAAGGGTTTATTTGGTTACACAGTTATAGTCTTAAGGCCTTAAAGTGTCCAAGATAAGGCATCAACAATAGGGTACCTTCACTAAAGGATGGCCGTTGGCATCTGGAAAACCTCTGTTAGCTGGGAAGGCACATGGCTGGCGTTTGCTTGCTCCTAGGTTGTGTTTCAAAATGGCGTTCTCCAAAGCATCAGCTTTCAACAGCCATCTTTAAAATGTCTCTGTGAGCTGCAGCTGTGAGCTCCTTCTGTCTGAGCTTTTATATGGCTCCAGTTAACTAATTAAGGCCCATGTTAAATGAGCAGGGCCACACCTCCGTGAAAATTACAGTTGGGTGGGTCACATCTCCATGGAAACAACTTAATCCAATATTCCAGCCTAATCAGCACTAATACGTCTGCCCCCACAAGATTGCACTGAAGAACACAGAGTTTTGGGGAACATAATACATCTAAACCAGCACAGCATGTATCCAATAGGAGCCTGATACCTTGCATATACAAGGAAATCCTACAACTCAATGACAATAGTACAAACAGCCCAATTATAAAATTGGCAAATATATGAAAAGACATTTCTCTGAGAGGAAAAACAAATGGCTAAAAAACATGTGAAAAAATATTTATCTTCTCTAGCTATTAGGGAGATGCATATCAAGACCACAGTGAGGTATCATCTCACATCAATGAGAATGGCTGTCATTAAACAAACAGGAAACTACAAATGCTGGAGAGGATGTTGAGAAATTGGAACTCTTGTTCATTGCTGGTGGGACTGTATAATGGTACAGCTACTATGGAAGACAGTTTGCCAGTTCCTCAGAAAACTAGATATCAAGTTACCCTAGGTTCCAGCAATTGCAATTCTTGTTATATACCCAGAAGATCTGAAAACAGTGACACAAACAGGTATTTGCACACTGATGTTCATAGCAACATTGTTCAAAATTGCCAAGAGATGGAAACAATCCAAATGTCCTTCAACAGATGAGTGGATAAAGAAAATGTGATATATAAATAGGATGGAATACTATGCAGCAGTAAGAAGGAACGAAATTGTGAAACATATGACAACATGGATGAACCTTGAGACATAATGCTGAGTGAAATAAGCCAGACACAAAAGGAGAGATGTTGTATGTTACTACTAGTGTGAACTCTGTGAAAATGTAAAATAAGCGTCTTATAGGGAACTTAGAGAGAGACAGAAGCTAGTGAAGGGGGAACGATAATCTAATATGTACAGATATGATAATGAGAGTGGTCCTAATAGTATGGGAATGGTCAGCTGTAGCTATGGTTCATTAATGGGATTATAGGTATCAGTGATGCATTAAAGGTGAGCATGTTTATAAATGGTTGTTTAAAGGCCTGTAACCCACATAGTATCATCACAAACCTAAATAAGTGTTAGTATGATATACTTATAAGGTATGACACTGGTGCAGAGAGTTAACAACAGAGTGGTATGGAAAAACTCCCCATTATGAATTAAAGACTATATTTAATAGGAATATTTTACCAACTCTACACTAATACTAGGGATGAATAATTATCAGCTCATAAGAGCTCTGGGATGTATTATGTTATGATAATTGTTTAAAGTTGAGAGTGATGATGATTTCACAACAAAGTGAAGATAATGTAAGAAACTGACCATTTATCTTGGGATAGAATATAGATTAAGTGAAGTTAGGAACTCACTACTTAATAAATCAAGCCCTCAACTTGAGTCCTGCTCTTGTGAAATTTAGGGTTGTAAATAGAAGGCTGAACCCTCCTATAATTATATACCAGAGGCACCTCCAGGGAACTTCTTTTGTTGTTCAGATGTGGCCTTTGTCTCTTTAAGCCCAAATCAGCAAATAACCTGCGCCACCCACCCACCCCCTGACGAGGGACTTGATTCCCAGGAGAATGAATATCCCTGGTGATGTGGAACATGACTCCCAGGAACAAGCCTGGCCCTGGCAGTGAGGGATTGAAAATGCCTACATGACCAAAAGGTGGAAAAAAGAAAGGTAACAAGCTGAAGTCACAGTGGCTGAGAGATCCCAAATAGAGTTGAGAGGCTATCCTGGAGGTTTCTCTTATGCAAGCTGGTCCAGCTAGACATCCCAAATGCCACAGTATGCCATGCCCTTACGAAAAGTAGTTCCCAAATACCTAAGTCACTACCTGAGATTCTACAGAATATTCAGTCTCTAAGTTTTGTCTTTCAGAAACTTAAATCCACCAGAGTGTTCCTATACCAGATAAGTCCTAAAACCCAGAGGCAATAGCCTCTTTAAGATCGGCAATCAGATGCAACCCCTTTCCACATACTGTTGACACCCCTTTAATATGAACAAATTAGGGTGCTCACTGCCTAGACACCCCTGAAGATGGAGAAAGAGATTAAGTAAGAGGAAGAGGTAGCAACAAACAAGATAAGATTTAACCAAGGTCTGTGTATACTGAAACTTTACGTAGTTTTATGTATATATATATATATGATTTGGATGTTGGAGTGTTGGAATGGCTAAAAGAACGTAAATGGCATGGTGGAACTGAAGCCTATAGCATCCTTTGGGATTTGCTCTATAGCTGCTCATTAAATTGTGCCTTGATGGTCTTCACCTATCTGTATATACCTTGTATTTCATAATAGGGAAGGGACTGAGACTGTTGAACTGTACTGTTCTAGTTTGCTAATGCTGCCGGAATGCAAAACACCAGAGTTGGATTGGCTTTTATAAAAGAGGGTTTATTTGGTTACATAGTTACAGTCTTAAGGCCATAAAGTGTCCAAGGTAACACATCAGCAATTGGGTAGCTTCACTGGAGGATGGCCAATGGTGTCTGGAAAACCTCGGTTAGCTGGGAAGGCACGTGGCTGGAGTCTGCTCCAAAGTTCTGGTTTCAAAATGGCTTTCTCCCAGGATGTTCCTCTCTAGGCTGCAGTTCCTCAAAAATGTCACTCTTAATTGCACTTGGGGTATTTGTCCTCTCTTAGCTCCTCCGGAGCAAGAGTCTGCTTTCAACAGCCATCTTCAAACTGTCTCATCTGCATCTCCTGTGCTTTCTTCAAAGTGTCCCTCTTGGCTGTAGAAAGCTTGCTCCTTCTGTCTGATCTTATATAGTGAGCCAGTAATTTAATTCAGACCCACCCAATGGGCAGGCCAACACCTCCATGGAAATTATCCAATCAGAGTCATCACTCACAGTTGGGTGGGACGCATCTCCATGGAAACACTCAAAGAATTACAATCTAATTAACACTGATAGGTCTGCCCACACAAGATTACATCAAAGATAATGGCGTTTGGGGGAACACAATACATTCAAACCGGCACAGTAACCCATAACAATTTTTGAAATTACCTCTATGACTGCTTATTGAGCTGTACTTTGAGAGTTGACAACTTTCTGTATATATGTTATATTTTACAATAATGGAAATGGCTGAAGTTGTGGAACTGTGACTCATGACATTTTTTGAAATTTGCTCTCTAAGAACTTGTGAAATCCTACTTTGAAAGTTATCACTGTTATGTATATATGTTAAAGTTCACAATAATTAAAAAAAAAAGACTGACCAAGCACTTGGAATCAGACTATTTGTGAATTAGTCTAATAACTAAAGTGTAATTGTATGAGACATATTAATATATGATAATGAGTTTCAGCTGTTAATTTATCTTTTTCTTCACTTAGAAACTGATGAAAGCCTGATTGTTACTATTAAGAGAATAATTCCTGTTCAATTTTAGATTTCTCTTCTATTATTTGAATTTTTTTTTTGTTGTTCTTTCTTTGTATGGGCCTTTTCCTTTTTTCAGTATCTCTGTATATCCTAATTCAAAGTTTAATTTTAGTACAGTGTTTAGCAATTACAATGCTAAGGACCCTATTCTTTGTTTTGCATAGTCTTTCCATAATTTCAAGCTATGAGGTTCACTGATAAACTGCCCTTTCTTGCCCCTGTGGTGCTGAAAAGAAAAAAATGTTTTATATTTTGTACTTTTAGGTGTAAAGAGTAACACTGACTTCAAACTGAAACTATCTCTACTTCCAAATCACTTCATATTGTATGTTATTAAATGCCCTCTATGGTTGCAGAAGCTCAAGGTTTATTTCTTTGACCATTTCTCACCTAATTTTGGATACGTGCACATGGATAGCTTTAAACAAAAATATTTACAAAGATTTGTTTTATAAAAATATCTTCTTGCAGGGGTGGGGGGGCAGTTCTTAATAATATACCTCAGCTGTTTTTGAAAAGAAACATTAAAGCAATGGTATGAAAAGTGTTACAGTATCTCCTGAAGACATTATCTATTTATGTTATTTAGTGGTGAATATGAAAAATTGCTATTGAAAATTAATGTCATAAAAAAGTTTGCCTTTCCCAAATAAATAGTGTGCTTCTTTGTATACATGATAACTTGCGCTCCTTTTTATGCCTTAGCTACCAGGCAACTTAGATTTAAATTTAACATTTAATCACTGCGACTATATTTGCTTTGTTTTTTATTTACTACCTTCTTCTAATGTGTTTGAATTTGTTTCCATTTGTATTTTAAATATATTAATTGTTAATTTTATTATTTAAGGGTTATTTTGGGAGGTAATTGGGTATAAATTATAAAGTAGCATATAAAAAATTACTATCTGTGAATGCTGATCCCTGGGATATTAATTTGTATGTCATAAAACCACAAACAAACAAACAAAAAACTTGAAGCTCCAAGGAAAGGAAAAGCTTATTTGTGATCTATTTTGGAGGTATGAGAATTAATGTCAAAATATAAATTTTCATAATACAAATCAATGATAATGAATGTATACATTTTTCTAAGATGAATTAACATGCAGAAGGTTTTAGTTGCAATCAAGATTGCTATATAAATTGGTTGCAAAAGCTATAAAAAATTTTAAGAACACTTTGTTGTTAATGGTAAATTCGGAGAACTTATGCAATAACCCTTTGAATTTGATGTTAACACTGTATTGACACAACTTAGTGAATTTACTAAACTGATGTAATTTTGAAGTGATGCGCTTTTGTTTCAAAGTAAAATCAAATCTTGTAAAAAAAGATTAACAAGTTTGTCAAGGTGGATATGAAAATATGAAAAAGAAATCATTGTTCATGCTCAAAAAAAAAAAAGACACGAGATCAGCTCTGGAGCACAGATGGTTCCTTTCCATTCTTTCATCTCCATGGTAACGCACTAGGACCCGGGGAGGTCTCTTTTCTTTGGTCCAGCCCTCCATACCCAGAGAAGTTGAAGGGTCTGAGTCAGAGCTTGCTAAGCAAGGTGTAAAATCACATTTGGCTTAATGCCGCTGCTGAACCCCAAATCCAGAGCAGTGCTTGACACTGAAAACCAAATAGAAGCTGCCCTGCAGATCAGGAAGGGCCCTTTGGCTAGGACCACAAAGATTTGTGTGACTCAAAGAAGGCTAGGGTCTTTGGGAGCCACTTCAAAATTTGTTGTCTGGGGAAAGCCAGAATTGGCTTTGGGAATTAGATCCCACCACTAGAAAAGAAACTGGGACAGTGGTGGGAGATTATAAAAGAAAGCTGGGTAAAAAGATACAACAGGTTGTGCTGTCACATGAGGGTCTAAGGCCACCAAGCCAACTGCTTTGGACCCCTGATACCTGGCTGCTGTGGGACAGAGTCCTACCACCCCCTCAACATCCTGTCTTTGCCAAAGATGTAAGCCAAGGAAACCTGCCAGGAGCAGAAATCATGCTGATAACCCAGGCCAAGATTTCCATTCCTAAACCTCTTCCATCTGGAGAGAGGGACAGAGCCTTGTGTTCAAGATCTACAGGACAAGGGAGTACCTGAGCTGCTCCTACCCGGTGTCGACTGACAAGATATGGTCTGAGAATGAGAAGGCAAGCTGAGAACAAGAAATTTTGAAAATGGAAAATCCTGCTGGGTGAAATTTAAGTCTCCTAAATGTTGTTTCCTAGGATCCTGAGGTTGGGGAAGGTTGTGACAAGAATGTCAATTTAGAGAATCAACGGGAAATGTCCACATGGGAGAAACTGGGAGAAGAGAAAAAAGGCTCTGAAGAAGTGACCATTAAGAAAGGAAAACAAAACAAAACAAAACAAAACAAAGCAAAGGTACTTAAAAAAAACTTCAGTCCAAACTCAAAATGTATACTATATAATAGAGTTCCTACAGAACTGAAACTCCATGAATGTGCCAAATGTCAAAAACTTCAATTGGCATTCAGACCTAATTCTCTATGAGCAAATTCACACCATATGTGTGTAATGAGTGTGGAAAAGCATTCAAGACCAGAACTCAGCTATATATGCATGGGATAATCCACATGGAGGAGAAACCCTTTAATTGTACCCAGTGTGGAAAGGCCTTCAATAGTAGGTCAACTCTTTGTTGACATAAAAAAAATCCATAGCCAGGAGAAGCCTTGTGACTGCAATGACTGTGGGAAGGCCTTCAAAACCAGGAGACAGCATGGAAACAAGAAGGCTATGTTATAACATATTTAGGATTCTGAAATAAAAAAGATGCCAGCCCAGGATCCTTTATCCAGCAAAGTTCTCCTTCAAAATTTAGGGAGAGTTTAATTTTTCACAGACAAACAAATGCTGAATTTGTTAACAAGAGACCTGCCCTGCAAGAACTATTAAAGGGAGTTCTACTGACTGTGAAAAAAGAAAGGAGGGAGAAGTTTGGAGAAGGGAATAGAACTGAAGACTATTAATAAGGAAAAACTGTAAGATGTAAAAAAGAGAGAAGGGGAAACAGATCTGAGAAATAAAAATCAAAGAATAGGATGGTTGACTCAAGAGCAAGCTGCCTTCACATTAATAACATTGAATGTGAATGGATTAAACTCTCCAGTTAAAAGATATATATTAGAAGAATGGATTAAAAAGTACGAACTACTGATATGTTGTTTATAAGAGACTCATCTTAGACCCAGCTGCACAAAGTGATTGACAGTAAAAGAATGGAATAAATTATTCCATGCATGCCACAGCCAAAAGAATGCAAGTGTAGCAAAACTAATATCAGACAAAATCGTCTTTAAATGCGAAGATGTCACAAGACAAAGAAGCACACTACATATTAATAAAAAGGGACAATTCATCAAGAAGAAATAAGAATCATAATGTTTATACACCCAATTAAGGTGCTCAAAACTACATGAGACAAACTGGCAAAACTGAAGGAAGCAATATATTTTTCTACAATAATAGTTCCATATGCAACTCTCAGTATGCATTAGATCATCCACACTTGGAAGAAGCCTTATGAATGTAACAACTGTGGCAAATAAAGCCCTCCAGTTTAGATATTCTGTTACCATTCATGGCAGAATCCACACTGGAGAGAAACCATATGAATGTGAGGCGTGTGGGAAGGCCTTCAGCAGGAGCTCAGACCTCACCAAACATGTAGAATCCACATTGGTGAGTGATCTGATAAGTGCAGTGAGTGTGGGAGGGGCTTCAGTGAGAGCTCAGATCTAAGTAAACCCCAAAGAAACCCAACTCAGGAGAAAAACAATAGGTGCCCCCTGTGTGGAAGAGCCTTCAATATCAAAGCAGAGCTCACCAAATATAGTTGAATCCACACTGAAGAGAAACCTTACAAGTGTGAGGAGTGTGGGAAAGCCTTTTATCATGACTGTAAATGCAGGGCTCATGACCAAGAACATAGTGGGAGAAGCTCTATTGATGTGGGAAATGTGGGAAAATTTCCAGAATCGACACTGCCTTATCATTCATCAAAGAATCCACACTGGAGAGAAACCTTATAGATGTGAAGTGTGTGTCAAGACTTTTCATCATAGTTGAGTCTTGAGGCAGCACAAAAGAATCCATGCTGGTGAGAAGCTATTTACCTGCAATAAATGCGGCACATCTTTTTGTCGGTGCCCAGCTCTAATTGGACATGAGAGTTCATACTGAAGAGAAACCTTATGAATGTAGGGAGTATGGCAAGGCTTTCAGAGTGAGCTCAAATCTTACTAGACATAAAAAAAGAAAAATAGAATAGGGAGAACCCACAAACTTAGTGGGAAATCCCTCTCTCCAGTAACTGCTTCCCACACTTTGTCTGTAGTCAATATTTTGACCACCCACACCTGAGAGTAATATTTCTGGTGTTTACCAGAACTTTCCCATTTCTCCTTCTACATGTTAGACTGATCCTTCTAAGTGTCCTACATTGGTTCTTTCATATTCCCTGACCCCTATTTGTGAGATCCTCAAAGGCTTTGCCCTTTGCTTTTCTATGTCAGTATTTATTTGTTCAGTGAGCACATTCACTTCCAGGGCTTTGTCTATCAATAATAATATTACATTATTATTATTGCTTGCTTTGTGCCAGACACTATTTTCAGAGCTTTGTACATTTTAACTAATTTAATCCATACAGCGTTTGTATGAGATGAGAAAATTGAGGCATAGAAAGATTTAAGAAACTTGCCCAGGATCACGTTACCAGTACATTCTGCATAAATGACTCCCAAATGCTCAGACTTACCTAGGCAATTTCCATGTTCCTGCACCACATCTTTTGGATGTGAAGCTGTACCTCAGTTCAGGCCAAAATGTTTTTTTAATTGATAAGCATTGATCATTTTAGCATATTTTAAACTTAAAGTCTGAATGGTACTTCTCCATATGGGATCAGAATTGCTGAGATTCACGGGGGAAGGGAGGCAGAGGAAGGGCAGATTTTAAAATGACTTATAAGTAGAAGTCAGCTATATGTTGGTTGCTCATGTAGCAGTTTAAATATGGAAGGAGCATGAAGCCTGACTTAGCTTAAAGTTATAAATACACCACAAGTTTTTCTAATTGTTAATTTCTTAAATATTTGGTATGTCTATTTGCATGACATATGAGATAATCTTTCAAATTTATTAGTAAATTTATATCTGTGTTTAAAAAAAGAGTTCTGTTATTAAATTTTTAAACGGTAGAAAACAAACAAATTTCTATGCTGCTAGATTATGCAGCACCTATTTACATGTTTCAGAGCTTGATATAGAATGCAGTCCACAGAACTCTTTGTGTTTTTTTTGTTTTACTTTATTTTAGACATTATAAATTATTAAGTATTTCAGTCATAAAAAAAGTATAGAAAATAATTTTTTAACATTTTGTTATATTTTCTTTGGACCTGTTTTTGTTTTAAAGAAATAAAAATACTGAGTTATGGTTGAAGCTCCCTTTACCATTCTGAATCCTATTACTTTCACTCATTTCCTAATGATAACCTCAAGCTGGCACACATCATTTTGTATCACATCTACTAATGTCTCCTATGTTGTTTGTAAACACTTTGGGAAACTCTGTTTTGAAGAATAAAAATGGAACAATTGTTTGCTGCTAATATGTTGAAATATAATCTATTTATGTATGTTACCCTTGTACTCTGTGGCTTTTCTAAATTCTCTTATTCTGGTATTTTTGATTTTTTTTTTTTTTTTTTTTTAGGATTTTCTATGTAAATAATTATGTCATCTACAAATAGAAACATTTTTCTTCTTTCTATTTTTTTGACTTTCATTCTTTTTCTTGTTCTTGCCTTGTTTTATTGGCTAGCACTTCTAACATAATGTTGAATAGAAGTGTTGAGAGTGGGAATCTGTGCCTAATTCTGATGTTGGGGATAAAACATTTATACTTTTACCATGAAGGCTGATATTAGCTGTAGGGCTTTTTTAAAAGGCCTATTTTGAGAACTTCCCAGTTTGTTGACAGCTTTTATCATTTAATAGATGGTTGCTGAATTTTGTAAAATGCGTCTCTTGCATCTAAGATTATCCTGTTTTTCTCTTTTATTCTGTTAATATGGCAAATTATAATAACAGGTTATCAAATGTTAAGCCAACCTTGCAGTCCATGGGTACACTTCACTTGGTCATGTGTTAGTTTTTTATATATATTGCTTGATTTGATTTGTTTATATTTTGTTAGATTTTTGTTTTTATCTTCATGAGGAATATTAATATATAGTTTTCTTGTGATGCCTTTGTCTAAGTTTCAGGGTACTCCTGGCCTCATAAAATGAGTTAGAAGTATTCCCTCATTTATTTTCTGAAAATGCTTGTTTAAGTTTGGAATTTTTTTTTTTTCTTAAGTGGTTGGTAGAATTCAGCAGTGAGGACATCTGAGCATGAGATTTTCTTTGTGGGAAGATTTTAAATTATGATATCAATTTCTTTGATACATATGGGACTATTTGGGTTTTCTGTTCCACCTTGTCAGTTCTGGGAAGCTGTATTTTCCAAGAAGTTTTCCATTTCATTTTATTTGTCACATTTGTTGGCATAGATTTGTTCATAATATTCTTTTATTATCTTCTTTATGTCTTTTGTGATTACCTCCTTTTATTCCTGAGGTTGGTAATTCATGTTCACTTTTTTTCTTCCCTTGACCAATTCTTCTTGGGCTTTATCAATTTTGTTGATCTTCTCCAAGAATCAACTTTTGGCTTTGATAATTCTCTCTATATTTTGCCTGCTTTGTATTTTGTGGATGTCTGCTCTTATCTTTATTATTCCTTTCATGTACTTTGAATTTACTTTTCTCTTCTTTTTGTAGCTTCATAAGGTGGAAACTTAGGTCACTGATTTTAGATTTCCATTCTAATATGAGCACGTAAAACTATAAACTTCTTGCTAGGGACTTTCTTAACTGCATCTCGTAAATGTTGATGTGTTTTGTTTTCATTATCAGTTAGTTGAGATATAGTCTAATTTCCCTTGTGATTTCTTCTTTGAGCCATGGATTATTTGGAAGTGTTGTTTAATTTCTAAATATTTGGGTTTTCCTTGTTATTTTACTGTTACTTGTAATTTTTTAAATTAAATTCAGTTTTATTGAAATATATTCATACAATCATCCATGGTGTATAATCAGCTGTTCACAGTACCATCATATAGTTATGCATTCATCACCCCAATCTGTTTTTTTTCTAATTTTTTATTGTGATTGTTCACATACAATACAATTATCCAAAGATCCAAAGTGTACAATCAATTGCCCCCAGTACCATTATACAGCTGTGCATCCATCACCGCAATTAATTTTTGTTCAATTTTTAGGACATTTTCATTACTCCAGAAAAGAAATAAAGACAAAGAAGAAAAAAAAAAAGGGAAAGGAAGCTCGCATCCTCCCATATCCCTAACCAACCCCCCTCCATTGGTGTTGTATTAGTGTAGTACATAGTATTGGTGTAGTACATTTGTTACTATTTATGAAAGAATGTTGAAATACTGCGAACTGTAGTATATAGTTTGCAGTAGGTATGTATTTTTTCCTATATACCCCTCTATTAATAACTTCTAGTTGTAATGTCATACATTTGTTCTGTTCATGAAAGAGATTTCTAATATTTGTGCAGTTAATCTCAGACATTGCCAACCACAAGGTTTACTGTTTTATACATTCCCATCTTTCACCTGCAACTTTCTTTCTGGTGACAAAAATGACTCTGAGCTTCCCGTTTCCACCACACTCACGCACCATTCAGCACTGTTAGTTATTCTCA
Source organism: Choloepus didactylus (assembly GCF_015220235.1). Taxonomy (NCBI): domain Eukaryota; kingdom Metazoa; phylum Chordata; class Mammalia; order Pilosa; family Megalonychidae; genus Choloepus; species Choloepus didactylus. The sequence goes on along the minus strand of NC_051324.1, from coordinate 58,656,844 downwards.
CAATGTTCTACCGTCACCTCTGTTCATTTCCAAATATTTTAAGTTCATCCTAGCTGAATGTTCTGCTCATACTAAGCAACTGCTCCCCATTCTTTGGCCTCGTTCTATATCTTGGTAACTTATATTTCATGTCTATGAATTTACATATTTTAATTAGTTCCTATCAGTGAGACCCTGTAGTATTTGTCTGGCTTATTACACTCAGTATATTGCCCTCAAGGTTTCATCATCAACCCATTTTTTTTAGATGGTTTTGTTCACATGCCATACATTCCATCCTAAGTAAACAATCGATGGTTCCCTGTATAGTCACATATTTATGTGTTCACCACCCTCACCACTATCTATATAAGGACATCTACATTTCTTTCACAAAGCAGGAGGAAGAGTCAAAGAAGGTAGAGAGGCAAAGAAAAAGAAAAAAGAGAGAGAAACAAACAAACAAAAATGACAGCTAGGAAGCAGCAAAAGGAAAGATAATCTTAGATCAAAGTAGAATAAAAAGTCAGATAACACCATCAATGTCAAGAGTCTCACACGCCTCCCCTATGCCCCCCTCTTATCTGCATTTACCTTACTATATTGCCTTTGTTACATTAAAGGAAACATAATACAATGATTCTGTTAATTATAGTCTCTAGTTTATGTTGATTGTATTTTTCCCCCAATGCCTCCCTATTTTTAACACCTTGCAAGGTTGACATTCATTTGTTCTCCCTTGTGAAAAAACATATTTGTACATTTTATCACAGTTGTTGAACACTCTAGGATTCACTGAGTTACACAGTCCCAGTCTTTATCTTTCCTCTTTTCTTCTGGTGTCCCATATGTTCCTCACCTTCCTCTTTCAACCATATTCATAGTTATGTTTGTTCAGTGTACTTACATTGCTGTGCTGCCATCACCCAAAATTGTGTTCCAAACCTCTCACTCCTATCTTTTTCCATCAGTCTGTAGTGCTCCCTTTAGTATTTCCTGTAGGGCAGGTATCTTGTTCACAAACTCTCTCATTGTCTGTTTGCCAGAGAATATTTTGAACTTTCCCTCATATTTGAAGGACAGTTTTGCTGGATATAGGATTTTTGGTTGGCGGTTTTTCTCTTTCAGTATCTTAAATATATCACACCACTTCCTTCTTGCCTCCAAGGTTTCTGCTGAGAAATCCGTTGCATAGTCTTATTGAGCTTTCCTTTGTATGTGATGGATCGCTTTTCTCTTGCTGTTTTCAGGATTCTCTCTTTGTTTTTGACGTTTGATAATCAGATTATTAAGTGTCTTGGCATAGGCCTATTCAGATCTATTCCGTTTGGAGTATTCTGTGCTCTTGGATCTGTAATTTTATATCTTTCATAAGAGATGGGAAATTTTCATTGCTTATTTCCTCTATTATTGCTTCTGCCCCTTTTCCCTTCTCTTCTCCTTCTGGAACACCAATGACAACATTCTTGTATTTTGTTTCGTCCTTAAGTTCCTGGAGACGTTGCTCATACTTTTCCATTCTTTTCCCTATCTGTTCTTTTGTGTGTAGGCTTTCTGGTATCTTGTTCTGCAGTTCCTGAGTGTTTTCTTCTGCTTCTTGAGATCTGCTGTTGTATGTTTCCATTGTGTCTTTCGTCTCTTGTGTTGTGCCTTTTGTTTCCATAGATTCTTCCAGTTGTTTTTTTGATTTCTGCCTTATGTATACCCAGTGTTTTCTTTATAGCCTTTATCTCTTTTGCCATATCTTCTCTAAACTTTTTGAATTGATTTAGCATTAGTTGTTTAAAGTCCTGTATCTTAGTTGAAGTGTAAGTTTGTTCCTTTGACTGGTCCATAACTTCATTTTTCTTAGTCTAGGTTGTAGTTTTCTGTTGTCTAGGCATCTGGCCTCCTTGGCCACCCCAATCAGGTTTTCCCAGATGAGAGCAGGCTCAGGTCCCAGAAGGAGGAAATATTCAGTATCCGGTTTCCCTGATGGTGTGTCTTAGAGGATTGACACACCGTGTGCTTTTCTGCCCAGCAGGTGGCGCCTGTTGGCCTGTCGCTCCAGACTGGTGTAAGGAGGTATGGCCCATGGCTCTCCTCCCCCAGGCTCTGGAGTCTGGCCCTGAACAGAAGGTAAGTAGTAGAGCTGGGCCCCACCTCTTTTCTCTTGGGAAGCCATGCCCCCTAGAGAGAGGTCATTTGCATATAAATAGGTTCTTTGTTTCTCTGACTCTGCCATCTCCACCCTTGTCTGGGTCAGAGTGCTGCGAGTTTAAAATGACTGGGGCTTTCTCTACTTCAGAGCTCTGCGAGCTGAAAATGTTAGAGGCTTTCTCCACTGAGTCACCCAGCTTGAGAGAGAGAGAAAAGGACAGAAAGCCCCCAGATTCACCTGTCAGCCAGAGATAGCACCCAATCCTTTGGGCTCCCTGTCCCAAGTCACATATGTCCCCTGACTCTCCAACGTCAGTCATCTCCAAAAGCCTCTGTCTGCTTGTTGGGGATTTGCAGTCTGTATTGAGTGGTTGACATTAAAACCCCAGCTGGAGCTGAGCTGAGGTATATTTGCTTGTTTAGAGAGTGCTGCTCTCTAGCACCGGCAGGCTTCCATGAGGGAAGGGCTCTTGGCTCTCAACTCGAGTCCGCAGTTCTTAGTTACAGATTTTATGCTGTGATACTGGGCATTCCTCCCATTTCAGGTTGGTGTATGATGAGTGGATGGTCACGTTTGTCTCCCTGCAGTTAATCCAGGTTATTTACTTGTTGTTCCTGTTGTTTATTCATTGTTCTAGGGGGACTAACTAGCTTCCACTCCTTACTATGCCACCATCTTAGCTCCTCGTTAATTGTGATTTAATTCCATTATGGTCAGAGAACATATGCTTCAATTTGTTGGTTCTTGTTTTAGGGTCCAGCATATCACCTATTTAGGTGAATTTACTATGGATATTTGAAAAGAATATGTATGCTGCAGTTAAAGAGTGTCACATTTCATAAATGTCAATTAAGTAAAAGTGGTTGATAATTTACTAAGATTGTCTGTTCCTGTTCTGACTATTTTTGTAGTTGTCCCATCCTTGCTGAGAGAGACATGCTAAAATTTCCAGTTATGATTGTTGTAGTTTCTATTTCTCCCTTAATTCTGTCAATTTTATGTTATTCTCTGATAGAATCAATTATATTTGAATACCTGTTTTAAAAAAAAACACCCTATTTTCACACTGAAAATAATATAATTATGTAAAGACATAGGTTCCCCTACCTCACACCATATACGAAACTCAACTCAATTGATCTAAGACCTAAATATGAGTCAGAAGTTTAGGAAGCATATTCAGGACCTGTGCTAGACAGTGATTTCTTTGACTTTACACCCAAAACACAAGCAACAAAAGAAAAAATAGATAAATGGGACCTCATCAAAATTCCAAATTTTTGTACCTCAGAGGACTTTATCATGAAAGTAAAACAGCTTACACAATGGGGAGAATATATTGGAACACACATATCCAATAGGAATTTAATATCCAGAATATATAAAGAAATCATTCAACTCAACAGCAAAAAGACAAATAACCCAATAAAAAAAATGGACAAAAGACTTAAATAAATAGACATTTCTCCAAAGAAGATATACAAATAGCCAGAAAGCACATGAAAAGGTGCTCAACATCATTAGCCATTGGGGAAATGCAAATCAAAACTACAATGAGATATCACTTCAAATCCACTAGAATGGCTGCAGTTTAAAAAATGGAAAATTACAAGTCTTGAAAAGGATTGAGGGAAATAGGAATACTCATTCATTTCTGGTGAGAATGTAAAATGGTACAGCCACGGTGAAAAACAGTCTGGCAGTTCCTCAGAAACTTAAGTATAAAATTACCATATGACCCAGCATTTGGGTTTGCTAAACTTGCCAGAATGCAAAATAGAAATGGGTTGGCTTTTACAATGGGGATTTATTAGCTTATAAATTTATAGTTCTACAGCTATGAAAATGTCCAAATTAAGGAATCAAGAGGATGATACCTTCTTTGAAGAAAGGCTGCTGGCATCTGGAACACCTCTGTCACATGGTAAAACACATGGCCAGCGTCTGCTGATCCTTCTTTCTCGGGTTTCATTGCTTTCAGCTTCTGGTTCCAGTGGCTTCCTCTCTGAATTTCTGTGTCCTCTCTTAGCTTCTCTGGGGCTTTTCTCCAAGCTCTGTCTGCCCTTTATCCTCTTACAAAGGCCTCCAGCAAGAGGATCAAGACCCACCCTGAATGAGGCAGGTCACATCTCAATTGAAATAACCTAATCAAAAGGTCCTACCTATAATAGGTCTGCTCCCACAGGAATGGATTAAAACAATATGGCATTTTCAGGGGTAACATAGAGCTTCAAACCACCACACCTGGCAATCCCACATCTAAGTATTAACCCAAAAGAATTGAAAGCAGGGACTCAAACCTGTATTTTCACACCTGTGTTCATAGTGGCATTATTCACAATTGCCAACAGATGGAAACAACCCAAGTTTCCATCAATTGATGAATGGATAAATAAAATGTGAGATATATATGTATATCACATTATATGTATCTATCAATAGAATATTATTCAGCCATAAAAAGGAATGAAGTTCTGATTCATGCAACAATGTGGATGAACCTCAAAGACAACATGTTAGATGAAAGGAGCCAGATACAACAGTACAAATATTGTATGATCTCACTGATATGAAATAATTAGAATAAACAAACTCATAGTGTCAGAATCTAGAATATAGTTTACCAGAGGACTGGGTAGGATAGGGAATAGGGATATAAGTCTTAAAATGTACAGAGCTAGAGCTTCTATTTGGGACAATGGAAAGGTTGTGGTAATGGATGATGATGATAGTACAACATTGTGAATTAACAGCACTCATATATACATATATATCTGAATGTGGTTAAAGGGGGAAATGGTAGGGTATATATACATGGTATAAGAATAAATTAAAAAAAAATCCATGGGACTGCACAACATAAACAGTGAACTCTAAGGTAAACCATGGATTATAGTTAATAGAACAATTATAAAAATTTGCTTACATCAGTTGTCACAAATGTATCACACCAATGCAAGGTGTTAATAATAGGATGGTGTATTAGTCAGGGTTCTCTAGAGAAACAGAGGTGACATCTGTAACTATTATGAGATTTTTAATAAGAATTTCCTCACGTGATTGTGGGGATAGGCAAGTCCAAATGCTGTAGGGCAGGTCACAAGCTGGGAACTCTGCTGAAGGTTTTGATGAATTCAGTAGGAGAAGTTGGCTGGCTGAAGTAGAGATGGAAATTCTCTCTTCTGACGGATGAAATCATCATTTCTCCTTTTGAGGCCTTCAGCTGATTGGATGAGACTTCTCTCACTGTTTAAGACAGACTCTTCAGTTGATTGTAGATGTAAACAGTCATAGATACATTCAACTTACTGTTGATTTAAGTCCATGAAATATCCTCACAGTAACCATCAGGCCAGTGCCTGCTTGACCAAACAATTGGGCACCATAAATTGGCCAAGTTGACACTTGAACTTAACCATCACAGATAATATATAGGAATCCTTTATTTTATGCATGATTGTTCTGTAAACTTCTCTAATAAAAAAAAAGATATAGGTAATATTTTTCATAATTGAAAATCATTAGTATTTCCCATTCTCATAGTTTGTCATTTAAAATATTTTTTCTAGGAGATAGGGTTCAAGTCAGTAATGTAGATGCCTTTTTAGGAAACATGAGAATGGAGATGACAGGTGAAGCATTTTGTGAGATTCCAAAGGATTTGTCAATTGAAGGTAAGATACACACACACGCACACACACACACACACACTCTACATATATATATATATACACACACACACACTATATATATATATAGTGTTGTGGCTTACATGTTTCTGTGTTCTGAGAAGTCCTTTTACTAACGAAAATTTCTCAGATAGGAAATTTGTATAAATAGAACTAAACTTAATGAATTGGAGTAATATATTTCCTGTCATTAATTATTTGTTTAGAGGTTAGAGTTCCTTTAAGTTAAAACTAAAAGCAGAAGGACAATACACTGAATATTGATGTATCACTGAGATCCTTAGTGCTAGGAAATAGTGGAAAAAATAAAGAGGACTGATAAAAGGAAAAGGAACTGAAATGAAAAGGGAGTATATTGTAGAAAATGATAAACTATAATAAAAATTACCGTAAATGCTATGCTTTAGGTTGCTCTCTTTCAGTATAAATTTTTTTTTCAAAAGTTTAATTTGGGGAGTGCAGGGGAAAAATTTAATATTTTAGATCTACGCTTATATTTATTTTACTGCTTTGGCAGTCTTTCCTCTGTATCATTGGTTCAACAGGCATTATTGAGTTTCCATTATGTTCTACATATTGTGCCAGACAATGAGAATATAGAAATTAATGAGACATGATTTGGGTCTCCCAGGAGATTATAATCGAGTAGAACATTAGAGTAACTCTGCCATACCCCTGCCAGATGCCCAGAAGACAGAATGGAGACTTTCCAAGGTTTGAAGCAAGTCAGAGAACTCCAGAGAACTGTTATAGCCGGGCTGGCTCCTAAGTTGCCACCAACACCATGTACATACAGTACGTGTCAAGAAAGGCCTGGCATACAACATTCTATGACTTTTTCCCAATGTGTTTTCCTTCCTTTCCCCTTCTCATCCTCCTCCTCTTTCTTCTTCTCCTCCTCTTTTCTTCCTTCTTCCTTCTTCATTCTCACTTGTCTGTGTCTAGTGAACCAAATCAAGTCATTAAGAAAGACTGGCTTCTGTTAAGAAAAGCATTACTGCAGAACAATGACAGCTACATGTTTCCTTGCCATTTACACAGCTCAAAGTAGGAAAGGAAGATATTTATAGAATACAAGCTTTTTTTCCATTTTTGTTTTGTTTTTACAATGCTGAAATGATTATTCAGAATTTTCAACCTTAAAAATAAAAGAAGCACTTTATGTATAGGGATGTGATATATTGTTGTTTTTAAAAGAAATAATGACAAACCTTTTAAATTGCAAACAGAATCAAAATATAATCACAATGGTGGAAATATGAAAAACTACTAAGCAGTTTGTCTACTCCACAAAACTCTGTTAAAGTGCTAAAAACACTCTCACTCCGAGCCTTGCCTCTTACAAGCATTTCAGTAACCATATCCAGTGGTATTTTGCATATCTCTATTGCCACTTACACTATGGACTATCAGTGCCATCTTGATTGCAAAGTGGCAAAAAATGTTCTTAATCACCTTCCCTCCCCTCTTTTGTGTGACGTGATTATACATGAGACAGGCAAAAAGTTAAAAAAAGGGGTGTGTGTGTGTGTGTGATGGAAACCACAGACAGGACCAGCTAGTGTTCCACAGGAAAGGGGAGTTTGCAGCAGTAAGGACCTAATTGACAGTGGCGGGAAACTCAATGAAAAGAAAATATGCCTAGGTCAATCTGTCAGTGAAAACAGAAAATTGTACAGGGGAGATGGCTGCATATTTCCCCAAGCCCCTAGATTGCAGAAGAGAGGGAATAGAGGTTAACTAGTCCTAACTCTAGCTTGATAGACTGTAAAAAATGTTCTGAGTCATAGGACTGGGGTGTGTATGGCATGGGGAAACAGACTTGAAAGGGAACGAACGGTCAGAATGGGGACCTAAGCAGCTGCAGCCGAGTTACTGCAGTTAAGGAGTCAGAGATGCCCAAATGCAGAAGAAACCTAAAATAGGTCTCCAAGATCTGGATAACAAGGGAAAATATGATAACATTTTGTCAGTTGAGAGCTCAGTGAAAGCAGCTGGAAGTTATGGCAAAGAGGCTCTAGTGGGGCATGCTCCAACACATATGATCAAGGGGGACTCAGCCAGGAAGGCAAGAGCTGAGCCAGAGTGGAAGAGGTTATCACCTAACATCGGTAAGTCCAGTAAAACAAGAATGTCAGGAATAGGCCAGCAGGGTCCTATCCTAAATTTATTTGTCAATGGTGTGTGACAAGAAAACATGGAACCTAAAATCAAACAAAACAAAATCAAGACAAGGAAAAAAAATACCAAAGACATTTACTTAAATTCACTAAAACTGTAAAAATTGCTGACATATGATGTTTCAATGTCAAACTCAGATTTCTGAAGTTTTAATGCCAATAGCTATGTGAGTCTATTTAGATTCTCATATCCTGTCCTCTGCAACTTACTAGCTCACAGCACTCCTTTGAATTAGTTATTATTATTTCTATTTTATAGATAAAAAATTGATAGAGAGTTAAATAATTTGTTCAAGATTTTATATAGCTGGTAAGTTGCAGAGCTGGAATTTATTGAAGCAATGGAATAAATGAGATAACCCCAGGCAATTAAAATGGTTTTTTTACTTGGTATATAGTTCTGGCAGTCCATTAGAACTATTGTATTATGTGCCTAAGTATTCAACAAAAACACTATGTACCTAAGTTGTTAAGCTTTAGAAAGACAAACAATTTAGACCAGGGTTTCTCAATCAGCACTTAATGACGTTTTGGGCCAATAATTCTTTGTTGTGGGAGGCTGTTCTGTGCATTGCAGGATTTTTAGCAGCATCCCTGGCCTCCATCTACTATATCCCAGAAGCATCTCCCAGTTGTGACAACTGAAAATGTCTCCAGAAATTGCCAAATATCCCCTGGGTGGCAAAATCAAACCAAGAACCACAAATATAGATATTTGAATACTATGTATATTAATAAATCAGCTTATTTATTCAGACAACCAGTAAATAATAGATATTTTACTCTTTGTCTGCTGTGAATAGTCAGTATGCTAGGCATTGGGAATACAAAGACAAATAAGACATAGTCCCTGACTGTAGAGAGCCTGGAGCCTAGGGAGTGTTACAGTTATATAAATTTTGCAAGTTTCAGACATCTTAGAATTTCTATTTAGGTTGATTGCAAGGGTTAGGATATGGATGTGGTGATGGTAACACATTATTGTGAGGGTTGCATATATTACTCAAATAAAAATTAAAAGAACATAAGACTGTATAACAGTGAACCCTATTGTAGATAACGGGCTATAGTTAATAGCATAAAGAATGTTCATTCATGAATTATATAACAAATACACAACACTAATATAAGGTGTTAATAATAGGGTGGTATATGGGAAAAATACACCTAGTATAAACTATGGATGATAGTTAATAATCTTTCATCAATTGTAACAAAGATAACTACTGTTAAAAAAAGCTACAATTATAAAAATAAAGTGCTATCATCTGTTGTAACAATGTTCCACACCAATGCAGGGTGTTGGTGATGGGGTGGTGTAAGGGAATCTGGTATTTTATGCATGATTGTTCCATAAACCTACAGCTTCTCTAATAAAAAAATTAAAAATAAAACTCATGTAGACAAAAATTTGACTGCCTTTACTTTTCTGTTTTAGAGAAATTATAGTTTTTATACACATTAGTTTGTGGTCTGAGTGGTAGAAAACAATTTTAACTATTGGAATAAATTCTGTTCAGTTTAGTATTTTTATAGTTTAAACCAAAATTTTCTCATTTCTTCCTTATGCTGAGGGTTGCATCTGTGATCTGGGAGGCTTGTGTGAGGGTAGTCGGGAAAGGGGTTGTCTGCTCTCCAGGTACTGTATGTCTGCTGTGATCATCATTTATTATTATCCCTTCACACTGACACTATACGAATGACCTGCATTTTCATCTGGCATCTTATATTGTGATCTGTTCTGGCACTTGTTACTTTGCCTGCAGCTTGACAACCAGGCCGCTTTTGGGCTTTTGACTCTTCTCACCAACCTCTGCTCCATTCACTGAGTCAAGGGAAATGTTTTGTTCTTCTTTCATGCAATCCTGGGACTGTGGGAAATGTGGTAGCTGTCTCAGACTCTTCTTCTTAGATACTCGTGTTTCCATTTATTTTCTACTTTCCCCTTTGCTGTGGTGTCTTAGGAAAATTTGTCTACTGTGCGGTCTTCCTGGGCTCCCAGTGGGCTGTAAGGAACAGGCCCTGCTTTTCTTGGTTTGTGTGCACGTATTGGAAGGGGGAGCACACTAAAATGGATTATTTAAAAGTTTTATTTTTGTTAGAAAGCAGGACACAAAAAGATAGCATACCCCATCTCCTTACAATAGCAGAATGAATGTATTTTCTTTCTATCTCCTAAAAAGTAACTCATGCTGAGTTTGAAAGATAAGAATTTAAACACTAATTTTTGTCTATTACATATTTTAAAAGTGCCTTACCTTATAATTGATTCATTATCTCTCAGAAACAAGAATCTTCATTAATGATTTTTGAGCTTTCTATAATTTATCTTTATTTGGAATTAAATGAGTTCATATTTTAGGTTGATATTTACAACATCCCCAAATTGTTATGTTTACATTAATAATTATATAAAATTCACTATAAATATCACTTATCTCTGTGATCTAATTAGTTCCCTATTTTACAGCTGATAAAAAAGTGAACAAGAAGAATGGGATCAAAGATAGGACAGCATCTATAGGTAAATGAAAAGTTTATTCATTCATTCATTGATTCATTCATTTAACAAATATTTACTGAGTATCTGGGTGCTTTATTTTAAGTGCTAGAAATATGAATAAGCCACATAAACTTTTAAAATTTATAGTACTATCTTTGTGGCAACATTCCTTTTGTGTATTTTTAAAAATAACAGTTTATTTGGAAAACACAGAAATAATGTATTTACTATAAGATACTCATTTTATTTCTTAGTTACTAGATTTATAGTTTCTCTTACATGCAATTTTGTCATTATATGCTCATTTCTTATCTGAAATTTCTATTGGCAACATCTATACCTGGATGAATATTTAGTAATACAATACTTTCGAGGCAATGTACCACTGGCAAATATGGACACAACAAAATTATAGGCATTTACAATACATTGAATACATTTTTGTCTTAATTTAATAAGTAGAGATTATTTTGGGAATTCAGGTGAAATGAAACCTTCCAAACTCAACTTTTCAAAGCTATTATTGATCATAATAACTCAGATTAGTTTTCTGCATTGCCATAATTACTTAAATATTTACCTAACGGAGGCATTTTCTTTGTTTTTGTAAAGTCAAGTCTTGTATTCTAAAGTACAGCAAAGACTAAGGGAGGGTGTTTTTCCATTATTTCAAACAACGATTTGTACTTAAAACACCTGGGTTTTCACACTGTTGTATGATTTGGTATTTTCCTTTTTTATACCATGCTTTTATTTCCTAAGGAGGTAAAATTGATGTCAGTAATGTGGATTCTGTTCTGAAAAGCAAGAATATAAAACTTACAGAAGAACAACAGGGTCTACTAGAACACCTTTCAGCTGCTATTGGTAAGACTTTGAATTATCTCATGGTTGATAGATACTGCTGAGCTTGTGAGTTTGGAGGATTTTCTGTGAGAGTTTCTAATATACTTATTTTAATTATCTAGGCTAAATTGTTTTTAAAAATTCTTTTCATAGTAATTAAAAATAAGTTCCGATTCTTCTTATTTTATGGGCTGGGAGATAGTAGACCTCTTATAACAAATCAGATATTAGTAACTGATTTGTTGTGCTGCCATCTTCCTGAATTGCAGCTTTTACTGTGCTAACCTCTAACCTTTTGTTCAAAACCCTTCAATGACTCTATACAGCCTACAGCCTATATATTTTAAATTTTATCAATTTAAAAATTGAGGTATAATTTATATACAGTAAAACCACAGCTCTTGAGGTTACAATATGAGTTTTGACAAATGCATACCTCTACAACCTACACTATAATCAAAATATAGATATTTACAGCATCCCAGAAAATTCTTTTATGCTTCTTGCCAGTTAGTCAACTAACCCTTCCCAACAGACAAACATTCATGTACAGATTTTTGTGTGTGAACATAAGATTTAATTTCTTTTGGGTAAATATCTAAAAGTGGGATTCATGAGATGTATGGTAAGTGTATGTTTACCTGGATAAAACAATTCCAAACTATTTTTCAAAGTGGCTGAACCATCACCAATATATGAGAGTTCTGGTTGCTCTGCATCCTTGTTAGCACTTGGTAGCGTCAATTTTTTTTTTACTAGCTGTTATAGTATATGTGTGGTAGCATTTCATTGTGTCTTTTATTTACATTTCCCTATTGACAAATGATTTTGAGCATCTTTTCATATTCTTATTTGCTGTCTGCATTATCATCTTTGTTGAAGGGTCTGTTAAAATATTTTGCCCATTTTTTGAGTTGTTTGTTTTATGATTATTGATTTTTTTTCAAGTAAACTTTATTTTTAGAACAGTTTTAGAATTACAGAGAAATTGCTATGATATTATGGTATATTTGTTACAATTAATGAACCAATATTGATACATTATTGTGAACTAAAGCCCATATTTTTTTCAGATTTCCTTAGTTTTTAACCACCATTCCTTAAAAATTTTTTTTTATTAGAGAAGTTGTGGGTTTACAGAATAATAATGCAAAAAATACAGGATCCCCATATACCGCCTACAATTAACACCTTGCTTTGGTGTGGAACATTTGCTACAATTGATGAAAGTACATTTTTACAGTTGCATTATTAACCATAGTACATTTTTAGGGTTTACCCTTTGTGTAGTTCTATGGATTTTTTTTTTTTTTTTTTTTTTTTTTTTTTTTTTTTTGTGAAGGCTTAATTCTCTTTTTTTTTTATTTTTTTATTTTTTAGGTTTTTTTTTTTTAATCATCATTTTATTGAGATATATTCACATACTACGCAGTCATACAAAACAAATTGTACTTTCGATTGTTTACAGTACCATTACATAGTTGTACATTCATCACCTAAATCAATCCCTGACACCTTCATTAGCACACACACAAAAATAACAAGAATAATAATTACAGTGAAAAAGAGCAATTGAAGTAAAAAAGAACACTAGGTACCTTTGTCTGTTTGTTTGCTTCCCCTACTTTTCTACACATCCATCCATAAACTAGACAAAGTGGAGTTTGGTCCTTATGGCATTCCCAATCCCACTGTCACCCCTCATAAGCTACATTTTTATACAACTGTCTTCGAGATTCATGGGTTCTGGGTTGTAGTTTAATAGTTTCAGGTATCCACCACCAGCTACCCCAATTCTTTAGAACCTAAAAAAGGTTGTCTAAAGTGTGCGTAAGAGTGCCCACCAGAGTGATCTCTCGGCTCGTTTTGGAATCTCTCTGCCACTGAAGCTTATTTCATTTCCTTTCACATCCCCCTTTTGGTCAAGAAGATGTTCTCCATCCCACGATGCCGGGTCTACATTCCTCCCCGGGAGTCATATTCCACGTTGCCAGGGAGATTCACTTCCCTGGGTGTCTGATCCCACGTAGGGGGGAGGGCAGTGATTTCACCTTTCAAGTTGGCTTAGCCAGAGAGAGAGGGCCACATCTGAGCAACAAAGAGGCATTCAGGAGGAGACTCTTAGGCACAAATACAGGGAGGCCTAGCCTCTCCTTTGCAGCAACCGTCTTCCCAAGGGTAAAACTTATGGTAGAGGGCTCAACCCATCAAACCACCAGTCCCCTAGGTCTGTGGTCATGTTAGCAACCATGGAGGTGGGGTAGGCGAATACCCCTGCATTCTCCACAGGCTCCTCAAGGGGGCACTACATCTTTTTTTTTTTTTTTTCCTTGTTTGTCTTTTTTCTTTTTTTTTTTTTTTTAACTTTCCCTTCTTTTTTCAAATCAACTGTATGAAAAAAAAAGTTAAAAAGAAAACAAACATACAATAAAAGAACATTTCAAAGAGACCATAGCAAGGGAGTAAGAAAAAGACAACTAACCTAAGATAACTGCTTAACTTCCAACATGTTCCTACTTTACCCCAAGAAAGTTACATAATATAGCAACATTTCAGTGAACTTGTTCCTAATACATCCATCAGAAATTAACAGACCATAGTCATTTCTGGGCATCCCCAGAACGTTAAATAGCTTATCTGTTCTTCTTGGATTATTGTTCCCCCTTCCTTAATTGCTCTCTACTGCTAGTTCCCCTACATTCTACATTATAAACCATTTGTTTTACATTTTTCAAAGTTCACATTAGTGGTAGCATATAATATTTCTCTTTTTGTGCCTGGCTTATTTCGCTCAGCATTATGTCTTCAAGGTTCATCCATGTTGTCATATGTTTCACCAGATCGTTCCTTCTTACTGCCGCGTAGTATTCCATCGTGTGTATATACCACATTTTATTTATCCACTCATCTGTTGAAGGACATTTGGGTTGTTTCCATCTCTTGGCAATTGTGAATAGTGCTGCTATGAACATTGGCGTGCAGATATCTGTTCGTGTCACTGCTTTCCGATCTTCCGGGTATATACCGAGAAGTGCAATCGCTGGATCGAATGGTAGCTCTATATCTAGTTTTCTAAGGAACTGCCAGACTGTCTTCCAGAGTGGCTGAACCATTATACAGTCCCACCAACAATGAATAAGAGTTCCAATTTCTCCACATCCCCTCCAGCATTTGTAGTTTCCTGTTTGTTTAATGGCAGCCATTCTAACCGGTGTTAGATGGTATCTCATTGTGGTCTTAATTTGCATCTCTCTAATAGCTAGTGAAGCTGAACATTTTTTCATGTGTTTCTTGGCCATTTGTATTTCCTCTTCAGAGAACTGTCTTTTCATATCTTTTGCCCATTTTATAATTGGGCTGTCTGTACTATTGTCATTGAGTTGTAGGATTTCTTTGTATATGCAAGATATCAGTCTTTTGTCAGATACATGGTTTCCAAAAATTTTTTCCCATTGAGTTGGCTGCCTCTTTACCTTTTTGAGAAATTCCTTTGAGGTGCAGAAACTTCTAAGCTTGAGGAGTTCCCATTTATCTATTTTCTCTTTTGTTGCTTGTGCTTTGGGTGTAAAGTCTAGGAAGTGGCCTCCTAATACAAGGTCTTGAAGATGTTTTCCTACATTATCTTCTAGGAGTTTTATGGTACTTTCTTTTATATTGAGATCTTTGGTCCATTTTGAGTTAATTTTTGTGTAGGGGGTGAGGTAGGGGTCCTCTTTCATTCTTTTGGATATGGATATCCAACTCTCCCAGCCCCATTTGTTGAAAAGACCATTATGGCTCAGTTCGGTGACTTTGGGGGCCTTATCAAAGATCAGTCGGCCATAGATCTGAGGGTCTATCTCTGAATTCTCAATTCGATTCCATTGATCTATATGTCTGTCTTTGTGCCAGTACCATGCTGTTTTGGCAACTGTGGCTTTATAATAAGCTTCAAAGTCAGGGAGTGTAAGTCCTCCCACTTCGTTTTTCTTTTTTAGAGTGTCTTTAGCAATTCGAGGCATCTTCCCTTTCCAAATAAATTTGATAACTAGCTTTTCCAAGTCTGCAAAGTAGGTTGTTGGAATTTTGATTGGGATTGCATTGAATCTGTAGATGAGTTTGGGTAGAATTGACATCTTAATGACATTTAGCCTTCCTATCCATGAACATGGAATATTTTTCCATCTTTTAAGGTCCCCTTCTATTTCTTTTAGTAGAGTTATGTAGTTTTCTTTGTATAGGTCTTTTACATCTTTGGTTAAGTTTATTCCTAGGTACTTGATTTTTTAGTTGCTATTGAAAATGGTATCTTTTTCTTGAGTGTCTCTTCAGTTTGTTCATTTCTAGCATATAGAAACATTACTGACTTATGTGCATTAATCTTGTATCCCGCTACTTTGCTAAATTTGTTTATTAGCTCTAGTAGGTGTATCGTTGATTTCTCAGGGTTTTCTAGATATAAGATCATATCATCTGCAAACAATGACAGTTTTACTTCTTCTTTTCCAATTTGGATGCCTTTTATTTCTTTGTCTTGCCGGATTGCCCTGGCTAGCACTTCCAGCACAATGTTGAATAACAGTGGAGACAGCGGGCATCCTTGTCTTGTTCCTGATCTTAGAGGGAAGGCTTTCAGTCTCTCACCATTGAGTACTATGCTGGCTGTGGGTTTTTCATATATGCTCTTTATCATGTTGAGGAAGTTTCCTTCAATTCCTACCTTTTGAAGTGTTTTTATCAAAAAGGGATGTTGGATTTTGTCAAATGCTTTTTCAGCATCTATTGAGATGATCAATTGATTTTTCCCTTTCGAGTTTTTAATGTGTTGTAATACATTGATTGTTTTTCTTATGTTGAACCATCCTTGCATGCCTGGAATGAACCCCACTTGGTCATGGTGTATGATTTTTTTAATGTGTCTTTGGATTCGATTTGCAAGTATTTTGTTGAGGATTTTTGCATCTATATTCATTAGGGAGATTGGCCGGTAGTTTTCCTTTTTTGTAGCATCTTTGCCTGGTTTTGGTATTAGATTGATGTTAGCTTCATAAAATGAGTTAGGTAGTGTTCCATTTTCTTCAATGTTTTGAAAGAGTTTGAGTAAGATTGGTGTCAGTTCTTTCTGGAAAGTTTGGTAGAATTCCCCTGTGAAGCCATCTGGCCCTGGGCATTTATTTGTGGGAAGATTTTTGATGACTGATTGGATCTCTTTGCTTGTGATGGGTTGGTTGAGGTCTTCTATTTCTTCTCTGGTCAGTCTAGGTTGTTCATATGTTTCCAGGAAATTGTCCATTTCTTCTACATTATCCAGTTTGTTGCCATACAGTTGTTCATAGTATCCTCTTATAATTTTTTTAATTTCTTCAGGATCTGCAGTTATGTCACCTTTTTCATTCATTATTTTGTTTATATGGGTCTTCTCTCTTTTTGATTTTGTCAGTCTAGCTAGGGGCTTGTCAATCTTGTTGATCTTCTCAAAGAACCAACTTTTGGTGATATTTATCCTTTCTATTGTTTTTTTGTTCTCTATGTCATTTATTTCTGCTTTAATCCTTGTTATTTCTTTTCTTGTACTTGGTTTAGGATTGGTTTGCTGTTCATTTTCTAGCTTCTTCAGTTGATCCATTAGTTCTTTGATTTTGGCTCTTTCTTCCTTTTTAATATATGCGTTTAGTGCTATAAATTTCCCCCTTAGCACTGCTTTTGCTGCATCCCATAGGTTTTGGTATGTTGTGTTCTCATTTTCATTCGTCTCTATATATTTAGCAATTTCTCTTGCTATTTCTTCTTTAACCCACTGATTGTTTAGGAGTGTGTTGTTTAACCTCCAGGTATTTGTGAATTTTCTAAGTCTCTGATGGTTATTGACTTCTAATTGTATTCCATTGTGGTCAGAGAATGTGCTTTGAATAATTTCAATCTTTTTAAATTTATTGAGGCTTGTTTTATGTCCCAGCATATGATCTATTCTGGAGAAAGTTCCGTGAGCACTAGAAAAGTATGTGTATCCTGGTGATTTGGGATGTAATGTCCTGTATATGTCTGTTAAATCTAATTCATTTATCAGATTGTTTAGGTTTTCAATTTCCTTATTGGTCTTCTGTCTGGTTGATCTATCTATAGGAGAGAGTGATGTGTTGAAGTCTCCCGCAATTATTGTGGAAACATCAATTGCTTCCTTTAGTTTTGCCAATGTTTCTCTCATGTATTTTGTGGCACCTTGATTGGGTGCATAGACATTTACGATTGTTATTTCTTCTTGCTGAATTGCCCCTTTTATTAGTATGTAGTGGCCTTCTTTGTCTCTCAAAACATCCCTGCATTTGAAGTCTATTTTATCTGAGATTAATATTGCTACACCTGCTTTCTTTTGGCTGTAGCTTGCATGAAATATTTTTTTCCATCCTTTCACTTTCAGTTTCTTTGTGTCCCTGTGTCTAAGATGAGTCTCTTGTATGCAACATATTGATGGTTCATTTTTTTTGATCCATTCTGCGAATCTATATCTTTTAATTGGGGAGTTTAATCCATTTACATTCAACGTTAAAACCGTGAAGGCATTTCTTGAATCGGCCATCTTATCCTTTGGATTATGTTTGCCATATTTTTCCCTCTCTCTATTAATATCCTTTATTGTACCCATACCGAATCTCTTTAGTACTGAACCTTTCTCCAAGTCTCTCTGTCCTGTCTTTGTTTCTCTGTCTGTAGGGCTCCCTTTAGTATCTCCAGTAGGGCAGGTCTCTTGTTAGCAAATTCTCTCAGCATTTCTTTGTCTGTGAAAAATTTAAGCTCTCCCTCAAATTTGAAGGAGAGCTTTGCTGGATAAAGTATTCTTGGCTGGAAATTTCTCTCACTCAGAATTTTAAATATATCGTGCCACTGCCTTCTCGCCTCCATTGTGGCTGCTGAGTAGTCACTACTTAGTCTTATGCTGTTTCCTTTGTATGTGGTGAATTGCTTTTCTCTTGCTGCTTTCAGAACTTGCTCCTTCTCTTCTATGTTTGACAGTGTGATCAGTATATGTCTCGGAGTGGGTTTTTTTGGATTTATTCTATTTGGAGTTCGCTGAGCATTTATGATTTGTGTATTTATGTTGTTTAGAAGATTTGGGAAGTTTTCCCCAACAATTTCTTTGAATACTCTTCCTAGACCTTTACCCTTTTCTTCCCCTTCTGGGACACCAATGAGTCTTATATTCGGACGTTTCATATTATCTATCATATCCCTGAGGTCCATTTCGAGTTTTTCAATTTTTTTCCCCATTCTTTCTTTTATGCTTTCATTTTCCATTCTGTCATCTTCCAGGTCACTGATTCGTTGTTCAACTTCCTCTAGTCTTGTACTATGAGTGTCCAGAATCTTTTTAATTTGGTCAACAGTTTCTTTAATTTCCATAAGATCATCCATTTTTTTATTTAGTCTTGCAATGTCTTCTTTATGCTCTTCTAGGGTCTTCTTGATTTCCTTCATATCCCGTACTATGGTCTCATTGTTCATCTTTAGTTCTTTGAGTAGCTGCTCTAGGTGTGTCTCTTCTGGTCTTTTGATTTGGGTGCTTGGGCTTGGGTTATCCATATCGTCTGGTTTTTTCATATGCTTTATAATTTTCTGTTGTTTTTTGGCCTCATGGCATTTGCTGAACTTGATAGGGTTCTTTTAGGGTTTGTAGACCAGTTGAAGTCCTTATCTCTAATTTATCAGATCTACAGCTTCGTGGAGTACACTTTCTCTAACTAACCAGCAGGTGGCGTCCACGAGCCACCTGTTCTCCACAAGCCAGATCTCCCCTGCTTAGCCTTTTTGGTGAGTGGGGGAGTGAGTCTTGTGGGGCCCAATTGGTGTACCAAGCTTGCGTGTGTAGTTGGTGTTGCCTGCCCTGTATGTGGGGCGTGTTTCTGGGCAGTCGGGGAGGGGGGGTGGCCCTAACAATCAAATCTCCCTGATGATCCTAGAGTTTTAAAGCTACTGCAATAGTCTAATCCTTCAGTTCAGTCCTGCCACAGTTTGTCTCTGCCACTGACCCACAAGTCTTTGGTATTGGCGTATGGCTCCTGAGACTTGCAAGTGGGCCCCTCTTCCAGGCTGTGCACCCCGGGTCCTCTGTTGAGGGATGACTGTGCTATGTCACAGGTGAGTGCCGTCCCCCCAGGGCAGTTCTGGGCTGCTGGGCTTTGTTGGGAGGCTCCCAGTCTGCTCAAATGATGGCTGAATGAGGCTCTGTTAATTCACACTGCTCCCCCTTCCCAGCTCTGGGACGTTCAGCTGAGGTTGCAGGGAAGGCTAATGTCCACGCCCAGTTTTGTGGTGTGTGCCTGTTATTTGAAGCACTTCCGTCACACTGGGTTGTCTGGGGCAGCTCTGGGCTATGGGGCTGGCGATGGGCAGGAGTGTTTCCTGTCCACCAGGATGGTGGCTGTGAGCGGACACCCCCCTTTTCTTGGGAAGTTGTGTTGTTTAGTGAATTTTCTCAGCCACTGGATTATTGCCTTTTGTCTCAGAGCTCTCTTAGTTCTGCTCTTGATTTGACGTGCCCAAATTTCAATTCTTTGAAGCTTTCTGTATTGAGCTTCTTAGAGTAATTGTTTTAGAAAAAGCAAAAAGGATTAAAAAAAAAAACAAAAAAAAAAAAAACGGCCCTCCTCAGAGATCTAATGGGTTATTGAAATGCTAATAGACAAAGCAACCAGGGCCATTAAGGAAAGGTGCACAGGGCAGAGAGATCAGCCTTGCTTCGGGATTTGCATATGCGCCTCAAGGCCTGATCTCCGCCCTTCCCCTTTCTGTGTTCACCAGAACTCCAAAAATCCTCTGCTTTTATTTTGGAGTTTTTCGTGTTGTTTTTTTTCTATGCCTGTCTCCTCTCTGCTGGGCTGGCTGCTCTCAGAGTCTCTGGTGTCTTGTCTCAGTCTATCTATGGTTGGAGTTTGAATCAGTAGAATGAGTTTCCGATAAGAGCAGCCACTGCAATTCTCCCTTCTCCTTCCTGGAGCTGACAGCCCCTCCTCCCCCGGGACTGAGCCTGGCAGGGAGGGGCGCGGGTCCCCTGGCCGCAAAAACTTACAGATTTCGCTGATCTCAGCAGTTCCACGTTTTCATGAGTGTTGTATGAAGTATGCCCAAAGACAGATTGCTCTGTGGTGTCCAGTCCACGCAGTTCCTGGCTTTTTACCTACTTTCCTGGAGGAGTAACTAAAACATACAGCTCACCAGTCTGCCATCTCTCTATGGATTTTTTAAAGCAGTTTTACTGAGATATATTCACATATCATACAATCCATCTGTGGTATATAATCACAGAGTTTGTACATTCATTACCACAGTTAATTTTGGAATATTTTCATAACTCCATAAAGAAAACCCCATGCCACTTAGCAGTCACCTCTCAATCCCTTTATTCTTCCCCAGCTCTATGTACCACTAAGCTAATTCTGTCTCTATAAATTCATTTATATTTAAATTTTATATAAATGAAATCATTCAATATGTAGTACTTTGCATCTGGTTTATTTCACTTAGCATACTATTTTTTTAAATTATTACTTTTTTAATTAGGTTGAAGGTTTACAGAAAAGTCATGTAAAAAAATATGGTGCTCCTATAGACCCCCCTATTGTTGACACTTTGTATTAGCGTGGTTCCTTTGTTACAACTGATGAAAACATATGAAAATATTACTGTTAACTACAGTCCACAGTTTACATTAGGTGTTTTTTCCCCATATACTACCCTATTATTAATACGTTGTAATAGTGTCATACATTTGTTACAATTCATGAAGAAAACTCTTAACATTTGTACTGTTAATCACAGTCCATTGTCCACAACAGGGTTCACCATGTTATACAGTCCTATGTTTTATCTTCCAAGCTTCCTTCTAGTAACATATATGACTCAAAACTTCCCCTTTCAACTACATTCACCAAGATAATTCTGTGCTGTTAAACTCACAATAATGTGCTACCATCACCACTATCCATTTCTAAAAATTTTTACAATCAACCTAAATAGAAATTCTCTACAAATAAAGCATGAGCTTTCCTTTCTCTACCTCCATTCTATTCCCTACATTCTATATTCTAACTTACATATTATAGATTCTACCTCTGTGTGTTTGCTTATTATAAATTAGTTCACATCAGTGAGATCATTCAATATTTGTCCTTTTGTGTCTGGTTTATTTCACTCAACATAATGTCCTCAAGGTTCATCCATGTTGTTGCATGCATCAGGCTTTCATTTCTTCTTACAGCTGAATAATTGCATCATATGTATATACCACATTTTGTTTATCCATTCTTCAGTTGATGGACACAGTGGGTGCTTCCATCTTTTTGGCAGTTGTAAATAATACCACTGTGAACATCAGTGTGCAAATGTCTGTTCGAGTCCCTGCTTTCAGTTCTTCTGGGTATATACCTAGTAATGGGATTAAGGGGTCATATGGCAATTCCATACTTAACTTCCCGAGGAACTGCCAGACTGTCTTCCAGCTGTGCACCATTTTATATTCCCACCAGCAATGAATGAGTGTGGCTATTTCTCCACATCCTCTCCAACACTTATAGTTTTCTGTTTTTTTTTTTTTAATAGTGTTCATTCTAGTTGGTATGAAATGATATATCTCATTGTGCTTTTGTTAACTTTTGAGAATCCTTTATATGTTCTGAATACAAGTCATTTATCTGATAATGTGCTTTGTAAAGATTTTCTCCTGCTCTGACTTGTCTTTTCATTTTCTTAATAGTCTTTTGAAAACTTTGATAATTTTTGTGGATAGTGCTTTTGCTTTGTATATAAGAAATCTTTATCTAACCCAAGGATACAAAGATTTTCTCCTTTGTTGTCCAATAAAAATATAATTCAATCATAATATATAATTTTAAAATTTCTAGTAGACATATTAATAAAATGAAAAAGGTGAAATTAATGTTAATAATTGATTTTATTTAACTCAAAATTACTAAAGAGGATCTTTTAAATTTTTAATAAATATAAAGATTTACTAATGAAATATTTTTATTTTATTTTGGTCATAGTCTTTGAAATCTGTTGGCTATGTTACTGTTATGGCACACTTCAATTGGGACAATACACATTTCAAGTATTCAGCACCACACATGGCTAGTGCCTACCATATAGGACAGCACAGTTCTAGAAGTTTTATAGTTTTAGATTTTATATTTAGATTTATGATCATTTTTTATTTTTTGCATATTTTTTAATGTGTGGGTTGAGGTTGATTTTCTTTTTACATACAGCTATTGATCCAGCATCATTTGTTGAAAGGACTAACCTTTTTATTTATTGAATTATCTTTGTACCTTTGTTGAAAATCAGTTGATGCTATGTGTATTGTATTTCTGAATGATCTGTTCAGTTCCATTCTCTTAGTGTTTATCCTTTCACTAATATTATGCTGTCTTAATTACTGTAGGTCTTTCATAAGTCTTATATTAGTTACTGTGAGACCTCCAACTTTGTTCTTTTTTTGCAAAATGATTTTGACTATTCCAGTTTTTTTGTTTTCCATATAAATTTTAGATTCAGCCAGCTTCTCAATTTCTACAAAAATTCCTACTCAGAAATTTGTGGGTATTGCATTTAATCTGTAGATCAATTTGGGAAAATTGATATCTTTTACAGTATTGAGTCTTCCAGTCCACAAACAAGGCATATCTCTCCATTTACTTAAGTTTTTTATTTCTCTTATCATTATTTTATAGTTTTCAACAAAAAGGTCTTGCATATATTTTGTTTGATTTATACCTAAGTATTTTATTATTGTTGGTGTTATTGTAAATCACAATTTTAAAAATTTTCAATTTTCATTTATTCTTTGCTAGTATAT
The DNA here is from genome assembly GCF_015220235.1 of Choloepus didactylus. Classification (NCBI taxonomy): domain Eukaryota; kingdom Metazoa; phylum Chordata; class Mammalia; order Pilosa; family Megalonychidae; genus Choloepus; species Choloepus didactylus. Next base: position 58,633,677 of record NC_051324.1, on the reverse strand, counting down.
TAAAATATCATAGGTTTTTAAATATTGCCCTGGTACCTTTCTTTACTAAATTCACATATTAGTTTAGCAACTTTTTGTAGAATCTTTAGGATTTTCTTTGAAAATAAATATGTCATCTGTGAATAGAGGCAGTTTTATTTTTTTTCCTAATCTGTGTGCTATTTGTTTTCCTTGCCTCATTGTACTGGCTTGGATCTCTAGTACACATTGAATAGGAGTGATGGAATTGGACCCCTTTCTCTTGTTCCCAAAGTCAGGAGGCAAGAATTCAGTTTTTAACCATTAATTATGATGTTAGCTCTAGGTTTTTAAATTCCTTTATTGGGTTAAAAAAGTTTCCTATAATTCCAAGTTTCCTGAGCATTATGTCGTATATGGATGCTCAATTTTGCAGAATGCTTTTTCTGCATCTATTGAGATGTTCATAAGTTTTTTCCTTAATCATTTTATTTCGTGAATTACATTGATTTTTTTATCTTAATTTTTATTCTAGTAATACATATATGAGCTAAAATTTCCCATTTTAATCATATTCACATATATTATTCAGTGCTGTTAATTACAGTCATAGTGTTGTGCTACCATCACCACCATCCATTACCAAAACATTACAATCAACCCAAAACATTACAGTCAACCCAAATTTAAGCATTAAATCCCCATTCCTTAAACCCAACCCCGCCTCTTGTAACATATTCTATATTCTGCCTCTATGAGTTTGCGTTTCTAATTATTTCTTATCAGTGAGATCATACAATATTTGTTCTTTGTGTCTGGCTTGTTTCACTCAACATTATGTCTTCAAAGTTCATCCACGATGTCACATGAATCAGAACTTCATTCCTTTTTAATGATGAATAATATTCTATTCTATGTGTATACCACAATTTGTTTATCCATTCATCGGTAGATGGACACTGTGTTGCTTCTATATTTTGGCAATTGTGAATAGTGCTACTATAAACATTGGTGTGCAAATATCTGTTCAAATTCCTGCTTTCAATTCTTTTGATTATATACCTAGTAATGGGATTGTCTGGTCATATGGTAATTCTATAATTAACTTTCTGAGGAACTGCCAAACTGTCTTCCACAGCAACTGCACTGTTTTACATTCCCATCAACAATAAATGAATGTTTCTATTTCTTCACATCCTCTCCACCACTTGTAATTGGTTGGTCTTTTTTTTTTAATAGTAGCCATTCTAGTGGATGTGAAATGGTATCTTATTGTGGTTTTGGTTTGCATTTTCCTAATAAGTGGTGATATCGAGCATCTTTTCATCTGCTTTTTAGCTGTTTATATATCCTCTTTGGAGAAATGTCTGTTCAAGTATTTTGCCCATTTTTAAATTGGCTTATTTGTCTTTTCATTGTTGGGTTAAAGGATTTCTTTATATATTCTGGATATTAAACCCTTATCGAATATGTGGGTTCCAAATATTTTTTCCCACTGTTATCTTTTCACTTTAGTAGTAAGGTCATTTGATGCACAAAAGTTTTAAGTTTTGATGAGGTCCCATTTATCTATTTTTTATTTTGTTGCTTGTGTTTGGTTGTAAAATCTAAGAAACATTGCCTAACATGAGATCCTGAAGATGCTTCCTTATATTTCTTGCTAGGCATTTTATAGTCCTTGTTCTTATATTTAGGTTTTTGATCCATTTTGAGTAAATTTTTGTATATGGGGTAAGATAGTGGTCCTCCTACATTCTTTAGCATATGGATATCCATTTCTCCCAGTACCATTTGTTGAGGAGCTATACCTCACCAGTTGACTGGACTTGGCAGCTTTGTCAAAAATCAATTGGCCATATATGTGAGGGTTTATTTCTGAACTTTCAATTCAAATCCATTGATCTATATATATATATCCTCGGGCCAGTACCACGGTGTTTTGACATGGTAGCTTTGTAATAAGTTTGAAAGTCAGTGTTAGTCCTCCAACTTTGTTTTTTTTCAAGCCCCTATTCCAATGAATTTAATGATTGTTTTTTTCATTTCTGCAAAGTAGGCTGTTGCAATTTTTATTGGGTTTGTATTGAATCTGTAAATCATTTGGGTAGAAATGACATCTTGACAATATTTAGTGTTTCACTCCATAAGTGAAATTATTTGGAGCCTCTTCGATGTCTTTTAGCAATGTCTTGTAGTCTTCTGTGTATAAGTCCTTTAGATCCTTGGTGAAATTTATTCCTAGATATTTGACTCTATTAGATGCTATTGTAAATTGATTTTTTTCTTGATTTTATCCTCAGATTTCTCATTACTAGTGTATTGAAACACTACTGATTTTTGCGAGTTGATCTTGTACTAGGCTGCTTTGCTGAATTCATTCATTATCTCTAGTAGGTTTGTTGAAGATTTTTTGGGACTTTCTCTATATAGGAATATGTCATCTGCAAACAGTGAAAAGTTTTCCTTCTTTCTTTCCAGTTTGGATGCTAAATTTTATTTCTTTTTCTTGTCTAACTGCTCTGACTGTAACTTTCAGTACCATGTTGAATAACAGTGGTGATGGTGGGCATCCTTGTCTTGTTCTAAATCTTAGAAGGAAAGCTTTCAGTTTTTCACTATGGAGTATGATGTTGGCAATGGGTTTTTTTTATATATGCTTTTTATCGTGTTGAGGAAGTTTCCTTCTATTCCTGTTTTTCTAAGTGACTGCATCAAGAAAAGATGTTGGATTTTGTTAATTGCCTTTTCTACATCAAGAGAAAGGATCATGTGTTTTCCCTTTGTTTTGTTAATATAGTGTATTACATTGATTTTCTTATGTTGAACCACCTTGTATACCTGGGATAATCCCACTTGATCATAGTGTATAACTCTTTTAACGTGCTGTTGGATTTGGTTTGCTGGTATTTTGTTGGGGAGTTTTGTGTTTATATTAATAAGAAAAATTGGTCTGTAATTTCCTTTTCTTGTAGTATATTTATCTGGCTTTGGTATGAGGATGATTGGCCTTATAAAGTGAGTTGCTTAGTGTTCCCTCTTCTTCATTTTTTTGGAAGAGTTTGAGCAGGATTGATGTTGATTCTTCTTGGAATGATTGGTTGAATTCACTTGTGAAACCATCTAGATCTAGGCTTTTCTTTGTTGTGAGGTTTTTGATGACTGATTCAATCTCTTTACTTGTCATTGGTCTGCTGAGGTACTCCATTTTTTCTAGTGTCCATGCAGATTGTTTGTGTGTTCCCAGGAATTTGTCCATTTCATCTAGGTTGTTGTGCCTGTTTGAATATATTATGTCCCCCAAAATGCCGTGTTCTTTGATGCAATCTTGTGGGGGCAGATGCATTAGTATTGATTAGGTTGGAACCTATTGATTGAGTGTTTCCATGGAGATGTGACTCAATAAACTGTGGGCAAGACCTTTGATTGGATAATTTCCATGGAGCTCTTACCCCACCCATTCAGACCTTCAGGGTGGGTCTGAATTAAATCACTGGAGCCATATGGAAGAGCTGACAAACAGAAGGAACTCAGAGCAGCTGTGAGTGACATTTTGGAGAGCAACTGAGAGTAACATTTTGAAGAGAAGCTGCAGCCACGAGGGACACTTTGAAGAATGTACAGGAGCTGAGAAAGGAGCTGAAATGCAATGTGGGAGCAAGCAAATGCCAGCCACATGCCTTCCCAACTAACAGAGGTTTTCTGGATGCCTTTGGCTATCCTCCAGTGAAGATCCCTGATTGTTGATGCCTTACCTTGGACACTTTATGGCCTTAAGACTGTAACTGTGTAACCAAATAAACCCCCTTTATAAAAGCCAGTCTATTTCTGGTGTTTTGCAAAACAGCAGCATTAGCAAACCGGAACAGTTGTCTAATTTGTTGGCATATAGTTGCTCATAGTATCCTCTTATGAAACTTTTTGTTTCTGTGGGGTCAGTAGTAATGTCACCCATCTCATTTTTGATTTCGTAAATTTGTGTCTTCTGTCTTATTTTTTGTCAGTCTAGCTAAAGATTTATCAATTTTATTTATCTTTCTAAAAGAACCATCTTTTGGTGTTGTTAATGCTCTCTATTATTTATTTATTCTCTATTTCATTTATTTCTGCTCTAATTTTTGTTATTTCTTTCCTTCTCCTTGCTTTGGGTTTAATTGACTGTTCTTTTTCTAGTTCCTCCACGTATGCAGTTAGGTCTTTGATTTTAGGTCTTTCTTCTTTTTAAATGTAAGCATTTAGGACTATGAATTTCCCCCTGAGCATTGTCTTCACTGCTTCTTATAAGTTTTGATATGTTGTGTTCTCATTTTCATTCACCTCAAGATATTTACTGATTTTCCTTGTAATTTCTTCTTTGTCCCATTGCTTATTTAAGAGTGTGTTACTTAATTTTCATATGTTTGTGGATTTTCCAGTTCTCTGCCTGTTATCAATTTCCAGCTTCATTCCATTATGGTTGGAGAAGATACTTTGTATAATTTCAGTCTTTTAAAATTTATTGATACATGTTTTGTGACTCATCATGTGGCCTCTCCTGGAGTATGATCCATGTGCAATTGAGAAGACTGTGTATCTTTCTGTTTGGGGATGCAGTGTTCTATATATGTCTGTTAGGTCCCATTTATCATATTCAAGTTCTATGTTTCCTTATTGATCTTCTGTCTAGATTTATATCTGTTGATGAGAGTGGTGTATTGAACTCTCCAATTATTATTGTAGAGGTGTCTATTTCTCCCTTCACTTTTGCCAGCATGTGCCTCATGTATTTTGGGCACTGTGGTTAGATGCATAAATATTTATGATTGTTATTTCTTCTTGGGTGGATTTCCTCTTTTGTTACTATATAGTATCCTCCTTTGTCTCTTGTGATGGCTTTTGGTTTAAAGTCTGTTTTATCTGATATTGGTGTAGCTACACCAGATCTTTTCATTACTATTTGCATGGATTTTCTTCTACCATCGTTTCACTTTTAACCTATTTGTGTCATTGGGTCTAAGGTGAGTCTCTTACAAGCAACATATAATTGGATTATGCTTTTTTCTATCCATTCTGCCAATTGGGGAATTTAATTTGTTAACATTCAGTGCTATTACTGTAAAGGCAGTACTTAATTCAACCATTTTGCCCTTTGGTTTTTATATGTCATATCTTTTTTTGTGTCTCTTTCCCTTCAGTGCAGCCTTCTTTTCTGTATAGTTGATCTTTTTGATGTACCTGGCTGATCCCTTTCACATTTCCATGTCTGTATACTTTATAAATACTTTCTGTGTGCTGGCTCTGGGGTTTGTATTACACAAACTGTCTATAACCTACTAATTTGAAAAGATACCAACTTAACTTCAATAGCATACTTATTCTCTCTCCCATATCCCTCTGTTTTCTTCTCTTTATGTTGTTTTTGTCCCACATTAACTTTATATTTTGCTGTCCATTATCAGGAAACATGACGTTTTCTTGTTCAATTGTATTCGGATCTTATAGGAATTAAAGACTAGAGTTATATGTTGAGGATCAAGTACTATTGGCTTTTGCACTTTATACCCTTTTATTTTCTTTTACTGAAGAGTTTCACTTCTTCACACTACTCCAAGCCACTCTTTCCATTCTTTCTCTTTCAACCTGAAGAACTCCATTTAGCAATTCTTGGAGGGCAGTTCTTTGGGTGATGTACTCTCTCAGTTTATATTTTCCTCCCTCATTTTTGAAGGACAGTTTTTTTCTAGATAAGAAAAAATTGGGGGCAGTTTTTCTCTTTCAGTACCTTAAATATGTAATACCACTGCTTTTGCTTTCTTGGTTTCTGATGAGAAATCAGCACTTAGTCTTATTGAGGGTCCCTGTATATGATGAATCACTTTTCCTGCTGCTTTCAGAATTCTCTCTTTATATTGGTATTTGACATTCAGATTAGTAAGTGTTTTGGAGTAGATCTATTAGGGTTAATTCTGTTTAGAGTATGTTGCATTTGTTGGACATGTATATTTATGTATTTCATAAGAGTTGGAAATTTTTGAGCATTATTTCCTCAAATATTCTTTCTGTCTCTTTCCCCTTCTCTTCTCCTTCTGGAACACCCATAATACATATGGTTACACTACTCTTTTTTTCTCTTCTTTTCTATATCTGTTCTTCTGATTGTATGATTTCAATGGTCCTGTCTTTTAGTTTGTGATTCTTTCTTCTGCTTGTTCAAATATGCTGTTGTATGCCTTGAGTGTATTTTTAATCTTGATTATTGTGCCTTTCATTCCCATAATTTCTGTTATATTTCTTTTTTAAAATTCACTTTTATTGAGATATATTCACATACCTTGCAGTCATACAAAGCATGCATTCAGTTGTTCACAGTATCATTATATAGTTGTGTGTTGATCACCATAATTAATTTTTGAACATTTTCATTACCACACACACAAAAATAATAAGAATAAAAATTAAAGTGAAAAAGAACAATTAAAGTAAAAAAGAAACCTGGGTGGTTTTTTTACGTTTGGTTGGTTGGTTTATTTATTTTTTCCCCCATTTTTCTTCTCATTCATCCATACACTGGACAAAGGAGAGTGTGGTACATATGGCTTTCCCAATCACATTGTCACCCCTCATAAGCTACATTTTTATACAATCCCCTACAAAATTCATGGGTTCTGGGTTGTAGTTTGATAGTTTCAGGTATTTACTGCTAGCTATTTCAATTCAATAGAACCTAATAGGGGGTTGTCTATATTGTGCATAAGAGTGCCCACCAGAGTGACCTCTCGGCTCCTTTTGGAATCTCTTTGTCACTGAAGCTTATTTCATTTCTTTCACATCCCCCTTTTAGTCAAGAAGATGTTCTCCATCCCATGATGCCAAGTCTAGATTCCTCCCCGGGAGTCATAGTCCACATTGCCAGGGAGATTCACTCCCCTGGGTGTCAGATCCCATGTAGCGGGGAGGGCAGTGATTTCACCTTTCAAGTTGGGTTAGCTAGAGAGAGAGGGCCACATCTGAGCAACAAAGAGGCATTCGGGAGGAGGCTCTTAGGCACAGTAATAGGCAGGCATAGCCTCTCCTTTGCAGCAACAGTCTTCCCAAGGGCAAGACCTGTGGTAGAGGGCTCAGCCCATCAAACCACCAGTCCCCTATGTCTGTGAGCACATCAGCAACCATCGAGGTGGAGAAGCCCAACACCCCTGCATTCTCCACCAGCTCCTCAAGGGGGCTCTGCATATTTTTTCTTTGTCTTTTTTTTTAAATTAACTTTTAAAAATAAATTAACTATATCAGAAAAAAATTAAAAAAACATACAATAAAAAACGTTTCAAACAAAGTGTAACGTAACAAGGGAATAAGAAAAAGACAACTAACCTAAAATAACTACTTTACTTCCAACATGTTCCTACTCTACCCCAAGAAAATAACCTAATATAGCAACATTTTTGTGAACTTGTTCCTACCATACCCATCAGAAATTAACAAAACATGCTCATTCCTGGGTATTCCCAGAACGTTAAATTTACCCACGATAGCTTGTCTGTTCTTATTGGGTTATCATTCCCCCTCCATTAATTGCTCTCTATCACTAGTTCCCCTACATTCTACATTATAAACCATTTATCTTACATTTTTCAATGTTCACATTAGTAGTAGCATATAATATTTCTCTTTTTGTGCCTGGCTTATTTCACTCAGCATTATGTCTTCAAGGTTCATCCATGTTGTCATATGGTTCATGACATCATTCCTTCTTACTGCCACATAGTATTCCATCATGTGTATATATCACATTTTATTTATCCACTCATCTGTTGAAGGATATTTGGGTTATTCCCATATCTTGGAAATTATGAATAATGCTGCTATGAATACTGGCATGCGGATATCTGTTCATGTCACTGCTTTCAGATCTTCCAGGTGTATACTGAGAAGTACAATTGCTGAATCAAAGGGTAACTCTATATCTCGTTTTCTAAGGAACTGCCACACTGACTTACAGAGTAGCTGAACCATTATACAGTCCCACCAACACTGGATAAGAGTTCCAATTTCTCCACATCCTCTGCAGCATTTGTAGTTTCCTGTTTGTTTAATGACAGCCATTCTAATTGGTGTGAGGTGGTATCTCTTTGTGGTCTTAATTTGCATCTAATAGCTAGTGAAGCTGAACATTTTGTGATGTGTTTCTTGGCCAATTGTACTTCCTCTTCAGAGAACTGTCTTTTCATATCTTTTGCCCATTTTATAATTGGGCTGTCTGTACTATTGTCATTGAGTTGTAGGATTTCTTTATATATGCAAGATATCAGTCTTTTGTCAGATACATGGTTTCCAAATATTTTTTCCCATTGATTTGGCTACCTCTTCACCTTTTTGAGAAATTCCTTTGAGATACAGAAACTTCTAAGCTTGAGGAGTTCCCATTTATCTATTTTTTCTTTTGTTGGTTGTGCTTTGGGTGTAAGGTCTAGGAAGTGGCTGCCTAATACAAGGTCTTGAAGATGTTTTCCTACATTATCTTCTAGGAGTTTTATGGTTCTGCTTTTATATTGAGATCTTTGATCCACTTTGAGTTAATTTTTGTGTAGGTGTGAGGTAGGGGTCCCCTTTCATTCTTTTGGATATGGATATCTAACTCTCCCAGCCCCATTTGTTGAAAAGACTCTTATGTCCCAGTTCAGTGGCTTTGTGGGCTTTATCAAAGATCAGTCAACCATAGATCTGGAAGTCTATCTCCGAATTCTCAATTCGATTCCATTGATCAATATGTCTGTCTTTGTGCCATTACCATGCTGTATTGACTACTGTGGCTTTATAATAATCTTCAAAGTCGGGAAATGTGAGTCCTCCCACTTCATTTTTCTTTTTTAGAATGTTTTTAGCAATTTGAGGCATCTTCCTTTCCAAATAAATTTGATAACTAGCTTTTCCAAGTCTGCAAAGTAGGTTGTTGGACTTTTAATTGGGATTGCATTGAATCTATAGATGAGTTTGGGTAGAATTGACATCTTAATGATATGTAGCCTTCCTGTCCATGAACATGGAATATTTTTCCATCTTTTAAGATCCCTTCTATTTCTTTTAGTAGAGTTAGGTAGTTTTCTTTGTATAGGTCTTTTACATGTTTGGTTAAATTTATTCCTAGTTACTTGATTTTTTTAGTTGCTATTGAAAATGCTATCTTTTTTTGAGTGTCTCTTCACTCTGTTCATTTCTAGCATATAGAAACATTACTGACTTATGTGCATTAATCTTGTATCCCGCTATTTTGCTAAATTTGTTTATTAGCTCTAGTAGCTGTATCATCAATGTCTCAGGGTTTTCCAGATATAAGATCATATCATCTGCAAATAATGATGGTTTTACTTCTTCCTTTCCAATTTGGATGCCTTTTATTTCTTTGTCTTGCTGGATTGCCCTGGCTAACACTTCTAGCACAATGTTGAATAACAGTGGTGACAGCAGGCATCCTTGTCTCATTCCTGACCTTAGAGGGAAGGCTTTCAGTCTCTCACCATTGAGTACAATGCTCGCTGTGGGTTTTTCATATATACTCTTTATCATATTGAGGAAGTTTCCTTCAATTTCTACCTTTTGAAGTGTTTTTATCAAAAAGGGATGTTGGATTTTGTTGAATGCTTTTTCAGCATCTATTGAGATGATCATTTGATTTTTCTCTTTTGATTTGTTAATGTGCTATAATACATTGATTGCTCTCCTTTTGTTGAACCATCCTTGCATGCCTGGAATGAACCCCACTTGGTCATGGTGTATGATTTTTTCAATATGTCTTCGGATTCGATTTGCAAGAATTTTGTTAAGAATTTTTGCATCTATATTCATTAGGGAGATTGGCCTGTAGTTTTCCTTTTTTTTAGCGTCTTTGCCTGGTTTTGGTATTAGACTGATGTTAGCTTTATACAATGTGTTAGGTAGTGTTCCATTTTCTTCGATGTTTTGAAAGAGTTTAAGTAAAGTTGGTGTCAGTTCTTTCTGGAAAGTTTGGTAGAATTCCCCTGTGAAGCCATCTGGCCCTGGGCATTTATTTGTGGGAAGCTTTTTGATGACTGATTGGATCTCTTTGCTTGTGATTGGTTGGTTGAGGACTTCTGTTTCTTCTCTGGTCAGTCTAGGTTGTTCATATGCTTCCAGGAAATTGTCCATTTCCTCTACATTATCCAGTTTGTTGGCCTAGAGTTGTTCATAGTATCCTCTTACAATTTTTTAAATTTCATCAGATCTGCAGTAGTGTCACCTTTCTCATTCATTATTTTGTTTATATGGGTCTTCTTTCCTTTTGATTTTGTCAGTCTAGCTAGGGGCCTGTGAATCTTACTGATCTTCTCAAAGAACCAACTTTTGGTGTTATTTATTGTCTCTATTGTTTTTTTTTTTTTTTTTTTTTTGGTTGTTCTCTATGTCATTTGTTTCTGCTTTAATCCTTGTTATTTCTTTTCTTCTACTTGGTTTAGCACTGGTTTGCTGTTTATTTTCTAGCTTCTTCAGTTGCTCCATTAGTTCTTTGATTTTAGCTCTTTTTTCCTTTTTAATGTATGCATTTAGTGCTATAAATTTTCCCCTCAGTACCACTTTTGCTGCATCCCATAGGTTTTGATATGTTGTGTCCTCATTTTCATTCATCTCTATATAGCTAGCAATTTCTCTTGCTATTTCTTCTTTAACCCACTGATTGTTTAAGAGTGTGTTGTTTAGCCTCCAGGTATTTGTGAATTTTCTACATCTCTGATGATTATTGACTTCTAATTGTATTCCATTGTGGTCAGAGAATGTGCTTTGAATAATTTCAATTTTTTTAAATTTATTGAGGCTTGTTTTATGCCCCAGAATATGGTATATTCTGGAGAAAGTTCCATGAGCACTAGAGAAGAATGTGTATCCTGGTGATTTGGGATGTAGTGTTCTATATATGTCTGTTAAATCCAATTCATTTATTAGATTGTTTAGGTTTTCAATTTCCTTGTTGGTCTTCTGTCTGGCTGATCTGTCTATAGGAGAGAGTGATGTGTTGAAGTCTCCCACAATTATTGTGGAAACATCCATTGCTTCCTTTAGCTTTGCCAGTGTTTGTCTCATGTATTTTGTGACACCATAATTGGGTGCATAAACATTTATGATTGTTATTTCTTCTTGTTGAATTCCCCCTTTTATTAGTATGTAGTGACCTTCTTTGTCTCTCATAACATCCTTGCATTTGAAGTCTATTTAATCTGAGATGAATATTGCTACTCCTGCTTTCTTTTGGCTGTAGCTTGCATGAAATATTTTTTTCCATCCTTTCACTTTCAATTTCTCTGTGTCTCTGTGTCTAAGATGAGTCTCTTGTGTGCAACATATTTATGGTTTATTTTTTTGATAGATTTCTGCCAATCTGTATCTTTTAATTGGGCAGTTTAATCCATTTGCATTCAATGTTATTACTGTGAAGACATTTCTTGAATCAGCCATCGTATCCTTTGGTTTATGTTTGCCAGAAATATTTTTTCCCTCTCTCTCTTAATGTCCTTTAATGTACCCATACTGAATCTCTTTAGTACTGAAACTTTCTCCATCTCTCTCTCTCCTTTCTTTGTTTCTCTGTTGGTAAGGCTCCCTTTAGTATCTCCAGTAGGGCAGGTCTCTTGTTAGCAAATTTTCTCAGTGTTTGTTTGTGAAAAATTTAAGATCTCCCTCAAATTTGAAGGAGAGCTTTGCTGGATAAAGAATTCTTGGTTGGCAATTTTTCACTCTCAGAATTTTAAATATGTCATGCCACTGCCTTCTAGCCTCCATGGTGGCTGCTGAGTAGTCACTACTTAGTCTTACGCTGTTTCTTTTGTTAAGTGGTGAATGCTTTTCTCGTGTTGCTTTCAGAACTTGCTCCTTCTCTTCAGTATTTGACAGTCTGTTCAGAATATGTCTCGGAATGGGTTTATTTGGATTTATTCTATTTGGAGTTCATTGGGCATTTATGATTTGTGTATTTATGGTGTTTAGAAGATTTGGGAAGTTTTCCCTAACAATTTCTTTGAACACTCTTTCTAGAGCTTTACCCTTCTCTTCCCCTTCTGGAACACCAATGAGTCTTACATTTGGATGTTTTATATTATCTATCATATCCCTGAAGTCCATTTCAATTTTTTTTTTATTTTTTCCCCATTTTTTCTTTTCTTTCATTTTCCATTCTGTCATCCTCGATGTCATTGATTCTCTGTTCAGCTTCCTCTAGTCTTGTACTATGAGTATCCAGAATCTTTTTAATTTGGTCAACAGTTTCTTTTATTTCACTAAAATCATCTATTTTTTTATTTACTGTTGTAATTTCTTCTTTATTCTCTTCTAGGGTCTTCTTAATGTCCCTTATATCCTGTACCATGCTTTCATTGTTTGTCTTTAGTTCTTGGATTAATTGCTCCAAGTACTGTGTCTCCTCTGATCTTTTGATTTGGGTGTTTGGGTTTGGGCTATTCATATCTTCTGTTTTTTTCATATGCTTTAAAATTTTCTGTAGTTTTTGGCCTCTTGGTATTTGCTTAACTTGATAGGGTTCTTTTAGGATATGTAGACTGTTTCAAACACTTATATCCGGTTTGTCAGATCTACAGCTTTGTGGCGTACACTTTCTCTAACTAACCAGCAAATGGCATCTGTGAGCCACCTATTCCCCTCAAGCCAGTTCTCCCCAACTTTGTCTTTGTTGTGGGTGGGGGTGTGAGTCCTGTGAGGTCCAATTGGTGCACCAAGTTTGTGTGTGTAGTTGGTGCTGCCCACACTGAATGTGGGGCATGTGTCTTAGTGGTTAGGGAGGGAGGGCAGCTTTAATAATCAAATCTCCCAGGTGTTCTTGGAGATGTAAAGCTGTTGGAATAGTCTTACCCTTCAGTTCAGTCTCACCACAGTTTGTCTCTGCTCTTGACCCACAAGTCCTTGGTATTGGTATATGGTCCCTCGGACTTGTGAGTGGGTCTCTCTTCCAAGCTGTGCTCTCCTAGGTCCTCTGCTGAGGGAAGATTGTCCTATGTCACAGGTGAGCGCTGTCCCCCAAGGGAAGTTCTGGGCTGCAGGGACATGTAGGGGCATTCCCAGATTGCTGAAAGGATGGCTGAAAGGGGCATATTAATTTCCCCCTTTTCACACAGCTCCACTTTCCCAGCTCTGGGACAATTAGCTGTGGGTGCATGAAAGGCTATTGTCTATGTCCTCTGGGAAGATCGCTGTAAGGGGATGCCCCCCTTTTCTGGGGGAACTGTGGTGTTTAGTGAATTTTCTTAGCCACTAGACTTATTGCTTTGGCTCTCAGAGCTATCTGAGGTCTGCTCTTGCCTGGGCCCAAATTGCAAGTCTTTGAGGCTTCCTGTAATGGGCTTCCTAGAGTAATTGTTTTAGAAAAAGAGAAAAAGATAAAAAAAAAAAAAAAGAGAGAGAGAGAGAGAGTGAAAGAGAGAGAGAAGAGCCTTCCTTGAAGATCTAATGGGCTATTGAGATGTTAAGAGACAAGGAGATTAGGGCCATTAAGGAACAATCAAGAAAGCAGAGAAACTGACTCTTCAGACAAAGGACCTTGCATTTGGATTTGCATATGAGCCTGATTCTGTTTGAGCCCTGCCCTTCTCCATTTTATGTTCACCAGAACTCCAAAAAGTCTGTTTTTATTTTTTTATTTTTATTTTTTATTTTTTATTTTTTGCTGTTTTTGCTAGCCCTGTCTCTTCCCCACTGGGTTGACTGCTCCCAGATTCTCTGGTGTCTGGTCTCAGTCTATGTATGTTTGCAGTTTTGATCAGCAGTCTGAGTTTTCAGTCAGAGCTGCAACTTCATTTCTCCCTCCTCATTCCCAGAACAGATGGCCCCTCCTCCCAGGGGACTGAGCTGGCAGGGAGGGGTGCAGTTTCCCTGGCCATGAGAACTTAAAGATTTCGCTGATCTCAGCTGTTCCACGGGTTTGTGAGTGTTGTATGAAGTATGCCCAAAGTCAAATTGCTCTGCGGTGTCTGGTCCATGGAGTTCCTGGGTTTCTACCTACTGTCCTGGAGGAGTAACTAAAACCTACACCTCACCACTCCACTATCTTGCCCCACCTCATCTGTTACATTTCTTTTTAAACTTTAGCAATCTTCTTTATGCTCACACATTGTATACTTGATATCCTGATGAGGTCAATCCAGAAAGATCCATTTTTCATTTAGGTGGTCCAGCAAACAGAGACTGGATTGAGTGTGTGCACCTCTTGCCAATAGTTCTGCCATGATCTCTTATTCCACAGGTAAATTTTTGTATGCAGTACTCCTCAGCTGCTTGTGTTGTGCCCTGAGTCTCTGTGGACTTGTGTCCCTGTTTCTTGATATGCATAGGTTTCTGACTCACTGTTGAGAGTGGCTCTATGGTCTGCACCACAGCCAGAAGGACCCAGGCCATGCTGCTTCAGAATGACTGTAAAGCTGTGTGGCTCAGAGTGAGGGTCAGGGTCTGGATTGGAGGATCCAGAATATAAGTCTTCTATCTGATTTTGTTGCTTTTTTCTTTTTCTTCAATTTAGCAATTGTGGAGTCATTCTCCAGTCTCTATTGTAGTCCAGAATTCCAAGCAAGTGGGATTTGTCCTTTTATTAGTTGATTCTTAGGGAAAGTAATTCCTGGGACTATCTTATGTCACTGTGTTGATGACATCACCTAAATTGTTTGATTATTCAATGTTGAACAAATCTTGAACTCCTGGAGAGATTTCCACTTGGTCAAAATATATTATTACACATATTGCTTGAATCACCTTACAAAATTTTTACGATATTTACAGTTATGTTCATGAAGGATGCTTTAGACATTCTTCCTTTTAGTGCCTTTGTTTGGCATTAGGGTCAAAATAATACTTGCTACATAGAATGAGCCAGAAAGTATTCCATCCTCTCCAATTTTCTGGAAGAACTTGTGTAGAATTGATATTATTTCTTCCTTAAGTATTTGACAGAATTTTTCATTGAAGCCGTCTTGGCCTGGAGTTTTCCCTGTTGGAGAGTTATAAACATTCATTCAAATTTTTAAAAAGATATATAACTATTCAGCTCATCTATTTCTTTTTTAGAGAGCTTTGATGGCTTGTGTGTCTCAAGAATTTGTTCAATTCTTCTAAGATAATACCTTTTTGAGCATAAGCTTGTTTATTGTCTATAATATCTGTAGTTATTTTCCCCTCTTTTGTTCTTGATATGGTAAATTGTGTCTTTTATGTTCTTTTTGATCATGTTATCAGTTTTATTTATCAAAAACCAGCTTTTGGTTTCATCAATTTACTGTCACTTTTCTGTTTTCCATTTTGTTGATTTCTGTGCTTATCTTTGTTATTTCCTTCCTTGTTCTTGCTTTGGATTTATTTTTTTCTTTTGCTAGTTTCTTTAAGTGAAAGATACATCATTGTGTTGATACCTTTCTTTTTTTCTAATCCGAGCATTTGAAATTACAAATTTTCCTTTAAGCTCAGCTTTAATGCATCCCATAATTTTGTTGTGTTTGTATTTTCATTGAAATAAAAATATTTCCCAACTACTCTTGTAACTTCTACTTTGAACCACAGGTTAACTAGTGTGTTGTTGAATTTCCAAACATTTGTGGATTTTCACGGTATTTTTTCTGTAATTAATTTCTACTTTAATTCTGTTGTGGTCAGAGATCTTACTCTGTATGATTTCCATTCTTTTAAATTTGTTGGGGTTTATTTTATGATCCTGTATTAATTATCTCTTGTTGTATAGTAAATTACTCCAAAGCTTAAGGGCTTAAAATGAGAACCATTTATTTTCTCACTATTTCTGGAGTCAGGAATTTAGGAGCAGCATAGGTGGGTGGTTCTGTCTCAGAGTTTCTGATGAGGTTGCAGTTAAGATATTGAGCATGGCTACAGTCATCTGAAGATTTCACTGGGGCTAAAGGATTTACTTCCATGGTTCACTTGGATGACTGTTGCTGGTAATTATGTTTCAGTACTCCAAAGGCTGTTTGTTGGCTGCAGACCTTACTTCCTCAACATGTGGGTCTCTCTATAGGACTGAAAATGATTTTATTATAAATATATAACTCCGTTGTGTTCTGGCTTGCATAGTTTCTGATGACAAGCATGTTGTGATTCTTAAGTTTGTTGCTCTATATGTAATATGTTGTTTTCTTTGGCCATCTTTAATTTTCTCTTTGTCTGGCCCTCTTCACTGGAGCAGTCAAACTCTATATTGTCTGTTAGTGGACTTTTTGTGGGAAAGAGTTTTATGTACCTTCTCCCCCAATAATAGGAGACCTTTAATGGTATTGGTGTAGGATCCTGTGCCCAGGATAGTTTCTTGCCCCTTTCTTAGGGTACAGAAATTTTCCTTTTACACTTTTCTTAGCTGCAATGGTTCTTGTGACCTGTGACCTGGGAGTAGCAGAGTTAGTTGCCTCTATTCCAGCAGCTTAAAGTTCTTGAGCCTTGTGGGAGAAGAGTCCAGGCAGGTCCTTGTGCCTTTTCAAAAGTGGAACTATCCTCCCCCTTCAGGCCAACTTCAGTGTGGGAGGCTCTCTTTGGTCTGCCACCACGACCCAATCTTTCTCTCTTGAGTACCTGGTAGTATTGCATAGGGAAGAGCCTGGGAGTGGGTATTTCTCCAATATTTTTATTTTGAGATATTTTAATCCTATTGAAAATTTGCAGAACTATTACAATGAACACTTACTTATTTGCCCTTTATCCCTGTTCACCAATTTTTAATCTTTTGGGAGTCACGTCTCAGGAAGGGGGAATGTTAATGAATTTATTTGCAGAGTTGGGCTTAGAGAGAGAAAGGCCACATCTGAGCAATGAAAGAGGTTCTCTGGAGGTGCCTCTGAGGCATAATTTTAGGCTTAGCCTCCCTTTTACAGCCATAAGTTTCACAAGAGCAAGCCTCAAAATCGAGGGCCTGACTTATTAAGTAGGGGGCCCCTTATTTCACATGGCGTATCACATAGCATATATTCTGTCCAAGATAAACAATCAGTGTCTCACATTTTCTTCACTTAGTTGTACAATCATCATCACTCTCAACTTTAAACAATTTTCATAACATAAAACACTCCAAAGCTCTTATGAGCCCCTAATTATTCATCTATAGTATTAGTGTAGTACTGGGAAGGTATTCCTGTAAAATATAGTCTGTAATATGCAACGGTAGTTTTTCCCATATACCACTCTGTTGTTAACTCTTTGTATCAGTGTTATACCTTAGAAGTATATCATGCACTTATTTATATTTGTAGTGCTAATCTGTGGGATACATGCCTTTAAACAACCACTTTTGATCATATTTGCCTTCAATGTGGCACTGATACTTAAAATCCCATTAATGAACAGTCATCACCCCTGTCCATTCCCATACCTTTAAGTTCTCCCTCATTAACCTGTCTGTACATATTAGATTATCATTTCCCCTTCACTAGCTTCTGTCTATCTCTAGGTCTCCTATATTCTACATTGTAGGACACTGATTTTATGTTGTTCAGGAAGTTCATAGTAGTGGTAACAGACAGTATCTCTCCTTTTGTGTCTGACTTATTTCACTCAGTATTATGTCTTCAAGGTTCACTCATGTTGTCATATGTTTCAGGTGCTTGTTCCTTCTTACTGCTGCATAGTATTCCATTACACACACACACACACACACACACACACACACACACACACCACATTTTCTTTATCCACTCATCTGTTGAAGGACACTTAAGATTGATTCCATCTCTTGGCGATTGTGAACAATGCTGCTATGAACATCGGTGTGCATATGTCTGTTCATGTCACTGCTTTCAGATCTTCTGGGTATGTAATGAGAAGTGAAATTGCCAGATCGAGTGTAACACGATATCTAGTTTTCTGAGAAATGCCAAACTGTCTTCCATGGCAGCTGTACCATTATACATTCCCACCAGCAATGAATAAGACTTCCAATTTCTCCACATCCTCTCCAACATTTGTAGTTTCCTGTTTGTTTAATGGCAGCCATTCTTCTTGGTGTGAGATGATATATCATTGTGATTTTGATTTTGATTTCCCTAACAGCCAGTGAAGATGAACATTTTTTTCATGCATTTTTTTTAGCCATTTGTATTTCCTCTTTGGAAAAATGTCTTTTCATATCTTTTGCCCATTTTATAATTGGGCTATTTGTACTACTGTTATTGAGTTGTAGGATTTCTTTATACATGCTGTATACAGTCTCCTCTCTGATATAATTTCCAAATATTTTCTCCCATTGAGTTGGCTGCCTCTTCATTTTCTGACAAAGTCCTTTGAGGTACAGAAACTTTTGATTTTCAGGAGTTCCCATTTATCTTTTTTTTTTTCTTTCATTGCTTGTGCTTTGGGTATCAGGTCCAAGAAACTACTTCCTAATACTAGGTCTTGAAGATGTTTCCCTACATTATCTTCTAGGAGTTTTATAGTACTGTCTCTTATATTGAGTTCTTTGATCCACTTTGAGTTTATTTTTGTGTAGGGTGTGAGATAGGGGTCCTCTTTCATTCTTTTGGATATGGATATCCAACTCTCTCAGCCCTATTTTTTGAAGGAACTGTTCTGTCTCAGTTCAGTGAATTTGGGGGCCTTATCAAAAAATCAGTCCACCATAGATCTGGGGGTCTATTTCCAAACACTCAATTTGATTCCATTGGTCAATATGTCTATCTTTGTGCCAGTACCATGCTGTTTTGACTACTGTGGCTTTACAGTAGGCTTTAAAGTCAGAAAGTATAAGTCCTCCCACTTTGTACTTCTTTTTTAGAATGTTTTTGGAAATTCAAGGCCCCTTTCCCTTCCAAATAACTTTGATAACTAGCTTTTCCAAGTCTGCAAAAGTAGGTTGTTGGAAGTTTGATTGCAATTGCATTGATTCTGTAGATCAGTTTGGGTAGAATTGACATCTTAACAATGTTTAGCATTCCTATTCATGAACACAGAGTATCTTTCCGTCCATTTAGGTCCTCTTTGGTTTCTTTTAGTAAAAAGTGATTAATTTTCTGTGTAGAGGTCTCTTACATCCTTGGTTAAATTTATTCCTAGGTACTTGATTTTTTTAGTTGCTATTGTGAACGGAATTTTTTGTATTGAGTGTCTCTTCAATTAGGTCATTTCTAGTGTATTGGGAACATTACTGACTTTTGCACATTAATCTTGTATCCTGCCACTTCGCTGAATTTATTAGGTCAATTAGCTTTGTTGTTGATTTCTCAGGGTTTTCCAAATATAAGATCATATCATCTGCAAATAATGACAATTTTGCTTCTTCCTTTCCAATTTGAATGCCTTTTTTTCTTTGTCTTGCTGGATTGCTTTCGCTAGAAATTCTAGCGCAATGTTGAATAATAGTGGTGACGGGTCATTCTTGTCTCATTCCTGATCTTAGGGGGAAGGCTTTCATTCTCTCACCACTGAGTATTATGCAGGCTGTGGGTTTTTCATATACGTTCTTTATCATATTGAGGAAGTTTCCTTCAATTCCTACCCTTTGAGATGATTTTATCCAAAAAGGATGCTGAATTTTGTCAAATGCTTTTTCAGCGTCTATTGGGATGATCATTTGAATTTTCCCTTTTGATTTGGTAATGTGTTGTGTTGCATTGATTTATTTTCTTATGTTGGGCCACCCTTGCATGCCTGGAATGAACCCTACTTGGTCATGGTGTATAATTTTTTAAATCTGTCTTTGAATTTGATCTGTAAGTATTTTGTTGAGAATTTTTGCATCTATATTCATTAGGGAGATTGGCCTGTAGTTTTCCTTTCTTGTAGTATCTTTATCTGGTTTTGGTATTAGAGTAATGTTGGCTTCATAAAATGAGTTAGGTAGTGTTTCTTTTTCTTCAGATTTTTGAAAGAGTTTTCATTATGAATGGTGTCAGTTCTTTTTGAAAAGTTTGGTAAAATTTCCCTGTGAAGCCATCTGGCCCTGGGCTTTTATTTGTAGGGATCTTGTGTGATGACTGTTTGGATCTCTTTACTTGTGATTGGCTTGTTGAGGTTTCTATTTCCTCTTGGGTCAGTCTAGGCTGTTCATATGTTTCCAGGAAATTATCTGTTTCCTCTAAATTGTGTAGTTTATTGGTATATGCTTGTTCATGGTATCCTCTTATGATTTTTTTTTACTTTCTTTGGATATACAGCAATGTACCCCTCCTATTTCTGATTTTCTTTATTTGGGTCTTCTCTTTTTTTGACTTTGTCAGTCTAGCTAAGGTTTTGTCAATCTTCTTGATCTTCTCAAAAAATCAACTTTTGGTCTTATTTACTCTCTCTCTCTTTTTTTTTTTTTTTGGTTCTCCATATCATTTATTTCTCCTTTGATCCTTGTGTTTTCTTTTCTTCTGTTAGCTTTAGGGTTAGTTTGGTAATCATTCTCTAGCCTCTTCAGTTGTTCATAGGTCTTTTTTTGCTCTTTCTTCCCTTTTAATATATGCATTTAGAGCTATCAATTTCCCCTTCAGCACTGTCCTAGTTTGCTAATGCTGCAGAATGCAAAACACCAGAGATGGATAGGCTTTTATAAAATGGGGGTTTATTTCGCTACACAGTTACAGTCTTAAGGCCACAAAGCGTCCAAGGTAACACCTCAGCAATCGGGTACCTTCACCGGAGGACAGCCAATGGCGTCTGGAAAACCTCTGCTAGCTAGGAAGGCAGCTGGCGTCTGCTCCGAAGCTCTGGCCTCAAAACGGCTTTCTCCCAGGACGTTCCTCTCCAGCAAGCTTGCTCCTCTTCAAAACATCACTCTCAGCTGCACTCCGTTCCCCCTCTCTGAGTCAGCTCATTTATATGGCTCCATCGATCAAGGCCCACCCTGAATGGGTGGGGCCATGCCTCCATGGGAACATCTCATCAAAATCATCACCCACAGCTGGGTGGGGCACATTCCAAGCAAATCTCTGCTCCACAAGACCACAAAGACAATGGCATTTGGGGGACACAATACATTCAAACCGGCACAAGCACCACCTTCACTGCATCCCATAGGTTTTGATATGTTGTGTTCTCATTTTCATTTATCTCTAGATAATTTGCTGATTTCTTTTGCAATTTCTTCTTTGACCCACTGATTGTTTAGGAATGTGTTGTTTAACCTCCACGTATTTGTGAATATTCTGGTTCTTTTGTGGTTATTGATTTCTAGTTTCATTCCATGGTGGTCAGAGAATGTACTATGAATAATTTCAATCTTTTTAAGTTTATTGAGGATTCTTTTGTGCCCCATCATATGATCTATCCTGGAGAATGTACCAAGAGCACTAGAGAAGAATGTATATCCTGGTACTTTGGAACGTAACACTCTCTATATATCTATTAAGTCTAATTCCTTTATCACATTGTTTAGGTTCTCAGTTTCCTTATTGGTGTTCTGTCTGGTTGTTCTATCTGTGGAAGAGAGTGGTGTATTGAAGTCTCCCACTATTACTGCAGAAATGTCTATTGCTCTCTAGTTTTGCCAATTTATGTCTCATGTACTTTGGAGCTCCTTGATTGGAACATAAACATTTATGGTCATTATTTCTTCTTGGTGAATTGTCCCTTTTATTAATATATAGTGTCCTTAGTCTTTAATGTCATCTTTGTATTTAAAGTCTATTTTGTCTGATATTAGTATTGCTACCCCCTCCTTTCTTTTCGCTGCAGCTTGTTTGGAATACTTTTCTCCATCCTTTCACTTTCAGTCTCTTTGTGTCATTGGGTCCAAGATAAGTCTCTTGTAAACAGCATATTGAGGGCTCATACTTTTTTATCCATTCTACCAATCTGTATCTTTTAACTGGGGAGTTTAATCCATTTTCATTCCATATTATTACTGTGAAGGCAGTTCTGAATCAATCATCTTATCCTTTGGTTTTTATTTGTCAGATCTGTCCCCCTCCATCTTTTTTTTTCCTTTAAATTGCCCATACTAATTCTCTTCAGTTCTGTGCCCTTCTCCAGACCTCTCTCTCCTTTCTTTTTTTCTCAGCCAGTAGAATTCCCTTTAATATTTCTTGCAGGGCAGGCTCTTGTTAAATTCTCTCAGCATTTTGTGTGGTGAAAACTTAAAATGTCACTCAATTTTGAAGGAGAGTTTTGCTGGATAAAGAATTCCTGGCTGGAAATTTTTCTCTTTAAGAATCTTAACTATGTCATACTACTGCCTTCTCACCTCCATGGTGCCTGCTGAGTAGTCAGTACTTAGTCTTATGTGGTTTCCTTATATGTGGTGAATCGCTTCTCTCCTGGTGCTTTCAGAACTGTCTCCTTCTCTTCAGCATTTGACAATCTGTTTAGTATATGTCTCAGAATCAGTTGTTTTGAATTTATTCTGTTTGAAGTTCTTTGGGAATCTTTGTGTATTTATGTTGTGAAGGAGGTTGCAAAGTTTCTCCCACTGTGTATTCAAATACTCTTCCTAGCCCTTTACTCATCTTTTGTTCTTCTGGGACCCCAATGATTATTATATTTGTTTGCTTTATGTTGTCTATCATTTCCCTGAGATCCATTTAAAATTTTTTTTATTTTTTTTCACCATTTGTTCTTTTATGCATTCTCATTCAATTGCTTTGTCATCTAGTTCACTTATTCTTCCTTTTGCCTCTCCACATCTGCTATTGTGTGCCTCTAGTATATTTTAAATTTGATCAACAGTATCTTTTATTTACATAAGATATACTATTTTTATATACTCTTTCAAGTTATTCTTTTTGCTCTTCTAGAGGCTTCTTGATGTCCTTATGTCCTTAGCCAATTCATTGACTTTTTTATTCAGTTTTATTGAGATATATTCATATACCATACAAACATCCATGGTGTACAATCAGCTGATCACAGTTCCATCATATAGTTGTACATTCATCACCACAATTTTTGAATTTTCATTACTCCAAAAAGAATGAAAATAAGAATAAAAAATAAAAGTAAAAAAGAACACCCAAATCACTCCATCCCCCCATCCCACCCTATTTTTCATTTAGTTTTTGTCCCCAACTGTGCCA
The DNA here is from genome assembly GCF_015220235.1 of Choloepus didactylus. Lineage (NCBI taxonomy): Eukaryota > Metazoa > Chordata > Mammalia > Pilosa > Megalonychidae > Choloepus > Choloepus didactylus. The sequence continues at coordinate 58,610,755 of NC_051324.1, read as the reverse complement.
ATTTCAATGTATTATGTCCCCCAAATGCCATTATCTTTGATGTAATCTTGTGTGGGCAGCGTTATCAGTGTTGATTAGATTGTAATTCTTTGAGTGTTTCTTTGGAATGTGCCCCACCCAGCTGTGGGTCATGACTCTGATTGGATAATTTCCATGGAGGTGTTGCTTCACCCATTTGGGGTGGGTCTAAGTTGAGTGACTGGAGCCATATAAATGAGCTGACGGACAGAGGGAACTCAGTGCAGCTGTGCGTGACATTTTGAAGAGGAGCGACAGCCAAGAGGGACACTTTGAAGAAAGCACAGGAGCTGCAGATGAGAGACAGTTTGAAGATGGCTGTTGAAAGCAGACTTTTGCTCTGAAGAAGCTAAGAGAGAACAACGAAGTGCAACTAAGATTGACATTTTTGAGGAACTGCAGCCTAGAGAGGAACGTCCTGGGAGAAAGCCATTTTGAAACCAGAACTTTGGAGCAGATGCCAGCCACGTGCCTTCCCAGCTAACAGAGGTTTTCTGGACACCATTGGCCATCCTCCAGTGAAGGTACCCTACTGCTGATGTGTTACCTTGGACACTTTATGGCCTTAAGACTGTAACAGTGTAACCAAATAAACCCCCTTTTATAAAAGCCAATCCATCTCTGGTGTTTTGCATTCCGGCAGCATTAGCAAACTGGAACGCCGTCTTTCTACTATATATGCATCTATACCTGCATAAAGGGAATGTGAACCACAAGGTTTTCACAACCACAAAGTCACACCATGTAAGCTACATAGTTATATAATCATCTTCAAGAATCAAGGCTACTGAGTTGCATTTTGACAGTTTCAGGTATTTCCTTCTAGCTATAACAATACGCTAAAATCTAAAAAGGTATCTCTATATAGCACATAAGAATGCCCTCTAGAGTGACCTCTTGACTCCATTTGAGATCTCTCAGCCACTGAAACTTTATTTTGTTTCATTTCACTTCCCCTTTTTGGTCAAGAAGATTTTCTCAATCCCATGATGCTGGGTCCAGACTCATCTCCAGGATTCATGTCCTGCATTGCCAGGGAGATTTACATCCCTGGGAGTCATGTCCCATGTAGGGGGGAGGGTGGTGAGTTCACCTGCCAAGTGAGCTTAAGGAGAGAGAGAGGGCCATATCTGAGCCACAAAGGGTTTCTCTGGGGGAGACTCTTAGGCACAATTATAAGTAGGCTTAGCCTCTCCTTTTCAGTAACAAGCTTCATAAGGGCAAGCCCCAAGATTGAGGACTTGGTCTACTGACTTGTTAGTCTTCAATGTTTGTGAGAATATCAGTAGTAACCCTGATGGGGATGTACAACATTTCTGCATTTTTCTCCAGTTCCTCGGGGGGAGGGGGGGTGCCGCAGATACATTTTTATTCTCTGCCCAAATTACTTTGGGGTGTATCAGTATTTCACATTAACCTGTACAAACCTATGAGATCTCACTTCCTATTCAAAGTTCTATATAATTATGGTGTTTGAATAAACTGACTGTACAAGTTAAATTATTTATTGTGCTGCAGAAAATATATATCCTGCACCAAATAAACATCTCTTCCCTTGGTCTCACACAGAAATTGAAGTTTTTAAACAGTCGGTATTGTCTTTTGCCCTTTTGCCTGATTTGCCTTAGTCCTAACCAGATATGCTTCATTCTTATCTCTAATTGAAGTCTGGACTCTTTTTCCACTTTTGTAATAGTTGCTGTATGCATTAATACTGAAATTCATAGCTACCAAGCTCTAGTTCTGAGTTTCAGGTGTCACCGAGATACCCAAAGTTCCCACCAACCAGGTTATACACAAAAGAGCTCAGCATCTCAGAATTTGGAGATAGCCATTAAAACTCAGGAATAGATGTGACTGTTATAAGATCTTACAATATAGGGACCATTACAGTAAGTATTCTCCTGATAAGCTGTGCTCTAAGATTCAATTCTCAGAGTTTACACATTGTAGTTAGTCCGTATTGGTGAGGCATTATAATTATAAAATGTTTCTAGCATACTTCACTCAAAATGCTGTCCACAAGATCCATACACCTCGTTGCATGTCTCACAACTTCACTCCTTCTTACAGTTGCTCAATATTCTGTTGTATGCTTATACCACAGTTCACTATTCTGTTCATCAACTGATGTACCTTTAGGCCACCTCCATCCATTGCAAATCATGAATAATGCCTCCATAAACACCAGTGTGCAAATGTCCATTTGTGTCCTTGCTCTCAGATCTTCCAAGTATATACCCCATAATGAGGTTGCAAGACCTTCTGGCACCCATTTACTTAGCTTCTTGTGGAACCACCACACTGTCTTCCAGATAGGCTACACAATTCTACTTCCCCAACAACAGTAAATAGGTACATCCCTTTCTCCATGTTTTCTCCAGCACTTGTATCCCTGTTTGTACTTTTCCCTGCAATTTTACAAGAGATATATTCACATACCATACAGTCATCCACAGTGTACAACCAATTGTTCACATATAATCATATAGTTGTACATTCATCACCACAATCAGCACTTGAACATATTGATGACTATGAAAAAAATTTGTTTGAAAAGAATAATAAAAAAGATAATAGAAAAACACTATACAGTACAATATAATAATAAGGTTAGGCAATGACACCATCACAAAAGAATCCCATACCCCTCCCTTATATCCCCCTTTCATAGACATTTAGCTTTGGTATATTGCCTTTGTTACATTTAATGGAAGCATATTACAATGTTATGTTAACCATAGACTCCAGTTTGCTTTGATTATATTTTTACCCAATACCATCCATTTTTCAACACCTTGCAAGGTTGATATTCATTTGTTCTCCCACATGTAAAAACATTTTTATATTTGTACATTTAGTCACAATGAATGACCACTCTAGGTTTCAGTGAGTTATATAGTGCCAGTCTTTATTGTCTTTCTTTCCTTCTGGTGTCATGCATGCCTCTAGCCCTCCTCTTTTAGATTTACTCACAGATATTTGTGCTGAATATACTTATAATATTGTGCTACCATCACACAGTATTATGCTATCCATTTCTGGATCTCTACCATCCACCTTGTTGAACATTCTATACTCCTTCAGCATCAAATGCCTGATCTCTACCCTTTTTCTATCTCCTGATAACCTGTGTTCTCAGCTTTTAACCCTCAAAGTGTGCTCATTAATGTTAGCTTACATTAGTGAGACCATACAGTATTTGTCCTTTTATTTCTGGCTAGCTTCCCTCAACATAACATCCTCAAGTTTTATCCACATTATTATATGTTCTGTGACTTTGTTCTGTCCTACAGCTGCATAATATCCCATTGTCTGTATATACCAGTTTGTTTATCCACTCGTCCATTGATGGACATCTGGGCTATTTCCATTTCTTGGCAATTGTGAATAATGCCACTATAAACATCGGTTTACAAATGTCCATTTGTGTCTTAGCTTTGAGTTCCTCTGAGTATAAACCTAGTAATGGAATTGCTGGATCATATGGCAGATCTATACTTAGCTTCCTGAGGAACCATCACACTGCCTTCCAGAGAGACTGCACCGATCTACATTCCCACCAACAGTGAATAAGTGTGCGTCTTTCTCCACTCTCTCTCTAGCACCTGTAATTTTCTGTTTTTTGGATAATGGCTGTTCTGGTACGTGTGAGATTATATCTCATTGTAGTTTTGATTTGCATTTCCTAATAGCCAGTGAAGTTGAGCATCTTTTCATATGCTTTGAGCCATTTGTATTCTCTCTTCAGAAAAGTGTCTGTCCATGTGTTTTGCCCATTTTTTAATTGGGTTGTTTGTCTTTCTTTTGTTGATTTGTAGGATCCCTTTATATATTCAGAATATTAAACCCTTATCTGATATGTGGTTTCCAAATATTGTCTCCCATTGCATAGGCTGCCTTTTTACTTCTCTTAACAAAGTCTTTGATGTACAAAAGTGTTAAATTTTGAGCAGATCCCATTTATCTGTTTCTTCTTTGGTTGCTCATGCTTTGGGTGTAAGGTCTAGGAAACCACCTCCTGACACAAGATCTTTAAGATACTGCCCTGCATTTTCTTCTGGGAGTCTTATGGTCTTAGTGCTAATTTTTAGGTCTTTGATACATTTTGAGTTAATTTTTTTATAAGGTGCAAGATGGGAGTCCTTTTTCATTCTTTTGGATATGGGTATCCAGTTCTCCAAACACCATTTATTGAAGAGGCTGCTCTGTCCCAGTTGCATTGTCTTGGCTGCCTTATCAAAGATCAATTAATTCTGAGAGACCATTTCTGAACACTTGTTTCTATTCCATTGGTTGGTATATCTATCCTTATGCCAGTACCATGCTCTTTCAACCACTGTAGCTTTGTAGTATGCTTCAAAGTCAGGTACTGTGAGACCTCCCACTTCATTATTCTTTCTCAAGGTATTTTTGGCTATTCAGGGCACCTTGCCCTTCCAAATAAATTTGGTTATTGGTTTTACTATTTTGCAAAGTAAGTTGTTTGGATTTTAATTGTTATTGCATTGAATCTATATAAATCAGTTTAGGTAGAATTGACATCTTAACTATATTTACTCTTCTAATCTGTGAACACGGTATGTTCTTCCATTTTTTAAGGTCCTGTTTGATTTCTTTTAGCAGTTTCTTGTAGTTTTCTCTGTCTAGATCTTTTGCAGCTTTGGTTAAGTTTACTCCTAAATACTTGATTCTTTTTGTTGCTATTGTAAGTGGAATTTATTTCTTGATTTCCTCCTGTTGCTCATTACTTGTGTATAGGAACACTACTGATTTTTGCATGTTGATCTTGTAGCCTGCCACTTTGCTGTATTCATTGATTAGCTCTAGTAGCTTTGCTGTTGATTCTTCTGGATTTTCTACTTATAGAATCATGTCTTCTGTAAATAGTGAAAGTTTTACTTCTTCCTCTCCAACATGGATGCCTTTTATTTCTTTTTCTTGCCTAAATGCTCTAGCTAGAACTCATTGACATTGTTTTGGTGATTTGTGTGTTCTTCTTTTATTAATTGCTCCAAATTCTGTGTCTCCTCCAGCTTTTAAATTTGGTCATTTGGCTTGTTCATATCTTTTTGTTTCTTCATGTGCTTTATAATTTGCTGTTGGCTTCAGGGCATTTGCTGATCACATTCACCCAATCCTTTCTTGCACAGTCTCTCCCCCTCTGCATCCAGGTCCCCACTATGTGTTGTAGAGGTCCCTGTCCAGCCAGTTGCACCCTGGAACTGCTCTTCTGGGGTGCTTTCTGTCCTTTATCTAGTTTTTTTTACATGGAGGAGAAGTTTGCTCTGCCCCTCCTAATCTGCCATCTTTCAGAAGTTAGCATTATTTTTTAATGTTCATATTATATTGATAGACAGTTAGTGTTCATTAATATTGAGTTTCTTTCATGAACAGAGAATCTATACCACTGAAACATTGAATAACGTTCATATCTCTATTTTTTTCTAAATAATATAATTTACTCTGGTTTTGTTAAAGTGGTCATGCTCTAGACCTGTGCAGGAACAGTGATGTTATACATCTGCAATAATCAAGTTATTTTTGTGAATAAATAACTAATTGGAAATATAAAAGAGTGGGGGTATAAATACTGCTCTTGTTATAGGTGGTAATTAGTGGTCAAAATAGTTGAATTATCTATTTGATGAAATTTAGTGGATAATTATCAGCTTCACATTTTTAAAAATTTGGTTTAGGCTTGTTTTCAGAAATATAATTCTAATCCATGAACTAGGATCAATGAGATCATGTTACATTTCTGATGTTGCTATTATTTTATATGAATTTTGGCACAAGTTCATTTTGAGACTTTGCTTTTTATATTCAAACTGAGAAGAGTGCAACACAGAAAGTGTCCTCACACCATACATTATTTATATGCATGTGTGTGTGTATTTTTACTCTGCTCATTTTTGTTAAGGAGGGAAAGTTCACACCCAAAAGCTTAACAAAACTCTGGAGAGTATGGGAATGGAATGCACAAATAAGGAATTTCAGAACCTACAAGGACATTTGCCATTTGACAGTAAGCATTTCAGGCATTAATGATGTTTTCATAAGAAGTTAGGTGTATGCATGTGGATTCATTAAGCTACCTTAATTTTGCCATGTTGGAGATTTGAAATGTATTCCTAAAGGTTAAGTCTTAAAAATACTAAAATATTGTCTTCTCTTGTGAGTTGTCACCAGCAGGTTTAAGAATATCTGAAAGTGACTCTCTGCTATGAATGACATGCCCATGGCTTAGTTTAGGGGGAAAAAAAAAGACAAAGGAAAATAAGAGAATAGATTGTAGAAGCTGAAGGAAAGAGGAGGTCTGAAAGTAACAGCAAGAAGTGGAAGAGGCAGAAAAGAGGTCCACAGGTTAGCAATTAGAATTAAAACAGTTCCCAAGCTGGAAATGAGGGTAGGCTGAAGGGGCCATGTCAGAGTATGGGGGAAAAAGTTGACGTGCTCTGACTCTTATTCCATCATTGTAATTTTCTGATTCTGAGTCAAATATTTATTTTACATTTTGCTCTATAAAGTATTCTGTTGTTGAAATTGTTTCTTTTATTACAGCTAATGGGAAGGTAGATCTACATACACTTCTGGATGAAGTTCAGGTTCTTAGAGGTGAGTGTGAAATTATGACTGGAATAAGAAACATGAATTCTTATTCATGAACCATTCACCATATAAAAACAGGTTCTTTGGATAATCTGCATTTTGAAGATTAGTACCCCTTGTAGTCTTTGAATTTATACAGGTAGTGTGCTTTAAAGTTGCTCTTTATGACAAACAATGTATATTTGATTATTCCCAATGAATTTAATCAATAGAAATTAAACTGAAAATTCAATCAAGAAAGCTAGATGGTGTTCACTAGTTAAAGTCAATTGTTTATATTTCTGGCCCCAAGGAAAATTATGACATTTGTCTCTCATTTCCCAGTGTCCCCTTTTCCATATATTTCAACACATAATTACATAATACAGCTCTCTTTTCCTTTTCTTCTCTTCAATTTATATACTAACATCTTGGTTCCTTCTTTGATCCCTTTACTAATATCTACCTACTTTGAAGAAAGGGTTTTTGAGCCCCAGTAAGAGTTAAATGTGAGCTAGTGGACATTTGAATGTTTGACTTGAAAAGGACATTTAGCGATCAGCTAGTTCCAGCTCCTATTTATTTTAATTGTGGTAACATATATATGAGATAAATTTGCCATTTTAACCATTTTTAAGTGTACAATTCAGTGGCATTGCTTACTTTTACAATGTTGTGGTACCATCATCACCCTCCATTACTAAAACTTTTTCATTACCCCAAACAGAAATTCTTAACTCATTAAGCAATCACAACCCATACCTGCTCCCCACCTCCACCCCCTAGCCCCTGATAAACTCTAATCTACTTTCTGTCTCTATGCATTTGCTTATTCTAGGTATTTCATATAAGTGAAACCATACAATATTGGCCCTTTCATGTCTGGCTTATTTGACTATAAAAATCCTGAAAACCTGAAAAGCAAAATTTTAAAAGATTACTTTAAATGAAAGAGAGATAATGTAGCAAATAAAAGAACATGTTTGAAAATTTTAAAACCAACAACAATAAAAGCATCCCAGAGTGATTAGAGTAGGTAGAGCATCTATAAATCATGATTAGAATACTTTGAAAAGGGATGAGGGTTCAAAAATAAAGTCAAGGAAGTATCCCAAGAAGTAGAACAAAAACTTCAGAGACAAAAATATGAAAGAAAAGGTTAAAAAATAAGCAATTTAAAGGGTTAACAGAGAAAAGAAAATTTGAAAAAATCTTTTTTTCTGAATTTCCTTTCTGTCCAAATTATGCCTTATAGCTAAAGGGAAGACTGATCTGAAAATATTGATGGATGCAGTACAAGTTGTTAAAGATTACTGAGAGATTACTTTAAATAGATCCTAATTCTTTATACTAAATTATGATTTGTCTATGTTAAATATTTTATTGAAGTATAACATATATAGAAAGAAGTAGATACTTATTTTGTCCAGTTTAGGAATCATAACAGTGAATATATCTAAATAGCTATTTAACCACTACTTGTATCAAGAAATAGACCATTATCAATAGTCCAGAGACCCCCATACCACTTCATAGACACTTCCTCCATACTCCCTGGAGGTAAATACTACCCTGAATTCTAAGATCATAGATTGATGAATTTTGCCTGTTTTTGAACTTTATATAAATAGAACCATACAATCTGTATTTTGTTATGTCTGACTTCTTTCAGTCAATATCATGTGTGTTATTCTCTGAGTTTCATCCATATTGTTGCATTAATGTAGTAGTTCATTAATTTTCATTGCTGTATATTATAAAGACACAAAGTTTTACATCTTTAAGTTATGTATAATGACTACTAAATTGTAATTACGTAGAGGTCTTTGGGAAACCTGTATTGGTATATGGGATGATTTATAATTAATTTTTTATAACCTGAATACATTATAGTGTAATATTCCATTGTACTAGTGTACCACAATATATTCATCTGTTCTACCACTGAAGGATATTTCAAGTTTGGGACAATTACAAACAGTATTGCTGTGAATATTCTTATACATGCCTTTTAGTGAACCTATGTAAACAATTATGTGGATAGATACCTAGAAGTGGAATTGCTCTGCTGCTGTGTTCACATGACTGCCTCCCCTGTGTCTGTCTGTTTCTTCTCCCCTTCTTATAAGGATAACAGTCACCTTACTCATAAAACTTCATTTTAACTTAACTAATTCTGTCTGAAATGTGACTGGGTATTAGGACTTTTTTTGAGGAGGGGAGGACCAAATAGACACATAACAGTTTATCTGCTAGATTGGATGCAAAAGAACAGATTAATTTTAGTTTTTAGTCTGTTAATTACTCTCTTTAAACTCTTAAATGTCCATTGGCTCTTTTCTTTTTGATGAAATTATTAACGATGATACATAGGAATTAATATTTGTTGTATTTTGACTTTTATTTCAGTTTCCCCATGTCTCTCTTGTAGGATTGAAAGATGATGTTCATGATCTTGATAGCTTTCTTAGAAACCTTGCGATCAAACTCACACCTGAGGAACTTAATGATCTAACTTCAAATCTACCAATTGATGGCGAGTGATTTAAATACATTGTGCCTGCAAGAGAATTTGGGCTTTGAGGCTGAATTTCTTAAATAATTTTTATAAGAGAAATTATAGTTTTACAGAAAAATCATGCAGAAAATACAGAGTTCTCATATACCCCCTCCCCCACTATTAACATTTGCCACTAGTGTGGTACCTTTGTTACAATTGATGAAAGAATCTTATTATAATTGTACTATCAACTGTATCACTGTTTGTGTTGTACAGTCTTATGATTTTTTTAAAAAATTTTATTCTAATAACATATATACAATCTAAAATTTCCCCTTTTAACCACCTTCAAATGTATAATTCATTACTGTTAATTGCATTCACGATGTTGTGCTACCATCACCCTATTCACTACAAAAAATTCCTTCACCCAGACATAAATTGTGTACCAATTAAGGATCAACTTCCCATTCCTTACCCAACCCTGACCCCTGGGAATCTATGTTCTGGTTTCTGACTCTGTGAATTTGCTTATTCTAATTATTTCATATCAGTGAGATCATACATGATTTGTCCTTTTGTGTCTAGCTTATTTCACTCAGCATGTCTTCATAGTTCATACATATTGTTGCTTCTATCAGAACTTGATTCCATTTCAGGGCTGAATAGTATTCAGTTATACACACACAGACACACAGACACACACACGCCACATTTTGTTTATGCACTCATCTGTTGATGGACATGTGGGTTGCTTTCACATTTTTTGTAGTTGTGAATAATGCCACTATGAACACTGGTGTTCAAATATCTGTTCAGGTCCCTGCTTTTACTTCTTTTGGTTATATACCTAGAAGTGGTATTGCCAGGTCATATGGTAATTCTATATTTAACTTTTGGGGGAACATCCAAATTGTTATCCACAGTGGCTGTGCCATTTAACATGTTCCCTAACAATGAATGAGTGTTACTATTTCTCCACTTCCTCCCCATTACTTCCTATTTTCCATTTTTTGAGTAGTAGCTATTCTAGTGGGTTTGAAATGGTATCTCATTGTAGTTTTGATTTGCATTTCCCTAATGGCTAATTATGTTGAGCATTTTTGGTGTGCTTTTTGGCTATTTGTATAACTTCTTTGGAGAAATGACTTTTGCCCATTTTAAATTGCATTGTCTTTTTGTTGTTGGAGTTGAAGAATTTCTTTATATATTCTGGATATTAAGCCTTTATTGGATGTGTGATTTCTAAATATTTTCGGACATTCTATAGGTTGTCTTTTTGTTATCATAATGAAGTCTCTTGGTGTATGAGTTTTAATTTTGATGAAGTCTCATTTAGCTATTTTTTCTTTTGTTGCTTTTGCTTTAAGTATAACATCTAAGAAATCATTGCTTAACACAAGGTCCTGAAGACGCTTCCCTATGTTTTCTTCTAGGAGTTATATAGTTGTGGGTTTTATGTTTAGGTCTTTGATCCATTTAGTTAATTTTCATATGTGGTGTGAGGTAAGAATCAACTTTCATTTACTTTCATATAGATATCTTGTTTTCTTAGTACTGTTTGTTGAAGAGACTATTTAGTAGACTTGGCCTTTTTGTTGAGTATCAATTGGCCATAGATATGTTTATTTGAATCCTCAATTTGATTCCATTGGTTTATATGTCTGTTTTTTGTGCCAGTACCATGCTATGTTGAATACTATATCTTTTTAATAAGTATTAAAATCAGGAACTGTGAGTCCTCCAACTTCATTCTTTTTTCAAGATGACTTTGGCTATTCAGGGACCCTTACCCTTCCTTGTAAATTTGATGATTGGATTTTCCATTTCTGCAAAAAAAGGCAGAAGGAATGGTGATGTTGATACTTGGTAAAATTTAGTAGTGGAGTCATCTGGTCCTGGGCTTTTCTTAGTTGGGAAGTTTTTAATTACTGATTCAATCTCTTTACTTGTTATCAGTCTTTGAGCTCTTACATTGTAGGTAGTTTGCATGCTTCAAAGAATTTGTCCATTTCATGTAGGTTATTAAATTTATTGCTTTACAGTTGTTCATAGCATCCTCTTATAATCCTTTTCATTTCTGTGGGGCAGGTTAGTAATGTCCCCATTTTTTTTCTGATTTTAGTCATTTATGTCTTCTCTCTTCTTTTCTTGGTCAGTCTAGCTAAAGGTTTGTTGATTTTATTGATTCTTTCAAGGAACAAACTTTTTGTTTTGTTGATTCTATTGTTTTTTTTTTTATTTCTCTATTTCATTTATCTAATTTTTGTTGCTTCCTCCTGCTTTCATTGGGTTTACTTTGCTCTTCTTTTCTGAGAGCCTCCATTGTGAGGTTAATTCTCTGAATTGATACCTTTCTTCTTTTTCAATGTAAGCATATACAGATATAAATTTCCCACTCAGCACTGCCTTTGCTGCATCCCATAAATTTCAGCATGTTGTGTTGTCTTTTTCTTGTACCTCAAGATATTTCCTAATTTCCCTTGTAATTTCTTCATGGCCCCTGGTTATTTAAATGTGTGTTGTTTAATTCCACGTATTTGTGAATTTTGAAGTTCTCTATTACAGAATTCTAGCTTAATTTCATTTGATTGGAGAAAATACAGCTTTTATTTCAATGTTTTTTATTATATTGAGACTCGTTTTGTGACTTAACATATGGTCTATCTTGGAGAATGATCCATATATACTAAAGAAAAATATGTATTTTGCTGCTGTTCTGTGAAGTGTTCTATATATGTCTGTTAGGTCTGATTGTTTTATAGTATTATTGAAGTCTTCTATTCCCTTATTTATCTTCTGTCTAGAAATTCCATTATTCAAAGTGTTGATTTGAAATTTCCTTCACAATAGAACTATTTTTCCCTTCAAATCTCTCAATATCTGCTTCATATATTTTGGGCTCTTCCATTAGGTTCATACATATTTATAATGGTTACATCTTGCTTAATTGGCCCCTTTATCAGTTGATAGCAATCTTTGTCCCTTGTAACAGTTTTTGACTTAAAGTCTATTTTATCTGATATTAGTATAGCTACCACAGCTCTCTTTTGGTTACTTTTTTTTATATTCATTTTATTGAGATATAGTCACATACCACACAGTCATACAAAGCAAATCGTACATTCGATTGTTCACAGTACCATTACATAGTTGTACATTCGTCACCAAAATCAATCCCTGACACCTTCATTTCCACACACACAAAAATAACAAGAATAATAATTAGAGTGAAAAAGAGCAATTAAAGTAAAAAAGAACACTGGGTGCCTTTGTTTGTTTGTTTCCTTCCCCCATTTTTCTACTCATCCATCCATAAACTAGACAAAGGGGAGTGTGGTCCTTATGGCTTTCCCAATCCCATCATCACCCCTCATAAGCTACATTTTTATACAATCGTCTTCAAGATTTGTTGGTTCTGGGTTGTAGTTTGATAGTTTCAGGTATCTACTGCCAGCTACCCCAATTCACTAGAACCTAAAAAGTGTTGTCTATATTGTGTGTAAGAGTGCCCACCAGAGTGACCTCTTAGCTCCTTTTGGAATCTTTCTGCCACTGAAGCTTATTTCATTTCCTTTCACATCCCCCTTTTGGTCAAAAGGATGTTCTCCATCCCATGATGCTGGGTCTGCATTCCTCCCCAGGAGTCATATTCCACGTTGCCAGGAGAGTCACTCCCCTGGGTGTCTGATCCCACATAGGCGGGAGGGCAGTGATTTCACCTTTCAAGTTGGCTTAGCTAGAGAGAGAGGGCCACATCTGAGCAACAAAGAGGCATTCAGGAGGAGGCTCTTAGGCACAATTATAGGGAGGCCTAGACTCTCCTTTGCAGCCACAGTCTTCCCAAGGGCAAGTCCTGTGGTAGAGGGCACAGTCCATCAAACCACCAGTCCCCTATGTCTGTGAGCACATTAGCAACCACTGAGGTGACCAATACCCCTGCATTCTCCACCAGCTCTTCAAGGGGGTCTGCATATTTTTTTCCTTGTTTTTTTTTTTAACTTTTTTTTTTAAATCAACTGTATTAAATAAATTAATTAATTAATTTAAAAAAACATACAATAAAAGAACATTTCAAAGACACCATAACAAGGGAGTAAGTAAAAGACAACTAACCTAAGATAACTACTTTGCTTCCAACATGTTCCTACTTTACCCCAAGAAAGTAACCTAATATAGCAACATTTCTGTGAACTTGTTCCTACTATACCCATCAGAAATTAACAGACCATAGTCATTCCTGGGCATTCCCAGAACATTAAATTTACCCATGATAGCTTATCTGTTCTTATTGGATTATCATTCTCCCTTCCTTTAATTGCTCTCTATCACTAGTTCCCCTACATTCTACATTATAAACCATTTGTTTTACATTTTTCAAAGTTCACATTAGTGGTAGCATATAATATTTCTCTTTTTGTGCCTGGCTTATTTCGCTCAGCATTAAGTCCTCAAGGTTCATCCATGTTGTCATATGTTTCACGAGATCGTTCCTTCTTACTGCCGCATAGTATTCCATCGTGTGTATATATCTTTTGGTTACTTTTTGCATGGTATTTATTTTCCATCCTTTTCCTTTGAACCTACTCTGTCTCTTAATTAAAGGTGAATCACTTGTAAACAGCATATAGTTGGGTCATGCTTTTTATCTATTATGCCAATCTCTGCTTTATGACAGGTGAGTTTAATGCATTTACATATAAAGTAACTACTAATAATGCAGGACTTTCTTCTGCCATTTTGCTATTTGGTCTTTTTAAGTCATAACTTTTTGTCCCTAAATTCTTCTGTTAATCCTACTTTAATATTAATTTGATTTTTTTGTATTGTACCATTTTGAGTCCTTCTGATTTCCTTCTGTATGTACTTTTCAATATACTTTCTTTGTGGTTACAGTGGGGCTTAAATTGAACATCCTAAACTATCATCCTTTAACAATCATGTGTGCTTGGATACCAACTTAACTTTAGGAGCATACACATACACTGTTCCTGTCCCCCTCTGTCCCCATACTTTTTGTTGTATTTGTTATAAACTATATCTTTATTCATTGTATATCCAAATCCATAAATTTATCATTTTTAATGTATGTGCATTTTAGAAGCTATAAAAAGTAAAAAGTGGAGTTACATACCAAAAAAAAAAAAAAAAAAGAAGAATACCATAGTGCTGGCATTTGCAGTTACCCATATGGTTACCTTTACCAGAGGATTTTATTTCTTCAGGTCACTTTCATTCACTGTTGTGTCCTTTCCTTTCAGCTTGAAAACCACTCCATTTGGCTTTTTTATAGAGCAGAGCTAGTCCTGATGAACTCTCTCACTGTTACTTTATCTGGGCATGTCTTAATCTCTCCCTCATTTCTGAAAGACAGTCACTCTGGATATAAAATTCATGGTTGGCAATTGTTTCCTTTCAGCATTTAAAATATTTCTTCCCACTCCCTTCTTGTCTCCAAGGTTTCTGATGAGAAATCAACACTTATTGGAATTCCCTTGTACATAACACATTGCTTTTCTCTTTCAACTTTAGGAACTGTCTCCTTGTCCATGGCATTTGACTGTTTGATTGCTTTGTGTATAGGTGTGGTTTTCTTTGAATTTATCCTATTTGGGGCTTGTTAGGATTATTGAATATGCATATTGTTGTCTTTTGTCAACATTATTTCTTTGAATATTACTTCTGTTCCTTTCTTTCTTTCTTATCCTTCTGGGACTCCCCTAATGCATATGCTGATACACTTGATGGTGCCCACATGTCTTCTAGGCTCAGTTCACTTCTTTTCATTCTTTTTATTTCTTGTCCTCAATTTGAATCATTTCAGTTGTCTTGTCTTCAGGCTTACCTAATCTTTCTTCTGCCAGCCCATTCTGCTGTTGAAACCCTGTAGGAATTTTTCATTTCAGTTATTGTGGCCTTCAATATTTATTCATTGATTGTTTTCCTGATATCCTTCATTTCTTTCTCTTTGTTTTCCTTCATCTCCTTGAGGATATTGAGCATTGGTTTTTAAAATCTTTGTCCAATATTCCCAAATTTTTGTATTCCTTGCTAATGGTGTCTGGAGTTTTCTTGTTCCTTTGGATGGACCATCATTTCCTATGTCTTTGTTTGTTTTGTAATATTTTGTTGTAAACTGTAAATTTTAATATTTTAAAGTTTTAACTCTGGAATTTAGTCCCTGAGTTGTCTGTTCCTGATGTTTCTGTCTAGCTAGTGATATGACAAAGATTTCCTTGACTGCCAGGACCTAAAAAGAACAAACAGACTAAAGCAAAAAATACCTTTCACAGTCTTTGAAAATTGTCTCTGCATTGATTGGTGCTCTCCTTCAGAGTTTAGCCCTTCTACCAGGAAGATCAGCCTGAAGAGAATGTGAAGTGCAGGGTCCTCTCTGTCATTTTCTGAGTCTGTGTCTTGTTCTGGACTTGTGTTTGCTTGTGGCCTTAGGAATTCCCCCATTTATAAGAATTCAAGTGCCCCCTCTACTCCCTATGAAATAGACTTTCTTCCCCTCCCAGATGCTCTTTTGTATGACCTAAAGCTGGTAATCCTTTGCCCTAGGTTGCTTTGACTTAATTGTTTCTTAAACCACTTTAGCTTCCATAAGCAGATTCTGCCTTCATGGCAAGGTCTGGGAGGGTGAGTCAGAGATAAATTTACTGGTGTAATCTGTCAGGTTGCCCTTGATAGTTTGACACTGACATTCAGGCACTACAATATACACATAGGGGTTAGTCTGCTCCCTCCGGTACAGATCCAGGGACCTCCAATGGGAGTGCAGGTTGGCTCCACATAACAAGGAGGGGTGATGATAGAAGGGCCAGCAAGGGTACCATGAGCTTCTCCTACCAGTTTTCAAAGCTGCATTTTCTTGATTCACCACTAGGCTAGTTGCTGCAACTTTTTGTTTTCTGGAGTTCTGAGGAAATGGCTCCGCCAGTTTTTCCTAGTTGTTCAAATATTCTTTTGGGGAATGGCACCCTGGAGTATCTTATGCCACCATCTTGGTTGACTAGAAGCCTTCTAGTATATTAGATTTTAATGAATTAAAGATGTTCTTATAATCTAGGGTAACCACTCAAGACCAGTAAAACAAAATATAATTAACAAGCTAATGGAGGAATAATAGAGTAATACAAATTATTATTCCCAAAGAAGGGAAGACAGAAGAAAAGGAGAGGATAAGGATGGAATAGGTAAGCAAATAAAAATATAGTAAGTTGGTTGACTTAAACCCAAATATAATAGTAATAATATTTCATATAAATGGATTAAATATTTCAATTAAAACACAAAATTTGTCAATCTAGAAAAAAATTACTCCATGCTGTTTACAATAGACACATCTTAAATGTAAGGATAGATAAAAGTTGAAAGTAAAAGGTTAGATACATGATGCAAACAAAAATGAAAATGAAGTTTGCAGAAGTAATTTAATATCAAGTAAAGTAGACATTAGGGAAAGAGCATTACCTAGAGATAAGGAGGTACATTTCATCATCATAAAAGAGTTGATTCATGAGGAAGATAATCCAATTCTAAATTTTCATGCTCCAACTAATATAATCTCAAAATATATAAAGCGCAAAGTGACAGAAATGAAAAGAGAAATAGATCCTCAATCTTAGATTTTTATGTACATCCTTTGGTAATTGATAGAACAAGGAATTAAAATATTATCAAGAAGATTTTAACAGCACAATTAACAAACTTACTTAATAATTGACATATATATTGACATGCTTTCAATGACTTCCAGTTCCTTGCACCATGCTCCCTTCTCCCAGAAGTGTTGTGGTGGCAGGTTGAATCAGGTGAAGCATCCTGTCTGTTCTGGCATTGATTTCCTATGCAAATCTTGGCCAAGGGCTAGATTGGACATGCTCAAAGTGATACTACACTGAAAATTGTCTGCTCCAGAATGAGAGAAAAGGAGAGACACTAAAGGTAAAACAATGTTAGGAGATGTTGAAGTGTCTGTCCAGCTAGAATGAAGAGACCTCATTAACCCCTTGGAAAACCAGCTGAGAAATCAGGAAGGCCATAACTTAGGAGTAAGTACCACATCCTAGAGCTTAGTCTAGATCTTATTCCAGTGCTGCATTATCCAATACGGTAGCCTGTAGACACTCGTGGCTATTAAAATTTAAATGATTCAAATTAAATAAAATTAAAAATGTAATTCTCCAATTACACTAGCCACAATTCAAGTGCTTAATAGCCATACATGGCTTGCCATATTGAACAGTTCAGAGGTAAAAAATTTCCATCATCAATAGAAAGTGTTATTGGACTATACTGCTCTGGACCCCAACATTATACAATGTTATTAGATATGAAAGAAAGATGAGAATTTACAATAAAAATGTTACTAGATATGAGAAGAATAGGAAAATGTACATCATAGTCATGTAAAAAAAGAATAAAGATACAGAATCAGATATGGCTCATGTGTTGGACTTAGCAGGCAAAGACTTTAAAGCAGCTATTATAAGTATATTCAAGGACTTAAAGGAAAATATGGTTTTAATGAGAAAAGATAGGAAATCTCAGCAGAGAAATGGAAAGTGTAAAAAGAAACTTCCCTCTCCCCCCAAAAGGGAAAACCAAATAGAAATTCTAGAATTGAAAAAATACAATAAGCTAAATGAAAAATTTACCTGTTCATCTTAACAGGAGATTGGAGATGATCAAAGGAATCAGAGGACTTGAAAAAAATCAATATAAATTATCCATTTGAAAAATAGAGATATAATAGATTTAAGAAAAATAAACAGTGGCCAAGTGACCCATAATGAGTTTTAAAAGTTCTAATATATATGTATCAATTTGTTATCTGTTGCTGAGTAACAAATTACCCCCAAATTTATCAGCTTGAAACAACAAAAATGGTTTTTCTTATTATTACTATTATTATTATTCTATACATATATGATGGAAGATGGGAAGCTACTTTTATATTTATGTTTTTAATTTAATGCTTAAAATTATGTAACAAGCATTTAAGTTTCTATTGAAGTTATATGAGAAATTTGTTGAGTTTCTATTGTAAAACATATACTTTAGTGGTATGTTTTAATTTTCTATCAATGCCTAACAAAATTTCCACAAATTTAGTGGCTTAATAGATCATCCATTTGTTAGTTCACAGTCCCGTATTTCAGAGGTCCAGGCACAGTGTGACTGGATTCTCTGCTGTGGTCTCAAAGGCGGAACTCAAAGCATCAGCCAAGCTGCCTTATCATCTGGAATCTTTGGAGAAGAATCCTATTTCCAGGATTATTCGGGTGGTTGGCAGAATCTAGTTCCTTTTAGTTGTATGA
Organism: Choloepus didactylus; assembly: GCF_015220235.1. Lineage (NCBI taxonomy): Eukaryota > Metazoa > Chordata > Mammalia > Pilosa > Megalonychidae > Choloepus > Choloepus didactylus. The sequence goes on along the minus strand of NC_051324.1, from coordinate 58,592,320 downwards.
TTGATGTTTTATTTTCTCACTGGCTGTTGACTGAGATTTGCTTTCAGCTCCTAGAAGCTGCTCTCAGGTCCTTCCCATGTGCCCTCCTCCATCTTTGAAGTCAGTAGTAGAATGTCTCTCTAACACCAAATCCTTCTCATGCTTTGAATCTCTGTGACTTCCTCTTCTGCTACCAGCCAGAGGAAACGCTCTCCTTTAAAAGGGCTCATGTGATTAATTCTGGCCTACCTAGATAATCTCTATATTTTAAGGTAAACTGATTTCAGACTTTAATTACATCTATAAGATCCCTTTACAGCAGTGCCTAGATTATATAATCAGGGATCAGTAGTCTTGGAGGATCAGTTTACAATTCTACCCATCACAAGGTGCCTTCAGCATAATATATTAGAGAAGATAGGATTATATGAATAAAATACAAGGGAGTACTCACTTTGTATTTGTTATAGTGAGAGTCAGTGATGCAGAAGTACTGTGTGTAAATTGTATTTGGGAATAGCCAATTCTTAAAATCTAATCTGAAATGAGAATCTTTTCCCAGTGGAATGGTTAATTATAGAAAAGCTTCTAAGTCCCAAGAGCAGAAATATATGTTAAAAGAAGAAATCACTTTTGAATATTAGCCTTCACTGCCAAATATGCTTTTCCTGTCTTATAGGTCATACTCAAAAGTATATTGTAGGACTTGTCATTCCTATAATATTTAGAACTTTACTCTTTTTTGCCTTATACTCACGAAGGAGCTGAAAACAGGATACTATTCTCAGTCAAATCATGGAAAACTACTAACTTCTCTTAATCTGCTTCATATTATTTTTTAAGCCTTAAAATGTGTTATTTTTGCCTTGTCTTTCAGTTGATGGGAAAGTTTCTCTGAGAAGGTTTATGGATGATGTGAAAGCTTTTACAGGTAAGAAGAAACTTCACGCTTTGTTATATTATACTTGCTAACCCAACTTATGAATTCTGGATTTCATCTATTTCTGATTAGAAACTTTTCCTTATATAGTTTTATTTTAGATTATTTAGATTTTACCAGCTCAGTCTAAGGATCATATCTTAAAGTTGTGTATTTTCTGAAAGTATTTTTATAAAAAATGTAGTTCAGTTTTGTTAAACACCCCAAATCATGATAGATATAGGAAATGTTATGTTAAAGCCTTGGAGGATAAAGTACTTTTTTAGTTTCCTAGCTGCTAAAACAAATACCATATAATGGGTTGGCTTAAGCAACAGGAATTTATTGGCTTATCATTTTGAGGGTAGAATTCCAAAATTGAGGTGTCAGCCAGGTGATGCTTTCTCCCAGAAGACTGTGGCATCTGGAGCTGGTTGCCACAGATCCTTGGTCCCTGGCTGTTCTGTCATATGGCAATGCACATGACAGTCTCCCCTGGCTTCTCTCTCCATCCAGCGTTCACTCTACCTATAAAAGATTCCAGTAATCCAGTTTAGAGCCCAACCTGATTCAGTGGGGCCACACCTTAACTGAAGTAACATCTTGAAGAGATCTTATTTACAATGGGTCCACACCCACCAGAATGCAGACCAAGACCAAGAACATGTCCAAACTAGTATACACAATTCAATCCACCATGGTGTTATTTATTAGCAAATCTTATTTTCACCAAAAAATACTGTCTCCTGGAAGAATGCCTTTAAATAGCCATTAATATTATCCTAATTGATGGCCAATTGTAACCAAAGTTAGTTCTACATAATGCAGAAATCTCTCTAGAATTCAGACAGTCTTCAGTGATAGTGAGGAAATGTATTCTGTATAGATGTCTCGGGTTGTATTCCTTCTAGAAATAGATGATGAGAAATAGATGAATTCAAGTAGTTTATTAGTGAGGTGATCTAAGGAATCACTGTTAAAGGCGTGGAGTAAGACAGGGAAACCAAGGAAGTCAACACAAGATGTATTGATGATTTGGTTACCACTATGGGAAACTGCAGCTCATTCCTATTGAGAACCTCTGAGAGACTCTGTAGAAAGTTCTACATTGTCCCACCCAAGGGGCAACCAGGCAAGCACTCCTAAGGAAATTTAACCCCTGACACTTCTGGCATGCCCCAAACTGGCTGAGCATACTCCTACATCTAGAGAAAACAACAACTAGAGAGTCATAAAAGCTTTTAGTAAGAAGTTATCAACAAATATGAAACTGGTAAGTGCCAAGAGAACATGGGTGGGGCACCAAGTGCCTACATTTGCCTTTGCATTTCTTCAAATTAGAATTGATGCTGTGTGTGCAAGGGCACCCTTTTCATACTTTGGGATAATTAAATAGTTAACTTATCAAATGACATTTCCCATTTTTTTTTCCAAAGGAAAAAAGGTGGATGCAAATGATTTGCAAAGCATTCTGGAAGATGTCGGGCTAGAGCTCAGCGATGATTGTGGGAAGCTGCTGAAAACACTGCCAGTTGATGGTGAGCCACATGGAATGGCACGGAAACATTCCAAGGGGCTTAATTTTGTAGGTCTGCCTTTAAAGTAAAAATAATCTATTCTAAATTACATGAAAACAATTTCACATGCTTTAGAATTTAGTTTGAATCATCAAATCTCTTAGCCATTAAACACTACCTCAGGCAACAAGTGAAGGTTTTCAAGGCCCTGATAAGCCTCAAGAGGGCTGTATGGTGTGATGATGTTATTGAATTGTCCAGTCAGATCATGTGAATCACAGATTTTATGGGTACCAAGCATTTAATGACTCAGAGTATATACTCAAACACCAGACATTTATGAAATATTGTTTGTTTGAAGAAACCTGAGACTAGCAGTCACAGCTCCCGAAAATACTCATTTTCTCCTGGATTAGCTTGTGTTTTGGTTTCAGATTTAATTCTAAGCATGGTATATGGAGACACTAGTTACACAAAAGGAGCCATTTTGACTTTAGAGCTTTTTAATTATCTTTATACACCCATGTTCTCCATAAATCCATAAATTCACAGTTTATTTACAGTAAGCAACCTAGACAGATCAGGTGTATCTTGCTAAAAGTATTTTATAGATAAGGGCTATGCCTTGAGTTGCTGCTTATAGTACCATTAATATATTTACCAGGGGATCTGATCGTTACCATCTTTATAGTGAGATTTGTTTTAGGTCATTCCTTCTTCCAAGGTGACTTGGGGAGAGAGGAAAAGGTTACATGCCCAGTTGTTAACCCTTTCCTTCTCTGTAGGAAATTTAGAGAAAGAGACTATTAGAATAAAGGAAAGGAGAAATTGGAGATAAAAAAAAAAAACAAAAGTAATGTGCATATTTCGCATTTCAAACACTATTAATTTGTCATTCTGAGAAAGTTTGCCATTCCCTAGCTATATTTTCATTTGAGGATAAGAAAGGACAGATTTCTAAGTGAAATCATAAAAATTTCTCCCTGAAAAGTACTTTTTTGTGTGTGTGTCAATTTTGACCTTTTGCCTTTTCTTATAGCTGCTGGGAAAGTGTATCAGAATAGATTGTTTGGTGGTGTGAAGTCTCTCAAAAGTGAGTAAGGAACACTTTGAGAAAGCGTATGTCTGAATTCTGGAAGATTTACTTTTTACTGTCAAGAGTAGAAATCCTCCCTTCCTATATATGCATTCTTTACTCAGCATTTTTCAGTGTATCTGTATTTTACTAGATAATATCCAGTAGTGTTTATTGTTGGAAGTAGTGCTAACTTGCTTAGAGTTTTCCAAAATGTATTCCAAAACAATGATTTAAATCTCTAAATATATAAAGCAATAAGGAGAGAAAACTATTAGCACTTATTCTTGAAATTTGGTCAATAGCAGTAAGTACAACATCATCTGGGAATTTAGACAACCTAAATAATCCCTATTTATTGCATAGAATTAGGAAATTAGTTTTTCCCCACTCCAGTTGTTTAGCTTCCCTCTCCCTACTGCCCTGCTTGAGTCTAATTCAGCTTTGACATTATCCCCAAGAGAATATTAAGGAAATAGGCCCTACTTCTAATTCTTCCATTGATTTCTCTATATATACTTGGGCTAATCAAATTGGAGTTTTGTTGCTCATGTGGAAAATGATAATAAAATACAAAGGCATAAATTTTATCTTTCCTTTGATTGCTTTTGAAATATAAGAGTAACACACAAGCATGACTTTATTAGTATTATTTTGGAATTATTCCAAAGTTCTTTTCTGATTATTTTCTATGTCTTTCATTAGGAGGGAAGGCTAATATCAATAAACTAGAAACCATTCTGGAAAATATGGAGATTAGTCTTACAGAAGAGGAACTTAAAAGTCTAATAGAAAACCTACCAGTTAATGGTGAGTTTTGGAGGTAGTAATGTGTCTTTTAGGGTGGTTATAACTATGGGCATAGGTAAGAAAAAGTTGTATTCTTTGGCACCAAAGCAATTGTTTTTAGAGTTTAGAGAAGAACTCAGTCCTAATATAAGAGTAAATAATTTTTCTCTATTTTTGTTAATCCAAATTCCTTAACTCCTTCACTGAAGATAAAATACTTAATCTAAAGTCATGAATACCATTATACTAATGATTAGACGGCATAATAAAAGTTGCAGTAGTTTATGAAAATGCACAATGCCATTTTTCTCAGTAAATAGTCATTTCTCATATAGTGCCATTCTTAACTCATCTTTCTTTTCACTTGACACACTTTTCTGGATCTCATAGACTCCCATGTTTTATAACTGTCCTCATGTGTTAAAGACTTATAAACCTATATCTTCATCCACATTTTTCTTCAGAGGAATTGAATATCTCTACTAGGACATTCCTCAGACACCCCAAAATCAATATGTTTAATTCCTCTCCTCACTGGCCAAGAGCATCAAGCCAATCTGACTTCAGCAGCAGTACAGGCAGAAGTGGGCAGACAGACTCAACCAGTGTCCCACACCTGCCTGCATCAGATGGGCACCTCTGCTAGCATCAGTGTTGCCAGTGGTTCTGTTATGTCTTGGCCTTCCATTCAGTGGTAGAAGACAGCCCAGGGCCACTATCTTTCAATCTTCTACCTAATGGCATAGGGTCACCCAGACTTAGCAGCTATTAGCCCTCCAGCCAGAAGCAGATGATCCAGGTAAGGATCTTCCATCCCTCCACCAAATGAGAAGGAAAACAAAGCCTGGAATCTTATGGCCCTCCACACAGTGGCAGAAGATGAACCAGGCCTGGAGTCTCCCAAACCTCTACCATGTGATAATCACCTGGAACCTATAACTCCTTGTCCTCTACTCAGTGGCAGAAAATGACCTAAATGGGTGCTCTCTCCCTCAATGCCTCCAGAAAGAAAAAATGAGAAGTCCACTAGCACTGGATGGGTAGAGAAATAGTCTTTGTCCAGAAGGTTTAGCATTCCTTACCCTCCATTTAATACACTTCCCTGAAAGCACATTCTGCCCTACAGGTGGTACCAGCAGGGATCCAACAGGAGCTCAGACAGAACCGGAAGAATAAATCAGGCCATAATAGCATTTCAGGGGCTCAGAAGACATAATTGTAATTAGAATAATAGCTCACAAAAAGTAGGCCAGAACTTACATGCTAAAGTTAAACAGGGCAAGTGCTTGCTAAGATAAAATATTTAAATAGGATCAAGAGTTTCATAACATAATATCTAAAATGTCCAGATACAATAAAAAATCAATTGTCCTACCAAGAACCAGGAAGAGCACAACTTGCATGAGAAAAGAAGGTTAACTGATGCCAATATGAAGATGAGTAAGATGTAAGAATTATCTGACAAGGTCTTGAAAGCAGTTGTCATGATAAAAGTTAAAGATTCTTTTGAAACAAATGAAAATTGAAAATTCTGACAATGCATTTGAAATTATAAAAAAGAACCAAATGGAAAAATATAACTGAGAAATCATGTAACTAAAAAAAATACAAACTTACTTGATGAGTTCAGTAGTAGAGTAGAAATGACAGAAGATAGAATCAGTGAACTTAGGACAAATCAATAAAGAAAAAATAGTTGCAAACCATATATTTGATAAGTGATTAATATTCAGAATATATAAAGAACTTTCACAATGCAACAACAAAAAGGCAAACAACCCAATTTTTAAAATGGCCAAAGGACTTCAACACCTATTTTTTCCAAGGAAGAAACACAAATGGCCAATAAGCACATGAAAACATGCTCAACATCATTAGCCACGAGGGAAATGCAAATCAAAACCACAGGATACCACTTCACACCAACAAGGATAGCTATTATTAATAAAAATATAAAATAACAAGTGTTGCAGAGGATGTGGAGAATTGGAACTCTAGTGCATTGTTGGTGGGAATGTAAACTGGTACAACCAGTGTAGAAAGCAATGTGGCAGTTCCTAAAAAAGTTAAATATAGAATTACCATATGACCCAGCAGTTCCACATCTAGGTGTATACTCAAAGAAAGTGAAAACAGGAGCTCCAACAGATACTTATAAACCAGTGTTCATAGTAGCACTATCACAATAGCAAAAAGTTGGAAAAAAAACCTGTGTCCATTAAAAATTTAATATGTAAACAAAATATGGGACATACACACAATAGAATGTTATTTATCCATAAGATGGAATGAAGTTTAGAGAAATGTTTCAACATGGATGAAACGTGAAAACATCATTATACTCAATGAAATAAGCAAGGCACATAACGATACATATGATGTCATGTATATGAAATATCTAAAAATAGCAAATTTTCAGAGACAGAAAGTAGATTAGAGATTACCAGGGCATGCAGGGAGGGGAGAAAGGTTTTGTTTTTTAATTAGAGTAGGTAGAGAATGTTTTATATAAAAAATAATTTTAAAAAGAGATGACAAAGTGAATTAAAATATAAAATAATAGGACCAAAATATATGCTGTCTGCAAGGAACTCACTTCAAACAAAACAATATAAGTAGTTGGAAAGTAAAAGTATGGAAAAAGATATATCATGCTAACATTAATTTAAACAAGAAGCAGGAGTGGCTATACTACACTACTATCAAATAAAGTATACTTTAGAGGAAAGAAAATTACTAGGAACAAGGAGGGGCCTTATATAATGATGAGTATCAATCTATCAAGAAGACGTATAGATCCTAGATGTGTCTGTACCAAATCAAAGACCTTAAAACATGAAACAAAAAGTGATAGAATTGGTAGGAGAAGTAGAGAAATCCACAATTATAATTGGGAACTTCATTACCACATTCTCAGTAATTGATAGAACTAGTAGACAAAATTAGCAAAGGCATAGGAGAATAATACAGTGCTATTAACTGACAGATCTAATTGTCATCTGTTATTGATAACAGCAGAATACACTGTTCTGTTTAAGTGCCCATTAAAATTCACAAACATAAGCTATTTCCTGAGTCATATAATAAATCTCAACAAATTTAAAATAATTGAAACTTTACAGTAAATTCTCTGTGTCTAAGAGAATCAAACTAGACATTAATAACAGAAAAACAAAAGGAAAATCATCAAACACTTGGAAATTATTTGTTACACTTCTAAACAGTCATGAGTCAAGAAGGAAGTCTTAAAGGAAATAAAAAAGACATAGAACATAATGAAAAGGAAAATACAACATATCCAAATCTGTGAGATGGAACTGGAGCAGTGCAGAGAGGAAAATTTATAACACTATATGTTTACATCAGATAATAACAAAGATCCTAAATAAATAATCCAAGTATCTACCTCCAGAAAGAGAAAAAGGCATGAAATCATCAACATGGTGATGTAAGACATCCCCTGGGAAATGCCTCTGCTCAGGAAAACTAATGAAAGGGCAAATCCCACTTGCTTGGAACTCTGGAGGATGATAGAAACAGAAGGACTCCACAAATGCCAAATTGAAAAAAAAGAAAACTCCCAAAAAGGTAGGAGATCTATGCTCCAGACACACCATTGCAGACCCCTTCCCCTCACTTGGTCTGGTGCAGGTAAAGAGTCACACTGAAGCAGCATGGTCCAAGTTCCCCCTGCCACAGATGCAGATCATAGAGCCACTCTCAGCAGCATGATATGACCCCACACATATCCAGGCACAGAGACCCAGGTTTGCAGGGTCCCAGGGTGGAACACGAGTGGCTGGCTAGCACTTACATAGAAAAAGGCCCCCAGGAATAAAAGACACCATGGTTTAACTGTTGTCAAGAGGTGCATACACTCAAACCCAGTCTCTGATTGCTGGATCACCTAAACAAACAAACAAAAAACCTGACCTTTTTGGATAGTCCCAATCTGGCTCACCAGGGTGGGATACCCTAATGGGAAAGGAATTACCTGGGGACAGAAAAGCCTAATGGAGAAAAGTGGGGGAAACTGAACTGCTGCAAGGCAGGATGGGTCCCAGAACAGAAAAGTTTAATAAAAAGAGGAATCAAGTGAGGGAGAGAAGAAAGGCAAATCATAGATGCTGGGGAGAAAATTCTACACAAGAACAAACTGAACAGATCATGATTCCAGGAGAAGGAATAGGGAAAAAGAAGCTTTCTCCTGGAGGTGAAACAATTGCTCATAAAAGGGCAATCTTAAAAGTTGTACTGCATATCTGGACCAGAATCAAGTGCAGAAGATGTGAGAAAATCTGAACAGTTAAACTTCCAGTATAAGTTCCAAATTCCAGTATAAGTTGGACCAAGTACAAAATAACAGGCTTAACACATAGCCTATCTACAATAAAACCTTAGGCAAGAGGGAGAAACTGACCTTCAGAGTTAGAACATCAAAATTGGATGCCTAGGAGAGGTGGGGCAGATGGTGGCATGGGGAGGTGTGGAATTTAGTTAGTACCCTAGAGCAACTAGTAAATTGCCAGGAACATCTAGTAAATATCTGGAACAACTGTTTGGGGGATATAGTTGACTGGACACACATCATACACCAGTCTGGAATGGGTGAAAGGACTGAGACCATTGCATAAAACTGTAAGTAAAGCCCCCCAAACTGTGGAGGTGGTGCCTCTTTCCCATCAGCATAGCAGGCTTAGTTGGAACACTCCCCTGTGGGAATAAGAAGCGGTCTCTGCTGGAAGCAAGGGGAGGTAATTCAACCAAGCTCCAATTGCAGTTTTAATTAACAAATTTGAACTACTTAATGTAAGCTATGAACACAGATAAACCTGGAGCCCTGAGATCTCTCCCAGCAGAGAGGAGGCAGGGCTGATGGAATAGATAGATAGATAGATAGATAGATAGATAGATAGATAAAAACAGAAGCTTTTGGAGGTGGCTGAGCTCAGTATATTGGAAAACATCTGTGTCCCAAGAAAGGGGCACATAGAACTGGGTACCAACTCTGGCTCTTGACTAGAGAAACTGTGGGGCTGGGGACTGGCTCTGAAAAGGGGATTTCTTTCCTTTTTCTTTTTTTCCTCTCAGTCTAAGTACTTCATTAGAGAAAGCCTCAGGTATTTTCAGTTGTCAGTGCTGAACTCCACAAGGGTGGAGTTAAGATAATCAGAGAGACAAAAGAAGTCAAGTGAAGGAGATAATTCCCTAAAGGGCATATTATCCCTAAGAAAAGGGAGGCAGGGCCTAGCTCAATTGGCTGCCCTCCCTCAGAGAATTCAGACTCCAGGGCCTGGGGAAAAGAAAAAACAACAGAAACAACTTAAGCTTGGCTTCTAACCACCTTTGTCCTGAGCAGTAACAGGGTCTGCTGAGAATTAAAGGCCCTGCAACTCTTTACACCAGTGGGGAGCTACAGGCTGACAAGCACCACATGCTGGGAAGGATAGGAAAAGCACAGTCTAGAGGCATCACAGAAAGTCTGACAATCTCCTGAGGCTCATCCTCAGGGAAACTTGATACTGATTACATTTTCCTCCTGAGATCTGGGCCCATCTGGTCTGGGAAAATCTGATTGGGGTAATGAAGGAAACCAGATGCCTAGACAAGAAAAAATTATGAGTCACACCAGGAAAAACAAATATATGGCCTAGTCAAAGGAGCAGACTTCCACTTCAGATGAGATACAGGAGTTGAAAAAACTAAGGATATTCAAACAAATATGCTAAAGCAAATCAATGAGCTGAATGAAAATGTGGCAAAAGAGATGAAGGATATAAAGAAAGCACTGAGTGACAATAAAAAAAGAAGTCATAAGCTTGAAAAACAAAATGGCAGAACTTATAGGAATGAAAGTCACAGTAGAAAAGATGAAAAACACAATGGAGAGATACAACAGCAGATTTGAAGAGGTAGAAGAAAGGATTCATGAACTAGAGTACAGGACATCTGAAATCCTACACACAAAAGAACAGATAGGGTAAAGAATGGAAAATATGAGCAACATCTCAGGGAAATTAATGACAACATGAAGCTTATGAATATATACGTCATGGGTGTCCCAGAAGAAGAATAAAAGAGAAAAGGGGAAGAAACAATAATGGAGTAAATAATCACTGAAAATTTTCCATCTCTTATGAAAGACATAAAATTACAGATCCAAGAAGTGCAGCATACCCCAAACAGAATACATCCAAATAGACCTACTCCAAGACACATAATAATCAGATTATCAAATGTCAAAGACAAAGAGAATTCTAAGGGCAGTAAGAGAAAATCAATCCATCACATACAGGGGAAGCTCGGTAACACTATGTGCAGAATTCTCAGTAGAAACCATGGAGGTGAGAAGGCACTGGTGTGATATCTGTATAAGATAGTGAAAGAGAAAAACTGCCAACCAGTAATTCTATATCTGACAAAAGTGTCCTTCAACAATGAGGGAGATTTTAATATTTTCAGACAAACATATACTGAGAGAATTTGTGAACAAGTTACCTGCACTACAGGCAGATTGGAGAAGACACGAGAGAGAGGTTTGGAAGGCACCAGAAGGAAAGATAGAAGATAAATACTGGGACTGTATAACTTAGTGAAACCTAGAGTGGTCTATGATGGTGATTAAATGTACAAATAGAATGTTTTTACATGAGGGAGAACAAATGACTATCAACATTGCAAGGTGTTGAATGGATGATATAGGGGAAAAATATAATCTATGCAAACTAGAGTCTATAGTTAACAGTAACTCTGTAATATGTTTCCACTAATTGTAACAAAGGCAATATACCAAAGCTAAATGTCTATAAGAGGGGGATATAAAGGAGTGGTATGAGATTCTTGTTGTATGACCATTTTATTTTATTTTATTTTATTTTTTCTTCTTTTTTTATTCCTAATTTTTTCTCATCTTCCTCTTTCTTTGTGGTAGAAATGGAAATGTTCTCATATAGACTGTGGTGGTGAATGCATAGCCATGTGATTGTACCAGGAATCATTGATTGTTTAAATAGGATGAATTGTATGGTATGAATAAAACTGTTTAAAAAATAAACAGAGGGATACAAGTGCTGGAGAAAATGTGGAGAGAGGGATGTACCTATTGCCTATTGGTAGGGAAGTAGAATGGTTCAGCCCATCTGGAGGGCAGTGTGGTGATGCCACAGAAAGCTAAGTATGTGGTTGCCATATGGTCCTGCAACCCTGTTATTTGGTGTATACTTGGAGGAACTGTCAGCAGGGACACAAGTGGACATTTGCATACTGGTGTTTTTGGCAGCAGTATTCATGATTCCCAATGGATGGAGGTGGCCTAAGGGTACACTGATTGATAAACAGAATGGTGAATTGTGGTGTATATGTACAAGGGAATATTGAGCATTGGCTAGAAGGAATGAAATTGTGAGGTGTGCAATTAGGTGAATGGACCTTGAAGACAGTATGTTGAGTGAAATAAGCCAGAAACAAAAAGACAAACATTATAATGCCTCACTAATATGGACTAACTATACTGTTCAAACTTTGAGAATTGAATCTGGGAGCAGGGGTTATCAGGGGAAGGCTTATTGTAAAGGTTCCTAGACTGTAAGCTCTTACAGCAGTCACATCTATTCATGAATTCTAATGGTTATTTTTAAATTCTGAGGTGCTGAGCTGTTTTTGTGCAACATGGTCATTCCCTGGAGCTTTGGGGGTCTATCTGGCACCTGGGACTTAGCGCCAGAGTTCAGCAGCCCTGAGTGTTGTCATTGCTCCATGAAGTAACTTAAAGAGGCTGATCAGACTTCCTTTAGAGATATGAACAAATGGACTTGGATGAGGCTTGGGTATATCAGATCAAAGGGTAGAGGATGATATTGACTGTGTTTTAAAACTTTAGCTTCTGTGTGGGACCAAAGGAAGAGATGTTTATTTGGTGCAAAATCTATATTTTCTGTAGCACACTATAAAATTTAATTTGTATGGTTAGTTTACTCAAATACCATAATTACGTGGAACCTTGAATAGGGAGTGAGATCAGGTTGGTTTGCATGGGTTAGCATGAAGGTCCAATACATCCCAGAGTAATTTGGGCAGAGAATAAAAAGTATTTGCAAAGCCCTCTTGAGGGACTGAAGGAAAATGTGGAAATATTAATTTACCCACTTGGGGAATTCCTGATATTCTCACAAGCATTGGGGACTACCACTTTAGTAGACCAAGCCCTCAATACTGGGTCTTGCCCTAATGAAGCTTGTTACCGCAAAGGAGAGGCTAAGCCTATTTTCAAAATTCAATTTCATTGAGATATATTCACATTCCATACAATCATCCACAGTGTGCAATAAGTTGTTCACAGTACCATTATATAGTTGTGCATTCATCACCAAAATCAATTTTTGAACATTTTCATTACCACACCAAAAAAGAATAAGAATAAAAATTAAAGTAAAAAAGAACACCCAAAACATTCCATCTCTTCCATCCCTCCCTATTATTCATTTACTTTTTGTCCCCATTTTTCTACTTATCTGTCCATACACTGGATAAAGGGAGTGGGAGCCACAAGGTTTTCACAATCACATGGTCACTAAGTGTAAGCTATATAATTATACAATCATCTTCAAGAATCAAGGCTACTTGCTTGCAGTTCTACAGTTTCAGGTATTTCCTTCTAGCTATTCCAATACACTAAAAACTGAAAAGGAATAGCTATATAATGCATAAGAGTCACTGCCAGAATGACCTCTCAACTCTATCTGAAATCTCTCAGCAATGGAAATTTTATTTCATTTCTCTTCCGCCTTTTTGTCCAAGAAGGCTTTCTCAATCCCATGATGTCAGGGCCAATCTCATCCCCCAGAGTCATGTCCCATGTTGCCAGGGAGATTTATGCCCCTGGGAGTCATGTCTCACATAGGGGGAGTGCAGTAACTTTATCAGTAGAGTTGTAAGCCTATTTTTAATTGTGCCTAAGAGTCACTCCCAGAGAATCTCTTTTGTTGCTCAGATGTGGCCTCTCTCTCTAAGCCAACTCGGTAGGTGGACTTTTGCTGTACACTTTGGATGATTGTGTGGTATGTGAATATATTTCAATAAAATTGTATTTTTAATAAAATCAGATGCCTAGACACCAACAAAAATTGCAAGCTATACTAAGAAACAGGGAAATATGGCTCACTCTAGGCAACAAATTAAAACTTCAGAGAAGACACAGACTTTGGACCAACTAATCAGAGGTATTCAATCAAATCTCTTAAACGAATTCAATGAGATGAAGGATGATATGGATAAAAATAAACTAATGGTGACAGAGAGCCAAACAATATTAAGAAGACAATGTGTGAGCAAAAATGAAGAATTAGAAAGTTTGAAAGGGAACATAGAAATTATAGGGATGAAAGGCAAAACACTAGAGATTTATAATACTCTAGAGGCATACAATAGATTTGAAGTACAATACAGATTTGAACAGGGATAATAAAGAATCAGTGAACTAGAAGACAGCACAATCAAAATCATGTAGTTAGAAGAACAGATGGAGAAAATGATAGAAAAACCTGAGCAGTGACTAAGGGAAGTGAGTAATAGCATGAAGCATACCAACATAAGGGGCAGAAAGAATATTTGAGGAAATAATGGTTGATAATTTCCAAGCTCATATGAAAGACATAAATAGACATTTCCAAGAATCACAATGTATTCCAAAAGAATAAGCCCTAATAGATCCCTCCAAGACACATAACTAATCAGAATGTCAGATGCCAAAGGTAAAGAGAGAATTCTGAAACAGCAATAGAAAAGTGATTTCTCATATACCAGGGATCCTCAATAAGATTAAGTCCCAATTTGTCCTCAGAAACCATGGAAGTGAGAAGGCAGGACTCTAATATATCTAAGATATTGAAAGAAAAGAACTGACAGACCAAAATTCTTTATCTGGCAAAATTGTCCTCCAGAAATTAGAGAGAGATTAAAACATTCACAGATATGCATAAACTGAGAGAGTTCATCACCCAAATACCTGCCCTAAAAGAACTGCTAAAGGGTTGAAAGAATTGCTTTAGGTTGAAAGGAAAAGAAGAGGAGTGCATGACTTGGAGTACTGTGAAGAAGTGAAGATCTTCAGAGAAGGCAACTAAAAGGGTAAATGCAAAACCCCATAGTTCTTTATCCTCAATATTTAACTCTAATCTTTAATTCCCGTAAGAGGAATTGAATAAGAGCTAGTCATATTTCCTGATAATGGACACTAAATATGAAGAGATAATATGGGACAAAAACAACATAAATTGGGGAAATGGAGGGATATGGGAGCAGAGAACATGTATGCTGTTGAAGGTAAGTTGGTATCTTTTAAAATAAGTAGGTTATAGACATAGTTGTGTAATACAAACTGCAGGGTAACCATAAAGAAAATATTATTAAAATATATGGAAATGAGAAAGGGATCAACCAGATATATCACAAAAATCAGCTATACAGAAAAGAAGCCTGCAATAAAGGAAAATAGAGACAAAAAAGATATGACATATAAAAACCAAAGAACAAAATGGCTGAAGTAAGTACTGCCTTTATATTAATAACAATGGATGTTAATGGGTTAAACTCCCCAATCAAAAGACACAGATTGGCAGTTTGGATAGAAAACATGTTCTAACTATATGTTGTTCACAAGAGACTCATGTTAGAAACAAAGACACAAGCAAATTGAAAGTGAAAGGAAGGAAAAAGATAATATATGCACATAGTAACCAGAAGAGAGCTGTGGTAGCTATTCTGATATCAGAAAAAATAGTCTTTAAATCAATAGTTGGTACAAGAAAGAAAGAAGTACACTATATCAATCAACAAGGAAGAAATAACATTCATAAATATTATGCACCTAACCACAGAGCCCCAAAATACATAAGGCAAACATGGCAAAACTTAAGGGAGAAATAGACACGTCTACGATAATAGTTGGAGACTTCAATAACCACTCTTATCAATAGATAGAACATCCAGACAGAAGTTGAGTAAAGAAACAGAACTTGAATAATATGATAAATGAACTAGACATAACAGACTGATACAGAACATCACACCCCAAACATCAGTATATACATTCTTCTCAAGTGTACCTGGATTGTTCTCCAAAATAGACCTCATATTGGGTCACAGAACAAGCCCCAGTAATTTAAAAAGGTTGAAATCGTACAAAGAATTTTCCCTGACCATAATGGAATGTAGCTGGAAATCAATAACAGAGAACTGGAAAATCCACAAATATATGGAAGTTAAGCAGCAGTATTAAACAATTAATGGGTCAAAGAAGAATTCATAAGGAAAATCTGTGAATATCTTGAGGAAAATGAAAATGAGGGCAGAAAATATCAAAAATTATGGGGTGAAGGCAGTGCAGAGAGGGAAATGTATCACCTTAAAATCTTGTATTAAAAAAGAAAAAAGAGCCAAAATCAAAGGCCAAACTGCACACCTAGAGGAACTAGAAAAATAGCAAACTAAATCCAAAGCAAGCAGAAGGAAAGATGTAACAATAATTAGAGCAGAAATAAATGAAACAGAAAATAAAACAATAATGGAGAATATTAACAAAAACTAAAAGTTGGTTCTTTGAAAAGATCACTAAAATTGACAAACTTTTACCTAGACTAATAAAGATAAAAAGATAGAGGATACAAATAAAATCAGAAATGAAAAAGGGCATTACTACTGATCACACAGAAAGTTTTTAATTTTGATGGGGTTCCATTTATCTATTTTTTCTTTTGTTGCTTGTGCTTTGGGTTTAAAGTCTAAGAAACCATTGCCTAACACAAGGTCCTGAACATGCTTCCCTACATTTTCTTCTAGGAGATTGATAGTTCTACCGCTTACATTTTGTTCTTTGAATCATTTTGAGTTGATTTTTGAATATGGTGTGAGATAGGTGTCTTCCTCTTTTTTTGAAATGGATATCCAGTTTTCTCAGCACCGTTAGTTGAAGAGACTATTCTTTCCCAATTGAGTGGTCTTTGCCACCTTGTTAAAAATCAATTGGCTGTTATTGTGAGGGTTATTTTCTGAGCTCTCAATTCTGTTACATTTGTCTATATGTTCTTGTGCCAGTACCATGTTGTTTTGATTACTGTGGTTTTGTAATACATTTTAAGATATGGAAAATGTGAATCCTCCAGCTTCATTCTTTTGCAAGTTAGCTATAGCTCTTCTGGGTTCCTTACTTTTCTATATAATTTTGATGATTGGCTTTTCCATATCTGCAAAGAAAGTTGTTTGAATTTTGATTGGGATTGAAGTGAATCTGTAAATTGCTTTGGATGTTACTAACACTATTTAGTTTCCTAGTTCATGAACACAGAATATCATTCCATTTATTTAGGTCTTCTTGGATTTTTTTTTAGGAATATTTTGTAGTTTTCTGTATACAGATCTATCACATCCTTGGTTAGATTTATTCTTAGATATTTTACTCTTTTAGTTGCTATTGTGAATGGAATTCTTTTCTTGATTTCTAGTTCCCATTGTTTGTGTATGGAAACACTACTGGTTATGGGGTGTTCATCCTGTACCCCACCACTTTGCTGAATTCATTTATTAGCTCAAGTTTTGCTTTGTTTTGTTTTTCCCCAGGATTTTCTCTATATTGTGTCATATCATCTGCAAATAGGGAATGTTTTACGTCTTCCATTTCAATTTGGATGCCTTTTATTATTATTTTTTCTTTCCTAATTGCTCTAAAAAGAACTTCCAGTATAATTTTGAATACCAGTGGTGAAAGTGGGCATCCTTGTCTTGTTCCTGATCTTAGAGGGAAACTTTGTCAATCACCATTAAGTAGGTTGTTAGCTGTGGGATTTCCATATATGACCTTTATCATGTTGAGGACATGTCCTTCCATTCCTAATGTTCTAAGTGTTTTTATCAGGAAGGGTGCTGCATTTTGTCAAATGAGTTTTCTGCATCAATTGAGATGATCATGTGGTCCTTTTCCTTCATTCTGGTAATGTAATATATTACATTAATGATTTTCTTTTGTTGACCAGACCTTGCATACTGGGATTAAAACCCACTTATCATGGTGTATTAACTCTTTTTATGTGCAGTTGAATTCAGTTTGCTAGTATTTTGTTGAGGACTTTTGCATCAATTTTCATAAGAGATATTGGTCTATAGAGTTCTTTTCTTGTGGTATCTTCATGTGACTTTGGGACGAGGGTGATTTGGCCTCATAGTATAAGTTAGGGAGTGTTTCTTCTTAAATTTTTTAGAAGAGTTTGTGCAGAATTGGAGTTTTCTTCTTGGAATGTTTGGTAGAATTCACCTGTAAAGCCATCTGATCCTGGACTTTTCTTTTTTAGGAGATTTTTGATGACTGATTCAATCTGTTTGCTACAATTGGTTTGTTGAAATCTTCTATTTCTTCTCACATTCAATGTGGGAAAGTTATGTGTTTCTGGGAATTTGTCCATTTCATCTAGGTTGTCTAATTTATTAGCATGCAATTGTTCATAGTTTCCTCTTATAGCACTTTTTATGTCAGTGGGGTCAGTAATAATGTCCCCCTTTTCATTTCTGGTTTTTGTTATTTGTATCCTCTTTTTTTTTTTTCTTTGCCACTCTAGCTAAAGGTTTGTTGATTTTATTGATCTTTTCAAAGAAACAACTTCTGGATTTTTTGATTCTATGTTTTTCTTGTTTTCTGATCTTTGTTATTTCCCTCCTTCTGCTCACTTTGGGTTTAGTTTGCGCTTCTTTTTCTAGTTCTTCCAGTTTTGAAGTTAGGTCTCTGATTTGAAGTCTCTCTTTTTTTTTAATGTAAGCATGTTGGGCTATCAATTTCCTTCTCAGCAGTGCCTTCACTACATCCCATAAATTCTGGTATGTTGTATTTTCATTTGCCTCAAGATATTTCTTAATTTCACCTCAAGATATTTTCCCAATTTTACTTCTGAATTCCTCTTTAACCTGTTAGTTTTTAAGTGTATGTTATTTAATTTCCACATATTTGAGAATTGTTCATTTCTCTCTGTGTTATTGATTTCTAGCTTCATTCCATAATGGCTGGAAAATATAAATTGTATGATTTCAATATTTTTGAATTTATTGTTATTTGCTTTGTGGCCCAACATACGGTCTATCCTGGAGAATTATCCAGGTACACTTGGGAAGAGTGGGTATTCAGTTTTCTATATGTTTTCTGCAATGTTTTATGTATGTTAGTTAGGTATAACTGGTTGAGTGTATCATTCAAATCCTGTACAGTTATCCCTTCCTCATTGCAACTTTCCCCATTGTAGTTTCAATATATTGCAGATTGGCATAAGAAATTAAATGAGAATTTTTGGGGAGATTTTCAGAAGCCACAGATGACACACAAAGGCCAGCATATGATACACAGGCTAGAAGTATTTAGGATTGCATTCAGCAGACTCTAGCATCATATAAAAAAATGATTCCCTAAAGGAAAATGAAGGTGAAGGGTCTATCCTTACAGATTTTCAGACCAGCAAAGGCAGTTTGAAAAATTTAATTAAAGGTTTAGCCTATGCAATGTAAAAGTAACAGAAGAGGCAGCATCTCCTGATCAAGAAGCAGCTAGGGGTTTTCATGAAACCCTGCAAAAACCATTTTATGTGGATTTTCCAGATCATGGGTTCTCCACACCTGTAACGCCCATGATGTGGAAGGGATAACTGTACTTCATTATTGATTTCCTGACTGGATGTTCTTATACACTATTTGAGAGTTGTGTGTTAAAGTCTCTGACTACTAATGTAAAACAGTCAATGTCTCCTTTTAAATCTGTCAGTATTTACTTCATATATTTTGGGGCTCTGATGTTAGGTGCTGTGTATTTATAATTGTTACATCTTCCTGTAGAATTGTCTACTTTATCAAGATATAATCTCCCTCATGACTGTTTTTGACATATCTATTTTATCTGTTACTAGTATAGATACCCCAGCTCTTTTTTGGTTACTATTTGCATGGTATGTATTTTCTCCATTCTTTCATTCTCAATCTACTGTATCTTTGACTGTAAGGAGAGTCTCTTGTAGACAACGTATAGTTGGATGATGCTTTTTTATTCATTCTGCCGATCTCTGTGTTTTGACTGCAGAGTTCAATCCATTTACATTTAGAATCACTACTAATTATAGGACTTTCTTATGTCATTTTGCTATTTAGCCTTTGTAAATCTTATTCCTTTTTCATATCTCCCTTCCATAAAAGCCTACTTTTATATTTATTTTTTTTATTTTATTTTGTAGTATATCAAATGCCTTTTCATTTCTATCTGGATGTATTTTTTATCTGTTTTCCTTATGGTTACCATGGGGTTAAAATTTAACACCCTGAATAAATAACAATCCTTTATGGTTTGATACCAACTTAACTTTAGTAGCATGCACATATACTTTTCCTATACTCTTCTGTTCACCACCATTTTTTGTACTTGTTACCACTTATATCTTTGCACACTGTATGTCCATAAACCAAGATTTATCATTACTTTTCATTTGTTTGCATTTTACCACCCATAGGAGATAAGAAGTGGAGGTACATAACAAAAGAAAAAAAAAACAATAAAATACTGGAATTTAAAATTACCCAAATGGTTACCGTTACTGCAGGTTTTTATTTACATAGCTTGAGCCACTGTCTAGTTTCCCTTTATTTCACTGTGAAGAATTCCCTTTAGCATTGTCTGTAGGGTAGGTCTGACGGTGATGAACTCCCTTAGCTTTTGTTTATCTGAGAATGTCATAATTTCTCCTTCATTTTTTATTCAATTTTACTGAGCTATATTGATATACCATACTATCATCCAAAGTGTATAATCAATTGTTCACAGTACCATTATAGTTGTGCATTCATCACCACAATTTTTTAACATTTTCATTACTCCAAAGAAAGAATAAAAATAAAAATAAAAGAACATCCAAACATCCCATCCCCTGTCCCTCCCAATGATTAATTTACTTTTTATCCCCATTTTTCTACTCATCTGTCCATACACTGGGTAAAGGGAGTGTGAGCCACAACGTTTTTCACAATTGCACTGTCACTCTATGTAAGTTATATAGTTATATGATCATCTTCAAGAATCAAGGATACTGGGTTGCAGATCAACAGTTTCAGGTATTTCTTCTAGCTATTCCAATACACTAAAAACTGCAAAGCAATGTCTACATAACACATAAGAATAACCTCCAGAATAACCTCTCTACTCCATTTGAAATCTCTCAGCCACCAAAACTTTATTTTATTTAATTTCTTTTCCCCCTTTTGGTCAAGAAGACTTTCTCAATCCCCAAATGCTGGGTCCAGCCTAATCCCCAGGGGTCATGTCCCACATTGCTAGGGATGTTTACACCCCTCGGAGTCATGTCCCATGTAGGTGGAAGGGCGGTGAGTTTAACTGCAGAGGTGGCTTAAAGAGAGAGGACACATCTGAGCAACAAACATGATTGACTGGGTGAGACACATAGTCACAATTATAAGTAGACTTAGCCTGTCCTTTACAGTAACAAGCTTCATAAGGGCAAGCCGTAAGATCAAGGACTTGGCCTACTAAACTGGTAGTCCCCAATGCTTGCAAGAATATCAGGAGTTGCCCCTGTGGGGAAGCTTAATATGTCCACATTTTCCCCCAGTCCTTCAGTGGGTTTTGCTAGTAGTTTTTATTCTCTGCCCAAATTACTCTGGGATGTATCAGTGTTTATCTTTCACCTGTACAAACCAACCAGATCTCACTCCCTATTCAAGGTTCTGTATAACTACAATGTTTGAATAAACTGACCATACAAGTTAAATTATATAGCATGCTACATAAAATATAGATTTTGAACCAAATAAACATCTCTTCCTTTGGTCTCACACAGAAGGTGAAGTTTTAAAACACTGTCAGTATCATCCTTTACCCTTTAGTCTGATTTACCTTAGTCGTAACTAGATTACCTTCATTCAAATCTCTAATTGAAGTCTGAACTATTTTTCAGAACCAAGTCCATTTCATTCATATCTCTAAATGAAGTCTGATTCTTTTTCAGCTTCTTTAACAGTTGCTATATGGGGAAATGCTGACATTAATAGCTGTCCAACACTGGCTCTGAGTCTCAGGTGTCAACAGATACCCAAAGTTTTAGGGACTGACCAGGTTATACACAAACAGCTCAGTATCTCAGAATTTAGAAATAACCATTACAACTCATGAACAGATGTAATGCTGTAAGAGTGTACAATCTGGGAACCTTTACCATAAGCCTTCCCCTGATAACCTGTGCTTTCAGATTCAATTCTCAGAGTTCCTACATTATAGTTAGTCCACATTAGTGAGTTGTTATAATGTTTGTCTTTTCATTTCTGGTTTATTTCACTCAACATACTGTCCTCAAGTTCCATTCACCTAATTGCATACTTCACAACTTTATTCCTACCTGTAGCTGCTGAATATTTCATTGTATGTGTACACCACAGTTTGTCATTCCATTCATCAGTCGATATACCCTTAGGCACCTCCGTCCATTGTGAATTGTGAATACTCCCATCATAAGCATCAGTGTGCAAATGTCCATTCATGTCCCTGCTCTCAGTTATTCCAAGTATATACTGAATAATGGGATTGCAGGACCATATGGCAACCCCACACTTAGCTTCTTGTGGCACTACCACACTGCCCTCCAGATGGACTGCACCATTTTACTCCCCCACCAACAGTGATTTGGTAATTCCCTCTCTCCACATTTTCACCCAGTGTCTTCTTTTTTTAATTCATTTTTATTGAGATATATTCACATACCATGCAGTCATACAAAACAAAGCATACATTCAATTGTTTACAGTACCCTTATATAGTTGTTCATTCATCACCAAAATTAATTTTTGACATTTTCATTACCACACACACAAAAATAATAAGAATAAAAACCAAATTGAAAAAGAACAACCAAAGTAAAAACGAACACTGGGTGCCTTCCTTTTTTTTTTTTTTTTTTCTTTTTTCTCCCCCCCAATTTTCTACTCCTCCATCCATAAACTGGACAAAGGGGATTGTGGTCTATATGGCTTTCCCAATCACATTGTCACCCCTCATATATTACATTTTTATACAATCATCTACAAGATTCATGGGTTCTGGGTTGTAGTTTGATAGTTTCAGGTATTTACTGCTAGCTACTCCAATTCATTAGAACCTAAAAAGGCTTGTCTATATTGTGCTTAATAGTGCCCACCAGAATGACCTCTTGGCTCCTTTTGGAATCTCTCTGCCACTGAAGCTTATTTCATTTCCTTTCACGTCCCCCTTTTGGTCAAGAAAAAGTTCTCCATCCCACGATGCTGGGTCTAGATTCCTCCCTGGGAGGCATATTCCGCGTTGCCAGGGAGATTCACTCCCCTGGGTATCAGATCCCATGTAGTGGGGAGGGCAGTGATTTCACCTGCTAAGTTGGCTTAGCTAGAGAGAGAGGGCCACATCTGAGCAACAAAGAGGCATTTGGGAGGAGGCTCTTAGGCACAATTATAGGGAGGCCTAGCCTCTCCTTTGCAGCAACAGTCTTGCCAAAGGCAAGTCCCGTGGTAGAGGGCTCAGCCCATCAAACCACCAGTCCCCTATGTCTGTGAGCACATCAGCAACCATCGAGGTGGGGAAGCCTAACACTCCTGCATTCTCCACCCCCTCCTCAAGGGGGCTCTGCATATTTTTTTCATTTTTTTTAATTAACTTTTTTTAAAATTAACTAAATAAAAAAAAATTTTTTTAAAATATACAATAAAGAAACGTTTCAAACAAACCATAACAAGGGAGTAAGAAAAAGACAACTAACCTAAAATAACTACTTTACTTCCAACATGTTCCTACTCTACCCCAAGAAAATAACCTAATATAGCAACATTTTTGTGAACTTGTTCCTACCATACCCATCAGAAATTAACAAACCATACTTATTCCTGGGCATTCCCAGAATGTTAAATTTACCCACTATAGCTTATCTGTTCTTACTGGGTTATCGTTCCCCCTTCATTAATTGCTCTCTATTGCTAGTTCCCCTACATTCTACATTATAAACCATTTATTTTAAGAGTGTGTTGTTTAACCCCCAGGTGCTTGTGAATTTCCTAAGTCTCTGATGGTGATTGACTTCTGATTGTATTCCATTGTGGTCAGAGAATGTGCTTTGAATAATTTCATTTTTTTTTTTAATTTATTGAGGCTTGTTTTATGTCCCAGCATATGGTCTATTCCGGAGAAAGTTCCATGATCACTAGAGAAGAATGTGCATCCTGGTGATTTGGGATGCAATGTTCTATATATGTTTGTTAAATCAAATTCATTTATCAGATTGTTTAGGTTTTCAGTTTCCTTGTTGGTCTTCTGTCTGGTTGATCTATCTATAGGAGAGAGTGATGTGTGTTGAAGTCTTCCACAATTATTGTGGAAACATCCATTGCTACCTTTAGTTTTGCCAGTGTTTGTCTCATGTATTTTGTGGCACCATGATTGGGTGCATAAACATTTATGATTCTTATTTCTTCTTGTTGAATTGCCCCTTTTATTAGCATGTAGTGGCCTTCTTTGTCTCTCATAACATCCTTGCATTTAAAGTCTATTTAATCTGAGATTAATATTGCTACTCCTGTTTTCTTTTGGCTGTAGCTTGCATGAAATATTTTTTCCGTCCTTTCACTTTCAATTTCTTTGTGTCCCTGTGTCTAAGATGAGTCTCTTGCATGCAACATATTGATGGTTCATATTTTTTGATCCATTCTGCCAATCTATATCTTTTTATTGGGGAGTTTAATCCATTTACATTCAACATTATTACTATGAAGGTGTTTCTTGAATCAGCCATCCTATCCTTTGGTTTCTTTGTCAGATAAGTTTTTCCCCTGTCTCTCTTATTGTCTTTTAATGAACCAATATTGAATCTCTCTAGTACTGAACCTTTCTCTCTATGTCTCTCTCCTTTCTTTGTTTCTCCGTTGGTAGGGCTCCCTTTAGTATTTGAAGTAGGACAGGTCTTTTATTAGCAAAATCTCTCAGCATTTGTTTGTCTGTGAAAATTTAAGCTCTCCCTCAAATTTGAAGGAGAGCTTTGCTGGATTTCTTGGTTGGAAATTTTCCTCTCTGAGAATTTTAAATATGTCATGCCACTGCCTTCTGGCCTCCAAGGTGGCCACAGAGTAGTCACTACTTAGTCTTATTTTGTTTCCTTTGTATATGGTGAACTGCTTTTCTCTTGCCGCTTCCAGAACTTGCTTCTTCTCTTCAGTATTTGACAGTGTGATCAGAATATGTCTCGGAGTGGGTTTATTTGGATTTATTCAATTTGGAGTTCGCTGGGCATTTATGCTTTGTGTATTTATATTGCATAGAAGGTTGTGGAAGTTTTCCCCAACAGTTTCTTTGAATACTCTTTCTAGACCTTTACCCTTCTCTTCCCCTTCTGGGACACCAATGAGTCTTATATGTGGATGTTTTATTTTATCTATCATATCCCTGAGATTCATTTCTATTTTTTCAATTTTTTCCCCTTCTTTCTTTTGTTCTTTCATTTCCCATTCTGTGGTCCTCGAGTTTGCTGATTTGTTGTTCAGCTTCCTCTAGTCTTGTACTATGAGTATCCAGAATCTTTTTAATTTGGTCATTTATTTTATTTCCTTAAGATCATCTATTTTTTAATTTAGTTTTGCAATCTCTTCTTTATGCTCTTCTAGGGCCTTCTTCATGTCCTTTATATCCTGTGCCATGCTCTTGTTGTTTGTCTTTAGTTCTTTGATTAATTGCTCCAAGTACTGTGTCTCCTCTGATCTTCTGATTTGGGTGTTTGGGTTTGGGTTATCCATATCATCTGGTTTTATCATATGCTTTAAAATTTTCTGTTGTTTTTTGGCCTCTTGGCATTCGCTTTACTTGATAGGGTTCTTTTAGGATATGTAGGATTATTCAAAATCTAATCTCTGATTTGTCAGATCTACAGCTTGGTGGCATACGCTTTGTCTAACTAACCAACAGATGGTCTCTTCCTAGCTTCTGGTCATTCGCCAGCAAACCTTGACATTCCTTGGCTTGCCCCGCTGCAACACTTTACTTTCTGCCTCTATTGTCACATGATCTTCTTTCTGTGTCTGGTCTTTTCTCCCTTCTTAAAATACACCAGTCATATTGGATTAAGGGCCACCCTTTTCCAGTATGGCATCTTTTTGTTTTTTGTTTTTTGTTAAACAATACAAATTTATGTTTTCACAGTTTTGAAGGCTAGAACTGTAAAACAAAGGCATTGGCAGGGCAATGCTTTCTCTGAACTCTGTAGCATTCTGGTGGTAGCTTGCCAGCAATCCATAATTCAATTTCCTGTCTCCATATATGGCCATCTTCTTCCTTCTGTCTCCTTAGAATGACATCATTTCAACTTAACTAATTCAGTCTCCAATGACCCTATTTCCAATTAAGATCACATTCACAGTATTGGGCTTTAGGACTTCAATGTATCTTTTCAGGGAACACAATTCAACCCATAACACTTAGCATGTGTCCTTTCACTTATTGGACAGGCCTTACATATCTGATGAAAGAATCAGTGAGTGGAGGGACTTACCCAAAAGACTAAGAAAGAAGTAGCTGTATCTGGTTGGAAGGTGTAGAAATTCATTAACAATTGCCTAGAATAAATACTCACTCTCTGATTTCAAGCCAAGCAATATACCCCGAGAAAACCTGAAATGACTAGAAATAAATCAAATCAAATTAAACTAAATCAAAACAAATGAGAGCAACTAGGACTGTTTCCCAGTCATCTTCACTTACTTAACCCATTCCCATGTAATAAGTCCAAAGCAGCATTGCAAGAAATAGTTTTGGCTTGTTCCCATTTAAGAACCCTTAATTCTTAAAGAATGCTATAACTGGTCACAATCTAGACAGTGTTAATTCCACAGTGGGGAATCTAGTACATATACAGAATACAGATTCAGGCTTTGACTTCGTTCCTTCTGTTGCACTCTCTCAGATTCTGTCATTTCTCCATTCCAGCTTCATGTCCATCAAGTCCTAGTCACTGGGTGTTAGATCTATTTACACTATTATTTATCTGTAGGCATACCTTGGAGATATTTTGGGTTCGTTTCCAGACCACCATCTCAATAAAGTGAATTTTTGGTTTCCCAGTGCATATAAAAGTTATGCTTAAACTATACTGTAGTTTATTAAGTGTGCGATAGCATTATGCCTAAAAAACAATGTACATACCTTAATTAAAAATACTTTCTGGCTAAAAAATGCTAACCATTATCTGAGCTTTCAGTGAGTCATAATCTTTTTACTGGTCGAGGGTCCTGCCTCTACACTGATGGCTGCTGACTGATCAAGGTGGTTGCTGAAGGTTGGGGTGGCTGTGGAAATTTCTTAAAATAAGACAATGATGAAATTTTGCTGCATGTACTTTTCCTTTCAGGAAACTTTTCTCTGTAAAATGTGATACTGTTTGATAGCATTTTACCCCCAATAGAACTTCTTTCAAAATGGGGTCAGTCTTCTCAAACTCTGCCACTGCTTTATCAACTAAGTTTATGTAATAATCTGAATCATTTTTTGTTATTTCAACAATGTTCACAGCACCTTCACCAGGAGTAGATTCCATCTCAAGAAATCACTTTCTTTGCTCATCCATCAGAAGCATCTGCTCATCTGTCCAAGTTTTATCATGAGATTGCAGAAATTCTGGCACATCTTCAGGCTCCACTTCTAATTATAGTTCACTTTCTATTTGTATCACATCTGCAGTTACTTTCTCCCCTGAAGTCTTGAACCCCTCAAAGTCATGTGTGAAGGTTGGAATCAGCTTCTTCCAAACTCCTGTTAATGATACTTTTACCTCCTC
The DNA here is from genome assembly GCF_015220235.1 of Choloepus didactylus. Classification (NCBI taxonomy): domain Eukaryota; kingdom Metazoa; phylum Chordata; class Mammalia; order Pilosa; family Megalonychidae; genus Choloepus; species Choloepus didactylus. Next base: position 58,565,176 of record NC_051324.1, on the reverse strand, counting down.
CCATGAATCATGAATGTTCTTAATAGCAATAAAATGGTGAATCCTTTCCAGAAAATTTTCAGTTGGCTCTGCCCAGATCCATGAAAGGAATCACTATCTATGGCAGCTATGATCTCGTAAAATGTATTTCTTAAATAATAAGACTTGAAAGTCAAAATAACTCCTTGACCCATGGGCTGCAGAATGGATGCTGTGTTAGCAGGCATGCAAACAACATTAATCTCATTGTAGATCTCCATCACAGCTCTTGGGTGATCAGGTGTTCTGTCAATGAGCAGTAAAACTTGAAAATAATCTTTTTTTCTGGGCAGTGGGTCTCAATAGTGGGCTTAAAATATTCAGTAAACCATGTTGTAAGCAGATGTGCTGTCATCCAGGCTTTTGTTGTTCCATTTATAGAGCACGGGCAGAATAGATTTAGCATAATTCTTAAGAGCCCTAGGATTTTCTGAATGGTTAATGATCATTGGCTTCAACTTCAAGTCACCAGCTGCATTAGCCTCTAACAAGAGAGTTAGACTGTCTTTCAAAGCTTTGAAGCCAGGCATTGACTTCTCCCCTCCAGCTATGAATTTCTTAGATGGCATGTTCTTCCAATGTAACGCAGTTTCTTCTACATTGAAAATCTGTTGTTTAGTGTAGCCACCTTCACCAGTTATCTTAATTAGATCTTCTGGATAACTTGCTGCAGCTTCTGCATCAGCACTTCATGCTACACCTTGCACTTTTAGTTACAGAGATAGCTTCCTTCCTTAAACCTCATGAACCAACCTCTTCTAGCTTCTTACTTTTATTCTGCCACTTCCTCACCTCTCTCAGCTTTCATAGATAATAAAGCATGCCCTGAGGATTTGGAGCCTCTGCCTAGGCATGTTCCTGGCTGCAACCCCACCCCGCTATTGCCTCCCAGGATAGGTTCATGGTCAAAATGTTCCATGCCTCCTGGCACTTTGATCTTCCCCTTCTCAGCCCTGCTTCATGCCCCTCTCCCCACACCCAACAGGGACCTGGCACATACACCTAACAACATGTTGTGGCAGGGCATGGTGGCAGCAGTTGAGCTCTGGGCTGGCAATGCCACAGCACATTCAGCTGTGTCAAGACTTTTTCCCACCCCCATCAGGTACATAGCAAATCCCCAATGAAGTTTGCAATACTTTGGGTGGTTGTTCATTTGGGCATCTGGCTCATGGAAACTGGAAATGCCTGGATCAATCTGGCTAAGGTCTCTAAGACTGGACTAGTGGGCACTAGTAAGGATCTGCACTGGCCCAAGAGTGTTTCATGGCTGAGAGAATGCAACATTAAATAGCCAAAAAATTAAAAACAAAAAACAAAGCGACAGGATAAGAGACTACGAAGGATGAAAAATGTTTTTTTTCCCCCTGAGTTTTGAATAAGGGATCTCATATCTTCATTTTGCATTTGCCCCTATAAATTATCTAACTGACCCTGATGGGGTTGATCAGTCCTTGATATTGGAACAGTTCCCATGTTTCCATAACTCTCCAGCTTCTTTTTCCCAAAGATAGAAGGTAGAAATATTTATCCAATGTTTATAGATATATTGGTAACAAAAGATTGAGAACACCTAAATATGTCTCTGCCATTCCAAGTTAATAGGTGAAATAACTAAAGGAAAATATTAGTAAATGACAGAAAGTGAAAAGAGGAGTATCTCTTTCAACATAAGCACGGGGAAGAACTTTGTGTTTGTAACAGATGTAAGGGCTGCCGGAGAACCAAACCAACACCATTAGCCCATTCTACCATTTCTACAAGTTTAAGACAGAGAAATTAGTTCTCTTGGACAAACCTCTTGATTCAGAAAAGATTGTTGGTTGAATCTATTCCTTGACTTAGCTACTGCATCTTTTTGTAATATTTTCCATATACTAATTATGAATTTTATTACAGCTAATGGGAAAGTTGACCTCAATATATTGAAGGAAGCAGTGGAAACTATTATAGGTTAATTAAAAGTTACTAAAACTCTAATGTCTTAAGTCTTTATACTAAATTATATTTTTATACAGCCCCATCGTTCCTTCATTGCTTTGTTTATTCTGCTACTCCTCTTTTGTAGTATTGAAATATTTGTATGTAAATGCCTGGAATTAAATTTAACAGCAACTACATTTTAGCATTAAAACTTCAGGCAATATTCTAGTAGAAAATTCTTTTGTTTCTGGAATCTTGTCCAATAATTGTCACTATTCCTGCTTTTAAAACCAAAATTGAAATTAGCGCAGCAAATAATACAGCAAACCTTTCATAAAAATAGTGATTCTTTTATCTTTAAGAGACTAAGGGCGATAGTATCCTGAAAAAATGTTTGGATAATATATTTACAATATACTAATTATATCATAAAGTACATCATTTAAAGTTCTTCATGTCTATTGTATCACTACGAGTAAGGAAAAAATCATGTTTCTATGAAAGTCATTGACAATGTTGGACAATTCTCAGTGTGCTTTCCTGCTTATATAGCTATTGTAGCTAAAGCTTAATAGATAGCAATAATTTTTTCATGTTTTTGGAGGTATGAGACCTTTCTCAGTATGCTAATCTATCACTATTTTGATTGTGTTTAAGGAGGAGATATTGATGACAGTGATGTGGAAAGTCTTCTAGGAGAAATGGGAATAACATTCACAGATAAGGAAAATAAGGAGCTGGTAAAAAATCTTCCAGGTGGTGGTAAGAATCTTAAATATCAATATGGCCTTCTAAGCAGCATATATTTCTTATTTTGTTTGTGAGAATTTCTATAACATTTCATTCAGATAGCATGGAAAAAATATTTAAAAAATCATTTGGAATGAATTATCTCTTGTCCCTATAGTCATATATGTAAGTATGTATACACACCCATGCATACACATACCTAAAGGAAAGGCACATTCTAATTTGCTAACGTGCTATCTGAAAAGAGTTGGAGAATAAGAGTAAGAAATTATCCAAACAAAAATGAAAAAGAAGAAGAAATTAGACTTAAAAATCATATTTGTATATATGATGCAACTTTTACATTTATGAAAACTTATATAAGATTATAATTTTAAAGAAAAAAAACATGAATAACCAAGCTTTACCTTAAAAAGAATTCTGACTATTAAGTACTTTTTTGGGGAAATCACCAGCATCTTAATTCACAAATCCTGCAATAAAGGTTAAGAAAAACTTTTGTAACCCTTTATTCCTTTGAGGGAAATTTTAAAGTTTAAACTGGGAATTATGTGGAGAGCAGGAAAAGGGAATTGGAGAGATGAAAAGAAATATAAAAAGTATCCTAAAGCATTGTAAATTGCCAGCACTGACATTCTTAGGTGCCAACAATGGAATAGAGTGGCTACATATATTTTCTAAATTTAAAAGTAAATTGGTAACTTACTAGAACAAATTACAAATCTCATTTAACTTAAATTATAACTTTTGCTGCCTTGGTAAATTTCCACTTCACTGGCATGTGACCTAATTTATATGTTTCTTGTAACTAATGGAAAAATCTACAAGAAGAGATTAATGGATGGTTTGAAGTCTCTTAAAGGTAAGTTAAAAAACAAAATGAACCTGAGAGACACAGATATACCCTTTCCTAGATATTAAATTGTGAATGATGCCAAAATACTTAATGCCATTCCTAGATTCCTATAAAAATTGGCTGTTAGCAAAATATCTTCTCTTTGGATTTTTTTTTAAGTTTTCTCTGATTTGGCAGAAAAGAAACAATTTCTGAACAGTGAAACTTTGGGAAAATTGTTCAGAGAATTTAGTTAAGAGTTGATCAATTAATCTGGAAAGGTAAACAAATATGAACCATCTGATGAGAAGTATTCAATTCCTTTTCCCATTTCTGTGAAGTAATAAGTGGCACGTTTTATTGCATTTATGCTGTGTAAGCCTGTCACCAAGTTTCAACTAAGGAAAGAGGTTCTGTTTTTAAATCCATTATTGACCCTCTTTGTATTCTGGGACCTTAATCTTCATGCTGAAAATGATAACCATAATACCCAGAAATTAAGAACTTTGGATCCATCAGATTTTGCTCGTACTCCTCTCATTTTCCCAAGTTGGGACTATTGATGTCAATAAACTGGAGTCCGTTTTGGAAAACATGGGCTTGAACCTCACAGAAGAAGAAATGAAGGATCTGAGATCAAACCTGCCTGTTAATGGTGAGCTCTATTTAAGACCTTTTTAAACTACTTAGGAAAACCTGGGATTTTGCATAAGCATCAATTATTTATTTCATGTAGGTAGGCATTTAGAAAAATGCATTAAGAGTCCAGAAAGCAATTAAGGACTAATGGTCTTTTATCATTGCTATCAGTTTAGAATATAATGTATTTCTCTTGAAAACTGAACAGGGATGACAGTTTGTTCAGGACCACTACCAGATCTGGAAAACTGGGGAAAGAAAACAATTAAGGAACAGAAGAATACAATGGAATAAAGTTAGGGGAAAAAAAAAACAAAATGACAATGAGAAGGAAAGAATGCTAAAAGTGGGAAATTATTTAAATACCACCAACTATCCATTAAAGTGATCATTTCCATTACTACTAATCCTACTTCATCCAGGCAATTACCATTGGTCATGAAGAAAGGATGGGAAGGAATGACAGGTCTGTCACACATCACCTTTGCCATGAGCCTTAACTGAACCTGACAATTAACATAAGATCAAGGACAATGAAAGATTCAGATTGAGATGCAGGTCATATTCACTGTGTACATTTGGGAACCATTTGAATTTATGTAATTTGGCTTAGTTACTTAGTCACAAATAATTTACTCTAAAAAGCATATTATAGTAAAATCAGGATCCATTAAAGGAAATTTAATAAATTGGACTTCATTGAAATTTAAAATTTTTGTTCAGTGAAAGCCCATGCAAAGAAGACAAAAGAAACTACAGATGGGAGAAGATAATTGGAAACCACATATTCCCAAAGGACTAATATCTATGATACATAAAGAACCATCAAAACTTAACAATATAAAATATTGCAAAGTTACACAGGTGATAAAATTGTATATAACTTAATACACACAGAGACATGCAAATGAATACAAATAAAACTGGGGTAATCTGCATAAGGTGGATTATATCAATGTCAATATCCTGCATGTAGTATTATGCTACAGTTCTATAAGATCTTACCATTGAGGAAAGTAGGTAAAATGTACAACTCATCTCTCCATATTGTTTCTTACAACTACATGTGAATCTGCAATTATCTCAATAAAAATTTCAAAAAATTAAATTGAAAAGAATTTTATTATATAGAAATTTATTAGAGTCTGCATAGTATATTAGCCCATCATGAAATCCTTGAAATGAAGGAATTGCTCAAAATGATTATGATACCCAAAAAGAGTAAGTAAATCTGTTTGGGTTTATTAAAATAACTAGGAAGTACTGAGTAGGACCCATTCATAAGAAGATCATTACTAAAATCCAAATGGAACCATTATTAAAGAGTATACCAAATGTAAATCATGTTCTAGTGGCTTGATTTAATACAACCAGGTTCCTCAAGCCTAAGAGCTAAAAAGTAGGCCCTTGAAAAGAGGTAACTTCTTAGGCCTTAGCTATTGTAGGTTTGATTTTTTACAGAAGAATTGAATCACAGTTACATTGTTGAAATTCTTACCTCTTTCATATTTAACTACCTCACTCCAATTATTCTCATGAAGAGGGTAAAAGTAAGGAACGTTTTGTGGTAAATAAATATGGCTGAAATATTTTTATCTGGTTTCACACTATTTCTAGATCTAATAGTCTATTTCTTTTTGTATGCATTTCTTCTTGTAGCAGATGGTAAAGTTGCAATGAGAATATTGTTGGATGCATTAAAAGCTTTTACAGGTAAGCAAAAACCTATGCTTCATGCATAATTTTTTATTATATTTTAAATTATTTTTGAATAATTATTTTTAGTTTTCTATTCCTGATTTGTTAATTTTGGCCTTTTACCTTTTTTGATAAAACTTGTTTCAAATATCATAAAATTTGCTTTTATATATAGTAATGAAAAGTTTAAACTTACTAGAAACTTGTAAGCTTTCTGGAAGTTTTTTACTAACAATATTTACATTATTTATCATCTCCCAAATCAGAATAAATCAAGTAACAATAAGACTTTCTTATTGTCACTATGAAGAGTAAATCACAAAATTCATTAAAAATTTAAAATGTGCAGTAGTCTCTGATAAAATGTATAAATTAATTCATTGTGGTATTCTAATTGACCAGACAGTTATTCAAGTAAAATTTAGTCTCCTCTACTTTGACCTGCCCTCAAATTAGGGAATCATAGTTTTTAGGATTTTCAAATATACAGATTTTATATATGATCCCTCTTTTGATTTGGTATATATATATACACACACACACACCTTATAATGCCTTTGAAAATGCTCAAATTAGGCAAAAAAATTTAAGACATTTTAAATTGGCTCTTACTTGAAATAATTACTTATTCTACACAATTCTTTTTTTAAAAACAATTTTATTCACATGCCATACAATCCTAAGTGTTCAATCAATGGCTCCTAGTATAATCACATAGTTATGCATTCACTACCACAGTCAATATGAGAACATTCTCATTTCTTCAAAAAAAAAAAAAATCTCATACCACTTATATCCCCTATTATTGACATTTAGCTTTGGTATAGTGCCTTTGCTACAATTAATGAAAGAATATTACAGTGTTACTGTTAACTATAGACCTTAGTTTGCATTAATTGTATTTTCCCATGTACTACCCTATTATTAACATCTTGTAATAGTGATGTACATTTGTTATAGTTCCTGTAAGAACTTTCTTATATTTGTACAGTTATCGACCATCATTGTCTATTCTAGGTTTCGCTAAATTATACAGTCCCAGTTTTTATCCTCTAGCTTTCCTTCTGGTGACATACACGTCCCTAGCCTTCTTTCAACCATATTCACACTCAGATTTGTTAATTACACTTACAGTATTGTTTACACAATTCTTGAATGGTAACATTCATATTTTTTGAAGGACCAAAGGTTGATGTGCGATGTCTACAGGATATTCTGAACCACATGGGGATTGAGCTAACAGATAAAGAACAAATGAAGCTGCTAAAAACACTGCCTATTGATGGTGAGCCATATAGATGCTGATGTTGACTGCTAGAGAGCTTAGTTTTATGGAACTGTGGGAGAAGTTTTTAAATTCTCTGTTTACCATTGAAAAAAACATTATTAATGAGAAAAAGTAAATTTTAAGTTATATGATACCATTTATTCTTTTTATCCATAAGTCAATAATCAGGGCTAAGCAAACATTTTGATGTCTTCCCCTATAGCCAATGAAATAAAATAATAGAAAGTGCTGGACTGAAAGATTTTTTTAGAAGGGCTAGACAGAAGAGATCAAGGAAGGAAAAAAAAACGAATCTTCAGTGAATGGAGTCCATTAATAATTGTTTCAGGTGTTAAAATTGTATAATTTGTCACACTGAAATGGTTGTCATTTCCTCTCTCCATATTTTTTTAACTGGATGATGAGATAAAGATACAGCTGTTGAGTAAATAATAGGAATCGTATAGAGATTATGAAATATATGTACCATCTTTATGAGTATTTGTATCAATTTTTTTTAACATAGTGTGTTTTGCATTATAGCTGCTGGGAAGATCTATAAAAATAGATTGTTGGATGATGTGAAGTCTCTCAAAAGTGAGTAAAACAATTTGATTTAAGGTTTAAATTTTTATCATTAGAGTTTTAATGTTACTATGAATTAATTTTTAAATTTAGCTTCCTTCATTATAAATATATTTTAGTTTGTAATGTGCTGCTTTTTTATCCTTGTAGGTGGTCTCAGAATATCTTATATTTTTCAAAACTTAACCCTTCAAGTATAACCTGTAATCTAGTTAGGTATTACAAAAAGTAAAGAGAATAAAAGATAAGTGCTCTGAGAATTGACTAAACAAGAACAACAAAAAATAATTCCTGCTTATTGTCAGAAAGACTTTGATTTCAGATAAAATTAAATTAAGGTTTATATGGTTCCTCTAAATTAAAGTTCTGTTAAGGAAAAATGTAGACAGCAACACAAGATTATGGCCAAGGTAACTTTTTTTTCTTTTCTTGTTTCCCCCATTCCTTAGTCCAGAAAAAGAGAAGGGAATAGGGAGCAGTGGAAAAGCATTAGAGGCTCTGCCACTTGATAACTACTGAGTGGAGTCTCCTGCCACTGGAAGAATGTCTCCTGACTTTCCTAGGCCTTTGGGAAGAGTGGCAGCAGGGTGATTTCTTAAAGAATTTAATGTGGAAGTTGTCCATGGTGGCATTCATTTTATAACAAGTTGCTTGTGTTTTTGTCAGCTTAATTGAGTATTACCTTAAAAATGGGGCACTGATAGCTGGAGGCTTGATTTGTCAGTCTCTCTGTAGTTCTTGTTTTCTATCTAACCCATCTAACCCACAGGAATATCTTATCTACCTCTTAAAGTCTCTAGGCATCCTGTTTTACAGTTTTTACATTAAATTTTCCTCTCTAGTCACTCCCAGCCCCAAGTCATGCTCAACTTCAGAACATTTTTTAGCTAAAGCCCTCTCTGGTATCATCCTAAGTGACTATAGAGATAAATATTATATCCTTCTTTTCTAATGCAAATAGCTTTCTGCTTTAAAATATTCATGAAAATAATCTATACTGTTAAACTATTTTCATAGTATGGATAAACCAGATGAGGGCAATTTCAAAGTTCCAGAGCATACTACTTCTATTTTTCTGGCAACCAAAGATGTCATGTTAACCTCAGTTTAAAACCCCTTCAAAAACTATTTCCTGGGTTTAATTTCACAAAGGCAAAGTTAAAGTTTCTTTAATACAAAGTTAAACCAAAGTTTAGTACTTATGTTTAAAAGCCATAATAATACTACAGAAAAGGAATATATTTTCCTATGCTCCTTATATTTTTCATTGTAGTAGTAAAACATTTTAATATAATAATTATGTAGAGCATTTATATATTTCATATCTTAATAAATTTATCATTCTTTATGTATCGCTTTCTTCAGAAGGGAAAGTTAAAAGAAGTAAAATGAATATTGCTCTAGAAAACCTGGGAATCAAGCTCACAGAAAAGGAGATTAAAAGTCTGGTGGAAAACCTACCAGATAATGGTGAGCACTGTAGTTACTTCTGTGCCTTTGTGAAGAGCTCTTCCTTGTGAACTTTTATATGAGGATTTTTGAAATAAGGATTATATGATGCTAAAAAGAAATATTAAGTAAACTACATTAGAACCTGATCCTAAAGGAAAATATAATCTCGCTTAATTTTTAAAAGTCTAAATTTATTGCTCATAACCCTTTTTTTAAAGTCCAAATGAAAAGGATGAAAAGATAAGCTACAGACTTGGAGGTAATATTTGCAAATCACTTATTCTTGCTGTTTCTGATATCACTTCACAAAGGATTGTTATCTAGAATATGTAAAGAGATCTCGAAACTCAGCAGTACAAAAAGCAAGCAACTAATCCAATTAGAAAATGAGCAAAGGGCATGAAGGGACATTTCACCAAAAAAAAATGACATATCACTGTACAACTTTCAGAATGGCTGAAAAAAAAAAGTGGTAACACCAAATGCTGCTGAGATGTAGAGAAAGTGGGTCACTCATGTAATGCTGGTGGGAAAGTAAAATGGTATAGCCACTGTGGAAAAGAGTTTGGCAGATTCATAAAAAGTTAAAAACAAACAAACAAACAAAAACACCTAAACATGCAACTACTATATGATCCAGAAATTGCCCGCCTTGAGCATTTATCTCTGAGATGAAAACTTATGCTTACACAAAAACCTATATGCAAATGTTCATAGCTGCATTATTTGTAATAGCCAAAAACTGGAATTAGCAGGTGAATGGTTAAATAAACTGTGATACATAAAAGAACTTGGATGAAACTCCAAGAAGTTACACTGAGTGAAAAAAGCCAATCTCTAAATGCTACATACTGCATTATTCCATTTCCATAACATGTTTGAAAAGGCAAAACTTTAGAAATGGAGGACAGATTAATGATTGCCAAGAAATTGGGACCTGGGGTGGTTGGAGGCAGGAGAATGATGGGTGTGGATATAAATAGGCAACATGAGAGATCTTTGTGGTGTTGGAACTGTTCAGTTTCTTGCTTGTAGCAATAAATACATGAGCCTAAATGAGTGACAAAATTGTGTAGAACTCAGCACACACACAGACACACAAATAAGTGCAAGCAAAATGCAGAAATCTGAATAAGATTAGTGGAGTGTATCAATGTCATCTGGTTTGTTTCATTGTATTATAGTTAATAAGATGTTACAGTTACTGGGAAAAGTAAGTGTACAAAGAATCTCTCAATTCTATGTTGTACAACTGCATGTAATTCTACAGTTACCTCAGTAAAAGCTTCATGAAAAAAATAAATGGAATCCTTCAATCAGATTCCATTTTCCTAAGGATAAAGACCCTCTTAACTACTTTAAAGTTAATACTTGCATCCCAGGTTTATATTCTTAAAATTGAATCAAATAAGTTAATAGAGTTAATAGACTTTGGTTGATCTCTTATTTCCCAATATAACCTCTTTATGTTTGTTTGTTTTGTATGTGAATCTCAGGCATTTTACTTTATTTGGGCTTTTCTTGTAGCTAATGGGAAGATTGAGCTTAAAACATTGATGGATACAGTGACAGCTGTTACAGGTTAGTAAAGAATTACTCTGAATCTTAAATTTTTACACTTCATTAGACTTTAATGCTCCATTACAACTATCATTTCACTGTGTTTTTAATCTGCCATTTTAGCATTTTATTGAGAAACAATTTCTATTTATTGCTAAGAATTAGGATTGGCAAACTGTGTCACCTGGGCCAAACATGGTACCTGTTTTTGCAAATTAAGTTTTATTGGAACACAAACATAAATATATTGTTTATGACTACTTTAGCACTACAACAGCAGAACTGAATAGTTGTGCAGGAACTGGTCCACAAAACCTAAAATATTTGCTAGATGTGAGTACACAGAAGGACCACACTACCTGAGTTTGAGATACAAAATATTTATATGTTCTGTGTCTTCCTTGCTGATGATGTGGTTAGAAGGAACAGAGCTGAAGATCAAGCAAGAGGGCCCACAAAGGGAAGTGGTCTGACCAGTGACACAGACTGTTTCAGAGAGACATGGGGACAAGGACACCTGGATAACAGTTGTAGTTTGCCAATAACACTGAGAAGACATAGCTTTTGTGTTTCTTGGGCAGAGGACACATGGGGCCAGAATGGGTGTCACCAATCAGTCAGGAGAATAATGAGTCTCATGATATTTACCATATCAGAAAATTTAGTGTCTCCATTAGTGCCTCATGTGCCTCGAGCATATTTGGCATATGATAAATATTTAGAACCTTTTATATACTTAGTTTATCAGGAATATTTAGTGAACAGGTGCCTCATGTATTTTCTGCTTCATGAATATTAGCTAATGCTTGGTCCTTCCATTGCTTTCTATCCTCTATTTCAAAACTACTCATCTATACTGAACACATCCTTAAAGCTTTAGCCTATGTATTACAAACTACAAACTGGAAGTAATGTACTTCCTTATCTCCAAAATAGAAGTAAATATTCTTAAAAGCAAATGCATATTATACTGGATTAACTTATTAAGTAGTGAAGTAAAAGTAAAGATACAACATTTGTAATTAAGAGAATAACAGAAATATTGAATTGAGATTAATGATCTGTGATATCTTAAATAACTTGGAAATGGGAAGACACTTAATCCTGTTTTGTGTTGCCTTACTCCATAATTATAGGTGCTGCATGTTTAGGGTTAAGGGAACAATTCTGTTTCCATAATGGCTGGTGATACAAGGTCTCATGCTACTGTTGTTCACATAGTTGTTATAACTGCTGCCTAACAGACACATGATTTTGTTTTTTCATATTATGGAGATTTTAGGTCATATTCACAGTTCTTATCTTTCTACATTTTTTTTCTTTTGAAGGAGAAGTTGACGTCAATGATGAGGAAAATATTCTGGGGAAAATTGGGATAGATCTCACAGATAAGGACTGCCTAGAGCTGGAGAAAAATCTTCCCGTTGATGGTGAGCTTTTAAATTAACAATGTAGGCTTTAAGGAACTTAGGTTTGTGGTTTTTTTTTTTTTTTTCTTTGAACTTCCATATCTATTTCCATTTGATATTAAAAAACAGTTTTAGAAGGAATTATGCAATCTACCTTAAGTAATAACCACTTTGTTATTTCATTTATACAATCATTTGCCTGTTCAGTTTCTCATATGCTATCAAGATGGAAAATGACCTACTCTGTTGATTTCAGTGAGAAGGCAGAGACATATGAGAAAGTAAAATGGATGGAAATATATTAGAAGGGAAACACAGAGAAATTAGAGAGAAAAAGGACAATTGAGAGACTTTTGTTTCAGCATAATAAAATGCCAACAGTAAGTTCCTTGGGTGCCTCAGGTGCCAAGGAGCCACATTCAGAACTTTCTCCAGTTTTTTTGAAAGTAAAATAGACCTTTTCTGGGATAAATTATGATATTTCTCTTTCTGGAATTAAGGCTTTGGTATTGTGTTATGTAATCTATCATAGGTGTGACTAGATTTGTGTCTTTCTTACAGCTGATGGAAAGGTGTATCAGAATAGGTTGAAGGATGATGTGAAATCACTTAAAAGTGAGTGAAAAATGTAATGAAAATGCATATTCCACAGATCTGGAATATACGTGTTTGCATTCTCTAAATCCTACCACCGTATGTGTGTATGTGATGCATACATAAAAACCTACTAGTGGGTTGTCCCCTAGTGATAATCACTGTATACAGTTTACCAAGTAATCTCCTGTACCCTTCTTTAACCTTGAGATTTAAGTGAAAGCCCACACAAAACCAGGACCCTTGAATAGCTCCCCACTTAGTTAAATGGTAAACTAGAAAAATATGTCATGAGCACAGGTAGATGAAAAGGAAGTTTATCTGTATAGTCCTGGACTCTGAGTCGATGGAGCAAAAGTCTTTGAAAATTCATGACTATAGGCCTGTGTTCACACAAGGTCTAGTTTATATTTACATTTATTGCATGACCCACAAACCCACAAACCAAAAAATGAACAGAAAGTTAGTACCAAGATTATAGTATCCCTAGGAACTTGCTCTCATATCTTGGATATGAGAGCTTAAAATAAGCAATTATAAAAGATAGGGAAAAATTCATTATTAGTAAATGTCAATAGATACAATAAACAGCAAAAAAAACTGACACCAGACCTCAAAGGATGCAAATATGATATAAAGACTATAAAAAGTAGGCTTTAAATGATTAGATACACATGAGGATGGAAACAATTTAAAAATAAAAAAGAGAATTTGAAAAGGGTAGGGTCATACAGCCCAATGATAAAATGGACAAAAGATATGAAAAGACAGTTCTCTGAAGGGGAAATACGAATGCCCAAAAAACACATGAAAAAGTGTTCAGCTTCACTAGCTATTAGAGAGATGCAAATTAAGACCACAACAAGATACCATCTCACACCAGTTAGAATGGCTGCCATGAAACAAACAGGAAACTACAAATGCTGGAGAGGATTTGGAGAAATTGGAACTCTTATTCATTGTTGATGGGACTGTATAATGGTTCAGCCACTCTGGAAGACAGTCTGGCGGTTCCTTAGAAAACTAGATATAGAGTTAGCCTTCAATCCAGCAATTGCACTTCTTGGTATATACCCGGAAGATCTGCAAGCAGTGACGCAAACAGATACCTGCACGCCAATGTTCATAGCAGCATTATTCACAATTGCCAAAAGATGGAAACAACCCAAATGTCCTTCAACAGATGAGTGGATAAATAAAATGTGGTATATACACACAATGGAATACTATGCAGCAGTAAGAAGGAACGATGTCGTGAAACATATGACAACTTGGATGAACCTTGAAGACATAATGCTGAGTGAAATAAGCCAGGCACAAAAAGAGAAATACTATATGCTACCACTAATGTGAACATTGCTGGGGGAGATTGCATGGGGTGTTGGGCTTCCTCACCTTGATGTTTGCTGTTTGCTAATGTGCTCACAGACATTGGGGACTGGTGGTTTGATGAGCTGAGCCCTCAATCACAGGACTTGCCCTTGGGAAGACTGTTACTGCAAAGGAGAGACTAGGCCTACTTATAATTGTGCCTAAGTGTCTCCTCCTGAATGCCTCTTTGTTGCTTAGATGTGGCCCGCCCTCTCTAGCTAAGCCAACTTGGCAGGTGAAATCACTGCCTTCCCCCCTACTTGGGATCTGACACCCAGGGGTGTAAATACCCCTGGCAACGTGGAATATGACTCCCAAGGAGGAATCTGACCTGGCATCATGGGATGGAGAACATCATCTTGACCAAAAGGGGGATGCGAAATGAAACAAAATGTTTCAGTGGCTGAGAGATTTGAAAAGGAGCAGAGAGGTCACTCTGGTGGGCACTCTTACACACAATATAGATAACACTTTTTAGGTTCTAATGAATTGGAATAGATAGCAGTAAATACCTGAAACTATCAAACTATAGCCCACAACTCTTGAATCTTGAAGATGATTATATAAAAATGTAGCTTATGAGGGTTGACAATGTGATTGGGAAAGCCATGTGCATCACACTCCCCTTTGTCCAGTGTATGAATGGATGAGTAGAAAAACGGGGGCAAAAAAAAAAATAAAAAAAGAAGCACCCAGTGATCTTTTTTACTTTAATTGTTCTGTTTCACTTTAAGTTTTATTCTTATTACTTTCGTGTGTGAGATAATGAAAATGTTCAAAAATTAATTTTGGTGATGGACTCAGAACTATATGGTGGTACTGTGAAAAATGGAATGTATGCTTTGTATGACTGCATGGTATCTGAATATATCTCAATAAAATTGAATTATTATTTAAAAAAGTGTCATAATACAGTTTCTATAAATTAATGGGGGGGGAGAATCTAAGATGGCAGCTAGGTGAGACAGGGCAAAAAAACACCTCCATGAAAAATACTAGATAAAAACCAGAAAGTGACCCAGAACACCACTTCCAGAGTAGCACCAGCCGGAAAAGGTCTGCTAAATCCACAAGGAATGTGCATTTGGTGAAACCAGGAGCCTGCATTCTGAAAGGAGTGAGTGAGTCGGCTGAAAGTCCTGGCTGCGCTGCGGTGTGGGGAAACTGCAGGCTGGCGTTCAGAGATGGACTAGTTCTTTAAAAAAAAAAAAAAAAAAAAAAAAAAGAAACCCGGGAGCAGCTGCAGATACGACGGGAGCGGGCTGGGCTAACGCCTCAGTGTCTGGCTTGGAGGATACCCCTTCCTACACCCACTGCTGATTGTCTCGGGCCCAGGGGAGCAAGGGGGAGCCAAAAGGAGAAAAAAAAACGCATGACTTGCAGCCATCTCCCCGGCGGGTGGGGGCACTCCTGCCCGGGGCCGAACCCACAGCACAGAGCCGTGCCAAGAAACCCAGCATGACAGCGAGTCTTTCCCGCAGCACCGCTCACACACCGCAATATTGGCCATGGACAGTGACCTTTAATACACCCACGGCTGATTGTCCCGGAGCTGGGGGGGGTGGGGCTGTGCAGAAAGGGGGAAGTTAATGCGTCCCATTCAACCATCTTTGAAGTGGGCTGGGAACGGCCCTGCACAGCCCGGCATCCCAGGGCTTCCCTGGAGGCCAGTGCACACTTACGACGTGGCATGGCCCTCCCTCCCTCAGCAGAGATCCTGGAAGAGCACAGCAGAGAAGGGGGAACCACTCAGAAATCCCAGGGAACCTATGCCAATACCAAGGACTTTTGGGTCAGCGGCAGAGAACACCCTTAAATCTCCGGAAACACCTGGGAGGTTTGATTATTAAGGCTGCCCTTCCTCCCTAACCACTCAGACACATGCCCCTCATTCAGGGCAGACAGCACTGACATCACACCCAAATTAAGTACACCAATTGGACCCCACAAGAATCAGATCCCCACACACCACAAAGTTGGGGAGAACTGACTTGAAGGGAATAGGTGACTCATGGATGCCATCTGCTGGTTAGTTAGAGAAAGTGTACGCCACCAAGCTGCAATTCTGACAAATTAAAGATCAAGTAAAGCAAATGCCAAGAGGCCAAAAACAACACAAAATCTTAAAACATATGATAAAACCAGATGATATGGAGAACCCGAACCCAAACACCCAAATCAAAAGATCAGAAGACACACAGTACTTGGCACAATTAATCAAAGAACTACAGACAGGCAATGAGAGCATGGCACAGGATATAAAAGATATAAAGAAGACCCTAGAAGAGCATAAAGAAGATATTGCAAGAGTAAATAAAAAAAATAGAAGATCTTATGGAAACTGTAGGCCAAATTAAAAAGACTCTGGGTACTCATAATACAAGATTAGAGGAAGTTGAACAACAACTCAGCCTCCTTGAGGACCACAGAACAGAAAATGAAAGAACAAAAAAAAAAGAATGGGGAAAGAAATCGAAAAAATCGAAATGGATCTCAGGGGTATGATAGATAAAATAAAATGTCCAAATTTAAGACTCATTGATGTCCTGGAAGGGGAAGAGAAGGGTAAAGGTCTAGAAAGAGTATTCAAAGAAATTGTTGGGGAAAACTTCCCAAACCTTCTACACAATATAAATACACAAAGCATAAATGCCCAGCAAACTCCAAGTAGAATAAATCCAAATAAACCCACTCCAAGACATATTCTGATCAGACTGTCAAGTACTGAAGAGAAGGAGCAAGTTCTGAAAGCAGCAAGAGGAAAGCAATTCACCACATGCAAAGGAAACAACATGACTAAGTAGTGACTACTCAGCAGCCACCATGGAGGTGAGAAAGCAGTGACTGACCTATTTAAAATTCTCAGAGAGAAAAATTTCCAACCAAGAATACTTTATCCAGCAAAACTCTCCTTCAAATTTGAGGGAGAGCTTAAGTTTTTCACAGACAAACAAATGCTGAGAGATTTTGCTAATAAAAGACCTGCCCTACTTCAGATACTAAAGGGAGCCCTACCGACAGAGAAACAAAAAAATGAGATAGAGATATAGAGAATTTTAACAGACATATATAGAATATTACATCCCAGGTCACCGGAACACAGATTCTTCTCTAGTGATCATGGATCTTTCTCCAGAATGGACCATATGCTGGGACATAAAAACAAGCCTCAATAAAATTAAAAAAAAAAAAATGAATGAATTTTTCAAAGCACATTCTCTCACCACAATGGAATACAAATAGAAGTCAATAACCATCAGAGACTTGGAGAATTCACAAACACCTGGAGGATAAAAATAAGGGGGAGATGAAAACATCCCTGGATAATCAAAAGCTGAGGGACTTCAGCACCAGTAATCAGTCCTATAAGAAATGCTAAAGGGAGTTGAGCAGGCTGAAAGGAAGGGACACTAAGCAATTGACTGAAACTACATGAAGAAATAAAGATTTCCAGTAAAGATCACATGGTAAATATAAATACCAATACTACTGTATTGTTGATTTATACCTCCACTATTTACTTCCTACAGGATCTAAAATACTTGAACTGTAATGATAAATCAGTGGTTTTGGATTCAATGTAAAATATATAATTTTTGACAAGAACTACATAAAGGTGGGGGAATGATGGAGTATAGGAACATAGTTTATGTGTCATATGGAAGTTAAGTTGGTATCAAAGAAAAACAAGATTGTTATAGATTTAAGATGTTAAATTTAAGCCCTATGGTAAACACAAAGAAAGTATCAGAGAATATGACCACAGAGATGAAAAGTAGAGTAGGGGTTCCGAGAAGTGGGGGAAGGGGCAATGGGGAGTTAAGAAATGAGAGTAAGGTTTCTGTTTGGGGTGAAGGGAAACTTCTAGAAATGGATGGTGGGACGGTGATAGCATTGCAACATTCTAAATGTGATTAATCCCACTAATGGAATGCTAGGGAGGGGGTGGAATGGGAAGATTTAGGCTATATATATGTTTCCACAATTGAAAAAATGAAAAAAAAGACAGTCTAAATAGATGACAATTAAATGCCAAGGATGATCCTGGATGGGATCTGAGGATGGAGGAGAGGAGGCTCAAAGGGACACAGATGGGACGCAAGAAAATAAAAAAGGAAATATAGAATGTAAGCTTTATATCAATGTTGAATTTTTTGAACTTCTTAGCTGTGCTTAATGAGATTGCATAAAAGAATGTTCTTGTACATGGGAAAGGTATATGTGAATTATATTGTTTGTTCAAAGATATGTGCAGCTTGCTCTCATATGTTCAGAGGACATAGCAATAGATGATGGATGATAGATAGGGAGGGAGGGAGGGAGAGAGAGGGAGGGAAAGAAAGAGACGGTAGTGTGACAGGATCTTAAAGGTGATGGATCAGGGTATCGGGGGAGGAGGGGAGGGGTATGATGGAGTTCTATGTATGGGGTTTGTACTGTTTTTGCAACTTTTCCTGTAAGATTGAATTTATTTCAAAATAAAATTTATTAAATTAAAAAAAAAAACACAATTAGAGGATTCAAGATGGTGGTTTAGGAGAGACAGAGCAAAATACTTCTTTGTTTAAAACACTAGATAAAAGAAAGTGCTCCAGAATACCAGTTCCATTGTTGCACTGGCTGGTCAAGTTCCACTAAATCCACAGGTACTGTGCAGTTGGTGAAACTGAGAGTCTGTGTTCAGGAACGAGTAGTGAGGCTACTGGGGAAACAGCAGCCATACCACGGTCAGGAGAAACTGGGGGTCAGCATTTGGAGACAGATTAGTTTAAAAACCCCAAAAGCAGCTGTGGATCTGGCAGCAAGACCTGTGCAGTCGAGCACAGTGGGGAATGCCTTCCATGCCTTGGGCACTCACCTCAGTATCTGGCTTGGACAATAGCCTTTTGCACACGTACAGCTAATTGTCCTAGAGCTAGGAAGGTGGAGGTCCATGGACGGGGGAAATTACCATGCCCTGTGCAGCTGTCTTCTCAGTGGGCTGGGAACGCCCCTGCATGGCACCATGGCCAAGAGCTTCCCTAGGGGATTTTGCTCGCCTGAGACATTGCACAATCTTCCCTCCATGGAGGCCTAAGGAGGGCACAGCTTGGAGGTAGGGTACTGCATGGAAGTCGCAAGGGCTCTACACCAATTGCAGGGACTTGTGGGCCCACAGCAGAGAGAGACTGTGGGGAGTCTGAGCTGAAGGGTTGGACTAATGCAACAGTTTTAAGTCTCCAGGAGCGACTAGGAGATTTGAGTCTTAAAGCCACCTTCCCTTCCTAACTGCACAGGGCATACCCCCCACCTTCAGGGCTGGCTGCACCAACTACACATGGAAATTTGGTGCACTACTTGGACCGCTACCAGATTCAAAGCCCCACTCACCACATAGATGAAGTTGGGGAGAACTGGCTAAAGGGTAATAGGTAGCTTGGGGGCACCATCTGCTGGTAAGTCAAAGAAAATGCACTCCACCAAGTGTAGTAGCTCTGACAAATTACAGATAATTGTTCAAATAATTGCATATCCTAAAAGAACTGTATCAAGATAAGCAAATGCCAAGAGACCAAAAACAATAAAAAATTTTAAAGCATATGAAGAAACCAGAAGATATGGATAAGCAAAACCCAAACAACCAAATCAAAAAAAAATCAGAGGAGACACAGTACTTGGAGCAATTAATCAAAGAAGTAATCACAAACAACAATATCATGGCACAGGATATGAAGGACATGAAGAAGACCCTAGAAGAGCATAAAGAAGAATTTGCAAGAGTGAATTAAAAAATAGGTGATCTTATGGAAATAAAAGAAACTGATCAAATTAAAAAGATTCTGGCTACACAGTACTAGATTAGAGGATGCTGAAGAGAGAATAAGTAAATGAAAGAGTACAGAATGGAAAGTGAAAGTACAAAAGAAAGAATGGAGAACAAATAGAAAAACTCGAAATGGATCTCAGAGATATGATGGACAACATAAAGCACGCAAATATAAGAATCATTGGTGTTCCAAAAGGGGAAGAGAAGGGTAAAGGTCTATGAAGAGTATTTAAAGAAATTGTTGGGGAAAATTTCCCAAACCTTCTAAACAACATAAATATGCAAATCATAGACACCCAAAGAACTCCAAACAGAATAAATCAAATAAACATACTCTGAGACATATTCTGATCATATTGTCAAATGCTGAAGAGAAGAAGCAAGTTCTGAAAGCAGCAAGAGAGAAGCGAATTGCCACATACAAGGAAAACAGCATGAGACTAAATAGTGACTACTCAGTAGCCACCATGGAGGCAAGAAGGCAGTGGTATGACATATTTAAAATTATGAAGGAGAAAAATTGCCAACTAAGAATTCTTTATCCAGAAGGCGGGGCAAGATGGTGGACTGGTGAGCTGTATGTTTTAGTTACTCCCCCAGGAAAGTAGGTAGAAAGCCAGGAACTGCGTGGAGTGGACACCGCAGAGCAATCTGACTTTGGGCATACTTCATACAAAACTCATGAACACGTCGAACTGCTGAGATCCGCGAAATCTGTAAGTTTCTGTGGCCAGGGGACCCGTGCCCCTCCCTGCCAGGCTCAGTCCCGTGGGAGGAGGGACCTCAGCACTGGGAAGGAGAAAGGAGAACTGTAATGGAAGCTCTTATCGGAAACGCATTCTAATGATCCAAACTCCAACCATAGATAGACTGAGACCAGATGCCAGAGAATCTGAGAGCAGCCAGCCCAGCAGAGACGAGACAGGCATAGCAAAAAACAGCAACAAAAACTCCAAAATAAAAGCGGAGGCTTTTTCGAGTTCTGGTGAACATAGAAAGGGGAAGGGCAGAGCTCAGGCCCTGAGGCACATATGCAAATCCCGAAGAAAAACTGATCTGTGTGCCCCCTGGATCTTTCCTTAATGGCCCTAAGTGCTTTGTCTCTTAGCATTTCAATAGACCCATTAGATCTGCGAGGAGGGCTTTTTTTTTTTTTTAATCTTTTTTTTTTCTTTTTCTAAAACAATTACTCTAAGAAGCCTAATACAGAAAGCCTCAAAGACTTGCAATTTGGGCAGGTCAAGACAAGAGCAGAACTAAGAGAGCTCTGAGACAAAAGGCAATAATCCAGTGGCTGAGAAAATTCACTAAACACCACAACTTCCCAAGAAAAGGGGGGTGTCCGCTCACAGCCATCATCCTGGTGGACAGGAAACACACCTGCCTGTTGCCAGCCCATAGCCCAGAGCTGCCCCAGAAAACCCAGTGTGATGGAAGTGCTTCAAATAACACACACACACCACAAAACTGGGCGTGGACATTAACCTTCCCTGCACCCTCAGCTGGTTGTCTCAGAGTTGGGAAGGTGGAGCAGTGTGAATTAACAAAGCCCCATTCAGCCATCATTTCAGCAGACTGGGAGCCTCCCTACACAGCCCAGCAGCCAAGAACCACCCGGGGGGGATGGCATTCACCTGTGACATAGCACAGTCATCCTTCAATGGAGGACCAGGGGGTGCACAGCCTGGAAGAGGGACCCACTCGCAGGTCTCAGGGGCCATACGCCAATACCAAAGACTTGTGGGTCAATGGCAGAGAAAAAATGTGGCAGGACTGAACTGAAGGATTAGACTATTGCAGCAGCTCTAAAACTTCAGGAACACCAGGGAGATTTGGTTCTTAGAGCCGCCCCCCTCCCTGACCGCCCAGACACATGCCCCTTATACAAGGCGGGCAACACCAACTACACACGCAAGCTTGGTACACCAATTGGACCCCACAAGACTCACTCCCCTACTCACCACAAAGGCACAGCAGGGGAGAACTGGCTTCTGGAGAACAGGTGGCTCGTGGACTCCACCTGCTGGTTAGTAAGAGAAACTGTACTCCATGAAGCTGTAGATCTGATAAATTAGAGATAAGGGCTTCAGTTGGTCTACAAATCCTAAAAGAACCCTATCAAGTTAAGCAAATGCCAAGAGGCCAAAAACAACAGAAAATTCTAAAGCATATGAAAAAACCAGACGATATGGATAATCCAAGCCCAAGCAGCCAAATCAAAAGATCACGAGACACAGTACCTAGAGCAACTAACAAAAGAACTGAAGATGAACAATGAGACCATAGTACGGGATACAAAGGATATCAAGAAGACCCTAGAAGAACATAAAGAAGACATTGCAAGACTAAATAAAAAATAGATGATCTTATGGAAATGAAAGAAACTGTTGACAAATTAAAAAGATTCTGGATACTCATAGTACAAGACTAGAGGAAGTTGAACAATGAATCAGTGACCTGGAAGATGACAGAATGGAAAATGAAAGCACAAAAGAATGGGGAAAAAAATAAGAAAAAATTGAAATGGACCTCAGGGATATGATAGATAATATAAAACATCCAAGTATAAGAGTCATTGGTGTTCCAGAAGGGGAAGAAAAGGGTAAAGGTCTAGGAAGAGTATTCAAAGAAATTGTTGGGGAAAACTTCCCAAATCTTCTAAACACCATAAATACACAAATCATAAATGCCCAGCAAACTCCAAATAGAATAAATCCAAATAAACCCACTCCGAGACATATTCTGATCACACTGTCAAACACAGAAGGGAAGGAGCAAGTTCTGAAAGCAGCAAGAGAAAAGCAATTCACGACCTACAAAGGAAACAGCATAAGACTAAGTAGTGACTACTCAGCAGCCACCATGGGGGCGAGAAGGCAGTGGCATGACTTATTTAAAATTCTGAGTGAGAAAAATTTCCAACCAAGAATACTTTATCCAGCAAAGCTCTCCTTCAAATTTGAGGGAGAGCTTAAATTTTTCACAGACGAACAAATGCTGAGAGCATTTGCCAGCAACAGACCTGCCCTACTGGAGATAATAAAGGGAGCCCTACAGACAGAGAAACAAAGAAAGGACAGAGAGACTTGGAGAAAGTTTCAGTAATAAAGAGATTCAGTATGGGTACATTAAAGGATATTAATACAGGGGAAAAATATATATGACAAACATAAACCAAAGGATAAGATGGCTCATTCAAGAAATGCCTTCATGGTTATAACATTGAATGTAAATGGATTGAACTCGCCTATTAAAAGATATAGATTTGCAGAATGGATTAAAAAAAATGAACCATCAATATGTTGCATACAAGAGACTCATCTTAGACACAGGGACACAAAGAAATTGAAAGTGAAAGGATGGAAAAAAATATGTCATCCAAGCTACAGCCAAAAGAAAGCAGGTGTAGCAATATTAATCTCAGATAAAATAGACTTTAAATGCAGGGATAGTTTGAGAGACAAAGAAGGCCACTACGTACTAATAAAGGGCAATTCAACAAGAAGAAATAACAATCATAAATGTTTATGCACCCAATCAAGGTGCCAGAAAATACATGAGAGAAACACTGGCAAAACTAAAGGAAGCAATGGATGTTTCCACAATAATTGTGGGAGACTTCAACACATCACTCTCTCCTATAGATAGATCAACCAGACAGGAGACAAATAAGGAAACTGAACATCTGAACAATCTGATAAATGAATTAGATTTAACAGACATATATAGAACATTACATCCCAAATCATCAGGATACACATACTTCTCTAGTGCTCACGGAACTTTCTCCAGAATAGATCATATGCTGGGACATAAAACAAGCCTCAATAAATTTAAAAAGATTGAAATTATTCAAAGCACATTCTCTGACCACAATGGAATACAATTAGAAGTCAATAACCATCAGAGACTTAGAAAATTCACAAATACCTGGAAGTTAAACAATACACTCCTAAACAATCAGTGGGTTAAAGAAGAAATAGGAAGAGAAATTGCTAAATATATAGAGACAAATGAAAATGAGAACACAACATACCAAAACCTATGGGATGCAGCAAAAGCAGTGCTAAGGGGGAAATTTATAGCACTAAACGCATATATTAAAAAGGAAGAAAGAGCCAAAATCAAAGAACTAATGGATCAACTGAAGAAGCTAGAAAATGAACAGCAAACCAATCCTAAACCAAGTAGAAGAAAAGAAATAACAAGGATTAAAGCAGAAATAAATGACATAGAGAACAAACAAATAATAGAGAGGATAAATATCACCAAAAGTTGGTTCTTTGAGAAGATCAACAAGATTGACAAGCCCCTAGCTAGACTGACAAAATCGAAAAGAGAGAATACCCATATAAACAAAATAATGAATGAAAAAGGTGACATAACTGCAGATCCCGAAGAAATTTTAAAAATTGTAAGAGGATACTATGAACAACTGTATGGCAACAAACTCGATAATGTAGAGGAAATGGACAATTTCCTGGAAACATATGAACAACCTAGACTGACCAGAGAATAAATAGAAGACCTCAACCAACCCATCACAAGCAAAGAGATCCAATCAGTCATCAAAAATCTTCCCACAAATAAATGCCCAGGACCAGATGGCTTCACAGGGGAATTCTACCAAAGTTTCCGGTAAGAACTGACACCAATCTTACTCAAACTCTTTCAAAACATTGAAGAAAATGGAACACTACCTAATTCATTTTATGAAGCTAACATCAATCTAATACCAAAACCAGGCAAAGATGCTACAAAAAAGGAAAACTACTGGCCAATCTCCCTAATGAATATAGATGCAAAAATCCTCAACAAAATTCTTGCAAATTGAATCCAAAGACACATTAAAAAAAATCATACACCATGACCAAGTGGTGTTCATTCCAGGCATGCAAGGATGGTTCAACAAAAGGAGAGCAATCAATATATTATAGCACATTAACAGATCAAAAGAGAAAAATCAAATGATCATCTCAATAGATGCTGAAAACCATTCAACAAAATCCAACATCCCTTTTTTACAAAAACACTTCAAAAGGTAGGAATTGAAGGAAACTTCTTCAATATGATGAAGAGCATATATGAAAAACCCACAGCCAGCATAGTACTCAATGGTGAGAGACTGAAAGCCTTCCCTCTAAGATAAGGAACAAGACAAAGATGCCCGCTATCACCACTGTTATTCAACATTGTGCTGGAAGTGCTAGCCAGGGCAATCCGGCAAGACAAAGAAATAAAAGGCATCCAAATTGGAAAAGAAGAAGTAAAACTGTCATTGTTTGTAGATGATATGATCTTATATCTGGAAAACCCTGAGAAATCGATGATAGAGCTACTAGAGCTAATAAACAAATTTAGCAAAGTAGCGGGATACAAGATTAATGCACACAATTCAGTAATGTTTCTATATGCTAGGAATGAACAAACTGAAGAGACACTCAAGAAAAAGATACCATTTTCAATAGCAACTAAAAACATCAAGTACTTAGGCATAAACTTAACCAAAGATGTAAAAGACCTATACAAAGAAAGCTACATAACTCTTCTAAAAGAACTAGAAAGGGACCTTAAAAGATGGAAAAATATTCCATGTTCATGGATAGGAAGGCTAAATGTCATTAAGATGTCAATTCTACCCAAATTCATCTACAGATTCAATGCAATCCCAATCAAAATTCCAACAATCTACTTTGCAGACTTGGAAAAGCTAGTTATCAAATTTATTTGGAAAGGGAAGATGCCTCGAATTGCTAAAGACACTCTAAAAAAGAAAAACGAAGTGGGAGGACTTACACTCCGTGATTTTCAAGCTTATTATAAAGCCACAGTTGTCAAAACAGCATGGTACTGGCACAAAGATAGACATATAGATCAATGGAGTCAAATTGAGAATTCAGAGATAGACCCCCAGATCTATGGCCGAATGATCTTTGACAAGGCCCCCAAAGTCACTGAACTGGGTCATAATGGTCTTTTCAATAAATGGGGCTGGGAGAGTTGGATATCCATATCCAAAAGAATGAAAGAGGACCCCTACCTCACACCCTACACAAAAATTAACTCAAAACGGACCAAAGATCTCAATATAAAAGAAAGTACCATAAAACTCCTAGAAGATAATGTAGGAAAACATCTTCAAGACCTTGTATTAGGCAGCCACTTCCTAGACTTTACACCCAAAGCACAAGGAACAAAAGAAAAATGAGATAAATGGGAACTCCTCAAGCTTAGAAGTTTCTGCACCTGAAAGGAATTTCTCAAAAAGGTAAAGAGGCAGCCAACTCAATGGGAAAAAATTTTTGGAAACCATGTATCTGACAAAAGACTGATCTCTTGCATATATAAAGAAATCCTACAACTCAATGACAATAGTACAGACAGCCCAATTATAAAATGGGCAAAAGATATGAAAAGACATTTCTCTGAAGAGGAAATACAAATGGCCAAGAAACACATGAAAAAATGTTCAGCTTCACTAGCTATTAGAGAGATGCAAATTAAGACCACAACAAGATACCATCTCACACCGATTAGAACGGCTGCCATTAAACAAACAGGAAACTACAAATGCTGGAGGGGATGTGGAGAAGTTGGAACTCTTATTCATTGTTGGTGGGACTGTATAATGGTTCAGCCACTCTGGAATTCAGTGTGGCAGTTCCTTAGAAAACTAGATATAGAGTTACCGTTCGATCCAGTGATTGTACTTCTCGGTATATACCCGGAAGATCGGAAAGCAGTGACACGAACAGATATCTACACGCCAATGTTCATAGCAGCATTATTCACAATTGCCAAGAGATGGAAACAACCCAAATGTCCTTCAACAGATGAGTGGATAAATAAAATGTGGTATATACACACAGTGGAATACTACACGGCAGTAAGAAGGAACGATCTTGTGAAAAATATGACAACATGGATGAACCTTGAAGACATAATGCTGAGCGAAATAAGCCAGGCACAAAAAGAGAAATATGGTACCCCTAATGTGAACATTGAAAAATGTTAAATAAATGGTTTATAATGTAGAATGTAGGGGAACTAGCAATAGAGAGCAATTAAGGAAGGGGGAACAATAATCCAAGAAGAACAGATAAGCTATTATGGGTAAAATTTAACATTCTGGGGATGCCCAGGAATGACTATGGTCTGTTAACTTCTGATGAGTATAGCAGGAACAAGTTCACAGAAATGTTGCTATATTAGGTAACTTTCTTGGGGTAGAGTAGGAACATGTTGGAAGTAAAGTAGTTGTCTTAGGTTAGTTGTCTTTTTCTTACTCCCTTGTTATGGTCTCTTTGAAATGTTCTTTTATTGTATTTTTTTTTTTTAATTTTTTTAAATTTTTTTATTTTTCATATAGTTGATTTAAAAAAAAAAGTTAAAAAAAAAAACTAGAAAAAAAAGTATGTAGAGCCCCCTTGAGGAGCTTGTGGAGAATGCAGGGGTATTGGTCTACCCCACCTCAATGGTTACTAACATGACCACAGACATAGGGGACTGGTGGTTTGATGGGTTGAGCCCTCTACCACAGGATTTACCCTTGGGAAGACTGTTGCTGCAAAGGAGAGGCTAGGCATCCCTATAATTGTGCCTAAGAGCCTCCTCCCGAATGCCTCTTTGTTGCTCAGATGTGGCCCTCTTTCTCTACCTAAGCCAACCTGAAAGGTGAAATCACTTCCCTTCTCCCTATGTGGGATCAGACACCCAGGGGAGTGAATCTCCCTGGCAACGTGGAATATGACTCCCGGGGTGGAGTGTAGGCCCAGCATCGTGGGATGGAGAACATCTTCTTGACCAAAAGGGGGATATGAAAGGAAATGAAATAAGCTTCAGTGGCAGAGAGATTCCAAAAGGAGCCAAGAGGTCACTCTGGTGGGCACTCTTACACACAATTTAGACAACCCTTCTTAGGTTCTAATGAATTGGGGTAACTGGTCGTAGATACCTGAAACTATCAAACCGCAACCCAGAACCCATGAATCTCGAAGGCAATTTTATAAAAATGTAGCTTATGAGGGGTGACAATGTGATTGGGAAAGCTATAAGGACCACATTCCCCTTTGTCTAGATTATTGATGGATGAGTAGAAAAATAGGGGAAGGAAACAAACTAACAAACAGACAGACAAAGGCACCCAGTGTTCTTTTTTGCTTTAATTGCTGTTTTTCACTTTAATTATTATTCTTGTCATTTTTGTGTGTGTGCTAATGAAGGTGTCAGGGATTGATTTAGGTGATGAATGTACAACTATGTAATGGTACTGTGAACAATCGAATGTATGGTTTGTTTTGTATGACTGCATGGTATGTGAATTTATCTCAATAGAATGAAGATTAAAAATAAAAATAAAAAAATAAAAATAAAAACGAATTCTTTATCCAGAAAAGCTCTCCTTCAAATTTGTGGGACAGCTTAAAATCTTCACCAACAGACATGCTGAGAGAGTTTGCTAAAAAGAGACCTGCCCTACTTGAGATATTATAGGGAGCCCTACCAGCAGAGAGGCAAAGAAAGGAGAGAGAGGTATGGAGAAAGGTTCAGAACTAAAGAAATTTCTTAAGGGTACATTAAAGGAAATAAAGAGGGAGAGTGGAAAAATATATCTGACAAACACAAACCAAAGGATAGGATGGCTGATTCAAGAAATGCCTTAACAATTGCCGAGGGCCGACCTCAGCAACGGTCAGGGTTCTGATAGGGGGGCTCGAGTCGGCGAAGGAAGGGGACAGACACCTTGTTGTGTCCTGGTACGAAGATGGAATCTTTGACCAAGTAGAGCATCAGAGCTTTATTTTTATAATTCTCTGTAACATACGCACTAGCATTCAGGCATGCAATACTAGAATATTTTGGCTAAATCTCAGACATTATTTATTCTTACACAATGATCAATGGGCTAGCAGGGACAGACTCCCTGGAGCGTAGCAAGACACAGTGTTTCGGCACAGGCATAACAGTTCCTATTATTTAGTACCAAGCAATCTATAACTATTTTTTGTGTTCATGTTTTTGAATCTGTTAATCATTACCTTTTTGTTTCTTCTAGCTAACTCTTTCAAAGCTTGGGAAGGGGGATTTCCGCCTAGTTGACAGGTGGCCAGTGGGAGTGAGCAGAAAGTGTGACCTATTGTCTTCTAAGAAAGGAGCAGGCATTGTCACTTATACTGAAGCTAATTCAGGGTAAGCTGCTGGCTCATTAATGTAGCTAGGTGTGGGAGCATTCCACCACCACAGAGCCCAAAAGACGCCAAATGAGAAAAAGAGGCAGTATGAATATAAGAAACAGCAGCAAGAAACAAATTCCTTTTAGGCAGGAGTCATAGGTGCCACTCGATGCTCCTCCTTGCGGAACGGTTACCACGACATGTACTGAAGGCCCAAGGGCCGTGCCACTAGGCCGACTGCCGGGTGCTGAATTGGCTGCCCACAAACAGTAATAACATTGAATGTGAATGGATTAAATTCCACAGTTAAAAGATATAGATTGGCACAATGGATTTTAAAATATGAACCATCAATATATTGCTTCTAAGAGACTCATCTTAGACACAGGGACACAAAGAAATTGAAAGTGAAAGGATGGAAAAAAATATTCCATGCAAGCTATAACCAAAAGAAAACAGGAGTAGCAATATTAATCTCAGATAAAATAGACTTTAAAAGCAAGGATGTTACAAGAGACAAAGAAGGTCACTATATACTAATAAAAGGGACAATTCAACAAGAAGAAATAACAATCATAAATGTCTATGCACCCAATCAAGGTACCCCAAAATACCTGAGACAAAACATTGGCAAACTGAAGGAAGCAATAGATGTTTCCACAAGAATTGTGGGAGACTTCAATACATCACTCTCTTCTATAGATAGATCAACCAAACAGAGGACCAGTAAGGAAATTGAAAATCTAAACAATCTGATAAATTAATTTGAATTAACAGACATGTATAAAACATTACATCCCAAATCACCAGGATACGCATTCTTCCTTAGTGCTCACAGAACTTTCTTCAGAATAGATCATATCTGGGCCATAAAACAAGCCTTAATAAATTTAAAAAGATTGAAATTATTCAAACCACATTCTCTGATCACAGTGGAATACAATTAGAAGTCAATAACCATCAGGGACTTAGAAAATTCACAAATACCTGGAGGTTAAACAATGCACTTCTAAAAATCAGTGGGTTAAAGAAGAAATAGCAAGAGAAATTGCTAAACATATAGAGATGAATGAAAATGAGAACACAACATATCAAACCTTATGGGATGCAGCAAAGGCAGTATTGAGGGGGAAATGTATAGCTCTAAATGCACACTTTAAAAAGGAAGAAAGAGCTAAAATCAAAGAACTAATGGAACAACTGAAGAAGCTGGGAAATGAATAGCAAACTAATCCTAAACCAAACAGAAGAAAAGAAATAACAAGGATTAAAGCAGAAATAAATGACATAGAGAACAAAAATAAAAAAATAAAAAAAAACAATAGAAAGAATAAATAACACCAAAAGCTCATTCTTTGAGAAGGTCAACAAGATTGACAACTCCCTAGCTAGACTGAGAAAATCAAAAAGAGAGAAGACCCAAATAAACAAAATAATAAATGAGAGAGGCAACATTACTGCAGATCCTGAAGAAATTACAAATTATGAGAGGATACTATGCCAACAAACTAGATAATGTAGAGGAAATGGAGAATCTCCTAGAAATACATGAACAACCTAGACTGATCAGAGAAGAAATAGAAGACCTCAACCAACCAACCACAAGCAAAGAGATCCAATCCATCATCAAAAAGGTTCCCACAGGAGAGAGAGGATAATGACAGCATAGAGAGGAGTGGAAGCTAGTTAGTCCCCCTGGAACAACTAATAAACAACCAGGAACAATTAGTAAATAATCTGGAATAACTGGGGGGGGGGGGGCAAACATGACTGTCCACTCATCAAAGCCCACCTGAATTGGGAGGAATGCTCTGCAGACCTGAACCAGGAATCCCCTCCCCCTATGGCCCAAGCTGCGAAGCCTCACTGTGCTAGAGAGCAGCACTCTCTGAACAAGTGAATATAGCTCAGCTGAGCCCCAACTGGGGTTTTAATTAACAAACACGGACTGCTCAATACAAACTATGTTCCCCAACAAGCAGACAGAGGCTTTTGGTGATGACTGACCTGAGAGAGCTGGAGGACCTCTCTGGGAGCATTGGGCAGCCAGGAGGACCAGGTGCTGTCTCTGGCCAATGGGTGAAACTGAGGGTGGCTGTGAATTGGCCCTGAAGGGGGATTTCTGTCCTTTTTTGCTCAGTGGAGAAAGCATCAGCCATTTTCAGTTCCCAGTGCTTTGACCCAGACAAGGGTGGAGACAGCACAAGCACAGAGACTATTCAAATGCTAATGACCTCTCCCTAGGGAATATAGCTTCCCTAAGAGGAAAGAGGTGGGGCCTAGCTCTACTATCCGCATTCCATTCAGAACCAGACCCCAGAGCCTGGGGGGAAACAGCCATGGGCCACATCTCCTTACACCAGTCTGGAGCTATAGGCTGATAGGTGCCACCTGCTGAGCAGAAAAGCACAGTGACTTGAGGCCTCGCAGGATGTATCATCTTCTAAGACACCCTCAGGGAAACTGGATACTGTATCCTCCTTCCCAGACCTGAGCCCGTTCTGGTCTGGGAAAACCTGATTTGGGTAACCAAGGAAACCAGATGCCTAGACAACAGAAAACTACAACCTACACTAAGAAAAATGAAGTTATGGCCCAATCAAATAAGCAAACTTACACGTCAACTGAGATACAGGAATTGAAACAAGTAATAATAAGTCAATTCAAAAAGTTTAGGGAAGATATGGCAAAAGAGATGAACCATATAATGAAAGCACTGGGAGTACATAAGGTAGAAATTGAAAGTTTGAGAAACCAACTGGCAGAATCTATAGAAATGAAAGCACAACACAAGAGTGGAAAGACACAAAGGAGACATACAACAGCAGATCCCAAGAGACAGAAGAAAACACTCAAGAACTGGAGAACAAGAAACCTGAAAGCCTGCATACAAAAGAACAGATAGAGAAAAGAATGGAAAAATATGAGCAACCTCTCTGGGAATTAAATGACAACATGAAATGTAGAAATGTACATGTCACGGGTGTCCCAGAAGGAGAAGAGAAGGGAAAGGGGGCAGAAGCAATAACAGAGGAAATAATCAATGAAAATTTCCCACCTCTTATGAAATACATAAAATTACAGATCCAAGAAGTGCAGTGTACCCCAAACAGAATAGATCTGAATAGGCCTATACCAAGACACTTAATAATCAGATTTCCAAATGTCAAAGATAGAGAATCCTGAAAGCAGCAAGAGAAAAGCAATCCATACATAAAAAGGAAGCTTGATAAGACTATGTGCAGATTTCTCAGTAGAAACCATGGAGGCAAGAAGGAAGTGGGGTGATATATTTAAGATACTGAAAGAGAAAAACCACCAACCAAGAATCCTATATCCAGCGAAACTGTCCTTCAAATATGAGAGAGAAGTTAAAATATTTTCTGGCAAACAGACAATGAGAGAGTTTGTGAACAAGATACCTGCTCTACAGGAAATACTAAAGGGAGCATGACAGACAGAAAGGAAAAGACAGGAGTGAGAGGTTTGGAACACAATTTTGAGAGATAGTAGCACAGCAATGTAAGTGCACTGAATGAAGATGACTGTGAGTATGGTTGAAAGAGGAAGGTTAGGAGCATGTGGGACACCAAAAGGAAAGAGAAAAGATAAAGACTGGGACTGTATAACTCAGTGAAACCTAGGGACTCAACAATTGTGATAAAAGGTACAAATATGTTTTTACATGAGGTAGAACAATTGAATGTCAACATTGCAAGGTGTTAAAAATAGGGTGGGATTGGGGGGAAAATACAATCAATACAAACTCAAGACTATAATTAACAGAAACATTGTACTATGCTTTCTTTAATATAACAAAGGCAATATACCAATACTAAATGCATATAGGGGGGTGGGGACATAGGGGAAGGGTATGGAACTCTTGGCATTGGTGATGTTGTCTGAGTCTTTATTCTACTTTAGTTTAATGCTATCTTTCCTTTTGTTGTTTCCTAGGTGTCATGTTTTGTTTTTTTCTTTCTCTCTCTCTCTTTCTCTTTTCTTTTTCTTCTGTTTCTCTATCTTCTTGGACTCACTCGTCCACCTTCTTTGTGGAAGAAATGGAGATGTCCTTACATAGTGGCAATGGTGGTGAATACATAAATACGTTATTATTCAGGGAACCATCGATTGTTTACTTAGGATGGAATGTATAGTGTGTGAACAAAACCGTCCTAAAAAAATGGGTTGATGAACACACCTTGACGGCACTATATTGAGTGAAATAAGACAGACACATAAGGACGAATATTGCAGGGCCTCATTGATAGGAACTAATTGTAATATGTAAACTCATAGACATGAAATATAAGTTACCAGGATGTTGAGCAAGGCTGAAGAATGGGGGAGTGGCAGCTTATTATGAGCAGAATGTTCAACTAGGGTGAACTTCAATGTTTGAAAATGGACAGACGTGATGGTAGCATGTTGTTGGAATGACTAACAGTGCTGAATGGTCTGTGAATGTGGTGGAAAGGGGAAGCTCAGAGTCATGTGTGTCACCAGAAGGAAAGTTAGAGGTTAGAAGATGGGAACACATGAAACTGTGAATCTTGTGGTGGACAATGGCCATAATTAACTGTACAAATATTAGAAATATCTCTCATGAACTAGAACAAATGTATGACACTATTACTAGAAGTTAACAATAGAGGGGCATATAGGAAAAAATATATACCTATTGCAAACTATATACCACAGTTAGTAGTATTTTAACATTCTTTCATCAACAGTAAAAAATGCACTATACCAAAACTATAAATCAATAATGGAAGGGGTTGGTTAGGAGTATGGAGGATTTGAGTTCCCTTTTTTTTTTTTTTTTTTTGTCTTTATTTCTTTTCTGGAGTAATGAAAATGTTCTAAAAATTAAAAAAAAAAATAAATTGTGGTGATGGATGCACAGCTGTATGATGGTACCATGGACAATTGATTGTACACTTTGGGTCTTTGGATAATTGTATGGTATGTGAACAATCTCAATTAAAAAATATATATCAAAAAAAAAAAAAAGCTTCCCACAAAAAAAAATGCCCAGGGCCAGATGGCTTCACAGGGGAATTCTACTAAACTTTCCAAAAAGAACTGACACCAATTTTACTTAAACTCTTTCAAAACATTGAAGAAAATGGATCACTACATAACTCACTTTATGAAGCTAACATCACTGTAATACCAAATGGGGCTAAGAGGCTACAAAAAAGGAAAACTGCAGGCCAATCACCCTAATGAATATAGATGCAAAAATTCTCAACAAAATACTTGCAAATCAAATCCAAAGACACATTAAAAAAATCGTATACCATGGTCAAGTGGGGTTCATTCCAGGCATGCAAGGTGGTTCAACATAAGAAAATCAATGTAATAGAACACATTAACAAATCAAAAGGGAAGAATCAAAGATCATCTCAATAGATGCTGAAAAAGCCTTCGACAAAATCCAGCATCCTTTTTTCATAAAAACACTTCAAAAGGTAGAAATTGAAGAAAACTTCCTCAAGATGATAAAGGGCATATATGAAAAACCCACAGCCAGCATAGTACTCAATGGTGAAAGACTGAAAACCTTTCGTCTAAGATCAGGAATGAGACAAGGATGCCTGCTGTCACCACTGTTATTCAACATTGTGCTAGAAGTGCTAGCCAGGGCAATCTGACAAGAAAAAGAAATAAAAGGCATCCAAATTGGAAGGGAAGAAGTAAAACTGTCATTGTTTGCAGATGATATGATTTTATATCTGGAAAGCCCTGAGAAATCGATGACACAGCTACTTGAGCTAATAAACAAATTTAGCAAAGTAGAGGGATACATGATTAATGCACATAAGTCAGTAAAGTTCCTATACACTAGAAATGACCTAACTGAAGAGACTCCAGAAGAAGATACCATTCTCAATAGCAACTAAAAAATCAAGTACCTAGGAATAAACGTAACCAAAAATGTAAAAGACCTGTACATAGAAAGCTACATAACTTTACTAAAAGAAATAGAGGGGGAACTAAAAAAGATGGAAAAATATTCCTTGTTCATGGATAGGAAGGCTGAATGTCATTAAGAAGTCAGTTCTACCCAAACTCATCTACAGATTCGATGCAATTCCTATTGAGATTCCAACAACCTACTTTGCAGACTTGGAAAAGCTAGTTTTCAAATTTATTTGGAAAGGGAAGATACCTCGAATTGCTAAAAACATTCTAAAAAAGAAAAATGAAGCAGAGGACTTATCCTCCCTGACTTTGAAGATTATTATAAAGTCACAGTAGTCAAAACAGCATGGTACTGGCACAAAGATAGATATATTGGTCAATGAAATCGAATTGAGAATTTGGAGATAGATCCCCAGATCTATGGTCGACTGATCTTTGATAAGGCCCCCAAAACCACTGAACTGGGACATAACAGTCTATTCAACAAATGGGGCTGGGAGAGCTGGATGTCCATATCCAAAAAAAGGAAAGACGGACCCCTACCTCACACCCTACACAAAAATGAACTCAAAATGGATTAAAGACTTCAATATAAGAGACAGTACCATAAAACTGCTAGAAGATAATGTAGGGAAACATCTTCAAAACCTTGTATTAGGTCTAGGTCACTTCTATACCTTATGCCCAAAGCACAAGCAACAAAAGAAAAAATAGATAAATGGGAACTCCTCAAACTTAAAAGCTTCTGTACCTCAAAGGAATTTGTCAAAATGGTGAATAGGCAGCCAACTCAATGGGGAAAAATATTTGGAAACCATGTATCTGACAAAAGACTCATTTCTTGCATATATAAAAAATTCTACAACTCAACAACAATAATACAGACAGCCCAATTATAAAATAGGCAAAAGATATGAAAAGACAGTTTTCTGAAGAGGAAATACAAATGGCTAAAATACACATGAAAAAAAAGTTCAGCTTCACTAGCTTTTAGGAAGATTCAAATTAAAACCACAATGAGATATCATCTCACACCAATTAGATTGGCTGCTATTAAACAAATAGGAAACTACAAGTGCTGGAGAGGATGTGGAGAAATTGGAACTCTTATTCATTGTTGGTGGGACTGTATAATGGTACAGCTGTTCTGGAAGACAGTCTGGCAGTTCCTTAGAAAACTAGATATAGAGTTACCCTTCAATCCAGCAATTTCACTTCTTGGTATATACCTGGAAGATCAAACTTAATGTTCTGGGAATGCTCAGGAATGACTATGGTTTGTTAATATCTGAGGGTATGGTAGGAGCAAGCTTGCAGAAATGTAGTTATTTTAGGTTATTTGTTTTTCTTTAGGTTATTTGTTTTTCTTATTCCTTTGTTGGATTATAGTCTGTTTATTTCTTGGGGTAAGGTAGGAACATGTTGGAAGCAATGTAGTTATTTTAGGTTATTTGTTTTTTATTATTCCTTTGTTTTGGTTTTGTTTGAAATGTTTTCTTAATTTGTTGCTAATTTTTTTAATTTTGTTGATAAAGTTTAAAAAAAGAATGAGTGTGAAAAAAAGTAAATGAACAATGCGGGAGGAGGGGAATGGAATGTTTTGGATGTTCTTTTTTATTCTAATTTTTATTTTTTATTTAATTCTTATTTTTATTTTATTTTATTTTTTGGAGTACTGAAAATGTTCAAAGATTGATTGTGTTGATCAATGCACAACTATGAACAACTGATTGTATACTTTGAAGGATTGTATGTTATGTGAATATATTTCAATGAGATTGCATTAAAAACACACACACATAATTGATCCTTAAGTAGCAGAATAGAGAGAGCTGATGAGAAAGGTAGATAAATAGAATATAGCTCTGAAAAATCACTGAGACTTCAACGTAGACAAAGATGGATTAAAACGGGGGTTAGGAAACATGAGTGTTAAAGTGGCATCCTCAAAGAACCCTACACTTAATATCTAATTAATAACGAAATGTGGATTGAAAAGGAAAAGTTTGTGAACACTTTCTTCATTCTTAGATAACGTGATTTTCTACACAGAAAATCCCAAAGAATCTGCATAAAAATCTACTAGAATAATTCAATTTAACAAGGCTGCAAACCTGAAGGTAAATATGCAAAAATCAATGGTATTACTTTAAACAAGAAATGAATAGTTTCATATTGAAATTTTTAAAGTACTATTTGCAATAGCAGCCCTCAAAAGATAAAGTATACTTAGGGATACATTTAACTAAATATGGGCACTATATGCTGAAAATTATAAAACATGGGAAAAATGAAAGACCTAAACAATTAGAGGGAATAAATGGACTGGAGGATAATTCAATATTGTCGGTTCTCACAAAATTAACTCAAATCCTATTATAATCTGTCACAGCCCAAGAGGGCCATGCCAGTCCAAAGGCCAAAGAAGACAAAGAGCATTTTCTGACACAAGAACTTTATTCAGGGCTTACTTACAGGGTGAGAAGTCGTGGAGAGATCATGACGGCTCTCTCAGGCTGGGCAGGCATTGCGTTCGCAGGAAAGACAACTGAGCGATGCAAAGAGAACAGAAAGCCTTTTATTTATATATATATTTATAGTGTCTTATATCTGCATATCTATATGGGTATGGTCTTCTGTAAGGTTACTGGAAGGACTAGAATAACACTTGAACAATTACATTTTGCTCTTTTTGTGAGACTAACAGCCCCTCACTTCCTGCCTGCTTCCCATAAGTTACATTTTAAGGTCAGTTTATTGTTTTTCTCTTTACTGGCTTGGAAAGACAATAGATTAAACATTTAGCTGCCTAGGTCATGCAGACTGCTGTGCAGCAAAGATCTGCAGGCCTGTTTTGCTCAGGCCATGGGTTGCCACAGTCCACCCCTGCACAACAGTTTGCATTGACCATAGGACAGATTTTACATCCATAATTTACAACAATAATACAATAAACAATGTAGTAATAAATCTCTGATACGGAGAGATAATAAACTTATTAACAAGTGGTGCTATGGTCAGGTTAATGAGTTCTACCATTTAGCACAAGTACTGCCTGGGCTAAAATAGCTAAAGGATAACACTACCAGGCATTCTGCTTTATTCTATATCTAGTTTTTACTATTTTCTCAACCTTGACCACAGAAACAAAATTCCCCCTCCACCAACTTTCTGCAACTTTTCACACCTATTTAGGTTTTGTTCCATATCCCCTATTTTTTTTTAATTCTGATACAACCAGTCATTTAGGACAAAATGACTTCCTTTTCCTTTAATAAAAAAAAGACATCCCTCATTCCCTCTACATTCAAGTCATCAGAATAATTCTGGAAATTGTTCTTAAGCATTTTACAACATATTATTACCAATAACATTACACTTGTTAGAAGGCTGAATACTGACAACATTTTAGTCAATGCATTATTGAAATAGTAACACATTTTTTTAACAAGAATTAACAACACATGTAAGCATTAAATTGGACAGTTGAGTGGTTTAACTATATATATATATATATATATATATATATATATATACTGAGTCTTCATACTAGATAGAAGAGTTCCAGGTGAGGAGGTTTTAAATACCATGTTTCCTCCCCCTGCAGGGAGCCCTTCAGTGTCAGATCTAGTTTGTTTCCTATGTAATTCTAACACCCATGGGCTTAGGATTCTCAACCAGCTGGCTGCATGGGCCAGAACCAGAGCCAATTGACCTTATTTTCCCCAATTTCTAGTGTTCGTGGCACAGGCAAGAGAGAGTTATTATCATTGCCCCATTGTGCCTTGAAGGCAGCCAGCCCCTTTATCTGGAGTTAATGCTGATACAGTCCTCGAGTCCATCGTTTCTGTCATCCTTTAAGTGTTTAGCCATATCCACAGCGGTGAAGGCGTATTTTGTCCCTTTGGACAGAGAAAAGGGACCAATATAGTTTACTTGCTACCAGGTGACAGGAATCTGGTGTCCTCGGTACCCAGTCTTCAGGCACAGCCATTCAGCCACTTCATGCGTCATTGGTGTTAGGCTGTGGAATTTCGCTAGGGCAGTTGCTTCTATGTTACTTGGTAATGAATTGGTGTGGGCAAAGACATGAAAAATGGTTACCTTATATTTGCGACAGGCAGTCCAGATGTCTTCCCACCAGATGGTGTCAGAACTGGGCTGAACAGTCACGGCTGTCCAGGTAGCAGATTGCCCATGTGCCAATCCATGCAGAGTCAGGTGTATTTTGTCCGTCAATGGTGGGCATGGGAGGAGCCACCTTGGGAGGATGAACAAGAAGCAGGGCATGCTGCTGTTTCACATAGGAGGCCGGTCCTAAAATTTCATGCATCTCTGTTTTTAAAGAGCCGTTGTCGTAGGCGGTAGACTTTCCATTTTGTCAGTGTGCTCACCTGAGCACTCCCCAAATGGGGCTTATTTATAGTGTCCTATATCTGCATATGTATATGGGTATGGTCTTCTGTAAGGTTACTGGGCACCTGAGTTAGACCTTCAACACTTGGAACAGAGGATTACAAACTGTGCACAATTGCTCTTTTAAAGGGCTAAATCTGAGTTCTGTGCCCTTCCATAGTTGGGACCAGAATCTAACAGGTACACATTTAGCTTGTTGCCTTTGCCATACACCCACCCAAAGCCAATATTGGCACTGGCCACATCCAAATCACAGGTTATATTGGGGTCCACCCCCCTTAAAGGCTGTGCTTGCATAATAGTTTGCTTAGTCTTTTTAAACACAGCCTGCTGTGGAAAATCCCATTCCCACACTTTTCCTTTTCTAATTAGGGTATACAAAGGTTTTAAAATTCATACTACATAGAGTATAAACACTTTCCAATAACTTAACAACACAAGAAAAGCCATCAACTGTTCAGAAGTAAGCAATGTGGGATAACTTTGCACTTTAAGAACAACAGCTGAAGGAGTAGCCTTAGTTTTACCCAACCAGACAATACCCAAGAACTTGTCAGAGTAGTCAGGCTCTTCTGGGGTTTCCACATTTGAAGGTATCCTTGTGGAAGCACAGCAAATGTCCATTGTTGTTTTCCCCATGTGAAGCCTAAAACAGGTTGATGGGAAAAAAATCTAAAAATATTCTAAATAACATATTAGCAAGGTTTAATGCAAAATGAAACAGGAGCAACCAGTTTGCTAAGGGCTCTCTAGGTTTTTGTCAATATTGGTTACTAATATCTCTTAATTCGGCTGGGGAAAAAACTCCCAGGATGAAATGAGCACCTTCTGATCAGAAGCTGCTGCCACTGCCCCATCTTCCTTACTCTATGGTGGATCAGGGTGCTGAACTTCCTCTGCTTTAACCTTTTGTTGGAACAGAGGTCGATACGCCTACTTTCCCTAGTATCAATTTCCCAGTCAGACAGGCTCATCATCTTTTGATGAGGAATCAACAGGGTCCCACACTTGATGGTCCCAGTCTGGGGAAGCCAGGATACGCCTAACTTGCCCTTTGGGCAGCTTATGCCCTCTTACTCTAGTGTGCTGGTATGCCAATATTTCTAAACATTTACCCAGAGCATCTTTCAATTCTGCTTGTGCTAGCCTCTTATCTTTTTCCACCTTTAATTTACCTCCCAGGTGGCTTATGGCCACCTTTGCTGCTAAAGCTTCCTCAGTAGTGGTGCATACAGCCGCTAACAGTGGCCAGCCCACTGCGGCCACAATCTGGTGGCCCTTTTTTTCTTTCTGAATCCCCAGTGGTCCTGTGGCCTGATAAAAGATGGCTATTTGTCCAGCCAGAGAGTTATAAACATTTCCATACTCCCTTAGCAGATTCCATTCATCTAGGAGGGTAGCCACCCCTCCCCACATAGACATCCATTCTACTGGGAAGGGGGGCAACCCTTCCCACATAGACGTCACAGGCCTCCCCGGTATCCCGCCCACGGCCTTCTTCTTTCCCCTCCCCAAGTTCATGTCATCAGTGCCTGGAATCTCCCTTAGTCTCCTGCTGGCAGCTATTTAATTCTCCAGGCTGGCGCTGCCAATTGTTGCAGCCCAGCAGGGCCATGCCAGTCCAAAGGCCGAAGAAGACAACAAGCATTTTCTGACACAAGAACTTTATTCAGGGCTTGCTTACAGGGTGAGAAGTCGTGGAGAGATCATGACAGCTTTCTCAAGCCGGGCAGGCATTGTATTCACAGGGAAGATGACTGAGCATGCAGAGAGGACAGAAAGCCTTTTATAAGGGTTTAAAACAAAGGCCTTCCTAAGGGTGGGGGGAGTGTAGATGCAGTAACAGGTCACTCTGACCTGGGAGATGGTGTAGGAAGGACTAGAATAACACTTGAACAATTACATTTTGCTCTTTTTGTGAGACTAAGAGCCCCTCACTTCCTGCCTGCTTCCCATAAAGTTACATTTTAAGGTCAATTTACCCTTTTTCTCTTTACTGGCTTGGAAAGACAATAGATTAAACATTTAGCTGCCTAGGTCATGCAGACTGCTGTGCAGCAAATATCTGCAGGCTTGTTTTGCTGAGGCCACAGATTGCCACAATAATCCCAGCAGGCTTTCTTGGAGAAATTAACATTGCTATTCTAAAATTTATCTGGAAAAGCAAAACATTTTGAAATAAGGCAAACAAAGTTGTAGGACTCATACTCTCTGATATCAATACTTGCTCTAAAATTACAGAACTCAAGATAGTGTGGGACTGTTGAAACAATCAACACATAGACATGTGGATCAAAAGAGAAAGTCCAGATGTAGAACCACACTTATATCAAATGATTGAAATGATAGTTACACATTGTATAATACAGTGTGATATGCAGTGTATATTTGACCATAGTGATTTTATACTAGAAATCATTAATAAAAGATAAGTACTATATCCTCATGTGTTTAAAAACTAAGAAACATTTTTAAACAACCCATGGATCAAAGAAGAAATCACAGTGGAAATTAGAAAAATATTGAACTGAAAAATAGTGAAAATACACCTTATTAAAGTTAATGGGATGCAGCCAGAGCTGTGCTTGGAGGGAGATGTATTTTTATAAATGCCTATATTAGAAAAATTCAAGATTGAAAATAAAAATTTAAGTAACTGAAGAGTTTGGAAAAAGAAAAATAAATTAACCCCCCCCAAAATACAGAAAGGAATAATTAAAATAAAAGAAGTGATTAATAAAATAAAAAACAATAGAGATCAACAAAATATAAACTTGGAAAAAAATATTAAAATTGATAATCCTGTGATGAGACTAATTAAGACAAAATACAAATAACCAATAAAGGATGACAGACTATAGATCCAAGTGACATCAACAAAATCATAATTGGATGTCATGAAATCTTATGCCAAAAACATGAAAAAATACACGGATTGAAGAAGTCCTTGAAAACATATCATACAAACAAAACTGACACAAAAAGCAATAATCATTATAAGAAAGGAAAATTAGGCCAATGTCATTCATAAACAAAAATGTAAAAATCTTACACAAAATATGAATACTCATTTATTTGGGTTGATTACAGGAATGTAAGCTTGGATTAACATTTGAAAATCAATCAACATATTTTGCCACACTAACAGAATAAAGAAAACAATGATATACTCACCTTAGTATATACTTAAAAGCAGTTGATAAAATTCAACACCCATTCATGATAGAAATCCTTAACAAAACTAGGAATAGAATGAAACTATCTTGACTTGATAAAAGGTATTCATAAAATATTTACAACAAACATTTTTAATAATAAAATTATTATTAAAAGCTTGTCATCTTAGATTATGAATGAAACAAAGATGCCTGCAATCAGCAGTCTACTGAAACTTCTACTGAAGGGCCTCTTGAGTTAACTGAGGGGAAAATCTATAAGGGTTGGAAAAAAAGAAATATAACAGCCATTATTTGCAGAAAACATGACAGTTTATGTTAAAAAAAAATCCAAAGCAATTTGCAAATAAATTATTGCAAAAATGCAGTTAAAAATGGCATTTTCTTTCACATCAGACATGTCAAATAAGAAGAGTAAATTTAACAAAAGTTGTCCAAGACTTCAAAACATTGAGAACATTAAATAAATGGAGGGACATATTATGTTCATGGATTAGAAGGTTCCATATTGAATCAGTAATGGAGAGAGATTTCATTTCTCCCCAAGTTAATCTATAGATTTACATATCTGAAAAAAAAATTTTTGTGTAATTTTACAAGCTTGTTTTAAAACATGTATGCAAATACAAAGAGCTATTAATAAATAAGAGAGGGAGGACTTTCTGTTCAGGAGTTCGATACTTGTCCTAAAGCCATGTTTCTTCATGCAAGTTTAGAAAATAGAAGAATGGGACAGAAGAGAGAGTCCAGAAATAGACCCATGAATAAGTGAACACCTAAAAATCATTTAAATGTAACAGTCATGAAAGAAAAAAATTCAATAGAATGTGTGAGTATGGGAACTATAAGAATATTTTTAGTAGCATTGGTCATAGGTCCAAAATGGAAACAATCCAAATGTCCATCAATTTTTAAGTGGATGAGCAAATTGTGGTATATCCACATAGTAAAATATTACATGGAATTGAAAATGAGCCAACTAAAGCTCAAACAAGCAATATAGATGACTTTCCCTAACATAATACAGAGGAAAAGCAAATAGACACAAAAGAATAAGCTCTGTATGTTTCCATTTATATAAATTTCATAAAAAGTCCAAACTGAAAATGCCTTCTTGACCAAAGAGGGAAAAGATAGGTAACAAAATA
The DNA here is from genome assembly GCF_015220235.1 of Choloepus didactylus. Classification (NCBI taxonomy): domain Eukaryota; kingdom Metazoa; phylum Chordata; class Mammalia; order Pilosa; family Megalonychidae; genus Choloepus; species Choloepus didactylus. The sequence goes on along the minus strand of NC_051324.1, from coordinate 58,521,428 downwards.
AGGTTACAGTGGCTAAGAGACTTCAAATAGAGGCTATCCTGGAGGTTACTCTTACGTAAGTTCCAGCTAGATATCCCAAATGGCCACAGTATGCCAAGCCATAACCAAGAGTAGTCCCAAAATACCTAGGTCCCTATCTGAGATTCTATAAAAGTTTCACTCACTAAGTTTATTTTTCAGAAAATTAAATCCTCCAGAGTGTTTCTATGCCAGATAAGTCCCCAAACCCAGAGGCAACAGCCTCTTTAAGAACATCAACCAGACGCAGCTCCCCTTCCCCATAATGTCTACACCCCTTTTCAATATGAGCAAGTTAGGATGGTCACTGCCTAGACATCCCTGATGATTGAGAAAGTGATTAAATGAGAGAAAGTGGTAGCAACAGACAAGAGAGGATTTAACAAAGGATTATGAATACTGAATCTTTATATTAATACTTTTTTAAGATGCTGGAGTACTAGAATAGCCGGAAGGAAATAACTGAAATGGTGAAACTGTAACCCATAACATTATTTGAAATCTGCTCTGTAGTTACTCATTAAGTTGTACTTTGAAAGTTATCACCATTCTGTATATACATTATATTTTACAATAAGGAAATAACTGAAACTGTGGAACTGTAAACCATAACATCCCTTGAAATTATCTATTTAACTACTTGTTAAATCATACTTTGAAAGTTATCCCCTTCCTGTATATATGATGTATTTCACAATAAGGAAATAACTGAAATTGTTGAACTTTAAACCATAACATCTTTGAAATTTGCTCTTTACTTGTTAAATTGTATTTTGAAAGTTATCACTGTTCTGTATATATGTTATATTTCACAAAAAAAAATAGTAAAAAAAAAAAAAAGTCCGAATAATTTATGGTATTAGAAGTCAGGACAAAGCTTGCCTTTAGAGAAGAGGATCAAGACAGAGATTGAGAAGTAGCAAAAGGTATGGAATTTAGAGTAGTAGTTACAAGGGTTGTTTATTTTAGGATAATTCATCAAACCATACAATTATGATTTATGCACATTTTGCATGTATGTTGTACTTAAATTTTTCAAAGTTAAAAAATAAAAGCACCAGGCACAGAGGCTTTAATAGATCAAACATTGAAGTTTCAGATAACGTGTATTTTATATAAACTCTTCCACAAAGAAGCAAAGCTCACTAGCAAATGTATGTGGTTAGTATGACCTGGATACATAAACCAGGAGGAGAACAGTATGAGAAAGGAAAATTATACACCAATATCAATTAAGAGAATAGATATAAATCTTAAAGAAAATATTAGCAAATGTAGCACTACATTAAGAATAAGAATAAGAATAAACGTGATAAATTGGATTTCCAGGAAAAAATATTTAGAGTTATGGTAGAAAACCTATTAATAAAATTCCCCAGTAATGAAAAAATCCATATGATCATTGCTGTAAGATGTAGGAAAAGAATTTATTATAATTCAGTCCCTGTGCCTGGTAATAACTTATAGTAAACTAGGAATGGAAGCAAACTTGTCTTATGGTCTAGTATATGGTATATCCTAGAGAATGATCTATGCGTACTTAGAAAAAAATGTGCTTTCCTCTATATTTTAGTGGAGTGTCTGTTAGTGGAGTGTTTTTCTTTGAATTCACACAATTTGATTATAATGTGTCTCAGTGTGGATCTCTTTGGATTTATAGTACTTGGAGTTTGTTGGTTGTGGAGATTCTTGGTTGTGGAGATTAATATTTTTCACCAAATTTGGGAAATTTGGGGCCATTTTTTTCTTCAAATATTCTTTATGCCCCTTTCTTTCTGTCTTTTCCTTCTGGGATTCCCATTACATGTATGTTATTTTGCTTGATGGTGTTGCAGTGGTCTCTGAAGCATGGTTTATTTTTCTTCATTCTTTTTCTTTCTATGCCTCATCCTGGGTAATCTCTATTGACCTATCTTCAAATTCACTGATTCTTTCACTTCCAGCTCAAAAATTCCACATTTGAGCTGGAAGTGAAAGAATAACTTAAATGATTTTAATCTATATGTGTGTGTGTGTGTGTGTGTGTGTGTGTGATTTCAGTTATATTTTTCAACTTCAGAATTTCTGGTTTGTTTCATATTTCTGTCTCCTTACTTACATATTCTGTTTGGTAAGACATCATTGTCATACATTTTTCATTTCTTTAGACATGGTTTCTTTTAGTTCTTTGAACATATTTGTAATAACTGATTTACTTGTTGTCTAGTAAGTTCAATACCTAGGCCGCTCAGCCACTTTTCTTTTGAATGTTTTTTTTTTTCTATTTTCTTGTTTCTTTGTGTTACTCTTAATCATTTTATATAATATTATATATATATATATATATATATATACATATATAGAATGTGACAACTCTGGAAATCTGATTCTCCTCATCACAGTGTGTGTTGTTATTGCTGTTTTTTTTCTAACTACTGTTGATGTTTGTTTAGTGACTTCCTGGACTAATTTTGTAAAATCTGTACTCTCATAAGCCTGTTAGCTTACTGGTCTCTGTTTAGTTAGCTTAGTGATCCACTACTGAATGGTCATATATTTCCTTATATTCCATCTCCAGTAGGTTCTTTGCCCTTTGCTGAGGCTTTGTATGTCTGTTGGGATGTGCCCTTCAGCATTCAGCAGTTTACAATCTGTCTTAGAGTTCACTTCCTTCTTGCGCAGAGTCTCACTGTCAGCCAGAGGTGAGTGACTGCAACCCTCTTAGGTCTTTTCTGGGCATGCACACAGCCTTCCAGATATCTATCAATATCTGAGTTTTTCAAAGCCCCATATATGGATCTCTTGTTCCCTGGATATTACTTTTAAATTTTGTAATGCTCTTTGTTTGCCCAACTGGTATCACAGCCCTAGTTGCAGTGTTAAACAGTTGTAGCTGGGGTTAGGACTTTTCCAGCAGAGTGAGCTCCAAGTCAGGTTAAATAATAATACTGCTCAGCAAATGGGGCTTTCCCAGGATTCTGGAGATAGGAGAGGTGGACATATAGTTGCAGTGCCCTGGGGATGGGACTCTGAAGAGCTCCAAACCCTGTTTGCATCTGCCAATGGCTTCCAGGCTGCTGGTTTTCATGGCAACTTGTTTGTGAGGTTGCTGACTTTCAAACCTACTCTGGAACTGGGGAGAGGAGGTTTGGAGCAGGGTAAGTTAAAAAGCTACAAATCCTAACATGATTTTGTAGTTTTCCTTTAATAAAGATTCTTTGGATTGTTATAAGATTTCGTTGATTTCCTATCATTTGCCAGTATTTTTGTTACTTTTTTGAAGGAGTAGATTTAGGGAGGGCCTCATTCCACCATTCCAGAATGCCCAAACTACCATTTTTTGAGACAGTATGATTTTTCTACTTGAAAACTTAAGGAAATAAATGGACAACTTGTTAAAAATATAAAGCAATCAAGCAAGGTCACTAGGTTAAATGATAAAAAAAAATAAAAATCAATTATTGTCTGATACTGCATTAATAAATTGGTATAAATATTAACAAATATCTTCAAATATATGCCACACAATATGTATAAGACCGGTATAAAAAGAGGAATAGAAGATATATAAGAATACTTCAGTAAATATAGATTTGTACCATCTTCATAGTGTTAACCTAGAAATAACAAACTAAGCTGTAAGGCAATAAAGGCATTTATTTGGGGTCTTAGAATAGCAATTCAGGGAGCACAGATTCAGGTAGCCACCCAAATTTTGTCCCATCTTAGCATTTCTAGGCAAGAGTTTTTAAACGAAAAGATGAGACAGCTTGCTTTTTGGTGGTAGATATTTAGGATATGCTGTCCTTCAGGTTAGAAGTTAACTGAGTTCTTTATCTTGTGGTTTGTTTATTGTGTCTGGATGTCCTTATGTTTTGAGGAACATTGTTGCTTGAGGCTTTGCATACTTTGGCATTTTGTGATATCTTGCTGAGGCCTGCCTAAGAGAAACCTCCAGAATGACCTCCTGAATCCATTTTAAATCCCTTAGCCGTAGAAACTCTATTTTGCTTTATTTCTTTTAGCAATAGAAAGGGAAACTTAGTAAAGATGTCATTTTCCCACATAATATATAAACTGACTGAAAATTGAAACAAATGCAAAAGTGTTATTTTTCCTTCATGCAGCACTTGACAAATTGATCCGAAAAATTTATATGAAGTGCACTGGGTCCAGGATAGCTAAGGTATGGTAATCAAGGCACATGAATAGTCCAATGGGACATAATGGAGAGTCCAGATGCAGACATATGCATAGGTGGAAATTTGGTAACATTAAAGAAGATTTAGTGATATAGATAACAATAGTAGTGCAATGGTGAAGGGAAAAATCATATAATTTAGAATACCCATTCCCAATATTTAGTTTGCCTTGCCAGAAATACAAATTTACATTATTGATAACCTGTCAACCAAGATGGCACCATCTTTGAACAACTACCCAAAATTTGCAAAGCCATTTTCCTCAAAACTCCAGAAAATAGTTAAAGAGTTGCAGTAACTGGGAAAGTGCTAAATCAAGAAAATGCATCTTTCAAAATGGTAGAAGCTTGTGGTGCCCTTGCTGGACCTTCCCCAACTCCTCTTTGGCTTACCATGGAGCCGGCTTGTGCTTCCATTGTGAGTCCCTGGCCCTGTTCCAGAGGGAGCAGAGTAATCTCTATGCACATTCTGCAGTGACTATATGTCAGTGTCACCTAGTGACTGGCAGCCTGAAAGACTGAACTGGGAACCTCATCTCTGGCTCACCCTCCCAGAACTTGTCCTGCGGACCGAAGCAGCTTGTGGACAGCTAAAGCAGTGTAAGAAATAATTAGGTCAAAGAGATCTCAGGTAAAGGATTACTGGCTTTAAGACATACAATGGAGTACCCTGGGGGTGGGGGCAGAATCTCTTTCATAGGAAGAGGGGATAATCAGATACCTGTAAATGGGGAAATTCCTAAGGGCAAAAGAGCACAAGCCTAGGAAAAGACCCAGGCTCAGAAAAGACAGAGAGGACCCTGTATTTCACTCCCATTTCTGGCTGTTCTTCTTGATGGTAGGTCTAAATTCTAAAGGAAAGCACCAGCCAATGCAGAGCCAATTTGGAACACTGTGAAAAGTGCTTTTTGCATTGGTTTTTTTTGTTTTTGTTTGCTCCTGGTACCCAAGAAAATCTCTGTCATTATCATTAGGTAGATGCAAACTAAAGGAACAGCCAACTCAGGGACTAAATCCCAGAGTTAACACATTAAAATATTAAAATATACAGTGTACAACAAAGATTACAAGACAAACTAAGAAACAGTAAAAGATGTTCTAGCCAAAGGAAAAATAAAAATATCACAAAACACTGGAAAAGAACTTTAAAAAATGATCTTCAATATGTCAAGGAAAACATGGAGAAAGAACTAAATAATATCACAAAAACAATTAATGAACAATATGAGAATCTCAATAAAGAGTTAGAAATTTTAAAAGGAATCAAACAGAAATACTGGAGTTGAAGACCACAATAACTGAAATGAAAAGTTACATAGAGGGTTTCAACAGAAGATTGGAGCTGGCAGAAGAAAGAATCATTGAACTTCAAGATAAGACCATTGAAATGATTCAGGCTGAGAAACTGAAAAAAAATAGTGAACAGAGCCTAAGAAACCTATGGGACACTATGAAGCAAACACTATGGGAGTTCCAGAAGGAGGGGGTAGAAATGGGCAGAAGGAATAAACAAAGACATAAACCAAACAGATATTTGCACACTGGTGTTCATAGTAGTATTATTCACAGTTGCCAAAAGGTTGAAGTAACCCAAGTGTCCATCAACCAATGAACTGATATACAAAATGTGGTATGTATGTATGTATGTATATATATATGTATGTGTGTGTGTGTATACACACACACACACACACACAAATACAAAGGAATATTATTCAACTATAAAGAGAATGAAGTTCTGATACATGCATCAGCATGGACAAACCTGAAGACATCATGTTGAGTAAAATTAGGCAAACACAAAAGTACAAATATTGTATGATCTCACTGACATGAAATAATTAGGATATGCAAATTCATAGAGTCAGAAACTAGAATCCAAGTTAACCCTGCCCAGAGTCGGGGAAGGGAATGGGGACTTAATGCTTAATTGCTACCAAGTTTGTTTGGGATGATGGAAAAGTTATGGTAAAGGATCATAGTCACAACAATATGAATGTAATTAGCACCATTAATTATATATTTGTTAAAAGGGGAAATTTTAGGTTGTATATATGTTACCAGAATAAAAAGTTTAAAAAAACTTCAAATTGTACAACACGGTGAACCCTATGTAAACTATGGTTAATAGTATAATTATAATAAATTGTTTCATCATTGTAAAAATGGTACCACACTAATGTGAAATGTTAATAGAAAAAACTGTGTGGGGGATTGTGGGGGATATATGAAGACTGTATTTTCATTATGATGCTTCCCTAAACCCACAACATCTCTAATAAACTCAATAAATTTTAAACAAAACTCAAGAAGTTTTCCATTATTTCCATTATTCTAAATCTCTGGTCAATTTTGAATGCAAAATTTCTACCCTGCTGCATTGGGTAGGCACATATCCATCATTACGAATCTTCTTTTTATGAAATTAAAGCACTGAGCTCTGCTTTTGCTTTCTCTGTAATTTTGCGTGTGTCTCATGTTATCCATTTGAGATTTTAAGGAAAGATGATACAGCACAGAATATGAATTTGTCATGATCTGAAATCATTAGGTGGTTCAAAAAATTTCAAGATCTAATGTTCCTATCTTTTCAAAGGAAAAAAAGTTGATGCCAATGATCTGCTGAAATTTCTGGGGAACATGGGGATCGAGCTCACGGAAAAGGAACGTGTGAAGCTTCTACAAACACTACCCACTGATGGTGAGTCACATGAATGCTTTCCAGAGAACTTGGTTTTGAGGATCATAAACAATTCTAAAATGTCTCTCTATGTCTTCTCATAAGTGCTGAAAATGATTGGGAAAAGGTAAATTCACTGCCCCGGAGATTTAATTTGGGAGTAACCAAACATCCTGATAAATCTTGTCAAGAGAGATAAACTAGTTAAAGAAAGGAATTGGAGAAGTCAGCAGGAAAAGGGACAGAGAAAAAGACATGGTTATTTCTGCCTAATGAGTTTTCTCAGATGCCAAACACTGCATAGATTTTCATCACTAAGAAAATTTCCCTTTGGCCAAAATGATTTTTATTTAATGGGAAGATTGGTCACATTTCCCAGGAAAAGCATAAAAAATATTCTGAATAGAATTACCAAGTTACTTAATGACTGTAAAAATGTCCACATTCTTTTCCTCTCATGGCAATTGTACCTTTTCTTATAGCTGCTGGAAAAGTGTATCAGAATAGAGTCTTGAGTGGTATGAAGTCTAGCAAAGATATGTAACAAAGCTTACTAGCAAACAACTTGGCTAAAGAAACATTAATATGTGTATTTATAACACCAGATTTCGAATCATGTCTATATTCCTATATTTAGATTCCTCATTTCATTATATTCATTCACAGAGCTTTAATATAATCATCCATGTTGTATCTTGCAGGAGTTCCTACTTTTGAACAGCACCTCAAAAGAGTAATCTGAAATCTAATTATATACCACAAATAATGTAGAGAACATTAGCCAGATTTTCTGGGAATTGCCCAGCAGCACCTTATTGTGCAAAGGATTCTGGACTTATCATTAATACATAATTTTATTCTGTAAATCACAATTCTTTGATTTATTTCTGTAATATGTCCTTTCCAGAAGGTCGGTTAATAAAATAAATTTGAAGAAAAGCATTAGCTCATGGCTAAGCTGCTCTTCTGCTTCCTTCTCATTCTTCTAGCCTTCAGAACAAGAGAAGAGAAGGGAGTTGGGAGGGAGATAGTAAGGGTTACAGGCTCTAATGCTAAACACTTGTTTAGAGGAGTCTCTTGCAGGTGGCAATCTGCCTCCTGACATTCCAGGCCATCAGAAGAGTGGCAGGCAGTAGCATTGCTTGCAGAATTTTGTGGTGAATGTGTTGTGCATGATACTCTTCCCTTTTAGAGAATTTTTTTTTTTACACTTTAAGCTGCTACCTTAGATGAAGCAATCAAGTGGAATGTTGATCGTCTGAACTATCACTCTAAGCTGTTTCCTTGATTTTGTTTTGGGGATAGACCTGCATAGTATTTTCCCCACATACCCCATACAGACAACACTAGCTACCTTTTCTATACATTTGTCCCTCTGCTTGAAAATGATTATTTCTTAATACTGCAGAATATAATATTAAACAGACAATCATAGCCCCCCAGATAATCTTTCAACTTCAGAACATTTTTCTCTGTTTTTCTTGCCATCATTTAAGGTGATTTGCTGAGCTAACTTTATATTCCTATTCATGATTACAAATAAGTTATTAATCATCTTTAATTTTTATTAAATGCATGCAAGATAAAAACTTATGCTTGGGTGTATTAATGTTTGAAATCCTTATTTTTTTCTCTTAATTACTTCTGTTTCTTTCCTAAGGAGGAATGGTTAGCTTTGATAATCTAGACACTGTTTTGGGAAACCTGGGGGTCGAACTCACAAAAAAGGAATATGAAGATTTGGCCAAAAATCTGCCACTTAATGGTAAGTATTGTAGATAACAAGTCTTAGAAAGGAATTTCCATTTGTTGAATTGTATAAAGGAATACCTATTAACTTAGTGGTATTTGGTTGTCTTTTTTTGTTTGTTTGTTTTGTTTTTTAAAAAAGCGTTTTCAAAGGGAAGGGAAGAATCCAGTCCTCATTTAAGACATATATTATTTAGAGTAAGCTAAACTTCTATTTAAAAAGAAATCCCAAGTTATTCAATGAATAAACACAATTGAAATTTATTTCTCTCTTCCATAAAATTCCGAAGTGTGAGTATTTTTGGTTAGTGGTCATCAGCTGTTCTCCATTCAGTGATAACAAGATCCAGATATTTTCCATCTCTAGGCCACCTCTAGGGCCTTACATTGCTTGTATCCAACTGATAGAGTGAAGAAGAGTTGCGCCACACATCATTTCTACAACCATTCCTTTGTTGAGAACTAGTCACAAGGATACACCTAAATACAAGGAGAGGTTTTGAAATGGAGCATCCACATCTCTAAACAATTCTACATTAAGGAGCGGGGTGGGGGGGGGGTGTCAGGAATATTGGTGGATAGCCTGCTGATTTTACCAAAGAGCCTATCTCACACTTTCCATGAATGCAGTGGTAGTTAAGTTTTCAGGAAAGATCATGTATCTCTTGTTTCAGAAATCCATAGCCATCTACATGTTCCCCTGTGTGTTCTTAGCATTGCTTAGAAGGTGTAAAGACCACTCTCAAATTAGGAAATGGACATGGAGCAGAATAAAAGTTTTGGGAGTTGTAGTAAAAAAATGAATGCAACTCCATATTAACAGCGTTAGTGTCCTCTCAAGACACTATATGGACAGTACCCTCAATGAACAGTTATTCCTTATCCGGTTCTATTCTGAAATGACCATGACTTATTTTTTTACAGATATTCCCAAGAAGATATTTCCAGCTATTATCTCTATACCATAGACTTCCAGATCTTCATCTTGGAATTCTCTTTTTAATATAAGATTAATATATCCAAACTGCTATTATACATTCTTACTACCACTATATTTAAAACTGTTTTCATAGTTTCTGACCATAAATTGGGTTCTCTCTCAGTAGGTGGCACCATCATTTTCCATTTAAACAAGAACTGTTTTGTATTATCCTTCATTTCTCACTCTGCCTCTCTGCCTGTAGCCCGTTAATTACCAGACATTTCTCTTCTCTTCCTACAAGTTATCTCCTTTTCAATCCATCCTTGTTAGAGCAATCTCAGTGTTCTCTTTAAAAATGTAAATATAATTATACCACTTCCTTGATTAAATCCCTTTAGCGGCATGCCATTTTCCACCAAAAAATCCAAGCTCTCTCACCAAGCATCATATAAAAGGTTCTCCAGAACCTGGTCTGTGATGTCCATATTATCTCTTCCACTCGCTGCCTGCCTCTCACTTTGCTCTACAGCCATGTTAAAATGTCCAAAGCTCCAGTTGGGTATGAACAGTATTCCAGAGTGGTAGCAGGTATGTCACCTAATTCACTGAGTAGAAACATTTATTCTTTATAAGAAATATCTGTTTGTATACCTGCCCTTTAGAGACTGAGCTACTTAAATGCACAGACTATGCTATTTTCAGGATCCATTGGAGTATTTCTCCATGTCTTCTGTATCACCTGATTTTTTAATACAGTTTTATTGAGATATATTCACATAACCTGCAATCCTCCAAAGTGTACAGTTATTCACAGTACCATCATATAGTTGTGCATTCATCACCAGAATCAATTTTTGAACATTTTCCTTACTCCAAAAAAAATTAAAATAAAAATAAAAAAGAACACCTAAAACATTCCAACCCCCCATCCCACCCTATTTTTCATTTAGTTTTTGTCCCCATTTCATACTCATCTGTCCATACACTGAATAAAGGGAGTGTGAGCCACGAGGTTTTCACAATCACACATTCACACAATATGAGCTACATACTTACACAATTGTCTTCAAGAATCAAGGCTACTGGGTTGCAGTTTGGCAGTTTCAGGTATTTCCTTCTATTCCAATACACTAAAAACTAAAAGGGATATCTGTATAGCACATAAGAATGCTCTCCAGAGTGACCTCTCAACTCCATTTGAAATCTCTCAGCCACTGAAACTTTATTTTGTTTCACTTTGCTTCCCCCATTTGGTCAAGAAGATTTTCTTAATCCCATGATGCAGGGTCCAGGCTCATCCCTGGGAGTCATGTCCCACGTTACCAGGGAGATATATACCCCTGGAAGTCATGTCCCACTTGGTGGGGAGGGCAGTGAGTTCACCTGCCACATATATCACCTGATTTTTAGCAAGGCCTTAATAAAAGTATCTTGACAAAATAAATAAATTCTCTTTGTCGTGTAATGCTTATTTTATAGCATCCTATTGCCTGTCTGCTCCCCCATCTCATACCACACCTTGCCACAAAACATATTATATAATAATAAATATTCACTTATATAATGTGAATAGTTATTCTCTTCTGAAAAGACTCAGTCTCGACTCAGGCTTGACCTTCTCTAGACCTATCCTGTTCTCCCTGTTCCCTTTCATTATATAGTTTCATTATATACTAAAATGTCTGTACCATTGCATTTTATCATTCTCTTGTTAATAACTGAGAGCTGTATTTCAGAATGAACCCTACCTTGTTGATTACTGCACATCCATTAGCTAGTATAGTACCTTTCACTTACTTAACAAGCTTTGAATAGTTGAGGAATGAATTAATAGGGGAAAACTGACCAAACTGTGTGAGAAACAAATTATATATCTGTTTCAAACTGGAAGTGATAGAAATTCGTTATCAATTGCCTAAAATATATGCTCACCTTCTGATTTCAAGCCAAGCACCACACCCCTAGAAATCCTCAAATGATTAAAAATAAATCTAATCTAACCAAACTAAATTAAATGAAGCTAAATCAAACTGAACCAAACCAAATCAGCTAGGACTGTTTCCTAGTCATCTTCATCAGGTAATTGTATTCTTGTGTAACAAGCCAAGCACAGCTTTGTAGGATATATAGTTTTGCTTTTTTCCTATTAAAAAAAAACCTTAATTCTTCAAGAAGCCTGTAACTAGCCGCCGCCTAAATAAGTCTTAAATCCAGAGTGGGGAAACTGGCTCCTATACAGACTACAGGTTTCTTTCTTCCACTTGCACACTCAACTTGTCTGTCACTTCCCATTCCAGCCTCTTGTCCTTCAAGTCCTAGTCATTGGATGTCTCTTCTTTGACTACTATTTCCTTATTGAGACTCATTATCTTCTCATTGTACTTAAAAGATTTATCCATCAATTTTATAAACCCGTTAGAAACTCGGGTTATAGTCCATGCAATTAGCCCCCCTCTTGTGAGCCTTCTTCCAGCCTTACTGTGAGTTTGACCTTGGGAATTCACAGTCAGCTTCATGGTATGCAAAAAGTGCAGTTGCTAGGGCCTGAAGTCAGAGGGTGCCATACTTAGGGCTTAATGCCCTGCTGTTAATGTCTTGAAATTCTTCATTTACATTTGAATTTGTGGATTTGTTGGAAAATAGAGCATGCCCTGAGGACTTATAGCCTTTGCTGAGGCCTATTCTCGCCTCCTTTCACTCCCCAGGACTGGTTTTTTGTCAATCACTCTACACTTGTTGACACAGTAGACCTCTCTTTTCCTGCCCCTGCCTAGCAACCACTGCTTCCTTCCACCCGCAGTGGGCACCTGAGGATGGGTGCAGGTAGGGTTGGTTAGCACTGGGCACATGCACCAGTTAGAGTCTTGTGGCATGGCCTCGTGGCAACCATGCCACTCTAAACTGACAGCACCCTCACATATTTGCCAGGGTCAAGCTTCTTACCCACCCCATCCAGGTACCTAGTGCGTCACACATGAAGGGTGCACTACTCTTGGGAGTAGTCCGTTTGCCAGGAGTTGGGGTAACGAGTGAGCAGAAATGGGAGGCATCTGGATTGATCTGGCAGTAGGTGCTAGATGGAACCCCATTCAAGAAAAGGCCTAAGATTCGGCCACTCATGGCCTGCGAGGATCTGTACTTACCCAAGAGTGTTTCATAATCAAGAGAGAGCAGTATTAAATTGAATTAAAAAGAAACAAAACAAAACAAAACAAAAACGCCATGAAAGGTCAAGAGAGAGATAATGGAGAAAACGAAAACATTTCTCCCCCTGCATTTTTAACAAGAGTTCCCAGAGTTTTGTTTTGCACTTGCCCAGGAAATTATCTAGCTGACCAAGAAGGGGATCATCAGTCTTTCCCAATATTGAAACAGTTCCCAGGTTTCCAGAATCCTCTAGCTTCCTTATCTCAAAGATGTAAATGTAGAAATATTTATCCAAACTTTATAGATACGTTGATAACAAAAGATTTAGAACACCTATACATATCACCAGCTGTGATGGATTGAATTGTGCTCCCCAGTTTAGATGTATTCTAGGTCTTCATACACTTTCTGGGGGATGTAGACCCATTGTAAATAGGACCTTTCAATGAGGTAATTTTTAGTTAAGGTGTGACCAACTGAATCTGGATAGGTCTTAATTTTATTACTAGAGGCTTTCTAGAGAAGGCCACAGAGAGAAAGACATGGAAGAAGCCAGAAGTCAACAGAACCTGGAAGAGAAAGGAGAAGACATCACCATGTTCACAGCCATGTGACAAAAAAGCCAAGGACCAAGGATTGCTGACACCAGCCCCAGAAATCCACAGTCTCTGGGGAGAAAACATCACCATGCTGATGCCTCGATTTTGGATATCTCCTAGCCTCAAAACTATAAACCAATAAATTCCTATTGTTTAAGCCAACCCATTGTATGGTATTTGTTTTAGGACATGGGAAATCAATACACCAGCCTTTCTAAGTTCCTAGTTGAAATAACTAAACAAAAGTATTAGTAAAGGACAAAGTGAAAAATGGTTCTTTCTTTCAACGTAAGTCCTGGGAAGAACTTTGTGTTTGTACTAGAAGTAAGGGCTTCCAGAGAACCAAATCAATACCACTAAATTTTCTAACATTTCTATAAGCCTAAGACTTATAGTTTTCTTGGGCTAACCCTCTGTCTATCACAGAAGAAATTCTTGTCATCATTATATATAAATTTTGGGTTGATTCAGATAAAGTTATGGATGGAATCTATTTTTAAATTTACCTTCTTTGTTTGTAACATCGACCACTTACTAATTATGAATTTTCTTACAGCTAATGGGAAGGTTGACCTCAATACATTGATGGAGACATGGAAACTATTACAGGTTAATTAGAAGTTAAAAAATCTATTGCCTTAATTCTTTATAATGAATTATTTTTATATAGTCCCACCATTCCTTCATTGCCTTATTTGTTCTGTCTTGTCTCTTTTGTATTGAAGAAATATTTGTATGTAATTCCCTGAAATTGTACCTTAGAGTATTTGCATTTTAGGACTAAAATTTCAGGGCAATGTGTGGTAGCAAATTCTTTCATTTTGGGAATTATTTCCCAATGACAGTCACTATTCCTAATTTTGAAAGTTGAAATTATAATTAGCACAGCAAATGATAGGGTAAAACTTTTATAAAGATATTGATTCTCTTATCATTTGAAGACTAGGGAGAAATAGTATCCTAAGAAAATATTTGGGTCATATACTTATCCTAATTTATATTATGTAAACTGAATAATATGTGTATCACTTTACTAAGAGTAAGGGAAAATTCTATTTCTATGACATTGATAATGTTGGACAATTAGCTAAAGCTAAATAGACATTAATAAATGTTTTCTTATTTCTGGAGTTACAAATCTTTTCAAATATATATATATCTGTCACCATTTTAATTGTGTTGAAGGAGGTGAGGTTGATGTCAGTGATGTAGAAAATATTCTGGAAGAAATAGGAGTAACATTCACAGTCAAAGATTGTGTGGAACTGATAAAAAATCTTCCAGTTAATGGTAAGCATTTAAAATATCAGTATGGAATTGAAGGAAGCATAAATTGCTTATTTTGTTTGTGACAACTTGTATAAAATTCTAAATTAATAGCATAGAAAGAAACACTTTCAAAAATCATTTGGAATGAATTATCAAATATATATATACATATATGTGTGTGTATAAAATGATGTAAAGATACATTCTAGTTTGTATGGTAGGGAAGAAGAAAGTGAGAAAGGGATTCAAGAAAAAAAAAGTAAAAGAAAAGAAGACTAGGCTAAAAAAGCACATTTATGTGTGATATGATCCACTTTATACATTTATATAAACTTACAAAGTTTTATAATTATAGACAGCTTTTAAAGAGAAAAGAAAATGAATGTTACAATTATTACCTTAAAAGGAATTCTGCTAAATCTTATTTAGTTTGTAAATCAGCTGTTTCATTACTCACAAATACTGCCATCAAGATTAAGATGATGATTAACCCTTTATTCCAGTCAGAGGGAATTCTAAAGGTAAACTGGAATTTATCTGGAAGATCAGAAAATGGAAATTAGATGAAAGGAACATGAAAACAGGAGTGTGCTAAAGCATTGTAGAGTTCCCGAAATAACATTCTTAGGTGCAAACAGTGAATTAGAGCGGCTACATCCTTCTTAAAATTTTGAAGTAAATTAGAAATTTTCCAGGACAAATTGCAAATCCCCTTTACATTAAATTAAGATGCTAGCTTTCTTGGTAAATCTCAATATCACTTATGTATGATCTAATTTATTTGTTTCTTGTAGCTAATGGAAAAGTCTACAAGAATAGATTCATGGATGGTTTGAAGTCTCTTAAGGGTAAGTAAAAAGCATAATGAAAGCCAGATGAACCAGAGAGACACATATATACTCTTTCCTAGATTAAAATTGTGAATCTTGCCAAAATGCTGAAATGTTGAGGTCATTCCTAACTTCCTATGTAAGTTGGCTGTTAACAAAGTATCTTCATATTGGGTTTTTTTGTTAATTTCTCCAATTTGGCGGAAAATAGAGTAAAGTCTATTTCTGAACAGTGAGATAAAGGAAAATTTTTCAGGGAATTTAATTAGGAGTTGATCAACTAATCTGGAAAAGTAAACAAATATGAACCATCTGAATGTAAGAAGTTTTAAATTCTTTTTCTCATTGCTGTGAATTGTTAACTAGTGACCAAACCTCTTGTTACATTTATGCTGTATAAGCCTGTCACCAAGTAGGAACTATTGATGCCAATAAACTGGACTCCATTTTGGGAATCATGGGATTGAACCTCACAGAAAAAGAAAAGAAGGATCTGAGATTAAACCTTCCCGTTAATGGTGAGCTCTATTTAATATCTTTTTAAACTACTTAGGAAAACCTGGGATTTTGCACATGCCTCAATTAATCAACCATTCAAATGTTTATTTGACATAGGTAGGCATTTAGAAAAATATATAAAGTAATTCAGAAAGCAATTAAGGACTAATTGTTGTCTTTAATCATTTTCATCAGTTTAGGATATAATGTTTTTTACTTGAATCCTAAGCAGGGATGAGAGTTTCTTCAGGATCACTACCATGTCTGGCAAAGATGGGGAAAGAAAATAAATTAGAAAGCAGAAAATAGTACATATCCAATGGAAAACAGTTAGAGAAAAGATACACAAAATGACGAGAAGGAAACAATTTTAAAATTGGGGAATGATTTAAATGCCACCAACTATCTGTTAAAATTTTTGTTTCCACTACTGCTAATCCTACTTCACTGAGTCAGTTACCACTAGCCAAGAAGACAGAACAGGAACCAGAAGGAATAACAGGTCTGGTACATATCTCCTTTCCCATGAAGCCGTAACAGGACCTGTAAACTATCATAAGGTCAAGGGTGTTGAAAGGTTCAGAGCAACAGCAAGTCATATTCCCTCTCTGAAGCTGCAAGATTCCCCTTTTGGAACAAGCTCCATGATCCAAGGGCTCTTGTTTTGGGACTTGAACTACCTCTTACTGAGCTGAAGACACACTCAAAAATGCTTTGAGTTACAAAGTAATTCCATCCCAAATGAACAAAATGATGAATGTTAACCTGGGAAAATACCTTGGGCTAAGTACATATCTAAAACCTACTCATTTTATTATTTGCCAGTTTGTTTCACTGTTGCTGTTAACTACTGTGCTGGTTTGTATATATTATGTCCCCAAGAAAAAGCCATATTCTTTAATGCAGTCTTGTGGGGGCAGAAGTATTAGTGTTGATTAGGTAGGGACCTTCTGATTGAGTATTTGCATGAAGATGTGACCCACCCAACTGTGAGTGACACCTTTGATTAGGATGTGAGCTCTTGATTGAATGTTTCCATGGAAATGTGGCCCTGCCCATTCAGGGTGGGTCTTGATTAGTTCACTGGAGTCCTATAAAAAGAGCTCACAAACAAAGGGACCTCAGAGCAACTGAGAGTGACATTTTGAAGAGGAGCTGCAACTAAGAGAGGGCAGAACACCCCAAGAGCAACATTTTGGAGAACACCATTTTGAAACACAACCTGGGAGCAAGCAGATGCCAGCCATGTGCCTTCCCAGCTATCAGAGGTTTTCCGGATGCCAATGGCCTTTCTCCAGTGAAGGTACCCTATCATTGATGCCTTACCTTGGACACTTTATGGCCTTAAGACTGTAAATTTGTAACCAAATAAACCCCCTTTATAAAAGCCAATCCATTTCTGGCGTTTTGCAAAATGGCAGCATTAGCAAACTGTGACAGCTACCATACACGTGTAAGATATGTATGATTCCAGAATATATTTTTCTAAAAGGTATCTGTTTCTTTTCAATAGTCTATACTATATTAATGTTACCTATTCCTTTATATGTTTTAAAATATAATATATAGAAATACAAAATTATGTTTTATAGAGTATTCATGTTATAAATAATTAATAAAAAATATGATTCTTCAATGCAGCCTAATTACTAGAATGTCACCAATAACTTATCCCTACATGTGTTCTTCCCTATCTCATCCCTCTGTCATCCCTTGCAAGTAAACCACTACTGTGAATTTTGAGCTTATAATTCCCTTTCTTTAAAAAAACATTTTATCACATGTATATGTGTTCCTAAACAATACCTTTAATAGATTGCTTCTATTGTGAGTTTTATAAGAATATTATCTTACAATGTGTTACAAATGTTTTGCCATTTATTTCCTCAGTATTATGTTTCTCAGATTCTTCTATGTTGTTGCATGCAGCCATAGTAATATACTTTCATGGCTATAAAATATTACATTATGAGAGTAAACCACAATTTAGTTATGCCTTTTGCCATCAATGGCCATTTAAATTGCTTTCAGTTTTTCACTATTACAAACAATCCTGCCAAAAAGCGATCATGTACATGCCTCCTGGCATGCATATCAAAGATTTCCTCTAGAGTATATGCATATATATACTTCTAGATATATATGTATATATGTATCTCTAGGAGTATATACACCTAGAATTGATGGGTTATAGGATAGACCAGTAATCATCTTTACAAAGATAATGCCAAATTGCAATTCACAATTTCATCAGCAGTATTCAAGAATTCCTGTTGATCTATATCCTTTACTATAATTGTGTGTGTGTACTCATGTTTTGCCACTGCTAACTAATCTAATGAGCCATAAAATGTCATCTCATTGGTATATAAATTATTGATTAGATTGTGAAAATTATTTTTCATATTTTCTAACTCTTATTGATAAAATGGGTTTTCTCTAAGCTGAGTGACTATTCATAATTTTAGTCCTTAGTGAAGGGGGCATTATTTACATGTAGCCATTCTTTATGTATTTTGGATAATACTCTCTTATCTGTCCTAGGTCTCACAGGTATATTCTTTGAGTTTTCGGTTTTTCTTTTATAGTGTCTTCTGATTAATAAGAATATTCAATTTTAACATCTATTGATCAACTTTTTCATGGCTTGTGCTTTGTGAATATAGTTTTTAAATGCCTTCCCTATAATGTAAGAAAGATATTTTTCCATATTTTCTTCCAAAAGATTTCAAGTTTTACTTTAACTTTTTAAGTCTTTTCTTCATGTGGAATCAGTCTTGTATATGGTGCAATGAAGATGTCCAATTTCATTTTTTCAACTTGGATAATAATTGTCCTGGCATCATACATTAACTTCTTTTTGCCTTTGTTCACTGATATTCAATGCAACCACAGTCATATATCCGAGTTCCATAAATGCATGGGCCTATTTCTGGTCTCTATCTTAGTTGACTGATGAATTTGTCTATCTCTTTGCCAGTACCACCCTATATTATTTATTATTGCTTCTCATAAATCTTGATATCTATTAGAGAAATTGCCACACTTTATTTCTCTAGTTCAAGTGTCTTGCTTATTTTAAACCATTTCTTCTTCCATTTGAATCCTAAGATCAGCTGTCAGTGTTTACAAATTACCCAGTTTGGATTTCATTGAAATTATATTAATTTTATAGAACAATTATGATATCTTTACCTTCTTGTGGCTTCATATCAAAGTGCATGGGAAGTCATTCATTGTATTTAGATATTTTTAATATTGTTTCGTAAAGTTTAATCAATTTCATCATACAGGTCTTACATATTTTTTGTTAATATTATCCCTATTTATATTGTAGTGATTGTTATTGTAAATTACATTTTTAAAAATTATTTTCTTATTACCAGTGTATAGAAATTAAATTGATTTTATACTGCTTTTAAGCAGAAATATCTTGCTAAATACATATACATTCAAATAATTTGTAAATTATTTTGAATTTTTATGTACACAATAAAATATCATCTCTTAATAACCACAACTGTCTCTATTCCTTTCCACTTCTGTTGTTTTTCATTGATTTTCTTCTCACGGCACTGAGCAGGACATTCAGTAAAAAAGAAATAAAACTAATAAGAAGTGAAAGGAAGACATAAAACTATTATTATTGTTAGATGGCCCCAAAATTCAACAGAGAAATTGCCATGATTAATGAGTTTAGCAAGATTTCTGGATCCAAAATTGTAAAAATCCATTTCTATACACCAGCAATAGTTATAAAATGAAATTTTAAAAAAAGGCTTAGTTTATAATAGCATAAAAAATAAGGTACCTAGATTTAAAGTTTAAAAATGCACAAACCTTGTATTTAGAAATATGTAAAACTTTATTGAAACACATTAAAATATAAGTAAATGGAGAAAAATTATGTGGTTATGGATCAGTAGGTCCCATGTCATACAGATGTCAGCTTAATGTAAGTCCAGTTGATGTCCTGATACATTTTTTCCTGTGATATAATAAGAATTTTATAAAGTTATAAGAAAGAACAAAGGAAAATCAGCCAAATCATCTTGAAGACAAACAATGGTCAGGACCTTCCTCTACTAGGTATCAAATATATTATAAATCTATAATGATTTAGGCACCCTAGGATAACTGCAAAGAAAATCAAACAAGTGAATGGGCTAGAAATCAAAGCCTATAAAATGACCTAAACATCATATTACATCTCCCCTATATTACCATAGGTTGGATGCAATGTAGTAACAAAAACAGTAACAATAACAAATTTCAGGGGATTACAACAGCAGAGGTTTATTTCCAAGTCAGCTGCTGCCCTGTTTCACAGTTTCTCACTCTGAGATCTAGGTTGAAGTAGAAGTTCCTGTCTGGAACATCCTGTTCTCATGGCAGAATCATGCTTTGGCTCCTAAAACATCTGCCCAGAAATGTTACATCCTATTAGCTAAAGCATGTCTAGTGATCAAGACAGACATTGATGGGGCAGGAAGTATAACCTACTTCCCCGAGGAGAACACTTCGTAAGTTCCTTTGAGTCATGACATTATGCTTAAAGTTCAGGATCTCAAGACAATCTCTCTATCAGCTTCTGCATGTGTTTCTTCTTGACCAGGAGACCTATAACCCAAAAAGCAAACAAATAAGCTATCATCTACACTGCCCCTTCATGAAATATGCTAAATACAGTGGTGGAACAGAAGCAGGATCACTGCCATAAACACTTTTATCAGGAAATAAGAAGGCATCAATAGTCTGGGCCATAATAATTCTGGAATCCTACTGGATAGACATTGCAAGGGGCCCGTAACCTGAGGATAATAAATGGTTCTAGAATTGGAGGCTTCCTCTACTCCCTGTAAGTAGTTTCTCCATTCACTGTTGTTTATTAATCTTGACTTTGGCATCAGGGTGAGCCCGCCTTTTTCACTCTCCTTACTATATCTGTAGAACACAATGATGAATATCCCATTCTTGGGAGCTGGGCAACTTTCTTAGCCTGCTTCTTGCCTATAGAAGGTTGGGGAGGCCAAACATCATTTTAAGTCATGAGCAGAGTATCTTTTAGTTCAGGATTGTACTCAAATTCACTGGTTTTTTATCTGTTTGACCCCAATTAGCTTCTTGTGCCTGTAGTCACACCTGCAGTTCTTTCTGAGACATGCCTATCATTAGATTTAATAACAGGTCCCAGTAGCTTATTGTGGATCCTTGGGGAAAGGTACAACATTAGATGCTTCTTCCTGAATTATTTTGTCAAACTTAAAGGTTTTTGTGGGCATTACATTAATCAAAGCAGCGATTTTAACAAAAAACATAATGACAACACCCTTAATTTAGTCTTTGCCCAGAGGCTTTAGTTTTAATTAACCATTTGTCACTCAATGAAATTCTTGATGCTATCTTTTTTTGTTCTGTTAGGGATGAGAAACAGTTGCATGTTTCAACCATGCGAGACAGAAGTTTTGGATTCTCTCTGCTTTCTTTTATCCCTGCTTGTCAGCCAGCCAATTGTTTTCCGAGCTCATCTCTTTTTTCTAGTAACTTGTCTAATGCATCTAATATCAACCAAGACAGTCTAGTAACAATATAGTTCCTAGTCTTTTCACTTACAGAAAAAGTATTTTCAATACATTATCTTCTTTCTAAGTTATTTAAAGTGACAGGCTCACCAAGACCTAGATGATGAAAATAAAATCCATAGACTAAGAGAAAATATTTGTACACTATATATCCAATCTGATAAAGATTGGATATCTACTATATATATTTAGCCCTCAAAATTCAACAACATATAATACAAACAGTTCAATTAGAAGATGGATGAAGGCATGAGGAGACCTTTCACTGAAGAGTTTATACAGTTTGCAAATTAGCCTATGAATAAAATGTTCAATATCATTAACAATTAAGGAAATGCAAATTAAAACCACAATGGCATATTACTAGACACCTGTAAGAATGGTTAAAATAAAAATTAGTGACAACACCAAATGCTGAAAAGGATAAATAGAGAAACTGGTTCATTTATACTTAATGGTGGAAATGTAATATGGTATAACCATTCTGTAAAACAATTTGGCAGTTTCTTAAAAAATTAAACATGAAAATGCCATATGACCTAGCAATTGTACCTCTGGATATTTATCCAAGAGAAATGAGAATTTATGTTCATGCAAAATCCTGTACATAATTGCAACAACCAAAAGCTGGAATCATCTTAGATGTTCTCCAACAGGTGAATGAATAAACTCTGATATATCCATCTTGTGGAATAATTTTCACCAATAAAAAGAAATAAACTATTGATATACTAAAAAATTTGTATGACTCTTTAGAGAATATTATGTGCAAAACAGAAGCCAATTTTTAGGTGACATCAGATGGCAGTGAAAGACATCTCCCAGAACATTTCCCCCTTAAAGACAGCTAAATAAAAGGATAGATTCAACTTGCTTGGAACTTTGAAGGGTGGTAACACTGGATAAAGATGCCACAAATGGTAAAAAGGATTAAAAATATATATACCAAAAAAAAGGTAGGAGAGCAGCATGACCTGCCAGTCTGGATTCCTCCCCCATGCATGGTCCTATGCAGTTTAAGAGATACATGATGGCAGCACTCTGGCCCAGGCACCTCCTGCTATTGTTGCTGACCAGAGCCATCCACTGCAGTATCTTTAGAGTCCCATGCACATTCAGGCACAGGAACTCAGGGCCACATGTCCCAAGGCAGAGCCCTAGTGGTTGGTGTGCATGTGCGCACATACAAAGCAGTCCCCCCCAAAATCCGAGTGTCCCACAGCAGAACTATTGGCAAGCTATGCACTCTCCCAACCTGGTTTGTAACTGCCAGTGCACCTAAACAAAAAATTAGGCGTTTTTGAACAATGACCCTGTTCTAGTTTGCTAATGCTGCTGGAATGCAAAACACCAGAGATGGATTGGCTTTTATAAAAAGGGGTTTTATTTGGCTACACAGTTACAGTCTTAAGGCCATGCAGTGTCCAAGGTAACACATCAGTAATCGGGTACCTTCACTGGAGGATGGCCAATGGTGTCTGGAAAACCTCTGTTAGCTGGGAAGGCACGTGGCTGGCATCTGCTCCAAGTTCTGGTTTCAAAATGGCTTTCTCCCCGGACATTCCTCTCTAGGCTGCAGTTCCTAAAAATGTCACTCTTAGTTGCACTTAGGGTATTCATCCTCTCTGAGCTTCTCTAGAGCAAGAGTGCTTTCAATGGCCGTCTTCAAACTTTCTCTCATCTACAGCTCCTGTGCTTTCTTCAAAGTGTCCCTCTTATCTGTAGCTCCTCTTCAAAACATCACTCACAGCTGCACTGAGTTCCTTCTCTTTGAGTCAGCTCATTTATATGGCTCCACTGATCAAGGCCAACCCTGAATGGGTGGGGCGATGCCTCCATGGGAATATCTCATCAGAGTCATCACCCACAGCTGGGTGGGGCACATTCCAAGCAAATCTAATCAGCACCAAAACGTCTGCCCCACAAGACTACATCAAAGATAATGGCGTTTGGGGGACACAATACATTCAAACTGGCACAGACCCTATCCAACTCTATAGGTCAGGATTCCCTAACATGGAAGTTACCAGAGGCAGAAAAGAAGCACAAAATGGGAAAGTGAACTGCTATAAGGTAGGGTGAAACCCAGAGCCAAAAGCTGGATTGAAATGGCAGTCCAGAGTGTCAGAGAGGAGTTGAGCAAATCATAGTCATTAGGGAGGAGCAATATTTGTATAAAAACAAAGAGAACAACCCAGGACTCCCAATGGAGAAACAGAGACAAGGAAATTCTCTCCTGGATGGAGAAACAGTTGCTCATAGTAGGAAATCTTAAAGTAATTATGCATGCCTAAGGCAAGAGGCAGATGTAGAGAGACCTGAGAAAATCCAAACCATTAAGCATGGGCTTCTTTAAAGGTTCAGTATAAACTGGACCAACATTGAACAAGAGCTTCAGAGAGAGAAATTGACTTCTGGAGTTAGACATCAAGACAATCAAATGCCTGGACATCAACAAAAGATCACAATCAAACAAAGAAAAAGGAACAGATGGCTTGCTCAAGGAAACAAACTAAAACTTCAAAGGAAACACAGACAGTAGAACAACTAATCAAAGGTATTCAGTCAAATCTCTTAAATAAATTTAAAGATCTAAAAGAAAGTATGTAGAGAAATAAATTTGGTTATAGAACTAAAAGATACAAGGAAGACAACATGTGAACAAAAAGAATTAGAAACTTTTAAAAGGAACATAGAACTTTTGGGGATGAAAAACACATTAATGGAGATTTAAAAGACACTAGAGGCTGATTTGAACAGACAGAAGAAAGAATAAGCAAAGCTAGAAGACAGGATAATAGAAATCAAAGTTGGAAGAGCAGTGTTCCAGTTTGCTAATGCTGCCAGAATGCAAAACACCAGAGATGGATTGGCTTTTATAAAAGGGGGTTTATTTGGTTACACAGTTACAGTCTTAAGGCCATAAAGTGTCCAAAGTAACACATTAGCAATTGGGTACCTGCACTGGAGGATGTTCAGTGGTGTCCGGAAAACCTCTGTTAGCTGGGAAGGCACGTGGCTGGCATCTGCTCCAGAGTTCTGGTTTCAAAATGGCTTTCTCCCAGGACATTCCTCTCTAGGCTGCAGTTCCTCAAAAATGTCTCTTAGTTGCTGTTGGGGTGTTTGTCCTCTCTTAGCTTCTCCAGAGCAAGAGTCTACTTTCAACAGCCATCTTCAAGCTATCGCTCATCTGCAGCTATTCTCTCAGCTTCTGTGCATTCTTCAAAGTGTCCCTCTTGGCTGTAGCAAGTTCAGAAACCAGACAGCCTAGAAGGCCATGGTATGTCATATTTAAGGTGGTGAAAGAGAAAAACTGTCAGCCAAAAATCCCTTATCTGGCAAAATTGTCCTTCAAAAATGAGAGACAGTTTAAGACAGTCACAAATAAACAAAAACTGCAAGAGTTTGTCACCAAGAGACCTGCCACTACAAGAAATGTTAAACGGAGTTCTTCAGGTTGAAAGGAAAGGATAGGAAATAGTAGCTTGGAGCAGGATGAAGAATTGAAGATATTCTGTAAAGGTCATTTCATGGGTAAATGCAAAACTCAGTAATATGGTATCCTCAGTAGGTAATTCTATTTCCTATATGATTTAGAATACAACTGAGTAAGAAGTAATCATATTTTTTATGTTTTGGACATGCAAAATGTAAGAGGTTATGTGTAAAAAAACAACATAAAGAGGGAGAACAGAGGGGTATAGGAGCTATCTTTTTAACTAGTGGGTTATAGACTCAAGTTGTTTAATACAAACCCCAGGGTAACATAAAGAAAGTATTTAAAATATATATAGAAACAGAAATGGGAAATGGATCACAAAAGATCAACTGTAAGCAAAAGAAAGCTGCAATAAAGGAAAAGAGTTATAGTTTGATTGATACAAGAGTTTCAGTTTGGGCAGATGGAAAAGTTTTGGAAATGAATGATGGTGAGAGAGGTACAACTTTGTGAATGTAATTAATACCACTGAATTGTTTATTTGAAAAGGGATAAAAAGAGAAATGCTGAATTGTATATAAGTTACTACAGCAAAAGTATAGAACTATATAACACAGAGTGAATCTAATTATAATAATATAATTATAATAATACTGTTTATTCAATTGTAACCAAAATGTCATAGTAATGAAAAATGTTAATTATAGAGAAACTGTTACATGTGAGAGAGGGGTATGTTGGAATTCTGTACTTTCTGCATGATTTTTCTGTGAGCCCACAGCTGCTCTAATAAAAAAAGGAAACTGAAAAAAAAGTAAAGCACAAGCAAAATAAAAAAGAACAAATAAATGAGACTTCATCAAAATCAAATTCTTTTGTTTCAAAGGACACCATTAAAAAACCCTGTTTCAAAGGTTATATACTGTATGATTCTTTTTAAATAAAATTTTTGAAATGACAAAATTTTAGAAATGGAGGACAGATTAGTGGTTGACAGTAGTTAAGGATGGGGAGAGGGGGTGAAGGGGGATCAGGAGGTAGATGGGTGTAGTTATAAAAAGACAAGAGCATCCTTGTGTTGGACCTCTTCAGTATCTTGACTGGCAGTGGACATACAAACCTACACTGGTGATAAAATTGTATAGAATTTATTAGACACATAGACATATAAATCAGTACAAGTAAAACTGGGAAATCTTAATAATATTCATGAATTTTATCAATGTCAATATCCTGTTTGTGATACTATACTATAGTTTTGTAAGATCTTATCATTAGAGGAAACTTGGCAAAATGTGCAGGGCATCTTGCTACATTAGTTCTTACAACTGCATTTGAATCTACAATTATCTCAGTGAAAATTCAAAACTGTATTTAATTGAAAATAATTTTATTATATAAATCTATTAGAGTATATACAGTTTTATAACACAAAAAAATTCCTGGTATGAAGACATAATCTTCAAAGTGCTTAATATTTTTTCATGTAATCCAAAAATGAATAAATAAATTTCTGGATCTATTAAAATAACAGGAAAATCCTGAGTAAGTACTCATTCATAAAGAGATCATGGCTAAAATCCAAATGACACATTACTGAATAGTATATGCCAAATATAAATCCTGCTCTAGTGGCCTGTTACAATAGAAAGTTCTTCAAAGTCTAAGAGCTAAGTAGACCCTTGAATAGAAGTGACTTTTGAATCTTATCCCTAGACTATTGTAGGTTTGATTTCTTGTAGAAGAATAAAATCATGGTTGCACTGTTGAAATTTTCTCTTTTGTATTTAGCTACTCTGATTCATACTCATAAAGAGGATAAAAGTAGGGGACATTCTTTAGTAAATAAATGGTCCTGGAATCTATTCCTCTGTTTCACATTATTCCTAAGTCTCATAGTCTATTTCTTCTTATTGTTTGCATTTATTCTTACAGCAGAAGGGAAAGTTACAATGAAAAAGTTTTGGGCTGGGGTAAAAGCTTTTGCAGGTGAGTGAGAAGTTACTATAAAACTAAGACCTCATGACTTATGCAGCAGTATATTTTTAAATAATATTTTCTGGTATTCTATTCATGATTTATAATTTTGACCTTTTACAAAACATTTCTAATAAAACAATTGCTTCACATATCGTAGTTTGCTTTTATATAGTAATGAAATTTCTATAACTTACTAACAACTTATAAGCTTTCCAGATTTTTTACTAAAAATATCACTCACTTCAACATTCTTTATCAAATCCCAAGTCAGAATAGATCAATTAACAGGGTAAGTCTTTTTAATTGCCAGTAAGAGGAGTAAATCATATAATTCAGAAAAAAATTTTCACGTACACAATACTCTCTCATAAGATGTATAAATGAATTTATTCTGATATCCTAATTAAACAGACAGTTATTATTCAAATAAAATTTATTCTGCTCTACTTTTACTTGTCCTCAGATTAGAGAATCATACTTTTCAGGATTTTTAAACATATACACTTGATATATTATCCCTCTTTGATTCTCCGGGTGTATATATGTGTATGTAAGTGTGATTGTGTGTGTGTGTGTGTGTGTGTGTGTGTGTGTATCTTACTATGCCTTTGCACTTCCTCACATGAGGAAGAAACTTTTTAGACTATTAATTGTTTGTTACACGAAATGATTACTTATTTGACACACTTCTTGAATGAGAGCCTTCCCATTTTTTTAAAGGACCAAAGGTTGATGTGCGATACCTACGGGATATTCTGAACAACATGGGGATTGAGCTAACAGATAAAGAACAAATGAAGCTGCTAAAAACACTGCCAGTTGATGGTGAGCCATATAGATGCTGATGTTTCCTTCTAGAGAGCTTAGTTTTATGGGACTATGGGAGAATTTTTTCAACTCTCCCTGTCTGGCATTTTAAAAAATACAATAATAATAGAAATAATTAGAAAATGTAAGTTTTAAGTTATGTAGATACACCTTCACCTTTTTAGCTATATATCAGGTCATCGGGGCTAACAAATGTTTTAATGCTATCTTCTCTGGCAAATGACAAATTCTCTTAAGAAATAAAATTATAGAAAATGATGGGGTGGGAGATTTTTGGAAAGACTGAACAGAAGAGGTCCAAGAAGAAAAAAAGGATCATTGATATAATAATGGTGCTCGATAACAATTGTCTTAGGTGTTAAAAATTGCATAATTTGCTACACTGAAATAGTTCTTATTTTCTCTTTCCATTTTTTTTTTTTACTGGAGGATTAGATAAGAATATAGCTATTCAGTAAATAAGAATTATTTCTGAAATTATGAAATATATGTACTATCTTTATGAACATCTACTTCATATTTTATCTGACATATATTGTTCTTTACATTGTAGCTGCTGGGAGGATCTATAAAAATAGATTGTTTGATGGTGTAAAGTCCCTCAAAGGTGAGGAAAAAGCAATCTGAGATTTAAGATTTAAATTTATATCATGAGTTCTCACTTCGGTGGCACATATACTAAAATTGGAATGATACAGAGAAGATTAGCATGGCCCCTGCACAAGGATGATGAGCAAATTCCTGAAGTGTTCCATAATAAAAGAAAAATATATCATTAGAGTTTTAATCAAGCCACCCTTACTATGAACTTTTATTTAATTTAGCATCTTTCATATTGTAAATGTATTTTGCTATATAATATTCTGCTTTCTTTAATTTTTGTAGCATGCCCCACACTCTCTTATATTTATCAAAACTTAACACTCAAAGTATAATTTGAAGTCTAGATAGATACTATGAAAAGTTTTCTGAGGATTGACTCAACAAAGCAAAGAACAAAATATGAATCTTGCTTATCGTCAGAAGGATTGGACATTGATTTCTAATATAATTAAATACATAAATGAAAGTTCATATGAATCTTCTAAATAGAACATAAATTTTCAGAAATCCAGTTAAGAAGAGCACTAACTTGTGGTCGTGTTTTGTTTTGTTTTGTTTCTTCCCTCTCTTCCATCATTCCTTAGTACGGAAAAAGAGAGGGGAGAGGGAAAAATGAGGCAAAGAGTTAGAAGCTCTGCCACTTGACACCTACTAAGAGGAGTCTTCAGCCTCAGACAGAATGCCCTCTGGCATTCCTGGGCCCTTTAGAAGGTGATGTGGGAGTTGTCCATAGTGCTGCCCATTTTACAACAAATTGCCCATTTTATCAGCTTAATTGTTACCTTAAAAATGGGGCATTGATGCCTAGAAGATTGATTTGTCGTTTTCTCTGTAGTTCTATTTCCCAGTCTATCCCATTGGAATATCTGATTTACTTCAAGTTATCGGTCTCCTTTTTTACAGTTTTTACCATAAATTTCCCTCTCCATGAACTTCCAACCCAACCCATGCTTCAACTTCTGAACATTTTTAACTAATGCTCTCTCTGATATCGTTCCAGGTAGTAAGTGATGAATATGTATTCTTCACTAGTGCAATTATCTTTCTACTTTAAAATATTCATCAAAGAATTCTGTACTCATAGACAATTTTCATTGCATGGATAAACCAGATGTAGGGCAATTTCAAAATTCCAGTGGAAACCTGTTCTAGTTTTCTGGCAATTGAGGATTTTCCCCAAATTGCTCTCTACTGGGCATTCAGTTTGTTGTCTTTAACCTCAGTTGTAAAATACCTTAATAGACTATTTGCCCAAGGCAAGTTTAAGGGTCCCTAATACAATGTTAAACTGAAGTTTGGATTTCATATTTAAAAGTAATAATAGTATTTCAGAGAAAAGGATTATATTGTCCCTTACCCATTTTTTCATTGTAATAGTAAAGCATTTTAATATAATAACAATATAGAGCATTAATATATTTATAATATAATATAATATAATATTTAATACTTTTTATCACTTTTATATCTCTTTTTAAGGAGGGAAAGTTACAAGAAGTAAAATGAATACTGCTTTAGAAAGCATGGGAATCAAGCTCACAGAAACGGAGCTTAAAAGTCTAGCAGATAACCTACCAATTGATGGTGAGCAGTGGAGTTATTTCTGTACCTTTCTGCAGAGCTCTTGCTTGTGAATTTATATACAAAAATTTCAAAATATGGATTATTTGAGGCTAAAAGAAAATATTGAGTAGTTTACAGTAGAACCTACTCCTAAAGTAAAAAGGAATCCTGCTTCATTTTTTTTTAATCCTAAATTATCAACCTGTTTCCTTATTGATGCCTAGTATTACAGAGAGGCCAAGACATTTGTCCTCCTAGGGAATAAAGTAGAATAAAATTGTGTGGATTAAGTTTAAAAGTGACCATTTGCTCACTGAACCTTCTTTCCTGAACTAGTCCTGTCTGAACGCATTTGCTGTTTTTATTTTATAGCTTTCCCTTAGTGCTTTTATAAATCCAACTTTTTAACCATTTCCTATTTGTTGAAGATGTATAAACTTTATATTCTTTCTAGTCTTCTCTTGAAGACAATTATATCTTAAATCTTATAAGACATTTGTATTCAATCACTTCAAACAGCTGTCAAAACTGAATTTCCTTAGAATTACATATTCCACATCTTCTTAAATTGAGTCTTACTTTCATCTGCCTCATCACCCCACTCCAAAATTCACACCCAATTAATTACCTTATCCTGCCTATTTAGACCCCTAAATGTTTTTTTTTAAAATCCATTCTACTTCTGTATCTCTGTGTATCTTCCCACCTTTCTAGTCCTTTTCCTCTCTGGCTTAGACTGCAACACCAGACTCTCTGCCTATAATTTTGTTACTTTTAAATCCATTCTACACATAGTGGACAGAGTGATCCATATATACATTAATCTGATCATATCTATTTAGGGTTTCTTACTCCCTCTCTAGCCTTTCTTCTACTTTTCTGGCCCTTCTGTCTCCAAAATTTTAACTTCTTTAAGGCAGGTAGTGAGATCCCCAAGTGATAATATCTATTTCTGTAGCCCTAAATTCTATTTATATGGTAATGACTCTAATATATATATACCCTTGTTTTAGAGTTCTCTAGGGAAACAAAACCAACAAGACATATCTGTAAATATAAGATTTTATAAAAGTGTCTCATCCAACTCTGGGGATGCACAAGTCCAAATTCTGTATGGCCGGATGCATGAGTCCAAATTCCGTAGGGAATGATGCATGAGTCCAAATTCCATAGGGCAAGCAGTGAACTGGCAACTCCTATGATGTTGTTTCAATGAACTCCTCAGGAGATGTTGGCTAGCCAAAGAAGAAATGAAGATTCTCTCTTCTCCCTTAAAAGTCTTCACTAGATTGGATTAAATCCAGCCGATTGAAGTCTCTCATTGAGGAAGGCGCACGCTTCATTGATGTAATGAGCCACAGATGCAATCAATTTACTGATGATTTAATAAACTAGCCTTCTGGTGTATTAACCAGCCACAAATGTCCTTGTAGTAATGGTTAGGCCAGTGCTTGTTTGACCAGACACCTGAGCACCATCACCTGGTCAAATTGACACATAGACCTAAGCATCACAACCCCTAACCTAAAACTCTTTTTGGATCTTTATTTGGGTTTTCCATTACATACTTAAAATCCCAGTTTGGGCAGGTCACATAATCTCTGACTTGACTTGTTTACTTCTGAGCTCTTGATTTTCCTATTAAAACTCATTCCTTCCCCATCTCATTTCAAGACATCACCTCTGTAGTTCTCTTGCCTTATAATGTCTTTATCTTGCTTTGGTAAGAGGTTAATTCTGGCCTCATAGAATGAGTTAGGAAGTGTTCCATCCTCTTATAATTTTTGGAAGAGTTTGTGAAGAATTGGTGTTAATTCTTCTTTGAATGTTTGTTAGAATTCACCAGTGAAGCCATATGATCCAGGACTTTTCTATGTTGGGGAGTTTTTGTTTACTGATTGACTCTTTTTACTTGCTTTAGGTCTATTGAGATTTTCTATTACTTCTTTACTCAGTTTCTGTAATTCGTGTCTTTCTAGGAATGTGTCCATTTCTTCTAGATTATCTAATTTGTTGGTGTACAATTGTTCATAGTATTCTCTCATAATCATTTTTATTTCTCTAAGGTTGGCAGTCATGTCCCCACTTTCCCTTCTGATTTTAATTATTTGCATCTCCCTGTTATTTTCTTTGTATAAAGGTTTGTCAGTTTTACTGATCTTTTCAAAGAATGAGCTTTTGGTTTCATTGACCCTCTCCATTGTTTTTCTATTCTGTATGATTTAATTTTATTTTAAATTTGAGACATCTTTTGTGGCCATATATGTTCTATGCACTTGAGAAGAATGTGTATTCTGATGTTGCTGGGTGGAATGTTCTACATATGTCTGTTAGATTACTTGGTTTAAGGTGTTGTTCAAGACCTCTATTTCCTTTCTAATCTTTTGTCTAGATGTTCTACCCATTATTAAAAGTGATGTATTGACATCTCCAACTATTGTAGAATTGTCCATGTCTCCCTTCAATTTGTCAATATTTGCTTCATATTTGGGGGTTCTGTTGTTAGGTCCATGTATATTTATAGTTATTATACTTTTGAAGAATTGACTCTCTTATCAATGTAGAGTGTCTTTCTTTGCCTCTTATAGCAGTCTTGACTTAGAGTCGATTCATCTGAAATTAGTACAGCCACTCAAGCTCTCTATTGGGTACTATTTGTGTGGGATATTTTTTATTTTTTCCATCCATTCACATTCAATCCATTTATGTCTTTGGATTTAAGATTAGTGTCTTGGAGACAGCATATGCTTTTTAATGCATTTAATGCATTCTTTCAGTGTCTGCCTTTTGATTGGGGAGTTTAATTCATTTACATTAAAGCAATTACCAATAAAACAGAACTTACATCAAGCATTTTGATGTCTCTTTCTACATAATAACTTTTTTCCCTCATTTCACCCATACTGTATCCTTTGTGTTTAGTTGATCTTTTGTAGTGAACCATTTTCAATACCTTTTCATTTACTTTTGTGTGTATTTTTTTCTAGTATTTTTTTTTGTACCATAAGAATTGCAGTTAACAGCCTAAATCTGTTACAGTCTAGTTTGACACCAATCTAACTTCAGTAGCATAACTTCAATCCTTCTATATCCCTCTTTTCCACACCTTTTATGTTGTTCTTTTCACAAATTACAGATTTATACATTGTGTTGCTCAACATAGTTTATATTATAATTGTTATTTTGAATTTGTATATAACATGATGTTGGAAATAAAAAGTGGAGTTACAAACCAAAATTACAATAGTGCTTACATTTGTATTTACCTATGTTATTACCTTTATCATTGATCTTTAAATCTTCATATGGCTTTGAGTTGCTGTCTAAAGTCCTTTCCTTTCAGCCTAAAAGAATCCCTTTAGCATTTCTCCTAAGGCAAGTATGGTGTAGCAGACTGTCTCAGCTCTTGTTTAACTCAGAATATCTTAATTTATCCCTCATTTTTGAAGGACAGTTTTGTCAGGCATACAATTCCTGATTGGCAATTTTTTTCTTGCAGCACTTTAAAAATGTCAACCACTGCCTCTGGCCTCCATGGTTTCTGATAGGAAATTGGTTATTAATCTTATTGAAGATACCTTGTATGTGACAAGTTGCTGTTATTAGCTTCTTTCCATATTCTCTGTTCATTCTTGGCATTCAACAGTTTGATTATAATTTGTCTTGATGTAGATCCCTTTGAGTTTATGAGTTAGTTGAGCTTCTTTGACATACATATTCATGACTTTCATCAAATTTGAGAAGATTTCAGCCATTATTTCTTCAGTATGCTTCTTGCATTTCTCTCTCTTGACTCCTGGGACTCCCATAATTTGTGTATTTGTTTGTTTGAAGTGTTTCACATGTCCCTTGTGCTTCTTTCACTTTTCTTCATTCTTTTTTTCTTTCTGCTCCTCAGACTGGATAATTTCAATTAAACTATCTTCAAGTTTGCCTGTTTTTCTTCTGCCTACTCAATCTGCTGTTGAACCCCTCTAGTGAGTTTATTTCAATTATTGTACTTTTCAGCTCCAGAATTTCTTTTTGGTTCCTTTTATAATTTCCATCTCTTTATTGAAATTCTCATTTTCTTACTTTCCTTTAGTTCTTTGTCTATGCTTGCTTTTAGCTCATGGAGCATATTTAGGATAAATGACATCATGCCTTTAGTAATTTCAATGTCTGGACTTTCTCAGGGATGGTTGTTGTCACTTTATTTTGTTCTTTTGAATGGGTCATCCTTTGTTTCATATACCTTGTGAAAAATCTGGATGTTTGAATATTATGTTAACTCAAAAAATCAGATTATTTCTCTTTCCCAAGTTTTTCCCTTTTTTCAATTTTTGAGGACTGTAGTAGTCTATTTCTTTAGTGATTCTTCCAGACTATTTTTGGAAGAATTTTTTTTTGTTTGGTTTGCTCTTTTTTTCCAGATTTTTACAGTAAAAGCTTAGATTATTGATTTGCTGTTGCTCTTCTTTTATAATGTAGGCATATAGAGCCATAAATTTTCCTCTAAACACCATGTTTAGCTTCATCTTATGAACTTCATTTTCATTCATGTAACAATGTTTTCTAATTTATTTTGTAATTTCTTCTTGGACCCATGGATTAGTTTTTTTAATTCATTTTATTGGGATATATATTCACATACCATGCAGTCATACAAAACAAAGTGTACATTCAGTTGTTCACAGTACAATTACATACTGCATTCACCACCAAAATCAATCCCTGACACCTTCATTACCACACACACAAAAATAACAAGAGTAATAATTAAAGTGAAAAAGAGCAATTAGAGTAAAAAAGAACACTGGGTGCCTTTGTTTGTTTTTTCCTTCCCCCATTTTTCTACTCATCCATCCATAAACTAGACAAAGGGGAGTGTGGTCCATATGGCTTTCCCAATCACATTGTCACCTCTCATAAGCTACATTTTTATATAATTGTCTTCAAGATTCATGGGTTCTGGTTTGTGGTTTGATAGTTTCAGGTATTTACTGCTAGCTACTCCAATTCACTAGAACCTAAAAAGGGTTGTCTATATTGTGCGTAAGAGTGCCCACCAGAGTGACCTCTCGGCTTCTTTTGGAATCTCTCTGCCACTGAAGCTTATTTCATTTCCTTTCACATCCCCCTTTTGGTCAAGAAGATGTTCTCCATCCCATGATGCTAGGTCTAGATTCCTCCCCTGGAGTCATATTCCACGTTGCCAGGGAGATTCACTCCCCTGGGTGTCTGATCCCACATAGTGGGGAGGGCAGTGATTTCATCTGCCAAGTTGGCTTAGCTAGAGAGAGAGGGCCACATCTGAGCAACAAAGAGGCATTTGGGAGGAGGCTCTTAGGCACAAATATAGGGAGGCCTAGCCTCTCCTTTGCAGCAACAGTCTTTCCAAGGGCAAGTCCTGTAGTAGAGGACTCAACCCATCAAACCACCAGTCCTCTATGTCTGTGAGCACATCAGCAGCCATCGAGGTGGGGCAGCCCAATACCCCTGCATTCTCCACCAGCTCTTCAAGGGGGCTCTGCATATTTTTTTATTGTTCTTTTTTTTTATTAACTTTTTTTTAAATTAACTGTATCAGAAAATAAAAAATTAAAAAATACAGTAAAAAAACATTTCAAACACACCATAACAAGGGAGTAAGAAAAAGACAACTAACCTAAGATAACTACTTTACTTCCAACATGTTCCTACTGTACCCCAAGAAAGTAACCTAATATAGCAACACTTCTGTGAACTTGTTCCTACCATACCCATCAGAAAATAACAGACCATAGTTATTCCTGGGTATTCCCAGAACATTAAATTTACCCATGATAGCTTATCTGTTCTTACTGGGTTATCATTCCCCCTTCTTTAATTGATATCACTAGTTCCCCTACATTCTACATTATAAACCATTTGTTTTACATTTTTCAATGTTCACATTAGTGGTAGCATATAATATTTCTCTTTTTGTGCCTGGCTTATTTCTCTCAGCATTATGTCTTCAAGGTTCATCCATGTTGTCATATGTTTCACAACATCATTCCTTCTTACAGCTGCAGGATAGTGGTGAGCATAGCTGCCTTCCCATGGATTATTTTGAATTATATTGTTTAATTTCCAGATATTTGTGAATTTCTCAAATTTTCTTATGTTTTTGATTACTAATTTCACTCAATTTTGATCAGAGAACATACTTTGTATGACTTCAATCATTTTAAATGTATTAATACTTGTTTTATGGCTTAGCAGATGGTATAATCAAAAGCCCTTTGAAGTCACACAAAACTTTTCAGTGTGTAAAATGGTTCTGTGATTGAAACATTTTAGAACTTCTGGCTTAGATAATTGATTTTTTTAGTCTTTCTTCTTTTTTAATTTTATGTTTAAAACTTTAAATTTTCCTCTAAACACTGCGTTAGCTTCATCCCTTAAGTTTATCATCCTATTTTATTACTATTCAACTCAAAATAGTCTAATTTCTAGTGTAATTTTTTCTTTGACCTATGTATCATTTAGTTGTGTTGCTTAGTTTCCAACATTTGATGATTTTCCCATTATCTTTTTGTTGTTGCTTACTAATTTAATTTCACAGTCATCATAGAATATTCACTGGTATATTTAATCCTTTAAATTTTGTTGAGACTTTCTTTGGGGCCAAAAATATGTTATTTTGGCAGTTTTGCAATGTGCACTTGAAAATAATATGTGTTCTGCAGTTGTTGGGTGTGTTCTATATATGTCCATTAGGTCAAGTTGATTATTTATGTTGTTCAAGTATTTTGTATTCTTACCTAATTATTTGTCTGGTTGCTTAATGACAGTGAGAAATGTGTGTTAAAATCTCCAAGCATATGGTTGTGGATTGGCCTAACTCTCTTATTATTTGTCAACTTTTGCTTTATATAATTTGAAACAATATTACCAAGTGCAGATAAATGTATAATGGTTATACTGTTCCATCAAATTGACCCTTGTATTGTCATAAAATGCCCTGTTTTATCTTAGGTAATACTTCTTGCCTTAAGGTTTAAATTTATCTCAATATAACCACACATTTTAGTCAGTGTTCATGTAGTATATCTTTTTTCATATTTTTACATTCACCCTCTCTGTATATTGATGTTTAAAGTCTGTTTTCTGTGAACAGCATTTCCTTGAAATCTTGTTTTCTTTTATCCACTCTGGAAATGCCTGTGTTTTAATTGGAATGTTTAGTCCATTAATTTTCTTTAGTTAGCCTTTTTAATGTAAAATATGACACAAATATAGAAAACCATACAAAACAAGTTAATATAAGGTGGACGCTCCTGAAACCGCCTCCTAGATTAATAAATAGAAGCAGCCATGCCAGGACCCCCTCCCTGTGCCTGTTCCAATCACAGGCTTCTCTCTCTTTCTCCCAGACAGTACCTGCTAACTTCATCCTTATAGTAATTATTCTTGCATTTTTACAGAATTTATTGTCCAAGTATGCATCCCTAAATAGAATATTTTAGCATGGCTCATTTTTATATATTTGATATTTTTCGTATCTTTTAATTTACAGGTTTTTCCCCTCTCTCTTTCCTTTTCCTTATTTAACTGTCAAAAAACTGGAAAATGTGATATATACAGCTTCCATCATCTGAATATTGCCATTACATATATATGTACAGTTTATTATGCCTCTCAGTCCTCTGAAATTCCTGCAAATTGGAAAAATCAAGTGCCCTGGTCAGAATCAGGTTCAGTTTGTTTGGCAAGTCTGTATTCTTTCATCAGGAGGTCCTAATTTCTGGTTGTCTGTCTTAATGTCTGCAATCACTGATGATCAATGTCCAGAGATCCATTACTTCATTGTGGCTTACAAAATAGTGATAATCTATTCCATCATTTTTTCTTCCCTCAACTACAGTTCGTTTCTCATTGTTTCTGTTTAGACAGGGAAAGTAGAATAGATGCTTTATTCACTCTTTTAATTTATCAGTTTTCAAAATAATGAACTGATTCCATGTCATACTCCAAAGTGTGATCAATTTGGTTATTGAAAGTATCATTATTAATTAATGAGTTTAAATAGATAATAGATTTCAATCTATTGTAATTTTTATCCTTATCAAAGCTCAAATTGTGAATTTTTGGCCAGTGCTACCCAAATTGGCTTCAGAATCTTTTTGACATATTACTAGTAATCTTTGATAGCTTCCTTCTTGTTTTCTTGCTGTATTGTATGACAGGTTGTTCTAGGATCTGTTCATACTAGAACTGGAATCAGCTATTTCCCCAAAAAGATCTGGTTTCTTTTAGTGAGAAAACATATTTCAAGACCACAGTTTCATAAACAATGTTAGACTTAAATTGATTTTTATTATATCAATAAAACAATAGTCCATTTTTATCAATCAGGGAAAAGCTCTTCTTTCCATTCTCATAGATTTTATATTCTGTTTCTCTTTATAGATGTAGTCCATCATGCCCAGGCTTCCCAGTTATAAGATAGCATTAAGGTGCGTTTAAATGCTTTTTTAAAAGATCTATGCTCAGATTCATATTGCTTGAGAAAACATGAGTTTTAACACCCTCCATATCCTGAGCAAATTAGTTAATTTAATTTAGGTGCAGAAAAAAGCACAATCTACATTTATGCTTACTATTGTGGCCCCAAATTTTTTAATTAAGATACAATTCATATAGTATAAAATTCACATTAAAAGTGTAAAATTCAGTGACTTTAGTATATTCATAAGACTATGCAGCCATCAAAACTAAATCCAGAACATTTTCTTCACCTCCAAAATACCTCATACCCATTAGCCATCACTCACCATTTCATTTCGACTTCCCCCAGCCTCTGGCAACCTCTAATCTACTCTCTCTCTACAGATTTACCTATTCTGGACATTTCATATAAATGTAATCATATGATTTGTGACCTGTGTCTGGTCTCTTTCATATAGCATAAAGTTTTCAAGGTACATCCATGCTATTGCGTGTATCAGTACTTCATCCCTTTTTATGTCCAAATAATATTTCATCGAATGGATATATTCCACATTATATTTACCCTTGAATCATTTGTTGGACATTTGGCTTGTTTACACTTTTTTGGCTATTATGAATAGTGCTGTTATGAACATTCATGTGCAAGTTTTTGTGTAGACATGCTTTCTTTTGTTTCTCATTTTTCTTGGGTCTATCCCTTGGAGTGGAATTATTAGGTTATATGGTAACTTTGTGTTTAACCATTTGAGAAACTGTCAGATTGCTTTTCAAAGTGCCAGAAACATTTTACATTCCCACCAGCAATGTGCAAGTGTTCCAATTCCTCCACATCCTTGACAACACTTGTTTCTGTCTGTGTTATTATCATCATCATTCTAATGAGTGTAAATTAGTATCTCTTTGTAGTTTTGATTTGCATTTTTGACATGACTAATGATCTTTGCACATATGCTTATTAGCTGTTTCTTCTCTGGAGAAATGTCTGTTCAAATTCTTTGGCCGTTTTTAATGGGGTTATTTGTCTTTGTATTCTTGAGTTGTAAGAGTTATTTATATATATTATGGATGCTAAATCCATATTAAATATGATTTGGAAATGTTTTCACTCATTATGTAGGTTGTCTTTTAACTTTCTTGAGTGTTCTTTAAAATACAAAACTCCGAGAGAAGCTCAGAGAGGAAGCCACTGAAGCCAGAAGCTGGAAGCAATGAAAACTGGAAGAGAAGGGAGGGACTAGCCTAAGTGCCAGGTGCCTTCCCATGTGACAGAGGAGCTTGAGGATGCCGGCAGCCTGTCTTTAGAGTCCAGATTAAAAAAAGGAAAGTGGGCAGAGGTGGGGCAAGATGGCAGCATAGAGAGGAGTAGAAGCTAAGTAGTCCCCCTGGAACAACTACAAAAAACCAGAAACAACTAGTAAATAATCCAGAATAACTGCGGGGGGACAAACGAGACCATCCACTAATCATACACCAACCTGAATTGGGAGGAATGCCCGAGAACACAGCATAAAATCTGTAAGTAAAACCTGTGGATCCAAGTCGTGAGACCCCCTCCCCCATAGCCTGAGCTGCAAAGCCTCGTGGTGCCAGAGAGAAGCTCTCTCCCAGCAAGCGAATATAGCTCAGCTGAGCTCCAACTGGGGTTTTAAGTAGCGAGTGTGAACTGCTCACTACAGGTACGCATCCCCAAAAAACAGACAGAGGCTTTGGGTTACGACTGACCTTGGAGAGCCAGAGGGTCACCTTGGACTGGTTCTGAAGGGGACTCTGTTTCTTTTTCGGCTCAGTGGAGAAAGCCCCACTCATATTCAGTTTCCAGGGCTGTGACTTGGGGAAGGGTGGAGACAGCACAAGCAGAGAGTGAGACCATTGAAATGCTAATGACCTTCACCTGGGGGCTCTGTCTTCTCTAGGAGGAAAGGGGTGGGGCCCTTTCCATTCAGAACCAGACCCCAGAGCCTGGGGGAACACAGCCATACCTCCTCACACCAGTCAAGAATTATAGGCTATGAACTCGCTGCCCTCCCCCCTACGTGGGACCCGACTCCCAGGGGTGTAAATCTCCCTGGCAACGCAGAGAATGACTCCCAGGGATGAATGTGCACCCGGCATCGTGGGACTGAGAGTATCTTCTTGACCAAAAGGGGGATGCAAAATGAGACGAAATAGTTTCAGTGGCTGAGAGATTCCAAATGGAGTCAAGAGGTCATTCTGGTGGACATTCTTATGCACTATATAGATAACACCTCTTAGGCTTTAATGTATTGGAATAGCTAGAAGTAAATACCTGAAACTACCAAACTCCAACCCAGCAGTCTGGACTCCTGAAGACAATTATATAATAATGTAGATTACAAGGGGTGACAGTGTGATTGTGAAGACCTTGTGGATCACACCCCCTTTATCTAGTGTATGGATGAGTGGAGGAATGGGGATAAAAACTAAAGGACAAACGGGGTGGGATGGGGAGATGATTTGGTTGTTCTTTTTTCACTTTTATTTTTTATTCTTGTTCTGGTTCTTTCTGATGTAAGGAAAATGTTCAGAGATAGATTGTGGTGATGAACGCATAACTATGTTATCATACTGTGGACAGTGGATTGTATATCATGGATGATTGTATGGTGTGTCAATGTATTTCAATAAAACTGAATTTAATAAAAAAAAAGTATTATAGGCTAACAGGCATCACCTGCTGGGCAGAAAAGCACAGTGACCTGAGGCATCAAAGGGTGGAGCAATTTTCTAAGACACACCCACAGGGAAACCAGATACTGAATATTTCTTCCCTCTGGGACCTGAGCCTGTTCTGGTCTGGGAAAACCTGATTTGGATAACCAAGGAAACCATGCCTAGACAACAGAAAATTACAATCTACACTAAGAAAAACAAAGTTATGGCCCAGTCAGAGGAACAAACGTACACTTCAACTGAGATACAGGACTTTAAACTAATGCTAAATCAAATCAAAAAGTTTAGAGAAGATATTGCAAAAGAGATAGAGGCTGTAAAGGAAACACTGGGCATATATACGGCAGAAATCAAAAGTTCAAGAAAACAACTAGTAGAATCTATGGAAATGAAAGGCACAACACAAGAGTTGAAAGACACAATGGAAACATACAACAGCAGATCTCAAGAGGCAGAAGAAAACACTCAGGAACTGGAGAACAAAACACCTGAAAGCCTACACGCAAAGGAGCAGATGGAGAAAAGAATGAAAAAATATGAGCAATGTCTCCGGGAACTCAAGGATGAAGCAAAGTACAATAATGTACGTATCATTGGTGTCCCAGAAGGAGAAGAGAAGGGAAAGGGGACAGAAGCAATAATAGAGGAAATAATTAATGAAAATTTCCCATCTCTTATGAAAGACATAAAATTACAGATCCAAGAAGCGCAGCATACTCCAAACAGAAGAGATATGAATAAGCCTATGCCAAGACACTTAATAATCACATTATCAAATGTCAAAGACAAAGAGAGAATTCTGAAAGCAGCAAGAGAAAAGCGATCCATTACATACAAAGGAAGCTTTATAAGACTATGTGCAGATCTCTCAGCAGAAACCATGGAGGCAAGAAGGAAGTGGTGTGATATATTTAAGATACTGAAAGAGAAAAACCGCCAACCAAGAATCCTATATCCAGCAAAGCTGTCCTTCAAATATGAGGGAGAGCTCAAAATATTTTCTGACAAACAGACAATGAGAGACTTTGTGAACAAGACACCTGCCCTACAGGAAATACTAAAGGGAGCACTACAGGGTGATAGAAGACAGGAGTGTGTGGTTTGGAAGCCAATTTTGGGAGATGGTAGCACAACAATGTAAGTACACTGAACAAAGATAACTATGAATATGGATGAGAGAGGAAGGTGGGGAGCATGTGAGACACCACAAGAAAGGAGGAAAGATAAAGACTGGGACTGTGTAACTAGGTGAAATCTAGAGTATTCAACAATTGTGATAAAATGTACAAATATGTTCTTTCACGAGGGAGAACAAGCAAATGTCAACCTTGCAAGGTGTTAAAAATGGGGAGGCATTGGGGGAGGGATGCAATCAGCATAAACTAGAGACTGTAACTAATACAATCATTATATCATGCTTCCTTTAATGTAACAAAGGTGATATACCAAGGTAAATGCAGATAAGAGGGGGGGATAGGGGAGGCATGTTAGACACTTGACATTGGTGGTATTGTCTGATTCTTTATTCTACTTTGATTTAAGGTTATGTTTCCTTTTGCTGCTTCCTAGCTGTCATTTCTTTTTTCCTCTTTCTTTTGCCTCTCTACCTTCTTTGACTCTCCCTCCTGCCTTGTGGAAGAAATGTAGATGCCCTTATATAGATAGTGGTGAAGGTGGTGAACACATAAATGTATGACCATGCAGAGAACCATCGATTATTTACTTGGGATGGAATGTATGGTGAGTGAACAAAACCATATTAAAAAAAAATGGGTTGATGACAAAACCTCGAGGGCAATATACTGAGTGAAATAAGCCAGACACATAAGGACAATTATGGCAGGGTCTCACTGATAGGAATTAATTATAATATGTAAACTCATAGACATGAAATATAAGGTACCAAGATATAGGACGAGGTTTAAGAATGGGGAGTGGTTGCTTAGTATGAGCAGAATGTTGAACTAGGATGAACTTAAATG
Source organism: Choloepus didactylus (assembly GCF_015220235.1). NCBI lineage: Eukaryota > Metazoa > Chordata > Mammalia > Pilosa > Megalonychidae > Choloepus > Choloepus didactylus. Next base: position 58,478,411 of record NC_051324.1, on the reverse strand, counting down.
TTTGGAAAGAACAGGAGTGTTGGTAGCAAGATGTAAGAATAACTAACAGTGCCGAATGATGTGTGAATGAGGTGGAAAGGGGAAGCTCAGAGTCATATATGATACCAGAAGGAAAGTTGGAGGTCAAAAGATGGGAATGTATAAAACTGAATCCTCTGGTGGGCAATGTCCATGATCAACTGTAGAAATACTAGAAATCGCTTCCATGAACCAGAACAAATGTATGACAATACAATTAGAAGTTAATAATAGAGGGGCATATAGGGAAGAACTATATACCTATTACAAACTATATACTACAGTTAGTAGTATTTCAACATTTTTTCATAAACAGTAACAAATGTACTATACCAATACCAGGAGTCAACAATTGAGGGGGGTTGGTTAGGGATAGGGGAGGATTAGAGTTTCCTTTTCTTTTTTTCTTTTTTCATCTTTCACTTTATTTCTTGTCTGGAGTAATGAAAAGTTTCTAAAAATTGAACAAAAATTAAGTGTGGTGATGGATGCACAGCTGTATGAGGGTACACAGGGGCAGGTGATTGTACACTTTGGATCTTTGGATAATTGTATGGTATCTGAACAATCTCAATAAAAATGAAAAAAAATTTAAAAAAAATACAGAACTCCAATTTATTTTTTCTTTTGATTTCTTATATTTTTGATGTGATATTTAAGAATCCATTGCAATGAAGATTTATCTCTATGCTTTCTTCTAAAAGTTCTATGTTTGGGGTCTTATATTTAGCTCTTAGCTCCATTTTGTGTTAATTTTTGTATGTGGTGTGAGGTAGGAGTCTGACTTCATTCTTTTGCAAGCAGATATCCAGTTGTTTCAGCACCACTTGATGAAAAGATTATTCTTCTGCATTGAATTGTCCTGGCACCCTTGTTGACAATCTAAACTCTCAATTCTATTCCATTGATTTATATGTCTATCCTTAAGCTAATACCACATAGTCTTGATTATTGTATTTATATAATAAGTTTTGAAATAAGGAATGTGAGTCCTCCAAACTTTGTTACCCTTTTCAAGAGTGTTTTGGCTATTCTGGGTCACTTGAATTTTTGTATGAATTTTAGGACTTGCCCATCAGTTACTGCAAAAAAAAAAAAAAAAAAAAAAAGCCAGCTGGAATTTTGATAGGGATTGTGTTTCATCTTTAGATCAACTTGGGGAGTACTGCCAACTTAATAATAGTAAGTCTTCCAATCCATTTATATGGGATGTTTTACCACTTATTTAGAACTTCCTTAAAATTTCTTTCAACAATATTTTATAGTTTTCAGTGTACATCTTGAACTTTTGTTAAATTTATTTCTATGTACGTATTTTTTCTCCTTGATGCTACTCTAAATGGAATTGTTTTCTTAATTTTATTTTTGTTTTGTTCATTTCTAATTTACAGAAGTCCAATTGATTTTGTATCTTGAGCTTAATTCCTGCTACCTTGCTCTACTTGTTTATTAGTACTAATAGATTTTTGTGGATTGCATAAGAGTTTCAGTATGCAAGATAATGTCATCTGCAAATAGTGGTAGATTTCTTTCTTTTCAATCTGTATTCCTTTTATTTTAATTGCCCAATTGTCCTCATCAGAACCTCCAGTATAGTGTCAAATAGAAGTGGTGAGAATGGACATCTTTGTCTTGTTCTTGATCTTAGGTTGAAAGCTTTCAGTCTTAGCTGTGGGTTTTTGGTAGATGCTCTTTATCAGGTTGAAGAATATAAAAGCACTTTGTTGAGGGGTTTTGTCAAAACAGGGTGTTGAGATTTGTCAAATGATTTTTCTGCCTCTATTGAGATGTTCATGTAACTTTTGTACTTTATTCTATTAATATGGTGAACTACATTAATTGACACTCACATGCGCATTCTGGGGATAAATCCCACTTGGTCATGGAATATAATCATTTTTATATGTTGTGGATTTGATCTGCTAGTATTTTGTTGAGGAACTTTGCATCTACATTACTAAAAGTTATTGGTCTATAGTTTTCTTTTTCTTGTGATGTCTTTGTCTAGCTTTGGTACAGGATAATATTGGCCTCATAAAATGAGTTGGACAGTGTTCCTACTCTTCTACTTTTGGGAGACTTTGTGAAGTATTAATGTTAATTTTTCTTTTAAATGTTTGGTAGAATTCACCAATGAAGCCATCTGGTCCTGGGCTTTTTTTTTTTTTTTTCTTTTTTCTTTTTTTGTGGGAAGTTTTTAAATTACCAATTCAATGTCTTTACCTATTTTAGAGCTTTTCAGAATTTTTATTTTTTCTTGAGTTAGTTTCAGTAATTTGTGCCTTTCTAGGAATTTAACCATTTCATGTAATCATCTATTTTGTGGCTATACAGTTGTTCATAATATTCCCTTATAATCCTTTTTATTTCTGTAAGGTCAATAGTAATGTTTCCTTTTATTTCTTAATTGTGTAGCTAAAATTTTGGCAATTTCGTTGCCCTTTTTGAAAGAACCAATTTTGGGGTTCATTTTTTTCTATTGTTTTTCTATTCTCTATTTCATTTATTTCTTCCCTAATCTTTATTATTTCATTTCTTATGCCTATTTAACTATAGTTTGCACTACTTTTTCCAGTTTCCTAAGGTGGAAAGTTAAATTATCTAAGAACACTCATCTTTTTTAATGTACATATTACAGATACAAATTTCCCTCTATGCACTGATTTTGCTACATCCCATAAGTTTTGATACGTTATGTTTTAATTTATTTATCTCAAATTCTAATTTCCCTTGTGATGTCTTCTTTAATTTAATTACAGCATATTTGTGAATTTACCAAATTCTCTTCTGCTGTTGACTTATACTTTCATTCCATTGTGGTCAAAGAACATACTTTGAATGGTTTCTATCCTTTTAAATTTATTAAGACTTGTTTTATGGTCTAACACATAGATCCATCCTGGAGAATGTTCCATGTACTCTTGGGAATAATGTGTATTCTATTGTTATTTGTTGTAATGTTCTATAGATGGCTGTTAGTCTAGTTGATTTATAGTGTTGTTCAAGTCTTCTACTTCCTTGTTGAACTCCAATTGTTATATCCATTATTAAAGTTGTGGTATTGAAGTTTTCAACTATTATTGTTGAACTGCTTATTTCTCCTTCCCATTCTGTCCATTTTTTTCCATGTATTTTGGGACTCTTTTGTTATATATGTATATTTTTATAATTGTTGATCTCTTCTTGATGTCATTATAAAATGGGTCCTTAAATGCCTAATACAAATACATTTTTCTATCAATGCCTAGAATAAATCAATATATTTATCCTTGGCAAGATCAAGACAGAAAGATCTAAGATAACTTTCATCCTCTCCCACCTTCTCCAGCTCATCATCATTGGGTGAGATTAACTGTCTGGGATTGTAGATCAAGATTATTAATTATATTTTACAATTTACAATAACTGCTAGTTTAAGTTATGTAAATCTACTAGTTTTTTTCCTCACTGTGGATTAACTTTTAATTTTGCATTGAGAATTTCTTTCAAAAATAATATATGGATACCAAGTTTTCTGAAGTTATACATTCTGAAAATGTGTTTATTTAACTCTCACATGTGAATGCTGCTCTAGCTGTTTGGAAAATTCTAGGTTCATAGCCATTTTCCCTTTAAACATCAAAAACGTTGCTTTATTGAAAAGTCATATCAATCTGATTCTTCTGCATTTGTAAAGATAACTTTATTCCTTTTTAGATAACGTATATTTTGCCCTAAGGAAGAGTTTAGAGTTTTCTTTTTGTCTTGGAAGTTCCAAATTTGAAAGAATGTGTCTGGGTGTATATTTATTTTCATTTATTCTTTTGCCCTTTATTTAGTAGAAATGCTCAGCCTTTGTTTTGGGGTCAGGGAATTCTTTTCTAATCATTCATTTCCTACTCTTGATTTTCTCTCCTCTCTCTTTGTAAAACTTCTATTAGGTGAATGTTATGCATCCTGGGATTAATCTTCCATGACTTGTAATTTTTCTCTCATATTTAATATTTATTTGGCTCTTTGCTCCACAGTACGGGAGAATAATAGCTCTATTTCTCTCACATTCCTGTCTAATCCATCAGCAAACCATATGTACTCTACATTTATAATATATCCAGAGTTCAACCACTTATCACCTCCACCATTACCACAGTGGTCTTGTCTAGCCTCCTAACTGCTCTCCTTGCTTCCATCCTTCTCCCCTAGAATCTATTCTTCACACAGCAACTAGATTGATCTTGTCATTGTTCTCCTCAAGATCTTACAATGGTAATATCTCTCAGAATAAAAGACAAAATACTTAGCATGATCCTATCTGTAAAGATCCCACATGATCTGGTCCCTCATACCTCTCTGGTATCATCTCACATTTTCCCTTTCACTGTTAACACTTTAGCATTATTGGGCTTCTTGATATACCTACTTCCTGCCTCAAAGTCTTTGCACTAGATATTCCCTCTGCCTGGCACATTTCCCCACATTTGCACAAGACTTATTCACTCATTTTAGGTGTGTGCTCAAATGTCACATTCATCAAAAAGGCCTTATCTGACCATTTTATCTAAAGTAATAACCACTTAACATCACAAGTTAAACTCTGAAGTATTACTCTTATTTATTATTATTCATAGCCCTACTACCACCTAATATATTATATATCTATGCTCACTCTCTGTGTCCCCACAAATATAAGCCCCTGGGAGCAAGGGGGCTTTGTTGTTTTGTTCATTGCTGATTCCCTGTAGTAGTATTCTAGCACATAGAAGGTGCTCACTATTTGTTGAATGAATAAATGAATAGCTAAATTTACCTAGCTTTTCTTCTCAAGTATAACTTTAGTCACTAGTTGTCTCATTTTGGTAGTCAGCACTTTTTTTGAAATTTTAATATAACAAATTTGATAATTATATTTTAAAATTCAAATAACTTTTTATCTCATACTGCTTCTTAACAACTTATTTTTGTTTTATAATGCAATGATTTCTCAAAAATTTCTGAGAGTGCTCATTAGGATTTTAAAGAGTTTTCTTCTATTCCGCAAATTATCCCTGATTTCCTCTAGGGTCAGTTGTTCAGTCTGCTCAACTTGGTCTTTTTTATTCCAATTACTCCAAATATAGATTTTCAGCCAAACTTACAACTCTTTTAATGACATTTGTCGTCCCATGTATTGTACCTGTCTAGTGACTTACTCCCAGGCCTAAGTCTGTCCAGGCATCTATGGAATGAATTGGCTCAATTTTCATTTATATTACTTTTGGGGAAGTTAGATGACTCCTTCCTTTGCTTATTATTACAGCTTCCCATTTCCAAATTTCTTGAGATCTTCTAAGTACTCTGGTCTCCTCTTCTGTTTTTGTCCTTGTATATGTTATACTTTTTACTTCATTGCTATCATTTTAATGGGATCTCAGGAAGAAGAGAAGCTGAGCACATGCTCAATTTGTTAAGTTAATTTTTTAACTTATTGCTTTTATCCCTTCTCCAGGAACTTAGAAATTAGACTGTTAGGTTTTCCCACCTACTTTTGTTTCTAAACCACCCTATTCCTATCTTTATCATTAGTCTTATCACATTGTGTTGAATTTTCAATTTATATGTCTGTTTTTATTACTAGACCGTGAGTTCCCTTGGTTAGCGAGTATGCAGAATCATATAACCACTCCCAGTGCCTCACTGAGTACCTGGTATATAATTCCCACCACCATTTCTGTGATCTTCAAATCTGATAAAACTATGTTGCAAAAATCAGAGCAAAGAGGTTGAATAACTAAGAGTTTCTTGTCACCATCTAATGAAGTGAAAAACAGAATGTTCCTTCTGCATACACTCAGCTTAGGGGTCAATAGTAAGGTTGCTTGACTCCTAAAATCTTGCTGCATTTAGTTATAAAGCACATTTGGCTGACACCCAACCTCTTTATTCTAGAAAACATGGGGGATGAATTCTATTAGCAGCCACCTCACTGGACTGAAAGCAGCCACTTTCCTCAGATCATCATGCCCCATTGCTGAGTCTGGCTTACAGAACATTCAATTTTTTTCCTTATGATGGTTCTCTTTTCTTGCAACCTGAATTCGAGGTTGCCTAGGCATGCTAGGCAGTCGATTATGTTTGATATGTATAATCCATAATTTAGAGGGCAGGATTTCAAGGTTCTTGTTTAATTTTCTCAGCAACTTTTCAAATCTGTAGAGAAAAATTGGATGCATTTGAGAAGCAATGCATCCTAATTTCCCTTCTATCTGTCTTTGAGACCCCCATTCTGAACCAGCCAAAATATTCTATTGTAATTGCCAGTTAATATATCTGTCTCCCCCAATGAGACTCTGCCCTCCTTGAGGACAAAATCTATGTCATTCAATGCATATTTATTATATTCCACACCCAATGCCTGATATTTAGATATTTAAAATGACTATATGAGTGTTTTTCTAAATCAGGCTTTTGCATTACCAATAGAGCCTTTCTCCTGCCCCCAAACTTTCCCTAAACTATACTCTATGTCACAGGGGACAGGGGGCCTTTTAGTAATATACCATGAATTACTAAAATCTAGTCATTAAAATTAAAGGACTAGTTACAAAAAAGAATGGAAAGAAGAATGGAACTTGGGATAGGGTTTGTTTCATATTATTTGGCTAGTTTTTATATATTTTTTTTCTGTTTGTGATATTGTTTGAAAATAATCATATCTTCTCTTATAGCTGCTGGGAAGATTGATTTCAATAAGCTGATGGAGGCAGTTAAAGTAGTCACAGGTGAGAAATAAGTTGCTGTATATTCAAGACCCTAATTCTTTACACTAAATATTTTAATGTTATTTCCCCATAATTATTCTATTGATTTCTGTTCTCCTCTTTTAATGGTTTGTACCTAATTTTCTAAAGTTGGACGTTATCTATGTTTAAAGAACAAAATTTAATTCTTCTTTGTTAGAAGTAAGATTTTATTTTCTGTAGTATTTTCTGGTAATTTCACTACTCTGTGCTAAAAAAATTCAAATTATGAATTAGCACAGTAAATGATGAAATAAAGTTTTATTACAGATACAGGTAATTTCACAATTTAAATAATAACAAAGACACTGAATAATTGCAGAATTATTTAGATCCATTAACTAAAAATTTGAAGATAAAAGGAAATTACATTCTTCATATTTTACTGTGTGCTATGTTGATTTGACTATATCATTATGATATCACCTAACTTAATAGGATTAAGGGGAAAATTTCTCTTTCTTTAAATTCCATTATCTATGATTGATTGGATGGAACTCAATGTGCATTTGTTGTTCAACCAGCAGTTGGGGGTGATATTGAGTAGTCACAGATAATTATTAAAATTATCTTCTAGCCATTAAATAATTCTTATATTCCTCATCTGCTTATGTTTCTATTTTTTTTTTTTTTTGAAGGAGGTAAAGCAAGTATCAGAAAAATACAAAGAATTCTAGGAAGTATGGGGATAGACCTTACAGAGAAGGAACATACAGAGTTGGTGAAAAATCTCCCTGTTGATGGTAAGCATTTCAAATACCAATTTAGCCTCCAAGGAAGTTTAGATCATACTATTGTTTGTAAAAACTTTAATAAATCCCCTTTTGATAGCTCAGAAAACATTAGGAACAAATGAGCAAGATATACCTTAAGAAGAAATCCTAACTGCACCATTTATCTTTCTCCCATTTTTAAAATAAAAATAATGCTTATGTATGTAAAAAATAAAATAGTACAAAAGGACTTATAATAAAGCCCTTATCATAGTACCTCACCCAAATCCAACCTCCTCAACTGAGTTGCATTTCCCAGAAAAAAAAGTTTTTTTTTTAAAACCAAAGGATAACTCTTTAAAATTCTCAACAAGGAGTATACTATGTTTCTTAATATAGTAATCAACCTTCATTTACTTTAATACTTGGATAATTATTTTCTTACATACTTTTTCCTAGAAATTGTTGTTGTTGTTGATAGGAAAGCCATATGCTTTCTTCATCCATGTCACTAATACAGCCAACTTTTTAATCATTTTGCCTATTACTTTGAAGCTATTTTCATTCTTCTACCTGAAAACAGTCTTTTCAGAGCCTTCTTCTTCTAATTGAGCTGATGGTTTCCAGTCAGAATTCACAAGTGCCATCCTGGGATTTCTTTTCAATGTATTTCTAGGCTATTTAATACCATTTCTTATATACTCCATCTTCCTCTTTTTTATTTTCTTACCCATTTTGATAGACTATGTCTTCAAATAACTTCTTTAAAAAGTGTATATGGATGTTTCCTGTCAATCAAGATGGCTGTGTAAGCTATTCCAGAGTGCTGTGCCCCCGCAGATTCTTTAAACAATTAGCAAAAGGTGGCAAAGCCATCATCCTCAAAATCTCAGAATAGTTAAAGGCTTGCAACAACTGAGCAAGTGCCAAATCAAGAAAACACAGCTTTAGAAATGGTAGGAGAAACTTGTGGCATTATTGCTGGCCCCTCCCCATCCCACCCCTATGCCTGGTAAAGTGTGGAGCCAGCCTGCACTCCCATTTTGGATACCTGGTCCTGTTTTGGAGGAAGCAGGGTAACCTCTATGCACATTCTGGGGTAACTGTATGTTGGTGTCAGTCTATCAGGTGGCATCTTGAAAGACTGAACCAAGAAACTTGTCTGTGGCTTACCCTCCCAGAACTTGCACTGCAGACAGAAGCAACTTGCTGACAGCTAAAGCAGTATAATAAACAATTAATTCAAAGTGACCTGGGACAAAGGACCACAGCTTTAAGAAATGAATAGAGCACCAGGGAGGGGGGAACAGTCTATATCATAGGGAGTAGAGCAGATATTCAGATTCCTTTAAATGAGGGAATTCCTAATGCCATTAGCTCAAGCTCAGTTCAAGACAGTTCAAGTGAAGACCCTTCACTTCAGTTTTGCCTTGAGGTGATCTTAATAGGAGGGCTAACCTACAAAGAACACAAGTCAATTCAAAGCCAATTTTCAAATACAGTGAGGGATATTTTTTGCCTTTGTTTGTTTTTGTTAGCTTTTGGTACCCAAGGAAATTGCTGTCATATCACTAGCAGTATACAAATTAAGGAACAGACAGCTGAAGAATTAATTCCCAGAGTTGACACATTAAAATGTTAAAATGTACAGTGTGCAACAAGATTACAAAACAAAGATACAAAAAATGATTGCCAATAGTAAGGAAAAAGATAAAAATTCAGAAACCATAAAAAAAAAGTCTTTATATATACCAGAGACTATAAAAAAACACTATTCAGTATTCTCAAGGAGATAAAAAAAAAAACACAGAGAAAGAACTAAAGGACATCAGTAAAATGATGAATTATACAATGTGAAACTCTCAATTAAGGGATAGAAATGTTAAATAAAAGCAAGAAACAAATACTGGAGTTGAAGCCAATAATAAATGAAATGAAAAATTCCCCAAAGGGTTTCAACAGCAGGTTGGGGCTGACAGAAGAAAGTGAACTCAAAGAGAAGACCATTGAAATGATTCAGGCTAAGGATTAGAAATAGAAAGGAGGAAAAAAGCAAACAGAGCCTTAAAAACATAAGGGACAGCATCAAATATACCAATATATGAATTATGGAAGTCCCAGAAGGAGAAGGAGGTCAATAAAATAGACAAAACTTTAGCCAAATTGACAAAGAGAATAAGAGAATGATGAAAATAACTAAAATCAGAAATAAAAGAGTGGACATTACTACTGACCCTAAAGAAGTAAAAAGGATTGTAAGAGTATAGTCTGAACAGTCATACATCCACAAGTTAGATAACCTAGATGAAATGGACAAATTCCTAGAAACCCACAAACTACAAATACTCACTCTGGAAGATGTAGAAGATCTCAACAGATGAATAACAAGTAAAGAGATTGAATCAGTAATCAAAAGAACTCCCAAAAAAGAAAAGGCTAGGACTAGATGGCTTTACCATATGATTGTACCAAACATTCAAAGATGAATTAAGATGAAACTGCTTAAACTCTTTCAAAAAACAGAAGAGGAGGGAATACTTTCCAACTCATTCTATGAGGCCAATGCCACCATCATGCCAAAGCCAGAAAAAGATACCCCAAGATAAAAATATTACAGACCAATATACCTTATTAATATAGGTGAAGAAATCCTCATCAAAATACTAGAAAACCAAATCCAACAGTACGTTTAAAAAATCATACACCATGATAAAGTGGGATTTATCACAGTCATGTAAAGATAGTTCAACAAAGAAAATCAATTAATGTAATACACCATATTAATAGAACAAAGGAAAAGAAACCAGATGATCATTTCAATTGATGCAGAAAAGGCATTTGACAAAATCCACACCCTTTCTTGATAAAAACACTTAGAAAACTAGAAATAGAAGGACAAGTCCTCAACATGTTGAAAGACATGTATAAAAACCCAGCACTTACATCATACTCAACAGTGAAAAGCTGAAATGAAAGCTTTCCCCCTAAGATCAGGAACAAGACAAGGAAGCCCACTGTCACCACTGTTATTCAACATTGTATTGGAAGTTCAAGCCAGAACAACTTGGCCAGAAAAAGAAATAAAAGGCATCCAATTGGAAATAAAGAAGTAAAACTTTCCTTATTTACAGATTATATGATCCCACGTATAGAAAATTCTGAAAAATCCACAATGACCTTACTAGAGCTGATAAATGAATTCAGCAAAGTGGCAGGGTACAAGATCAACATTCAAAAATCATTGGTTTTATATACACTAGTGATGAACAATATGAAGAGGAAATCTAGGAAAAAATTCAATTTACAGTAGCAACTAAAAGAATCAAATATCTAGGAATAAATTTAACCAAGAATATAAATAATCTGTACATAGAAAACTACAAAACATTGCTAAAAGAAATTAAAGAAGACCTAAATAAATGGAAGGACATTTCATATTCATGGATTGAAAGATTAAACATTGTTAAGATATCAATTCTACCCAAACCTATTTACGGATTTAATGCAATCCCAACCAAAATTCCAACAGCCTTCTTTGCAGAAGTGGAAAAGCCAATCATCAAATTTATAGGGAAAATAAGGAGCCTCAAATAGCAAAAACATCTTGGAAAAAATAGACAATAAAGTTGGAGTACTTGTATTTATTGATTTAAAACTTATTTCAAAGGTACAGTAATCTAAACAGTGTGGTACTGGCATGAGGAGAGACAATATATATGAATGGAATGAATTTGAGAGTTCAAAAATAAAACTTCACATCTATGGCCAATTGATCTTTGCCTAGAGCACCTAGTCCACTCAATTGGGAAAAAATAGTCTCTTCAACAAATGGTGCAGGTAAAAGAATGAATGCGGACCTCCTACCTCACACCATTTAGAAAAGTTAACTCAGATAGACCCCCATCAAGATGGCAGAGTGAGACACTTCAGGACTACATTGCCCCACAGAAGCTTTGAACAACTAGCAAGAACTGGCAAAAAAGATTTTTCTAAAAGCTCAGGAAACAGTTAAGGTAGTGCAGTAACAGGGAAATGACCAGATCAAGAAAAAGGCTACTTAAAAGTGATAAGATCTCATGGCACCCTTCTTTTTTCTGTTAGCTTCTGGCATTCAAGGAAAGATCTGTCATAACACTAGCTGAATACATGCTTAAGGGACTGATGCCTCAGAGTCTAAATTCCAAGGATAACAGACAATGGAGAAGATTAAAACATTGGAAACCATCATTGAGGATGATAAGATCTGGGACATTCCAGACAAAGACTTTTTTTAAAGTCCTAAATATGCTCAAAAAGCTAAAGGAAAACATGGACAGAGAACTAAAGGGGATCAGGAAAATTATAGATGAACACAAAGAAAATATCAATAGAGAGGTGGTGTTTTGGTTTGCTAAAGCTGCCACAATGCAATATACCAGAAATGGGTTGGCTTTTACAATAGGGATTCATTAACTTACAATTTACAGTTTTTAGGCCATGAAAATATTCAAATTAAGGTATCAACAGGATGACACCTGGACTCTGAAGAAAGGCCACTGGCATGTGGGACACCTCTGTCAAATGGCTGGCATCTGCTTGTCCTTTGCTCCCATATTTCATTGTCTACAGCTCTGGTTCCAATGGCTTCCTCTGTGGGTCCTCTCTTATCTCCTCTGGGGTTTTTCTCTCAGTTCTTTCGGTGTTTCTCTCTGAGCTCTCTGGGCTTTCTCTGTCTTTTATCCTTATAAAGGACTCCAGTAAAGGATTAAGACCCACCTTGAATGAGGTGGGTCACATCTCAATTGAAATAACCTAACCAAGAGGTCCCACCCACAATAGGTCAGCACCCAGAGAAATGGATTCAAAGAACATGGCCTTTTCTGGAGCACATAACAGCTTCACACTAGCACAGATGGAAATTATGAAAAGGAACCAAACAGAACTAAAGACCACAGTAACAGAAATTTAAAATTCCCTAGAGGGGTTAAGCAGCAGAATGGAGCTGGCAGAACAATCAGTGAACTTGAAAATAAGATGATCCAATATGTGGAGCAGAAAGAGGAAAGAATGAAAAGTGGGACACCATCAAATGGTGTAAATGGAACTTTTTTCTTCATTTCTTCTTCCAATTGTTCATTATCAGTTTAAAGAAACACTGCAGATTTGTTAACTCATTTATTCTAGGAGCTTTGTTGTAAATTTATCAGGATTTATTGTATATAGGATCATGCAATCTGTAAATAAGGCAAGTTTTATGTCTTCCTTTCCAATTTAGATGCTTTTATTTCTTTGTCTCATCTAACTACTCTAGATGAAACTTCCAGTACAAAGTTGAATAACACTGATGACAGTGAGCATACTTGTCTTCTTCCTGATCTTACAGAGAAAGCTTTCATCACTGAGTATGATGTTAACTGTGGATTTTGTCATTTATGCCCTTTATTGTGCTGAGGAATTTTCCTTCCATTCTAAGTTTTCTGAGTGTTTTTATCAAGAAGAGTGTTAGATTTTGTCAAATGCCTTTTCTGCATCAATTGGGGCAATCATATGGGTTTTCCCTTCCTTTTGTTAATGGGATGTATTACACTAATTTATTTTCTTATGTTGAATACCCTTTGCATACCTGGGATAAATCCCACTTGGTCATGGTGTAAAATTCCTTTAATGTGCTGTTAGGTTCAGTTTGCTACTATTTTGTTGAGGATTTTTGAATCTATATTCAAAAGAGATATTAGTCTATGATTCTCTTTTCTTTTGGTAATTTTATCTTGCTTGGGTATGAGGGTGTTGTTTCCCTTATAAAATGAATAAGGGAATATTCTCTCCTTTACAATTTTTTGGAAGAATTTGAGCAGAATTAGAGTTGTCTTCTTGGAATGTTTGGTAAAATTCCCTTGTGACACCATCTGGTTGTGGCCTTTTTTTGTTGGGAGGTTTTTGAATACTGATTCAATCTCTTTACTAATTATTGGTTTGTTGAGATCTTGTATTTCTTCTTATATCAGAGTAGGTAGTTTGTGTATTTCTAAGAATTTGTCCATATCATCTAGGTTATCTAATTTATTGGCATACAGTTTTTCACAGCATCCTCTAATAGTCTTTTTTGTTTCAGTGGGGTCAGTGGTAATGTCCTCCTTTTCATTTCTGATTTTCATTATTTTTCTCCTCTCTCTTTTCTTCTTCATCACTCTCACTATGGCTTGTCAATTGTATTGATCTCTTCAAAGAAGCAACTTTTGGTTTTATTGATTCTCTCTATTGTTTTTTAATTCTCTATTTCATTTATCTCTGCTCTAATCTTTATTTCCTTCCTTCTGTTCACTTTGGGTTTATTTCACTCTACTTTTTCTGATTCTTCAAGTTTTGAGGTTAGATCTCTGATTTGAAATCTTTCTTCATTTTTAATGTAAGCATTTAGAACTATAAATTTCCCTCTTGGCACTGCCTTTACTGCATTCCATAAATGTTGGTATTTTGTATTCTTATTTTTTTAATTCAGTTTTATTGAGATATATTCACATACCATACAGTCATCCATGGTGTACAATCAACTGTTCACAGTACCATACTATAGTTGTTCATTCATCACCCCAATCTATTTTTGAACATTTTCTCTACACCAGAAAGACTCAGAATCAGAATAAAACATAAAAATAAAAAAAAAGACTACCCAAATTACGCCCCCATCCCACCCTATTTTTCATTTAGGTTTTATCTCCATTTTTCTACTCATTCATCTATACACTGGATAAAAGGAGTGTGATCCACAGGGTTTTCACAATCACACTGTCACCCCTTGTAAGCTACCTTGTTATACAGTTGTCTTCAAGAGTCAAGGCTATTGGGTTGGAGTTTGGTAGTTTCAGGTATTTACTTCTAGCTATTCCAATATATTAAAATCTAAAAAGTGTTGTCTATATAGTGCATAAGAATGTCCAACAGAGTGACCTCTCTACTCAATCTGTGTATTCTTATTTTTATTTGCCTCGTTATTTCCTAATTTCCCTTGTGATTTCATCTTTAACCCATTGTTTAAGTGTATGTTGTTTAATTTGCACATATTTGTGAATTTACCATTTCTCCCCGTTATTGATTTTTAGCTTCATTGTATTGTGGTTGGAGAAGATATATTTTATGGTTCCACTGTTTTTTAATTTATTGAAACTTGTGACTTAAGTGTGGTCTATCCTGGAGAATGATCTATGTGCACTCAAGAAGAATGTGTATTCTGTTTTTGGGTGAAATGTTCTGTATATATTCTTTAGTTCTAGTTGGTTCAGAATATCATTCAACTCTTGTATTTCCTTATCTTCTGTGTGCATGTTCTATCCATTATTGAAAGTGGTATATTTAAATCTCCTAATATTAATATAAAACCATCATTTCTCCCTTTAAATCTGTTAGAATTATTTGCTGCACTCTGGGGGCTCTGCTGTTAGGTGTATATATATTTATAATTGTTACATCTTTTTGTTGAATTGACCCCTTTATCATTATATAATGACTGTCCTTGTCCCATGTAACTGCTTTGGACTTAAAGTCTATTTTATGTGATATTTGTATAGCTACTCTAGCTCTCTTTTGGCTACTACTAGCATGGTATATATTTTTTCCATCCTTTCACTTTCAGATTACTTCTGTCTTTGAAATTAAGGTGAGTCTCTTGTAGACAGCATATAGTTTGGTCATGCTTTTTTATCAATCCTGCCAAACTCTGCCTTTTGACTGGAGAACTTAATCCATTTACATTTAAAATCACTATTGATAATGCATGACTTCTGCCATTTTTCTATTTGCTATGGATAGGTCTTATACCTTTTATGTCCCTAAATTCTTTCATTAATACCTACTTTCATATTTATTTGACTTTTTCTATTGTACCAAAAGAGCCCCTTCTCTTTTCTATTTGGATATTTTTTTCATACGTTTTCCTTGTGGTTACCATAGGGTTAAAATTTAACAACCTAAATATATAACAATCATGTGTGATTTGATAACAACTTAACTTCAATAGCAAACATATACACTGTCCCTAAATCCCTCTGTACCCCTACTTTTTTGTACTTGTAACAAATTATATCTTTGTACGTTGTACATCCAAAGTCATAGATTTATCATTGCTTTTTTTGCATTTTTATTTTAGCACTTTTATTTTAGCACCTGTAAAAGTAAGAAGTGGAATTACATACCAAAAATTACAATGTAATAGTACTGGCATTTATAATTACTCAAATGTTAACTTTTACCAGAGATTTTTAATGTTGCTTTGAACTACTGTCTAGTGTTTTCCTTTCAGTCTGAAAAATTCCCTTTAGCATTACTTGTAAGGCAGGTCTAGAGATGACAAAATCCCTTAGCTTTTGTATACCTGGGAATGTCTTAATCTCTCCCTCATTTATAGAAGAAAATCTCACTGGATGTAAGATTCTTGGTTGACAGTTATCTTCTTTCAGCACTTTAATTATTTCACCCCAAAGTCTTCTTGCTTCCATTGCTTCTGATGAGAAATCAGCACTTAATCTAATTGGGACCCCCCTGTACATAACACATTGCAGCTTTCAGAACTCTCTCCTTGTCCTTCTCATTGGATAGTTTCACCAATATGGAACAGGGCATCTTTTTTTTTTTTTTTTTTTTTTTTCCAAACTTAGCCTGTTTGGTGTTCTCCAGGCTTCTGGGATGTGCATATTCAACAACGTTTGCCAAGTTTGGGAGTTTTCTGTAATTATTTCTTTGAATATTCCTTCTGCCCCGTTCTCTCTTTCTTCTTCTGGGACTTCCATGATGCATATTATTGGTACATGTGATGGTGTCCCAAAGTTATCTTAGGCTATTTTTATTTTTTATAATTCTTTTTTCTTTCTGTTCCTCTTCCTGATTCATTTCAATTATCTTGTCTTGGAATTAGCTGATTCTTTCTTCTGCCATATCCAGTCTGTTTTTGAAACCCTCCTGGGAATTTTTCATTTCAGTTATTGTGGTCTTCAACACCAGTAGTTCTGTTTGGTTTCTTTATAAAATTTCTGTCTCTTTTTTGAGATTCTCTTATTTTTCTTCCATTTTGTTCCTGATATCCTTTAGTTCTTTCTATTTTCCTTCATCTTCTTGAGCATATTGAAGATCATTTTTTTACATCCTTGTCTGGTATGTCCACAGTTTATTCTTCTTCCTTGGATTTGTATCCTCTTCCTTTGGAAAGGCCATCATTTCCTGTTTCTTTCTCTTGTAATCTTTTGTCAAACACTGTACATTTTAATATTTTCAAATGTTAACTCTGGAATCTATTCCCTGAGATGTCTGTTTCTTGAGTTTGTAAACAGCGGGTGATATGACAGAGCCTTTCTTGCATTCAAGCCCTCCTATCAGGAAGGTAAATGCAAAGTGCAGGGTCCTGCCTCTCCTTTCTGAGCCTGCATCTTGACCTGAGTTGTGCTTGCATTGTGGCTTAGGAGTTCCCCTCTACAGGAGTTTCACTGCCCCCTCTACTTCCAAAGAGACAGACCTTCTCCCTCTCCCTGATGTTCCACTGCCAGGTTTAAAGCGGGTAAGCCTCTAGGCCATCTGGCCATCTGCATCAATTGTTTCTTAAACTGCTTTCATTGTCTGAAGCTGCTTTTACCTGGAGGGCAAATTCTGAGAGGGGGCGCACACCAGAAAGGAGTTTCCCAAGTCAGTCTTTTCCAGCTGAAACAAGACCAGGGACCCACAGAGGGAGCATCATCCACTTCCAAACTGCCCAGGAGGGCATTGAGGGAGAGGCCAGGAAGGGCATCAGGAGCTTCTTCCATGGCTCCCCAAAGCTGCACTTTCTTGACCTGCCCACAAATGCAGACTTTCAACTGTCTTCTGCAGCTCTGAGGGTGTATACAGTCTTTTAAATCTACTCTGCTGCCTTTGTCCAGGGTGAGTTGGGATAATGACTGCCATCAGACAGGCCTGCAGTGATCCAAATTTGCTAATCAAAAGCCCTGCTCAGCAATCAGCCTGTGCCACCCCGGATCTTGGGAAAGTGGATTTTTATGTCCCTTTCTGGCACCAGGGAGTTGCACCATGGGCTGGACCCCACTGTGGCCTCCTGTGAGAGTGTGGGATGGGTGCCAGTAACCCACTGCATGGAGAGGGCAATTTACTGGTAATTACTGCAATTTGCCAGCCTCTTCTTCCTTCTTGTCCCTTAATGCTGTGCAGTGTTCTCCTGGACTCCAGAGTTTTGAAATAGTTGGTTCAGACAGTTCCTGTCTGCTTAATAGTTGTTCTAGTGGAGGGACTGATTCTTGAAGCTTTCTACTCTGCCATCTTCCCACAATCCTCCAAGACTGCATTTTTGTTGACCTTTTTATCTTTTTTGTTTCTAAATGTTTTGTGATTTTCTCTGTATTTTTTGCTTTTCTTTTGTTTTAAATTGTGGAGAATATAACATATTTACATAAAAGTTATAACTTTCTAAGTACAATTTAACAAGTAGTTAGAGAGCAAATGTCAAAGAATGATATGGGTTAGAGTTCCACAGTTTCAGTTGTTTCCTTATTGTGAAACATAACATATATGCAATAAGGTGATAACTTTCAAAGCACAGTTTAGCAAGTAGTTATATAAGAAATTTCCAAGAATGTTATGTGTAACAGTACCATCTCTTTATTTTTGATGTTCTGAACTTTCATCATAATGTGTGCATGCATTCGACTTTTCTTCTTCATTCTTCCCAGTATCTCAGGCTTATTTAAAGACTTGAAGTCAGACAGCTCTCCTCATCTCTAGGAAATTTTCTTCCATTATTATTTTTTGGATAATATCCTTCCCTATCTTTTCTTCTCTTATCTTTTTCTGGATCTCTTATTACTTAGATATTGCATATCTTTAATTAATCCTCTACATCTATTCTCTTTTATCTTTTGGCTCTGTTTTAGGAGAATAATTTACTTTTATTTTCTAGCCATTCTATTGAATTTTGGTGGAGAAGTATATTCTTATTTCCCAAAGTTCTTTCATTTTCTCCTATTTGGTGTTTACAGTATGCTGTGTTTGTTTTATGGATCCAATCTAGTCTCAATTACAAGGATACTAATTAGGGCATTGTTTTTGTTTTCTTTTTACTGTTCTCTCTGTTTCCCAATTTAACAATATTTCTTCCAGGCTCAGTTATTCTTTTTATCCTGGCTGTTGTTTTCCACATGTCTGCTGATCTTTGGCTGCTCATTTATATGTAAGAATGGAGAATGAAGTACTTATCCTAATCAGCTAGTACAGATTTCCTCTATTTTTCATTCTTTTTATCTCCTGCAAATAGGGCAGTTAATGGACACTGTAGGTATGTGGATGGAGATTGTTGCTTGACATTCTTCACCTCAGGGTAGGTAGGGAAGTAGCCTGCAGTTGCCACAGGGCTTTCATGTGGAATGTCCAGCTCCTATTATAGCAGCCTCAATTTTTGTTAGTCTGTTTACTTAATTTCTCAATCAAGAAGATAACCCAGTTTTTGCTTGGGGGTAAAATGCCTAAACAACTCATAAGAGGAGACATGTCATAAAGGGACAAATGTCAAAGCCAATTTGGCCCAGTTTTTCAGTAGAGAAATTTTAAATTACACGTCCTGCTCTAGTGCTCCTTTCTCTGTGGGATTATTCTGAGCAACCTGGATCTTTCTTTCCCTTGAAGTTTGTTCACCAAAATTTTGGACTGTTATTTTATCTATCAATAGATTTCCAAGTCCTTTCAGAAATTTATGGAAATCTCTCATGTACAGCAGCCACTCATTCTCTTTAAATATGGGGGTTTAGTTTGTTTTCAGCACTTTATAGAAGGAGGAAAGGAAGAAAAATACTTGTTCTAAGTCCCCATCTTGAACTAGAGTTCTCTTTATTTCATTTTTATGTAAAATTTTAACCATTAATTACATAATACACAAAATCATTTCCTAGACAAATAGAACATTTTAAGTATATTTGAAACAACTAGAATGCCTCTTTAATATTGCATTACCTTTCTTTCCTCAAGAGGGAAAGAATTTTATGTTTATCATTTTCCTTCTTTTCACTATAGTTTTACAAAGGGTATATCTTTTAAATATGTACATTTAGTTTTGCATTTTTCTGAAATTTACATAAATGGAACTGTATATACTGTATCTTTGTCTTGCCTTTTTTGCTCATAATATTCATCCATGTTGGTGTTGATGGCTTTAGTTTTCACTGCCCCATAGCATTCCATTGTAACAATTTCCACAATTAATTTATCCATTTACCTGATGAACATTTGGGTTTTCTGTAGTTTAATACTGTTACGAATAGTGCTGCTATGAATATTCTCGAGACTTTCTCCTTGTATGCATGGATAAGAGTTTGTCTAGGGCAGATGTAGGCAAACTACTGCCAATTGGTCAAATCCAACTCACTATCTGTATTTGTAAACTGTGAACAGCCATGTCCATTTGTTCAGATATTTTCTATGGCTGCTTTCACACTACAATTGCAGAGTTGAGTAGCTGTGACAGAAACCTTGTGGCCTGCAGTGCCTATAATATTTACTACCTTGTCCTTAACAGATGCCAATCACTGCTCTAGGGTATATACACAAGATACCCAGGAGTGGAACTGTTGGGCTGAACATGATGTATATTTTTAGTTTTACTATGAAATGTAAATTGTTCTCCTAAGTGTTTGAACCAATTTACATTCCAGCAGAAATGCATGTCAGTTAGAATAGGCTAGTTTATTTTGCAGTAGCGAAGAATTCCAAAATCTCAGTGACATAAAACAAGTTTATTTCTTGCTCAAAATGTATGTTCATTGTAGGTCAGCAGGGATTTTCTGCTTATCATAGATACTCAGGGGCCTATGCAGTCACGATCTCAAATATTAAAGAATTCTGTAGGCTCTCATATTTGCAATTAAATACTCCAGACCAGAAATTTCCTTCAACAACTTGTTAGTTACAATTAGTCATGGTGTCACACCCAGCCACAGTGGGACCAGGCATTACCATCCTGCCGTGAACCTAAAAGAGAATAAAACCTAGGACATTTAGCAACCAGCACTAATGACTGCTACAATAATTCCCATTTCTTCACTTCTTAGCCAATACTTGGTATCATGAAATGTTTGCCAATCTGTCAAGTAGGAAATGGTACTAATGTTGGATTAATCTTTCCATGTGTTTACTGACCATTTGGGTTTCCTCTTTTTTGAAGTAACTATCAATGTCTTTTGACCTGTTTCCTACAGAGTTGCTTGCATGTTTCTTACTGATTTATATGAGGCCTTTATATTCTAGATCAGAAGATGGACAAACTTTTTGTATAAATGGCCATATGGTAAATATTTTTAGGCTTTATAATCTCTGCTGCAACCACTCAATTCTTCTGTTTAGAATGGAAGCAGCCATAGTTAATATATAAACAAATAAGCATGACTGTTTACAGTAAATAAGTGTTCCAATAAAACCTTATTTATAAAAGCAGGCAGAAGGTCAGTGTCTCATTGGCTGTATTTTGCTGACCCCTGTTCTAGATATTAATCTTTTGTTGGTTATGTGTGTTCAAAATGTATTTTACCAATTTTTGACTTGACTCTGCACTTTCTTTATGATGAACAAATGTTCTTAAAATTCATGCAAATTTCCCCTTAAGATTTGTATTTTTGTGTGTCTTTACTGAAGTCATAAAGATATTCTCCTATATTTTTTGCTAAAAGTTTTAAAGTTGACCTTTCATACTTAGGTATTTAATATGCCTGAATATCTATTATTTTTAATATAGGAATCAAAAGCCTATTCAATCAAAAATGTTATCTTCAAAGCTCAAAAGGCATTTATATTCCTGATGATATTAAGAGGTTTAATTCTGTGATCAAGAGAAAAAGGATAGAAATGAAATTAAAAGGAGAAATTAGACAAATGAAAATAGAGTGAAGGTGTTTATGTTTCAGCCTGGTAAAGGGCTAACAGCTCATTGCCTTATATGCCAAAAAATTGGGAAAATGGGCCACATTAAGAACCTTCTCCAATTCATGTTTTGGTTTTATTTTACAATAACCTGGAAGTCATAAAGTCTGTCTTTCCAAAATTATAACTTTTATACTACCTTAGTGAATCTCTAACTCAAATATTTTTTTTACCAAAATTGTTGCTTTTCTTGCAGCTGATGGAGAATTCTATCAGAATAGGTTGATGGATGGTGTGAAATCTCTTAAAGGTGAGTGAAAAGCAAAATTAAAGACATTTGAGTCTGATATCAACATGTTTTCCATTTATAGCATCTTCTAGTCACTGAATTGTCAATTCTTCTATCCTTCATATATGTTGCTACCATATTTAGGCCTCATCTATTGCTCTTCCTGCATTTAAGCTTATAATCTTACTGGATAGAAGTCTCATTTTCTACCAGAATTCTCCAGTCATTGGCATGGTAGAAAATAAAATTTATCTTAACAATGAATACCAAAATAAAGGATGGCAGATATCAGAAAAATTCATTGTTAAAATATTAACAGTGAATACCAAAATAAAGGATGGCAGATATCTGATGGCAGATATCAGAAAAATGTGATCAGGAGCTAGACAACTTAATTTGAAATAGCAGGTAAATAATAAAGTGTAGGTACTAATCAGAAGCATTATATTATGAATTTTGCTCCTGTAATTCCCTGAGTAGATATGCAAACCTTTAAAACATTTGCTATAATGGCTGGTTCCCTAAACAAGCTCAGCAGAAGTGGTTCTACTTTCAGTTTGTATTAACCCCCTTTGTACTGATTCGACCTCAGTGGACCTTGATAGCCTAATAATGAAAAAACTATATTATCCAGCAGGTAATCATATCTGTCACATTGAGTCATTAAATTTTGTTCATATACTTTACCCCCCTAAGGAGGAAAGGTTGATATCAGTAAACTGGACACATTGCTGGGAAAAATGGGGATGACAGTTTCAGAAATGGAGCTTCAAGATATGGTAAAGAATCTACCTATTGATGGTGAGTGTTTAAAATACATGTGTTTAAGGGTTTTTGCTTAAGAACTTCTGAAAGCTTATTTGGCAACAAGAAAATATTGAGAAAATCTTAAAGAAAAAAGACTTAAAACAATTATATATCTTGTTGTAAAATATTCACGAACTTCACAGCAACAATAGCCTTCGTTCTGAATGCTAAAAATTCTTCTCTCCCTAAGGAGAATTATGCTGCCAGAAAAGAACAAGGGAAAAAAAAAAACAAACTGGGGGCAGTTGGTAAGTGTATAATGTCTGGCTTTCCTTGGTCATTCAAAATGGAAAAGAAAATAAAAAACAGATAGGGAGGATCAATAGGATCTTTTACCATAAATTTGTGACAGAGCCCAGTATCTATCACAAAGGATTCAAGAAAGTCTTTATGACATATTCCTTTACTTATAAGTTGTATGGCTTTCTTCATCCCTAGACCTACTTAATTATGAACTCAGATTTTAAAAGTCATGGAATATTGGATTAGGGCCAAGTATGTTGAGTCATAAAGTAAATCCTAGCTTAGGTGAGAAAATTAAGGAACACTTCAAAAGGATCAATAACATTTCCATGGGTCATTCTCCTGACTATCTTCGCATTTGTGATGATTCCCACCATCATTGGTTGCTTTCCTCTTTAGCTGAAAAAAAAAAAATTAAGTTATTCATGCATTTTCCAAAACTCTTCAAAACATTGAGGAATGTATATGAAAATTCTGTCAGCTTATTTTTCTGTATCTTGCGTTTCTATTAAGGTATTATGAAGAGTAATTCTAGATGTTAGACTACCAAATTTCATCACAGAAAACTATATTTAATGGAAGGAATCATCTGGGATTACAGTGGGAACACTGTCTACCATTTTTTAACTGCTAAAAGAATTTCTCTGTTATTAACTGAAGAGGAAAACACATGTAACAGAGCAGCTATCCAAATAACTGTCTTTAGGTACTTTATATAATTCAAAATCTATTCAAGCAAATGAAAATATTGAGTTTGGTGGTTGTGAGTAGTTTATTTAAAGTGGGAATAGACATTTTCTGGTGAAACAGTGTCTCTGTCATAGTATTTTAAATACTTAAAGATATCCTAGCTAATTGAAAAAATTATGTTGAAATACGTCATGGGAAAGAATATCCTAAAACTAGATGTCAAGCTTCAGTGCCAAATCATATAGCTTAGGATTGAATTCAAACTCAAACCAAGATTTTCCTCATTGTGTACTGTTAGTTCAGAGAAATGGAGCTATTGGTAAAGGCAAGATACAGTTTCTCTAACCTAAGGATATATGTACAAATCCAGATCTAATATATAAGTTGCCTTTCATGGTTCTCTTCATTTTGGTTTCTAAAATTGATTGGGATAACTCCATTAGCTCAGTGGAACCAATATACACTTTCCATGTTAGCCTGACCCATAGCTGGCCTTGGCATATAAATTAATATTAGCATGGAATACTTCAATAAATTTAGTAGAATGTTATAACCCCAATTTTCCCCAATTTTACATTTTAAAACATTATTTATAAGTAGATGGTTTTTTCTGACAACCCTTCAGTTCTTTGCAGAAGTTTGAAAAGTTGCTGTGGAACAAATACTTTGTTTTGGAAACTGGTAAATGAAAGGAAATAATTAAGTACTTACCCTGCCTTTCTCTATTTGAGGGAGTAAAGGGGACATTTAGATTCCTATAAATGGGGGGATTCCTAAGGCTACAAGCACAAGGCCAGGATCAGGCACAGTCTCAGAAAAGACAGAGAAGATCCTCATGTTTGCCTCAGGGTGATCTTGGTATGAAGGCTAAACTCTGAAGGTGAGCACCAGCCAACACAGGGCCAATTTGCAAAGACTGTTTGGCTTGTTTGTTTTTGATAGCTCCTGGCATTCAAGGAAATCTCTGTAATATCACTAGCTGAATACAAACTTAAGGAACAGATAGCTCAAGGATTAAATCCCAGAGTTTAACATTAAAATGTTCAGTGTGCAACAAAAGATTACAAGACAAAGAAACAGGAAATGATGGCCCATCCAAAGGAACAAGATAAAAATTCAGAGACCATCAACAAAGACTGCCAATCTTTGGCCATACCAGACAAAGATTTTTAAAAAAGTGATATTCAGTATGCTCAGATACACAAAGGAAAATACGGAGAAAGAACAAAAAGGTTATCAGGAAAGCAATGAATGGACCATATGAGAATATCAATAGAGAAACAAATTTTTTCAACTCAACAAACAGAAATGCTGTTTTGAAGAAGACAATAACTGAAATGAAAAATTCCCTAAAGGGTTTCAACAGAAGATTGGAGCTAGCAGAATAAAGAATCAGTGAACTTGAAGATAAGACAATTGAAGTGATTGGGGCTGAGGAACAGAATGAAAAAAGAATGAAAAAAATGAACAGGGCCTAAGAGATCCGTGACACCAGCAAACAACCCAAATATGCATCATGGGAGTCCCAGAAGAAGAAAAATAGTAAGTACAGGCAGAAGGAATATACAAAGAAATAATAGCAGAAAACTTCCAAGATTTAGCAGGAGACATGAATATACATATATAGGAAGCCCAATGAATTGCTATCAGGATGAACTCAAAGAAAACCACACCCAGATGCATAGCAGTCAAGGACAAGGAGAGAGTTATGAAAGCTGCAGTAGAAAAGCAATATATTATATACAAAGGAACCCCAATAATATTATGTACAGATTTCTCATCAGAAACCATGGAGGCAAGAAGGCAGTGGGGTGACATATTTAAAGTGCTAAAAGAAAACATAAGCCCACCTGAAATTTTATATCCTGTGAGACTCTACTTCAAAAATGAGGGGGAGAATAAGACATCAGAAAAACGAAAGCTGAAGGAAGTTGTTGCCTCTAGACCTGCCCTACAAGCAATGCTAAAGGGAGTTCTTCGGACTAAAAGGAAAGGATACTAGACAGTGTATCAAAGCAGCCTAAAGGAATAAAGAACTCTGCTAAAGATAACCATATGGAAAATTACAAACGTCAGTGCTATTGTATTGTATTTTTTTGGTATATAAATCCACTTTTTGCTTGTTACAGGTTCTAAAATTCTAATGCATAGAAAAGTAATGATGAATCTATAGTTTTGAACATATAATGTATAAAGGTATAATTTGTAACAAGTACCAAAAAAGTAGGGGAATAGAGGAGTAGGAGTAGTAGATGTGTATGCTATTGAAGTTAAGTTAGTATCAAGTCAAATGTGGTTGTTATAGATTTAGAATGTTAAATATAAGCCCCATGCATAACCACCAAGAAAATATTTAAAAAATATATACAGAAAAAAATGAGAAGGAGCTTGAAATGTTTCTACAAAAATATCAAATAAATATGAAAGTAGGCATTAATTGAAGAATTGAGAGACATAAAAGGTATAAGACTTACAAAGACCAAATATCAAAATGGCAGAAGAAAGTCCTACATTATCAGTAGATGTATAAATGTAAATGGATTACTCTCTAGTCAAAATGCAGGGATTGGCAGAGTGGATAAAAAAGCATGACCCAATTATATGCTGTTTAAAAGAGACACCTTATATTCAAAGAAACATGTAGGTTGAAAGTGCAAGTTTTGGGGGGAAGGGGGATATTCATGCAAATAATAACCAAACAAGAGCTGGGGTAGCTATACTAATATCAGATAAAATTGACTTTAAGTCACAATCTGTTATAAGGGACAAAGAAGGACACCATATATTGACAAATAGGTAAATTCAACAAAAAGAATTAACAACTATAAATATATTTGCACCTGATGGCATAGCCTCAAAATATATGAAGCAAATATTGATAGATTTGAAGGTGGAAGTAGGTGATTCAACATTAATAGTAGGATACTTCAGTATACCACTTTCAATAATGGATGGAACTTCTGAACAGAAGATCTATAAGGAAATCGAGACTTGAACAATACTCTGAACCAAATAGACCTAACAGACATGGAATAATTCAACCAACAGCAGCAGAATACACTTTCTTCTCTAGTGCATATGGGTCATTCTCCAGGATAGACCATATGTTGAGTCACAAATGGAATGAAGTTAGAAATCAACAACAGAGGGAGGATTGGAAAATTCATAAATGTGTAGAAATTAAACAACATATTCTTAAACAGCCAATGAGTCAAAGAAGAAATCACAGGGGAAATTAGAAAATATCTTGAGGCAAAAAATGAGAATACAACATACCAAAACTCATGGGATGTAGCAAAGGCAGGGCTGAAAGGGAAATTTATAATTGTAAATTAAAAAAGAAGAAAGATTTCAAATCAGAGACTTAACCCCACAAATGGAGGATCCAGAAAAAGAACAAAGTAAACCCAAAGCCAGTAGAAGAATGGAAATAATGAAGGTCAAAATGGAGATAAATTAATAGAAAACAAAAAAAGGGAGACTCAATGAAACCAAAAGTTGGTTCTTTGACTATGAAGCTTCTAGAAGAAAATATAGAGAAGCATCTTCAGGATCTTGTATTAGGCAATGGTTTCTTAGACTTTACATCCAAAGCATAATCAACACAAGAAAAAAATAGATAAATGGGGCCTCATCAAAATTTTGTGTGCTTTTGTCACTTTTGTGATAAAGAACTGTGCCACAAAAGGAAAAAGACAACCTACTCAATGGGAGAGATATTTGGAAACCACATATCTGATAAGAGTTTAATACCCAGAATATATAAAGAAATCCTACAACTCAACAGTAAAAAGACAACCCAATTTAAAAATGGACAAAAGACTTGAATAGACATTTCTCCAAAGCGGACATGCAAATGACTAAAAAGCATGGGAAAAGATGTTCAATAACACCAGCAATTTGGGAAATACAAATCCAAACCACAGTGAGATACCATTTTGGTGCAGCCACTGTGGAAAACAGTTTGTCAGTTCCTCAGAAAGCCAAGAATAGAATTATCATATGACCCAGCAATTCCTCTACTAGGTATATACCCAAAAGAATTGAAAGCAGGGACTCGTACAGATATTGGCACACCAATGCTCACCGTGGCATTATTCACAATTGCCAAAAGACAGAAGCGACCCAAGTGTCCATGAACTGATGAATGGATAAATGAAATATTGTATATACCTACAATGGAATATTATTCAGCATTATTCACAATTGTCAAAAGGTGGAAGCAACCCAAGTATCCATCAACAGATAAATGAATAAGCAAAATGTGGTATAGACATACTATGGAATGCTATTCATCCCTAAAAGGAAATGAAGTTCTGATACATGTGACAACGTGGATGAACTCTGAAGAAGTCAGGTTGAGTGAAATAAACCAGACACAAAAAGACAAATATTGCATGATCTCACTCATGAAATCATTAGAATAAGCAAATCCATAGAGTAAGAAACTAGAATACAGATTACCAGGAGCCAGGATGAAGGTAGGGAATGAGAGTTAATGCTTAATTGGTACAGAGTTTCTGTTTGGGTGATAGAAAATTTTGGTAATGGATGTTGATGATGGTAGCACAACATTGTGAATGTAATCAACACCACTTAATTATATACTTGAATGTGCTTAAAGGGAATATGTTAGGTTGTCTTTATGTTACTAAATAAAAATTTTTAAAAACCAAAGAACTGTACATCACAGTGAACCCTAATGTAAACTGTGCACTGTAGTTAATGAAATAATTATAATAATATTGTTTCATCAGACAGAAGCAACCCAAGTGTCCATGAACTGATGAATGGACCCTTCAACAGTTACCGCACTAAAGTGTTAATGATAGGTAAAACTGTTTGTTTGAGGGGGAGTATATAGGAACTCCATATTTGCTGCATGATTTGTCTGTAAACCAACAACTTCTCTAATAGAAAAATAATTAATGGCTGCTAACATCACAAAATAGAGACAACTGGACTTTTTCTGCCACCTACTGGAAGAATAAAGCAACACCTATATAGTGATCTACCAAAGAAGTAAACCTAACCTGAATCTGATCAAATCTGTAAATCCAGCTACCAAATTATAGGAAATATAGAGTACATATGAATATATTAAATTGGTCCATAAGAATGCCATAAGCAAAATCAAAGCTATAAGAAACTCTACAAAAAAAACGACCTTGTTTCTTCAACAATAAAAGACAAAATGGGGTTGAATACTGAAGCTATAGATTAAAAGAGATTTATAAAGACATGTTTTAAAAAAAAGAAAAAGTAATTTTAGTGTTCAGAGATATACACTTGGGTGATTAATCAAGAAAAGCAAGGACATGATTAGCAAATAGAAGTTAGGTTAGTGATTACTTTTAAGAGTGGCAGGTGTTGTGATTGAGAAGGCATAGTTTCTGAGATGTATGTTCTATACCTAGATTAGGGTTATGTTTATAAATGTATTCATCTTATAATAATTCCCTAAGCTATAAATTTTCCACAGTTTCTATACCTGTGTTTTATTTTTAAAAAGAAAGAATAGTGGAAGAGATATTAGAAAGAATGAGTATAGACAACTCTTTCAAGATGCTTTCAGTAAAAAGATGGAGAGAACTGAAGAAGAAAGTAGTATTCCGAGGAATATTTGTAACATGGAAAAAATACTAGTTTGTATCCAATGGGGATTATATAGGTGAAAGAGCAAGATTAATGGAGAGAAAAAAAGACTGTTGGAGCAATGTCCCTGAATAGAAAAGAGGGAATGGAATCTGTGGACAACCAAGGTATTGGCCTTGGCCAGGAGCTCATGTATTCCATCCATAATAAAGCAGAAAAGGTAGACTATATGGGTACAGTTTCAGATAGGTGTGCTGATACACGTGATGGGGCTTATGGAAGTTCTCTTTTGATGTATAACATAATAGTTTTTCCCTCTCAAGACTTGCCGTTGTTATCAATAGTTTCTTTTCATTTTGTCATGGTTGTGTCAAATTTGAGGGTTTAAATTTTTATCTCCATGTACCAAACATGGTATTTTATTTTTAAATATTATATATGTTATTAAGTTAAAACAGGCATACTTTTAGAAATATGGTTACAAAATGAACATTTTGTAGCTGTTTTGTTGGCCTAAAAGATTTTTTTTAAAAAAAGAAAGAACTTTAAGTTCTGGAAAACAGGATGGCTTGTGAGTTAATTTTGAATCTATAAGATATTTCAATATTAATATATTTTTAAAATAATATGTGAAAAAGTAACTCAAGATGTTTACGAAAGAAAGTGACACTGATTGCCTTCATAAAGAACAGAATCACTGGAAGACAGATTAAGAAGAAGATTTTTCATAGTATACCCCTTCATAAAATTTGCTTTTTGAACCATGGAATGTTTTTACCTATTACAAAAATAAATGAGATTTAAAATAATATAAAATAAAAATGTTATGTGATAAACATGTAATATTTTCAATTCTGCATAATGTCCGTCCCACCACTATAATAAAGATGTCCTCAAAATGATTTTTTATTTACATATGTGATGCAAATAAACAAAAGAAGCTTGTCTCCTTTTCAAGGAAGTACTGAATGTGGACTAATGATATATGGAAGTATTTCCAAAATCTATGTTAAGGCATTGGTATGTGGCCTGCACCTCTTATAAATTCTGTCCAAGAGACTTGTCAATTTCAGAGAGCCCTTATAAGCTATAAAGCAATCTACTTTGAAGTTTATCCTGTTGCTGTTGTAGGTTTTGATCATTTTTAAAAGAAGGGGAAATCAAAAATACATTGTTGAAAAAGTCGTATCTTATTTAAAGCTTTTTTCTAGTTCAGACTCATGAAATTGTTGAAATAGGCTAAAATCATAGAGCATATAAAGATAAATTCCTTTTTCATATTTCACAATTTCTAAGTCAGTATCATGTCCATGTTTTATATTTATATTTTCTTACAGTTGATGGGAAAGTTGATATGAAAAAGTTGGTGGATGGAATGAAAGCTTTTACAGGTGGGTAAAATTAGGGTAAAATGGAAATCCTCGTTCTGTGTTACGTTTTAAAATGGTGTTTTTCCAGTATTCTGGCTTTTTAATTATTTATGAATAAATATTTGCTTCTGATGCCCTATCATTTGGTGTCAACTTATCAAGATTTTAGCAATAAAACTTTATGTGTTTTACCTTAGCACCAGTTATATTGTCCCTGGAAGTCTTTTACCAATGTTACATCACACTACATAAATATTTAAAACCTGGAAACCCTCAGTAAATAGCAAGATAAAATTAAGGAGGCTCAGAGTGTTACTGTCACTGTGAAAAGCAAATCATGCAATTTACATCAAAAGAATAATATTTGTCAAAGTTTCTGATTGAATATTTTGAATTAGGCATCTACCTTTTCCTAATTCACTGACTAATTATGTGACCAAATTTTTTCCTGCTATTCTATTACATCTCACAAATTAGAAAAACTTATTTTTATGAATAAGAAAGAGTATCTTATTATGAGTCTTACTGATTTTATATACATGGGCATTGTTTTAACCTTGGACTTCCTTCAATTTGTGCATGATACCTTATATGTATAAATATTTTGTTTTCCTAATTGTCAACATTCCTATCTTTTCAAAGGAGAAAAGATTGATGTTGGTGATATCCAAAACACTCTAGGAAGCATGGGAATTGAGCTCACAGAAAAGGAATTCTTAAATCTGCAGAAA
Organism: Choloepus didactylus; assembly: GCF_015220235.1. NCBI lineage: Eukaryota > Metazoa > Chordata > Mammalia > Pilosa > Megalonychidae > Choloepus > Choloepus didactylus. The sequence continues at coordinate 58,447,343 of NC_051324.1, read as the reverse complement.
ACCCTACCAGTTGATGGTGAGCCATATAAATACCACTCAGGCTTTCCAGGGAACCTGATTCAATGGGCAGTATGAGAGGTTTTAAAACTTTTCCATTTATTGCCTCTGGAAACTACTAGAAAGAGTAAATTCATCTCTAAGTCCTGCTATTGAGGACCAAGCAAAAGTCTTTGTGTTACGATGAATTTAAAAACATGGAGTAAAATAAAAGGGGATGAGAAACTAATTAGAAGAAAAATGAGCAAAGGGAAAGAGCATTGTTTCAGTATTGCAGAAGTTTACAAAATGCTCTTGCATTTTCTACCATGAAAGAGAACCACTAACAATGGCACCAAGTGCCAGAAGTTGTGTAGATTTATCACATAGGGAAAATTTTCCATTCTCAATCCCCACTTTTATTTGAGGATGGTATTGGTGAGATAGCTAAGGCAAATAATGTTTTTAAAAACTCCCATATAATAAAAAAACTCCATTAATCAAGGTATACTTACTACTGTGTTTGCTATTTCATTTCCTTCTGGCATGAATTATGCTTTGATTATAGATGCTGGGATGGTATTTCAGAATAGATTGTTGGACAGAGTGAAATCTTTCAAAGGTGAGTAAGAAAGTTGACAAGAAGGCAGAACAGTCTCAAAATCTCATGGTTTATAATATTTATATCTTTCTATTGGGAATCCTGTTTCCCATTTATAGACTTCCTTATTTATAAGTTTCTTCAGTCCAACCATAATTAACCAGCTAGTGTCCTGTACATATCTTTGCAGAAGGCCCATCATTTTTGGAATTATGCAAATTTTGCTTCAAAAGAATCATTTCAGATCTTGGTATTTCAGAAAAAAAATGAGAAGGATCTTTTTTTTTTTTTTTAATTTGGTCAGCAGAAGTAGGAATAATTAATATGAAAGTTCAGGAAGCAAAAACAGGCCTTTCTTATTGTTCGAATATATGAACTCACGAAGTTGAGTTATTCACCCCCATTAACTATTTTCTGGTGCAAGATTGACCCATCAACAGTGTTTAAGGGTACAGATTCTAATTCTAGTTGTCTTGTTAACTTTATATGATCTCTTGAGCAATTCATATTGGAGTTTTGATATTCATTTTGTGACTCAAAATAATAGAAAAATATGACCCATATTGCATTTTTCATTTTTTATTTTAATATTAGTACATGTTCATTAAATGCAATCATAGTATCTAGTCATTAAAGTAATATTTAATGTTTTGAAATCATTCACTTTTTTCTCATGTTCCTGATGTGGGCCTTTCGAAGGAGGAAAGGTTAATGTCAATAGCATGGACACCATTCTGGAAAATATGGGGATCAAACTCACAGAATCAGAGTTTAAAAGTCTGACAGAAAACCTACCAGTTAATGGTAAGCATATAGATACCACCATGCCTTTCATTGTATCCTCATGAGGTTTATATACTGAGATGCAAGAATTTCTAAAATTATTAGTCTTAAAATTATTTCTTGTTAAAAAGATATTTTGAGAAAGCATAAAAAGAAATCCTATCAATTCATTTTTTTTTAAATCTGAAGTCATCAATCTCTTCCCAAAGGATATAAGGTTATCTTAGAGTTAAGTTAGGACCACTGTCTGACAAGAAAATGGTCAGTGAACAGAATAAAAGTTGAAAGAATGAAATGGAAAGGAGTAAAAGTCTTGACCTGAAAAAATAATATTCCTCAACCAGGCCCTCTGGCATTTTCACCTATCACTGATAGACATCCAAATCTATATCTCTATTCCAGTCTTTACTCTGAGCTTCAAACTTCTATATCCACATGCCATTTAGACCTGTCCATTTTACTGCTTCTTCAGAAACTCAATCTCAAAATTTCCAAATCTAAATTCATCAGCTTTCATCCCAAACTGACTCTTGCTCCCATGTTTTCTAAGTTGATGGCCACCCACCCACCTGTTTATGCAAACTTAAAAGTACAGTGTCATCCTCCATGCCACGCTCTCCCTTATCCCCAATATCCTCTTAAAGGCCTCTTGTATATTTCTTTAATCCATCCCTGACTTCTCCACCTCTCCTGCCACTGGTTAAACAGTATTTCCATGTTTTCTTGCAAAACAACAGCAAAATGCTTCTTGGACTTAAGAAAGGAAGACATCCAAAGTAGAGAAGCTGTATTACATGTTATGAATGAAACTTATGCAAAAGAACTACCTGTGACTTGCCATATAGTACAATTAAAGGCAGAATAAATTGCCAAATCCCTCAGAATAGGTGAAACAAAATTCAAAACAATGGGAGGAAGGTGTGACTAATTCATGAGTTGAGCAGGATATCAAACATCAGTTTGTCAAAACTTCTGCTAACTTTAAATTAAAGAGTTAAGAGAATGAAAAGACAAACCACAGAATGGGAGAAAATATTTGCAAAGCACCTATCTGATAAAGGGCATGTAGCTAAAAAATACGAAGAATTCTTAAAATTCAACAATAAGAAAACAATCCAATTTAAAAATGGGTAAAAGATCTGAACGTACACTTCCTCAAAGAAGACATACAGATGGAAAATAACCATATGAAAATATGCTCAAAATCATATGTTTTTAGGAAATTGGAAGTTAAAACAATAAGATACCACAATATATCTATTTGAATGGCTAAAATCCAAAACACTGACAACACCAAATGCTAACAATAATGAGGAGCTGCAGGAATATGCAATCATTGTTGGAAGAAATGCAAAATAATTTAGCCACTTTGGAAGACAGCTTGGCAGTTTCTTACAAAGCTAAATATGGTCTTACTATATGATCCAGCAATCGCACGTTCCTACATAGTTACCCAAATGATTTAAGAACTATGTGGACACAATAACTTGCACACAGATGTTTATGGAAGTTCTGTTAATAATTGCCAAAATTGGAAGCAAACAACATGTCTACAGTAGGTGAATGGATAAGGAAACTGTGGTACATCCATAGAATGGAATATTATTCAGTGATAAAAAAGAACTCTCAAACCACCAAAAGGCATGGAGAAATTTTAAATGCATATTACTAAGTGAAAGAAGACAGTCTGAGAATGCTGCATACCATATGATTCCAACCATATGACATTCTAGAAAAGGTAAAACTATTGAGCCAGTAAAAAGATCACCAGTTGCCATGGGTTCAGGTGTGGAGGAAGGATGAGGCATGAATAGGTGGAGAACGGGGTATTTTCAGGGAGGTAAAACTATTCTGTATGATACTGTAATGGTAGATACATGATATTATACATTTGCCAAAACACAGAGAATTGTACAACACAGAATTAACCTTAATGAAACTATGAATTTTAGTTAATAATAATGTATCAATATTGGTTCATCAATTGTAACATGTAACACATTAATGCAACATATTAATAATAGGGGAAATTGTGTGCAGGGGACAGGTAGGAGAGTATATGCAAATTCTACTTTCTGCTCAATTTTTCTGTAAACCTGAAGCTGCTCTAAAAAAATAAAGTCTATTAATTTTAAATAAACTAACAGTAGTGAAGCACTCTAAGAAATGCCACATCATCAATGATATTGATGGCACAAAGGATGATAGTTTGTAGAGAAAAACATATCAATATTCTGAGATAAAGTCATTCAAAAGAATTGGACTCTAAAGAGAAAGTTATAGTAATTGCCAATTTGTTTCACATATTTTTATGTGAGTGATAGTTTTAAAATGATTAACTTTAAAAGAGCTGTTTTAATAAATAGAAAAACATTCTAAATGATAAGAAAAAAAGCAAGCAAGCAAACTTCCAGGCCCAGATGATTTTCATATTTTTCTTATTACAGTTTGTAATTTGTTTTATGATAGGACACATATCTTTACAATACTTGGCTTAAGAATAATAGACTAATTTATATTTTTATATGTGGGAAAAGAAAATTATTACATTGTAAGAGTTGAAAAACTCCAGACTTATAAGGGGAAATGTGTTCAAGGGTATTCCATAAAAGTACCCATTCTCTAAATTTTATTTATATTTTCTTAGCATTCCTATTTCTCTAAACTATGAACTCCTTGAAGGCAGAAAGAATTCCTTAATTATCTTTGCACCCTGAGGCCTAGTTTACTCTCAAATATTAACTATGTAACTTTAGGAAAATGGCTCCTCCCTGGCAACTTTGCACATCTTCACATAGGCAAGGCTTGACCTCTGCAGAATGCCTTGTGATTCCTCTTGGAACAAGAGGAGATAGCAGCCCTCTGAGGAGCTGCCACCTAGTCATTTCTCACCTGCCTCCCAGCGTTGCAGGAGACAAGGTCATTTCTCATTCATCTCGCTACTTCCAGTTGAACACAGGACTTGCCAGCTCTCTCTCCCCCAGGATACAGCTGCAGGGTTCTGTTTAAGTCTACAACACTGCTTGGTTATAGTTTAGAATGAGCTCCTCAGCGGGCAGAGCAGCCTGCTGCATGCACCACCTGTCATCTAGCACCTCTGGTTCAGTGTAGCCCTGTCAGGCTAGGGAGATGGGAATCTGACACTGTGTAGTCTTACTTTTTCCATTTGTGTCAGTAAGAAATTGAATCCATTTGAGCTTATTTTTTCCGTACCAGCCAAATCTATGAAGTCTGGCAAACCAACCTAGGAACTCTGGTGGTGATCCTTGTGACCCTGTAAGCCACTGCATTGTTGCTTAGGGACTGTTTGACCACGTGACAGTAACTAATATTTGATGATTAAATAAATAAAAGAAAAAAGAAAGGAAAGAAAAATTTGTCAGTGATGAGGTGAAGTAACGAGTTATACTAGTCATATGCCACCAGCCATTCCAAGATGGTCAGAGTAATTGAAAAGACTTTTTTAAAGTTTATATATGTTGCTAGAATAAAAAATTTAAAAATCAACCAGAGAACTGTACAACACAAACAGTGAACCCTAATGTGAAGTATGGACTACAGATAAATAGTAGAGTTAGAATAATATTCTCTCATCAATTGTAGCAAGTCTTCCATACTGTAGGAAAATGTTATGGGAACTCTGCATTTGCTGCATGATGATCTTTCCATAAACCTACAACTTCTCTTTTAAAAATAAATTAATTTTAAAAAAGTATATTGGGAATTTATGAAAGATTAGTAAAAGTATTATCATGTTCCCTTTTATTATATCGAGATAGGCAGACTTCTTGTCTTTACTGTATTTGAGGGGGCAGTCTTAGAGATTAGACAGCACAATAATACTTCCTCCCATATTTATAAAGTAGGTTGAATCTCAGCAATTGGAAAGAGGATAGTGTCTCTGGATAGAATCCATCATCCAGGGCTGGCCCTATGGTCTCCTTCATAACCACTCATCTCTGCCATTGTAGCACAAAAGCAGACATAGTTTGTAAGTGAACGAGTGTGGCTATGTTCCAATAAAATTTATTTATAGTCCATGTGTCATAAATAATATTCTTCTTTTGAGTTTTTCAACCGTTTGAAAATTTTTAAAACTCTTCTTGGCTCCTGGACTATAAAAAAAAAAAGAAAAATAAGTGGCAGCCTGGATTTGACCAATGGATCATTGTTTGTGAATCCCTACTCCTGAAAATAGAGTACTTCACTAATATAGAATCCCTGAAATCCAGGATTGTAAGTTAGTTGAAGGTTGACATAGGACATGATAGGAAAGAGTGGACTGTCACAATATAGGGGCAACATACTTCATTTTTCCTGAGTCTGGGTTACTTTAAGATTCTTATTTTTTACCTTTTCTTGTAGCTAATGGGAAGATTGAGCTTGATAAGTTGATGGATGGAGTGAAAGCTCTTACAGGTAAGAAATGAATGCAAACCTTAGAGTATAAATTTTATTCAAAATTTTATTTTAAATATCTTTTATTTCCTTGATTACTCTGTCATTTAAACTTTTGTTTCATAGCAACTCTTTAGCTAATTATCTAAATTCTTAGAGTTAGGCTTTGGATTAGCTACATTTTAGTAATAAAATTTCAGTTCTTTGTCTTGGTAGCAAATTCTTTGTTCTTTGGATTTGACATTAATATATTATCATTCCAATCTTTGGGAAGAAACAAATTCTGGATTAAATCAACAAATGGCAAAATAAAACTTTGTTAAAAATATAGGTGATTTTATTATTTGAAGATGATCAGAAACACTGTCTGATCTGATGACAGAGTTATTTAGATCATCTCTAAAATCCTGACTCACTAGGAAATTATGTAACCCTTATTTGCTTGTGTGTTGACAGTCCATACCCTATTGTACCTATGTTGTCTTTTCTTCATTAATATGACATAAGTCATTTTATTAGAGTTAAGGAAAGGATCTATTTACATGAATGCCATCGAGTGTATATTTAGACATCATACTCTATCTTTACTCTTCATTGAGCAGTGAAGTTCATTTGAACAGGTTGAGATAACTTTTCCATATTTTGGAATTAGATCATTCTAAAAATTCTCTTTTGTTTTGATTTTGTGGGTTTTTTTTAAGGAGAGGAGATTGAAGTCAGTGATATAGAAAATGTTCTGGAAAACATGGGGATAGACTTCACTGGAAAGGAACATTTGGAGCTGCTGAAAAATCTGCCAATAGATGGTGAGAATTTCAGACACTATAGATTAGCCTTTAAGGGTTTAATATTGTATATTTGTGAAAAATTTAAAAATTATCTCTATTTGATCATGGAAAAAATAATGTATATCTCAAAATAGTTAGCATGACTTTATTTTCCTTAAGATGAAGTTCTATGAGTTTAGGAATTAACAAATACAGCAGTAATAGTCCTATCTTCAGGGTAAAAATCACATTATCACTTTTGATTTTTCTGAAAGGCCAAAAATTAAGCTCTGGATATATGAAACAGCAAGAGAGAAGAATCTATTAAAAGTGAAGAAATAGGTAAATCAAAAAGAGAAATGGAAAAGAAAGATGTATATATATTTAAGCATGAGAGTTAGCCAGTAGTTACGGTCTTTATTACGCATGAGTAGGTAGAGTGTCTGCATTAAGAACCATCTTTGAAATGTTCTTTTATTGTATGTTTTTTTAATTATTTTTTTTTATTTTTTTATTTTCATACAGTTGATATAAAAAAAAAAAATTTTTAAAAAAAACAAGGAAAAAAATATGTAGAGCCCCCTTGAGGAGCCTGTGGAGAATGCAGGGGTATTCGCCTACCCCACCTCGATGGTTGCTAACAGGACCACAGACATAGGGTGCGGTCGCAGTTGACTCGTCTGGGGGGGGTGGCGGCCGGTTGCTAAATCCTAGGCTCTCGGGATTGCTCGGAGGGTACCGGCGGCGGGGGCTCTTTCCCGGAGGCGAGGGCGAGGCAGGGGACAGGGCCCGGTCCCCGGCGGAGGCGTGCAAGGTGTGGAGGGCGGCGAGAAGGAACAGGCGGGACACGTTTCTTTGAGGGTGAAGAAGCCAAGAGAGTTTATTAGGGGAGAGTACAAGCTTATATCGGGCGGTTTAGAGGGCGGGGTAGCTGTAAGGGTTAAAGGCTTGGACTGGTTCTGAGAGGGCGCGGAGGTTGATTGAAAAGGGGCGGGAGTTGCTCCGGTAACGAAGAGGGTGGAGGGTGCGGGTAAGGCATGGCGGGGGGGGGGGGGTTTCTCCGGCAAGCCCTCCCCAACGGTTGTACTTTGGGGTGAGGAAATGGGGCCTGCATTCGGCTCCACTTTCTCAGGCCCGGGGGGCTGTGGAGGGCGCTACCACCCGTGCCCCACTACCTTTCCTAGGGGCTGATCAGTTCCCCTGGCCCAGGCCCGCCAAGTCGGAACTCGATAACAGTGTCCCGCAATAGGGGACTGGTGGTTTGATGGGTTGAGCCCTCTACCATAGGTCTTACCCTTGGGAAGACGGTTGCTGCAAAGGAGAGGCTAGGTCTCCCTATAATTGTGCCTAAGAGCCTCCTCCCAAATGCCTCTTAGTTGCTCAGATGTGGCCCTCTCTCTCTAGCTAAGCCAACTTGAAAGGTGAAATCACTGCCCTCCCCACTATGTGGGATCAGACACCCAGGGGAGTGAATCTCCCTGGCAACGTGGAATATGACTCCCGGGGAGGAATGTAGACCCAGCATCGTGGGATGGAGAACATTTTCTTGACCAAAAGGGGGATGTGAAAGGAAATGAAATAAGCTTCAGTGGCAGAGAGATTCCAAAAGGAGCTGAGAGGTCACTCTGGTGGACACTCTTATGCACAATTTAGACAACCCTTTTTAGGTTCTAAAGAATTGGTGTAGCTGGTGGTGGATACCTGAAACTATCAAACTACAACCCAGAACCCATGAATCTCGAAGACAATTGTATAAAAATGTAGCTTATGAGGGGTGACAATGGGGTTGGGAAAGCCATAAGGACCACACTCCCCTTTGTCTAGTTTATGGATGGATGAGTAGGAAAATAGGGGAAGGAAAGAAACAAACAGACAAAGGTGCCCAGTGTTCTTTTTTACTTCGATTGCTCTTTTTCACTTTAATTATTATTATTGTTATTTTTGTGTGTGTGCTAATGAAGGTGTCAGGGATTGATTTAGGTGATGAATGTACAACTATGTAATGGTACTGTGAAGAATCGAATGTACGATTTGTTTTGTATGACTGCATGGTATGTGAATATATCTCAATAAAATGAAGATAAAAAAAAAAACCTAGTCCTTAATTTTATTGTTTTAGAGTAAATTTGATGTTTTCTAGGGCAAATAATTGGAAATATATTTTTAAAATTCTAGCTTTGATATTATCTTAGCAAATCTCTATATAATTTGTCTGCGACCCAAACTGTAATTTCTTACAGCAGATGGAAAAATCTATCAAAATAGGCTGATTGATGGTGTGAAGTCTCTTAAAGGTGAGTGAGAGTCATGATGAAATGCAGATGATCTAAGATTCCTCAAGTTTTGTGTTTGTACTATTCCCTAGTCATTAAATTAATATTTTCCCTTGGAATATATATTATGCCCAGAACTGCCTGTCATTTACTATATTAATTTCATTTTGTGTCCTAGAAAGGAGTCCTATACTCTGAAAATTTTTTTGAACTTGAGGTAAAAAAGTAAATGTAGCCTAATTTTGTAATGTTAAAAAATGAGAGTGAGAGACTAAGGAATGATTCACAGTTATACAAGGAATTTGGTCATTAGTGAAAATATTCTGAAAGTTCAGTTATCAAAAATAAGCTGCACTTATTGGTCAAAAAATATTAGATTTGTCATTTCCACTATTGAATTATTGGAATTTAAATTTAATTATAATAATTGGAATTAGATTACTCCTTTAAAATTTTATGCTTATGCTTTACTCCTTGAGTCCATGTTTATCTGAAGAAATTTTAATTATTAAATCCATTATTGAGTCTCTGTTATTTTCACTCTATTTCTTAGTTCTTGAACCTTAGGCCTTATCCTAAAAATAATAATAACACAGAAGAATTAATAATGTTGTCACTTTTTAGATTACTTAAATTTTGCTTTTATGTGTATCTATTTCCCAAGGAGGGACAATTGATGTCAATAGACTGGCCACAGTTCTGGGTCACATGGACATAAGCCTCACAGAAAAGGAACTTAAAGATCTCTCACAGAATCTGCCAATGGATGGTAAGCTTTTAAATATTACTGAGTTCCTTGAGAGGACAGGAACTTGTGGGGTTTTACATAAAGAACTGGGTATGATTATTTGGAATCAAGAAGCCATTTAGAAAAACTTAGATGGAAAAAAAATAGATCTGAAAAAGTATCAATCCTTTCTCTAGTCATTTTCATCAACTTCATGACAACTTTTTCCACTATGGAGCTAAGCTTGAGGAAATCTCTGGGACCATTGGCAGTTTCAAGGGAAAAGAATAAAGCAGAAAAGTAAGAGTAAGATTAGACGGGATGGAAATAGAATGGAACCAGAAAGAGAAAGAAGAAATTATAATAATGAGAAATTATTAAAATGCCCACCCCCTCCCCACCCCACCCCCGCCGGAGAACCTAAGATGGCGGCTTGGTGAGACAGGGCAAAAAAACACCTCCACGAAAAATACTAGATAAAAACCAGAAGGTGACACAGAATACAGGTTTCAGCGATGCACCAGCTGGACAATGTCTGCTAGAACCACAGGGGCCGTATACTTAGTGAAACCGGGAGTCTGCATTCTAAAACGAGTGAGTAAGCTGGCTGAAAGATCTAAGACCCATGGCTGTGCTGTGGTGTGGGGAAGCTGGGGGTTCTGGTTCTTTTTTTTTTTAAAAAGGGGGAAAAACCTAGGAGTGGCTGCAGTTGCGACGGTGGGAACACGGCAGAAGAGGGCTGAGCCGGCCTCTCGGTGTCTGGCATGGAGGACAGCCCGCAGCAGTTTCCCTCAGGTCCAGGGGAGCGGAGGGGAGAGCCAGATGGAGAAAGAAACCCTGCTGCTGGCAGCTGGCTCCCCGAAGGGCTGGAGACACTCCTGCCCGGGGCCATGCCCACAGCCCAGAGCCGCACCAGTTATCCCAGAGCTGGGAAGGAGGAACTGTGTGAGGAGCGGGGAAGGGTTGAGATGCCCCATTCAGCCATCTTTGCATCAGGCTGGGAGTGCCCCTGCACGGCCTGGAGGCCCGGGGCTTCCCTTGAGGGATGGTGCACACTTGTGACATAGCACAGCATTCCCTTGGCAGAGGTCCTGGAAGATCACAGCTGAGAAGGGGGGCCCGCTCGGAAAACCCAGGGATGCTACGTCAATGCTGGTGGTTTGTGGGTCAGCGACAGAGAGAGTCTGGGGCAGAACTGAAATGAAGGCTTAGACTCTTGCAGCGGCCTTGAATCTCCGGGAACACCCGGGGGGGGGGTTGAATATTAAAGGTGCCCTGCCTCCCTAGCCACCCCGACACACACCCCACATTCAGAGTGGACAGCACCAACAACACACCCAAACTGAGTTCACCAACTGAACCCCACAAGAATCATTTCCCCACACACCACAAGGATGAAGTTGAGAAGAACTGACTTGAGGGGTATAGGTGACTTGCAGATGCTATCTGCTGGTTAGTTAGAGAAAGTGTACGCCACCAACTTGTATTTCTGAAAAATTAGATTGGTATTTTTGTTTACAACTTGAAAGAACCCTATCAAGCATAGCAAATGCCAAGAGGCCAAAAACAACAGAAAATCTTAATGCATATAATAAAAACAGATGATATGGAGAACCCAATTCCAAACACCCAAATCAAAATATCAGAAGAGACACAGTACTTGGCACAATTAATCAAAGAACTACAATCGAGGAATGAAAACATGGCAAAGGATATAAAGGACATGAAGAAGACCATGGCACAGGACATAAGGGACATAAAGAAGACCTTAGAAGAGCATAAAGAAGAAATTGCAAGAGTAAATAAAAAAATAGAAGATCTTGTGGAAATAAAAGAAACTGTTGGCCAATTAAAAAGACTCTGGATACTCATAATACAAGATTAGAGGAAGTTGAACAATGACTTAGTGCCCTAGAAGTCCAGAGAACAGAAAATGAAAGAACAAAAGAAAGAATGGAGAAAAAAATTGAAAAAATTGAAATGGATCTCAGGGATATGATAGATAAAATAAAATGTCCAAACTTAAGACTCATTGGTGTCCCAGAAGGGAAGAGAGGGGTAAAGGTTCTCCATATCATCTGGTTTTATTCAAACAAATTGTTGGAGAAAACTTCCCCAACCTTCTACACAATATAAATACACAGGGCATGGATGCCCAGTGAACCCCAAATAGAATGAATCCAAATGGACCCACTCTGGGACATGTTCTGATCAGACTCTCAGGTACCAGGGAGAAGGAGCAGGTTCTAAAAGCAAGAGAAGGGCAGTTCACCACATACAAAGGAAACAACATAGGACTGGGTTGTGACTGCTCAGCAGCCACCATGGAGGTGAGAAGGCAGTGGCATGACATATTTAAAATTCTGAGAGAGAAAAATTTCCAACCAAGAATACTTTATCCAGCAAAACTCTCCTTCAAATTTGAGGGAGAGCTTAAATTTTTCACAGACTGACAAATGCTGAGAGAGTTTGCCAATAAAAGGCCTGCCCTACTTCAGATACTGAGGGGAGCCCTGCTGACAGAGAGGCAAGGAAAGGAGAAGGAGATACAGAGAATTTTAATGGACATATATGGAACCTTGCATCCCAGATCACCAGGACACTCATCTTTCTCTGGTGATCATGGATCTTTCCCCAGAGTGGACAATGTGCTGGGACATAAAACAAGCCTCAATAAATTAAAAAAAAAAAATTGAATATATTCAAATCACATTCTCCGACCACAATGGAATGCAAATAGAAGTCAGTGGTTTTTGAATTGTAACTCCACTATTTACTTCCTGCATGATGTAAAATACACAAACTCTAATGACAAACAGGTGTTTTTGAACTCAATGTAAAATATGTAATTTTTGATGGGACCTGTGTGAAGGTGGAGGAATGGAGGAATATAAGAACACAGTTTATGTGTCCTACTGAAGTTAAGTTGGTATCAAAGAAAACAAGAGTGTTATGGACTTAAGAGGTTAATTTTAAGCCCCACAGTAAACACAAAGAAATTATCAGAGAATATGACCATAGAGATGAAAAGTAGAGTATGGGTTAAGAGAAATGGGGGAAGGGGCAATGGGGAGTTAAGAAATGAGTGTAGGGTTGCTGTTTGAGGTGAAGAGAAATTTCTAGTAATGGAGGGTGGGAAGGTCATCGCATTACAACATTCTGGATGTGATTGGTCCCACTGGTGGAATGCTGGGGAGGGGGTGGAATGGGAAGATTTAGGCTGTATATGTGTTTCCACAATTGAAAAAAAAAAAAAGACAGTCTAGGTGGATGAGGATTGGATGCCAGGGATGATCCTGGATGGTATCTGGGGATGGAGGAGGGGAAGCTCAGAGGGACACAGTTGAAACATAAGAAAAAAAAGGGAAGTATAGAATGTAAGCTTTGTATCAGTATTGAGTCTCTTGTGCTTCTTGGCTGCGTTTGGTGGGATTGCATAGGAGAGTGTTCTTGTTCATGGGAATTGTATTGTGAATTGTGGTGTTTGTTCGGGGATGTGTGCAGCTAGCTCTCGTGTGTTCGGAGAACAGAGTGATGGATGATGGATGATGGATGATGGATGAGGGGGAGAGGGGGAAGGAAATGGTGGTGTGACAGCATGTTGAAGTTGGTGGAGTGGGGTGTCGGGGGAGGGGGGTCAGGGTGTGCTGCAGTTCTGTGTATGGGGTTTGTATTGTTTTTGCAACTGTTCCTATGGCTTTGAATTTACTTCAAAATAAAAAAAAAATGCCCCCAAGACTTTTATGTGAATAGAGATTGTCATATTTCCCCCAGCATTAAACTAGAAAGTTCAAAGGGGATAGGGACAACTATATGATGATGCTGTGAACAGTTGATGATTGTATGGTATGTGAATATATCTCAATAAAATTGCATTTAAAAAAAGGTGGGAGGGGGGAGATAGGGAGCAATCAGTATGACTTTCCCTTCACCAAAGATGGCAGCTACCACAGTGGGGAGACCACTCTGGGGACTCTAGGAAGGATGTCAAGTCTCTCCTACTCTAGAGACCTTATGGATTCCCATATCCTTGGGCAAATCTCCATTATTCAAGGCTAAAGCTCAGGGATTTTAAATCCCACTTGAAAGTTGGAAATGGTATAACCTTTCCTAACTTTCATATTCAATTTTCATGGAGATCATGCTTGTAATATATATTAATATATTTTCTTTGTTGCTTGCCAGTTGTCTGATGTCAGGAAACAGACCTTGTAGCAGAGATTTGTATGCAGGAGATTTATTGGGGAATACTCTCAGGACAAATATCTACAAAGGAATTAGGGAAGCAAGATTTGGCAAAGGAAAAGGAAAAAGTTGCAGTTGCAACAAAAGCCTCAGCTGATCCTTAAAGGGCTAGCCTTTGTACCCAATATCAACCTGTCATTGGATGCAGGTTATTCTCTCAGAGAGGACATAACCTCAGGTGAGGCAGCGCTCTTACGGAAGGGGCACTTCCCGCAAGGAATGAGCATGAGCTATCAGCAGTCAATACTTCTGGCTGCTGGTGCAATGAGTTTCTTGGGCTGAAGGGCAACAGCATCCACCATTCTAATGAAATAGTGAAAAAAAATGAATCTAGATGTGGGCAAACTTTACGCAAGGAGTTAATCTTGGCTAAAGGAAGCTGTCCATTTGGGGTTGCAGCAAAATGTTGTGTTTTTTGTTTTTTTTTTCTCATGGAGCTAAAACGGGAAAGGAATAAAATTAAATGGCAAGAGTGCTTTGTCTTGTTTTCACCTGAGAAATTTTTTCCTGGTATTGATTCTTCCTAGAGCTCTTATAAAATCTAATAAAATTATAATTATAATTGATTAAGATGGTTTAAAAGGGGAGATTAATAAAATGAAAATGGTCAGTTTGCAGTCAACAAGTCTTTTTGTCAAAAGATGTTTTACCTAATGCTTATTTGGGTTCTGGCCTGTTGATTGATGTACAGATTCAGTGTGAGAAAAAAATTCCTAAGGCACTAGATTACAAACTCTGATCTCAGTTGAGTAGCCTAGGGCTTAGAGCAGTTGAGCTTACTCCTCAGGGAATGGCTCCCCGACTAGGTGTCTGTGAAGAAAGAGCTGGATGCTACTGGTGAAGGAAAAGATTCCGTGCAATTATCACCTGAGGGTGATAATACAAATCCAGATCAAATAGAGTCTATCTGTGATATCTATATATTTTCAATGATATGGGAGCCAAATTAAACCAGTTCAAATGTTCCACACTACCCTGGCTTTGCAGGTGACTTTTATATAGAAATTCATATTAGTCCGATTTGATTTTCTAGATCCAGGGGATGAAGAGGATTAAAGATTTTTCTCATGCTATACTTAAAAACAATTAATTATTAACAATCAGTGCTTTTATCTGCCCAGTTTTATGGTTCACTATAGATGTTAAATTATTTTTTCATTGTTCATATGTATTGGTTCATTGGTACTACAAGTTCAAATTTCATAGGTATCGGTTTTCCAATAACATGAAGTTTATTCTTAAATTATTTCATTTACTATTAAGCCAAAAATTTGTGTTGGAGGGAAGGATTTTAAACTATTAATGATCTTCATTAGCCACTTTTCTCTCCCTAAATAATGATAATAGCCAACATTTGTATAATGGTTACATGTGTGATACTTTGCTAAGCTTTAAAAAATGTATTATCTCATTTAATTTGTGAGCTAAAGTTTTTTCTCAGTTACATTTCCAATTTTGATATCTTTTTGAAAATTGATTTTATAACCAGCTAATAAGAACATCAATTGCTAAATATATACTTAATCTTCATCTTGTTTGATTTAACAACAGCATTTAATACAGTGGATCATTTCCTTCTCCCTGATACTATTACTTCTTTTAGTTTCTGGGGTACCACACTCCCTTTTCCTACTGACTCACTCATTGCTCCATCTTTGTCTCCTTTCCTGGTCCTTTCTCATCTTCTACATATCTCATCGTTAGATTGTTGCAAGAAAGTCCTTGTACCTCTTCTCTGTCTGCACTTCCTTGGTGATCTCAGCCTCATAACTTTAAATGCTGTCTTTACACTGATATCTTCTGATTTAGGATTGTCTCTGGCCTGGACCTCTACTTGCATTTCAGAATACTATATTCAACTGCCTACTTGGATACATAATAAGATCCAAAACTTTACATGTCTAAAATCAAGTTCGTGAGCTTCTGCACCAAACCTGCTCTTCTCCCTCAGACCTTTAAATATCAGTAAATGTCAACTCCATCTATCCTGTTGCTTTGTCCAAAAATCTTAGAGTCATCATGATTCCTCTCTTTTACTCACACCCTATATCCAATCTTTGAGTTATTAATATTGGCTCTCCCTTCAAAATATATCCAGATTGTGATACTTATCACCACCTCCAATTCTTCTTCCCTTGTCCAAGCCACTGTCACTGCTCTGCATTATTGCAGTAGCCTTCTAACTGGTCTCCCTGCTTCCACCCTTGTCCTTTGTCAATTCTCCACAGTCATTATCCTGTTAAAATATAAATCAGATCATTAAATGCCTCTACTCAAAATATCCAATGGCTTCCTGTATCTCTCAGGGTAAAAGTCAGAGTGCTTACTATGACCTAGAAGGCTTTATGTGATCTGCCCAGCTCTTCTCCTACCACTTTCTGTGGTTCATTCCTTTCCAGACTAGCCTCCAGACACAAAACCCAGTTGTGCTTCTGTCCCAAATCTTTTTACTTACTCTTGCCTCTGTGTGGAATAGTCTTCTCCCAGATATCTATCAGTGAGACCTTTTAAAACAACCCTATTTATATTGCAGCCGCCCTCCTCTTAAGCATTCTCTATCCCATTTCTTAGTTTTTTTCTCTCCAGCACTTACTATCTTCTAATATACTACACTATTATCTTTCATTACATTCGCTGCTATATGCTTGGTGCTTAGAACAGTGGCTAGTACGTAGTAGTTAATAACTATTTGTTGCTTTAAATTAAATCTGTTGAACTTCTACAATATGCAGAGCACATTGATAAGCAATTGCTAGGGGAGGGGATTGTTCTTAAAATTATTTGTATTTTAAACATGTAATACAAAGTAGTAAATAATTGGAGTAAAAAATGAAAATGCTAAGAAAAAATATAGACTGAGTACATGAATGAGCAGGTAACCTCTAAAAGCCAACTGAAACACTTGTATATTACATGACCCAATTTTAAGTCCTGTTCCAACAGTATATTTAATAGAAGACTGTACACCAAGGTACAAGACAACCAGTTCCATATAAAAAGCAACTTGAAGTTTATTTTTTAATTAGAGAAGTTCTAAGTTTACAAAACAATCATGCATAAACTACAGGATTCCCATATACTACCCCACCACCACAACCTTATGTTGGTGTGGAACATTTGTTACAACTGATGATAGCACTTTTTAAAATAATTGTACTATTTTTAACAATAGATACCTTTGTTACAATTGGTGAAAAATTATTAAAGTAGTTCTATCATCCATTATTTATATTAGGTGTATTTTCCCATATAAAACCCTATTATTACCACCTTGAATTTGTGTTGTACATTTGTTATAATTCATCTAAGTAGTTTCTTATAGTTGCACAATTAACTATAGCCCATCATCTACACTAGAGTTCCCTGTGTTGTACAGTCCTATGTTTTATCTTTTAAGTTTCATTCTGGCAATATGTACAACCTAAAATTTCCCCTTTTAACCACATTCACCTGTATATATATCAGTGCTGTTGATTACACTCACAATAATGTTATACCATCATCACTATCAATTTAAAACCCTTTACCATGATCCTAAATAGAAATTCTGCACAACTTAAGCATTGACTCCCCATTTTCTAACCCCAGTCTGTCTCCCAGTAACCTATATTCTAGATTCTAACGCTAGGAGTTTGCTTATTATATTTAGTTCATAACAATGGGATCATGTAATATTTGTCCTTTTATGGCTGACTTATTTCACTAAACATATTGTCCTCAAGTCATAACGCCACCCATGCTGTTGCATGCATCAAGACTTCTTTCCTTTTTACAGCTGAATAATATTCCATTGTATGTATATATCACATTTTGTTTATCAGGTCATAGTTTGATGGACATTTGGGTTGCTTCCATCTTTTGGCAACTGTGAATAATGCTGCTATGGACACTGGTGTGTGAATATCTGTTCAAGGCCCTGCTTTCAGTTCTTCTGGATATATATCTAGTAGCAGGGTTGCCAGGTCATACGGTAATTCTATACTTAGCTTCCTGAGGAACTGGCAAACTATTCTTCTACAGCTGCTGCACTATTTTACATTCCCACCAGCAATGACTGTATTTCCCTACATCCTCTCCAACATTTGCAGTTTTCTGTTTTTTTTTAATACTGGCCATTGTAGTAGGTGTGAAATAACTCATTGTGGTTTTGATTTGCATTTCCCAAATAGCTAGTAAAATTGACCGTCTTTTCATATGCTTTTCAGCCATTTATATTTCCTCTTTGGAGAAAAGTCTTTTCAAGTCTTTAGCCCATTTTTTAAGTAGGTTGTTTGTCTTTTTATTGTTGAGTTGTAGGATTTCTTTATATATTCTGGATATTAAACCCTTATCAGATATGTGGTTTCCAAATATTTTCTCCCATTGATTCGGTTGTCTTTTCACTTTCTTGACAAAGTCCTTTGATGCACAAAAGTGTTTAATTTTGATGAGGTCCCATTTATGTATTATTTCTTCTGTTGCTTGTGCTTTGGATGTAAAGTTTAAGAATCCATTGCCTACCACAAGATCTTGAAGATGCTTCCCTAAATTTCTTCCAGGACTTTTATACTCCTGGTTCTTATATTTAGGTCTTTCATCCATTTTGAGTTCATTTTTTTATATGGTGTGAGAGTCCCTTTTTCATTCTTTTGCATATGGATATCCAGTTTTCCCATCACCATTTGTTGAAGAAACTATTCTTTCCCAATTAAGTGGACTCATCAGCCTTATCAGATATCAATTGACCATAGATGTGGTGGTCTATTTCTAAACTCTCAGTTCAATTCTATTGGTCAATGTATCTATCCTCATGCCAGTACCAAGCTTTTTTTATTTTTTTATTTTTATTTTTTTTTTACCACTGTGTAGCTTTGTAATAAGCTTTAAAGTCAGGAAATGTGAGACATCCAACTTTGTTCTTCTTTTCCAAGATGGTTTTTGGCAATTTGGGACTCATCACCCTTCCAAATAAATTTGATGATTGTCTTTTGCAACTATGCAAACAAGATTGTTGGAATTTTGGTAGGGATTGCGTTGAATTTGTGAATCAATTTGGGTAGAATTGACATCATAATGATATTTAGTGTTCCAATCCATGAACATGGAAATTCCTTCCATTTATTTTGGTCTAATTTGAATTCTTTTAGCAATGTTTTGTAGTTTTCTCTGTACAAGTCCTTTACATTCTTGGTTAAATTTATTCCTAGATATTTGATTCTTTTAATTGCTATTGCAAATGTAATTTTTGCTTGATTTCCTCTTCATTAATAGTGTCTAGAAACCTGACTGATTTTCACATGTTAATCTGTATCCCACCACTTTGCTGAACTCATTTATTAGCTCTAGGAGCTTTGTTGTAGATTTTTCAGGACTTTCTATATATAGGATCATGTCATCTGCAAATAGTGAAAGTTTTACTTCTTCCTTTTCACTTTGGATGCTTTTTATTTCTTATTTTGTCTTGCCTAACTGCTTTGGTTAGAACGTCCAGCACAATGTTAAATAACATTGGGCATCCTGCCTTTCAACCTTGGCTATGATGTTAGCTGTGGGTTTCTCATATATCATGTTGAGAAAGTTTTCTTCTATTCCTATTTTTCAAAGTGTTTTTATCAATAAAAGATGCTGGATTTTGTCAAATGCCCTTTCTGCATCAATCAAGACTGTCATGTGGTTATTCCTCTTTGTTTTGTTTATGTGACATGTTGCATTAATTGATTTTCTTGTGTTGAACTACCCTTCCATACATGGGATAAAACCCACCTGATCATAGTGTATAATTCTTTTAATGTGCTCTTTGATTCAATTTGCAAGTATTTTGTTGAGGATGTTTGTGTCTATATTCATAAGAGAAATTGGTCTGTAACTTTCTTTCTTGTAATATCTTTATCTGGCTTTAGCATAAGGGTGATGTTGACCACATAGAATGAGTTAGGTAGTGTTCCCTCCTCTTCAATTTTCTGGAAGAGTTTGAGCAAGATTGTTACTCATTCTTGGAAAGTTTGGTAGAATTCACCTGTGAAGCCTTCTATTGCTGGGCTATTTTTGTTGGGGGTTTTTGATGACTAATTCAAATCTTTTTATTGTAATTGGCCTATTGAGGTCTTCTATTTCTTTTAGAGCCATTGTAGGTTGTTCATGTGTTTCTAGTAATTTGTCCATTTCATCTAAGTTGTCTAATTTGTTGGCATACAGTTTTTCATAGTATCTTCATATGACCCATTTTATTTCGGTGGGGTCAGTAGTATTATCCTCCCTCTCATTTCTGATTTTATTTATTTGCATCATCTTTCTTTTTTTTCTTTGTCAGTTTAGCTAAGGGTTTGTTGATTTTATTAATCTTCTCAAAGAACTAACTTTTGGTTTTGTTAATTTTCTCTGTTTTCTTTTGTTGTTGTTGTTCATTTATTTCTGCTCTAATCTTTCTTATTTCTTTCCTTCTGCTTAATTGGGGATTAGTTTGCTGTTCTTTTTCCAGTTCCTCCCAGTGGGAAATTAGGTCTTTGATTTTAGATCTTTCTTCTTTTTAATGTAAATGTTTAGGGCTATAAATTTCCCTCTCAGCACTGCCCTTGCTGCATCCATAAATTTTGATATGTTGTGTTCTCATTTTAATTTGTCTCAACATATTTACTGATTTTCCTTGCAATTTCTTCTTTGACCCACTGATTGTTTAAGAGTGTATTAACTTCCATGTATTTGTGAATTTCCCAGTCCTATTCCCCCTTTTGATTTCCACCTTCATTCTGTTGTGGTCAGAGAAAGTGCTTCATATAATTTCAATCTTTAAGTTTATTGAGACTTGTTTTGTAACCAACATATAGTCTACCCTGAAGAATGATCCATGCACAGTTGTGAAGAATGTATTCCCTGCTGTTTTGGGATGCAGTGTTCTGTATATGTCTGTTGGGTCTAGCTCATGTATCATATTATTCTGTTTCCTTACTGATCCTATATCTAGAAGTTCTATTGATGAAAGTGGTTTTCTGAAGTCTCCAACAATTATTGTGAAGATATGTATTTCTCCCTTCCATTTTGCCAGTGGTTGCCTCATGTATTTTGGGGCACAATGGTTAGATTCATAAGTATTTATGATTATTTCTTTTTGGTGGATTGCCACTGCCATTAATGTATAGTTTCCTTCTTTGTCTCATAACAGTTTTGCATTTAAAGTATGTTTTGTCTGATATTAGTTTAGTTAACCCCAGCTCTTTTTTGGTTTCTATTTCCATGGAATATTTTTTTCGATCTTCTTACTTTCAATCTGTTGAAGTCCGTGGGTCTAAGGTGAATTTCTTTTAAACAACATATATTTGGATTGTGCTTTTTTATCCATTCTGCCAACCTGTGTCTTTCGATCGAGGTATTTAATCCATTATCCATTCACATTCTATGTTACTACTGTAAAGGCTTTCTTCAGCCATTTTATCCTTTGGTCTTTATTATGACATATCTTTTTTTGTCTCTCTTTTTACTCTTTTAGTTACCCTTACAGATAATCTTCATTTCTTCTCTCTACTCCAAGCCACTCTCCTGTCTTATCCTTTCAGCCTGCAGAACTCCCTTTAATATTTCTTGTAGGACAGATACCTTGTTGAAGAACTCTCTCAGTTTCTGTTTAACTGTGAGTATTTTAAACTCTCCCTCATTTCTGAAGGACAGTTTTGCCAGCTAAAGAATTCTTGGCTGGCAGTTTTTCTGTTTCAGTATCTTAAATATATCATACCACTTTCTTCTTGCCTCAATGGTTTCTGATGAGAAATTGGCACTTATTAAGAGCTCTTGTATGTGACAAATTGCTTTTCTCTTGCTGCTTTCAGAATTCTTTATCTTGGCATTTGACATTCTGATAATATGTGTCTCAGAATAGGCCTATTAGGATTTATTGCTTGGAGTATGTTGTGCTTCTTGGACATGTATATTTATATCTTTCATAAGATTTGGGAAATTTTCTGCCATTATTTCTCCAAATATTATTTATGCCCCTTTCCCTTCCCTTCTCCTTCTGGAACACCCAGAACGTGTATGTTTGTGCACTTCATGTTGTCATTTAATCCCTGAGATCCCACTCTATTTTTTCCATTATTTTCCCTATCTTTTCTTTTGTAAGATTTTGATTGTCCAACTTCCAGTTTGTTGATTCTTTCTTCTGTCTGTTCACATCTGTTGTTGTATGCCTCTAGTATTATATTTTGAATCTCTCCTATTGTGCTTTCCATCCCCATAATTTCTGTTATGTTTCTTCCTATACTTTCAAGTTCTTTATGCTTACAGGTTGTCTTCTGAATATCCTTTATCTCTTTAACCATATTTTCCTTCATCTCCTTGAATTGACTTAGGAAATTTGTTTGAACATCTTTGATTGGTTGTTACAAATCCTATGTCTTCTCTGAAGTTTTAATTTGTTCCCATGACTGGGCCTTATCTTCCTGTTTCTTAGTATGACTTGTAATTTTTTGTTTTATCTAGACATCTGATTATCTTGATTGGATTACTCTGAAGGTCAGTTTCTCTCTCTTGCCTAGGGTTTTATTGTTTATTGGCTTTGTATTAAGGCTCTTCTTTGATGCTTGGTTCAACTTCTTATAGACCTTTAGAATAACCTGTGTTTGAATGATTCGATTTTTTCAGCACTTTTTCATCTGCTTCCTGCCCTGGTTATGTGATATAATTTTTAAGACATGCACTTTTTGTGAAATTGTTTCTCCTCCAGAAGAAAACTTCCTTCCCTCTGTTCCTTCTGCAGAAATCTTGACCTGTTCTGTTTGTTTTTGCCTTGCCCCTATAGTTTTTTTTTAATATTCCTTTCCTGTCTCTAGCTGCTTTTGCCTGGAGGGCAAATTCTGGGGGGAAAGTCGCCCTGGAAAGAACTTTCCCAAGTCATAATTTTCCATCCAAAGCATAGCTAGGGACTCACATTGGGGTTGCAGACTGGCTACAGAGTGTCCAGGGGAGGGAATTAGGAAAGATGCCAACAGCCTCTTTGACAGCTTCCCAAAGTTGTGCTTTCCTGGCCTACCCACCAAATGCAGCCCTTCAGCTAACTGTTCCCTGTAACCCTGAGAGGACTGCATTTTTGTATCTCCACCACCTCATTCCGTGTCCAGGGTGGGGTTGAAACAATGGCTGCCACCACCTTTGTCTGGGATGGGTTGAAACAGTAGTCAAAACTGGGACCCAGAAATCTTACTTCATGAATCAGAAAGTGATCAGCCATGCCCATGTCTGTTCTTGGGGAAGAGGGTTTTTATGTCCCTTTCTGACACCAGCAAGCTAGCCCGGGACTAGATCCCAAAGTGGTCCACCACAAGAATGGGAAATGGGTGCCAGCAGCTACCATGCAGATAGAGCAACTCACTGTTCTCCACCATCATTATCAGCCTCTTCTTGCTCTTCCCTGGATGCTGTACAGTGTTCTTCCAGCTTCTGGAACCCCAGAACAGTTGTCTCAGATGGTTCTTGCCTGTTCAACAGCTGTGTTAGTGGAAGGACTGGGTGCTGGAGCTCCCTACTATACTGTCTTCCCCAGAAGTTCCTCCTGAGTCTGGGAAGTTCTTGTAATGAGCAATTGATATGTCTGGGCAGGAGATTCCTTTTACTTGGATTGTTGTCAGATGACACTTTGATTCCACCTTCTCTTTCCAAGTCTTCTATAAGGAACACTAACTTTCTGGATCTACAATATATATTCCTTGTTGAGTATGCCATTAGTGTCCTACCCGAAAACAGAATTTGGATCTGCCTTTGTTTTCCATTTTAAGAAATAATTCTGATAAAATTTGTTTTGCAAAGAGAAGAGACAGAGTGAGGTCAGTTTCACTAGTTGGCATTGTCCCCCCAAGGACAGCAGTCTCAACCTTTGGCCAATGCAGGGAGTTGGTCTGCACACACTTCTTGTGTTGTCTTGGAGGAATGCCACTCCCTCCCTGCCAGGAACAGATATTGAGAAATTTGAAATTGATCTTTTTCTGCCATGTATGTGACTCAATAACTTGGAAGATAAAAAGTCAAAGTAAACTTCCTAGTATAGTTATTTTAACATTTAAGACTGTCTTCTTGATGACCTTGCAAGGGATAAAAACTCAAATAAAATTGTAAAGCAAATTTTAGAGCAATTCTTCAAAATTTGGCAAATTCCTTTTATATCTCATCGCATTTTTTAGTATGTATGTCTGTAATTGTTGTCTTATTTTGTAGTTGATGGGAAAGTCACCCTGAAAAAGGTGATGGATGGAGTGAAAAGTTTCTCCAGTGAGTAAAAATTAATATCCTTAAGTCCTACCTGCACTATTTTTAACTTATATTTCATAAATACAAAAGTATTGACTTAAGAAGTGTGGAGTTTTAAGTAATAACTCTTGAAATATTTGTACATACTACACTTGGATATTAGGTAATTTAGATTTTAACTAAAAAAGCAAAGGGCTATGCTTTGCTAGTACATTTTTTTAACTATAATTTAATTTCTAAGAATGTGATTTCCTTCAGATCATTGATTACCCAAAAAATTAGACACAGTAAATAGATACAATTGTGCTGTCATCAGTGAAAGCACCTGATCACATAATTCAGATAAAAAATAACTTCATGGCAGAATGTTTTAGATAAGTCATCTAATTTGTTCTCATCACTGGCCAATTATTTAACCAAAATTTAGTCCCTCTTGTCCTTAGAATTTGGAGATCCTTCTTTTCACTAAAATTAGAGAAATAACTTGTTTTATGAATTCTCAAAATTGCTTGAAGAGATGGACATTTTTCATTCTGCTCTTTCATGTTCTCAAATCATGGATGATTCTTTACAGAAGTGAATATTTCAGTATTTGGATCAATAGGAAGGTCCTAAAATTCTCAAATGTCTACATTTCCATCTTTCCAAAGGAAAAAAGGTTGATGTCAGTGACCTTAAAAATCTTCTGGGAAACATGGGGATTGAGCTGACAGATTCAGAATGCTCAGAGCTGGAGAAAACCCTTCCAGTTGATGGTGAGCCATGTAGTTACCATTTGGACCTTCCAGGGAGCCTGATTTTGTGGCTTTTTTTGATAAATTATAAAATTTTCCTATGAAATTTCCTCTAGAAATTCCTGACCTTCATTTGAAAAGAAAAAGTTCTAGCTTGTGTACAAGCCATATAACTATTCCTTAAATTTACTTTTAAGTCATAAAAACCTTCAGCAATAAGTAAAGCAAATAACTTAATATTATTTATCCCTAATTGTAAGGCCTAATTATAAGTAGAGAATGGAAGGAAAATGAGGAATATGAAAGACTAGTAGAAGGAAGAAAACACATAATTCAAAGAAAAATGGGAAACAATGGCATAGAGTTGGTAAGAGCAAGACTGATTACATCAGTTCAAATCCTGGCTCCAACTTATCAGTTTGTGACCTTGAACAAGGTACTTCTTGACCTCTCTGTGTCTCAGTTTCCTTATTTGTGAAATGGGAATAAAAATTAAATAAGATAAAGCACTTTGCAAAGTGTTTGGTATATAGTGAAACCTCAGTGATGCTTAACTATTGTGCATTTATTGTAGTTGTGATGATGATAGTGAAGATGATGATAGTGAAGTGGTAGTTTTGATGGTGGTGATGATGATAATGCTTCAGCATAGTCTAATTCACAATTGGCTTAGATGCTAAAGATCATACAGATTTGTCACATTGAAAAAATTGCCACTCCTACCTTCATTTTTATTTCCATTATAAAATGACATATTTTCAGGGGAAACCATGAACAAAATGATTCTAGAATTTTATGAAATATAAAGTACTTCTTCATGAAAGTGCATATAATTTTCATTCTGACATGATTTTGCCTTTTATTATAGCTACTGGACATGTGTCTCAGAACAGGGTGTTGGACGGTGTAAAGTCTCTCAAAGGTGAAAACTTAAATATGAAATTCTTGGTTCTATATTTGTACCATTAGATTTTTAACATTATAAACTGATTCAGTTATACTTCTTTAAATATCTGTATTGTATCAGGTAATGTTGACTTGTACTTTTAAGATTGCCCAAACTTTAGCAGGGGAAAAAATCATTTGAAGTCTATTTATATAAAGCAAAGGGTTAGATATTTTAGAAATTTGTGACAAGTAATCTGGGAATGTAGAAAACAAATGTAACCTGTGTTATTTCATAAAACTATGAAGTAACCTGAATCAGATTAAAGGCTTAAAAACTTCTTAAGAACTTTTTTGCACTGCTCCCGTATCCCCAAGTCAAGGTTTAAAGAAACAGGTTTTATTTATAACTCTCCTATTGGTTTTTATGGCTGAATAGTATTTATTTACCACATTTTGCTTATCCATTTATCTGTTAATGGACACTTGACTTTCTTCCACCTTTTGACAATTGTGAATAATGCCACTATGAACATAAGTATGAAAATATCTGTTTAAGTACCTGCTTTTAATTCAGATAAATACCTGGAAGTGGAATTGTTGGGTCATATGGTAATTCTATTAACTTTCTGAGGAAACACCAAACTTTTTTCCATAGTGGCTGCCATCATATTACATTCCCATCAACAGTGAACAAGTGTTCCAA
This sequence comes from Choloepus didactylus, assembly GCF_015220235.1. Lineage (NCBI taxonomy): Eukaryota > Metazoa > Chordata > Mammalia > Pilosa > Megalonychidae > Choloepus > Choloepus didactylus. The sequence goes on along the minus strand of NC_051324.1, from coordinate 58,421,039 downwards.
TTTCTCCACATCCTCTCCAACATTTATTTTCCATTTTTTAATAGTACCCCTTCCGAAAGCTATGAAATGGTATCTCATTGTGTTATTGATTTGCATTTCCCTAATGGCTAATGATTAAGCATCTTTTCATGTGCTTATTGGCCATTTATGTTTATCTTCTTTGGAGATATGTCTATTCAAGCCTTTTGCCCATTTTTTAATTGGATTAGTTTTCTTTTTGTTGTTGAGTTGTAAGATTTCTTTATATATTCTGGATATTAAGCCCTTGTCCAATATGTGGTTTCCAAATATTTTCTCCCATTCTGTAAATTGTCTTTTTACTTTCTTGATGAAATCCTTAGATCAAAAAGGTTTTTAATTTTTATAAACCCCAATTTATCTATTTTTCTTTTGTTGCTCATGCTTTTGGTGTAGAGTCTAAGAAACTATGGTCTAACACAAGGTCCTGAAGATATTTTTATATATTTTTGTCTAGGTAATTTATAGTATTGTTTCTCGTATTTAGGTCTTTGATCCATCTGTAGTTGATTTTTGTATATGGTATGAAGTAGGAGTCCACCTTCATTCTTTTGCATATGGATATTCAGTTTTCCCTGTACCAGTTGTTGAAAAGACTATTCTTTCCCCCATTGAATGGACTTAGCACCCTTGTCAAAAACCAATTGGCCACAAATGTGAGGGTTTATTTCTGAATGCTTAATTCTATTCCATTGGTCCATATGTCTGTCCTTATGTCAGTACCATGCTGTTTTGATTACTATAGCTTTGTAATAATTTTTTTCTTTTTGTTTTTGTTTTCAGTTTTTAATCAGTTATCTGTTATTTTTTCTTTATTAGAGAAATTGTGGGTTTACAGAATAATCACACACAAAACACAGGATTCCCAAACACCACCCCATCACCAACACCTTGCACCAGTGTGGAACCTGTTATGTAGTAAGTTTTTAAATCAGGAAATGTGAGTCCTCCAACTTTGTTCTTTATTTTCAAGATGGTTTTGTCTATTTGGAGCCCCTTATCCTTCCATATGAATTTGATGATTGACTTTTCCACTTCTGCAAAGAAAGCTGTTAGAATTTTGATTGGGATGGCACTGGATTTTTTTAATCATTTTGGGTAGAATTGACATCTTAACAATATTTAGTATTCCAATCCAAAAGAATGTCCTTCCATTTATTTAGGTATTTTTTCATCTCTCTCAACAGTGTGTTATAGTTTTCCATGAACAATCCTTTACATGCTTGGATAAACTAATTCCTAGATATTGGATTCCTGTAGTTGCTACTGTAAATTGACTTTTTGCTAGATTTCCTTGACAGAGTGTTCATTACTAGTCTATAGAAACACCAGTGATTTTTGCTGTATTCAAGTATTAGCTCTAGTGGCTTTTTTGTGGATTTTTCAGGATATTCTGTTTATAAGACCATGTCATCTGCAAATAAGGAAACATTTGCTTCTTCTTTTCTGATTTGGTAGCCTTTTATTTCTTTTTCTTGCCTAATTGCTCTGGCTCAAACTTCCAAAATAATGTTGAATGACTGTGGTAACAAATGTCATCCTTATCTTTTTCTGATCTTAGAGGGAAAACTTTCAGCTTTCAACATTGAGTATATTGTTATCTGTGGGTTTTTCATACAGGCACTTTATCATGTTGAAGAAGTTTCATTCTATTTCTAGTTTTCAAGAAGAGGTGCTGGATTTTGTCAGATGGACTTTTTTGCATCAATTGAGATGATTAGGTTTTTTTTTCCTTTTGCTCTATTAATGTATATTACATTAATTATAATCTTATGTTGAACCATCCTTGCATTCCTGGAATAAATCCCACTTAATCATGGTATGTAATTTTTTTTAATGTGCTGTTGGACTCGGTTTGTGAGTATTTTGCTGAGGACTTTTGCATCTATATTCATGAGGGATATTGATCATAATTTTCTTTTCTTGTGATATCTTTACCTGGCTTTGCTATTAAGGTGATGCTGGCAGAATTCACTAGATTTTAATTAAATAAATTCCTACTCTCATATTCTCTGGGTGTCTTACTGATATGACAGGCTGAAAACTAGAGTTTCCCTCACTCTACCCTCTCCTTCGTCCCCCTCCCAATTAAATTCAATTTAACATTCTAAAAATTTACGTAATCCATCTTTGACGTGTTACCACTGCTGCTCTTTCAGGACCTTGTCATCTGCAACTTATTCTACTACATGTGTTGCCATAAAGTATTTCTCACCCAGACTTTCTACCTCATCAACATGTGATTTTGTCAGAAATTTAATTTTTAACATAACTGATATGAAATGGTACCACACTGTTGTTTTAAATTACATTTCTTGATTGCCAGTGATATAAATGATCTTTTTATATCATTATGATCATTTAGGCATCCTCTTCTGTGAATTGCTTTCTCATTTATTTTGCCTGTTTTCTTTGGGTTATTTTCATTTTACTGATTAATTTGCAGTTCTTTATACATTTTTATGGTATATGTACAAGAAATACCATCTGCTAGTTTGTGACTTCATTGTCTTTTATTGAACAGTTCTTATTTTTAATACAGTTAAATTGTTACAATTTTCCTTTATAATTTCTGTTTTCTTATCCTAATATTGTAAAGATTTTTTTCCTATATTTAACATTTTTTAGCATATTTCTCTTTAATCAATTTGGAATTTATTTATTTTTGTTGGAGTTTAAAATATAATTTTTTTTCTATATGGACAGCCAATTTTTTCATTAGACTTTTTCCCACTGATTTGTAATTCCAACTCTATCATATATGTCAGAGTCTGTTTCTAAGATTACTATTCTATTTCATTGCTCTGTTTATCTCCCCCTCCACCAATACACCATACTGCCTTAATAATAGGACTTTATACTAACAAACCTTGAAATATAGTAGTACGAGCACCCCTCCTTGTTCTTCAAAATTATCTTGGCTATTTTGTAATCCTTATTCTTCTATATGAATTTTATAATAATACTCTCAAATTCTATGATTAATTCCATTGGTTTTTTAATTGAAATTGTGATAAAATTATTATTGCTGATGTTTGCAATCTCTTGATTTTCTATGGTGATCTGGTTTACCACAGTCTTTACCAAGCTAATAGATTCTAGAAATTTATCTATGTAGAGGAATTTTATGAATTTTCTATTTAAATGATATTGTCTGAAATACTAATTGTATACCATTTCTATTATAACTTTTAAACCACTTTTATCTTTTTCTTGCCACATTTCTTTGGCTAGGAACTGAAGAACAATGTTGAATAATAGAGGTAATAATAGGAATCCTTGTGTTTTTTCCGGCTTTAATGGAAATGCTAGTAAGTTTTCACCATTGGATAATAGTGTTAACTCTTAGCTTTTTCTAGTTGAAGTGAAATCCCCATTACATAAAATTAGCCATTTTAAAGTGAACAAATTCAGTGGCATAAATCTAGTTCCAAAATGTTTTCGTCACCCTGAAAAGAAACCCCATACCCATTAAGCAGTTACTCCCACTCCCACCTCCCCTCAACCCTTGGTAATTACCAGTCTGCTTTCTGTCTCTATGTATTTACCTATTCTGGATATTTCATATAATTGGAATCATATGGTATGTGACCTTTATATCTGGCTGATTTCACTTATCATAAAGTTTTGAGGTTCATCCACATTGTAGCATGTATTAGTACTTCTTTCTTTTGTTCAGCTGATTAATATTCCATTATATGTATGTATCACAACTTTGTTTATCCATTCATATGTAGATGGATACTTGGGTTTTTCGCACTTTTGACTGTTGTGAATAGTGCTGCTATGACTATATGTGTAAAAGTATTTTAGTACCTGTTTTCAGTTATTTTGGGTAAACCTAGGAGTAGAATTGCTGGGTCATGTAGTAACTCTTTGTTTAATTTTTGAGGAGCTGCTAAACGGTTTTCAACAGCAGCTTAACCATTTTACATTCTCACCAGCAATGTATGTGCATTTCCAGTTTCTCTACATCCTCACCAACACTTATTTTCAATTTTTTTGATAATAGCCATCCCGGTCGTATCTCATTGTGGCTTTGACTTTCATTTCTCCAGCATCTAAGATGTTGTATATCATTACATGTACTTACTGGCCATTTGGATAGCTCCTCTACAGAAATGTCTAATCATGTCCTTTGCTTATTTTTTAATCAGGTTGTTGGTCTTTTTGTTGTTGAAGTAAAAGGTCTTTATATATTCTGGATATTAGACACTTGTCAGATATATAATTTGCAGATTTTCATTTTCTTGATAATGCTCTTTCTTGCACAAAAGATTTTGATGAAGTCCTTTTGTTACTCATGTTTTTGGTGTCTTATCTAAGAATCCATTGCCAAATCCAACATCATGAGGATTTACCCTTGTGTTTTCTTCTATGGGTTTTATGGATTTGGCTCTTATATTTAGGTCATTTATCCATTTTGAGTTAACTTTTGCATATAGTGTAAGGTAAGGGTTCATATTCATTTTGTTGCATGTGAATATCCAATTGTCCCAGCACCCTTTGTTGAAGAGACTACTCATTCCTCATCGAATGGTCTTGACTCCCTTGTCAAAATCAATTGCCCATAGACATATAGGTTTATTTCTGGACTCTCAATTCTATTCCATTGATCAATATGACTAGCCTTAAGCTAAAACCACACTCTTTTGACTACTGTGCTTTGTTCTACATTTTGAAATAAAAAAATGTGGGTCATACAAATTTATTATTTTCAAGACTGTTTTGATTATTCAGGGCTTCTTACAACTCAATGTAATTTTGAGGATTGGCTTTTCCATTTCTGAAAAAAAAAGAAAGGGCTGTAGAATTTTTTATAGGAATTTCATTGACTATGCAGATCACTTGGGTGTGTCTTCCAATTTAATTGGATTTTCTCTAATCTAATCAGTGGTGTTTTATAGTTCTTAGTGCATAAATTATGCACTTCCTTGGTTAAATGTATTCCTAGGTATTTTATTCTTTTGGGTGCTATTGTAACTGGAATTGTTTTCTTAATCAACTTTTCAAATTATTCATGCTGGTGTATGGAAGCATAATTGATTTTATGTGTTTACCTTGCAACTTTGTTGAATTTATTAGCTTTTAGTTTTTTGTGGATCCTTTGGGTTTCTATATAAAGAGACATGCCTTCTGCAAATAGAGATAGCTTTACTCCTTCCTTTCCAATTCGAATGAATTTTATTTATTTTTCTTACCTAATTTCTCTGGCTAAAACTTCTAGTACAATGTTGAAGAGGAGTGGTGAATGAAAGCTGGCATCCTTGTCTTGTTACTATTTTTGGAGGAATGCTTTCAGTCTTTCACCACTGATTGTGATGTCAGTTGTGTGTTTTTCATAACTTCTCTTGACCATGTTGAAGAAGTTCCTTTCTATTCTTAGTTTATTGAGGGATTTTATCATGAAAGGGTGTTCAATTTTGTAAAATACTTTTTTTGCTTCAATTGAGATGATTGTGTTTTTTTTTTGTCCTTCATTCTATTAATGTGGTGCATTACATTGATTGATTTTCTTATGTTAAACTTCCCTTGCATTTCTGGAATAAATCACACTTCATCATGGTGTATATTCTTTTTTATATATTCTTTGATTGTGTATGCTAGTATTTTGTAGAGGATTTTTGCACCAATATTCATAAGGGATATAGGTCTATAGCCTTCTTTTCTTTTTGGTTCTTAGTCTGGCTTTGATATCTGGCTAATAATGGCCTTATAGAATGAGTTAGGAAGTGTTCCATCCTCATCTCTTTCTTTGAAGAGTTTGAGAAGAATTCATGTTAATTTTTTAAGTGTTTGATAAAATTCACCCATGAAGCAATCACATCCTAGGATTTGCCTTGTTGGGAGATTTTTTTTTTTAATTACCAATTCAATCTCCTTACTTATTATAGGTCTTTTCAAATTAGCTACATTCTCTAGAGTCAGTTTTCATAATTTGTGTGTATCTGGAAATTTGTTTTTTTCATCTAGGTTATCTTAATTGTTGGGTATAATTTTTCATAGTATTCCCTTATAACACTTTTTATTTTGATAATTTCTGTACTACTCTCCCACTTTCATTCCTGATTTTAATATTTTGAATCATTTATCTTTTTTTCTTAGTCAGTCTAGCTAAAGGTTTGTCAGTTTTGATGATCTTTCAAAGAGCCAGTGTTTGGTTTCATTGATTACTTGTTTACTATTTCCTATTTCATTTATCTCTCCTCCAGTATTTTTTTTTTCTTCCTTCTGCTAGCTTTGGGTTAGTTTGCCTTGTCTTTACAGTTCTTTAGAATGTACACTTTGGTTATTTATTTGAGCTCTTTCTTTTTTGAGTGTAGATGTTTACTGCTATAAATTTCTCTGTGACCTCTACATCCTATATGTTTTAGTATTTTGTGTTTTCATTTTCATTCACCTTTAAGTGTTTTCTAATTGTCCTTGTAATTTTTTCTTCTTCAAGCCATTAGTTGTTGAAGAATGTTTTAATTTCTACATATTTGTTAGTTTTCCAGTTTTCTTTATTGATTCCTAGGTTCATTTCATTTTGGTCAGAGGAAATACGTTATATGATTTCAATCTTTTTTAATTTATTGAAACTGGTTTTTTGTCTTAAAATATAGTCTTTCCTGAAAAATTATCCGTGTGTACTTGAGAAAAATGTGTATTCTGCTATTGTTGGATGGACTATTCTATTTATGTCAGGTAAAATTTGTTTATAGTGATTTTCAATGCTTCTATTTCCTTACTGATCCTATGTCTAGATAGTCTATTCATTATTGAAAGTAGTGTGTTGAAATTTCCAACTATTATTGTAGAACTTTCTATTTCTCCCTTCAATTATCTCAATGTTTACTTCATGTATTTTGGGGCTCTGTTGTTTGGCATGTATATGTTTATAATTGCAATGTTTACTTTCTTGATTAATTGAAGCTTTTTAGTCTCATAACAATTTTTGGCTTAAAGACTATTTTGTCTGATATAAGTATAGCCACCCCACCACTCTATTGATTACTATTTGCATTGAATATACTTTGCCATCCTTTCACTTTTAACCTATTTGTGTCTTAGGATCTAAAGTGAGTCTTTTGTAGACAACATATACTTGGATCATGATTTTTTTAAATTAAAGCTTACATTTTATTTATGCAGCACTTCGCATGCTCTATACTTTTATGTTTACATTTCCCACAATAAGCATTAAATACCAGGGCAAACATTCCCAGCAGAATCCTTCCCACCAAATTCAAATGCACAAAACAAACTTTCCTGTGACAATCATTTTAAAATCACAAAGATTACACTCATTTCTGGGTTCCAACCCAATGGGAATGCTACATGGTTCTGACACATGGTACCAAACTGTAGTTTTCCAAAATATACCTGGATTTTGACACTGCTAGATTAAAATTGCTGGCGTTTTAAAGTCACATTCAAGTTTTTTAAGATGCCCTCATTTCCAAGAGAACAACAACAACAATAAAAAAAGAGCAATTATGAACAACAGATTCCTATGTTAAAAAGGAAGGAAAAACTCACCAAAAAGGAACATGCAAGAAACAAGTTAAGGAAATACCAATTTCATTCAGTGCTCAATTTTAGAAAAAGTTAAGCAATATATCATACAAATGAAATAATTACAGGAAGCTGGAGAGAATTTTGCTAGAATAAAATGAGTTTTTAAAAAGGAGCCAGTGTTTGCAAACTGAAATATTTAGTTCAACCTAATTGTTCAATATCTGATGTGTAGGTATATATATGTATAGGTAGGTGTGTGTGTGTGTGTGTGTGTGTGTGTGTGTGTGTGTATCTCATCTGTTTTTCTCCCCAGCATGACTCTAAACTATAAGAGCTAGAGATGTCATTGCAGAGCAAAATTTTCTAGAATCCTGTGTATGTGCTAAAGGAACAATTATGGATATAAGAGGGGGAAAAAAAGATGGGAGTGAGTAACAAATAAGATTTGAAGTAGAATTTGGACTACTTTAGAGAGGATTAAAATAAAAACAACAAATATAAGGAATGATTTTACATCTGAAGTGAATCACTGTTGGCCTACCATGTATAAGACCAGATTGCTTTGAAGAGTTCATACTCAGGTCTTAAACCTACAAAGAAAAGTACCCTTATATTCATGATTCAATGTATAATTTACCTTATCTTTAAATTATGCCATTCTTAATTATATTTTAATTTCAAATACTTTACTGCCATTAGGTAAAAAAGGCATTTCATGAATATATACTTGACTATATTTTATTATACTTCTAAAGCTATAAATGTTTCCATAGTTTGTATAGTGGTTGAATAGGTGAAAAGAATGAGACAGAGCATTAGGAAAAATGAACTGGATTCTTAACAATGCTATAGGAAAACACTAATAGATTTAGTGCTGGGGAAAAGCAAAGTCAAGTCTATGCTGTGTTCCAAATTTCTGTCATTGCCAACCTTTATCACCAACTCACTCTTCTGACATCCATAATCTACAGTGATCAAATGTCCATAGGCCTGCTAGAAATAAATGTGATATTTGTATATAGTATTAAATAAGATATCTTCTACCAAGAGTGTGTACAACCAAAACACACACAGAACACAGGAACATGCTCCAATATTATGTGAGCATTTGGTGCAAAATTGTGCATGTATCTGATAAGTCCAGTCTAGTGATTCCTTTTGGCCGACTTCCTCTTCTGCTCCACTCTGTGCTTCTGCTTCTTCCTCTTGCCACCTTCTTGGAATCCTGCTGAATAAAGGGAGGGATCCCAGTTGCTGGTGACCTGAGGTTTATCTTGCTTATCATCTTCCTCACAATATAATTGGATACATGTTTGGGTAAAGTTGCAGGTCTGTGAGACTTCAGCGAACAGACATTGGCTGGCTGGGAAGGCAGGGCATTTTGTCCTCTTCACCAGCATTCTTCTGCAAAGGCTTCTTTATCTGCCACACCATTTATTGTTAAGGACGTTAACTGACCATCTTCTTCAACTTCAACTCTTTCTTGACATTTCTCAGTAATTCTCTTTGTAGTGGTTTTTCTGCCATTAACTATGTAGTAGAAGTTGATATAGATTTGAAGTTTCCCATCCTACTTCCACCAAAGGATGATGAAGTAAATAATATAAGGCCCCCAAACCCCAGTGAATCAAATGAAGTAAATCCTGTTTCAAAAAGAGAAAATCCACCTCCAAAAGATGGAAACCCACCGAAGGCAGAGAAAAAAGATCCTGCACCCCTTTTCTGGTTCCGCAGAGGCCGCTTCGATTTCCAAAAAACTTCTCACATGAATCTTCCAAGAAGTCAAATGAAAATGGGCCCTTTTCACCAAAAAATTCCCTGAAAACATCATCTGGATTACAGAATATAAAGCCAAAGTCAAATGAACTGTCAAAATGACTTCCACCTCCACCCTCACCAATTTTTAATCCTTCTTTGCCATATTTGTCATAGATGTCCTGTTTTTTAAAAATCTGATAACACCTTTTATGCCTCAGCTACTTGTGTGAACTTTCTCTCTGCTTCTTCTTCTCAGGATTTTTATCAGTGTGCCACTTCAGTGCCAATTTATGATATGCCTCTTTAATATCCTTGGATGAGGTGTGCCTCTGCATGCCCAGAACTTCATAGTAATCCACCATGTTTTAATATATTATTGGAACAAGTCCTGAGGAGGTTGGCAGCCAGCAGCAGGGAGGAGGAGAGGCCAGGCAGTGGGGCCCATGGTCTCCTCTCAGATCCATCATGACAGGTGTTGGTTGGTGGAGGTAGTAGCAGCAATTCCTTGTGCTTTCCTTTCTCTCTGGATCATGATTTTTTATCCATTTTGCCTCTTAGTTACAGAGTTTAATCCATTTACATTTTAAGTAATTACTGATAAGGAAATACTTGTGCAATTTGCTGTTTGTTTTCTATACCTAGAACCGTTTGTTCCTTATTTCCTCCATTACTGCCTTCTTTTTATTTAACTTTTTGTAGAGTACAATTTTGATTCCACTCCCATTTCCCTTTTTGTTTTGTTTTTGTTTATTAGAAAAGTTATAGATTTACAGTAAAATTATGTAAAAAATACAGCTTACCCATAAATTGCACCCTCCCTCTTATTAACACTTGGAATTAGCGCAGTACCTTTGTTACAACTGATGACAGTATTTGGCTTAGATAAAGTAGGTAGAGCAAATTCCACTAAATCCTGTAAGAAAGTTGGTTTTAAGAACCACTTCTTCAACTCATGTGATGATTTAGCAGCTGAAACTTAGGAAGGCAAGAGCATACTGAATATATCATTTTTCCTCTCATGAGTTAGCATTTAATGAGGAAAAGGTAGAGGCAGGGGCAATTTCTACTTAAGTTCTCAAATCTTTCCCTCCCTCTTTTTTATCTTTCTACCTACTGTCCTCAGCATATTTCGTTTTGTCTTCTGGCATGGGCCCTCATGGTTACAAGATGACTCTATCAAACCCAAGTGTTATATTTTCATATAGCTTCATCCAGAAGCTCTTTAAAAGCAAAGAAAATCTTGCCTAAAGCTCCCAAACAGACTGCCACTAGGTTGGCCATAATTATTTTACAAGTTCATTCCTAAAACAGTAACTTAGCAAGGGGGAATGAATGAAACCACCATTACTAATTGATTAAAATGTAGATTACTCTAAAATCACCTTGTAAATATTTTTTTGTTTTTATTCTGATGCCCAGACTCAAGTGAATTCTAATCTCTGGAGGGATGTCAAGGATCTTTATTTATTTATTTTTTTGTTAATTTCTTTTTTTTTTTATTAAATTCCGTTTTATTGAAATACATTCACACACCATACAATCATCCATGATATATAATCCACTGTCCACAGTATGATAACATAGTTATGTGTTCATCACCACAATCTGTCTCTGAACATTTTCCTTACATCAGAAAGAACCAGAACAAGAATAAAAAATAAAAGTGAAAAAAAAACACCCAAATCATCCCCCCATCCCAACCCATTTGTCCTTTAGTTTTTATCCCCATTCCTCCACTCATCCATACAGTAGATAAAGGGGTCCACAAGGTCTTCACAATCACACTGTCACCCCTTGTAATCTACATTATTATATAATTGTCTTCAGGAGTCCAGACTGCTGGGTTGGAGTTTGGTAGTTTCAGGTATTTACTTCTAGCTATTCCAATACATTAAAGCCTAAGAGGTGTTATCTATATAGTGCATAAGAATGTCCACCAGAGTGACCTCTCGACTCCGTTTGGAATCTCTCAACCACTGAAACTATTTCGTCTCATTTTGCATCCCCCTTTTGGTCAAGAAGATACTCTCAGTCCCACGATGCCGGGTCCACATTCATCCCTGGGAGTCATACTCTGCGTTGCCAGGGAGATTTACACCCCTGGGAGTCGGGTCCCACGTAGGTGGGAGGGCAGCGAGTTCACCTGTCGAGATGGCTCAGTTAGAGAGAGAGAGGGCCACATCTGAGCAACAAAGAGGTACTCAGGGGGAGACTCTTAGGCACCATTACATACAAGTTTAGACTCTCCTTTGTGGTAATGAGCTTCATAAGGGCAAGTCCCATGCTCGAGGGCTCAGCACATCAAACTGCCAGTCCCAATGTTTGTGACAACATATGCTAGGGGATCAGCATCTCAGAGTTTAGAGATAGGCCTTACACTTCAGGGATAGAGTTAACTGCTGTAAGAGCTTACAATCTAGGGACTATTACAATTATTGTGTCCACGTTAGGCTATGTTCTAAGATTCAATTCTGAGTTTACACATTGTAGTTAGTCCATATTGGTGAGGCATCATCCCTCTCACCATGTTTTCTCCAACACTTTTACTCCTATATATATATTTTCCTACAATTTTATAGAGTTATATTCACATACCATACATTTATCCACAGTGTACAATCAGTTGTTCATGGTATCATCATAAAGTTGTACACTTATCACCACAATCAGCATTTGAACATACTTATTACTACAAGAAAAATTGTTTTTTTTTGTTTTTTGTTTTTTTTTTTTAGCAATAAGAAAAAATGATAAAAAGAAAAATAACATGTCATACAATACAATATACTACTAAGGACAGCAAATAACACCACTACCAAGAATCCCCTATTACTCCCCTATATCCCCTTCTCATATACATTTAGCATTGGCGTATTGCCTTTGTTACATTTAATGGAGGTATATTACAATGTTACTGTTGACCATAGGCTCCAGTTTGCTTTGATTATGTTTTTTCCTGAATACCATCCCTTTTTCAAATTTCTACATGGTTGACATTCATTTGCTTTCCCACATGCAAAAACATTTTTATATTTGTATATTTAGTAACAGTCATTGGCCACTCCAGTTTTTTGCCACGTTATACAGTCCCAGTCTTTATCATCTATCTTTACCTCTGGTGTCATACATTCTCCTATCCCACCTCTTTCAGCTTTACTCACAGACATCTTTGTTCAGTGTACTTACAATACCGTGCTACTATCACACAGTATTATCCTGTCTATTTCTGGATCTATGCAATCAATCCTAAACATTCTGTAGTCCTTCAGCATCAAATGGCTGATCTCTGCCCTCTTTCTATCTCCTGGTCGCCTGTGTTGTCAGCTTTTAACTCCCAAAGTTTGTTCATTAATGTCTGTTCATATTAGTGAGACCATACAGAATCTGTCCTTTTGTTTCTGGCTAACTTCACTCAACATAATGTCCTCAAGGTTCATCCACATTATTACATGATCCATGTCTTTGTTCTGTCTTACAGCTGCATAATATTCCATCATGTGTATATACCACAGTTTGTTTATCCACTCGTCCTTTGATGGACATTTGGGCTGTTTCCATCTCTTGGCAATTGTGAATAATGCTGCAATAAACATTGGTTTACAAATGTCTGTTGGTGTCTTAAGTTTCAGTTCCTCTGAGTATATACCCAGCAATGGAATAGCTGGGTCATATGGCAAATCTATATTTAGCTTCCTGAGGAACCTCCATACTGTCTTCCAGAGTGGTTGCACCATTCTATATTCCCACCAACAATGAATAAGTGTGTCTCTTTCTCCATATCCTCTCCAGCACTTGTCATTTTCTGTTTTTTGGATAATGGGCATTCTGATAGGTGTGAGATGATATCTCATTGTGGTTTTGATTTGCATTTCCTTAATAGCCAGTGAAGTTGAGCATTTTTTTCATATGCTTTTGAGCCATTTGTATTTCCTCTTCAGAAAAATGTCTGTTCATGTCTTTTGCCCATTTTTTAATTGGATTGTTTGTCTTTCTGTTATTGAGATGCAGGATTCCTTTATATATTCGGGATATTAAACCCTTATCTGATATGTGGTTTCCAAATATCATCTCCCATTGTGTAGGTTGCCTTTTTACTTTTCTGACAAAGTCCTTTGATGTACAAAAGTGTTTAATTTTGAGGAGATCCCATTTGTCTATTTGTTCTTTGGTTGCTCGTGCCTTGGGTGTGAGGTCTAAGAAACCACCTCCTTTCACAAGATCTTTAAGATATTGCCCTACATTTTCTTCTAAGAGTTTTATGGTCTTGGTGCTAATGTTTAGGTCTTTGATCCACTTTGAGTTAATTTTGGTATAAGGTGTGAGATGGACATCCTCTTTCATTCTTTTGGAAATGGATATCCAGTTCTCCAAACACCATTTATTGAACAGGCTGCTCTTTCCCAGTTGCTTCGGCTTCACTGCCTTATCAAAGATCAGTTGTCCATAGATGTGAGAGTCTACTTCTGAACACTCAATTCGATTCCATTGATCAGTATATCTGTCCTTATGCCAGTACCATGCTGTTTTGAGCACTGTAGCTTTGTAATATGCTTCAAAGTCAGGTAGTGTGAGACCTCCCACTTCACTCCTCTTTCTCAAGACATTTTTGGCTATTCGGGGCACCTTACCCTTCCAAATAAATTTAGTTATTGGTTTTTCTATTTCTGTAAAGTAAGTTGTTGGGATTTGAATTGGTATTGCATTGAATCTGTAAATCAGTTTAGGTAAAATTGCTATCTTAACTATATTTAGTCTTCCAATCCATGAACATGGTATGTTCTTCCATTTTTTCAGGTCTTGTTCAGTTTCTTTTTGCAGTTTCTTATAGTTTTCTATGTAAAGGTCTTTTGTGTCCTTGGTTAAGTTTATTCCTAAATACTTGATTCTTTTGGTTGCTATTGTAAATGGGATTTTTTTCTTGATTTCCTCCTCTTGTTGCACGTTACTTGTGTATAGGAACACTACAGATTTTTGCGTGTTGATCTTGTAGCCTGCTACTTTGCTGTATTCATTGACTAGTTCTAGCAGCTTTGCTGTAGATTTTTCTGGATTTCCTACATATAGAATCATGTCATCTGCAAATAGTGAAAGTTTTACTTCTTCCTCTCCAATTTGGATGCCTTTTATTTCTTTTTCTTGCCTAATTTCTCTAGCTAGAACTTCCAGCACAATGTTGAATAGCAATGGTGATAGTGGGCATCCCTGTCTTGTTCCTGATCTTAGAGGAAAAGCTTTCAGTCTCTCCCCATTGAGTGTGATGTTAGCTGTGGGTTTTTCATATATTGCCTTTATCATATTGAAAAAGTTCCCTTCTATTCCTATCCTTTGAAGTGTTTTCATCAGGAAAGGATGTTGAATTTTGTCAAATGCCTTTTCTGCATCAATCGAGATGATCATGTGGTTTTTCTGTTTTGATTTATTGATGTGGTGTATTACATTAATTGATTTTCTTGTGTTGAACCAGCCTTGCATACCTGGAATAAATCCCACCTGGTCGTGGTGTATAATTCTTTTAATGTGCTGCTGGATTCGATTTGCGAGTATTTTGTTGAGGATTTTTGCATCTATATTCATTAAAGAAATTGGTCTATAATTTTCTTTTTTTGTAGTATCTTTGCCTGGTTTTGGTATTAGGGTAATGATGGCTTCATAGAAAGAGTTAGGTAGCTTTCCCTCTTCTTCAATTTTTTTGAAGAGATTGATCAGGATTGGTACTAATTCATTCTTGAATGCTTGGTAGAATTCACATGTGAAACCATCTGGTCCTGGGCTTTTCCTTTTTGGGAGCTTTTTGATGACTGACTCAATCTCTTTACTTGTGATTGGTTTGTTGAGGTCATCTATTTCTTCTTGAGTTAATGTTGGTTGTTCATGCTTTTCTAGGAAGTTGTCCATTTCATCTAAGTTGTCTAGTTTATTAGCATATAGTTGCTCATAGTATCTTCTCATTATCTCCTTAATTTCTGCAGGGTCGGTAGTTATATTTCCTTTCCCATTTCTGATTGCATTTATTTGCATCTGCTCTCTCTTTTTTTTTGTTAGCCTAGCCAGTGGTCCATCGATTTTATTGATTTTCTCAAAGAACCAACTTCTGGTTTTGTTGATTCTCTCTATTGTTTTCCTGTTTTCAATTGTATTTATTTCTGCTCTAATCTTTGTTATTTCTTCCCTTCTGCTTGCTTTGGGGTTAGTTTGCTGTTCTTTCTCTAATTCCTCCAGGTGAGCAGTTAACTCTTCAATTTTTGCTCTCTCTTCTCTTTTAATATAGGCATTTAGGGCAATAAATTTCCCTCTCAGCACCGCCTTTGCTGCATCCCATAAGTTTTGATGAGTTGTGTTTTCATTGTCATTTGCCTCGAGGTATTTACTAATTTCTCTTGTAATTTCTTCCTTTACCCACTGGTTTTCTAAGAGGGTGTTGTTTAGCCTCCATATGTTTGTGAATTTTATGACCTTCTGCCTTTTATTTATTTCCAACTTCATTCCATTGTGGTCTGAGAAAGTGTTTTGTATAATATCAATATTTTTAAATTTGTTGAGACTTGCTTTGTGACCCAACATGTGGTCTATCCTAGAGAATGTTCCATGAGCACTTGAGAAAAAAGTGTATCCTGCTGTTGTTGGATGTAGTGTTCTATAAATGTCTGTCAAGTCTAGTTCATTTATCATACAATTCAACATCTCTGTTTCTTTAGTGATCCTCTGTCTAGATGTTCTATCCATTGATGAGAGTGGTGTATTGAAGTCTCCAACTATTATTGTAGAGGTATCTATTTCTCCTTTCAGTGATCGCAGTGTTTGTCTCATGAATTTTGGGGCATTCTGGTTTGGTGCATAAATATTTATGACTGTTATGTTTTCTTGATGAATTGACCCTTTTATTAATATATAGTGTCCTTCTTTGTCTCTTTTAATTGTTTCGCTTTTGAAGTCTAACTTGTCTGATATTAATATATCTACTCCCGCTTTTTTCTGGTTGTTGTTTGCATGAAATATCTTTTTCCAACCTTTCACTTTCAGTCTATGTTTGTCCTTGTGTCTAAAGTGAGTTTCTTGTAGACAGCATATAGATGGGTCCTGTTTTTTAATCCATTCTGCCAGTCTGTGTCTTTTTATTGGGGAGTTTAATCCATTTACATTTAGTGTTATTACTGTAAGGGCAGTACTTTCTACTACCATTTTGTTTTTTGGAATTTATATGTCATATCTTATTTTTTCCTCTCCTTTTACCTTTCCTGATAATCTTCATTTCTGCACTCTTCTCCAACTCTCTCTCTCCTGTCTTTTCCTATCAGCCTGTAGCGCTCCCTTTAGTATTTCTTGTAGTGCTGGTCTCTTATTCACAAACTCTCTCAGTGTCTGTTTGTCTGAAAATGTTTTAATCTCTCCCTCATTTTTGAAGGAAAGTTTTGCTGGGTATAGAATTCTTGGTTGGCAGTTTTTCTCTTTCAGTATCTTAAATATATCATGCCACTGTCTTCTTGCCTCCATGGTTTCTGCAGAGAAATCTGTACATAGTCTTATTGACTTTCCCTTGTATGTGATGGATTGCTTTTCTCTTGCTGCTTTCAGAATCCTCTCTTTGTCTTTGACATTGGACAATCTGACCAGTAAGTGTCTTGGAGTAGGTCTATTGGAATCTATTCTAT
This sequence comes from Choloepus didactylus, assembly GCF_015220235.1. Taxonomy (NCBI): domain Eukaryota; kingdom Metazoa; phylum Chordata; class Mammalia; order Pilosa; family Megalonychidae; genus Choloepus; species Choloepus didactylus. Next base: position 58,404,114 of record NC_051324.1, on the reverse strand, counting down.
TTGGGGTACGTTGTACTTCTTGAATCTCTAATTTTCTGTCTTTTATAAGAGTTGGGAAATTTTCATTGAATATGTCTTCTGTTACTCTTTCTGCCCCTTTTCCCCTCTCTTCTCCTTCTGGGATACCCATAACATGTATATTTGTGCGTTTCATGTTGTCACTCAGCTCCCTAAGACCCTGCTCATATTTTTCCATTTTTTTCACCATCTGTTCTTTTGTGTGTATGAATTCGAATGACCTGTCTTCCAGTTCACTGATCCTTTCTTCTGCCTGTTCAGATCTACTGTTGTGTCCCTTCATTGTGTTTTTCATCTCCACCATTGTGGCCTTCATTCCCATGAGTTCTGCCATTTGTTTTTTTAAGTTTATGAATTCTTCTTTATGGTCAGCCAGTGTCTTCTTTATATCCTTCAGCTCTTTTCCTATATCTTCCTTCATTTCATCAAATTTATTTAGCATTAGTTGCCTCCACTCCTGTGTCTCAGCTGAGCTATTAGTTTGTTCCTTTGGCTGGTCCATGTTTTCGTGTTTCCTGGTATGGCTTGTTATCTTAAGTTGTCTAGGCATCTGATTCTCTTGATTAGTTTATTTTGGAGCTTGTTTTCTGTCTTTTACCTAGTGGTTTTCTTGTTGGTTGGCTTTGTTTTCTGGCCTCTGTTATTCAGTTCAGCTTATTCTAAACCTCTAACTTAGGTTCTATTTAGTTGATCAGAATTTTTCCCCTCTTGTTTTTTCTGTTTCTTGCTCTGCCTCTATGTAACCTTTTTGTGAGTGGGTCTCTTCAGATATAGTCGACCCTAGTCAGATTTTCCCAGTCTAGTGAGGCCCAGGTCTCATTGGGAGGGTATGGAGTTTTCCTGAGAATGAGACCCTCCTGTGAGGCCTTTAGAATTGGTGCTTTTCCTCTCCTGTCCAGCAGGTGGCGCTGGCCAGCCCGCAGCTCCCCCACCAGTGTAAGGAGGTGTGGAGCCTTTAGTTCTCCTGGTGACTCTGAGCCTGTCAGGGGCGTGGCTGACTGAAGCAATGTTCGCTGCGATCTCAGCTTTTCCTCCAATTCCAAACTTGTGTCCAATGTGTGACTGGTTACTGGAGACCCCGAAAACACTGTTTCATATAGTTCTTGGGTAATTGCCAGCTGCTCTAGGGGAGAGATGAAATTCTGCTCCTCACCACTCCGCCATCTTGCCCTGCCTCCTCACATGCCCATTTTACCTCTCAGGATCTTTATTTTTTAAGAGCTTCAAATGATCCTGATGCACAATGAGGGTTGAAAATCATTGACTTACATCCCTCTATGAGGGGTCTTGTCTCACCTGAGGGACATGACTACACGGAGGAGGGTAAACAAAATTAGAGTTCTGTTAGCAGAAAGAATGAAGGGTGTGATGGCTGATTGGTGAAGAACCAGCAATATCTGCCACATACCCCAAAGCCTGCTATATTGACTGATTAATATTGAGAATATTTTACATATTTAAAAAATGAATGAATTTGTAAACAAACCATTTTTAAAATGAGAAAGAAAAGAATTTCCTATGTTGGGAAATAGTAAAAAGTTTCAATAGTTGCCTCAAATATATAAAAATCAAGTATTACTGGCCAGTAATGATAGTTGTAAATATTGGGGGGAAAAAAGTGTTTTAGCAAAGGATAGAATATAAAAAGTGTGAACTCTTCTCCATTTGTGTTGACCACTGCCAAACATCATGGCTAACATAAATCATATCTTTTACTCCTTGTAAAGCAGGAACTTTACAATCTAAAGAGGTCCTGTGATCCAAGAGACAAATGATTCATAATTTCACTGGATGGTTTAATAAAATCTAGTAATTATAAATTAAATATAGCTTCATAAAATGTAATAAAAAGTAAATTTTGACTGGCTCTGTAAATAAGTACTTCATGGCTTTTTTCTGTATCTGTGTAATCTATGTTAATTGTGCCTTTTCTCATAGCTAATGGGAAGATTGTCCTCAATAAGCTAATGAATGAAGTGAAAGGTGTTATAGGTGAGTGACAAGATACTCTGAATGTAAGAACATAAAAAATTATCTAAATATATCTTAATGATATTTTTCTTCAAAACTATTGTCTTATTTATTCAGGTATTTCTTCCTTTTTATTAATGAAAGGTAGATGTCTAATTTCCCAGAGCTGAACTGTGGACTGTCTATACTTTAGTGACAGTACTTCACTGCAGTATAACGATAGCAAGTCTTTTATTCTATGAAGTATTTATCAATAACATATTTCATAACTACTGAGTTTAAATGACCAAAGTATAGGTTAGCAAAGTATATGAAGTAAAGCTTCAATAAAGATACAGGTAATTGCATAAAGACTAACATGAATCCCATCCAATGATTGAATTATAAAGAGCAACCATCCAAAATATTCTAATTTTTAGTGGCACTTTATATCCCTACATTTTATAGTATTCCATATTATCATATCCATGTGCTTATATAATACCTTTCCCATGTGTTTGTACTGAAGTTTTGCTCTTGATCCAGTAATTGAGATGATGCTGCATAGGAAAGGATGACTTATTTTTTATTTTAAACCCTTAAATTTTAAAATTCTTACATTTTATCATTGTTATCCATTTGGAGGCGAGGACATTGATATCTGTGACTTAGAAAATTTTCTGGAAAACATGGGAATAGAACTTACAGATAAAGAATGCTTGGAGATGGTGAAACAGTTGACAGTTGATGGTAAACGTTTCAAATACCAATAGAATAATGGTTCTCATCAGGAACCCCTGGCCCCCGAGGGAAAATTTGGTAGTAGTTGCAGACATTTTTGATTGTCACACCTGGGGGTGGGGGAGGTGGGAAGGGGTAGGTGCTGCTGGCATCTAATGAGATGAGGCCATAGATTAGTGAACATCCTATAATGCAGATACCAGTCCCCCCACAACAAAGAACTATCCAACCCAAAATTCAATAGTGTTGCTGTTGAAAAACCCTGCAATAATAACTTTCAAGGGAACTTAGATTTGTGTGCTTATCTGTAAGAATTTATGTCCCTATTTGATATTCAGCAGAAACTGTTTTCAAAAAAACTTATGACTTAGTTCTACATGAAGAAGAAATCCTACTTGTGTGATTGAGATCTTGAAATCAAGAAACATACCCATCATCATGACCAGTGCTAAAATATACCTTCCATTACTCTTAATTCTACTGGACTATTTAAAGTTAAGTGAGGAAATTTATGGAAAAGGAAGTATGGTGGTGTCCTAGAAATCAAAATGAGAAAAGGAAAAGAGGGGATTAAAATGCAGAAGAAGAATATTTGGCCTTACATACCAAAGAGAAAGGATCAGAATACTCTTATTCAGGATTTAATAATGTTTTTATAAGTAGATATAAATTAAAAACATTTCTAGATTTTGTATTTCTGAAATTACGACTTTCGTACTGTCTTAGTGACTCAGATTTCTTTTTGACCTGAATTGTGTGTTTTCTCACAGATGACAGAAAACTTTTTCAGAATAGATTGGTGGAAGGTATGAAGACTCTTGGAGGTAAGCGAGAATTGTAATGAAAAACAGATGAATTTAACGCACTCAGGATTTTCATATAATCTGTTTCTTCCTAGATACTTAAATGTAAACCCTGCTCTTGTCATATATATTGACTTCATCCTTAAGACTCTTCCGTAGAGTGCTCTGTAATTTACCATTTAATTTTGTATGTTGTATTTTAAGAGGAAAGTCCCATATTCTTTTGGGATTTCCCAAATTTTGTCATGGCTTGAAATAATGAAAATCTAAATCCCCATAAAAAAATAAAGGAAATGACTAGCTTTTACTCAGGAAATTTAATCAAAGCAAATTCAACCAGTTGGAAAGTCCAATCAGCAACAATAGCAGCAACCTATTTATTGTTCAGAAGAATTAGATTGTTTATCTCTAAATCTGCAATTCACAAAAGGATTATGCAATCCACTTTAGATTTTATGCAGTGTAGATTTGGTTCCAAATCTGGCACAAGGAAATGTTCCTATTTTAACTCCATTTTTGGTGCTTTTTTAAATACACTTGGACAAATATATTTGACTTTGGATTTCCTACAGAAAATGATATAAATTATGATACCACAGGAAGTAAATTTTGATCATATTTTGGAGATACCATATTTTTCTCCTATACCTGTCTCTTTTTTAAGGAAGAAAAATTGATATCAGTAAACTGGACATGGTTCTGGGAAACATGGGGATGAACCTCACAGGAAGAGAACTTAAAGATCTGTCCCAGAGCCTGCCCCCTAATGGTGAGTACCCAGACTATCATTCAGTCAGAATTGCATAGTGGTTATAAACACAGACTTGGGAACCAGATTGCCCGGTTTCAAATTCTGGCTCTTCTGCTCAACAGCTGTGTCATCTTAATGTCTCTATCTCTCAGTTTCTTCATCTATGAAATGGGTACATTAATAGCATCTTCTTCATGGAGTCTTTGTGAGGATTAAATTAGACCAGTCTCTGGTCAATAAAAGTTGTTCAATTTCCTCTTGATAAGTTAGAAACAAATTCTGATGTTTAAAAAAATGTTGAAGTGTGATGATTCGTAAAACAATTCCCTCCTGGAAGGACAAGAACTAGAATATGTTAACCTGATAAGATTCCAGTGAGGCCAAGAAATGTCTTGCCTGGAACATTGCCTGTCCACCTATTCCTACCAGGCAAATAAATTTTTTACCATCTTATTCAGATGCCACTTAGTGATATCGTTGCCATTTTTTACTTTTCATTTGTTACAGATAACTTCTGTCATAGGAAACATTTTAAGTAACTCTTTTATTTTCCAATGCTTTAATCCACTAATACAACATATGTGTTTTGTTTCCTTGTTTTCTTTGTTGTTTGAAATTACACTAATATATAGGGAAAAATGATTATACATATGGGACAACCAACTTTTGCCTTTAAGAGCCTCTGTATGAGATTATAATGGATTTTTGTGTTGTGCTTGTTAGTTACATTTTCTGACTTGAAATTTTGTCTTCTGCTAGTAGGAAAAAAAGTGGATAAATATTCAGACATTATTTTAAAGAACAAACATGTCTTAGCTCTTTTTCTTTTTATAAAAACATAATACAGTTGAGATTCTGATTTAGTCACCTAATACTATTTCTTTAATGTTTCCATTTTAATGTATCTTTAAAAAATAAATCATTGACTACTTATTATATACAAAAGCTATTGCTTACCACTAGTATGTTTTAAATCATTTATAACTAATACATTTAATTCAGAGTCAATGTAGTATTTTTAGTTTAGTTGTAACAATGAGTAAGTAGTGAATGTAGGCTGGCTTTATGTGGATAGTAATTTTCCAGATTTAAAACATTAAAATATGATATACACTGTTTTTTGTTCCAGTAGCCTAGCCAAGTTCTAAATGCTAAAAACAGAAGGAGCCTCTTTTAGATATCATGCTTTTATACCTGAAAATTTTAATAACTTGAAGCAAAGAAAGTCAATGTCACATTATTAATATAATTGTATTTGTGAAATTTAAAAATTTTTTTCTTTACTTCACACTAATGAATGGAATAAAATAAGAAAATTCTAGAGCAAGTGATTATTGCTAAATTCTTTTGAGTTTCTTACATTTTCTAAGTCTTCATTGTCATACATTGGTGTAATTTGTGTTTTCTTGCAGTTCATGGGAAAGTTGATTTGAAAAAGGTGATGGATGAAGTGAAAGCTTTCACAGGTTAGTGATAAATCACTAATAAATTGAGTCTTCTAAAGCTTTACAATAAAGTTCTTTTTCTATGTTTTTTTTCCCAAATATCCTGCAGTTAGATCAAATGGAAAGTTTTATCTCAGATGACATAAATTTAAGTATGGCAAAATGAAACAAAAACAAAGCAAGACAAAAATACCTACAAGAATTAATCTTACTAAGAAATAGTGCATTCAGTAGAACTTATCTTCCCATTAAAATGCTTCCCTGCATGTGACTCTGGACAGGCACAGTAAATGGCACTGTGAATGTTTGAAGGATTTAGTTAATGTTGTCAACAATTGCATCATTAATAAAATCATATGACACTCTCTTATAGAATTATTTATATTAGCCATCTATGGAAATTAATTGAACAGTAATAGAATTGAATTTGTTTTGTGCAGTGTTATCTTTTCCCCATAATTTAAAAATAAGCTTTTACTTATCTTTATTATTGAAGGAAAAGTAAAGTTCTAATTTTCTCCCAGGGGCTTTGTGTAATGGAAGAGGCTGTATTATGCTTTTGCTATTCTACCTAAAATTTGAGATTATAACAAATACGTACACTTGTCACTATATTTAACTTTTTAAAGGTGAAAAGATTGATGTGAATAATCTGAAAAATGTTCTGGGAAATATGGGGATTGAACTTGTTGATATGGAATATGGAATGTTGCTTAAAACACTGCCAGTTAATGGTAAGCCTAGAACATGCTTCTGGAATTTTCCTAATAGCTAAATTTTGTAAGCCTGGAAGGAAAATTTAAAAGCTTTAGAATTTATTGCCTAAAACTTATCAGAAATTTTAAGTTCTGTATTATTTTTAAAAAGCTCTCACCCATATCAAAGGATATTCTATTAAAAAAAAACAAACCTGTCACTCTAATAGAGATTTTGGTTTGAGAGTCACTAAACTCTCCAGTGAAAACTGCTGTGATAAGATAAGGAAATGATTTTGTTATGAAAGGGGCAATCCACAATGAAGATCAAAGTATCAGAATATTTGAAAATTTATATTCACCATGTTTATATCAAAACATGATAAATGAACTGTTTGTTTCTCTTTTTTCTCCAACCAATTTTGGTATTTTATAGTTTTTTAGATCACCAAACAATTTGTACACAGAGTTTGGCAAAATATTCTGTTATACTTTTAAAAAATTTCCTGGGTATCTAGATGTTTCCCCATTCTCATTCCTGATTTGGTATATTTATGCTTGATCTTTCTCTGTTATATATCCTAGCAGTTTATCTCAGTTTCTGTTTTCCCTCTGAAAAAAAAAAATTGTCTTCAAAGTTTACCCATACTGTTGCATGTACCAGGACTTCATTCCTTAATACAGTGCAATAATATCCCATTGTGTGTATTTACTACATTTTGTCCATCAGTTGATGGATATTTGGGTTGCTTCCATCTTTTGGTAATTTGAATATGCTACTATGGATATTGGTATGCAAATATCTGTTCATGTCCCTGCTTTCAATTCTATTAGGAATGTGCTTAGTAGTGTGATTGCCAGGTCATATACTTAGTTCTGTACTTAGTTTCCTGAAGAACCACCAAACTGTCATCCACAGCAGCTGCACCATTTTATATTGCCACCAGCAATGAATGAGTGTTCCTTTTTCTACACATCTTCTCCAACACTTGTTATTTTCTGTTTTTTAATAGCAGCCGTTATAATGGGTGTTGAAACGGTATCTCTTTGTGCTTTGTATTTGCATTTCCCTGATGGTTAATGATTTTGAGCATCTTTTCATGTGCTTTATAGACATTTGTTTATCTTCATGGGAGAGATGGCTAGTCAAGTCTTTTGCCCATTTTGGGTTATTTGTCTTTTTTGTTAAGTTGAAGGATTTCTTTATATAATCTGGATATTAAACCTGTATAAGATAAATGGTTTCCAAATATTTTCTCCCATTGTGTAGGTTGTCAGTATAATTTCATGATAAAGTCCTTTGATGCACAAAAGTTTTTTTTTTTAAGTGAGGTCCCATTTATCTGTTTTTTTCTTTTGTTGCTTATGCTTTGTGTTTAAAGTCTAAGAAACCATTGCCTAACACAAAGTCCTGAAGATGTTTCCCTACATTTTCTTTCAAGAGTTTGATAGTTCTAGCTCTTATATTTGGGTATTTGAATAATTTTGAGTTGATTTTTGTATATGGTGTGAGGTAGCAGTCCTTCTTCATATTTTTGCAAATGGAGATCCAGATTTACCAGCACCATTTTTTAAAGTGATTATGCTTTCACAATTGAGTAGTCTTTGTCAAAAATCGGCTGGCCATAAATGTGTGGGTTGATTTCCAACCTCTCAATTCTATTCCATTGGTCAATATGTCTGCCTTTGTGCCAGTACCACACTGTTTTGATTTCTTTGGTTTTGTAATAAGTTTTAAGGTTGGGAAGTGTGAGTCCTCTAATGTCATCCTTCTTTTTCAAGATGGCTTTAGCCTATTTGGGACCCTTTACCTTCCATATAAATTTGATGATTGGATTTCCATTTCTGCAAAGAAGGTTATTGGAATTTTGATTGAGATTACATTGGATCTAAATGGTTTTGGGTAGGATTGACACCTTAATATTTAATCTTCCAATCCATGTACATGGAATATCCTTCCATTTATTTAGGTCTTCTTTGACTTCTTTTAACAGTGTTTTGTAATTTTCTTTGTACAAGTCCTTTATATCCTTGGTTAAATATATTCCAAACTATTGGATTCTTTTAGTTGCTATCATGAATGGAATTTTTTAATTTCTTCTTCCAATTGTTCATTGCTTGTGTATATAAACACTACTAGTTTTAGGGGTTGACCTTCTACCCCACCACTCTCCTGAATGGATTTATTACCATCAAGAGCTTTATTGTGGATTTTTCAGGATTTTCTGCATGTAAAACCATGTCATCTGCAAATAGAGAAAGTATTACTTCTTCCTTTCCAATTTGAATGCCTTTTATTTCTATTTTCTTGCCTAAAATTGTTCTGGCAAGAACTTCCAGTACAATGTTGAATAACAGTGGGAGCATTGGGCATCCTTATCTTGTTCCTGATCATAGAAGGAAAGATTTCAATCTTTCATCATTAGGTAAGATGTTAGCTGTGTAATTTTCATGTATGCCCTGATCACATTGATGAACTTCCCTTCTATTCCTAGTGTTCTGAATCTTACATAATTTTCTTTTTCTTTGTTGCTGGGATATTTGAATAGCTGGAAGGAAAGTATTGAAATGGTGGAACTGTAATGCATAGCACCCTTTGAAATTTGTTCTATAACTACTTGTTAAATTGCAATTTGAAAGCTATCATCTTTTTGTATATATGTTATATTTCACAATAAGGAAATAACTGAAACTATTGTACTATAACTCATAACAACTTTGGAAATTTCCTATCTAACTAATTGTTAAAGCATACTTAGATATTATCTTTTAGTACATATATTATATTTCACAATAAGGAAATAATTGAAACTTATTAATAACTGGAACTGTAACCTATAATATTCTTTGAAATTTGTTCTGTAGCTACTAGTTAAATTTCACTTGGGAAGTTGTCACTTCTATTTTTATATGTTGTATTCTACAATAAAAAATATGATTTAAAAACCTTTATAATATTCCTAGTGTTCTAAGTATTATGATAAAGAAGGGGTGCCAGGTGATGTCATCAACATGGTGAGGCAAGACACCCTGGAAAAGTCTCCCCTCAGAAGCAACTAATAAAAGGACAAATCCCAGTTGCTTGGAACTCTAGAGGAAGATAGAGACTGGAGAAGGACTCCACAAATGTGAATCAAAGAAAAGGAAAAATAATCTCCAAGATCAGATAGGAGATTTCCATCCTGGAGCTGCCAATCAGGACCACTCTGCCTCACTCAGTGCTGTGCAGATTGGTTGTCATACAGAGGCAGCACAGCCTGGGTCCCTCCTGCCATGGATGCACATTATAGAGCCACTCAGCAGTGAGTTAGAACCCCATGCACATCAAGGCACAGGGACATATGTCTGCAGAGACCCAGGGTGGAACAGAGTTGCTTAGGAATGCCACATACAGCAGGGACCCCTGGGGGAAAAGAGAGAAAGTCCATGGCAAACTGTTGGCAAGAGGTGCACACACCCAATCAAGTTTCTGTTCAGACCTTTCTGAATTGATCCACCTTTTTGGATGTACCTGTCTTGGTCCCTGGGGAGGGAGACCCTAAGAGGGAAGACACTGGTGACATAAAACCCTCACAGAAAAGAAATGGGGGGAGGAAAAAACTGCTCTAAGACAGCTTGGAGCCCAGAACAGAAAAGTGTAAAGAAAAGAGTTGAATGAGGGAGAGATTTAAACAAATCGTAGGACCTGGGGAGAAAATTCTGCACAAAAACAAATAGTACAGATCAAGATTCCCAGAGAAAGAATAGAGAAAAGGAAGTTTTCTCCAGGAGGTGAAACAACTGCAAAAAAAGTGCAATCTTAAAAATTGTACCACATGTCCACGGCAAGAGTCAGATGAAAAAGAGCTGAGGAAATCTGAACAGTTAAGCACAGGCTACTCTAAAGGTCCAGTATAAGTTGAATCAGTAATCCAAGAATATCCTTAACACAAAGACAATAAAAAATAGATCCTTTAACAAAGAAAGAAAGCAACTTTCAGAGTTTGCATATCAAAAAATCAGACTTCAATGAAGCATTGCTACCCATAACTAAGAAACAGGAAGATATGACTCACTCAAGGGAACAAATTAAAACTTCAGAGGAGACATAGAATTTGGAAGAACTAATCAAAGAAGTCCAAATAAATTTCCTAAATCAATTCAAGGAGATTAAGGAAAATATGGATATAGAGCTAAATGCTATTAAGAGCACAATGTTTGAGCCTAAAGAGGAATATGTAAGTTTAAAAAGAAACATAACAAAAATTATGGGGATGAAAGGGAAAATAATCAAGATTAAAAATACACTAGAAATGTAAAACAGCAGATTTGAACATGCAGTAAAAGAATCAGTGAACTAGAAGAACAATCAGAATCATTCAACCAGAAGAACAGATTGAGAAAAAAAAAAGAAAACATTGAGCAGTGTCTCAGGGATTTGAGTAACATCATAAAGCATACAAACATATGCATCATAGGTGTACCGGAGAGAGAAGAGAAGGAAAAAAGGGGAAGAAATAATATTTAAGAAAATAATGGCTGAAAATTTCCTAACTCTTATGAAAGCAATAACTATACATGTCCAAGAAGTACAATGTGCTCCCTACAGAATAAACCCTAGCAGACCAACTAAGACACACACTAGTCAGAATGTCAAATGCCGAAGATAAAGTGAAGATTCTGAAAGCTGCAACAGAAAAGCAATTTATCACATACAAGGGATCCTCAATAAGATTAAGTGCCAATTTCTCATCAGACATCATGGAGGCAGGAAGACAATATTATGATATATTTAAGGTATTGAAAGACAAAACTGCTGCCCAAAAATTCTTTATCCAGAAAAATTGACCTTCAAAAATGAGGGAAAGTTTAAAATATTCACTGATAAACAGAAACAGAGAGATCATAAACAAAAGAACTTCCCTACCAAAATTACTAAAGGGAGTTCTTCAGATTAAAAGGAAAAGACAGGAGAGAGTGACTTGGAGGAGTGTGAAGAAATGAAGATCTTCAGTAAGGTAACTAAAAGGGTAAATGTAAAACTCAATGGTGCTGTATCCTCAATGCAAAACTCAACTCTTTTATTCCTGTGTGTATTAGTTAGGGTTCTCTAGGGAAACAGATCAAAGAGAGGTGTCTCTGACTATCAGGTTTATAAAAGTGACTCACACAACTGTGGGTATGCATGAGTCCCAATTCTGTAGAGCAGTCAGCAAACTGTTAACTCCAAGGAAGATGTCCGATGAACTCAGGAAACGAACCAGCAACTTCAACGAACTCCTCAGGAAACGAACTGGCAACTTCAATGAACTCCTCAGGAAACGAACTGGCAACTTCAATGAACTCCTCAGGAAATGCTTCACTGGGCTGCCAAAGAAGAAATGAAGGTCCTCTATCTGTCTCCCTTGTAAGTCTTCAACTGATTAATTGGATTAAATCTAGCCAATTGCATTCTCTCATTGTGGAAGACATGCCCTTTGGTGAGTCATCAGTCACAGCTGCAGTCAATTGACTGATGATTTAATAAACCAGTCTGTTGGTTTATTAACCAGCCACAAATGTCCTCACAGCAATTGTTAGGCCAGTGTTTGCTTGACCAGACAGCTGGGTACTATCACCTGGCCAAGTTGACACATGAACCTAACCATGACACTATGAGATTCAGAATAAAATTGAGGATGAAAAAGTCATATTTCCTGACAGTGGACATGCAAAATATAAAGAGGTAATGTGGGATAAAAACAATATACAGATAGAGAACAGGCAGGTTATGGAGCACAGAACATGTAGGTTATTGAAGCTAAGCTGATATCTTTTCAATTTAGTAGATTATAGATGTAAGTTGTATAGTACAGACCCGAGGGTAACCAAGAGAAAGTGTTTTAAAATATATACAGAAAAGGAAATAAGAGAGGGATCACTCAGATACATCACAAAAAATCAACTGTACAGAAAAGGAAGTTGCAATAAAAGGGAGAGCAAAAAACATATCACATAAAATGGATGAAGTCAGTACTACCTTTAAAATAATAACACTGAATGTTAATGGATTAAACTCCCCAATCAAAGATGCAGATTGCTAGAATGGATTTTAAAAACCATGATATGATTATATGATGTTTACAACAGACTCATCTTAGACCCAAAGACACAAGCAGGTTGAAAGTGAAAATATGGAAAAAGATATTCCATGCAAATAGTAACCAAAAGGAGCAGGGCAGCTATACTAATATCAGACAACATAAACTTTAGTCAAAAGCTTTTGCAAGAGGCAAAGAAGAACACTGCATATTAATAAAAGGGTCAATCTCCCAGAAGAAATATTCATAATATCTTAGGCACCCAAAGATGATGCCCCAAAATACATGAGGCAACCACTGGCACTTCTGAAGGGAGAAATAGATACCTCTACAGCAATAGTTGGTGAGTTCAATACACCACTCTTACCAATAGATAGAACATCTAGAAAAAAATGAATAAGGAAACAGGGAACTTGAATAACGTGATAAATGAACTAGACCTAACTGACATGTACAGAACATTGCACCCCGAAACAGAAGGATATATGTTCTTCTTAAGTGCACATGGATCGTTCTCCAAGATGGACCATGTGTTAGATCAAAAACAAGTTTCAAAAAAATTTGAAAGTTTGAAATTATATAAAATGTCTACTCTAGCCACAATGGAATGAAGCTGGAACTCAATAACAGGCATAGAACTGGAAAATCCATAAATATATGAAAGTTTAATAACACACTCTTAAACAATCAATGGGTCAAAGGAGAAATCACAAGATAAGTCAGTAAATATCTGGAGATGAATGAAAAAAAGGAACACAACATATCAAAACATATGAAATGCAGCAAAGGCAGTGCTGAGTGGGAAATTTGCAGCCCTAAATGCCTACATTAAAAAGGAAGAAAGACATAAAATCAAAGACCTAACCTCACACTTGGAGGACTAGGAAAAGAGCACTAAACTACACCCAAAGCAAGCAGATGGAAGGAAATAAAGATTAGAGCAGAAATAAATGAAATAGAGAAGAAATAAACAATAGAGAGTATTAACAAAACCAATAGCTGTTTCTGTGAAAAGATCAATAAAATTGACAAACCCTTAACTAGACAGACAAAGAAAAAAGAAAGATGATGCAAATAAATAAAATCAGAAATGAGAAGAGGGCACTCCTACTGACCCCACAGAAATAAAGTAGATCCTGAAAGGATGCAATGAACAACTGTATGCCAACAAATTAGACAACCTAGAAGAAAGGGACAAATTCCTAGAAACACATGACTCTAGAAGAAATAGAAGATCTCAACAGACAACTATGAGTAAAGAGATTGACTCAGTCATCAAAAACCTCCTGGGCCAGTTTGAATATATTATGGCCCCCCAAAAGCCATATTCTTTAATGCAATCTTGTGGGAGCAGATTATTTAATCTTTCTGATTAAGGTGTGATCTCTTAATCAGTGTTTCCATAGAATTGTGACTCACCCAAGTGAAGGTAATAACTTTGATTAGATTATTTCCATAGAGGTGTTACCTGCCCATTCAGTGTGGGTCTTAATTAAATCACTGGAGTCCTATAAGAGTTCACAGACAGAAGGAGCTCAGTGTTGCAGCTGACAGAGACTTTTGGAAAGATGCTTGGGAGCTGATGCTGACACTTAGAGATGCTTGGCGATGCAGACAGAAGGATGTTTAGCTAAGAGATAAAGCCCAGAGTTTGCCCTGGGATATGCTAAGACAGGACTCACAGGTGCTTAAAGAGAAACATCCTGGGAGAAAGAACCAAGAATGCACAGGAGCTGAGAGGAGACAGAACACAACCTGGGATCAGCATATGCCAGCCACATGCCTTCCCAGGTAACAGAGGTTATCCAGACACCATCAGGCATCCTTCAGTGAAAGTACCCTATTGTTTGGAAACTTTTATGGCCTTAGGATTGTAACTTTGTAACCAAATAAAACCCCCTTTTTAAAAGCAATCCATTTCTGGTATTTTGTATAATGGCAGCATTAGCAAACCAGAACACCTCCCAACAACAATAAAAAGCCCAGGACCAGATGGCTTCACAGGTGAATTCTGCCAAACATCTCCAAAAGAATTAATACCAAACCTGCTCAAACTCTTCCTAAAAAATTCAACAGGGGGAACACTACCTCATTCTATGTAGCCAACATCACTCTTAATACCAAAGTCAGTTAAAGATAGTAGAAGAAAAGAACATTATACACCAATTTCTCTTATGAGTAGAGATGCAAACATCCTTAACAAAATACTTACAAATCAAATCCAAGAGCACATTAAAAGAATTATGTATCATGATCCAGTGGGTTTTATTCTAGATATGCAAGGGTGGGTCAACATAAGAAAATCAATTAATATAATCTACCACATTAACAAAATAAAATGAAAAAAACCTCATGATTATCCCAATTGATGCAGAAAAAGCATTTGACAAAATCCAGCATCCTTTTTTAATAAAAACACTTAGAAGAATAGGAAGAGAAGGAAACTTCCTCAACACAATAAAGGATATATATGAAAAGCCCACAGCCAACATCGTATTCAATGGTGAAAGAGTGAAAGTCTTCCCTCTACAATCTGGAACAAGAAGAGAATGCCCACTGTCCACACTGTTATTCAACATTGTGCTGGAAGTTCTAACCAGAGCAGTTAGTCAAGAAAAAGAAGTAAAAGGCATCCAAATTGGAAAGGAAGAAGTAAAACTTTCACTATTTGCAGATGACATGATCCTGTACAGAAAGTTCCCCAAAATCTACAAAAAAGCTATGAAAGCTAATAAAGGAAATCAGAAAAGTGGCAGGATACAAGATCAACATGCAAAAATAAGTAGTGTTTCTATATAATACTAATGGCCAATCTGAGGAGGAAATCAAGAAAACAAAATCCATTTACAATGTCAGCTAAAAAAATCGAACATCTAGGAATAAATTTAACAAAGGATGTAAAGGACTTATACATGGAAAACTACAAAACTTTGCTAAAAGACATCAAAGAAGTTCTAAATAAATGGAAGGATATTCCATGCTCATGGATTGGAAGAGTAAATATTGTTAAGATGTCAATTCTACCCAAAATGATTTTCAGATTCAACACAAACATACTCAAAATTCCAAAAGACTACTTTGTAGAAATGGAAAAGCCACTAATCAAATTTATTTGAAAGGGTAATGAACCCAGAATTGCCAAAACCATCTAGAAAAAGAAGAATAAAGATGTAGGACTCACACTTCCTGACTTTAAAGCTTATTACAAGGCATCAGTTCTCAGAACAGCATGGCACTGGCAAAAGGATAGATATGTAGACCAAGGAATCAAATTGGGTGTTCATAAATAGACCTGTACAACTCTGGACAGTTGCTTTTTGATAAGGCTACAAAGTCCATTCAATTGGAAAAGAATGGTCTCTTCAATAAATGGTGATAGGAGAACTGGATATCCAGATGCAAAGGAATGATGGAGGACTCCTGCCTCACGTTATATACATAAATCAACTCAAAATGAATGAAAGATATAAATACATGTCTAGGACTATAAAACTTCTAGATTAAAATGTAGAGAATCATATTCAGGGTCCTGTGTTAGGGAATGATTTCTTAGACTTCACACCCAAAGCACAATCAATAGAAGAAAAAAATAGATAAATGGGAGCTCATCAAAACTAAACACTTTTTCACATCAAAGGACTTTATCATAAAATTGAAAAGACTGTCCACTCTATGGAAAAAAATATTTGGAAACCACATATATGATTAGGGTTCAATATCCAGAATACATAAAGAAGTCCTACAACTCTTCAGCATAGAGACAAACAACCAAATTTAAAAATGGACAAAAGAATAGACATTCCTCCAAAGAGGAAGCACATGAAAAGAGAATCAACACCATTAGCTATTAGGGAAGTGCAAATCAAAACCACAATGAGGTACCATTTCATACCCACTAGAATGCCTACTATATATACAAAAAAATAAAAAATAAAAAACAGAAAACTACAGGTATTGGAGAGGATGTGGAGAAATAGGAACACTCATTTATTGCTGGTGGGAATTTAAAATGGTGCAACCACTGTGGAAGACAGTTTGGCAGTTCCTCAGAAAGCTAAATATAGAATTACCATATGATCCAGCAATCCCTCTACTAGTCATATACCCAAAAGAATTATAAGCAGGGAATCAAACAGATATTTGCACACCAATATTCATGATGGCATTATTCACCATTGCAAAATATGGAAGCAACCTAAGTGTCCATCAGCTGATGAATCGATAAACAAAATATGGTACATACATAAAATGGAATATTACTCAGCATTAAAAGGAATGAAGTTATGGTTCATGTGACAATATGAATGATCATTGAAGACCTTATGTTGAAGAAAATAAGACAGACACAAAAGGACAAATACTGTATGATCCCACTGAAATGAAATGACTAGAATAAGCAAATTCATAGAGTTAGAATCTAGAATATAAGTTAACAAGGCCTAGGTTGGTGGTAGGGAATGGGGAATTAATGCTTAATTTCTACAGAATTTCTATTTGGGTTGATTGTAAAGCTTTGGAAATGGATGGTGGTAACGTTAGCACAACATTTCGAGTGCAATTAACAGCACTGAATGTGGTTAAAAGGGGAAATTTTAGGTCGTATGTATGTTACTAGAAAAAAATTAAAAGACAAAAAGAAGGAGTGGTGGGTTTTTTTCTAATGCCTTCCCTGCATCAATTGAGAGGATCGTGGTTATTTTCCTTCATTGTATTAATGTAGTGTATTACATTAATTGATTTTCTTCTGTTGAACCAACCTTCTATACCACTGATAAATCATATTTGATCATGATGTATAATACTTTTAATATGCTATTGGATTTGGTTTGCTAATATTTTGTTGAGGATTTTTGCATCTGGTTTTATCAGAGATATTAGTCTATAGTTTTCTTGTGGTACAGTTATCTGGCTTTGGTATGAGGTTGATGTTGCCTCATAGAATGAATTAAGGAGTGTTTCCTCCTACTTGATTTTTTGGAAGAGTTTGAGCAGAATTGGAGTTGTCTTCTTGGAATGTTTGGTAGAATTCCCCTATGAAGCCATCTGGTCATGGGCTTTGCTTTGTTGGAAGGTTTGAATACTAATTCAATCTCTTTACTAGTAATTGGTTTGTTCAGATCTTCTAGTTCTTCTTTTTTTTTTTTCTTAGACCAAAAAGGTTTTTACTCGGTTTTGATACTTGTTATATATTTTTTAAATTGATAGGTACTATAGCAAAATCTTTCCCTTTTCATCATACCCGAAACTCATTACATGTCTTAGTTGTCCTTTCCTACACCTTGTTATTTCTTATGTTTTGGTTTGGTTTGGGTTGGGTTTTTTAAATTCAATTTTATTGAAATATATTCATGTACCAATCATCTATGGTGTACAATCAGTTGTTCACAGTACCATTATATAGTTGTTCATTCACCACCACAATCAATTTTTGAACATTTTCATTACCACACACAAGAATAAGTATAAAAGTTAAAATAAAAAAGAACACCCAAAGCATCCCATAACCCCCATCCCTCCCTATTCTTCATTTACTTTTTGTCCTCATTTTTCTATTCATCTGTCCATACACTGGGTAAAGGGAGTGGGAGTCACAAAGTTTTCACAATCACGTGGTCACACAGTGCAAGCTATATAGTTATACAGTTGTCTTCAAGAATAAAGGTTACTGAGTTGCAGTTCAACAGTTTCAGGTATTTCCTTCTAGCTATTCCAATACACTAAAAACTAAAAACGGATATCTGTATAATGCATAAGAATAACCTCCAGAATGACCTCTTAACTCTATTTAAGATCTCTCAGCCACTGAAACTTTGTTTCATTTCTCTTCCCCCTTTTGGTCCAAGAAGGCTTTCTCAATCCCATGATGCTGGGGCCAAGTTCATCCCTGGGAGTCATATCCCACATTGCCAGGGAAATTTACACCCCTGGGAGTCATGTCCCCTATAGGGGAGAAGGCAATGAGTTTACCTGCAGAGTTGGCTTAGAGAGAGAGGCCACGTCTGAGGAACGGAAGAGGTTCCCTGAGGGTGGCTCTTGGGCAAAATTAAAAGTAGGCTTAGCCAATGTTCATAGCAGCATTATTCACAATTGCCAAGAGATGGAAACAACCCAAATGTCCTTCAACAGATGAGTGGATAAATAAAATGTGGTATATACACACGATGGAATACTACGTGGCACTAAGAAGGAACGATCTCGTGAAACATCTGACAACATGGATGAACCTTGAAGACATAATGCTGAGCGAAATAAGCCAGGCACAAAAAGAGAAATATTATATGCTACCACTAATGTGAACTTTGAAAAATGTAAAACAAATGGTTTATAATGTAGAATGTAGGGGAACTAGCAATAGAGAGCAATTAAGGAAGGGGGAACAATAATCCAAGAAGAACAGATAAGCTATTTAACATTCTGGGGATGCCCAGGAATGACTATGGTCTGTTAATTTCTGATGGATATAGTAGGAGCAAGTTCACAGAAATGTTGCTATATTAGGTAACTTTCTTGGGGTAAAGTAGGAACATGTTGGAAGTTAAGCAGTTATCTTAGGTTAGTTGTCTTTTTCTTACTCCCTTGTTATGGTCTCTTTGAAATGTTCTTTTATTGTATGTTTGTTTCTTTTTAACTTTTTTTTCATACAGTTGATTTAAAAAAGAAGGGAAAGTTAAAAAAAAAAAAGAAAAAAAAGAAAAACAAGGAAAAAAAAAAAGATGTAGTGCCCCCTTGAGGAGCCTGTGGAGAATGCAGGGGTATTCGCCTACCCCACCTCCATGGTTGCTAACATGACCACAGACATAGGGGACTGGTGGTTTGATGGGTTGAGCCCTCTACCACAGGTTTTACCCTTGGGAAGACGGTTGCTGCAAAGGAGAGGCTAGGCCTCCCTATGGTTGTGCCTAAGAGCCTCCTCCCGAATGCCTCTTTGTTGCTCAGATGTGGCCCTGTCTCTCTAGCTAAGCCAACTTGAAAGGTGAAACCACTGCCCTCCCCCCTACGTGGGATCAGACACCCAGGGGAGTGAATCTCCCTGGCAACGTGGAATACGACTTCCGGGGAGGAATGTAGACCTGGCATCGTGGGACGGAGAACATCTTCTTGACCAAAAGGGGGATGTGAAAGGAAATGAAATAAGCTTGAGTGGCAGAGAGATTCCAAAAGGAGCCGAGAGGTCACTCTGGTGGGCACTCTTATGCACACTTTAGACAACCCTTTTTAGGTTCTAAAGAATTGGGGTAGCTGGTGGTGGATACCTGAAACTATCAAACTACAACCCAGAACCCATGAATCTCGAACACAGTTGTATAAAAATGTAGCTTATGAGGGGTGACAATGGGATTGGGAAAGCCATAAGGACCACACTCCACTTTGTCTAGTTTATGGATGGATGAGTAGAAAAATAGGGGAAGGAAACAAACAGACAAAGGTACCTAGTGTTCTTTTTCACTTCAATTGCTCTTTTTCACTCTAATTATTATTCTTGTTATTTGTGTGTGTGTGCTAATGAAGGCGTCAGGGATTGATTTGGGTGATGAATGTACCACTATGTTATGGTACTGTAAACAATCGAAAGTACGATTTGTTTTGTATGACTGCGTGGTATGTGAATATATCTCAATAAAATGAAGATTAAAAAAAAAAAAAAAAAGTAGGCTTAGCTTCTCCTTTGCAGCAATCAGCTTCTTAAGGGCAAGCTCCAAGATCAAGGGCTCAGCCTACTAAATTGGTAGTCCCAATGCTTGCAAGAATATAAGGAATTCCCCAGGTGGGTAAGTTTAATATTTCTACATTTTTCCCCATTCCCTCAAGGGAGCTTTTCAAATACTTTTTATTCTCTGCCCAAATTACTCTGTGATTTATCCAGGCTTCACACTAACCTGTACAAACTAACCAGATCTCACTCCCTATTCAAGATTCCATGTAATTATGGTGTTTGAATAAACTGACCATACATGTTAAATTATATAGTGTGCTACAGAAAATAGAGATTTTCCACCAAATAAACATCTCTTCCTTTGGTCTCACATGGAAGTTAAGTTATAAAACACAGTCAATATCATTCTTTACCCCTTAGTCTGATTTACCTTAGTCCTAACCAAATCCACATTGTTCACGACTCTAATTAAAGTCTGATCTCTTTTTCAACTTCTTTAATGTTTGCTGTATGGGGCAATGCTGACATTCATAGCTGTAGACCTCTGGCTGAGTCTCAGGTGCCACACAGACACCAAAATTCCAGGGACCAACCAGGTTATACACAAAGAGTTCAGCATCTCAGAATTTAGAAATAACCGTTACAACTCAGGAATAGATATTACTGCTGTAAGAACTTACAATGTAGGAACCTTTATGATAAGCCTTTCCCTGATAACCTATGCTCTCAGATTCAATTCTCAGAGTTTGCACTTCATAGTTACTCCATATTAGTGAGGCATTATAATGTCTGGCTTTTCATTTCTGGCTTATTTCATTCAACATATTGTCCTCAGGTCCATTCACCTAGTTGCATTCCTTCTTGCAACTTCATTCCTTCTTCCAGCACCTCAATATTCCATTGTATATATACACCACAGTTCACCATTCCATTCATCAGTTGATGTACCCTTAGGCTACCTCCATCCATTGTGAATCATGAATACTGCCTCCATAAACACCAGTGTGCAAATGTCCATTGCTGTCCCTGCTCTCAGTTCTTCCAAGTATATACCCAATAATGGGGTTGCAAGACCATATGGCAACCCCATACTTCGCTTCCTGCGGAACCACCATACTTCCCTCCAGATGGACTGCACCATTCTACTTCCCTACCAACAGTGATTAGGTTCATCCCTCTCTACACCCTTTCTCCAGCACTTGTATCCCTCTGTTTATCTTTTTAAATGTTCCATCCTAAGTAAACAATCAGTGGTTCCTGGTATAATCACATAGTTATGCATTCACCACCACAGTCTATATGACAAAATTTCCATTTCTTCTGCAAAGAAAGAAGAAGAGAAAAAAAAAAGATGAATAAAAAATAAAAAGTTCAGATAACATCACCACCACCAAGATCCGCATACCCCATCCCTTATATCCCCTTCTTATAGACATTTAGCTTTGGTATATTGCCTTTGTTACAATTAGTGGAGGCATATTACAATGTTACTGTTAACTGTAGATTCTAGTTTGCATTGATTATAATTTTCCCCAAAACCATCCCATTCTCGATACCTTGAAAAGTTGACATTCATTTGTTCTCCCTCATGTAAAAACATTCTTGTATTTTTACATTTAATCACTATCATTGACCACTCTAGGTTTCATTGACTTATACAGTCCCAGTCTTTATCTTCTTTCCCTCTGGTGTCATGCATGCCCCTAGCCTTCCACTTTCAACCTTACTCAGATTTGTCTTTGTTCAGTGTACTTACAATATTGTGTTACCATCACACAGTATTGTGCTATCCATTTTTGGATCTATACAATCAATCCTGTTAAACATTCTATACTCCTTCAGCATCAAATGCTCAATCTCTACCCTCTTTGTATCTCCTGTTAACCTGTGTTCTTAAGTTTAACTCTCAAAGTTTGCTCATTAATGTTAGTTCATGTTAGTGAGACCATATAGTATTTGTCCTTTTGTTTCTGGCTAATTTTGCTCCACATAATGTCGTCAAGGCTCATCCATGTTGTTATATGCTTTGTGATATAATTCTGTCTTGCAGCTGCATAGTATTCTATCATATGTATATATACCACTGTTTGTTTATCCATTTGTCCAATGATGGACATTTGGGCAATCATGAATAATGCAGCTATAAATACTGGTGTGCAAATGTCCATTCCTGTCCTTGCCTTCAGTTACTCCAAATATATACCTAGTAATGGGATTGCTGGATCATATGACAATTCTATACTTAGCTTCCTGAGGAACCACCACACTGCCTTCCAGAGTGGTTGCACCATTCTACATTCCCAGCAACAATGAATAAGTATGCTTCTTTCTCCACATCCTCTCCAGCACTTGTAGTTTTCTGCTTTTTTTATAATGGCCATTCTAGTAGGTGTGAGATGATATCTCATTGTGGTTTTGATTTGCATTTCCCTAATAGCCAGTGAAGTTGAGCATCTTTTCATATGTTTTTGAGCCATTTGTAATTCCTCTTCGGAAAAGTGTCAGTCCACATCTTTTGCCCATTTTTCAATTGGGTTGTTTGTCTTTTTGTTATTGAGATATAGGAATTCTTTTTAAATTCTGGATGTTAAACCCTTATCTGATATGTGGTTTCCAAATATTGTTCCCTATTGCATAGGCTGCCTTTTTACTTACTGACAAAGTCCTTTGATGCATAAAAGTGTTAAATTTTGAGGAGATCCTATTTATCTATTTCTTCTTTCACTGCTCGCACTTGGGCGTAAGGTCTAGGAAACCACCTCCTATCACAAGATCTTTAAGATATTTCCCTACATTTATTTCTAAAAGTTTTATGGTCTTGCCTCTAATCTTTAGGTCTTTGATCCATTTCGAGTTAATTTTTGTATAAGGTGTGAGATAGGAGTCCTCTTTCATTATTTTGGATATGGCTATCCTGTTCTCCAAGCACCATTTATTGAAGAGGCTGCTCTGTCCCAGTTGCATTGGCTTGACCGCCTTATCAAAGATCAATTGTCAGTAGATGAGAGGATCTATTTCTGAACATTCAATTCAATTCCCTTGGTCAATATATCTGTTTTGACCACTGTAGCTTTGTAATATGCTTTAAAGTCAGGTAGTGTGCAACCTTCCACTTCATTCCTCTTTCTCAAGATATTTTTGGCTATTCAGGGCACCCTGCCCCTCCATATATTTTGGTTATTGGCTTCTCTATTTCTTCAAAGTAATCAGTTTTCAATTTAATTGGTATTGCCTTGAATCTATAAATAAATTTACGTAGAATTTACATCCTAAGTATATTTAGTCTTCAAATCCATGGGCATGGTATGTCCTTCCATTTATTTAGGTCCTCTGTGATTTCTTTTAGCAATTTCTTGTGGTTTTCTGTGTATAGGTCTTTTGTGGCCTTGGTTAAATATATTCCTAAGTATTTTATTATTTCGGTTGCTATTGTAAATGGAATGTTTTTTCTTGATTTCCTCTTCCTTTTGCTCATTAGTGTATAGAAACACTACTGATTTTTGCATGTTGATCATCTACCCTGACACTTTGCTGTATTAATTTACTAGCTCTAGTAGCTTTGCTCTAGATTTTTCAGGGTTTTCTACATATAGGATGATGTCATTTGCAAACAGTGAAAGTTTTATTTCTTCCTTTCCAATTTGGATACCTTTTATTTCTTTTTCTTGCCTACTTGATCTAGCTAGAACTTCCAGCACAATATTGAATAACAGTGGTGACAGTGGACATCCTTGTCTTGTTCCTGATCTTGCAGGGAAAGCTTTCCCTATTTTGTATGATGTTAGCTGTGGGTGTTTCATAGGTTGCCTTTATCATATTGAGGAAGGTCCCTTCCATTCCTATCCTTTTTTGTGTTTTCATCAAAAAAGGATGTGGAATTTTGTCAAATGCCTTTTCTGCATCAATCAAGATGCTCATGTGGTTTTCTGCTTTGATTTGTTGATGTGGTGTATTACATTAATTGATTTTCTTGTTTGGAACCAACCTTGCATACTGGAAAAAATCCCACTTGGTCATGGTATATAATTCTTTTGATGTGCTGCTGGATTCAATTTGTGAGTATTTTGTTGAGAATTTTTGCATCTATATTCATTAAAGAGATGGGTCTATAATTCTCTTTTCTTGTAGTATCTTTGACTTTGGTATTAGGGAGATGTTGGCTTCATAGAATAAGTTAGGCAGCTTTCTCTCTGCTTCAGTTTTTTTGGAGTGTGAGTAGGATTGGTACTAATTCTTTCTTGAATGTTTGATAGAATTCATGTGTGAAGCCATATGGTCCTGGACTTTTCTTTTTTGAGAGCTTTTTGATGATTGGTTTGTCGAGGTCATGTATTTCTTCTTGGGTCACTGTTGGTTGTTCAAGCTTTTCTAGGAAGATGTCCGTTTCATCTAAGTTGTCTAGTTTATTCGTATATGGTTCCTCATGGTATCCTCTCATTATCTCCTTTATTTCTTTGGGGTCAGAGGTTATGTCCTCCTTCCCATTTCTGGCCTTATTTATCTGCGCTCTCTTTCTCTCCCTCCCTCCTTCTCCCCCCCCCCCCCCCTTTATTAGCCTAGCTAAGTGACCATCAATTTTATTGATTTTCTCAAAGAACCAGCTTCTCTATATTGTTTTCATTTTCTCAATTTCATTTATTTCTGCTCTAATCTGTGTTATTTCTTTCCTTCTATTTGCTTTGCAGTTGGTTTGCTGTTATTTTTCTAGTTCCTCCAGGTGAACAGTTAATTCCTCGATTTTTTCTCTTTCTTCCTTTTTGATATAAGCATTTAGGGCAATAAATGTCCCTCTCGGCATTGACTTTGCTGCATCCCATAAGTTTTGATTTGTTGTGTTTTCATTTTCATTTGTCTCAAGATATTTACTAATTTCTCTTGTAATTTCTTTCTTGATCCACTCATTGTTTAAGAGTGCCTCTCTATATTTGTGAATTTTCTGGCATCCCACTTTTTGAAGAGTGTGAGTAGGATTGGTACTAATTCTTTCTTGAATGTTTGATAGAATTCACATGTTATTGGTTTCCAACTTCATTCCATTATGATATGAGAAAGTGTTTTGTATAATATCAATATTTTTAAATGTATTAAGACTTGCTTTGTGGCCTAACCTGTGGTCTATCCTGGAGA
This sequence comes from Choloepus didactylus, assembly GCF_015220235.1. NCBI lineage: Eukaryota > Metazoa > Chordata > Mammalia > Pilosa > Megalonychidae > Choloepus > Choloepus didactylus. Next base: position 58,378,871 of record NC_051324.1, on the reverse strand, counting down.
ATGATGCATGAGCACTTGAGAAAAATGTGTTTACTGCTGCTGTGAGGTATAGTGTTCTATAAATGTCTGTTAACTCTAGTTCATTTATTGTGCTCATCAACATTTCTATTTCCTTATTGATCTTCTGTCTAAATGTTCTATCCATTGATGAGAGTGGTGTATTGAAGTCTCCAACTATTACTGTAGAGGTGTCTACTTCTCCATTCAGTGTTCTCAATGTGTGCCTCATGTATTTTGGGGTGCTCTGAATCAATGCTTAATTTTTATGATTTTTTATGTCTTCTTGAGAAGTTGTCCCTTTTATTAATATGTAGTGTCTGTTCCAGTTTGATAATCTTGCCATTATGCAAAATAACAGAAATGAATTGGCTTTCATAAAGGGGATATATTAGGTTACAAATTTACAGTTCTAAGGCCATAAAAGTGTCTAAACTAAGGCATCAACAAGAAGATATCTTCACTGAAGAGAGGCCAGTGGTGTCCAGAACACCTCTGTCAGCTGGAAAGGCACGTGGCTGGCATCTGCTTGTCCTTTGCTCTCAGGTTGCTTTTCAAAATGGCTTTCTCCAAAATGTCTCTGGGTTTCTGTCTCTCTTAGCTTCTCTCAGTTCTTTGCTTGGTTCTCCTGGGACATTTCTCTCTAAGCATCTGGGAGTCCTCTCTTAGCTTCTCTGGAGCAAACTCTGGGCTTCATCTCAGCTTAGCATCTCCAAATGTCCTTCTGTCAGCATATCCCAGCATCTCCAAGCATCTGGGTCTGTGTCAACTCTTAGCTTCTCCTGGGGGCAAACTCTGGATTACATCAATCTTAACTTCTCCCAAAAATGTCTCTCTCAGCTTTGCTGAGCAACTTGTTTCCATGAGCTCTATTAAAGGACTCCAGTGATCTAATTAAGACCCACCTGGAATGGGTGGGGTCACATCTCCATGGAAACACTCAGTCAAAAGATTCCACCCAAGATTGGATTAAAAGATCATGGCTCTTCTGGGGTCCATAATGGTTTCAAATCGGCACAGTATACTTCTTTGTCTCTTTTAATTGTTTTACATTTGAAGTCTAATTTATCTGATATTAGTATAGCTATCCCTGCTCTTTTCTGGTTTTTGTTTGCATGAAATATCTTTTTCCAACCTTTCACTTTCAACCTATTTTTGTACTTGTGTGTAAAGTGAGTCTCTCATAGACAGCACTTATATGGGTCCTGTTTTATAATCCATTCTGCAGTCTATGTCTTTTTATTGGGGTGTGTATTCTATTAACATTTAATGTTATTACTGTAAGGGCAGTACTTTCTTCTACCATTTTGTCTTTTGGATTTTATATATCATATCTTATATTTTTCTTCTTTTTCCTTTTACCCTTCTTGATAGTCTTCATTTCTACACTCTTTGCCAAACCTTTCTCTCTTGTCTTTTCCTATAAGTCTGTAGCAGTCCCTTTACTGTTTTTTGTAGAGCAGCTTTCTTGTTCACAAACTCAGTGTCTGTTTGTCTGAAAATATTTTAAACCTCACATATTTTTGAAGGACAGTTTTGCCAGATATAGAATTCTTGGTTGACAGTTTTTTTTCTTTCAGTATCTTAAATATATCATACCACTCCCTTCTCACCTCCATGGTTTCTGCTGAGGAATCCACACAGTCTTATTAAGCCTCCCTTTTATGTGATGTATCACTTTTCTCTTGCTGCTTTTAGAATTCTCTCTTTGTTTTTGACATTTGATAATCTGATCATTAACTGTCTTGGAGTAGGTCTATTTGAGTCTATTCTCTTTGGAGTAGGCTTTGCCTCTTGGATCTGTAATTTTATGTCTTTCATAATAGATGGGAAATTTTCAGTGATTATATCCTCCATTATTCTTTCTGCCCTTTCCCTTCTCTTTTCCTTCTGGGACACCCATGGCACATATATTCGTGTGTTTCATGTCATTGTTCAATTCCCTGGGACCCTGCTCATATTTTTCTATTCTTTTCCCTATATGTTCTTTTTTTGTGTGTAGGATTTCAGATGTTCTGTCCTCTAGTTCACTAATACTTTCTTCTGCCTTTTCAAATCTGCTGTTGTAAGTCTCCATTGTGTTTTTCATCTCTTCTAATGTGCCTTTCATTCCCATAACTTCTGCCATTTGTTTTTTCAAATTTTCAGTTTCTTCCTTATGTTTGCCCAATGTCTTCTTTATATCCTTCATCCCTTTGCCATATCTTCCCTCAACTCGTTGTTCTGATTTTTGAATTGATTTATAATGTTTGTTTGAACATCTTTAATTAATTGTTTCAACTACTGTATCTCATTTGAAGTGTTAGTTCATTCCTTTGACTGGGCTATATTTTCCTTTTTCCTAGTGTGACTCATAATTTTTTTTTGGTGTCTAGGCATCTGGTCTCCTTGATTAGTTTATTCTAGAGGTTGTTTTCCACTTTTACCCAGTGTTTTCTTGTTGGCTGGCTTTGTTCTCTATCTGTTCTTTGGCATTCAGTTCAACTTATTCTAGACCTCTAACACAGCTTCTGTTTAACTGATCAGAATTTTTAGCTCTTGTTATTTTGGTTCTCACCACCCAGTTGTCAGATTAGCTTTGGCCCCAGTCTTCCCTCAAAATCAGGTGCCACAGCAGCCTGACTCGTGGGAGGGGAGGTAGGCACTGTGCACCACAACAAGTTCTCTGTGTGGGGGTGAAACAAGTCTGCTGGCTCCCAGTGTTGCTCCTTTGTTCTCTGGCCAGCAACCCTAGATTTGTTTTAGAGCACTGTTTTAAACATTGGTCATTCACATTTCTCAACTTAAACAGGGCCTGATTCCCATGCAGGGGGTGTAGACCAGATCCAGTGGGCCTGGGATAAGGTCTAGAGAGGTTCTAAGAAGTCCTAAAATTCCCTTGCACTTTCTGGTCTGTCCAGCAGATGGTGCTGTTCAGTGACTTAATCGTCCTCAGAAGGTATTTACCTTCTGGATCTGAGGCTGGGTCTGTCCAGGCAAGGCTGAATACCTCTTGGAGCCCAGCTGAGTCTGGCTGGGTGGACCTGAATTACCTCCTGGAGCCCCCATCTGAGGCTGTGGAGTTCCTGTGCCCTCACTTTGCTGGACAAAGTCTGACTCAATGTTGGACTGTGTCCCCCACTCTCCCTGTGGCAGAGGATTCCCCCAGCTGCCACAGATTTCAGCCATCACCTAAGCAAGTATTGGGCCACCAGATACCATGTTCCTCAAGGGTGGAGGATGGGCTTCCACACCCAGGGCTGGAAACAGTTTCTGCCCACATTTTCCCAGACTCTTTGTCCCTCACTGATCTGGGCCTTGAAATGTCATCCCCTATCCCCCTGACCTCCAGATAATGGGGATCTGTCTCACTGCTGTGAGTGATTTTATAGTCTGTGTCCCCAGTGGGAGGTGAGAGGATTCCCAATTGCTGGTTCTGTGTTCCTTCCATGCTGTGTAAGACCAAGTTGGGGGGGCAGGGGGAGAGAACCAGCCAGTTCAGAACAGAGTTCTCCTACCTGATATCTGTTTTCTACTTCAATTTGGCATTTGTAGAGTCTTTCTCTCATCCATATCCTCCTCCAGAGTCCTACTGGTTTTTAACAGACTGTTTTGATTTGGTACTCAGTTACTACAAACCTTTAACTGTTTTCCAGAGGTTTGAGGAAGATGGCTTTGCTGGTTTTTTCCAGCTGTTCAAAGGTTCTGTGGGAAAATGGAACCCTGGAATGTCTTATCCACCATCTTTGCTGACCAAAAGTCAACTCATGTTATTTTCATTCTTTATTGCTTTAGCCTTTTATGTCATAGGTTCAGATAGAGAGTTTTCATTATGATTGTCAAATAACTTACAAATTCCATTTTTATTTTTCTCTTTTACCTAACTTGCTTAAGTATAATTTTAAAGTTTTCAAATGGTTGGATTTTTCATTCCTTTTATGTTAACTTTTATATTGACATATCTCAAACTTATAAAAATGTTTCAAGAATAATAGAAAAAAATCCAATATACCCTTTACCCAGAGTAACCCATTTGTTTATAATTTGACTCTTTTGCCATTTATTCACCCTTTCTTTTTCTCTCTTTCCCTCTTTCTTTATCTGCACCCCCACACACACATATATACAGCCACTTTTTTCTGAAGCATTTGCAGAAATTTTTATCCTCAAAACCTCTAATAATAAATTTTTAAAATGATAAACTTGACCTCACAAAAATTTGAAACTACTGCATGAAAAGAGCAAATAACAAACTAGGAAAAAATTTCAACCAGTTTGACAAATGCATAATTAAGAACTTCCTTTTTAAATAAAAAGACAATCCAAGAGAAAAATGGACACTGGACAAAGGACATCATCATTCATATATATAAACAGACATGAAATACATGAGACAAAATTTTTACAATCTAATATTATGTATTTCATTATGGTAGAGTTCGACTAAAAATTGCCCTGTGGAAAAAAGTGTAGTGTTGCATACTTAAGACTACATAATTCTTTAACTCTATCACTACTTGAAAGTAGTATATAACAAAATGTTAATATTCATGAATTCTCTTACCAATTTCCCTGTGCCATCAACTGAGAATTTTTTTAAACAGGTGATGGAAAAGTACATCAGAACAGGGTACTGAAGGGTGTGAAGTCTCTCAAACGTGAGTAAGAATCATAATGTGTTGGTATATTAGTTTGAAATTTTCAGTCATTGCATGGTAAGATTTTGAGTCCTGTTTTTCTCTTTATATTTTTATTATTCATTTTTGCTTCTTTCAGTATATCTGCATTTTACATGGAAATGCTATATATGCTTTTATCTTCATAGGAAACACATAATTTCTTGGATTTTTTCTCACAAAAGGAAAAAACAAACTGTTATCTAGATATGATAGCAAAATTGAACTAGAGGGTTAGCATCACCTTACCAGATTTAGGAAAGTTGTTCAGCAACAGACATGGCCGATCTGGCAGACAGGGCAATAAAATAAGTACTTTTTATTGTATATTAAGAATATCAGAAGTAATAGGTGAATGGGCACCAGATCCAGTTGCCATTAAGTCTAATAACTTAAGAACTTCTTTGCTATATAGTAGGCTTTTCACCAATACAGATTTTAATAAAATATGCTCCATATCCGTGGCTCCTACAGAATTTCTCTGTATTTTTGGGAAAGTCAAATGGAAATTTGAGTTTTCTTATCAGAAATGCCAAAAACAGCGTGCAGATTGTATTTTTCTATTTTGTTTTTATCATAATAGTTATTCATACTCATTAAAGACATACAAAGACTTAAATGTGTTTTTCATGTTTTAGGTCATTCAGTTATGCTCATGTCCCTTTTCTGTCTTTCTTAAGGAGGAACGGTTGATATTAGTAACCTGGACCCTCTTCTGAAAAAAATGGATATCAAGCTCACAGAAAAAGAACTTGACAGCTGAGAGAAAACCTACCTATTGATGGTACACATAGTAGATACTATTGATAAACTCCAAAGGAAACTTTTTCCCCTATTCTTATAGTTGAAAACTTGTACAATGATATTTAGTTAATGCTAAGATAAATGCTTAAAATATTAGGGAACCCTAAAATTAGAAACAAAGCACAGATACCTACTATTAATCATTCAGCATTGATTTAGATGTTGTAGCTACTTCAATGAGAAAAGGAAATGGAATAATATTGAAAAAGAAACAATATTATCATTATCACATGATATAATTGCGTATAGAGGGAACTCACAAAACAAACAAACTAAAAGAAATCTATTATAATTATTAAGACTTAGATAAGCCATTTTGATTCAAATGGCTAGATGCAAGATAACTATGCAAATTGTTTTCCCTAAACTGTCAATAACCAAGTAGAAATAGAAATATTTCTATAGAGATATATCCCATTTATAATAGCAACAAAAACTATGAAATATCTAGGAAGACATTTAACAAGAAACAGAACCTATAAAGGAAACTATAAAGTCTTATTAAAAACATAAAATAAAATATGAATACATGTTCTTGAATGGTAAACTAACACACAGAATCAGTTTGTTAAATCAGATTTTCATTAATCAGAGATCTTATCCAGTATCAAGCTTTACTAAATAATGTCAAATGCAAATAGAGATCTGAGATTCAAGGACAGCTCCACATCTCCTTCCTTTGTGTGCCAGACATGCTCTCCTGGCCCAGAATAGATGAAGTTTCTATGTGAAGTCCACAGAATCACCTTACTTCAAACAAATTATGAAACATCTCCAGAGAGTTTGGGTAGCCTATGTCATATCTTCAAGGAGCCAATATATCATCGGTTCTGTTTACTCTAGGTAATCCTTGAAGTGTACTGCTAGGACATTTCAGATAAAGTCTCTTCATCCTAGCAAATATCATTAGTCAACTTATCCAGAGGCCCAGTTGTCAAGGATATTAGACTGAATTTTACCTGCTTTCTTTTCTTTACCCCAAGGGCATCCCCTAGTGAAGAGAGTTAATAAATCAAAGATCACTTGCTTTAACTCCTTCCTCCCTGATGGAAAGGTTTACTATAATAAATATGACAATTCTTCTAAAATTATAATATATGCATACATATGTGTGTGTGTGTGTGTGTGTGTGTATATATATATATATATGTAATTTTATGTAAATTTTTTAGAATCCCACTGGAGTTTTAATAAAAGAACTGGCAAAATTATTTTAAAGAACAAATGAAATTAATTATGAAAAAGAAAACTAGAATAGAGTATTGCTTTACCAGATATTAACACTCACTATAAAATTGCTGTAATGAAAACAAAACTGGGGTTTTGAGTTAACCAGTGTTTCAGTTTGCTAAAGCTGCTGAAATGCAATATGCCAGAAATAGATTGGCTTTTATAGAGGGATTTATTAGGTTACAAATTTACAGTTCTGAGGCCATAAAGGTGTCCAAACTAAGGCATCAACAAGAGGATACCTTCACTGAAGGAAGGCTGATGGTGTCTGGAACACATCTGTCAGCTAGATAGGCAAGTGACTGGCATCTGCTGGTCCCTTTGCTCCCAGGTTGTGTTGCTTTCATTTTCTGATTCCGGTGGCTCTCTCTTTAAGCCTCTGTGGGTTCTTACTTAGCTTCTTTGGGCTAACTCTGGGCTTCATCTCAGCTTAGCATCTCCAGATGTCTTCCTGTCTGCATCTCCAAGCATCTGGATCTGTGTCAGCTCTCAGCTTTCTCTCTCTTCCTGAGCTCTTAAGTACTCCAGTGAACTAATTAAGACCTACCTTGAATGGGTGGGATCACACCTCCATGGAAAAAACCTAATCAAAAGATCTCCCCCACAATAGGTCTGCCCCCACAAGAGTGTATTAAAAGAACATAGTCTTTTATGGGGTACATAACAGATTCAAACCAGCACAACCAAGATAGTTAAATAAGATGATCCAAAATGTCATTCCCCCACAGAATCTGAACGACTAGTTAAAACTGGTAGATCCGTCTTCTGCAAAACCCAAGAAAACATTAAAGGGTTTGCAGGAACTGGGTCAGTAGTGAATCAAGAAAATGAGGCTTTAGAGATGGTAGGAGAAATTTGAGAATGCATGTATGTGGTTAGGAATAAACTCTGATAAACCAGTCTCCAAAGGTGAATGTTGCAACTACATAGAAGAATATTATTTTAGTAATTTATAAAGCTAAGAATTTTTATTTGTGAATATTTCAGTAAAGTTTGTGTTGATTGTTGGTAACACTGTTCATCTACTGAAGCAATTGAATAAAAATAATAATGACCTGGACAAAAAAAATGGTAGAAGAAGCTTATGGTGCCCTTGCTGGCCATTCTCTCAACCATGTGAAGTCAGCAAGCACTCCCATTATGGGCCCCTGAACCTGTTCCAGAGAGAGCAGAGTAAACTCTATGTACATTATGTGGTGCCTGTATGTTGGTGACACTCTATCTGGTGGCAGCCTGAAAGACTGGAACAGGAAACTCATCTCTGGCTTGCCCTCCCAGAACTTGCCCTGAAGGCAGAAGCAGCTTGCAGACAGTTGAAGGAATATAAGAAACAACTAAGTGAAAGCAGCCTGGGCAAAGGATTACCAGCTTTAAATCATGACATGGAGCACTTGGGATGGAGAGAAAGTCTACTTCATAGGGAACAGAGGGGGCATTCAAATCCCTATCAATGGGGAATTCCTAAGGCGAGCACAAGCACTGGACTAGCTACAGGCTCAGAAAAGAGGGAGAGAAGCATGCATGTCATATTCACTTCAGGTTGATATTCTTGACAGAAAGGTTAATTTCTGAAGGACAGCACCAACCAATGTAGAGGAAATTGCAAAGACTATGAAAGGTATTTTTTGATTGGTTTGTTTGCATTTGTTAGCTCCTGGCACTCAAGGAAATCTCTGTCATATCATAAGCTGGATACAAATTAAGGAACAGACAGCTTAAGCACTAAATCAACAGAGTTAACAATATAAAATATTAAAATGTACAGTATGCAAAAGACTACAAGAGAAAGAAAGGAAATAATGGCACATCCAAAGGAACAAGATGAAAATCCAGAAACCATCAATAAAGAAAATGAGACATTGTGTATACCGGAAAAAGACTTTAAAAACTGATCCTCTATATGCTCAAGGAGAAAAAGGAAAACAGACTACAATAACTACAATGAAAAATTCCCTAGAGGGTTTCAACAGCAAATTAAAACTGTCAGAAGAATCAGTGAACTCAAAGACAGGACAATTAAAATGATTCAGGCTGAGGAGCAGAGAGAAGGAAAGAATGAAAAAAATTAACAGAGCCTGAGAGACCTGTGGGACACCATCAAGTATTCCAGTGTCCACATTTTGGGAGGCCTAGAAGGAGAACAAAGGAAGAAAGGAGCAGAAGGAATATTTTTTTAAAATGGCAGAGAACTTTGCAAATTTAATGAAAGATATGATTATGTGCATTCAAGAAGCTCAATGAATTCAAAACATAATAAACTCAAAGAGAACTATGCCCAGGAACATACTAGTCAAATTGTTGAATGCCAAAGACAAGAAGAGAGTGCTGAAAGCTGCAAAAGAAAAGCAATGTGTTGGTACTAGATAGTCCCAATAAAATTAAGTGCAGATTTCTCACCAGAAACCATGTAGACAAGAAGCCATTGGGAAGAAATATATAAGGTACTAAAATTCAGCAAGAAGGATCTAACAACTATAAATACACATGTACCTAATTGCAGGGTCCAAAATACATGAAAGAAATATTGACACATTTGAAAGGAGAAATAAATGTTTCTACATTGATAGTAGGAGACTTCAACACAGCACTTTCAATAATGGATGGAACATCTAGACAGAAGATCTATGAGGAAATAGAAAACTTGGGTAATACTATAAATGAACTTGACTTAACAGACATATATAGAACACTTCACCCAACAGCAGCAGAATACACATTCTTCTTTAGTGTGCATGGGTCATTCCATAGGAAAGACCATATGTTAGGTCAAAAAACAAGTCTCAATAAATTTAAAAATGCTGAAATCATACAATGTGACTTCACTGGCCACAATCAAATGAACAAAAAGATCAACAACAGAGGGAGAACTGGAAAATTTACAGATATTTGGAAATTATGCAATGCACTCTTAAGTAACCAATATATTAAAAAAGAAATCCCAAGGGAAATTAGGACATACTTTAAGGCAAATGAAAACAAAAATTTGACATACCAAAACTTATGAGTGCCACAAAGGCAATGCTGAAAGGTAAATTTATAGCTTTTTAAATGCTTACATTAAAAAAGAAGAAATATCTCAAATCAGAGACCTAACCTCACAACTGAAGGAAATAACAAAGATTAGCATAGAGATAAATGTAATAGAGGATCAAAAAATGAGAGAGAATCCATGAAACCAAAAGTTGGCTCTTTGAAAAGATCAATAAAATTGACAAACATTTAGCTACACTGACAAAGAAAAAAGGAGGACACAAAAAACTAAAATCAAAAATGAAAGGAGGGACATTACTACTGACCCCACAAAATAAAAGGATTATAAGAGAATACTATGAACAAATATACACAAACAAATTATAAAAACTAGATGAAATGAACCAAGACCTAGAAACACATGAATTACCTACAATAACTCAAAAAGAAATAGAAGATGTGAACAGAACTATAACAAGTAAGGAGATTGAATCAATCAAAAATTGCCCAACAAAGAAAAGCCCAGGCCCAAATTGCTTCACTGGTAAATTTTATCAAACCTTAGAAGAAGAATTAGTACCAATTCTGCTGAAACTCTTCCAAAATATTAAAGGAGGAGGGAAAACTTCATAACTCATTCTATGAGACCTGAATCACCCTTATACCAAAGCCAGATAATGATACCACAAGAAATGAAAATTACAGACCTATATCCCCTATGAAATAGGTTCAAAAATCCTCAGCAAAATACTAGTAAACTAGATCCAACAGCACATTAAAAGAACTATACATCATGATCAAGGGAAATTTATCCCAGGTAAGCAAGGATGGTTCACATAAGATAATCAATTAATGTGATACACCACATTCATAGAACAAAGGGAAAAAACCACAATCTTCTCAACTGATGCAGAAAATGCATTTGACAGTCATCATTCCTTCTTAATAAAACACTTATGTTCCAGTTTGCTAATGCTGCCAGAATGCAAAATACGAGAAATGGATTGGCTTTTATAAAGGGGGTTTATTTGGTTACAAAGTTACAGTCTTATGGCCATAAAGTATCCAAGGTAAGGCATCAACAGTAGGGTACCTTCATTGAAGGATGGCCATTGGTGTCTGGGAAACCTCTGTTAGCTTGGAAGGCACATGGCTGGTGTCCGCTTGCTCCTAGGCTGTGTTTGAAAATGGTGTTCTCCAAAGGGTTGCTCTTGGGGCATTTTGTCCTCTCTTAGCTGCAGGTGCTCCAAAATGTTACTCTCAGTTTCTCTGTGGTCCTTCTGTCTGTGAACTCCTTTATATGACTCCAGTGATCCAATTAACACCCACCCTGAATAGGTGGGGTAACACCTCCAGGAAATTATCCAATGAAACATTTCACTCACAGTTGATTGAGTCACATCTTAATGGAAACACTCAATCAAAGGATTCTAGTCTAATCAACACTAATACGTCTGCCCCCACAAAATTGCATCAAAGATAATGTCATTTTGGGGGACATAATACATCCAAACTGGCACAACTTATAAAACCAGAAAGAGAAGGTGTTTTAGTTTCCTGGCTGCTAAAACAATTACCATGCAAAGGTTTGGCTTAAAGAATTGGAACCTATTGTCTCACTGTTTTGAGGCTAGAAGTCTAAAATTGATGCATCAGCAAGACGATGTTTTTCTCCTCAAAGTCTGTGGTGTTTTGAGGATGGCCAGCAATCATTGGCTTTTCCTTGGCTTTTCCATCACATGTCAGTGGATGGCATCTTCTCCTTTCAGTTTTCATTTCCATTGACTTCCCATTTCTGGCAATTCCCCATGGCTTCACTTTTGTGTCCAATTTCCTTTGATTATGTGGACTTCAACCATATTGAATTAAGGCCTACTCTCATTCAGTTTGGGCACACCTTATCTAATAACATCTTCAAATATCTTTTTTACAAATGTATTCACTTCCATAGGAAATATCCCTTTTGTGGGGGACATGATTCAATCCCCAAAAAAGGAAACTTCTTCAACATGATAAAGGGCCTATATGTAAACCACACAACTAACATCACACTCAATGGTAAAAGACTGAAAGCTTTCCCTCTGAATCAGGAACAAGGCAAGGATTCCCGTTGTCACCACAGTTATTCAACATGGTTCTGGAAGTTTGAGCTAGGTCAATTAAGCAAGAAAAAGAAATAAAAGACATTTAAATTGGAAAGGAAGAAGTTTAATTTTCCCTATTTGCAGTCGACATGATCCTATTTGTAGAAATTCTGAAAAATCCACAACAAATCTACTAGACCTAATAAATGAATTCAGCAAAGTGGCAGTGTAAAAGAACATGCAAATGTCAGTAATGTTTCTATACACTATCAATAAACAATCTGAATAGGAAATCTAGAAAAAACTCTGCTTAAATAGTAGCAACTAAAAAAATCAAAATATAGTAATGTATTTATCCAAGGGTGTAAAGGAATTCTGTACAGAAAACTACAAAGCATTGCTAAAACTAATCAAAGAAGGTCTAAAAAATGGAAGGATATTCCATGTTCATGGATTGGAAGGCTAAATATTGTTAAGATATCAATTCTATCCAAAGCAATTTACATATTCAACACAATCCCAATCAAAATCCCAATAGCCTTCATTGCAGATATGGAATAGCCCATCATCAAATTTATATTGAAGGGTATGGGGCCCCAAATAGCCAAATCCATCTTGGAAAAGAAAAATGAAATTGGAGGACTCATACCTCCCAATTTCAAAACCTATTACAAAGTTACAGTAATCAAAACAGCAAGATAATGGCACAAGGACATATAGACTGATGGAATCGATTTGAGAGTTCAGAAAGAAGCCCTCAGTCTGTGGCCATTTGATCTTTGACAAAGATGCCAAATCCACCCAATGGTGAAAGAATAGTCTCTCCAGCAAATTGTGCTGGGAAAACTGGATATCCATATGCAAAAAAAAAAAAAAAAAGAAAGAAAGAAAGTAGACTCCTGCCTCACACCACATACAAAAATTAACTCAAAATGGATCAAAGACTGAATTTAAGAACAAAAGCCATAAAACTCCTAAAAGTAAACATAGGAAAGCACCTTCAGGACCTTGTGTTACGCAATAGTTCTTAGACGACATAACAAAAGCATGAGCAGCCAAAAAAACTAGATAAATGAGGCTTCATTAAAATTAAAAATTTTATGCATCAAGGACTTTATCATGAAAGTAAATAATCTTACAGAGTCAGAGAAAATATTTGAAAGCCATATATCCAATAAGGGTTTAATATCCAGAATATATAAAGAAATCCTACAACTCGGCAACAAAAAGACAAACAACCCTTTTTAAAAATGAGCAAAAGAACTGAATAGACATTTCTCCAAAGAAGATATACAAATGATCAAAAAGTACATGGAAAGATACTCAATAATATAATCCATTAGGGAAATGAAAATCAAAACCTAATTAGATAACATTTCACACCCTCTGGAATGGCTGCTGTTAAAAAAAACAAAACAAAACGAAACAAAACAGAAAATAAGTGCTGGAGAGGATGTGGCAAAATAGGAACACTTGTTCATTGTTGGTGAACATGTAAAATGCAGTGCAGCCACTATGGAAAACAGTTTGACAGTTCCTCAGAATTGAAAGCAGGGATTTGAACAGATATTTGCACACAGATGCTCATAATGGCATTATTCACAATTGGCAAAGGTAGAGGCAACCCAACTGTCACTAAAAGATGAATGGATAAACAAAACTTAGTAAATACATGCAAAGGAATAGTATTCAGCTGTAAAAAGGAATGAAGTTCTGATACATGCGACAACATGGATGAACCTTGAAGACATCATGCTGAGTGAAATAAGCTGGACACAAAAAGACAAATATTGTATAATCTCACTGGTATGGAATAATTAGAATAAATAAATTCATAGCACCAAAAACTAGAGTACAGGTTACCAGGGCTTGAGTAGGCATAGAGAACGGGGAGGTAATTGGTACACTGTTTCTGTTCGGAGTGATGGAAACATTTTGGTATTGGATGATGGTTATAGGTAACACAATATTGGGAATGTAATTAACACTACTGTATTATATATTTGAATGTGTTTACAAGGGGAAATTTTAGGCTGCATAAAGATGTTATTAAAATAAAAACTTTAAAGAACCATAAGACTGTACAACACAATGAACCCTCATGTAAACTGTAAACTATAGTTAACAGTATAATTATAATAATTTTTTCATCAGTTGTAACAAAGGTACCACACTAATGCAAAGTGTTGATAATAGGGTAAACTGCATGTGTGAGGGGGATATATGGAACTCTGTATCTTCTGTATGATTTTTCTGTGTACCTACAACTTCTCTAATAAAAAACTTTTTTAAACAACCACAGTAAACTACATTGACAAGTAATATATAAATTAGACTTAGCAAAATAGTTTTTTAAAATAGATCCTAATATTGTGAATAATTTGATCTATATTAAAGAATGGTTTATTTTGAAATAGTACTGGTTAACTGTCTAGAAGGTAAAATTATACCTCCCCCTTAAGATGTATGCAAAAATACATTCCATTTGAATTACATTTCTGAATATAAATTAATTAGGAAAAATTGGGGGAATTGTATATAATTTTGAATTGAGGGAGACTTTCTTAAACAAGACACATTACCCAAAAGCAGGAAAAGAAAAAGACGTATTTGCCTAATTAAAAAATTTAATATGTGATATGAAAAAAAGGCACAGTTTGAGTTAGGGTTTGATGATCAAGGAAGCACACGTTCATTAAGGGATTTAAACTTTATCCCTTTATTTTAATAGATAATTACTGTTATCTGTTACAATTATGGAAACTGGCAAAATCTATGAAGGCTATTGCTCTGCATCTGGTAGTAAGCCTGAATTTTGTGTGGGTCAGCAGGACCAGCAGTCAGAAAGAAAAACCAGACACGAACTCAGGGAAAATAAAGACACACCGGAACCTGCAAGAACAATTGGAATTTACTTTATGAATTACTTTAATCCACAAAGACAAAATAGAACCTGCACCTGTCTCTCACCACCGCAACATGTTAGTGACCTATAGAAGCTGTAGCTGGCCATCCTTTGCCAAGGGGCTGCACATGTGCCTGGCCCAGGACTCAGAAGATGAAGAGGAGATCCAGAGTTGAGAGAGAAGCTGCAGTCTCCACTGCTGCCCGACTTCAACAAGATCAGCATATAAACAACAGTGTGCACGACATGCAGAAAAACCTAGTGCCTTCCACCAAACATCAGAATGTAATAGCTGTTGTTTCATTTCTGCCTTCCAAACCTAATGCAAAATGGGAACCACCCAGGGGAAGAAATTCTGGGAAATATAGTTCCAGTTTAACTATATCAACACAATACAAAATTACCATACAAACATAAGTACATTTGAAGGGCAAATGACATAACTGACAGAAAAAAGAATATCCACGTATATATATACATAGAATGTCTTCAAGTTAATACACGAAAGTCAAACAGCCCAGTCGAAAAATAAGCAAATAGATTATCAAAGAGGAAGTGCAATTCAAATCAGTGGGAGCTTTTTTTTTCAAAAAATCGACAAAATGTAGAAAGATGGAAGACATTCAGTATAAGCAATGATGTGGAGAAATTAACCTTCTTTTACTCTGCTGCTGAGAATGCAAATGCTGCAAAAGTTTTGGAAAATAATCTGGAAATATTTATGAAAATTTTAAATGCATATACCTCTTACCCTGGTAGTCTTTTGGGAGAGAATCTATCCTACAATAATAAATTCATCAGTATGTAAGAATATATATGCTAAGATATATATTATTGTATGTGGGGGGGAGAAAAGAGAATATTTGAATGTTTGACAATAGAAGAGTTGTTTAGTTATGGATGTGCTAGTCTACCAAATAATATGCAAATATTAAATGAGTTATATTTAGTGACTTAAGGGATGTTCATGAAATGTTTTTTTTTAACATTTATACTAAGTTTTTTTTTAATAATTCAATTTTATTGAGATATATTCACATACCATGTAGTCATACAAAGCATACAATCATCTGTTCACAGTACCACCATATTGTTGTGAGTCCATCACCAAAATTAATTTTTGAACATTTTCATTAACACACACACAAAAGGAATAAGAATAAAAATTAGAATGAAAAAGAACAATTAAAGTGAAAAAGAACACTGGGTGCTTTTTTTTTTTTCCCCCGTTTTTCTACTAATCCATCCATACACTGGACAAAGGGGAGTGTGATCCACATGGCTTTCCCAATCACATTGTCACCCCTCCTAAGCTGCATTGTTATACAATCGTCTTCAAGATTCAAGGGTTCTGGGTTGTAGTTTGATAGTTTTACGTATTTACTGCTAGCTATTCCAATTCATTAGAATCTAAAAAAGGGTTATCTATATTGTGCTTAAGAGTGCCCACCAGAGTGCCCTCTCGGCTTGTTCATCAAATGTCAAGTGCAAAAAATCGGAATGAAGTATTTAGTTATATTATTTTGATTGATTATATGTGTGTATACATATATGTATGTTTGCATTAACATTGACAAACGTGTGGAAGAATACACATTTAACTGTTAATATTGTTATCTAAAGAGTGGGGTATGAAAGGCATTAAGTCGAGATTACTAATTTTTCCTCTGTACTGTTTTGTTTGTTCAAACAAGCATGTATTCCTGTTTTTAAATAGAGATTAGTGAACACAGTCTCAAAGTAAGAGCAAAACATATTTCATTTACATCAATCTAAAATCAACGTATTTCCCCATTAATACAAGGCATTGCTAAGAGAACTGATAAAGGGAAAGTAAAATTAGATAGGGAGAGAGCATAGCAGAAGGTCAGGAAGACACATTCTCATCTCCCATTCATTCTTTTTTCCAGTGAAATCTGGAAATTTCCCCAAACCACCATTCCATAAATTCTCTCGGCAAGTTTAATAATAACTTCCTGAATGCCCAAACCAAGAGATATTTTATGTCTTCTTAATAAAAACCTTTGTGCCTTTGAAAATTTTGATTCCTCCTTCCTTTCTGAAACTTATAAATCTCCCTTAGCTACTATGAATTCACACTTGATTGTTCCATCCACAACATTCCCCATCTCAGTTGATAGGGGCCTTCCAGTTGCTCATGTCAAAAATAGTCATCCTTGGTTGCCTTTTTCTTTGATGTCCCACATTCAATTCACTAAGAAATCCTGCCCATTCTATCTCCAACCAACTCTCTCTATTTTCCACTGCTTTCACCCTGCTCCTTACAATGACCTTCAAGACCCCACATGATCTAATGTCCCCTGTATCCCATCATCTTAATTTTCTGACTTCATCTCCTACTACTGTCTCAAGCATTTCATTCTAACCATAATGATCTTATTATTATTCTGTGAACATGATAGCCACACTCCCCTTGGCCTTTGCATTGGTTATTCCTCAATATGCATAGTGAATTTCTTTACCTCCTAAGTCTTTGCTCAAATGTTTTCTGACCCTTACCTTTACCACTCTATTTAAAATTGCAACGTCCTCTTACTCACTGCTCATTCGATCCTTTTAACCTTGTTTGACCTTTCTTTCTCCATGCTATTTTCAACATCTATTGAACTTACTTATGTTCACTATTATTTTGTTTCTCCCTAGATTACTTTAGAAAGTAAACTCCAAATAGCTGGAATCCTTTGTCTATTTTGTTCATTGATGTATTTCCAAGTATCCAGAACAGTGCCTAACATAGAGTAGGCATTCAATAAATATCTTGTTGGATAAATGAATGAATCTTGATGCTTCGAGCATTCTCCTTCAAGTGGCACAGGATTAGTGATGTAGGATTATATGTCTATTTCTAAGGGTATAATCACCCCTTCTAGTTCTACAATGACTAATGTCCCCAATTATAATACTGTAAATGGTATTTTTTAGTTTTCCATTTTCAGAAACAACTGTTAGAGAAAGCACAAAATAATTAATTGTAAAGAAAAAAGGTAAATGTTAGAAAGCCTGAAAATGTATAGTTGACAATGTTTGGGAAGTTGAGGGGAAGAGGAAAGGATGTGTAAGGGACATAAACTTTATCATTTAACAGACCAATACATACTGTTGAAAATTGATGGGCTAAACATAGAGTAAACTGAGGCACTATAGAATAATGCAGGAATAACCCAGCTGGTGAACTATTGCATTCTAAAGAGTCTCATATTGGCAAAACCAAGGTGTGTTCAGACCTGTACCTTGGAGTCAGAGAATACCTCAGAGTGTTGAAAGATTTGTTTACCAGGACCATTTATCCATATTTGATTACTTCGGAGGAACTGGTTTCAGCCCTCAAATTTAAGGTGTCCATAGTAAACTGTGATTTTAAATTGAGGAAGAAACAGCAAAAAAATTCAGCAATGGCTGTCACCAGACTGTTTTCATGAAGGAGGAGTAGTACCCCTTACCTACAACTGCAGCAAACACTTATCCTGTGAGTCCTGGAGTTTCAGATGCTTATGGCCTTGATCTGCCTGAGTCTTCTTGTACTGAGCAACCTGGATGGACTAATTCCTCTACTTGGAATTCATCATAGGTTCTCAGACTCAAGATGCCCACTGGACATGTGTGTGTGCTGGAGTGGGGGTGGGGGGGTCTGGTCCTTCTTGGGTTTCTACTACCTGTGACATAGACCAGTTTTTGCAGTCATATGCTTCACCAGGGGAAGATTATACCAGCAGCTTACATAGCTATCTCTTTCCCAAGGTGCCCCAGCTGAGGGTGGCTAGCAACAGTCTTCAGTATTGCTTCTGACCCAGCCATGCAGCTCCCAAGAAATGTTTGAAATCCAAAGCCTGGTCAACAGAGACATTTCCAAACACGTTTAATAGGTAGACAGGAGTCTAAATAGAACAAGAGCTCAGGGATTTATCTTTTTCTGCAAGGAAAAAAATCTCCCTGCCCTTGCCTCATGGTCCACACTTTCTATCTTCCTTTGAGTGCCTCCTCACCCAAATTTCTAAATCAAAGAGAGTCATCAGGTGACACAGGAAAAAAAATGGAAACCAGCCAGTTTTCACTGGTTCCCAGTTTGCCCCTAAATTGAGCTTAGCTCAGTGAAAGCATCCATCCTCTTCCCTATAGAAATGGTCTTCCAAAGCCAATATAACTTAAGAATTTCTGTTCCTTATGGGTCATCTTCAATCTCTTTCAAAAAACAGTATGTTATTGTTAAGGCTAGAGAATGTCAGTATTTGAAAAAATCTATCGGCGACAGACAACTCCAGTGCTATTTGAATACTTACAGTGAGGAAGGAAAGAAGGAATCCAATATTTTTCAGAAATTCTATACCATTGGTTTCAAAACTCAACAAAGAGTTTTGGTTAAGATTTTGATCAATCAATTAAGCTGTATATTTATGTTTTAGGTACTCATCCATTAAGAGAAAGTAGAAAAGTAGATTTTAAAATTCTCAGAAACCAGGATGCTAATAAAAAGTATTCACTGGAAGACTTGGAAAAGAAAATTGAGTAAATCTTCTAGAAAGTAGAATTTAAAACAAAAAACATAAAGGGAATAAAGCAATAAAAAGAAAATAAAGTTTTAATAAAGGTAATCTAGTATTAGATTAAGAAAACTTCCAGGTACTGAAATTTCCAGATACAGAGTAAAAAGGCAGAGAAAATTATTAACACCCCCCCAAAAAAAATGGAAGAACGTTTCTTAAAACAGTAAAGGATGTGAATATGCATGTGGAAGAGTCTACTTAGTGATGAATAAGAATTTAGGTTGTGTTAGTGGCTCCTATCAGAGTACTATGGCAGTAATTGAAGTAAGGGTTATAAGACAGCTGACCAATGTCACTGGGTCCAAACTTTTGAAACAGTACATTCTCCCTTATGCAAATTCCAGGATCCAAGAGTTTGTTTTTTTTTTTTCAAATATAAGTATCAGTTTAAATCCTTGAAATCCAGAAATTTAGGTAAGATTGGGTAAAATTATGATATGAATAGAATTAATCTGGAATTTTCATTCAATGTGTATTTTTACATATGCTTTTCTGAGCTCATGACATTGATTATATGTCTCAATTGACTCTTTTCTTCATAGCTAATGGAAAAGTTGATCTGAATAAGGTAATAGATGGAGTGAAAGCTGTTAGAGGTGAGAAGTTAATGTCAACATAAGATCTTAATTGTTTACAATAATTATCTTTTTCTTTATGCCTTAATTCTATCATTTCATCTCCTCATTTAATGTTTTTATATCCAGTAGTCCAGAAGTTAGAGTATTTTCTGTTGTGTTTTCCATTAATACACTTCATTTTTCTAGTTTTAAGACAGTCAAAATCTACAAGCAAAGGTTACATAAATCTTTGGGAAATACCCTGGTAATCATTTAAATAAGGGATGATGGGTTCTACATATTGATACAATTATTAGGATAAGCCATTTTCAGTTTACTGATTGACAAGAGAGACACATAATACTCATTTCTTGTCACTGTTGATATGAGCGTGTTAGTACAAGTCTTCCAAGAAGCAGACGCCAAGGCAGAATTAAAAATGCAAGGACTTTTTTTAAGGGAAATGCTTGTGTGAGAGAAAATAGGGAGAGAGCCAGGAAGGCTAAGAAACTGTCACACTACAATGCAAATCTGGCCCCAAGTGAAGAAGAGAGAGAGGAAAATGTGATTGCCATGCAGGGAATCCTCCAGCCAAAATTGGCCATCTTCTTGGAACAGGTCTCACTTAATAACTCGGCCACGTTCAGTCACTGGCCAGTAGCAGTGGGAGGTCTGGACTTAGTGCAAATATGGGAGTGAATTTCAAAGCAGCAGTTGGAGCCCTTAGTCAGTTACGTTTCCGTAGTTGGAAGTGCTATGGGCATATTCTCATGGTCACCTTTAGAAACCAAATTTTGTTTCTGTAAATGTCTTAATCTCTCTAAACATGGTCAGGTCTCAGTGGCTCTTTTTTTCACCAGTCCATATTCATGCTGTTGAGACATCATAAATTAGTTGCATTATTAGCACTCATTTGATTATATTTAAATCCTATATATGTCATTCTTTTGATCTTTTCAAAAGGAGAGGAAATTGATATCAATGATGTGAAAACTGCTCTGGAAAAAATGGGGATAGAACTCACAGAGAAGCAATGCTTGGAACTGGTGAGAAATCTGCCATTTACTGGTAAGTATTTCAAATACTGATGTAGCCAAAGAGAACATTTGTGTCTCTTTGTGAGAAACCCTTAAACTATCCCAATTTAGTAATCTTCAGAAAATAGAAAGTCCATCTAAAAAAAATTAGAATGTCCATTTTTACTGAGATAATCCCTACCTATGAAGTTTTATTTATAGATTGGGAAACAGCATCCCTGTTATGATGAATCATGTCATCAGAGGGAAAAAAAAAGTGGCTAGTCTGAGATTTGAGGAAAGAGGAAAGGGGTTGATAATTTAGAAATGAATAAGGGGGCGATTGAAGGGAATTTTTTAAATGCATGTTATAGAATATCTAATGTGCTAAATTTCCTGTTTCCTCTCAAATTTTTTATAATAACAGAAACTTGTCAGTAAATCCCAAAAAGTCTGTTTTCCTGAGAGTATTCTAGTGGCTATCCATATTTCTGTGACTTGAATTGTGCTTTTTCTTACAGATAATGACAAGATCTATCAAAACAGGTTGCTAGAAGGTGTGAAGTCTTTTAAAGGTGAGTGAGAAGCACAATGAGAATGCAGATGAACATGGGATGCTCATATTTATACTGTTTTCATGATATCAAATTTGTGAATGCTGTCAACTCTCATATATACTGATTGTAAATGTATGCTTACACTAAAAATCAATCTGTGCTTTAGCAGGTGACCTATTTTATATCTAGAAAGTCCTCCACTCTCAAGATTTTTCTAAATTTTTCAACAAAAGAAATAATAGAATTTCAAGTTTGCATAGAAAAAGATGCCAGAAAAGATTTGCAGTAATTCAGGGAATTTAATCAGCAGCAGAAAATAAATTGAACTGGGAATTTAGACATTGAAAGTCAAGAATGTTGTTCAGAAGTGTTCAGAATTAAAGTAGGTACAGAAGTAAAGAATGTTTGCCTCCAGAACCAGAATTCTCTTTGCATTTATTTGCTCAGTTCTGTTTAAAACGGTGTTTTATGGACTGGTCCCCAAGACAAGTCTCAAGGGAAGTAGCATTAATTCTACTTCATGGTTGACTTTCTTTGCTAAGATTAATGTTTCTCCACATTTTAGAGCAAGCATTCTTAACCATAGTAGACACCAAGAGGGGTCTGTGAATTGGCTTTATGCAATCTTTGTGAGCACTTACATACAGTTCTTGAAATTCAGAACAGGCATGTGTCTCCAAAAACTAAGAACCTCTCTTTTGGAGTTAAATAAACTTCTTCATTGACCATATCTTTCTGTAGATGGGAAGGTCAATGTCAACAGACTGCATACTCTACTGGATAATATGAGAATCTATCTCAAGGATAAGGAATTTAAAGATCTGATTCAAAATCTCCCTGTTGGTGGTAAGCAAGTTCTCAGATATAGTTACCTTGATACAATTTAGTTGTAAGAGCCATTGGCAATATAGGTCATAGGTAAATGGGCCTTAATAATGGTGACCTTAGTAATGGTGACAGTAGCTGAGAAGCTGTACTTGTGAGCAAAGCATGTAAGCAGTCAGTTATCAAATCCACATTGGAGCATTGCACTTTGCACGTGTGGCTTTATGTTCTCTACCTATATTATGGTCAGTGGAGTCTTCCACATTTTTAATAGAAACTATACAGGCTATTGAGATAGTGCTACTTCTGATATTTCAAACCCATCACCAGCATATATGGGTTTGAAATATTATAGAAATATTATAGAACTGTAAGTAAAATTTAAATTGTTGAAATGGAATTTTTTCACATTTAAGGTTTTCTTTCTAATGCTCAAGAAAACAATAAAAATTGTATAAAATAATAGCATAGGAAATGTGTTCAGTAAATATTTCTTAAATAAGTATACATAAGACACTTAGGATAGTGCCTGGTACATAATAAGTGAAGATGTACTATATCCACTCCCATGCTGTCTTTCACAATGTTTTTCAAGTCTTTTTTTTTATCTCATTGTAACTTTGACCTTCTCCTACAGTTAATAAGGAGGTTTCTTTAGAAACAGTGATGAATAAAGTGAAAGCTTTTACAGGTGAGTGAGAAATTGCTGTAAATCTGAGATTCCATTCCTTTATATTAAATTTTGTGTATCAGTGGTACTTTTAGTATCATACTAAATTCTGATGTTTTATAATGAAATATATGCATCTAAAACTCCTTATTTTGATATAAAATTCTCAAGGCTTTTTCAATAGGATTGCAAGCCTATATGTCAGGTTGAACTTGGTTGTTTATTCTAGTAATATACTTCACTTCACCAATATTTAAATAAACATAATCTGGAGAGATATGGAATAGGGCATGGTGAAGCTTAAAAACAATTAAAATTATGTATTCACTTACATCATCAAATAAGTTTAACCAAAACAATAAAATATTTTTGAAGAATAGTTTATATAAGAATTTGTGTTATCTTAATTCACTGATTAGACTTTATTCCAGAAGTTATCTTTCCCAATTTTAGAAAAGTCTCTCTTTATATTAAGCCAATAAATACTGTAAAATATGCCCAATGATTCTATAGGCTGATAACATCTTTTTACTTGGTTCTTCATCCTGAAAATTGGGGTGGTAATAGCCTGCATAGAAGAACCAATTTTATAAGATAATACCAAGTAGCTATAGTTCATGTGTCTACCATCCATTCTTTTCAAAGGAGAGAAGATTGACTCTAGTGACCTGAAAAATGTCCTGGGAAACCTGGGGATTGAACTCACGGAAAAGGAGCAAGAAAAGCTGCTGAACACCCTGCCAGTTGATGGTGAGCCATCATAAAAGTGTTACTGAGGCTTCTAGTAATCTCATTTTTTTGCCTGTGGATTGTTTCTGTTTATTTTCCCCTAAAAATGCAAAAGAAAAAAATTAAAGAAATTGAATTCTAACTTTTATGGCAATCTTGTCATAGTCGCTTAGAATTTACATCAGAGATAAAGGAACCCTTCAGACAAAAGTTGACATTAACAGTTAAACATTACCTCTCAGGCCACTAATTTGTTTATATCTATAATATTAAAAAAAGAACAAGGAAAGAGGAAAATAGGAGCTCGGTGGGAAAAAATTAAGATAGGAAGCAGAAATAAAAAGAAAGAGAAATTATTTTACTGATATTTCAGCAAGTGGACTGCCCAAGGTACTGAAATTGACGGGTTTGTCACAATAAGAAACATTTCTATTCTTTAACTTCATTATATTAGGTGAAATAGAATACAAAATAGAGAGTTTTTTAATTGTTTTTGAAATTATTCAATTATTTCATTTTTGTGATCTCTTGCTAATTTCACCATTATATCAATTATGACTTTTCTTACAGCTGCTGGAAAGGTTTATCAGAATAGGCTGCTGAAGGGTGTGAAGACTCTCAAGGGTGAGTAAAAAAAAAAAAAAAAAAAAACAAAAAAAACAATAAAAAGACATAGTGTCTGATATCTCCAGACTTTTTACCTTTCACTTACGTATCCTGGCTCCTCACTTTGGTATAGGTCCTTATTTCTGATTCTTTCAGCCCATCCACATTTTAACTGGCTACAGTACATGCTTTATCTTACAGGAAGTTCCATGTATTCTTGCATTCTTTTCAACTTTATACAACCCACCTCCTCAAAAAAAAGCAATCAAACCCAGGAAGTCTCAGCATAAATGAAGTGAAGGACTAGCATTATTCAAGGGATTTGGTCAATTATAAAAATAGCTAACTCAGGAACTTGTAAAACGAAAACAGTTTCTATTTATTATGTACAAGAGTTAAGTCGGTTATCTTCAGTTCCACTTGCTTAAACACCCTGATATTATTTTGTTCTATAGGCTTGTTATTAAAACAGGATTTAATGTTAACTATTTTATTGACTTTATCTGTATACTTGGACAAGTCTGGGATTTTAGCCTTGTTGAAAATGGTAATCATACAAAGACATAAAAACCGTTTTTTTTGTCCTGTTTTGTTTTAATAAAATTCATGGTCATTGTGTCAGGATTCAGTAAAGAAAGCAGAACCACTATGAGTGACATGTAATAAAGAATTTCTTATGAGAAGTTGATCTTATGCGATTGTGAGGGAGGTAAAGAAGTCTCTTCTGCTGGTAGGTCTGAAATCCTGAAGTCACTGTAGTCAGTAGAGCCAGCAGTCAGAAAGAAAAGTTGGACATGAAAGAATTAGAGAGAACAAAACAAATTAAAACCCATGAGGACAAACTGGAATCCATGTATTTCTTAGTTCTCCCAACCTTAAGAATGCAAGTGACCTGCAAAAGAAGTTGAAGATGTGCATGTGTCTTGCCCAAGACTGGGAGAGTCTAAAGGAGGAGATTTGACAAGAGCTAGAGGATCTGTAGGCCTGGTTTCTGCCCCATGTTGATAAGTGAACTAGGACATTAGCAGCAATGTCATGAGTCTGATGCCTTCAGAATGTAATAGCTGCCTCTTCACTTGTACCTTCCAAATCTTATGAGAAATTTTCTGAGGCCAGACAAAACTATATAGAGAAGGGAATTCTTAGAAATTTAATTCCAGCTTACCTAGTTTGACACAGTATAAAGCCATTGTCAGCTACCTCTTGTCAATTTGCAATCCATATATACCTCTTTTAATCCTTCTTAACTTTCAATAGCAACCATCTCTCATACAACCAAAACTATGCTAACCTTCTCTGCAGAATATGTTACAAAATACCAGGTATTACTTTATCCATCTCTAGGTGATATCCATTCCTTTTCTAGCTGAATCACATTCCTCCTGCAATTTAATGAGATGTAAGTCTGTCTACTCTTAACGCTTCTTATATTAGATGATAGGAGAGTGTGTGAGGGGAGAAAAAAGAAAAGAATTAGTTAATATAATGATATAAACATATTCATATAAAAATAAGGAGGAAATACTCATAACTCTCATAGTATTTGTGCAGTCCTTTGGCAACTGCCCATGTGGTTATGTAGCTGTAGCTGATATATATCTTTCATCTTCCACTACCCATTCATATTGTCTTTGCCCTCACCAAGTAACTTGGCTGGTCATGGCTCCTTGCCTAGTAGATGATTCTAAATTTTATTCCTGAAGGATAGAATCCATTATTGATCCTGTCTGTATTGTATTGGGTTGTTTAATTTTCCCTTAAGTTAATCACAGGACATGGGAGTCCTAAGAGGTGCCCTAGGGAATATCCTGCATTTCAGACATATTTCTCCTTACCCCTATTCTGTAGCAGCAGCTCAGTTTCCCCTTGACAGTTAGGGTCAATTACCCAATCAGTAAAGTCATCCCTCTCTTAACTTGTTGACTCACTGGCAAGAGGAACCCAAAGTTGGCTTAAATCCCAATTTTTTTCTTCCTCAGTCAAGTGGCCAAAGAGAATTCATGAAGCCTAGTTGTAGGTTGCTAGAAAGAGGCAATATAGGAAAGATAGGGGTTGTGGGCATCTGAGTCCTTTGCTCATGCAACTTGTGCTTTCAAGATCTGCTTAAGTCCAATCCTGTATATACCACTTCCATTTCATGATAGAGTGGTGCTATGCATGCCCAACGTTATAGCTTGGTGGGTCAAATAATACCCACTTCATCATGGACAAGTCAGATCACATGTAACTTATTGACCATTGGTTAAGTGTTCAGTCTCTATAAGAGTAAGTAGCAAACTAGAAGCTATTTATCAAAACTAAAGTAGCTGTCTGCAAAGAATGGCATATCTTTGATACAAAGTCCTGAAGATCTTTGCTGGGATTCACCTGCATGGATCTTCCAAAAGCTCCATATGGCATCCATATCTGCCACTGACACTTTAAGCATCATCAGATATATTGGATCATAATGCCCAAAGAGGCAGATCAGCTTGCACATAAGCCTGGACCTGTTTCAGAGTTTCTCTCTTTCTGGAGCACACTCAAAAGTGGGAGCCTTTTGAGTACTTAATAAATAGGTCAGAGTATCAAACCTAAATGAACTGTGTTCCCTGCAAAATACAGAGACCCACTAGGCACTGGGTCTCTTTCTTAGTAGTAGGTATAGGGTAGATAAAGCAACTTGTTGTTCAACTGGGAAGGATTATCTTAAATTTTCCTAGACAACAGGACCTTTAAAATTTCACCCCAGTGAAATTGTGGGCTGTTTTTCCCATCTTCTGATATGCATGTGTCTTACCAAATTGTCTAGAGTAGTTGTTACTTCCTGCTCAGCAAGTCCAATTAGCATTTCATCATCAATGTAATGGGCCAGCATGTCCTGTGGGATTAAAAGGCAATCAAGATCCTTACAGACTAGATTATGATCTAGAGTTGCAGAGATTATATAGTCCTGAAATGAGAGAGTTGTTTCAGTTTACTAAAGCTGCCATAATGCAATATACCAGAAATGTGTTGGCTTTTACAATGGGGATTTATTAGCTTACAAATTTATGTTCTAAGTCTGTGAAAATGTCCAAATTAAGGTATCAACAGGATTATACCTTCTCTAAAGAAAGGCCACTAGCATCTGAGACACCTGTGTCACATGGGAAGGCACATGGGTGGCATCTGCTGGTCCTTCTTTCCCTAGTTTTGTTGCTTTCAGCTTCTGGCTTCACTGGCTTCCTCTCTCAGTTCCCCTGGGGGCTTTTTCTCTGTATGTCATCTCTTGGCTTCTTCTGTGTGTCCTTTATCCACTTATAAAGGACTCCAGTAATGGGATTAAGACCCACCTTGAATGGGCTCGGTCATATCTCAATTGAAATAACCTAACCAAAAGATTCCACCTACAACAGGTCTGCACCCATAGAAATGGATTTAAAGAACATGGCCTTTTCTGGGGTACATAACAGCTTCAAACCACCACAAGAGTGAAGGTTCATTGCTGGCCCTGCCAGCTGAAAGCAAACTTCTTCTGATGGTCCTCACTAGTAAGTGTAGAAAAAAAAGCATTTGCCAGATCAATTACTACATACCAGGTGTCACGAAATGTATTGATTTGCACCAGTAACAAAACTACATCTGGAATAGCAACTGCAATTGAAGTTACCACCTAGTTAAGTTTACAGTAATCAACTGTCATTCTCCAAGATCTGTCTTCTGCACAGACCAAATTAGCAAATTAAATGGACAAGTGATAGTAATCTCCACTCTTGTATCTTTCAAATTCTTGATGGTGACATTAATCTCTGCTATCCCTCCAGAAATATGGTATTGCTTTTGAGCTACAATTTTATTAAGACAATTCTACTTGGTCTTTCCTACAATAATAGCATTCACTCCACAGGTCAGGGAAGCTATGAGGGAATTCTGCCAGTAGCTCAGTATATCTATTCCACCTCTGCATCTGGAATTGGGGAGATAACTACTGTTAGTATGATGATCCTCTGGGCCCACTGGGAGATGGAAACAAACCAAAACTCCAGTGATCACCTGTAAGCCACTACCCTGGATTGTGGACCATCATCACATTTTGGGTCTCCAGGAAATAGTGTCAGTTCAGAGTCAGTATACAATAATTCCCTGAAACTCTGCTTATATCCCCTTCTCCAATGCATAGTTATCCTGCCAAATGGCTATAGATCCCTTCCTCTAGGAGACCCGGCCTACCCCTCTATGAAGGGGTTCTAGATCTTATGAACTGGCTCATGATCTGGGAATTGATTGAGGGGATGTGACTCTGTTTTGTGGTTATTCAAGTCAGACTTTTGTTGACCAGAACTAGAGCTTTATTTTTTTTTTGCTTATACAAAAAAGCAGAAC
Source organism: Choloepus didactylus (assembly GCF_015220235.1). NCBI lineage: Eukaryota > Metazoa > Chordata > Mammalia > Pilosa > Megalonychidae > Choloepus > Choloepus didactylus. The sequence goes on along the minus strand of NC_051324.1, from coordinate 58,350,360 downwards.
TAAGTAGACTGTCCATCTATTTCTGTTCTAGGGACTTCGTGATCATTTAGTTAATGCCAAATATCTCTACGAGTTAAACCATTCTGATTACTGTTTGACCTTCAGCCTGTTATGGTAATTAACTACATCCATCTTGTCTCTGGCAATTAAGTGCTGCCCTTAGACTCTTGCCACTCCAGGAGTCTCTTATCAATGTTGAATTCAGATCAATGACAGAATTGCCCACATCATTTTGGCCTAAGAGACTAGCCACCACAGAACCTGTCAAGGATGCTGGGATCTCATAACAATGTATTTCTTACAACCACAGTGAAAGTATCCTCTAGACCAGGGATTGGAAAACTATAGCCTATGTTCCAAATCTAGCCCACTGCCTGTTTTGTAAATAAAGTTATATTGGAATGTAGTCATGCCCATTTGTTTATATACTGTCTATGGCTGCTTTTGTACTACAATGGCAGAGTGGAGTTGTTGCTACAGAGGCCCTGTGGTCTGCAAAGCCACATGTACAGCCCTGCTCTAGACTCTCTGAGGCAGCATGGAAAATAAGATTGTGTGCCAGTTTGGATGTATTATGTCCCCCAAAACGCTATGTTCTTTGATGCAATCTTATGGGGGGCAGACGTACTAGTGTTGATTAGGTTGGAATCCTTTGATTGAGTGTTTCCATGGAGATGTGACTCAATCAACTGTGGGAGGGAACTTTGATTGGATAATTTCTATGAAGATGTTACCCTACTCATTCAGGATGGGTCTTAATTGAATCACTGGAGTCTTATTAAAAATGTTCACAGACAGAAGGAGGCACTGCAGCTAAGAGAGACACTTTGAACAATGCACAGGAGCTGAGAGTGGAGCTGGAACACAGCCTGGGATCTGCAGACGCCAGCCACTGCCTTCCCAGCTAACAGAGGTTTTCCAAACACCATTGGCCTTCCTTCAGTGAAGGTATACTTCTGTTGAGGCCTTCATTTGGATATTTTCATGGCCTTCAGACTGTAACTTTGTAACCAAATAAACCCCCTTTAAAAAAGCCAATCTATTTCTGGTATTTTGCATAATAGCGGCATTCACAAACCAGAACAGATGGGTAGGTCTGGCATGAAAAATCCACTCTAGAATTTTGATCTCCCTAATCTTTTAGATACATCCCTCTATAGCTGTGCTAATACCCTAGCCGCTAACCACATGTAGCTCTTGAGCATTTGCAATGTGGCTGGTCCAAATTGAAAAGTGCTGTAGGTATAAAATATACCCTGGATTTCAAAGACTTAGTACAAAAAAATGTAAAATAATCAATAATTTTTATTTTGGTTGCATGTTGAAATGATAAGTATATTGTATAAAAGTATATTATTAAAATTTATTTCTCCGATCTTTTAATGTGGCTACTAGACAATAAAAGTTTACATGTATGGCTCATATTTGTAGATTACATTGTATTTCTGTTGATCAGTGCTACTCTATAGCATGCAAAGGAAACTTGAACATTTCATCTTCATTTAGTATAGGCCACCTTTTGGTCCACATTTCAGGCAAATGACTAAGCAAACTGTTAGAGCCACTCTTAAGACACTAGAGCTAGCTAATACAATGAACCCATAATCTCTACTTAGTATATCCATATAATCAAGTTCAGCTTGATCCAACACTATATTTTTCAACCCTGTTCTAACACCCTTGGGATCCATTCTGTCTATATAAATTGCCAAAATCTTACAAGTCAAACATGTGCCTTACTGATGGGAACCTGCCAGGACTTAACTCTGATTATGAGTCTGGAAGAAATGGAAAGTTATGAGGCTAGATCCTAAGGATTAGCAGCAGTCTCTGCAGGCCTGCTACCTTTGCAGAGTCATTACAAGTTATTTAGTCAAGGGGAAGCTAACCTCCTCAGACAGGGGAAGAAGGTCTACTTCTAATAATAAAGGAAGCTTAGCAGGATTTAAAAGTTCAGTGTCCCCAGCTTCATCAGAATCTGCATCTATGTTTCCACCCAAAATTTTATCTTGCATTGTAATTCAGGATTAAATTTTAGATTTGGTTTATAGACATTTCAATCTTATTCCTACAGGAAATAAGGATTTCTTTAAGGCAGGTCATTGATGCTTTCTGGCCCCTTAACCCAACCTTGACCTGGGAATTGTGGAAGCTAGGGAAGAAGTCTCAGAAAGGTGTCGCCTCTGTGTCTGATGGCGGGCCTGAAGGCTCTGGAGTTCAGCAGGGCCAAGAGTTGGGAGGAAGAACTAGACATGAAGTAGAGGAGATTAAGAACAAACTAGAATCTATGGAGACAAACTGGAACCCCTATCTGTCTCTCCCCACTTCCAGTGCCAACAAAAAGGGTGACATGAAGAAGAAGCTGGCACCCTTTTCCATGGAGCTGCACACATTGCTTACCCAGGACTCAAAGAAGTCAAAGGGGACAATCTGGTAGGAGATAGAGGAGCTGAAAGCGTAGCTGCCCCATACCAACAAAAGTGAACCAATAGATAGGCAGTGACAACATGAGCAAACTGTGGCAGCTGCTGCCTCACCTCTGCTTCCCCAATATCATGCACATTTCTCTATGGCTAACCCTACCTCAAAACCGTACAGGGCAAACAAAAACAAATATATTCCAGTACAAGCACAAAGCTATCACAGTTGTTAAAGATACTATTAATAATATTGCTTTTGAAAACTTTTGGTATAATACACTTTTTTTTTCATGTTCCTACACTGTCTCTTTCCTAAGGGGGGAAAGTTCATGTAAATAACCTGGACCATACTCTAGAAAAGTTGGGAATCGAGCTCATAGAAGAGGAATTTGCAAAGCTGTTAGAAAGCCTACAAGTTGATGGTGAGCACTGCAGATATATTCAGGTTATCTTTTTATCTTTGCCTTGTATATGATACTTTCAAAAAATAAATTTAATTGGTGACAAATATGTCTTAGAAGCTTGGAGAGGAGCCCAATATTAAAGTAAGGATAAATACTAGATCTTCATTTCAATTAATCAAAAATCAGCATCCTCTTTCCCTATATATACAAAGAATTGCTGAGGGTGCTGCCAGGATGTCTGGCAGATCTAGATTAGTAAAAAAGCAAAATAATACGTATATGAAAAAGTCAACAGACCCATTTTCCTGGCCACTCCTCTGCCTACTGAAATCTCCATTCTAAAGTGAATTCAAAGATTTTTATCATAGTTCACAAGACCGTCAAACTCCATCTGCTTCTATGATATCATCTCCTCTCTCATGTTTGTCTCCTTAAGTCATGTTGGCTACTTGTAGTTCCACATACATAACATGCTATCTCTTAGACTTTTTCTCTTTTCCAGCCTCTTCTTATTATGGAAGCCTTTTCCTTCCCTCTTTATCTCTGGTCAACCTCTACTTACAGATTAATATTGTTCATGCATTATCTCCAGCATGAAGCATTCTTTGAACACATCAGGCTAGGGTAGTGTTACTTATCTCAGCTGTGTGCTGGTACACGAAGTAAAACTACCAAAATACCTGGACAACGCCAATGGCTATAACAGCTTCCAAAACACTTACCTGACCCAGATTCCAACATAGAAGAGACCTTCCTATTAATGGAGATCACCTTAATTCTCTGAGACCAGGAATTTAATAGTCTTAGGTAAACTTAAGATGAAAGTTAAGGTATTTATATGGTATTTTTTCCATAAAATATGTATCTTAAGTTTGTTTTCTAAGTTTGTGACATTATCTTCACTGAGTCTTTTCTTGTAGCTAAAGGGAAGGTTGATCTGAAAGAGGTGATGGATGGAGTAAAAGCTACCACAGGTAAATGATAAATTATAAATCTAAGATGTTTGGTATTTACCATAATTATAGTTTACCATTAACCCTTTATTGCCACATTAATTATATTAAATACCTCCTTGTGAATTAAATGTTTAAAACCAATTACTGACATTTCACTTATTTTCTGGTGTATTTTTCATTTATATACTTTGCTCTTTTCTTTTTAAAATGGCCAAAATCTATATTAGTTAAAATAATAGATGAAGTAAAGCTTTAGTAAAGACTCCTAATAGCTTATAAAGATAAGACTAACAATTCTCACATTAATTGATAGTATTATTTGAATAAATCCTTTACTATATTCTAATTGAATAGAGAGATACATAATGCAGATTCCACTGTGTGCAGAGTTGTCTTGCCACTGTCCTTGTAAGTGTGCCTTCTTGTATTAGCATTTAGAGATCAGTTTTTTTTCTGTGAATGTCATAATTGGTGCACTTAGACAGGTCTTATTGGCCTCAACTTTTCATCCATCACCTAATCATTCTGTGTAGCCATAGATAACACTTCCCTATTTCAAATCATTAGATGAACCTTTATATTCATCTGGTGTCTATCTCTGTTAAGGAGGGGAGATTGATGTCAGAGATGTGAAAACTGTTCTGAGAAACATGGGAATAGAGCTCACAGATAAAGAAAGCTTGGAACTGGTGAAAAATCTGCCTTTCAATGGTAAGCATGTCAAATGCTAGTGTATCTGTAAAGTGTTCATAGTCTTTTAAGGTTTTTTGAGAACCTCTAAAGCTAGTTCCGTTTTCCTAAAAATATAAAAGCCCATCTCAAAACAATCTGAAAGTTCTTTTATTCCTGAGGATAATTCCCATCTATGCACTTTCACTTTAAATTTGGGGATAAGCATCCCCATCATGTTGAATCATGTAATCAAGGGGAAGAAATTTCTAAGGTTACTCTTCAGTCCATTAAGACACCTATTGGTGATTATGGGAGAAGTAAGAAAAGGAAAGCATTGATTTTAAACTAGAAGGAGATAAAAGGTGAGAGGTAGAATCTCTCTCTCCCTCTCTCTCACACACACACACACACACACACACACTCAGGACCTATGCATATTGTCGGGTGCCTGATGTGCTAAATTTTGGATAGATTCATCATGTTATAAACTTTCTCAAATCTTATTTTAATGAGAGAAATTTCTGGGGCAAAGCATTAAAATCTCAGTTTTATGGAAATAATTTTAGTGAATTTCCACATCATTTCTCTATGACCTAAATTGTGCCTTTTTTTATAGATGGAAACAAGGTCTTTAAGAGCAGGTTGCTAGAAGGTATGAAGTCTCTTAAAGGTGAGTGAGAAGCATAATGAGAATCCAAATAAATTGGGGTCCTCATATATATAGTTTCCAAGATTTGTGAATACTGTTCTATCTCTTACATACTGATAGCAAATTTATATTTTTTTAGCAGTCTACTTTACCTACTTTACTTTAACAGATGAATCTCTATGCTCTTCTTGGAAGAAAGTCCCAGATTCTCTCTTGATTTTCCAAACTTTTCAGGAAAGGAAATATCAAATTTCAAGTTTGCATAGCAAAAAAAGTGACAGAAAAGATTAGCAGTGTTGCAGGTGATTTAATCATCAGCAGCAAAAGAATTAAACATATAGTTCTTTCATCAACAGCCAACCCCATGTATTATTCAGAAGTAAAGAATGTTTGCATCCAGAACCAGAATTCCCTGAGCATTCATTTGACACTTTTTTAAACTATGCCTAGTGTAGCCTGGGTCCCCAAGACAGATCACAAATGAAGTGGCCTTAATTCTATCTTTAGGGTTGACTTTTTTATAGGCTTAAAATATTTGGTTTCTTTGCTAAAATTGTTGACCATTATGAAGATTTTTTTTTCACTTTAGAGCAAACTTTCTTAATCTTAGGTCAGTAGACATTGAGGGGGATCCTCAAATTGTATGTAAACTTTGTAAGTAATGACATACAGTGAAGAAATTCACAACACGGTATGTATATCAAAGAAGTTTAAGAATTCTCCTTTGGAGTCATTTGATTTTCTTCACGGACTGTCATTTTCCTTAGGTGGGAAGATCAGTGTCAAGAATCTGGACAATGTTCTGGGAAACCTGGGAATCATACTCTCAGATAACGAACTTAAAGATCTGACTCAAAACTTATATGTTGGTGGTGAGTATGTTATCAGATACCATAGTAACCCTGGGGAGAGTTTAGTTAAAAGAAGAAATGCCCTTTTATATAGGGAGAGGGAAAGGCCCAAGAAGAACAATGTGGTGATACACCATGTCGATGACCAAAATATACTAAATGTCATTTGAGCATATGAGCAGTCAGTTAACAAAGTCAAAATTAGAACATTGTTCTTTGCTGTGTGTGGCATTTATGTTCTCTACAGTTACCTTGGTTAGTAGTAGAGTCTTCCAAATTTTGAATACAAGAATGCAAACCCTTGAGGTGGGCCCACTTAATCTTTTTAATGACATAAGTATGTTTAAGATATTGGAGGACAATTGATCGTTTTCATATTTAGAATTTTCTTCTTTTTCATGCTTGTTTAAGGAATAAAAATTGTATCAGATAATGGCCTAGAAAATATGTTCAATAAATATTTCTTAAATAAATATATAAAGCAATTAGAATGGTACCTGACACACAGTAAGTGCTAATATTATTAGTAGTGGTAGTAATAGTATTCCTAGGCTTTTCCACAATTTTTATTTGTCTCTACCATGTCTCATTATGATTTTGATCTTCTTCTACAGTTGACAAGAAAATTTCTCCACAAAAATTAATGGAAGAAGAAGATCGGGGCAAGATGGCGGCATAGAGAGGAGTGGAAGCTAAGTAGTCCCCCTGGAACAACTACAAAAAACCAGAAACAACTAGTAAATAATCCAGAATAACTGCGGGGGGACAAACGAGACCATCCACTCACCATACACCAACCTGAATTGGGAGGAATGCCCGAGAACACAGCATAAAATCTGTAAGTAAAACCTGCGGAACCAGGTCAGGAGACCCCCTCCCCCATAGCCCGAGCTGCAGAGCCGCGTGGTGCCATAGAGAAGCTCTCTCCCAGCAAGTGAATACAGCTCAGCTGAGCTCCAACTGGGGTTTTAAGTAGCGAGTGTGAACTGCTCACTACAGGTATGCAGCACCAAAAAACAGACAGAGGCTTTGGGTGACGACTGACCTGGGAGAGCCGGAGGGTTGCCTTGGACTGGGTCTGAAGGGGACTATCTGTTTCTTTTTTGGCTCAGTGGAGAAAGCCCCAGTCATTTTCAGTTTCCAGGGCTGTGACTCTGGGAAGGGTGGAGACACCACAAGCAGAAAGCGAGACCATTGAAATGCTAATGACCTCCACCTGAGGGTCTGTCTTCTCTAGGAGGAAAGGGGTGGGGCCCTTCCCATTCAGAACCAGACCCCAGAGCCTGGGGGAACACAGCCATACCTCCTCATACCAGTCAAGAATTATAGGCTAACAGGAGTCACCTGCTGAGCAGAAAAGCACAGTGACCTGAGGCATCAAAGGGTGGAGCAATTTTCTAAGACACACCCTCAGGGAAACCAGATACTGAATATTTCTTCCCTCTGGGACCTGAGCCTGTTCTGGGCTGGGAAAACCCAATTTGGATAACCAAGGAAACCATGCCTAGACAACAAAAAATTACAACCTACACTAAGAAAAACAAAGTTATGGCCCAGTCAAAGGAACAAACGTACACTTCAACTGAGATACAGGAATTTAAACAACTAATGCTAAATCAATTCAAAAAGTTTAGAGAAGATATTGCAAAAGAGATAGAGGCTGTAAAGGAAGAACTGGACATGTATACATTAGAAATCAAAAGTTCAAAAAACCTACTAGTGGAATCTATGGAAATGAAAGGCACAACACAAGAGATGAAAGACACAATGGAAACATACAACAGCAGATCTCAAGAGGCAGAAGAAAACACTCAGGAACTGGAGAACAAAACACCTGAAAGCCTACATGCAAAGGAGCAGATGGAGAAAAGAATGAAAAAATATGAGCAACGTCTCCGGGAACTCAAGGATGAAACAAAGTACAATAATGTACGTATCATTGGTGTCCCAGAAGGAGAAGAGAAGAGAAAGTGGGCAGAAGCAATAATAAAGGAAATAATTAATGAAAATTTCCCATCTCTTATGAAAGACATAAAATTACAGATCCAAGAGGCGCAGCGTACTCCAAACAGAAGAGATATGTATAGGCCTACGCCAAGACACTTAATAATCAGATTATCAAACGTCAAAGACAAAGAGAGAATCCTGAAAGCAGCAAGAGAAAAGCAATCCATTGCATACAAAGGAAGGTTAATAAGACTATGTGCGGATCTCTCAGCAGAAACCATGGAGGCAAGAAGGAAGTGGTGTGATATATTTAAGATACTGAAAGAGAAAAACCACCAACCAAGAATCCTGTATCCAGCAAAGCTGTCCTTCAAATATGAGGGAGAGCTCAAAATATTTTCTGACAAACAGACAATGAGAGACTTTGTGAACAAGACCCCTGCCCTACAGGAAATACTAAAGGGAGCACTACAGGGTGATAGAAGACAGGAGTGTGTGGTTTGGAACACAATTTTGGGAGATGGTAGCACAACAATGTAAGGACACTGAACAAAGGTAACTATGAATATGGTTGAGAGAGAAAGATGGGGAGCATAAGAGACACTACAAGAAAGGAGGAAAGATAAAGACTGGGACTGTGTAACTTGGTGAAATCTAGAGTATTCAACAATTGTGATAAAATGTACAAATATGTTCTTTTACGAGGGAGAACAAGCAAATGTCAACCTTGCAAGGTGTTAAAAATGGGGAGGCATTGGGGGAGGGATGCAATCAGCATAAACTAGAGACTGTAACTAATAGAATCATTGTATTATGCTTCCTTTAATGAAACAAAGGTGATATACCAAGGTGAATGCAGATAAAGGGGGGGGGTAGGGGAGGCATGTTAGACACTTTACATTGGTGGTATTGTCTGATTCTTTATTCTACTTTGATTTAAGGTTATTTTTCCTTTTGCTGCTTCCTAGCTGTCATTTTTTTTTTCCTCTTTCTTTTGCCTCTCTACCTTCTTTGACTCTTCCTCCTGCCTTGTGGAAGAAATGTAGATGCTCTTGCTTAGTATGAGCAGAATGTTCAATTAGGATGAACTTAAATGTTTGGAAATGAACAGGGGTGTTGGTAGCAAGATGTGAGAATAACTAATAGTGCCGAATGGTGTGTGAATGAGGTGGAAAGGGGAAGCTCAGAGTCATATATGCCACCAGAAGGAAAGTTGGAGGTCAAAAGATGGGAATGTATAAAACTGAATCCTATGGTGGGCAATGTCCATGATCAACTGTACAAATACTAGAAATCACTTCATGAACCAGAACAAATGTATGACAATACAATTAGAAGTTAATAATAGAGGGGCATATAGGGAAGAACTATATACCTATTACAAACTATATACTACAGTTAGTAGTATTTCAACATTTTTTCATAAACAGTAACAAACGTACTATATCAATACTAGGAGTCAACAATTGAGGGGGGTTGGTTAGGGATAGGGGAGGTTTAGAGTTTCCTTTTCTTTTTTTCTTTTTTCATCTTTCACTTTATTTCTTGTCTGGAGTAATGAAAAGTTTCTAAGAATTGAACAAAAATTAAGTGTGATTGGATGCACAGCTGTATGAGGGTACCCAGGGGCAAGTGATTGTACACTTTGGATCTTTGGATAATTGTATGGTATCTGAACAATCTCAATAAAAATGAAAAAAAAAAAAAGTTCTTCACATACGAAAAAAAAAATTAATGGAAGAAGTTGAAGACTTTACAGGTAAGTGAAAAGTTACTATCAGATCTATATTAAATTTTGTTTTCCCCTGAAATTTCCCAGTATTCTATCATTGACTTGTAAATTCTTGTGTTTTCTATATTTATTAATGAAATATGTGCCTCTAATGCCCCACATACTGTCGTAAAATTGCCTAAGTTTTTTAAATAAAATTGTAGGACTATTAATTGCTGTAAAATTCTGTGATCTCTGTTGTTTATGCCAATAATACAATTCACTTTACCAGTGTTTAATAACTACAATCTAGAGAGGAACAGCAAATCACAGGATGAAACTTAGAAATTATGAAGTTAATGTCTTCATTGTAATTTATTTAATTCTTATTTTAAAAATTGAAAGACATTTTGAGGAAAATTTTATATAAGCATTTATTTTCTTATTAACTGAACAGATTTTATTCTGGAAGTGATCTTTCCCTAATTCTAGGAGAAACTGACTTATTTATATTAAGTAAATAAATTTAACTTAACATATCCATTAGTTTTACGGTTGAAAATGTTCTATTTTTACTTTAGTCATCATCCTGAAAATTGAGATGCTGTTAATCTTCATAAAATAACTTTTTATTGGAAATAATTACTGCTATCTATAATGATGATTATATATCCAACCACCTATTTTCAAAGGGGAGAAGACTGATTCTAATGATCTGAAAAATATTCTGGAAAACCTAGGAATTGAACTCACAGATAAGGAACTAGAGAAGCTGCTAAAAACACTGCCAATTGATGGTGAGCCAAACAAGTGTCTCTGGGAACTTCAGGGAGCTTGGAATTTTGTGAATCTGTATGAAAAATTTAATTTCTTCTAAAACATGATAGAAGCATATTAAACACACCAAAATTTAAGCTATATATAAAAACTATCAGTGTCATTTATAGTTTATTTTGGAAGCCAAGCATAAGTTGCCATAAAGGGCTAAGCAGATATCTATTGTTACCCTTAATACACTTTTTTTTATAAGTTTTATAAGAAGGGGAAAGAGAGAGATGTAAGAAAGTGAAGGAAGAAATTAAAGATACAAGTCAGAATTAAAAAGAAGGGAAAGATACATTTATGCTTTGGTATAGTATATGCACTAAAGGGGAGAAGTTTTTCATATTGAGAAAAGCTTCCCTTCCTTAATTTCACTGTTATTTATACAACAATGAAAAATTGGATAAAACATTTTTAAAAGTTGAGATATAATTCATATATCATACAACTAACTCAGTTAAAGTGCACAATTCAATGAATGGATTTTAGTATATTCAGTTTTGCATCCATTAACACAACCAATTTTAAAACATTTTTATTACCCCAAAAAGAAACCACACACCCATTCAGCAGCCTCCTTCAAATTCTTCCATCCCCCTCAGCCCTAGGCAATCACTAATCTATTTTCTGTCTCCATTGATTATCCTGTTCTGAACATTTCATATAAATGGAATCATACAATATGTGATCCTTTGTGATTAATTTTTTTCACCTAGTATAATGCTTCAAAGTTCATCCATGTTGTAGTATGTATCAGAATTTCATTCCTTTTTGTGTCAGAATAATATTCCTTTGTATGTATTTACCACATTTTGTCTATCCATTCACCTATTGATATACACTTAGTTTGTTTTCACCTTTTGTTTATTGTGAATAATGCTGCTATGAACATTGGTCTATGAATATCTGTCTGGATCTGTATTTTCAGTTCTTTGGGGTATATACTTAGAAGTGAAATTTCTGGGTCATGTGATAATTTTATGTTTAATTTTCTGAGGAACTCTAACTGTTTTCCACATGGTTGCACCATTTTACATTCCCATCAGCAAGTCATGAGAAAGTTCCAATTTCTCCACTTCCACTTATCTTCCATTTTTTAAATAGCCATCCTAGTGGGTGTGAAGTAAATAGGATTCCTATTTCACCATATTCTTACCAATACTTATTATTTTCTGTTGTTGTTGTTTTTTATAACAGCCAACCTAGTGGGTTTGTTTAGCCACCACTTTATCGTGGTTTTGATTTGTATTTCCCTGATGGCTAGTGATGCTGAGCATCTTGTCATGTTCATATTGTCCATTTTCATATCTTCTTTGGAGATATGTCTGTTTATATGCTATGTCCATTTTTTTCTTGCGTTGTCTTTTTGTTATTGAATTGTAGAAGTTCTTTAAATATTCTAGATATATCCCTTATCAGATATATGATTTGCACAAATTTTCTCCCATTCTATTATTGTCTTTTCACATTTTTGATGGTATCCTTTAATGCACAAAAGTTTTTAATTTTTATGATGTTCAGTTTATTTTCTTTTGTTGTTTGTGCTTTGGGAAGCATATTTAAAAACACCTTTGCTTTATCCAAGGTCCTGGAAGTTTCTTCTGTGAGTTTATAGTTTTAGCTCTTACATTAGGCCTTTAATTGATCTTGAGTTAATTTTTATGAGGTGTGTATTAGGATCCAAAACAATGAATATTCTTTTGAATCTGGATATCCAGTTGTCCCAGCACCGTTTGTTGAAAAAACTGTTTTTTCCTCCATTGAATTGTCTTGACACTTGTCAGAAAAATAATTGATCATAAATGTGAGGATTTATTTCTGTATTCTAAATTTTCAATTATATTCCTTTGATCTATATGTCTATCCTTAGGGAAGTCCCTCACTGTTTTGATTATTGTGGCTTTGTAGTAATTTTTTTAATTGGGAAGTGTGAGTCCTCCAACTTTGTCTTCTTTTTCAAGATGTTTTGGCTATTTGGGGTTCCTGCATTTCCATATGAATTTTAGAATCAACTCATCAATTTCTGCAAACAAACCTACTGGAATTTTAATAGAGATTGTATTCCATCTGTAGATCAATTTGGGGAGTTTTGCCACCTTCCAATTCATTAACATGGGCTGCCATTCTATTTGTTTAAGGCTTCTTTCATTTCTTTCTACAAGGTTGTACAGTTTTTAGAACATAAGATGTGCATTTCTTGCATTAAATTTATTCTTAAGTATTTTATTCTTTTGATGATATTTAAAATGGCTTTGTTTTCTTGATTTCATTTATTGGTTTTCTCATTGCTACTGTATAGAAATACAGTTGTTTTCTGTATATGAGTAAAAGATTTTTAAATGTTCTCTTTCTGAGAACATTTAAATTATTCAAATTATGCTCTGTTTTGTGAATTTCATATTAATTTCACCATTATATGAACTATTGATTTTCTTACAGCTAATGGAAAGGTATATCATAATAGGTTGCTGAAAAATATGAAGTCTCTCAAGGGTAAGTAAGAAAACAAATTTTAAAACATGTTATTCGAGTTTCCCAGACTTTATATCATTCAATTGTAAATCTTTATATAATTTGTCATTTATGATTATTTCAGCATAACTTCATGTTAACTGCTATTATCATGCACTTTTTCTTATCAGGAATTCCAGTATGCTCTTGGATTTTTTTCAACTTTCCTTTCTCAAAGGGAATATCAAACCTAGCAAAACAAAATAAAGAATTGGCCATTATTGAAGAATACTGGTCTTCTACAAAGATAATGAATTTGTGAAGTCAGTCAGCAAAAATAGCCCTACTTTTTGCACAGAAGTATCAAGTCTACAGTTCTACTTGTTGAAGACCCGTAACAATGTTTTGTTATGTAGGCTTGTCATCAAGAGCATATTCAAGGAAATACATTCTAATTATGCTCTTGTATTGACTTTCTATTTGGGGGTTCAGTCTCTTTGGGGTTTCAGCCGTGTTAAAAATGTAATGATACAGAGGCATGAATATATTTTATATTTTGTCTCTTTTTCTTTGTTTTAATGATATGTAGTCATTAAAGCTAATAATAATACTCAAAATTTTGTTTTCCTTTTTTTGGTAGTGTATGACTTTTTTTAAATGTTGCTTTACTGTTTCTATCCTAAGAGGGGAAGATTAACAAGAGTAACCTCCCAGCTAGTTTGGAAAATATGGGGGTCAAGCTCACAGAAGAAGAATTTGCTCAACTGTTAGAAAACCTACAAGTTGATGGTAAGTACTAGAGATAGTCTTAGGACATCTTTTTGTCTTTATCGTCTAAATAATAATTATTTAAAAATAATTATAAATGGTGCTAAATAAATATTTAAAAGCTTAGAGAGGAGCCCAAATATTAAAGTAACAATAACTAACCTAAAATTAATCTAAATTCAACATCTTCTTTCCCTATGGATACCAAGAATTATAGGGGGAAGCTGGTGTTGTCTGGCCCATTAGTAGATATAATTAGTAAGAAAGCAAATTAAGGAAAAGTATAGAGAAGTCAACAGAAGCCATGAGTTTACCTATCATTTGTTCCTTTGTCCACTGTAATCTGCTGTCTGCCCATTCCCCTCTTGGTAAGCCCGCTGTCATCAATCTAGCTAAACAGTGACATAATTTAGATCTTATTAGATATCTGTGTTGCCTTTAGCAACATTAACTTTCTTTTTGAAACTGTCACCTAACCCACTTTTATATGATCTACTCTCTTGATTTTCCTCATTCCTCTTTCATTCTTTTGGATATGGATATCCAACTCTCCCAGCCCCATTTGTTGAAAAGACCATTATGACCCAGTTCAGTGACTTTGGGGGCCTTATCAAAGATCACTCGGCCATAGATCTGGGGGTCTATCTCCGAATTCTCAATTCAATTCCATTGATCAATATGTCTATCTTTGTGCCAGTACCATGCTGTTTTGACAACTGTGGCTTTATAATAACCTTCAAAGTCAGGGAGTGTAAGTCCTCCCACTTCGTTTTTCTTTTTTACAGTGTCTTTAGCAATTCGAGGCATCTTCCCTTTCCAAATAAATTTGATAACTAGCTTTTCCAAGTCTGCAAAGTAGGTTGTTGGAATTTTGATTGGGATTGCATTGAATCTGTAGATGAATTTGGGTAGAATTGACATCTTAATGACATTTAGCCTTCCTATCCATGAACATGGAATATTTTTCCATCTTTTAAGGTCCCTTTCTATTTCTTTTAGTAGAGTTACGTAGTTTTCTTTGTATAGGTCTTTTACATCTTTGGTTAAGTTTATTCCTAGGTACTTGATTTTTTTAGTTGCTATTGAAAACGGTATCTTTTTCTTGAGTGTCTCTTCACTCTTTTCATTTCTAGCATATACAAACATTACTGATTTATGTGCATTAATCTTGTATCCCGCTACTTTGCTAAATTTGTTTATTAGCTCTAATAGCTGTATCATTGATTTCTCGGGGTTTTCCAGATAAAAGATCATATCATCTGCAAACAATGATGGTTTTACTTCATCCTTTCCAATTTGGATGCCTTTTATTTCTTTGTCTTGCTAGATTGCCCTGGCTAGCACTTCCAGCACAATGTTGAATAACAGTGGTGATAGCGGGCATCCGTGTCTTGTTCCTGATCTTAGGGGGAAGGTTTTCATTCTCTCACCATTGAGTACTACGCTGGCTGTGTGTTTTCCATATATGCTCTTTATCATGTTGAGGAAGTTTCCTTCAATTCCTACCTTTTGAAGTGCTTTTATCAAAAACGGATGTTGGATTTTGTCAAATGCTTTTTCAGCATCTATTGAGATGATCATTTGATTTTTCCCTTTTGATTTGTTAATGTGTTGTAACACATTGATTAATTTTCTTATGTTGAACCACCTTGCATGCCTGGAATGAACCCCACTTGGTCATGGTGTATGATCTTTTTAATGTGTCTTTGGATTCGATTTGCAAGTATTTTGTTGAGGATCTTTGCATCTATATTCATTAGGGAGATTGGCCAGTAGTTTTCCTTTTTTGTAGCATCTTTGCCTGGTTTTGGTATTAGATTGATGTTAGCTTCGTAAAATGAGTTAGTAGTGTTCCATTTTCTTCAATGTTTTGAAAGAGTTTAAGTAAGATTGGTGTCAGTTCTTTCTGGAAAGTTCTGGAAAGTTTGGTAGAATTCCCCTCTGAAGTCATCTGGCCCTGGGCATTTGTTTGTGGGAAGCTTTTTGATGACTGCTTGGATCTCTTTGCTTGTGATTGGTTGCTTGAGGTCTTCTGTTTCTTCTCTGGTCAGTCTAGGTTGTTCATATGTTTCCAGGAAATTCTCCATTTCCTCTACATTATCCAGTTTGTTGCCATACAGTTGTTCATAGTATCCTCTTGTAATTTTTTAAATTTCTTCGGGATCTGCAGTAATGTCACCTTTCTCATTCATTATTTTGTTTATCTGGGTCTTATGTCTTTGATTTTGTCAGTCTAGCTAGGGGCTTTTCAATCTTGTTGATTTTCTCAAAGAACCAACTTTTGGTGTTATTTATCCTCTTGTTTTTTTTTTGTTCTCTATGTCATTTATTTCTGCTTTAATCCTTGTTATTTCTTCTACTTGGTTTAGGATTGGTTTGCTGTTCATTTTCTAGCTTCTTCAGTTAATTCATTAGTTCTTTGATTTTGGCTCTTTCTTCCTTTTTAATATATGCATTTAGTGCTATAAATTTTCCCCTCAGTACCGCTTTTGCTTCATCCCACAGGTTTTGGTGTGTTGTGTTCTCATTTTCATTTGTCTCTATATATTTAGCAATTTCTCTTGCTATTTCTTCTTTAACCCACTGATTGTTTAGGAGTGTGTTGTTTAACCTCCAGGTATTTGTGAGTTTTCTAAGTCTCTGATGGTTATTGACTTCTAATTGTAATCCATTGTGGTCAGAGAATGTGCTTTGAATAATTTCAATCTTTTTACATTTATTGAGCCTTGTTTTATGTCCCTGCATATGATCTATTCTGGAGAAAGTTCCATGGGCACTAGAGAAGAATGTATATCCTGGTGATTTGGGATGTAATGTTCTATATACGTCTGTTAAATCCAATTCATTTATCAGATTGTTTAGGTTTTCAATTTCCTTCTTGGTCTTCTGTCTGGTTGATCTATCTATAGGAGAGAGTGATGTGTTGAAGTCTCCCACAATTATTGTGGAAACATCAATTGCATCCTTTAGTTTTGCCAGTGTTTCTCTCATGTATTTTGTGGCACCTTGATTAGGTGCATAGACATTTATGATTGTTATCTCTTCTTGTTGAATTGCCCCTTTTATTAGTATGTAGTGGCCTTCTTTGTCTCTCATAACATCCCTGCATTTGAAGTCTATTTTATCTGAGATTAATATTGCTACACCTGCTTTCTTTTGGCTGTAGCTTGCATGAAATACTTTTTGCCATCCTTTCACTTTCAATTTCTTTGTGTCCCTGTGTCTAAGATGAGTCTCTTGTATGCAACATATTGATGGTTAATTTTTTTATCCATTTTGTGAATCTATATCTTTTGATTGGGGAGTTTAATCCATTTACATTCAATGTTATAACCATGAAGGCATTTCTTGAATCAGCCATCTTCTCCTTTGGTTTATGTTTGTCATATATATTTTTTCCCTCTCTCTATTAATATCCTTTAATGTACCCATACTGAATCTCTTTAGTACTGAACCTTTCTCCATGTCTCTCTCTCCTATCTTTGTTTCTCTGTCTGTAAGGCTCCCTTTAGTATCTCCAGTAGGGCAGGTCTCTTGTTAGCAAATTCTCTCAGCATTCGTTTGTCTGTGAAAACTTTAAGCTCTCCCTCAAATTTGAAGGAGAGCTTTGCTGGATAAAGTATTCTTGGTTGGAAATTTTTCTCACTCAGAATTTTAAATATGTCATGCCACTGCCTTCTCGCCTCCATGGTGGCTGCTGAGTAGTCACTACTTAGTCTTATGCTGTTTCCTTTGTAAGTCATGAATTGCTTTTCTCTAGCTGCTTTCAGAACTTGCTCCTTCTCTTCTGTGTTTGACAGTGTGATGAGAATATGTCTCAGAGTGGGTTTATTTAGATTTATTCTATTTGGAGTTTGCTGGGCATTTATGATTTGTGTATTTATGGTGTTCAGAAGATTTGGGAAGTTTTCCCCAACAATTTCTTTGAATACTCTTCCTAGACCTTTACCCTTCTCTTCCCCTTCTGGAACACCAATGAGTCTTATATTTGGATGTGTTATATTATCTATCATATCCCTGAGGTCCATTTCAATTTTTTCAATTTTTCTCCCCATTCTTTCTTTTGTGCTTTCATTTTCCATTCTGTCATCTTCCAGGTCACTGATTCGTTGTTCAACTTCCTCTAGTCTTGTACTATGAGTATCCAGAATCTTTTTAATTTGGTCAACATTTTCTTTAATTTCCATAAGATCATCTATTTTTTTATTTGGTCTTGCAATGTCTTCTTTATGTTCTTCTGGGGTCTTCTTGGTGTCCTTTATATCCTGTGCCATGCTCTTCTTCATGTCCTTTATCTCCCGTGCCATGGTCTCATCATTCATCTTTAGTTCTTTGATTAATTGCTCCAGGTACTGTGTCTCCTCTGATCTTTTGATTTGGGTGCTTGGGCTTGGGTTATCCATATCATCTGGTTTTTTCATATGCTTTAAAATTTTCTGTTGTTTTTGGCCTCTTGGCATTTGCTTAACTTGGTAGGATTCTTTTAGGATTTGTAGGCCAATTGAAATCCTTATCTCTAATTTCGCAGTTCTACAGCTTCATGGAGTACACTTTCTCTAACTAACCAGCAGGTGGCGTCCATGAGCCATCTGTTCCCCTCAAGCCAGTTCTCCCCTGCTTTGTCTTTGTGGTGAGTGGGGGAGTGAGTCTTGTGGGGTCCAATTGGTGTACCAAGCTTGCGTGTGTAGTTGGTGTTGCCCACCCTGTATATGGGGCATGTGTCTGGGTGGTCAGGGAGGGGGCGCGGCTCTAACAATCAAATCTCCCTGGTGTTCCTGGAGTTTTAAAGCTGCTGCAATAGTCTAATCCTTCAGTTCAGTCCTGCCACATTTTGTCTCTGCCACTGACCCACAAGTCCTTGGTATTGGCGTATGGCCCCTGAGTCTTGCGAGTGGGTCCCTCTTGCAGGCTGTGCACCCCCTGGTCCTCTGTTGAGGGATGACTGTGCTATGTCACAGGTGAGTGCTGTCCCACCAGGGCAGTTCTGGGCTGCAGGGCTGTGTAGGGAGGCTCCCAGTCTGCTGAAATGATGGCTGAATGGAGCATGTTAATTCACACTGCTCTGCCTTCTCAACTCTGGGACAACCAGCTGAGGGTGCAGGGAAGGCTAATGTCCACTCCCAATTTTGTGGTTTGTGCATGTTATTGGAAGCACTTCCATCACACTGGGTTGTCTGGGGCAGCTCTGGGCTATGGGGCCAGCGATGGGCAGGAGTGTTCCCTGTCCACCAGGATGATGGCTGTGAGAGGATGCCCCGCTTTTCTTGGGAAGTTGTGGTGTTTAGTGAATTTTCTCAGCCACTGGTTTATTGCGTTTTGTCTCAGAGCTCTCTTAGTTCTGCTCTTGTCTTGACCTGCCCAAATTGCAAGTCTTTGAGGCTTCTGTATTGGGCTTCTTGGAGTAATTGTTTTAGAAAAAGAAAAAAAGATTAAAAAAAAAAAAAAAAGGGCCCTCCTTGAAGATCTAATGGGTTATTGAAATGCTAAGAGAGAAAGCAGTTAGGGCCATTAAGGAAAGGTCCAGGGGCAGAGAGATTGGTTTTCCTTCAGGATTTGCATATGAGCCTCAGGGCCTGAGCTCTGCCCTTCCCCTTTCTATGTTCACCAGAACTCCAAAAAGCCTCCACTTTTATTTTTGGGTTTTTCTTGCTGTTTTTGCTATCCCTGTCTCCTTTCTGCCGGGTTGGCTGCTCCCAGATTCTCTGGTGTCTGGTCTCAGTCTGTCTATGATTGGAGTTTGGATGAGTAGAATGAGTTTCCAATAAGAGCCGCCACTGCAGTTCTCCCTTCTCATTCCCAGCGCTGACGGCCCCCCCTCCCACGGGACTGAGCCTGGCAGGGAGGGGTGCGGGTCCCCTGGCCACAAAAACTTACAGATTTCGCTGATCTCAGCAGTTCCACGTGTTCATGAGTGTTGTATGAAGTATGCCCAAAGTCAAATTGCTCTGTGGTGTCCAGTTCACACAGTTCCTGGCTTTCTACCTACTTCCCTGGAGGAGTAACTAAAACATACACCTCACCAATCTGCCATCTTGCCCTGCCTCCCCGATTTTCCTCATTCCTATCTGACTTTTCATTCTCTGTTTGCTTCAACATTTTCTCTTCTTTCAATAGCCATTAAAAATTTAGATTCTCGAGGTTCCTTCATCAACCCAATATTCATTGCACTTTTATACATTCTGTGGAAGATTTCATCCACTTTCATAATATCAAAATCCCTATGTAGTAAAGGCTTCCAAATCATCATCAGGCCAAACCTCTCTCATTAGACATCTGTATTTAGGTTTTATCATGGGAATATATATTAAAAATATTTTTAATGTCCCAAAGCAAATTTTCTTCCATAATAAATTAACTTCTACTTCTGCATTCCTTATTACAGTATCATCAACTCAATTATCTATCCCTATAACTTGGCTTGTACTTCTTTTCCTTAAAAAAAAAAAAAACTCTTTTTTATGGTCCCTTATTCCCATGGGAATACGTTTGGTAACTTTTGAATCCTAAAAATTTCTCAGATTCATCCCTGACACTCAATATGTGACTTTAGTGTCTAATTTCAGGCCCTTTTCATCTCCAGCTTGGAGGATACACCAGCATCCTAACTGGTCTCTTATCCTACATTCTTATCTCCTTCAAATTTATTCTCCATATAGCTGGTAGAATGGTCCATCAAATTAAATTCTGACCGTATCACTCCCCTTCTTAGAACCCTTCATTTATCCCATAACTCAAAAAATAAACTCTAATATCCTTATGATGGTTTATGAGACCTTCAACCCTTAACTACCTCTCTGCCTTGATATCTCTTCCCCTCACCTTGCCTTTTCTCTTCCAGCCATGCTAAATTGCACATACATAATATGTTGTCCCCAGTCTTTTTCATTCTTCTTAACCCTGTGGTTCTCAAACTTGAGTATGTATCATAAACACTGACAGGCCTTGTTAAACCACAGATTACTAGGCCTCTTTCCCAGTTTCTAATTCATTAATGGTGGGGCCTGAGAATTTTCATTTTGAACAAGTTCCCAAATGATTCTGATATATAGCTGGTCTAGGGACCACACTTTAAGTATCACTGTCTTCCTTTATCTCTTCCATGTTAGACTTTTTCTCCTCCCTCTTCTTCTGACTAGCTCTAAGTCTTATACTGATCTCAGATATTATCCTTTCCATGATGCCTTCATTAAATGCTCCAGGCTAGATTAGTGTCTCAATCTGAGTTCTGTGGCAGTACCAGAATATCAGAAAAATACCAAGAAAATCTTCAATTACAGTTATAAGATATAAGGGCTTCCAAAAGGCTTGGATGAGTATATTTTCTCTGGCCCAGAGTCCCTAGTCTCCAACAGAAATTCTTATTAATATGTCATAAATCCTTAATCTAGAAATTTAAAGAGGTATAAGCTAAAATTATGATGCTAGTGGAATACACAATTAATTATATAATGTGTATATAATTTATATTTGTATTCTGAGCTCATGCTGTTGATTACGTGTCTCTAGCAAATGGGAATGTTGATCTGCATACCATGATGGAAGGAGTGAAAGCCATTACAGGTGAGTACAAAGTTATAAATCTAAGATACTTATTGGCACAGAATTATATTTTACCATTAACCCTAACTGCCATGTTAATTCTGTTACTTTACTTATTCTCTATAGTAGTTCTCATAAATGTTTTCTCTTTATTAGTACAATAAGAGTAAGAAGAAGCTTTGTTAAAACTTCACATAATTGAACCCCCATTTTCCCTTGAACTTCTAGGCTCATAGAAATGGCTCACTCCTACTTACTAGAGGATAGGAGCTTCTTCCTTGCCCAGAAACTATACAGAACCGCAACGGAGAGAGATACCTTGAAAGGCAGTACTTGCCCTCCCCCATTTCCCTTCCCAGCTATTAGACCTATAACTAGATTCAAGTTTCAGCATGGTTCAAATGGGGAAGTGCTGTTATGGGGAGAAAGACATTATTCATGGAAAAAGCTACAATACCTGACTAATTGTACAGGTAGGAGCTAGAAGAGCATGCCTTTGAGAGGATCTTAAGGTTACTGAACCAGAGCTAAGTGTGGAATATAAGGCTGGATGGGAAGAGTTTGTTGATATGAGGGCAACTCTCATGACTCAGGTTTTAATGCTCTCCCAAAAGAGTATCTGGGGCTAGTCAAATATTCTGCTAGAATGGCTCCTAGGAGCTTGGAAAGCAATGTCTCACATTAAATGAGGCAGAAATACCAGAATCGACCTTGGCAGAATGCTGGAAGCAGAAACAAAAAGTTCAGAGAAGTTGGTAGTGCTGGCATTGACCTATTATATATAAGACCTGAAAAAGCACCAGATACCTATGTTCCTCAAAAGGGTCCATGGAACACTACCTTCCTATCAGAGCTCCTTTCCTTCCCTATCAGTGGGGTGACTTTGGTGTAGAAGACTTGTCAAAAGGCAAATTTCAGCCCCTCTGAAGATCTGCTGTTCTTACAATCAGGTCCTGATCCTGGTCTCCTCAGCAAATAGGAGATGGGGCCTCTTTAAATGCTGCTGTGAAGGCCTTATGATCTTTAGACTGTGCTCATGTTGCCAAGTGTCTAATTTTAGCCCTTCATTTTCTCTCTTCAGCATATCAATAACACTCAGCAACAAGCAACCAACTCCACAGTCATAATTACTGTTTCCTCATATCCCTCAAATGCTAGAGGTTATCACCTAAGCCAGTGTATCCTCTTCCACCTGTATTCCTTTCATATTAACTCACCCACAGGTGAACATCTCAGCAATTTTAATGATATGGTATGTCAGGGTTAGCTCCACTCCACTTACCATCAATGGAATCCTTTTGCTATCTGTCCAGCAAGGTATAAAACACCTTAGAGTCTACTTCCTAGGATCTGAGGGGATCTGCATGGAACACAAGGGCTACATAAACTAAGAAATACCTAATTTTGCTCTTGATTCAAGTGAGGAATTTATGAGTTAAGGTAGGAGGATATGAAACAAAAAGTGGAATGGTAATGTACTAAAAGAAGTTAATCAAAGGAGAAAGGGAGAAGAAAAATAAAAGAGTTATCTTTCATATTGATAAAGTGCCTGAGTGCCAGGTTGTGTATAGATTTACAACAAAACTTTCCCAATTTAAAATATTTTATAACTTGAAAGTTAATTGGGCAATTTTTTAGGGCAAATCATTAAAACTTTGTCCTCTTTTGCTATCATAGAGAACCTTCACAGCATTTTACCTTGACTTGAATTGAGGCATTTCTTAAAGCTGCCAAGAAGTTCAATCAAAATGCTGGTTCTTTATGTTGACCTGGCACAATCTCAAGGATGTTTTGCTAAGTGACAAAAATAAGATGTAGAATCATCAATATATAGAATGTAACATTTTATATGACGAAGAAGGGGAAATAAGATTATACATATGTATAAGACAGAGATGTGTTTGCTTGTTTTTGCAAAAACACTTTTAAATTTTTTTTTTAATTTTGATTTTTAAAAATTAGTTAACTGTAGGGGGACTTGGAACAAGGGAAAAGGGATGGAAGCAAGACTTCTTTTTTAGTCTTAACTTTTGAAACATGAAATATTTAAATATTCAAAGACAAAATTAAATATATAAGAAAAACAAACCCTAAAATTAAAGCCAAACTGAAACAAATAAATCCAATTGTATGTCAAATTGGTTATATAACCACATAGAAAAAATAATTATTTCAAGTGACTTTTGAATGCAGTACTCTGATTAAATAAACTTAGTGAAATATAAACTGAGGCCAGAAAAACTTCAAAGGAATCTTAAATTGCATTCAGTTTTGTCATTAGTAATATTGGAATTTAATTTTATGACTATTGTATGTAATTACAGAATAAAACAAATAAATATGTTAATGTTAGGGACCAAGATTTTTCAGAAAAGATGCAAATATAAAATCAAACAGATTGGGAATAAAAATGTGCAATTGTGAAATCTGAATTGAAACTATCAGTATGTTCTTATGGTTTTTTTGTTTTAAATATGAATTTCCTAGACCTTCCTAGAAAGGTTTTGAAAGGGTCTAGAGCAATGACATTTTAGTTTAAATGAGCACAACTTGCGCCCAGATTGTGGCTCCTTGGAGAAAATCTGCTTCCAGGTCTGAGTAAGGGAAACAACAACATTAGCCTGAGATATCAGGCTAATTTCGGAAAGCAAGGTAGTACTCAAAGATGAAAGTGTGCATGAAAAAGGAAATAGGAGCCAGTTTGAACAGCTCTCACTGGTCACATTTGGGACAATTTGAACATGGAAAGAAGGAAGGAAGGGAAGGAAGGAGGGGGCAGAGAGGGAGGAAGGGAGGGAGGAAGGAAGGAAAAAATAAATGCCAACAATTGACTAGAAAACATTGAAAAAAGCCACTACTCCATGGTGATCCTAGTTAACTGGAAATAGAATAAAAGACCAAGTTAAATAACACCACACACAAAAAGTAATCAGACAAATCCAGAATATGAAACATTCTTCAAGAAAATGTGTCCTAGTATTTTCAATATTCAGTATTAAAGAAATAAAATGAAAAGGTGGGGAGACTGTTGTAGATTAAAATAGATTATAGAGAATAACTAAATGCAATCTGTGAACCTTTGAAGGACCCAGTTTATAGCAAACATTTTGGAGACAATCAGGAAAATTTAAATGTGGATTAGGTAATAGATGATATTAAGAGATTATTGCTAATTTTCTTAGATGTGACAATGCTATTTGGTTATGTAAGAGAATATCCTTATTCTTACTAGATGTTTACTAAAGTGTTTAGGGGTAATAGATCATGGAGTCCACACCATACTTTTAAATGGCTCATAAAAAAAATTATATATATTTATACTCACACATATATATGGATAAAGAGAGAAAAAAAAGCAAATTATGGTGAAATATTAACTATTATTTAATGTAAGTGGGTGGTTCGTATGCCACTCTTGCAGTTTTTCTTAATGTTTGAAAATTCCCATCATAAAATGTTGGGAAAAACATGGTGCTGACTAATGTAAAGTATCCAAAATGGGAGTGAGAAATGATAAGAAAGCAGATGGATATGAATTCTCATTTTGCCTTTATATCATTCTCTACTCATTGTGAATCCTGCACATCTCATATATATTGATTCCATGCAATTTTTGAAACAGATTTATTTAACCAGATAATTGACAGTGTTGATGCTTAGAAATATAATCCATACTCTCTTAGAGTTTGTAAAATGAGAGAGAAGGAAATAATTACATGCAAAAAAATCAAGGAAAGGATGAGCTATTTATATAGGAAATTTAGTTAACTGTCATCTGATAACCTTCTGTGATTAAATGATAAAACATAAATGAAATGCTTTGTATAGTATCTGGTATAAAAAAAGCTCTCCATAAATATTAGCTATCACTATCATTATTAATAGAATTGAACAATCTTTAAATCCTGGGTACTGTAGAAATATTTGATTTATTGTCTCCAATCTTCCATTCATTGATCAATTACTCTAATCCCCTTAAGATGTTTTGCTATTTGGGATATTCCCCCAAAACCTGGGCTTAAGAAAATGATCCTAACTTTACGTTATCAATTTCCTTTGTACATTTGATTTAATGAAACTTTATGTTGAAAAGTGTAATCATGATTCATAGAAATTAAATTTTTTCAGTGTGGAGCAGATATTAAAGCTAGGTTTCATGAGGTCCATGGGTGGGCTTCAGCACATCCACATACACACTCTGAAATTTAATACAGAGTTTATAAATATGCATATATGTACTTTGTGGGGGTGTAAGGTCCATAACTTTTTTCAAATTCTCAAAGAGTGTATGTCTCAAAAAATTTTTTGATCAATTTTTTGGAGTCACTAAAATTTCCTCACAGGCGTGTCTCTTTCTAATAAAGGAAAGGTTGATGTCAAAAACCTGGAAACCGTTCTAGGCAACATGGGAATCAAGCTCACTGATAAGGAGCTTGAAGATCTGGCACAAAACCTGCCAATCAGTGGTGAGAACGTTGTGTACCATTGGCTTTTGAACTTTGGGTTTTATATACTGTTACCAGTGGAAGGGAGGGAGTAAGAGAACTTTTTTATGGGGAATGTGGCAAGGTTGGAGAAGAGATAGTGACAGTGACAAAGTTGGAAATGTAGTATGCTGGGCTCTAATGGCATAGTCAATAGAAAATTCTTCCAAAGTCTGAGAACAAGAAAGTTAATCTCTAATAAATAACCACTTTTGAATCCCATCTTTTCATTACCAAGTACAAGATTTAATGTCTTACGGAATAGACGTTCTTGAAGTAAGCATATTTTCAATATTTAGAATTTCTTTTTCTTTACTCCATTCTCTTAATATATATATTTATTAAATGACTAAAGTGTTTAACAAAAATACTCAGAATACTTAATAAGTGCTGTTGCAAATGTAATCATGGGAAAAGGGGGAGGAGGAGCGTTCTTATGTTATTTTACATCATTTTATGAACTTCAAGTTATGTCTTTGTCTTACAGTTGATAATAAAGTAGCTTTGAAAACCTTGAGGGATGAAGTGAAAGCTTTTACAGGTAAGAATTTGTTATAAATGGTTTGTAATAAATCAGCGTTTTTTACACTAAATTTTAATAGTATTTCCCAGTATTTTATCAGTGGCTTATAAATTCACATATTTTCCATTTTCATTGATAAAATACTTGCATCTAATGACCAACAGATTCATCTAAAATTTTCTTGCTTTGTAAGTAAAATGAAAGAATTGTTTCTTCATAGCAAGTCTGACATTCATTGGTGCTTTTTTTCAGTGAAATGATTTCACTTGTATTTATAGACCCAAAACTAGGTAGACACAGTCAATGGCAGGGTAAAGCATTGAAACAATCAATGTATTAAGTCCACTGTGAACAACTACATAGTTTTTTTTAAAAAAGGGAAAATACGTTACACTTTCTTTATTGTGTATTTTATTATACTAACCATCTCTTGTCCTAATATCTGGATAAGTATACAAGCAAATTTTCTTCTGTGATGTCTTGTGTTATTCCCAATATTAGGAATACAGCTCATTTATTAATATGAAGGGACAAATTCTATTTTTGATTTTCCATTTGACTCTTTTTATTAGATATTTCATGTTCTGTCTTTCCTCTTCATTCTGATGCTAGAGAAAAGACTATAGCAGCACAAGTATATTTTTAGACAATTGGAAACAATTAAATTGTTCCTTAATATTTTACCTATAAATATTCAATCTTTTTGAAGGAGAAAAGATTGATTCTGGTGACTTACAAAAAATTCTAAAAAACCTGGGAATCGAGCTTACAGATCATGAGCTCAAGCAACTGCTGAAAAAGTTGCCTGTTGATGGTAAGCCATATAAATGCCACTACGTTACCTTCCAGGGAACTTAAATATTATGGGTCTATGTGTGCAGTTCTCAATCTTTCAATAGTATATCATACATTAATAGAAAGACATTTCTTACTTGAAAAGAAGTTCTGCATTACCTACCTCTTAGAATGTAACTTGAGAGTCACAGCTCGGTTAGCAAAGTGACTGATTTTACTCCCTCATATAAGTTATATAAGTTTACAATATGACCAATGAAAAAGTGTGAAATAAATAGGATAACAGTAAAATATAAAGAAGAAAGAATTGTTTTTCTGTATTTTGATTATGTTTAAACATGGTTGAATTATGCTAATAAATGTCTTGAATACCAAAGGGTAGATAGGTTGTCACTGTGGAAAATATTTCCATTCTTAAATGTCAATATAGTATGAATATAAAGTAGATTCATTTAAAAAGCAAGTCATTAACATGCATCTTTCCTGAATCATATAATTTGTAATGTTTTGGTGAATCTTCATATCAAATTTCCAGATAACTGAATTGTACTTTTTCTTACAGCTGCTGGAAAGGTGTTTCAAAATAGGTTGCTGAAGGATGTGAGGTTTAATAAAAGTGAGTAAGAAGCACAATGAGAAGTCATATGAAATAGCCTCAAGCTTTACATTTCTATCATTAGACTATAGCACTTTATTTTTGCTTATCTTGTAGCACATCTTTTTACCTAGTAATAGCATTTACTTTGTCTAAGAAGGAAGTTCTCTACTGCCTTGCATTTTTTCAAACTTTCTCTGAAAACTTTTATGTGAAAAGAGAG
The DNA here is from genome assembly GCF_015220235.1 of Choloepus didactylus. Taxonomy (NCBI): domain Eukaryota; kingdom Metazoa; phylum Chordata; class Mammalia; order Pilosa; family Megalonychidae; genus Choloepus; species Choloepus didactylus. Next base: position 58,322,550 of record NC_051324.1, on the reverse strand, counting down.
AAGGGGGTGGGGGAGGGGAGGAGAGAGAAGGGAAGAAAGAAAGAAAGATAAGAAAAGAAAAATTTGAGCATTTATCCCAAAACTTGACCAGGAGTAGAGAAAACAACTTGAGTCTAGGAAACAAATACGATTTCTTCTTCTCTGTGGCAATTATTGATTAGTGCTCTCCTGTTGTTGCTAAATCACTGCCCCTACATTTTTCCTGTACAGGTATGCAAAGGCTTGAGGAAATAGGTTCTAATTCTAACTCTGCTTTTTTAAAATTATTTCTTTATTTTGGAATATAACATATATACATTAAAATAACTTTCCAAGTGCAGTTTAACTAGTAGTTAGAGAGCAAATTTCAAAGAATGTTATAGATTACAGTTCCAAATTTTCGGTTATTTCCTTAATGTGAAATATAACATATACAAAAAGGTAATATCATTCAAAGTATGATTTAACAAGTAATTATACAGGAAATTTCCAAAGTTGTTAGGAGTTATAGTACCATAGTTTCAGTTATTTCTCTAACTCTGCTTTTAATCTTCTAGAGAGTTGGACAAATCTGTCATCGTTTTGTTCTTTGCTTGAAAATATAAAGTTATACTAGATTTTGAAGTCACTCTCTTTTATCAACATATATTCATATAATAGTAACACCTGCTAATTAAAAGTAATAATATACTTATATGAATATAGTTTCAATATTTTAGAATCATTCCATTTTCCCCCCTTTCTTTCATGTGCTCAAGGAGGCAAGGTTAATGTAAACAACATGGATAATATTTTAGAAGCCATGGGGATCAAGCTCACAGAAAAGGAACTTGATCTGCTAAAGGATCTTCCAAGTGATGGTGAGCATTATGGGAAGTAAAGAGAGCTTGAGCTTGCAGGATTAATTATGACTGTTTCTAAAGTTTAAATTATTTGTTGCCCAAAAGACATTTTGATAGCTTTCAGAAGCACCCAGTGTAAAAAAATCATGGCTCTTCCTTTTTCTTCCTTTAAAACCTTTAAACTTTTTTTTTATACATCCAGGGTTGGGAAAGGGTGCTTTTGAGAAAGGCAAGGATTAATGTTGTCTGGTTTTGCAAAAATTAGATCTGTAACCTGTTGTTTTCTCACAGATCCATATATCACTAACATCAAGCCAGAGTATACTCTAATTTGTTCAGCCATTCTTCTATTCATGGATATTGGATGCTTGCTCTCTCCTATCTCTATCTCTATCTCTATCTCTATCCCTATCTCATACAAACAAGCAAGTCATAGAATAATACATATGGTATTATTTTTTTTTAAAGAAGAGATGCATAGTATACTTTTATCAACATAAGGAAAATCTAGAAGTATGTACACCCATCTAGTGGTGGTGGAGTGTGGTAATGAATCTGAGGAGAGGTAAAAAGAGGGGATGATTTACACTTTCTTTAAATGCCTCTATTTTAAAATTTATTATAGAAAGTATGTTTTTAATTTAAGATGGATTCAAATGATATGGTGAAATGATTGGACTATAGCTGAGTTCTTGCCCACCATTTAGGTTCAGGGGATCACTAAACTGACTGCTTATGTCCCAATCAAACATTCCTTCCTATTTAACACTAGTCTCTCTCAGCCCATTATATTAACATGTGATAATACAGGATAATAATCTTTACAAATATTGAGAAAGATGCAGGAGTTCATGAAGTAAGTGAAAGTAAAGATGAAAGACCACTCAAATCACATGCAAAGCCACTAACAAATGTGGACTTGACAAATGTGGACCAGGCAGAGTAAGACTATTTAATAATTGAAGAAAAAATCTACATGAGTGATGACATGATAGCCATTCAAACTGGAATGATTTGGATTTCAAAGGATTTAGAGGAACCCTTGAGAAAAAGTCAAACATTTTTGCAAAAGTGAATTTTTATATGTCTTATTTCAACATTCAAAAAAATGTTGTAGTGTGCAATATATTATTTTGTCAGAAATTCACACCCCCAACACACCTTTAAAAGTCAGCACTTGATTCATTGCTTGTTCTAAGAATTATGGAATAGCTATTATTTTAACCTGAATTTTCTTAAATATAAGTTAAAGATTTTCATAATTTACAATTTTATTATTCAATCAAAACTTTTCAAATTGTTTGTTATCCATTATTTACTATGAAATCTTTGTCCTTATTTTAAGTGGGTTTATTTTCAGTGGTCGTCTTCCAGTAATAATAAATCTTAAAAAGGACCTCCTGCCCCACCTATATCCTTTTTCCCCAGTCTATGTTATTGTTTCTCTCTGATTAAACTTTGTCTTACAGCCTATGGGAACATTGATCTGAAAAAACTGATGGATAAAGTAGAAGCTATTATAGGTGAGGAAGAAGCAACCAAATATATATGATGCTAATTTTTTAAGCTTAAATTTTATATTTTTTCCTGGTGCTTTTTAATTCCTTTTTAAATTCTGCTATTTGATAATGAAATGATTGTGGTTCAGTTTCCTAGGCTTTTTCTTTGACTTATCAGTGTTTTAGCAAAAAGAACACAGGGCTATGTTTTTTTTTTTTTAATGCAATTTTATTGAGATATATTCACATACCAGATAATCATCCACAGTGTACAATTAATGGTTCACAATATCATCATATAGTTGTGCATTCATTACCACAATCAATTTTTGAACATTTTCATTACTCAAAAAAAAAATAAAAATAAGAATAAAAATTTAAAAAGAATACCCAAAACATCCCATATCCCTTATCCCTCCCCCCATTGTTTGTTTATTTTTTGTCTTTGTTTTCTTACTCATCTGTCCATATACTGGATAAAGGGAGTGTCAGTCACAAGTTTTTGCAATTACACAGTCATACCTTAAGAGCTATATAGTTATACAATTATCTTCAAGAATCCAGGCTACTGGATTACAGCTCAACAGTTTCAGATAATTCCTTCTAGCTATTCCAATACACTAAAAACTAAAATGGGATATCTATATAATACATAAGAATAACCTCCAAAATGACCTCTCGACTTTATTTGAAGTCTCTCAGCCACTGAAACTTAATTTTGTTTCATTTCTCTTTCCCCTTTTGATTCAAGAAGGCTTTCTCAATCCCATGATGCTAGGGCCAGGCTCATCCCCTGGGAGTCATATCCCACATAGCGGGGAGGGCAGTGAGTTTACCTGCAGAGTTGGCTTAGAGATAGAGGCCACATGTGAGCACAAAAGAGGTTTTCTGGGGGTGACTCTTAGGCATAATTATACACAGGCTTAGCTTCTCCTTTGCAGGAATACATTTCAAGTCCCAAGATTGAGGGCTTGGCCTATTAAGTTGATGGTACCCAATGCCTGTGAGAATATCAGGAATTTCCCAGGTGGGGAAGTTTAATATTTCCACATTTTTCCCCAGTCCCTCAGGGGGGCTTTGCAAAAGGGCCATGTTTTTATTAACAAGCCCTATAATTTAATTTCTTCCATATTAAACAAATTATTTACTAAAGATATGTGCTAAAATATATGTTAGTGAATTAAAGAGGGACTAAAGTTTTACTACCTGTGGTAATCTTCCCCCAATAAAGACTTTAAAATCCATTACCAAGTATTGTGTTATTTTTGTATCTATTATTAGTAGTGTTCAAGAAATAAACAGTTTCATTTACTGCCATAACTACATTCAAGCAAGATTCTATTGAGTGATTGTGCATTTGATTTTATGATGCACTGAGTGATTGTGGCTAATAATGAAACAATAATAAATTGTATTATTATTTATAATAATTAGATAGTTATTTAAAGTCTGACATATTTACCATTTTTCTTTTTGAAGGAGAGGAGGTTGATGTCAGTGACGTGGACACAGTTTTAGAAAACATGGGCATAGAGCTCACAGATAAAGAACTCTCAGAATTGATGAATAATCTGCCAGTTGATGGTAAGTATTTCAAATAAAAATGTAGTCTTCCAGGGAGGCTTATTGTTTAATTGTGAAAACTTCTAAAATTATCTCTGATGGTTTGCCAAAAATAATCTTACGACCTATGTTACATAATTTCAAATGATCCTCTTATTATATCTTAAAAGATTACTTGTGCTATTTGGTTTTTAGCCTGAGAATCAACAATTGTGTCACCGTATCACCTATCATCAAGGTTCAGTTATGTCGTTTATTACTCACTCCTGCTGAGCAATCTAAAATTTAAACCAGAATAAATGAGAAGAAGAGAAGGGATTAATTTGGTGGGGGGAAATTGAAATACCACAAAAGAAAAGAAAAAGAGATATTTCAGTGTGGTTGAGTGCCAATAAGGTAACTGCCTATATTATAAAAGTTAAAACTTTCCTCATCCTATGTAATTTTTTAATTTTTCAGTAAATCAGAAAATTTCTAAAGTAATTCACAAAATATCTGTAATTACTGGTTTTGCATTGTCTGTAAACCCAAACCTCCTCCTCCTCTTTGATATGAATAATGCTTTTTCTTACAGATGAAAAGGTCTATCAGAAAAGATTGATGGATGGTATAAAGTTTCTTAAAGGTGAGTGAGAAGCTTAACAAAGTACAGATGAATCCGAGATCCCCATGTTTGACATTTGTACTATTTCCTTGTAATTAAATTATGAACTCTGCCAGCTAACACTTAAATACTTTTGATTTTTAAATAGATCAGTCTATGTTTTAGGAGATCATTTCTTATTATTGTATCTTGGAAAGAATTCCCTTGCTCTTTGGGGGTTTTCCAAACTTTGGCAGGAAGAAATGATTAGAGCCCAGGTTGCACAGCAAAAAGTAAAGAGAAAATCAGCACATCTTCAGTTAATTTATTCAGCATTTGAGATTACTAAGCTGATATGCAGGAAATAAAAATTAGCCAGAAAGGCTCCAAGGAAGTAGAGGGACATAAGACGAGAGATGGGCAAGAAGCAGGCAAAAAGAGAAGTCATGTCCAGGCAGAGTTCCCACTCTTCCTCAATGCTTAATGCTCTCATGATATCTGCCATATCCACACACCATCTGTGCTACTGTTAATATTTTTATTTAAATTGACTCACTTTTTAACTTAAGTGTTTTTTTTTAAAGGAAATCGGAATGGAAAACCAGTATCTCTTAACATAACTAAAAGTTAACTATAAAAATAAACAGAATGGGAACAAAATAGAAACATTGGATTTAGTGTCACCATTGCTGTAATTGCCTTTGAAGTTTTTCAGTCACCTTTAAATTTTTATACTGGGTATGCCAAACAAGATTAAGTCTAAAACAACAAGCTCTAATTCTAATTCCGTTATTGACTCTCTTCATACTCTTGTAAAGATCTCATTAGGCTTTTGTCATTGCATGAAAATGATAACCATAGTCCTAAAGAATTGACGGTTCTCCCACATTTTAGGGGCATTAACTTTTGCTTATACATCTCTCTTTTCATAAGGAGGGAAGATTGATGCCAGTAAAATGGATACAGTTTTAGAAAACATGGGTATGAACCTCACTGAAAAGGAGCTTAAAGATCTAATACAAAACCTGCCAGTTGATGGTAAGCATTTTAGATATCACTGAGCCCTGCAGAAAAGCTTAGTCACATAAGCCAATTTATAAGAATTGTTAACAATGCTTATTTGGCATCAAGAAGGCATTTTTAAAACTTAGAGGAAAAAAATTAGGTCTAAAGGAGGAATACATCCTGTCTCTTCTTGTGCAAATTGAAAAAAGATTTCAAAATCTCTCTCTCTCTACTTTTATACTCACACTTTCCTTATTCTCCTGATAGGATAAGGAGAATTGATAGGTATTGCTCAAATTCTAATCCACTTCTTTGACCATATTTGCTAATGGGTGACATCACGATTTGTAAAAAGATCACTCTGATAGTTAATTTTATATGTCATCTTGGCTAAACTATGGTGTCTATTGTTTGATCAAACACTAGCCTAAATGTTGCTGTGAAGCTATTTTGTAGATGTGATTAGCATCTATAATCAGTTGACTTTAAGTAAAGGACATTGCCCTAAATAGTGTGGGTGGGCCTCATCCAATCAGTTGAAGACCTTAAAGCAAAAATCACGTTTCCCAGAGAAGAAATTCTGCCTCAAGAGTACCACATCAATTCTTGTCTGTTTCCAGCCTGCCGTCCTCCCCTACAGATTTCAGACTCAAGACTGCAACATCAGCTCTTGCCAAAATCTCTAGCCTGCTAGCCTGCCCTACAAATTTCAGACTTGCCAAACCTTTTAACTCTGAGCCAATTCCTCAAAATAACCGCTCTCCCTCCCCTCTCCCTCTCCTCTCCCTCCTCTCGCCACTCCACCTCCCCACCTCTCTCTATATTTATCCTGTTAGTTCCTGTTTCTCTGGAAATCCCTAACTAATACAGTCACCTATACAAGTATAGCTATCCTTCCTATTTTTCCCATTTCGGTATAGCTAGAGTAGACCTGCTCTACATGACAGCCATCTCAGTCATACCAGTGTCTGTCTGTCTGTCTATCTGTCTCTCACTTTCACATGAGTCCTATGGAGGAAAGCCTATTGTAAACAACTTAAACAAGATCCTCTCTAAATTTCTAGCTAGTATGGGGGTAGGTGCTCTCTCCTTTTCCATTTCCTCTGATGCTGGATGTGTGCATTGTATCAACTGTTTTTCAAACAATAGTTGTAAAAGTTGACACCTAGTTTTGGGTTTGGGAGCAATGAAATAGACTATACTCATAATTACTTTGGCCTGAATCTTTTTAAGTCCTACTGGCATATATTAAAAATATACCATATGAGTATGAGTTTGGAGCAAAAGTCCCCTCTTCTCAAATAAATAAATAAATAAATAAATAAATAAATAAATAAATAAAAGTTGCCAGTCATTTCCTGGGACTGTATTTCTTTTGGGGATCTAGGGGTAGAAGAGATTTATTATAGACAGAATTCCTGGATCCCTTGGCCAAAATGTCATATCAACTCATTAATAGCAACTAAATCTTGCCCTGTTTTGTAAGTATTTTTAATAATCTCACATAAGGAATTTCTTTTGCTATTGCTAAAAATTGATGAATGAGTTATCAGGGCCACTAATAGGCCAGAAAAATAGACAGAGAGAGGAAAATTAAGTTGGCAAGGGTGTGAGTTTGGGAAAAGGGGCTGGAGGAATATAATGAAAGAAAGTTAGAGAGAAAAGTAAGAGGGAGAGAAAAAAAAAGAGACATGCCAGTGGCGGACAATAATTGGAATGCCCCCAACAATTATCTGATAGGGATAGTGACTGTTACTATCCTGAAGCCATTCCAAATAATAGAAATGGAATAGGGAAATTTTTGTAAAAATAATGGGTTAAATCTATACATGTACTTTTGCTTTATGTATAATCAAGCTATTTTAGCTGCATGCAAGTTAGGATTTTTATGTCTTTTGAATTGATCCTTTTATCATTATAAAATGTTCCTCTGTACCTCTGAGTAATATTTCTTGTCTTAAAGACTGATATTACCAACCTTACTAGCTTATTTATTTTATTTATTTTTGCTATTTGCATGATATATCTTTTTCTCTTCTTTTATTTTCAAACTATCTGTGACCATATATTTAAAGGATATCTTTTGTAAACAGCATACAGGTTGAACTCTTTTTTTTTTATTGAGTCTTAACAACCTCTATCATTTAATTGGCATGTTTAGCATGTTTAATGTAATTAGTTATATAGTTAGGTTTTTTGTAACAACTTCATTCAGATGTAATTCACATTTCATGCAATTCAACCAATTAAATTGTACAATTAAATGTTTTTTAAAATAACCACAAGGAAGTTCCAGCATCATCACAATCAATTTTACAACATTTTCATCACCCAAAAAGAAACCTCAGACCCATTATCAATCACTCTCAATTTCTCCCCACTCCAGCCAGCCCTAAGCAATCACCAGGCTGCTTTCCATCTCTAGCAATTTACTTATTCTGGATGTTATTCTTATTAAATGGAATCATATAAAATGTGTTCACTGTGACTGGCTTCTTTCACTTAGCACAATGTTTTCAAGGTTAATCCATGTTGTGGCATGGATCAGTATGAAAATTTTCAAACATGCAAAAATCTAAATAGTTTTATAATGAACAGCTTGGAGTCTACCATTAACATTTTACTATGTTTGTCTTATCACATATCTGCCCATTTATCCATCCTTCTATCCACTTATAAATCCATCTTTTTTTTAATGCATTTCAACTAAATTGGAGAAATCAGTACCCTTCCCCCTGAACACTTCAAAATTCATATTAATTCTAATTTAATTAAAATTTACATGAAATGGAATACATATAACTGAAGTATGTGATTGCTGAGTTTTGATAAATGCATTATACCTGAGTAACTCAAACACCTATCAAGATATGACTATTACCTTCATTCCAAAAAGTCCCCACATGCCCCATCTCAGTAAATCCCTAACCCACCTGCCAGAGGCAACCAGTATTCTGATTTTTTCCACCATAAATTAATCATACCTATTCCAAAATATCATGTAAATAGAATCATATAGTGTATACTTTCTGTGTAATGCCTCTCTTTCAGTTATCTAATGTGGCATAATAATTACTCCAAAAGTTAGTGGCATAATACAGTCATTATAATACTCAGAGATTCTGTACACCAAGAATTCAGACTTGACACAGTGGACATGGTTTGTCTCTGATTCATGATGTCTGGGGCCTCAGCTAGAGAACATAAATTTGAGCTTTAGAATCATCTCAAGGCTCATTAACTAGTGTCTGGTAGTTGATAATAGTTGTTGGATTTGAAGGGGAGATAGTCTTTGATAGTCTCTATGTAGTCTCACTGCATGAGCTAGTTATGGCTTCCTCATAGCATGATGGCTGAGTTCCCACCCCAGCCCATGATAACTTGTATTCTAGTTTCTGACTCTATGAATTTGCTCATTCTAATTATTTCATATCAGGGAGAAGAGACAATATTTGCCCTTTTCTGTCTGGCTTATTTCGCTCAGCATGATAGTCTTCAAGGTTCGTCCATGTTGTCACATATATAAGAACTTTATTCCTTTTTATGGCTAAATACCGTATTTTTTTTTTTCCATTCAACTATAGTTGGACTCTTGGGTGGCTTTCATCTTGTGGCAATTATGAATAATGCCGCTATGAACATCAGTGTACAAATATCTACTCAAGTCCCTGCTTTCCATTATTTAGGGAAATAATATACCTAGAAGTGGGATTGCTGGGTTATATGGTATATACCTAGTATATACCTAGAAGTGGGATTGCTGGGTTATATGGTAATTCTATACTTAACTTGCTGAGGAGCCGCCAAACACTTTCCACAGAGGCTGTGCCATTTTACATGCCCACAAACAGTGAACAAGTAATCCTCTTTCTCCACATCCTCTCTAACACATACTATTTATATAATTTTTAATAGTAGCCATTCTAGTGGGTGTGAAATGGTATCACACTGTGATTTTCATTTTCATTTCCTTAGTGGCTAATGATGTTGAATGACTTTTCATGAGCTTTTTGGCCATTTATATATCCTCTTTGGAGAAATGTCTATTCAAATCTTTTGCCCATTTTTTTAAACTCAGTTTTATTGAGATATATTCACATACCATACAATCATCCATGGTGTACAATCAGCTGTTCACAGTACCATCTTGTAGTTGTGCATTCATCACCCCAATCTATTTTTGAACATTTTCCTTACACCAGAAAGAATCAGAATCAGAATAAAAAATAGAAATAAAAAAAGAACACCCAAATCACCCCCCCATCCCACCCTATTTTTCATTTAGTTTTTGTCCCCATTTTTCTACTCATCCATCCATACACTGAATAAAGGGAGTACGATCCACAAGGTTTTCACAATCACACTGTCACCCCTTGTAAGCTACATTGTTATACAATCATCTTCAAGAGTCAAGGCTACTGGGTTGAAGTTTGGTAGTTTCAGGTATTTACTTCTAGCTATTCCAATATATTAAAACCTAAAAAGTGTTATCTATATAGTGCATAAGAATGTCCACAGAGTGACCTCTCAACTCCATTTGAAATCTCTCAGCCACTGAAGCTTTATTTCGTTTCATTTCGCATCCCCCTTTTGGTCAAGAAGACGTTCTCAGTCCCACGATGCCAGGTCCAGATTCATCCCCAGGAGTTATATCCTACATTATCAGGGAGATATACACCCCTGGGAGTCAGGTCCCATGTAGGGGGGGAGGTTTTGCCCATTTTTTAATTGGGTTATTTTTCTTTTTGTTGTTGAGTTCTAGGACTTCTTTCAATATTCTGGATAATAAACCCTTATTGGATATATGGTTTCCAAATATTTTCTTCCATTTTGTGGGTTGTCTTTTCACATTCTTGATTGTTTTTAATTTTGATAAAGTCCTATTATAAATTTTTTCATTTGTTACTCATGCTTTTGGCTTCAAGTCTAAGAAGAAACCATTGCCTTATACAAGGTCCTGAGGATGCTTCCCTATGTTTCTTCTAGGAGTTTTATGGTTTGGGTTCTTATGTTTAGGTCTTTGGTCCATTTTGAGTTAATTTCTCTGTGTCTGAGGTAGGTTCTTTTGCACATGGACATCTAGTTTTGTAAGACCATTTGTTGAAGAACTATTCTTTCCCCCATTGAGTGTACATGGCACCCTTGTCAAAATCAATTGGCCATATATGTGAAGGTTTATTTCTGAGGTCTTAATTCATTCCATTGGTCTGTGTATCTATATGTCTGTCCTTGTGCCAGTATCATGCTGTTTTGATTACTGTAGCTTTGTAATAAGTTTTAAAATCAGGAAGTGTGATTTCATTCTTCTTTTTTAAGAAAGTTTTGGATATCCAGGGCTTCTTATCCTTCATAATCAATTTGATGATTGGCTTTTCCATTTCTGCAAAGAAAGCTGTTAGAATTTTGAAGGCAGATACAAGTTTTCCAACACTTGACACTTCCCAACACTTAAGGAATTTTTTTATGAAATTGATAGTGATATTAAAGAATATGATTTTTAATTTTATATAATAAAATTGTCAATATCAGTAAAATCTATATAGCTCGGTGAACCACTGATTTCCAAATTACCAATGCATGATGTAACAAACCCAAGCAAGGGTAAAGATTCAATCAAAGTGCAAGATGTACCAATGGATTTTAATGTAACTGATACAAAAATTTCATTGATAAGGTTTCAGTATCCACATTGTAACTAACTTTTATGAAACTATTTGTCCAGCTTTGAAATAGAAGCAAAGAAGCATATCCACGATTATTTTAAAAGTTTATTTTATAAAATACTCCTTTACACAGGACTATTTCCAACTACATATTTTTTGTGAGGCTGGATTTTCTTTGTTTACTTCAAACAAAACATCATATTACAACAAATTGAATGTAGAAGCAGATATGAGAATCCAGCTCTTTTTTATTAAGCCAGACATTAAAGAGATATGTAATTGTACTCTTTTCACTAATTTTTTGATTTTGAAAAATATACCTATTTTTTCATTAAAAAATGTTCTTAGATTAACATGTAATGAATTTCTTATTGTTTTTAGATGAATCAATAAGTATTCCTAAATTTCTCAGTTTTAATTTCTAATACAATAAACATCAATACAGTTAACCCACATTTAAAAAGTTCTTTTTTTTAAGGATGTACAGTGTGTCTGAGACCAAAAAGTTTCAGAACTGTTGCATACAGCTCTCTCCAGGTTCTAATGAACACTCCCTCTCTTTGCCCTTTCAGGCCTGGGGGCAGGGCTAATGGCTCCCCAGGAATGTTCCAGTACCCCCACCCCAGTCAGAGTTTCATCATCTCTTAGTTCCCCTTTACCCTGGCCATAATACTTAGTAAGTACATCCTTCATTCATGAAGTACCACATTTGAAGTTGCCATCTGTGCCAGTTTGAATGTATTGTGTCCCCCAAATGCCATTATCTTTGTGGTCTTGTGTGGGGCAGATGTTTTTGGTGCTGGTTGGATTTGCTTGGAATGTGCCCCACCCAGCTGTGGGAGATGACTCTGATGAGATGTTCCCATGGAGGTGTGGCCCCGCCCATTTAGGGTGGGCCCTGATCGGTGGAGCGATATAAATGAGCTGACTCAAAGAGAGAAAAAGAGAGTGCAGCTGGGAGTGATGTTTTGAAGAGAAGCAAGCTAGCTAGAAAGGAACGTCCTGGGAGAAAGCCATTTTGAGGCCGGAGCTTTGGAGCAGACGCCAGCTGCCTTCCTAGCTAGCAGAGGTTTTCCGGACACCACTGGCCGTCCTCCGGTGAAGGTACCCGATTGCTGAGGTGTCACCTTGGATGCTTTGTGGCCTTAAGACTGTAATTGTTTAGTAAAATAAACCCCCGTTTTATAAAAGCCTATCCATCTCTGGTGTTTTGCATTCTCCAGCATTAGCAAACTAAGACAGATTTTGGTACCAGAGAAGTGGGGTGCTTTTGCTGCTGTGTTTGCAAATACCAAACATGTTGGAACGGCTTTTCAAATGGATAAGGGGAAGACTCTGGAAATATTGTGAGGAGCTTGATAGAAAAGGCCAAAACTGCTTTAAAGAGACTGTTTGTGGAAATATGGACTCTAAAGATACTTCTGATGAGGACTTGAGCAGAAATGATGAATGTGTTGTTGCAAACTGGAAGAAAGGTGATCCTTGTTTTAAAGTGGCACAAAATTTGGCAAAATTGAGTCCTGGTCTCAGATGGAAGGAAGAATCTGGAAGCAACGACCTGGAATACTTAGCTGAGGAGATCTCCAGACTACATGTGGAGGACATATCCTGGCTTCTCCTTGCAGCTTATAGTAAAATGCGAGCAGAGAGAGATAAACTTAGAACTGAACTCTTGGGTTCAAAGAAACCAGAAGTCGATGGCTTGGAAAATTACAGGCTTCCAGGGGGTGGAATCCCAGAAGATACAGCCCAACATGAGGATGTAACCAAACATGGAATCCAGCTGCCATTTCAGTACAAGCCAAGATTGGAGATGGAATTATCCAGAAAGGATTTGTGGAAACTCCTGTTGTCTGATGGCTTTGACCCCTGCATGCTTCATGCAAAGCCAACAGAATTTTTGCGAGATCTTTATAGACAGAGCCATTGCCGGTCTGGACTGGAGGAGACAGACAAGGAAAAAATTAAAGGAAAAATCTCTTCAAAGACAGAGCCATGGAGGTTGAGGTCTGGAGTCAGGAGGTCTAGGGCTGAGAGAGCGGAGCAGCCCACATGCATGGGAAGGGTGAGTTTGCCCTGGAGGTCGAGGGCGGGCATTCCATCTCGATGCTCTGGAAGAGTTTTGCCACCTCAGGTCCCAAAGAGGTTGGAGCACATTCCCAGGGAATTGGGGAGAGCCTGGCTGCCACCACACTGTTCTGAAGGGGTTGAGCGTGTGCCCCGGAGATGGAAGGGAATCCGGGAGCTGCCCCGAGGTTTGAGGAGGGTGGAGCCGAGAAGGTGGTCTCCCCAATGTGTGGAAATGTTGGAGCACTCACCTAAGCATTTGGAGAGGAAAGGGCTGCCGAAAAGGCCCTTAGGAAGGGTTAGGCTCCCGCTCTCTCAAGCCCCAAGGATGCAACGTTGTTCTGTTAATGACTCTCAGACTTTGAAATCTAATGGAGTTTGTCCTGCAGGTTTTAGGAACTGTTTTGGTCCTGTTAACCCTGTTTTCCTTACTGTTTCTCCTTATGGCAATGGAAATGTTTATCCTATGAATGTCTCTCCTTTGTATATTGGAAGCATGTAACTTGTTCTAAGTTCACAAATCCACAGCTAGAGGGGAATTATGCCTTAGGACTTACCAAGCCTAAATTGATTTTGATGGGATTTTGTACTTAACTTTTGTTACTGAAATGATTTAAGTTTTTGTGATATTGTGATGAAATGAATGTATTTTGTATTTGGAAAGATAATGTCATTTTGGGTTCCAGGGGGGTGGAATGTGCCAGTTTGAATGTATTGTGTCCCCCAAATGCCATTATCTTTGTGGTCTTGTGTGGGGCAGATGTTTTTGGTGCTGGTTGGATTTGCTTGGAATGTGCCCCACCCAGCTGTGGGAGATGACTCTGATGAGATGTTCCCATGGAGGTGTGGCCCCGCCCATTTAGGGTGGGCCCTGATCGGTGGAGCGATATAAATGAGCTGACTCAAAGAGAGAAAAAGAGAGTGCAGCTGGGAGTGATGTTTTGAAGAGAAGCAAGCTAGCTAGAAAGGAATGTCCTGGGAGAAAGCCATTTTGAGGCCGGAGCTTTGGAGCAGACGCCAGCTGCCTTCCTAGCTAGCAGAGGTTTTCCGGACACCACTGGCCGTCCTCCGGTGAAGGTACCCGATTGCTGAGGTGTCACCTTGGATGCTTTGTGGCCTTAAGACTGTAATTGTTTAGTAAAATAAACCCCCGTTTTATAAAAGCCTATCCATCTCTGGTGTTTTGCATTCTCCAGCATTAGCAAACTAAGACACCATCTTTTTCCTGCCAGGACCCTGACTGATGTAGTCCCCTTCTTTTCCTAATTTTAAATGTTTTTGGTCTCTTTTTTCTTAATCAGGCTATGAGATCTAAATATTTAACTGGTTTTTCAAACAACTGGTTTCTGGATTGTTGATCTTTTCACTATCTTTTCACTATGTTTTCTATTTCATTAATCTTTCTTTTTATCTGTATTAGTTCCCACATCAGCATTTTTGCTTATTTCCTTTGTTGTTGGTTTTGTTCTTGGGAAGAATGCTTTATTAATGAAGGCATTTAAGGTTGTGCATTTTTTTCTGAATACAGCTTCACCGAGTCCTTTTGGTTTCAATATAAAGAGTTCTCTTAGTCATTAGTTTCTACTAGATAGCTTTTAATTGATTCAAGGGTTATTTAGGAGTATGTTTCTTAATTTCCTCTTATTATTTTTCAGTTTTTACTATACTGCTCTAAATTTTGGAGTTATGGTCAGATAATGCGGCCACTAAGGGGTTAAAGAGAATCTCTATTTTGTTAAAGTTTTCATTACAGTCATGTACTTTATCAATTTTTATAAATCTGTAGGCATACAAAAAATAATGTATAGTCTCTAGAGGCTGCATGTAGAGTTTTATATGTATTATACAAACAAGCTTATTGATTGTATTATTCAATTCCTTTATGTCTTTACTTTTATTTTGTTTATTAGATCATCCCGTTCTAAATGGGATGAAGTCCCCCGCTATTACTGCATTTTTATAAACTTCTTCTTGCATTATTAATAGTCTTTGTTTTGTGTGTTTAGCTACTTGGTTTTTAGTGGTTTATGACTGGTATACTGTTATTCTTCATAAATTGCACCTTTGGTTGTTCCTTTTTATCTACATTTATTTGACGATTAGCCCTAAATTCCACCTTGTTTGATATTACTATTGCCGATCTATTGCCAGTACTACTGCATTTGCCTTGTATATCTTTGTTTACCCCTTTGTTCTCAATCTTCTTTATCATTTGATTGAAGTGCATTTCCTAAAAACAGCATATAGCTGGAATTTTAAAAACCCATCTGACAATCTTTCCCTTTTAATGGGAAATTCCAGTTTGTTCAGATTTAGTATAGTACTGGATATACTTAATTTTATTTTTTCATCTTATTTTATGTTTATTGTTTTTTTCCAATATTGTTTTTTCTTCTGCTTATTATTACTGGTTTCAAGTTGTTATTCATTATATTTGTTTTCCTCCCACTTAATTTTGAAGTTCTAGGGGTTAAACTCATTTCACTAATGTTTATAATCCATTTTCTCTCTTTCATTCTCATACTTACATATAAGTCAACTATTTCTAGCAGCAAAATACTGCTTTATTCCCCCATCAGAATGCCCTCCCCCATCAGATGTTTAATGTCACCACTCTCTCCCCACCACTATCCCCAATCCCAATAGACAGAAACTTTTAAAAAAACACTCTTACTCCTTCCCCCAATTTCCCCACTCCCCACCATGAGATCTTTGGAATATCTTTACTTCCCAAACTATATATTCACAACTCTCACAACCAACCAACTCCCAAGTTTTGCTAAGATAATTTAGTACTTATTTGAATTTCTCTTACATCTCCCTTCTATTTTAAGAGTTTTTATTTATCACTTACATAACACATTCCAAAACAGACTATTTTTGAACCCAAAGAGGGAAGATGCTTCTGTTCTGGCATCCCTGTACTTTCACCACCTCACGAGCATGAATGGTTCTACCTGCCTATCTTATCCTTCTTGGCATTTTAGGGATCAGAGGAACCTGTTAACACACTCAAGCTGGCCTTCGTTAACTTTCATCAGGGTCTTCTGGGTTCTAAGTGTCAAGAGATTCCCAAGATCTTCTGCTTTCCAGTTCTGTTCCCATGCTCTGACACTTCTCTGGTGCTTTCCTAGTCCTTGGGGAAAGTCCCATGCCTGTCCTTTCCTCCAGGACACAATCAGAGCTCAAGACTTGACAAAACCCTAGTGACATGTATGGGTGGGCAACAGCCTGGAGGTGGTGGTAAAAGGGATTTAGCCACATTCAGATCTCCGTATTCACAGAAGCCCTTCTAAAATTTGATTGAACTAAATATAAAAGAATTGGAATAACATAAGTAAGGTAAAATGACCAATTTATGTTTAAAAATTTTCCCTTGTCACTGAGAATGTTTTAATCCTGCTAATAGAGTCCTCCTCAGTTGAGATGAATTAGGGATATTTTAATGAAAAAGGTCTCCCTAAGGGCTTAATTTTCAACTGAAATCCTCAACTAAATGGCCTATGGCAGAAAGCCCTTTTAATCTTGGGTGGGAATTTTCCCAGTCATAAACCAGGTGCGTAAAAAAAAGAAGAAAGGGTACAGCTGACTCCTCACCACAGCAACTCAACAAAAATGAGACAAAAAATCCCTCTTCAAAGAACTCATCTTTTTTCCATGATAGGCTGTTAGCTATAGTAGTCCAACTGAACCTATACACATTTTCTATGCTGTTCTGACCTGTAGCTAGTGTTGACACAGAAATTATTAGTAACCAGGAATGTTTTAATAGACAGTTTGAAAGTCCAAAAGTTCTTCTCAACACAGAGTTTGCAACATTATTAACAATTGAAATACATTTCTAGCCATTCTACTGGTACTTAGTATATATTCCAAAAGAAAAATTTGTTGAATTCATGAGATAATTACATATTCATTCTTCCATGATTCCTAGGTTATAGCTAGCTCTTCTCATCAACATGGAGTAATGTTAGGGAGAATAAAAAGTTACCTTTCAGAAACTAAATTACAGAACTAGCTACTTTCCCTCCCTAAAGCATAGTACGTCAGAGCTTCTAGAATATTAATTGTATTCAGGAAATAGTTGTGTTATCATGTCGACTTCCGTCTGTCCTCTTCCATCTTCTCAGAAAGAGGGTAGCAAAAAGGCTAAATTTTCTAGAGCAAATGAATACTGCTAAATTCTTCAGCTTTGTGTATTTTCCTAGTCTCATTGTCATGTTTCTGTCCAATTTACTCCTTGTCTTACAGCTAATGGTAAGGTCGATCTGAAAAAGGTGATGAATGAAATGAAACCTTTTACAGGTGAGATATTACTAAAATATGTATACTTGAATTTTAACCCCATGTTATTTTTTCATTGTGTTTTCCCAGTATTGCATCATAAACTTATTGATGCTGGTATTTTATGTGTCTTTAATGAAATTTTACATCCAACATTTTTTTTCCCTTAGACTTTGAATAATCTAGGCTTTAGCCATAAAAAGAAATGGCCATGTTTAAGTAATAAATTATATATTCTATAGTTTCTGACAGTAATATGCTTATCCTAACCAGTGTTTAAATCAGAGGTCACCAACTGGCCACCAGTGAGTTGAATCCAAACTACAATCAGGTTTTATAAGGTGTAGTAACACTGGCTTTACACTCCCTCACAACAAGAGATGATAACTTTCTCCTCTATACTTTGCCATCAGCAGTTTCACTCATTTCCTCTACCTCCAGGCTCTTGAAGGTTTAAGTTTATAACTGCTGGTTTAAATAGTCAAAATAGGAAAGCACCGTGAAGAGGAAGGTGAAAAGTTTTAAAGAATTTAGTTGATGGGACTGCTTTAAATAATAATCATATGACTAAGCACTTAAAAAACAATAAAAAGGCTAGAAAATCCTAAATTACTTGACAATTATATAATCTGATTGTTTTCAGTGCTACCATGTATTGTTACTAGGCTTAGGAGATTGTTTGCTAAAATATTTATACTTTTATTGTTTAATGAACAATCAAAGAATAAGTTCTGTCTCACTCATCCTTAAACACTCTTGGAACATTTGAGAATATGCAAGTGAAGATGGCATTGATGGATAGCTTTTTTGTTATTTCAGATCATTTCATTATAATGTCCTAAAATTGCCATGTGTCAACATTCCTTTTTTCTTTCAAAGGAGAGAAAGTTGATACCAGTAAACTTGAAAGTGTTTTAGGAAACTTGGGGATTGAGCTCATGCAAAATGAACACTTGAATTTGCTGAAGTCACTGCCAGTTAATGGTAAGTCTTATGGATGCCATCAGAGCCTTTTAGAAAGTCTGGCTTGGTAAAACTATGTGAAAAATCCCAAATAAACTAAAAATGCATGAGAAATGTTAAAAAGCTAATGTTACAACACAAAAAAAGTGTCATCATTTAGATTTCGATTTAAAAATCATCAAATCCTTCAGCTATTGTTGCTCTCAAGGGCAAAGTTCATTGCCCCTCATCTTGCTGTTAAACTGGATTTCTAAAAATAGATTTTTAAAACAGTAGAAGGGACAGGAAAGAAGAGAGGGATGAAGGGAGAGAAGCAGGAGTCAAGAGAAGATAAAAAGAAACTAAATAATGTAGCTGTGTGTGTTTCTGCAGAGTAGATATATAGTTTACCAAAAAGTGTATAATTTTCTACATTGAGAAAATGCTACATTTCTTAACTTTATTATTAGATGAAATAAAACAAATGAAATTGAATAAAATAAAAAATGTTATAATTCCATAAGTGAAAGATAACCAGTGTTAATGTTTTGGTGCATTTCCTTCTAATGCTTTTAAGATTAGATAGATAGATAGATAGATGTAGATATAGAGAGAGCATTTTTTATTACATGTATAACTCATCTCTTCACAATGTTAATGGGTGCATTCATCATAGAAAACCTTTATAATGCAGATGAGCATCTCCAAGTGAACACTACTGTCAAAAACTTGAGATGTATATTTCCAGTTCTTTATCTATGATATATGTCCTTTTGAATTTGTCAATCTGTGGATAAATGTTTATAAATCTCCTTGAATTTCTTAAGATTAAATTCCTTTAAGTAGAGTTGCAAAATTGGATATTTTATCTATTTTACCAAATTTCTTTCCAGAAACTTTATTGTAATTTAAACTCTTACAAGCAGTATTTGAGGATGTAATTTTCCCCACATTCCCAATCAGGAAAAAAAAAAAAAAACACAGCAGTTCATTCTTCATTGCTGTGATTTGCATTTCCTTGATATACCACAGAGAGTAAACATTTTTGTATGTCTATTGTCTATTTGCACTGGATATGTTCCTAAGGCAAAGATTTTTAAATTCCTTCTTTCTGAAATTAAATGTTGTGTACTGTTTCCCTGACTCTGTTTCCAAAATGTCCCATATTTTATAGCTGATGGAAAAGTGCATCAGAAAAGGTTGATGAAGAGCATAATGTCGCTCAAACGTGAGTAAGAAGCAAATTAAAAAGGCTTAGTCTAAGAACCTTATTTGTACTGTGAAAATATGAACCCCTTCTCCTTTCCTATATAATTGAGTTCTTATTTATGCTTCCTTCAGTAGGTTTGTATTCAAACTATTTAGCAGATAGTTTTAGCCTTTCTTGGATTTTTCCTAACTCAGCTCTAAAAAAACAAAATAAATCTAGAAATGCAAAGCAAAAGGTGAAGTGTGAAGGCTGTCAGATGAGAATTTCAGTCAAAAATAATTTGAAAGGACAGGCAATAAAACTAACTTCTGATTTGCAGAATATTACATCAGCCATCTCTAGCTCTAATTTTTCAACCCTTTTTAAGAATATTTTAGGATTATTTCCAACATAAGATTTGAGGGAACAGATTTTAATTCTAATTCTCCTATTGTCTTTCTCTGGTCAGACTGGAGTTTTGGTGTTTGTCTTGAAAATCCTAATAATAATAAGAAATGAATGAATTTTTATTGTAATAGAAACACATGCCCAGAAAAGTAGAAAAATACAACAGCATGAATGTGTCATCCAGCTTTATAATCATTCATTTTTTCTCATATTTCTTTTCTGTCCCTTACTTAGAAAGGAAGGCTGATGTCAATAAGCTGGATACTCTTTTAGAAAACATGGGGATCAGAATCACAGAAGAAGAATACATGGATCTGACCAAAAGACTTCCAGTTGACGGTGAGCACTGTAATCACGCCTGTACTTTTTAAGGGGTATTTATTCGTATGGACTTGAAAATGAGAATTTCTCAAGCCAGATTGTCCAAATGTCAAGGATTTTTCAAAATCTTAGATAAGAGCTCAGTCTTAGAATAAATGTATTTCTCTTTATTTCCATTAATCTAAAATTCAATTTATTCTCAAATGGATACTAAGCATGGCATAAAATGAAGCCAAGACTTTGTTAATCCAGAGAATGATCAGGAAGTAGAATTCAAAATGTAAGAGGAGGGTTTACAATGAAAGGAGATCACCTCATATTTACTTATCCCAAAGTATCTGGCTCCCACATTCACCACACTACTAAATATGCTCTCACTTAGCTGACCAGTGACATTGTAATAGACAAATCCAATGTGGACTCTCTGATACATTTAATAATAATGTTTTTTTTTCTTTTGTTGCAACTGCCTGTATTCTCAGCTACCAAAAATTCATATTCTCCAGAATTTTCTTCTTCTCTGCTTTTCCTGAAGCCTATCTTTTTGTGAGCATATCTTCCTCCCTTTAAATCAGTGGGTTAAGTTAGTGGGAAAACCAGTATTTTTTTTTAAATTCAGTTTTTTTGAGATATATTCACATACCATACAATCATCCAAAGTGTCCAATAAATTGTTCACAGCACCATTATATAATTGTGCATTCCTCACCACAAATAATTTTTTAGCATTTTCATTACTGCAAAAAAAAAAGAATAAGAATGAAACTTAAAGTAAAAAAGAAGACCCAAAATATCCATCCACTCCATTCCTCCCTATTATTCATTTACTTGTGTCCCCATTTTTCTATTAATCTGTCCATACATTGGATAAAGGGAGTGTGAGCCACAAGGTTTTCACAACCATATGGTCATACCATGTAAGCTATATAGTGATACAGTTGTCTTCAAGAATCAAGGCTACTGGTTGCAGTTCAACACGTTCAGGTATTTCCTTCCAGCTGTTCCAAGACACTAAAAACTAAAAATGGATAGCTATGTAATGCGTAAGAATAACCTCCAGAATGTCCTCTCCACACCATTTGAAATCTCTTAGCCATTGAAACTTAATTTCGTTTCATTTCTCTTCCCTCTTTTGGTCAAGAAGGCTTTCTCAATTCCTTGATGTGAGGTCCAGGTTCATCCCTGGGAGTCATGTCCCACATTGCCAGGGAGATTTACATCCCTAGGAGTCACATCCCACATAGGAGTGAGGGCAGTGGGTTTACCAGCAGAGCTGGCTTAGAGAGAGAGGCCACATCTGAGCAACAAAAGAGGTTCTCTTGGGGTGACTCTTAGGGACAAATATAAGTAGGCTTAGCCTCTCCTTTGCAGTGACAGCTTCATAAGGGCAAGTTCCAAGATCGAGGGCTTGGCCGTCTAAATTGGTAGTCCCAAATGCTTGTGAGAGTATCAGGAATTACCCAGGTGGGAAAGTCGAATATCTCCACATTTTTCCCCAGTCCCTCAAGGGGGCTTTGCAAATACATTTTTATTCTCTGCCCAAATTAGTCTGGGACATATCGGGGCTTCACACTAATCTGTACAAGCCAAACAGATCTCACTCCCTATTCAAAGTTCCATGTAATTATGGTGTTTGAATAAACTGACCACACAAGTTAAATTATATAGTGTGCTACAGAAAATATAGATTTTGCACCAAATAAACATCTCTTCCTTTGGTCTCACACAGAAGTTGAAGTTTTAAAACAACATTCCTGCTATACTCACATAGTTATATGTTCACCACCACAATCTGTATGGGGACATTTCCATGTCTTCCACAAAGAAAGAGGACAAAGAGAAAAAAGAAAAAAGAAAAAAAAAATGATGACAAAAAAATAAAAAATAAAAAAATAAAACAAAATACAGTAAAAAGTTCAGACAACACCACCAATGCCAAGAATCCCATAACTCTCCCTTATATCCCCCTCTTATAGACATTTAACTTTGGTATGTTGCCTTTGTTATAATTAATGGAGGCATATTACAATGTTACTATTAAATGTAGACTCTGGTTTGCATTGATTGTATCTTTTCCCCAGTATCACCCTATTTTCAGCACCTTGCAAAGTTGACATCCATTTGTTCTCCCTCATGTAAAAACATTCTTATATTGTACATTTGATCACAATCATTAATCATTCCAGGTTTCACTAACTTAATACAGTGTCAGTCTTTATCTTCTATCTTTCCTTCTGGTGTCATACATACCCCTAACCTTCCTCTTTCAACCATACTCACAGTCATCTTTGTTCAGTCTACTTACAATATTGTGCTACCATCACAAAATATTGTCATCCATTTTTGGATCCATACAATCAGTTCTCTTGAACATTCTATACTCCTTCAGCATCAAATGCCTGATCTCTACCCTCTTTCTATCTCCTAATATCTTCATATCTACACCCTTCTCCAAGCCTCTCTCTCCTGTCTTTTCATATCTGTCTGTAGCACTCCCTTTAATATTTCTCATAGAGGAGGTCTCCTGTTCATGAACTCTCTTAGTGTCTGTTTATCTGTAGATATTTTAAACTCTCCCTCATTTTTGAAGGTCAGTTTTGCCAGATATAGGATTCTTGGTTGGCAGTTTTTCTTTTTCAGTATCTTGAATATATCATACCACTGCCTTCTTGTCTCCATGGTTTCTGCTGAGAGATCTGCAGTTAGTTTTATCAAACATCTCTTGTATGTAATGAATTGCTTTTCTCTTGCTGCTTTCAGAATTCTCTTTGTCTTTGACATTTGAAAATCTGATTAGTAAGTGTCTTGGAGTAGGTCTACTTGGATCAATTCTATTTGGGTTGTGCTGCACTTCTTGGAATTGTAGCTTTATGTCTTTCTTAAGAGTTGGGAGATTATTATTGAATATTTCCTCTATTATTCTTTCTGCCCCATTTCCCTTCTCTTCCTCTGGGACACCTATGACACATATATTCATGCATTTCATGTTGTCATTCAGTTCCCTGAGACCCTGCTGATATTTTTTCATTTTTTTCCCTATCTGTTCTTTTATGTGTAGGATTTCAGATGTCCTGTCTTCTAGTTCACTGATCCTTTCTTCTGCCTCTCCAAGTCCGCTGTTGTATGTCTCTATTGAGTTTTCATCTATTCTGTTGGGCTTTTCATTCCCATAAGTTGTGCTATTTGTTTCTTCAAATTTACAAATTCTTCCTTATGGTCACCCAGTGTTTCCTTTATATCCTTCATCTTTTTTGTCACATTTTCTTTCAACTCTTTGGTTTGATTTAGAAGATTTGTTTGAACATCTTTAATTAGTTGTTTCAACTCCTGAATCTCAGTTGAAGTGTTAGTTTGTTCCTTTGAATGAGCCATATCTTCAGATTTCCTGGTGTGGCTTATGATTTTTTGCTGTCTATGCGTCTGATTTTCTTGATTAGTTTATTCTGGAAGTTGTTTTCTCTCTTTTGCCTAGATTTTCTTGTTGGTTGTCTTTGATCGGTATCTTTTCTTTGTTTCTTTTGCTGACCAGTTGTCAGATTGGCTCTGCCCCCCAGTCTTCCCCCCAAAATTAGGCACCCATCATGGCCTGTCACAGGGATGGGAGGTAGGCACTGGGCACCCCAGCAAGTTCACTGTGTTTGTGTGTTAGAAATTATGAGAAGTTGTAACGTATGGATCAGAGCAACATGAACCATAAGCAGACAGCTACCCTGCATGTTATCAGATGCCGGCCTGTCTACAAGGGAATGAGAACCAAATATATGCATAACAAAGGAAGTCACGGAAGCCTAACAGAATTTACCTGGGAGTTTCAATAACAGTTAATAAATCACCTGTGTCTCTGCTGAGGGGTAGGCTCCCCACTGCAGACGTGCTGGTGAAACTAAAATAAGAAAGTCTTTGTAATCATCTTAAGGAATTAACTCTTCCTTAAGATGCACAGCAAAATACTCCTACTCCTGGACAAATTGCCATAAATACTGGCCCGAGTCCCAGGAAAAGTTGAAGGTCTCACCCAGGAGGGAGCACTCTGCCTGGGACCATGTGCCAATCGGGACCCTGATTGGCTGAAGACCTGGGACTTCCCAAGTCAGTTATATCAGATGTGGGGGCTTTCCCTGGTTTGGTGAGTTTTTCTTTTCTTTTCCTTTCCTTTGTCTGCTAGACAGACCACTTTACTTTCAACTATCGTATCATTAATGATAAATATTTGTAGTCTTGCAATTCAATACATTTTCTTCTGTAAAGTTATACTATATCAGTTTGTGTCTCTTCCTTCCTCCCACAATTTGCTTTGCACAACAGTATGGTAATACAGCTCTGCTGGCTTCTAGTGGTGCTCTGCTTTCTGCCAGCCAGCAAGACCTGGGTTTGTTGTAGAGCCCTGCTTGAACAGTTGGGTCTTCTGTATTTCTCAGTCAAAACAGGGCCAGGTTTCCATACAGGGTGTGTAGACCAGCTCCTGTCATGCTAAGAAAGGGTCTGAGGTATCTTTTTAAAAAGGTTTTCAATTCCTTTACATCTTCCAAACTGTCCAGTAGATGGTGCTGTTCAGTAACTTAATCATCCTCAGATGCTGCTTTGCCTCTGAGCATAGGCTGCATCTACACAGGTGAATTGAAACTGCAGAATTCCTATGCCCTCACTTTGCCGGCCAAAAATCTGGCTTGAAGTGGGGCTCCTCCTATGCCAAAGTACTCCCTCATCTGACCCAGTACTCCAGCCATCCCCCAGGCAAGGAAAAGGCTGCCAGCTGCTGCTTCCCTCAAGGTAGGGGGAAAGGCTTTCAGACCCAGGGCTGGAAACACACTCTCCTTCCATGTTTTCTCAGTCTTTCTTGTCACTCAGTGACCTGGGCCTTGAGATGTCCTCCCCTGCCCCCAAGGTCTTCAAATGGTAGGGGTATGCCTCACTACTGTGAGAGATTTTGTAGACTGTGTCCATGGTGAGAGGGGTTCTGCCTGCTGATTCTGTGCCTTTCCCACACTGAGACTGAGTGAAGGGGAGAAGAGAGGATCGGCTGGTCTGGGATGGAAGATTCCTACCTAATATTCTTCTCTTTCTTTAATAGGCATTTGCAGGGACTTTCTCCAGTCTATATCCTCCTCCAGAGTTTCAAACAATTCTGAATTGTCCTTCTTGTTGTTTAATCTCTGAGAGAAGTTTTCAGAAGCTTGTTTACATTGCCATGTTGATGACATCACTCCTTCAGGAAAAAACAGTATTTTTAATGAAATAGAATGGGATAGGATAGAATTGAATATAAAATGTTAGAGTATATGTCACACAGTAAGGCTAAATAACATTTCATGAAACCTTATGATCAGTTTTTTATATGTGTGTTTGGCACACATGTGTGCAGAGTTCTTAGTGTGGCTAACAATCAAAAATTTTGATGAACACTGCCATAAATGATAGTAATTTTACAGTTCTATTCTCAGCCTGTTGATCATCCCACCACCACATTCCCCCTAGATTAGTTTACCTTCCCTGTATGTTTAAGATATAAAATATTTTATCTCAAATCTAGACTTATCCCATAAGTTTCAATCTAATATAGTAAAGTCCTTTTATCTAAAATGATTGGGACAAGTAGTTGGTCAAATAATGAAAAAATCCATTTAAATTAAGAAATAATAAAAATTATACACACACACACACACACATACATACCTTGAACACTTTACTTGAATGAAAAAAAGGGCAAAGGCCACTGAATTTAGTATAGGCATGCTCTTTGGAGATTTTCTTGCATAAACATACCCATTCATCATCCAGACTACCAGTTTGGACTGCTAGTTTTCTTTTAAATTTACCAAAGTGCTTCTTAAAAAGTTGAGCAGAAATAGCAGTCAGAATCATTTATATTTTAATCATTTCTCCAGTCTTTTATAGTTATCTTATCCACAGCAAATCAACAGAATTTTTTAGCAATTTGCCTTACCACAACTTTTGAAATGATTCAAATTTATTTTTAATTCAATTTTATTGATATATGGTCACGTATCATACAGTCATCCAAAGTGTACAATTAGTTGTTCACAGTGCCATCATATAGTTGTACATCCATCACCCCAATCTATTTTTTGAACATTTTCCTTGTACCAGAAAAAGTGAAAATAAGAATAAAAAATAAAAGTACAGAAGAACACCCAAAACACCCCCCTCCCACCCTATTTTTCATTTAGTTCTTTGTCCCCGTTTTTCTACTCATCTGTCCATATACTGGATAAAGGGAGCATGATCCACAAGGCTTTCACAATCCCACTGTCACCTCTTGTAAGCTGCATTGCTATACAATTGTCTTCAAGAGTCAAGGCTACTGGGTTGCAGTTTGATAGTTTCAGGCATTTACTTCTAGCTATTCCAATGTATTAAAACCTAAAAAGGGTTATCTATATAGTGCATAAGAATGCCCACCAGAGTGACCACTCAACTCCATTTGGAATTTCTCAGCCACTGAAACTTAATTTTGTTTCATTTCGCATCTCCCTTTTGGTCAAGAAGATTTCTCAATCCCATGATGTCGGGTCCAGATTCATCCCCAGGGGTCATAGCCCACATTTCCAGGGAGATTTACACCCCTGGGAGTCAGATCCCACATGGGGGAATGGCGGTGAGTTCACCCGCCGAGTTGGCTTAGCTAGAGAGAGACCACATCTGAGCAACAAAGAGGTACTCAGGGGGAGAATCTTAGGCACAATTATAAGCAGGTTTAGCCTCTCCTTTGCATTGATGAGCTTCATAAGGGCAAGTCCCATGACAGAGGGCTTGGCACACCAAACTGCCAGTCTTCAATGTTTGTGAGAACATCAGCAACAATCCAGGTAAGGGAGCCCAACACCTCTGCATTTTCCCCCAGCTCCTCAGGGAAGCCCTGCATATTCAAATTTACTTTTGTAGGAAAAAATCTCTTTTCTAGTTCATCAGTATATATAATAATTAAGTTTTATATTTGTGTATAGAAAGATTAAGTTACCTTTAATCACAAGTACAACTATATATAAACAAGTCTGGGGTAAACACAGCAACTCAACCCGTAAGGACATAAATGCACTGGCTTATTAAAAGTGTAGCTTACTAGCTGTGAAAATTTGGCATCCAAGTCTGAATGTTTTACAGAAGAAATGAAGTTCAGACCAGCAGGTTGGTTAAATGAAAGTCAGTGAAGAAATCTTCTCTTATAACAACAAGTACCTGTTGAGACATCACCACTTTGATTTTCTACTGGCAGTCTAAACTCAACTTATAAAAGTAAACTATTTTCCCTATTAAATTGACTCCTAATTCTTTATTTTTTATTTCTATGTCACCATCATCCACCTACAGTTACCCATTGAATTATCCAGAAATTATCCATGACCTTTCATGTTTCCCATTCCCTGTAAGAACAGTTGCTTTTATGTTCTTAAAAAATATCCCAAATCTATATCTATATTTGCTACTCTACCTCTGGTTCAGCCTACTGCAGTAGACTCTTGACTGGTCTGTCAGTCTTATTATTGCCTTAAATTCAATTTACACAATCTAGACAGGATATTTAGCTAAGATGAAAATCTGACCTTGTTATTCCTCAACTTAAAACCCTTCAATGTCTGCATGGCTTAATAATAGCTTATATTCATTGAATCTTACAATATGCTAAGCATGGTGCTAATCATTTTTTATGATTTGTCTCATTTAGTTAATTTATTCATTCATGAAACAGATATCTATTGAACACTGAATTATGTACCAGTATCTGTTTCAGCCTGAGAGAGACAGCCATGAGCAAAACAAAGTAATGCAGACTTTATGGAGGCAGGACTTTAATCTCTTTTTCATGGTTCTATTTCCAGAATCTAGAAAAGTGCTCAACATATAGTAGGCATTCAATAAATATTTGTCAGACAGATGAATGAATCAATCAATTGAATGAAAGTGAATATTATCCCAATTTTACAGATGAGAAATTTGAGGGTCAGAGAAGTTAAATAACCTACCAAAGTTATACAACTATCATGTAAGTAGGTCCAGGACTTAACACAGGCAGTCCAATGTCAGAGTCCAAACTGTTAACCATTCTAGGGCACTACTCTGACTCCAACTAGCCTTTTTTGCCTCAGGTTTCCACCGCTTACATGGCATTTTTCCTTCAAGCAAGATTTTTTTCCTCCATTTTTTTTATTGTGAACTTTAACATTTATACATAACAGTGATAACTTTCAATGTATGATTTCACAAGTAGTTAGAGAGCATATCTCAAAGAATGTCATGGGTCACAGTTCCTCAACTTCAGCCATTTCCATTATTGTTAAGTATAACATTCATACAGGAAGGTGTCATCTCTCAATGCACAGCTCAACAGCCATATAGGTAATTTCAAAAATTGTTATGGATTACAGTTCCACAATTTCAATTGTTTCCTTATTATGCAATACAAGGTATATACAGAAAGGTGAAGACCTTCAAAGCACAATTCAATGAACAGCTATAGAGCAAATCCCAAGGGATGCTATAGGCTACAGTTAGACCATGTCATTTACCTCCTTTCAGCCATTCCAACCCTCCAGCATCCAATATATATATATAAAATACATATATATATATAATTATATAAATTTCAGTATTCATACAAAGAAGATTTTAAAACTTCATCTTACCATATTCTGTGTTCTTTGTTACTCTTTTTCCTGAAACTTTTCCTGGAATTATCTTTAGTTTTCTTTCTTCCAATAATATAATATAATACCAGTAATAATTGCCTTAAATATGCATGTCATGTATTATCATCCATTCCAAGAGAAACAGGGAGTTAGAAACAGAATGAGTCCAAAAGACAAGAGAGAATACCCCTAAGATGGACTTTATGGTCCAAGCAATCTTAGTTGCTATTGCAGATAGTGGGGACTACCCATTAAGATTCAAGAATTTAAAAATTTTAAAAGACAAGATATAGGGAATAACCTTCTATTAGGTTCTACTTCCTAATTTAAGTACTTTATAGTTTTCTGTGTCTGGCATTATCAGTGACTAAGTTTTGCTTTCTATTATAGCTAAAGGGAAGGTCCAATTAAATAAGTTGATGGAAGAATTAGATACTATTTTAGGTAAGTGGGAAATTACTTACTTCTTTACACTATATTATGATTTTCCTACCATTCCTTCATACCCTTGTTAATTTTACCATTTTAACCTTCCATTAATTAAACATTTTTTCCTAACTAATTTGGATTACCTATGCTTTAGAAATAAACATGTCTTTGCACAAGACGTAGAAATTTTCAAATTTTAGGTAACAACCGTGATACCATCTACAGACAATTATTTGGCTAGATCATCAACAATATCATGATTTTCTGGCAATTATATTAGTCTCATCTTATTATATGTAGTATTTTTCTCCTATGTTATGAGGACATGCTTTTTATTATAAATAAGAGACAATATTATGTTTCTAAGTCTGAATTTGCATAATACAGTTGGTGTCATTCACTTTTTGTTCATCTAGCAATAGAAGATGCAAACACATGGGATTTTTTCCCCATAATTTGGATTTACTTGATAGTGTTCTGTAGCCAAGATAAGAGTCTTTTCTTAATAGTGTGGGAATGTTTTCAGTCTTGGTTCTAATCCCCAATTATGATTTCCTTAAAGATGAGCTGAAGTCTGAATGTCAGTCAGGATCATTTCATTCTATTTTTGTCTTTGAATCATTTATTGAACTATCCATTGGTACAGTGGCTGCATGGAAGCATTTAAGGCTCTGAAAAACAAGACTTGAAACACCTGTGAGATAAACAACCTAACTGAAAGTATTATAAGAAGGAACTGGAAGGTACTCTGAAATCATGGACAATATTTCCCAAGCCTGAAAGAAAACTAGTCCCAATAATTTCTTAAGTCTACCTTAGATAACCAGTTTGCCTCTTCTTTTAGCTTAGATATAAATTTCACCTGTAGTATGAATCCAAGTATAGTGTGAAGTATTAGTGTGCAAATTCCTGCCTCGTTGGACAAAAGAAACTCCGAGGCTATTCTGTCATTTATTTAAATAATTTTAACTGGTTTATCATACCCAGTGGGGCATGACAATATTATATACTAGGTCAGCTGAAGTGAGAAGCAAATTTTTATGACAATCTTGAATTAAATAATTCCTATGAGTAGATTCATTATACTTAGGAATTTGGTCTACTGGTTATTGTTTATTTCCCCAGAAAGATTTCTATCCCCTTAGACTCTTTGTAAGGAGACAAGGTCCATTGAGGCTGTTTGAAAGTCATATACTTGGAATTATTAGCCCAAGAGAACATAGCCAATAATTCTTTAAATTGGTTTTCTAATAAAAAGCTGAGTTATAGAGTTAGGTTGTCCTAACTCTAGTAAAGTGATTGTCCCAAGTAAAGCTTAAACTTGAGTAAGTTATTACTAGTAGTAAGGGAGATCATGAAAGGCTATGTCAGAAGTATATGATCTTAAACCAATAAAAAGCAAAGATATAACCAAAAAGAGTAAGAACAAAAGTATGTTAAAGTGGGATATAAAATAATTTAGCCACTATGTAAAGCAATATGACAATTCCTCAAAAAGATAATTATAGAATTACTATATGACCCAGAAATTTCACTCCAATGTATATACCCAAAGAAATTGTAAAAAGAAACTCAAACAGGTACTTGTTTATCAATGTTCATAGCAGTGTTATTCACAATCGCCAGAAGATGGAAACAAAGCCAGTGTCCATCAACAGATGAATGGATAAACAAAATCTAATACATACATACAATGGAATATTATTCAGCCAAAAGAAAGAATGAAGTTCTGAGACATGCTGCAACATGGATGAACCTTAAAAGCTTATACTAAGTAATATAAGCAAGGCACATAAGGACAAAAACTGTATGATTTCATTTATATGACATATCTAGAAATAACAAATTCATAGACACAGAAAGTAGATTAAAGGTTACCAGGGGATGGAGGAGGGGAGAAAGGGGAGTTGTTGTTTGGTAGGTATACAGTGTAAATTTTGGAAAATTTGAAATAGTAATTAATTTTTATTGAAAAGTATGTGAAGTATATATAAAACACTGACAATCAAGGTGTTCTTGTTCTGATGGTCTTGAGTGGAAGCTCTCTACTTCATATAGACTTCTGTGGACCACCTACTTCTTGGGGTTCTTTGGAGAGTTTCAATTCAAGGTGTCTAATAGAGGAGCTTTCCAATTCTGATAAGGACCTTCCATTTTTCCAGAAGTTTGGAGTTCAAAGATAGTGACATTTCTGAATAAGAAGCATAATTAAAATGTATTCCCCTACTACTGAATATATGTGTTGGAATGCCCTAGGGAGGGAACACAAACAAGTTTGTTAACCAGTGTGACAAAGGTATACTTCAGTCAATCCAAAAAATAAATGCAGTATTACTAGTATATATTCTTAACTCAGAGAGAAGCAACTGAATAAAAATCCATTTGTAGATGCACAAAGGGGATGGTTCCAATCCTGGCATCATGTTTACAGATTATTTTGGTTTCAGATGAGGCATGAATTGGCCGTGTCCTCTGATAGCATAGAAAAAGGTCCTCATTGGTGTTTACTAATGTGGCAAATTTGTCCCTACAGTGATAGGCTGTTTTACATAGTAGTTTGACAAGTATCCATTTGAAGTTTTATATGTTGTAACCAGTCAGCTATCCTGGCTTTGCCAATCTTGTCCTCAAGGATCTTGCAACCTGATCACTCCAAGTGTTTCTTTACAGAATTGGGATCAAATTTTGTGCTTCTCTAATAGAATCATTGAACCTCTTCCTACAGTTGCTTTTCTGATCTAAAAGAGGTCTCTAAAAAGGGAAAAGTCTATTTCAGGGGTCCCTTTGTTAGAAGGACTCACAGAACTCAGGATATTGTTACACTAACAGCTAAGATTTATTACAGTGACATCACAAAGATATACAGCTGGATCAGTAAGGGAAAAAGGCAGGTAGAGACTGGAGGAATTCCTGTGTTCTCTCTCTCTTGAGGGGCTACACAGAACATACCATGCCTCCAGCAGCAAAACTTCAGTCACACATGTATGCCCAGGAAAGTCCATTAGAGACTCAATGCCCAAGAATTTTTTTTTTAATTGAAGCCTATTCAAATAGGCATACTCTGCCTTACAACAACCAAAATCCCAGGCTCTCAGAAGAAAAGCTAGGATTCACTATAAATCACATTGTTTACATAAATCGTCTAGTCACAGTGAACAAACCTTATCAGTTAGTAATTGAAAGAACTTCTGAAATCCAGGTTCCCAGATCCAGCCAAGTGCCAACCTTCTAAGTAGGTTCTTCTAAAGAGAGCAGCTTCTTCCTGCTGTGTTAACTCTTTTCTGCACACAGTCCATTTAGTAAGATAATCTCCTAAAGCGTTTTCTCTAGCTTTTATATTATCTATTTTACTGTGGACTTCTACTTTTATGATAGCAATTTCTTTGAGTAGTATCAAAGCATCAAGTAGTAATGATAACAAAAGTATATCTTCCGTTATTTAATTTTACCAATTTGACATCCCTAGGGAGTATCAATGTTTAGTCACTTGAATCAATATGGTATCTGTAAGGAATTGTATCCTTCAAGAGAGACTAGACTAGTAATTGCACATTTAGCCTGCTATAGTCCCTTTTTAATTTTTAAGATTAGATCCATCAACCAACAATATTAAGTCAGAATTTGATACTGAAGTGTCCATAAGATCTGTTCAAGGCATAGACATTTCCTGAACTACTGAAATACAATTACAAAAATAGAATTCTCCTTCATAGGGTAAATGTAATCAAGTTATTGGATTGAGAGTGTTGTACCAATGAACAGTAATATGAGGAAAAAACAACACTGTTTCATAGTTAACTAACCAGTCCAAAATACTGGATAC
Source organism: Choloepus didactylus (assembly GCF_015220235.1). NCBI lineage: Eukaryota > Metazoa > Chordata > Mammalia > Pilosa > Megalonychidae > Choloepus > Choloepus didactylus. Next base: position 58,289,308 of record NC_051324.1, on the reverse strand, counting down.
TTTTAGTTATCAATAGAGTTTGTAACTGCATATGGTACCATCAGATTTTAAAATGATTCTAATAGACTTTAAGATGCTTTGCCAGAAGTAGAAGAAGCCAGAGAGAAAAGAGAAAGGATACCATGCAATGGAAGATTGCCATCAGCAAAATGTTACAGACCTTGGAGACAGCATGGCCTTACTTGCGGGATACTGATTACGTGCTTCAACCTGGCGGGCCTGGGCCGGGGGACCGGATCCACCCCTGGGGAGGGTAGTGGGTACGGGTGACAGCGCCCTCCACAGCCCCCCGGGCCTGAGAAGGTGAGGCCGGAGGCAGGCCCCAATTCCTCACCCAAAACCAACCGTTGGAGGAAGCTTGCCGGGTAAGACCGCCTCCCTCGTCTACCACTCAACCCCTCCGTTACAATGCAATGTCCCCTACTGCCAGTGCGCATGCACCAATCATTGTGCAACACCCAACAACCAACCTCCGCGCCCTCTCAGAACCAATCCAAGCCTTTAACCTCTACAGCTACCCCGCCCTCTAGACCGCCCGTTATAAGCTTGTACTCTCCCCTAATAAACTCTCTTGGTTTCTTCACCCTAAAAAGAAACGTGTCCCGCCTGTTCCTTTCTCGCCGCCCTCCATACTTTGCACGCCTCCGCCGGGGACCTGGCCAAGTCCCCTGCCTCGCCCTCGCCTCCGGGAAAGAGCCCCCGCCGCCGGTACCCTCCGAGCAATCCTGAGAGCCTAGGATTTAGCGACCGGCCGCCACCCCCCCCCCAGACGAATCAATTGCGACCGCATTACTGACACCTTGGTTTTGGACTCCTAATTTCCCAAACTATGAGCCAATAAATTCCTGTTGTGTAAGCAAAAAACAAACACATAAACAAAACAAAACAAAAAAAAAACAAAAAAAACTTTGACTAATTCTAGAATCTAAATTGTTCTGAAGCAAGAAAGCTATAAAAGACAATGGCTCTTTTATGTATGCCATTGATGTGTTGTGTTGACTCCCCTTAAGTATGGCCTAGCATTCTATGCACAGATACAAAGAAAGAAATATGATAATCTGGAAAGAATCAGTATGAACTCTTATGGACTCTGATTCTATTATTTTGCCTATGTCAGTTGAAACTTTTGCCCTCAAGGACTCTGGCATCATGTCTAATTCTTTAGTTATTTCTTGAATCATACATAGTTGAGCTTTGTTAATTGAAATTTATTAATGTCTAGGTCAGAAGTAGATTTTTACCTGTTAAATTTGTAGGGATTGTATCACAGAAAAGAAAAGATTACTTTCTGATAATTGTCCCAGAGTAACATATAGGCTAGAATTTTAAAAAAAGGACTTGTTGTTGGAAACTCCCACTACTTTGGTGGTTTAGTAAATGAAGTTTATTTCTCCTCAAGTGTTTTGCAATTTGCTGTGTAGCCCCGAGTCTGCCTGCTTCTTTCATCGTCCAGCACAGATATTATTTTAAGAGAAACTTCTGTCTCTCACTATGTGTGCATGTGTCTGTGTTTTATACCAGTTAATTTGCCTTCCTTCTTGTTTTTCAAACAACTTTAAAATTTTACTCTAAGGGATTTGATGTTTTATAGTAGTGCGATTAGTGACAAATATAGTGGTACCTGTAACAAGAAAACTATGTTATGCTCTTTGATTACACAAAGGAAGGATGGGGAATTCTTGGATGTCAGTGTCTCCTTTGAAGCAACATCATAGGTTAGATTTTGGAATGCTGTCCTCTGTCTTAGGCAATATGGTTAAGCAATGCTTCTTTAAGTGATCTTTCTGCTTGGCACAGCTGTCCTCATCCATAGGCTCTCAATTCTTTGTGAACAGAGGACCTTTTGGTCTTATTTCTATTTGGAAGGCCAGTTGCCTTATATGAACGGTCATATGTTTGTTTTTCATTTCTGGCTTGTTTTGTTTCCAAGGCTCTCAAAGATGTGCAGCCACATATTGCATATTTTCTAAATGAGCAATTTTCCATTTCAATTTCTTTTTTCTATGTTGCTGTGCTTATTTGGCTATATTATGTGCCCCCAAAAGCCATATTCTTTAATGCAGTGTGAGGGCAGACATATTAGTGTTGATTAGGTTGGAATCTTTTGATTGTTTCCATGGAGATGTGACTCAATCAACTTTGGGTGAAATGTTTGATTAAATTATTTCCATGGAGATATGGACCCTGCCCATTCAGGTGGGTCTTGATTTAATCACTGGAGTCCTATAAAAGAGCTCACAAACAGAAGTAACTCAGAGCAGCTGAGAGGGACATTTTGGAAAGAAGCTAAGAGCTGACACTGAATGCTGACACTTGGAGATGCTTGGAGACATTTGGAGATGTTAGCCCACAGTTTGCTCTGGAGAAACTAAGAGATACCCCAACACTTAGATGCACAGGAGTTGGAGAAGCTAAGAGAGACCCAGAGACATTTCAGAGAAAGCCATTTTGAAATGCAACCTGGGAGCAAAGAAAAAACAGACACCAGCCACAGGCCCTCTCAGCTGACAAAGCTGTTCGGGACACCATCGTCCATTCTTCAGTAAAGGTATCATCTTGTTGATGCCTTAGTTTGGACACTATTGTAGCCTCAGAGCTGTAAATTTGTAACTTAATACATCCTCTTTATAAAAGCCAATCCATTTCTGGTATTTTGCATAATGGCAGCATTAGCAAACAAGAGAAGTCACTAATTCAGGTTTGACCCCATTTGCACAAATGAAGAATGACTCCCTTTACTTCAGCTATTGGACCTATCAGATAATATTGTTTGAAAGTTTCCTGAAGTCTATTTTTAATCTTTATTTTGTTTATAAATTTAAATGTTTATCCAATCTATATTTAAGGGGAAGGGCTTCTGAAATGGTTCTATGCAATACTCTCTCAAGGTCAATTTTTAAGTTAAGATAGCTAGGTTACTTAAATATTCTCTTTATCCCCCTTACTCTGCTGCTTTTAACTATTTTCCCCATCCTAGGAGATATTGATTAATTAACTAAACTAACTGGCATATAGAACTGGTAGTCCAAGATAATAAGTATCTAATCAAAACCTGAATTGTACAATAAACTTATGTCTAACATTCTGAAGTTTAGGAAAATCCTTAACTGTAATTAACTCAGCTCTAGACCAAGCTTTGAACTCAACTTTTGTAGAACTGATTTCTAGTGTAACATTTTTTAAGGGGATATTAGGCAATTCATTGACCCTTTTCTGAGGAAAGAATTCCTTGTTTTTAGGAGGTCAGGGAAGGAACAGTGATAGAAGGAATATTAGTAAATCAGTATTGTGGATAGAGCTGAGAGAGAGGAAGAGAGAGAGAGAGAGAGGGAGGGAGAAATTAAATAAAAGATGGTAGGTGGTAATTTCAGAAGCTTAGAGAGCCTTTGAGAAAGAATAACTTGGAGATAACATTTTGTTTTGAGGCTGGTATGTATACCAATTAAAGAATCTATTTTGTTTCTTTTTTCCTAAGTTTTACAAATCCTCTGAAATGTATTACTTGTTAAGATTTTATGGTCAAAAGTACCCCAAAAAACCATTACTTTTCTAAGTCAAAAATTTTGGCATTTACTAAGGTAAATGCAAGAGTTGACTTAGATGAACATGAAGGAGCCCATAATGAACAAGACAGAGTTGCTAAAGTTAGTCAAAAGTATGTGCTTATAAATGGTGTTTTGGATTCCTCAGACAAACAGAGGTTAGGAAATGCTGTACTATCAATAACCTTACCATCCCTACCCATGGAATACAGAATGTTTAAAGTGGCTTTCTTTCACAAATTAAAAGATAGGAAATGTTTCCAAGAAGGATTTGTAAGTTTGACTAATTGCTTTTGCAAGAGTTGGTTGCTGTTCTAACAAACTTACAACCATTAGTCCTTAGACTGATTTGAATTGGGTCTATGCATCCATCCATCCCCTGTGAAATCCTCACTTAGATGTTCAACAGGACTAAGACAATCCAAGACAAAACAAAAGTGAGGGGGTGATGTCATCAACATGATGACATAAGATAGCTATTGCAAACCTCTCCCCAGAGATTCAATGAAGAAAAGGACAAATCTCACTTGTTCAGAACTCTGGAGGAAGGAAAAGACTGGACAAGGATCCCACAAATGCTGAATCAAAGAAAGAGAAAAATATCAGTTAGGAAATTTCCATCCCAGACTACCCAGTCCTCTCCCCTCCCCCTCACTCAGTCCCAGCTCGGGAAGTGCACAGAAGCAGCAGCTGGGATCCCTTCCACGTCTCACTAGGGACAGAGGCTATAAACTCTCTCACAACATTGAGACAGACCCCCACCTATATCCAGACACAGAGACCCGAGTCTACAGGGACCCGTGGCAGGACTCAAGCTGCTGGGGAGGGTGGAGTACAAAAGGGCACCAAAAAGGAACTTTCAGAATGGAAGAGGGAATGGCAAAATCTACTTCTTCTCCAAAAGCATCAAGTAGCCAGAAAGCAATTGTCCAAATCAACTGTTTGGGGACCCAGTCATTAAGAGACAAAGAGTGTGAGAAAATGTGGACAGAGACTGTAACTCCTGATGCCCATCCCCACCCTTGAGCAGCAGCAGGAGACCCAATCTTTGCCTGGGAGATGGTTGCAGACTGGGGTGGCTATGGGAATTCTCCACCCCAAGCACAGAGGAGGATGCAGCCCAACAATGGCCAGTGAAGTGAGAGCACAAGAACCTGACAGCTTCAGCCCCAACTGGTCAAATGCTGCTGGGCTCCAGGAGTTAAACACCTTCTGAAGACAAATAAGTAACCAAAGAGCGCTATCTTCTGGGCAGGCCAGAAAGTGCAGGGGAAACCACAGGACTTTTCAGAGCATATCCAGACTCTACCCCAGGCTTATAAAAACTGGTCTAGACCCTCTGCACAGGTACCTGGCCCTGTTTGGGCTGAGAAATACTGATGACCTACCAAGAAAGTTCCCTGATACAAACCCAGGCAACAACTAAATCCTAGACAAGAGAGAAGCTGACCTTCAGAATAGAGCCATCAAGATAATCAGTTGACCAGATATCAGCAAATAATAACAAGGTATACTAAAACAGAGGAAGAAAGGGCCCAAAGGAACAAATCAAAAAGTCAGAGGAGACACAGAATCTGGAACAACTAATCAAAGAGGTTGAAACAAATCTCCTGAATCAATTCAAAAGAATGAAGGAAAATATGCATAAAGAGATAAAGCATATTAAGATGACACTAGGAAAACATAAAGAATAATTTGAAAATATACATAGAAAAATAACAGAGATTATGAAAATAAAAGAACTGTAGATGAAATTAAATATATACTAGAGACACACAACAGCACATTTGAAGAGACAAAAGAAATGATCAGTGAATTAGAAGACAGAGCAATCCAATTCAAAAAGACAAAAGAACAGAGGAAAAAAATGGAAAAATTTTAAGCAGGGTCTCAGAGAAATGATCGACAACACGAAGTGCACAAACATACTCATCATTGGTGTCACAGAAGGAGCAGAGAAGGGAAAAGGTCCAGGAAGAATATTTGAGGAAATAATAGCTGAAAATTTACCAACTCTTATAAAAGACATAAATACGCAAATCCAAGAAGCCCAACGTACTCCACACAGAATAAATTCCAAATAGACCCACTCCAAGACACAGACCAATCAGACTGTAAAATGCCAAAGAGAAGGAGAAAGTTCTGAAAGCAAGCAAGAGAAAAGTAATTCACCACATACAAGGGAAGCCAAATAAGACTAAGTGCTGATTTTTCATTGGACACCATGGAGATGAGAAGGCAGTGATATGATATATTTAAGATACTGAAAGAGAAAAATTGCCAGCCAAGAATTCTCCATCCAGCAAAGCTGTCCTTCAGAAATGAGGCAGCATTTAAAATATTCACAGATAAACAGAAACTGAGAGAGTACTTAAACAAGAGACCACCCCTACAAGAACTACAAGGGAGCTCTGCTGGCTGAAAAGAAGAAAACAGGAGAGAGAGGCAGGCCTGGAAGAGGGTACAGAAATAAAGAGTATTATAAGGGTAACTAAAAGGATAAAAGGAGAGGAAAAAATAGATCTGACAAATAAAAGCCAAAGGAAGTAAGTACTGCCTTTACAGTAATAACATTGAATGTTAGTGGATTAAACTCCCCAATCAAAAAATAGAGATTGGCAGAATGGATTAAAAAGTATGATCCATGTATATGATCCATCTATATGCTATTTATAAGAGACTCATTTTAGACCCAAAGATACAAATATGTTGAAAGTGAAAGGATGTAAGCAGTAACAAAAAAAAGTGCTGGGTTAGCTATACTAATATCAGACAAAATTTACTTTAAATGCAAAATTATTATAAGGGATAAAGAAGGACACGGTATATTAATAAAAGGGGCAATTCACCAATAAGAAATTCCAATCATAAATATTTATGCACCTGATCAAGGTGCCTCAAAGTACAGGAGGCAAACACTGGCAAAACTGAAGGCAGTAATAGATGTCTGTACAGTAATAGTGGGAAACTTCGACACACCACTCTCTTCAATACATAGAATATCTAAACAGAGGATTGATTAGGAAACAGGGAACCTAAATAATTTGATAAATGAACTAGACCTAAAAGATGTATATAGAACATTGCACCCAAAACAACAGGTTATACATTCTTCTCAAGCACTCATGGAACATTCTCCAGGATAGACCATTTGCTGGAGTATAAAACAGGTCTTAATAAAGTTTAAAAGACTGAAATTATACCAAGCACTTTCTCTGATCTTAATGGAATGAAGCTGGAAATGAATAACAACTGGAGAACCAGAAATTTCACAAATGTATGGAGGTTAAACAACAAACTCTTAAAAAAATCAGTGGGTCAAAGAAGAAATTGCAAGAGAAATCAGTATGTATCCTGAGATGAATGAAAACAAGAACAATTTATCAAAACCTCTGGGATACAGCAAAGGCAGTACTGAGAGGGAAATTTATAGCCCTATATGCCCACATTAAAAAGGAAGAAAGAGCTAAAACAAATGACCTAACTGAACAACTGAAGAAACTAGAGAAAGAATAACAAATTAATCCCAAAGCAAGCAAAAGGAAAGAAATAACAAAGATTCAAGCGGAAATAAATGAAATAGAGAATTAAAAAAAAATAGAATCAAAACCAAAAGTTGTGTTTTTTTTTTTGAGAAAACCAGTAAAATCAACAAACTCTTAGCTAGACTGATGAAGACAAAAAGAGAGACTTTCCTAATAAAATCAGAAATGAGAGGGGGGTCATTACCATGGGCCCCAAAGAAATAAAAGAGTTCATAAGTAGATACTATGAACAACTGTATGCCAACAAACTAGACGACTGAGATGAAATGGACAGCTTCCTAGAAACAAACTAACCACCTACTTGACTCAAGAAGAAATAGAAACCTCAACAAACCAATCACAAGTAGAGATTGAATCAGTCATCAAAACCTACCAACAAAGAAAAGCCCAGGGCCAGATGGCTTCACAGGTGAATTTTACCAAGTATTCCAACAAGAATTAATACCATTCCTGCTCAAACTCTTCCAAACATTGAAGAAGAGGGAACACTACCTAACTCGTTCTATGAATCCAACATCATCCTAATATCAAAGCCTGAGAAAAGATACTGCAAGAAAAGAAAACAACAGACCAATCTCTCGAATGAATATAGATGCAAAAATCCTCAACAGAATACTTGCAAATCAAATCCAACAGCATATTAAAAGAATTATACACCATGACCAAGTGAGTATTATTCCAGGTATGCAAGGGTGGTTCAACACAAGAAAATCAATTAATGTAATACACCACATGAACAAATCAAAAGGGAAAAACCACATGACATCCTGATTGATGCAGAAAATGCATTTGACAAAATTCAGCATCCTTTCATGATAAAACACTTCAAGAGGTAGAAATCAAAGGAAACTTCCTTAACATGATAAAGGGTGTGTATGAAAAATCCACAGCTAACATCAAACTCAACAGTGAGAGACTGAAAGCTTTCCTCTAAGATTGGGAACAAGACAAGGATGCCCATCGTCACCCTGTTGTTCAACATTGTGCTAGAATTTCTAGCTGGAGCCATTAGGCAAGAAAATGAAATAAAAGGCATCTAAATTGGAAAGGAAGAAGTAAAACTTTTCACTATTTGCAGATGACATGATCCCATATTTAGAAAATCCTGGGGAAGAAAAAAACATGACAAAGCTACCTTCCTGATGAAATCCATCTGATCTTGGATTACTATGTTTTAAAAATAAGCCACACATTACTTCCCTTTCACTGATTGAACTAGAATGCTTGGCTTCCAATTCATTAGGCCAGGAATTCCATGTTTTTAAAATAAGGGATATTCTGAAAATTTTTATCTTTTATAAGCGATGGCCTGAGAATTAAAACTCTTCCCGCTTCTTTCCCTCAGTCTTGCACATTTCTGCAGCACTCTTGGCTTAGGCAGAATTCACTTCTCTTTCTTCTTAACAGGAAGGAAGGCACCATCCACTTGCGGAGCCTTCCCCGAGCCATACACTTAATTTTATTCCATTCATTCCTATACTGATTCATGACTATTTTCCATGTCTTCACCTTTTATCAACTCTGGGCTTACTAAGAATAAGGATGCTCTATGTTCCTCCCTGTGTCCCTATATATTATTATTACTGCTACTATTAACAACTACACAATCAAATCAAGGCTACTATTTTCTAAATATCTTCTATATTCTACATAAAAGAGTGTATGAGAAACTTTTGATCTCAGAAAAGTTAAAGGTTTTTCTGAAGTTGGTAAAAGAACTAGGGTATGAACTCAGACCTGCCTAGCTCTAAATCTTTCTCCTACATAAGTATTTCCCAGGGAGTGAGATGTTAATACATGCTAAAAGAAAAGGTTCTCTGTAATTAATCCAATTTGAGAAATGCCAGGTTTTATGTCCCCTTCTTGGAGATGCTCAGTGCACGTTAGTGTATTAGAAGTTCTGAGAAGTTCTACAAAAAACAAAGTATATTGACTTTGTTTAATGCAGCATTTTCCAAATTTATTTGATGATGTGTGATGGTTAATTTCATGAGTCATCTTGGCCAGCTTTTTGAACACTGGCCTGATTGTTACTGTGAGGCTATTTTATGGATTTAAATCATCAGTAAGTTGACTACATTTTTGGCTGATTACATCTACAATCACCCTAGGAGACTACCTTCAACAGTGAGAGAGGTCTCATCCAATCAGTTGAAGGCATTAAAGGGAGAACTGATGATTTCAGCATTCAGAAGGAAGAATTTCCATCTTTACTTTAGCCATCCAACTTCTCCTTGGGAGATCTTTGAGAACCTTCATTGGGGTTCCCAGCTAGTGGCCTGCCCTATGGAATTTGAATTTGCCCATCCCCACAATCACATGAACCAGTTATATAATAATATTTACATTATATATGTAAAATAAGCCACAGTACTTAATCTTGAAAACAAATCCTCTAATACTATAGAGATATTTGTACCCTTATGTATGTCTCTTTGCCTACATGTAAATAGTTAAATTCTAGGTAAGCATGTTACTAAATAAGGTGAAATTTTGGAAAGCTCAAGAAAATGTGATTTTTATGAACAATCAATTATATAATTAGTATGATACCTCCTGCCAGAATGATTTCTACTGGCAAGTCATTATCCTATTTGATAACTAGATTTCATTCCACACTTTATACCCAACATTAAGAGAGCCTTCCTTATATTAATGTCAAAGGAACAAGGTTTGCTTTGATTCACTACTGACCCACTGTATTTGCACATATCCCATTTTGCCTTTGCTCTTTAACCGCAAATTGGGAATTTGAGGAAAAAAGATATTGTATAAGTATAAAAATAATACATAACATCATAGCTCATATAGGTTAATAACCTGTTATGAGCCTCTTCAAAATATTGTTATTAATTTCTAAAATTCTCATCTGTAAACATTCTGTATTTTCAAAGGAGAGAAGATTAATGCCAGTGATCTGAAAAATGTTCTTGGAGACATGGGGATAGAAGTCAATGATAAGGAATGCCTGGAACTGCTAAAATTATTACCAGTTGATGGTGCATTTCATATGTTGCTGTGACCTTAAGGAAGTTTAATCTTTGATTCTAATTTTTAAATTTATATTTTAAAGTAACCCATGTTCAGGTTTTACCTGCACCCATCCTCCAGCTCTTGTTTCCACAAGAATAGTGTCTCTAATCCTCTCTGCCAACCCAGGCACAAAATTAAACCCCCCCCAAAAAATCCTCTTCCACGAAAATCATTTTTGCAGAGTAAAGATGTTACTGATGATTTTGCAAGGAAGTACAAAATGAGGGGTTTACATCTCTATCTCAAGTAAACATATCAAAAGTCCTCATGAAAAATTCCATCCCTCCCAGAGTCCTTTTTCCATACACTGCCACTAGAAATTCTCTTTTCCTGATCCTTGCCCCCTCACAGTGCTAAATCCTGAAAACTTCTCCCCCTGTCCTCCTCAATTTCTGGAAGCATGTTAAATTTTTCTCCTCTCTCTGTTATAAATATTGTTCCTTCTTCTTTTAAACACAAAATCTCAACATCTACCCAAAGTGAGCTTATTAAAGCATCTTCTCAACAAAGGCCTATCTCTCCCTACAAGTAACTGTAATACTAGCTGCAAGGATATTAATTTTTCCCATATTGTTATACCAGTTGGAAGTTAGCAAAACCTCCAATAATGAGCTTGCCGCCAAGGACTAAGAAAATCCCTACTGTTACCCATTAGGCCACTGACATATCAAACTTTAGGAGTGAGAAGAAGTAAAGGAAACAAAATGGAAATGTGATAGAAATAAAGGATAGGAGTCCAAAATGAACAAGGAAAAGATGGGTATGTAAGTTTCAACTCTGTAGCATATAAATCAACAGTTGCCTGGGGTGTCAAAGAGTAAGTAGATCTATGCTGGTAGGTCTGGAGTTCATTGAGCCCTAACAATGTGCCAATTACCACATACAATAATGGCACACTATACCCATTTTATAGCAGAGGAAACTGAGGCACAGAAAGGGTAAGTAATGCCTAAGTCCACAAAGCTAGTAAGTAGTGGACCAAGAGTTTGATCCTTAAGCTCTACCCCAGATTACCTTTCTATACCATAATGAAAGCTTTCTTTGTTGGTTAACTTTATCACAGTTTGAAAGTGAAAAAGGATAAATGCCTAAGAATAGATTGCTGTGGTCAATCATACAAAAGAAATTCTGAACCTTATGTTCTCTTTTGTGAGTCATTTTCTGTCCCAAACTGTGCTTTTCTTACAGGTGATAAGAAAGTTTTTCAGAATAGATTGCTAGCAGGTTTGAAGTCTTTCAAAGGTGGGTAATAACTGTGATAAGAAAGTATATGAGAGTGAGATTCTCAAACTTAGCATTTATATTTTTCCTAATTATTTATTAAACACTGATTACTCTTTCACCCCTTCTATATATTTATCTTAAAGTTATTTCTTTTTCTTTAGGTGTATCTGCATTTTATCAGATATTCTCTTATCTTGTATCATGGAATTTATTCCCAAAATCTCTCAGGTTTTTCTAAGATGTTTAAAAAGTAGAAAACAAAATCTTAGTCTGCACTAGTCATGAAGTCATTCAGGGAATTTGGTCACTAGTAGAGAAAACTAATCTGGGAATTCAAACAACATTGCTGAATGTTATTTCACACAAACCAGTCTTAAGCATCTCCACGGTTGTCTTTCTGCATAGTTTTGGACAGGTCTAATTAGAGTTTTGGCATTCAGGATGCCGAAAATAATCATCATAATGTTCCTCTGTGAATTATTAGTTTTCTTCATTTTTTTCATTATAAAAAATGTCACATACTCATTATATAAAATATTTAAATTAGGGAAAATATAATCAACCATAGTTCTACTGTCCAATCACAATCAATCTTAACAATTTGAAGACCTTTATAGTTAAAATATAAAAACTCTTAACTTGGGAAGAAGATGGCAGCATAGAGAGGAGCAGAAGTTAATTAGTCCCCCTGGAGCAACTAATAAACAACCAGGAACAACTAGTACATGATCTGGAATAACTGCTTGGGGGACAAACCATGAACTGTCTATACATCGTGCACCAACCTGGATTGGGAGGAATGCCTGAGATCGCAGCATGGAATCTATGAGTAGAAACTGCAGACACAAGCCAGGAGCCGCCTCCCCCCATGGCAATACAAACTGCAAAGCCTGGCTGAGATAGAGAGCAGCACTCTCTGAACAAGCGAATACACCTCAGGCCAGCTGCAAGTGGGGTTTTAATTGGCAAATGTATGTGGACTGCTCAATGCAAGCTGCAAATCCCCAACAAGCGGACGGAGGCTTTTAGTGATGACTGACCTTGAAGAACCGGGGGACTTCTCTGTCCTGGGAGGGGGAGACCAGAGGACCAGGTGCTATCTCTGGCTGATGGGTTGAAACGGGGGGGACATGGACTGACCCTGAAAGGGGGATTTCTGTCCCTTTTTCTCTCTCTCAACCTGAGTGGCACAGTGGATAAAGCCTCAGCCATTTTCAGTTCTCAGTGCTCTACAGTGGAGAAACGCTCAGCCATTTTCAGTTCACAGCACTCTGAACCAGACAAGGGTGGAGACAGCAGAGTCAGAGAGACAAAGAGCCTACTTAAATGCAAATGAAAATTCCCTAGGGGGTATATCAGCCCTAAGAGGAAAGAGGTGGTGCCCACCTCTGCTACCTGCCTTCCATTCAGAACCAGACCCTAGGCCTGGGGGAAAACAATCAAACCAGAAACAACTTAAGCTGAGAATTAAAGGGGCCACACCTCCTTACACCAGTCAGGAGCAAACAGGCAAACAGGTGCCACCTACTGGGCAGGTTAGGAAAAGCATAGTGCCTTGAGGCCTGACAGGGTATGTCAATCTTCTAAGACACACCCTCAGAGAAACCTGGTGCTAAATAGTTCCTCCTTTTGGGACCTGAGCCAGTTCTGGTCTGGGAAAACCTGATTGGGGTAACGAAGGAAACCAGATGCCTAGACAATAGAAAACTACAACCTACACTAAGAAAAATGAAGTTAAGGCCCAGCCAAAGCAACAAACTTACACTTCACCTGAGATTTAGGAACTGAAACAACTAAAGCTAAATCAATTCAAAAAGCTTAGGGAAGATATGGCAAAAGAGAGGAAGCGTATAATGAAAATCTGGGTGTACATAAGGTAGAAATTGAAAGTTTGAAAAAAAAAATTGGCAGAATCTATGGAAATGAAAGGTACAACACAAGAGATGAAAGACATGATGAGACATACAACAGCAGATCTCAAAGAGACATAAGAAAACACCCAGAATATGACTCCCGGGGAGGAAAGTAGACCTGGCATCGTGGGACGGAGAACATCTTCTTGACCAAAAGGGGGATGTGAAAGGAAATGAAATAAGCTTCAGTGGCAGAAAGATTCCAAAAGGAGCCAAAGCGGTCACTCTGGTGGGCACTCTTATGCACAATTTAGACAAACCCTTTTTAGGTTCTAAAGAATTGGGGTAGCTGGTGGTGGATACCTGAAACTATCAAACTACAACCCAGAACCCATGAATCTCAAAGACAATTGTATAAAAATGTAGCTTATGAGGGGTGACAATGGGATTGGGAAAGCCATAAGGGACCACAACTCCACTTTGTCTAGTTTATGGATGGATGAGTAGACAAATAGGGGAAGGAAACAAACAAACAAACAGACAAAGGTACCCAATGTTCTTTTTTACTTCAATTGCTCTTTTTCACTTTAATTATTATTCTTGTTATTTTTGTGTGTGTGCTAATGAAGGTGTCAGGGATTGATTTAGATGATGAATGTACAACTATGTAATGGTACTGTGAACAATCAAATGTACAATTTGTTTTGTATGACTGCGTGGTATGTGAATATATATCAATAAAATGAAGATTAAAAAAAAAGAAGAAGAAAGAAAGATAATACCCAGGAACTGGAGAATAAGGCACCTGAAATCCTACACATGGAAGAACAGATGAAGGAAAAAAATGGGAAAAATATGAGCAGCATCTCAGGGAATTGAATGACAACATGAAACACTTGAATGTACGTGTCATGGGTGTCCCAGAGGGAGAAGAGAAGGGAAAAGGGGTAGAAGCAATAATAGAGGAAATAATCAATGAAAATTTACCATCTCTTATGAAAGACATAAAGTTGCAGATCCAAGAAACACAGCATACCCCAAACAGAAAAGATCTAAATAGGCCTATGATAAGACACTTAATAGTCAGATTATCAAACTTCAAAGACAGAGAGAAATCCTGAAAGCAGCAAGAGAAAAGTGATCCATCACATACAAATGAAGCTTGATAAGACTAAGTGCAGATTTCTCAGCAGAAACCATGGAGGCAGGAAGGAAGTGGTGTGATATATTTAAGATACTGAAAGAGAAAAACTGCCAGCCAAGAATCCTATATCCAGCAAAGCTGTCCTTCAAATATGAGAGAGCTTAAAATATTCTTGACAAACAATGACAGAGTTTGTGAACAAGATACCTGCTCTACAGGAAACACTAAAGGGAGCACTTCAGACAGATAGGAAAAGACAGAAGTGCGAGGTTTGGAGTGCAGTTTTGGATGATGGTAGCACAGGAATGTAGGTACACTGAACAAAGATGACTGTGAGTATGGTTGAAAGAGGAAGGTTAGGAGCATGTGGGACACCAGAATGAAAGACAAAAGATAAAGACTGGGACTGTATAACTCAGTGAAACCTAGAGTGCTCAACAATTGTGATAAAATGTACAAATATCTTTTTTCATGCGGGAGAACAAATGAATGTCAACATTGCAAAGTGTTAAAAATAGGAATTGGGGGAAAAATAATCAGTGCAAACTAGAGACTATAATTAACAGAAACATTGTATTATGCTTCCTTTAATGTAACAAAGGCAATATACCAAAGCTAAATGCATATAAGAGGGGGACGTAAAGGAGGGGTATGAGACTCTTGGCATTGGTAATGATGTCTGACTCTTTATTCTACTTCAGTTTAATACTATCTTTCCTTTTGTGGCTTCCCAGCTGTCATGTTTTTTTTCTTCTCTTTCTTTTTTCTTTTTCTTTTGTCTCCCTACCTTCTTTGACTCTTCCTCATGATTTTTGGGAAGAAATGGAGATGTCCTTGTATAGATAGTGGTGATGGTGGTGAATATATAAATATGTGACTATACAGGGAACCATCAGTTGTTTACTCAGGATGGAATGTATGGTTTGTGAACAAAACTATCTTTTGAAAAATGGGTTGATGAAGAAACCTTGAGGGCACTTTATTGAGTGAAATAGATCAGACACATAAGGACAAATATTTCAGGGTCTCACTGATATGAACTAATTATAATATGTAAGCCCATAGACACAAAATATAAGTTACCAGGATATAGAATGAGGCTAAAGAATGGGGAGAGGCTGCTTATTATGAGCAGAATGTTCAACAAGGTTGAACTTAAATGTTTGGAAATGGACAGGATGACAGTAGCACGTTGTGAGAATAACTAACAGTGCTGAATGGTGCATGAATGTTGTGGAAAGGGTAAGCTTAGAGTCATGCATATCACCAGAAGGAAAATTGAGTGTTAAAAGATGGGAATGTATAAAACAGTGAATCTTGTGATGGACAATGTCCGTGATTAACTGTACAAATATTAGAAATCTCTTTCATGAACTAGAACAAATGTATGACACTAAAACTAGAAGTTAATAATAGAGGGGCTATATGCTACCACTAATGTGAGCTTTGAAAAATGTAAAACAAATGGTTTATAATGTAGAATGTAGGGGAACTAGCAGTAGAGAGCAATGAAGGAAGGGGGAACAATAATCCAAGAAGAACAGATAAGCTATTTAACGTTCTGGGGATGCCCAGGAATGACTATGGTCTGTTAATTTCTGATGGATATAGTAGGAACAAGTTCACAGAAATGTTGCTATATTATGTAACTTTCTTGGGGTAAAGTAGGAACATGTTGGAAGTTAAGCAGTTATCTTAGGTTAGTTGTCTTTTTCTTACTCCCTTGTTATGGTCTCTTTGAAATGTTCTTTTATTGTATGTTTGTTTTCTTTTTAACTTTTTTTTCATACAGTTGATTTAAAAAAGAAGGGAAAGTTAAAAAAAAAAAAAGGAAAACAAGGAAAAAAAAAGATGTAGTGCCCCCTTGAGGAGCCTGTGGAGAATGCAGGGGTATTCGCCTACCCCACCTCCATGGTTGCTAACATGACCACAGACATAGGGGACTGGTGGTTTGGTGGGTTGAGCCCTCTACCATAGGTTTTACCCTTGGGATGACGGTTGCTGCAAAGGAGAGGCTAGGCCTCCCTATGGTTGTGCCTAAGAGCCTCCTCCCGAATGCCTCTTTGTTGCTCAGATGTGGCCCTCTCTCTCTGGCTAAGCCAACTTGAAAGGTGAAATCACTGCCCTCCCCCCCTACGTGGGATCAGACACCCAGGGGAGTGAATCTCCCTGACAACGTGGAATATGACTCCCGGGGAGGAATGTAGACCCGGCATCGTGGGACGGAGAACATCTTCTTGACCAAAAGGGGGATGTGAAAGGAAATGAAATAAGCTTCAGTGGCAGAGAGATTCCAAAAGGAGCCGAGAGGTCACTCTGGTGGGCACTCTTACGCACACTTTAGACAACCCTTTTTAGGTTCTAAAGAATTGGGGTAGCTGGTAGTGGATACCTGAAACTATCAAACTACAACCCAGAACCCATGAATCTCGAAGACAGTTGTATAAAAATGTAGCTTATGAAGGGTGACAATGGTATTGGGAAAGCCATAAGGACCACACTCCACTTTGTCTAGTTTATGGATGGATGAGTAGAAAAATAGGGGAAGGAAACAAACAGACAAAGGTACCCAGTGTTCTTTTTTACTTCAACTGCTCTTTTTCACTCTAATTATTATTATTGTTATTTTTGTAGGTGTGCTAATGAAGGTGTCAGGGAGTGATTTAGGTGATGAATGTACAACTATGTTATGGTACTGTAAACAATCGAAAGTACGATTTGTTTTGTATGACTGCATGGTATGTGAATATATCTCAATAAAATGAAGATAAAAAAAATAATAGAGGGGCATATAGGGAAAAAATATACCTATTGCAAACTATATACTACAGTTAGTATTTTAACGTTCTTTCAACAACAGTAACAAATACACTATACCAATACTATGAGTCAACAATGGAGGGGGGTTGGTTAGGGGTATGGGAGGATTTGAGTTTCCTTTTTTTGTCTTTATTTCTTTTCTGGAGTAATGAAAATGTTCTAAAAATTGAGAAAAAAATTAATTGTGGTGATGGATGCACTGCTGTATGATGGTACCAGAGGCAATTGATTGTACACTTTGGATCTTTGGATAATTGTATGGTATGTGAACAATCTCAATTAAAAAAAGAAAAAAGAAAAAGACTCTTGACTCAAAGTCAAAATTGCTCTGAAAATCCCATGGGAAGAGACCATAAAAGAAATCAACATACTAGTCTAGATAAGTCTAGTAGTTACTTTTCCCTCCAGTGTTGGAATAGATTATTATTTCTATAGTTAAGCAGTTAGATGAAATAATTGGCTTGCATAAGAGCCATGCTATACAAAAATATATCTAATACTAGGATCTGATTGAGTTGATATGCCTACATTATAACAGGTATAGGGGAAATGAGTCCATCTGACTGAGTAATAAATTGATATTGTAAATGCTAGGTTTACTCCAGTTATGTGCTTGCCATCTGTGGGATGGCAGGGAGAATTACTTGCATTATTTTTTACATTTTTCAGTTGGGCATATCCTTTTAATTCATACAAGTTAATGACTATATGATATAACTCCAATATATAAAAAAGAATTGTTTCCTATGGTAACCATCTGTTTTAAGGGCTATGTAATTTTCTGTCTAACAAAAATACATTAATTTACTGAACTCTTTTTCTATTTTTAAATTTGGAGTATTTTTTCTGTTTTTTTTTTCTTTTTTTTTTTACTTATTAATAAAACCATAATGAAAACCTTTTGTGGGGAAACAAGCTTTCTCTGTATCCACAAAAGTGGAATTAGTGAGCCAAGAGTTATGAACATTTTAAAGGATTTTGATAGTCATTACCAAATCACTTTCCAATAAAGGTAATTCCAGTTAACACTTACCAGCAGCCAGGCCTACTGAGAGTGTTCATTTAATTCATCAGCATGAGGAGTATTTTTCACATTGTGTCTTTACTGGATTTTTCTCATATCTGTCTCTTTCCTAAGGAGGAAAGGTTGATGTCAGTAACCTGAACACAGTTCTGGAGAACATGGGGATCAAGCTCAAAAATAAGGAACTTAAAAGTGTGATACAAAATCAACCCATTGATGGTGAGCATTGTAAATAACCTTTGTGCCCTTTCTGGGACATCTAAGGTTTTGGGGATAATGTGTAAGAATTTCTAAAACTAGATGATTTGAGAATTTTAAGACATTTTTAATAAGCATAGAGAATAAATTGGTCTTAAAAATAAATCTTGTCTTTTGTCATTTTTATTCATCTGAAGTTATTCTGTTCAACTATGATTAATGTTGAGATGACATTTTATGATAGCTCTCAAGCCAGAGAATGGTAGGAAGAAACAAGCAAGGGAGCAGAGGGGAAAATTAATTAATGAATAACAAAGGGAGCCAGAAATGATTCAAAGAAAAATATCCGTTATAGAGAGAGGTAGAGCATCATTATATTTCCTCAATCATCTAACAACCATGTTACCACCATTCTGAGATAAACAGAACTTGAAAACATTAGAGGAATATAAAGCCCCAAGCTCAGTTTCCATACCAGATGTAAGGTTCACAAAACAAAACAAAACAACAACAGCAAAAAAATAACACCTGACCTTCTTGAATTGTTATCTTTTACCATCCTTATAACAAAGTATCGAAGGCCCAAGAACTGGAGACATAGTATATTTGCCATTGGTCAGATCTTGGGTTCAGGGGACACAGGCCAACACCATGGTCTCTCTTATTAATGAGAAACCCAAGCATTCAAATCCAGGAAATATATATTTACAGTGAATGCAAATAATTTAGTAAAATGTGTAGACTTCCATTGGGGCATAGTTCATAATTTTTTTATGCTTTGTATTACAGCTAAAGGAAAGGTTCCTCTGAAAAAGGTGATGGATGATGTGAAAGCAATTGTAGGTAAGTTAAAAGTTATTGTAAAGATTAAAATTATAATTCTTTAATGATATTTTCCCATCTTATCTTTTCAGTTAATACATAAATTCATTAGCATAGTACTAGTACCCATGAATCCACAAATCAACAAAATAACTGGAATATTTCCAGTATTGCTGCATCAACTCATAGTTCTTCCCATAGCCCATCACTCCACCTCCCTACTTTTTGAGATAACACTATCCTGAATTTTATATTACCTATTCTCCATTTTTAAAAGTTTTATCATATATTGATAAAATAATTTTTCTTTTTTTTTTGTTTTGATCACATTATAAAAATGCTACCATAATAAATGTGTAGTCTATAACTTGCTTTTTTAAAGTTAATTATGTCCTTTAAAGTTCCTCGATGTTGTATTTTATTCATTTGCACTACCATATAATACTGTGTTGTGTAAATATACCATAATTTATTCATCCAGTCTCCTGTATATGTACATTTACATTGTTCCAGATTTAATGTTATGTACAATGCTACAACCTCTGGTTCACATTTGCAAAAGTTCCACTACTAAACTTGAAGACTAAGCTATACTTAAGAATAGAATTTCTTCAATTATAATGTTTGTGAACTTTCAACTTTTTAAAGTAGTGCCAATTTTTACCAAAGTAGTTGTATTATCAACTGCTCCACTAGCAAACTATAAGGACTTCTGATGATCATAGGTATATGATAAGCATATACCTATGCTTATATTTATTACTGTCAAACTTTGTTTC
The DNA here is from genome assembly GCF_015220235.1 of Choloepus didactylus. Classification (NCBI taxonomy): domain Eukaryota; kingdom Metazoa; phylum Chordata; class Mammalia; order Pilosa; family Megalonychidae; genus Choloepus; species Choloepus didactylus. The sequence goes on along the minus strand of NC_051324.1, from coordinate 58,269,324 downwards.
CAAGTCTAGTGGACAGAAAATAGTATCTCCCTGAGGTTTAAATATACATTTCCCTCATTACTAATGAGGATCTTTTCATATATCTCTTAGCCATTTGTGTTTTCTCTTCAGTAAAATGTTGGTTCTGTTTTTGCTTATTTTCCTATTGGGTTGCTAATCTGCAAACACTAGGAGAGGTTCTTTCCTCCTTTTTACTTTTTTTCTTTTGTTGGATATAGACATTTAATGTAACTCTGTCAAAACACCAGCTGACACTAAGCTAACAGAATAAAGATTTCAGTGGCCACATACAACCAAAATTACAGACTTTAAAAAATAGTTTAGAAAAGGTGCTAAACAAGTAAACAGCATCAACAGACTACAATAAGTAGCATCAATAAATCCCAGGGAGGAGGGATTTTTATTTCCAGAGTTGTCACATTATAATATTCAAAATATCCAGTTTGCAGCAAAAAAGTATGAATTGTGGCCAATTCAAAGGAAAAAAAAATAAATTAATGGAAGCTGTCTATGAGGAAGCCCAGGCTTTGGACTCACTAAACAAAGATTTTTAAATCAACTGTCTTAAATATGCTCAAAGAACTAAAAGAAACCATGAACAAATAAATAAAGAAAACTAGGAGAATGATGTCTCATCAGATAGATAATATCAATAAAGAGATAGAAATTATAAAATGGAACCAAATAGAAATTCTGAAGCTGAAAAGTACATAACTGAAATGAAAAAAATATATAAGAAGGGTTCAATAGCAGATTTGAGCAGGCAGAAGGAGTCAGTGAGCTTGAAAATAGATCAATTGAGATTACTGAATATGAGGAGCAAGAAGAGAAAAGAATGACAGAAAATTAAAGGAGCAGAAGAGATCGTAGAACACCATCACGCATATTAACATACCCATAATGGGAGTCCCAGAAAGAAAGGAGAGAGAGAAAAAGAGGAAGAAAGAATATTTGAGGAGATAATGGCCAAATCAAATTTGATGAAAGATATGAATCTAACTCTCCAAGAAACTCAACAGACTCCAAGCAGTTAAACTCAAAGAGATCCTCAAAAGATACTTCACAGTCAATTTATTGAAAGACAAAGACAAAAAGTGAACCCTGAAAATGTCAAGAGAGAAGCAATTTGCCATGTACAAATCATCATCAGTAAGAGTAAGAGTGAATATCTCTACAGAAGCCATTGAGGCCAAAAGACAGTGGATAGATTATTTAAAGTGCCAAAAGGAAAAAAAAACAAAAAACAAAAAACTATCAACCAAGAATTTCACATCCAGAGGAAAAAAAAAAAAGCCTTCAGAAATGAAGGAGATGGTTGCCAAGAAGGGATAAAAGAGCCATCCAAACAATGAGTCATAGAAGGAAAAAATAGTTCTGCGGTTGAGCAAGATCATACAAAAACTTCTGCCAAAACAGAACATGCATCAGCTAAGCAGGAAAAGAGTTCAGCATGTATGGGGTCATCCACCAAATCAGAGAGTAGTGGGAACTCAACTTCGAGTCAGAATAGCTCTACAAGAGATGGGGATCAACCTGTTCCCAGCCAAAGCAGCAGCAGCAGCAGCATTTCCTCTCAGGTAACAACAGCAGTGTCTGGAAAAGTTTCTGAATCAGAAGCTTCAGATAAGCATTGTTCAGCCTCATTTGTATCTTTGTTGAAATTGAGTGTGAGCAGTCATGTGACCCAGTCCACTGATTCCATACAACCAAGTAGCTCACCTAAAAAGAGAGCTTTGGAAGGCTCTTCAGTCTCAGTTTCTCAAAGCACTTCAGAGGTTCGGGTGCCCTTGTCGGGCTCCTCAGGAAGCTCGGAAATAGAGTTGCCACTATTGTCTTCTAATCCTAGTTCAGAGACAGCTTCAAGTGGGTTAACTACCAAAACTAGTTAAGAGACAAGTGTTTCATCATCAGATTCTAAAAACAATTCCTCTTCAGGCACAAGACACAAAGAAATACATTATATATTGGCAGAATTTTAACCCATTAAGAATAAATGACAATTATAAGCATATACACGCCTAACAACAAAGCCCCAACATATACAAAACAAAAACTGATAGAATTGAAGACAGAAATAGACAATTCTACAATAATAATTAAGACTTCAATACCACACTCTCAGCAATGGATAGGACATCTAGACAGGAGATCTTTATGGAAATAGAGGACTTGATAAACCCTATAACCCAATTACACCTAAGAAACATATATAGAACACTCCCCTCAACAAAACAGAATATGCATTTTTCTCAAGTACAAATGGATAATGCTCCGTATGTTGGGTCACAAGCAAGTCAAAATAAATTTTTAAATATTGAAATAACACAAAGTATCTTCTCCAGCCACAATGCCACAAAAGATAAAAGAGGAAATAAATAACAGATGGAAAACTGGAAATTTCACAAATATAAGGAAATTAAACAACACACTCTTAAATAACCAAATGTTCCAAAGAAGAAACTTCAATTGGAATTAGAAAATACTTAGAGATGAATTAAAACCAAAAACATAACATTCCACAATTATGGGATGCCTCGAAGGCATTGCTCAGAAAGAAATTTATAGTTGTGGACTCTTAAATTAAAAAAGAAAGATCCCAAACCAAAAACCTAACATTAGTCCTCAAAGAATTAGAAAATGAACAGCAAGCTAAACAAATATAGCAGAAGGAAGGAAATTAGAGTGGAGAGAAATAGAGAACTGAAAATCAATGAAACCAAGTTTGTTTTTTGAAAAGATAAAAAAAATTGTCAAACCTTTAGCTAGGCTGACCAAGAAAAAAAAGAGAGAAGACTGAAATTACTAACATCAGAAATGTAGTAGAGACATTACTACAGACCTTACAGAAATAAAAACAATTATAAGCAAATCTATGAATAATTGTAACTATAGTGGTTAATTTTATGTGTCAACTTGGCTAGGTTATGATTACAGTTGTTTGGTCAAACACTGGCCTAGATGTTGCTTTGGATGTATTTCATAGATGTTATTAGCATCTACAATCAGTTGGCTTTAAGTAAAGGGGATAAACTTCAATAATGCTTATATAGTGCTCTAGGAAGCTAATCAAGGCCCATGCTGAATGGGTGGGGCCACACCTCCATAGCAATTATCCAATCAGAGTTATCACCTACAGTTGGGTGGGTTACATCTCCATGGAAACAATCAAAGAATTACAATCTAATCAACACTCATACATCTGCCCACAAAAGTTTGCATCAAAGATAATGGCATTTTGGGAGACATAATACATTCAAACTGGCACACAACCCAATTTAAAAATGGGCAAATTATTTGAGTAGACATTTCTCCAAAGAAGCTATATAAATGGCCAAAAAGAACATGAAAAGATGCTCAACATCTTTAGTCATTACAAAAATGCAAATCAAAACCACAATGAGATACTACTTCACATCCACTACGATGGCTATACCAAATAATAATAATAATAATAATAATAATAATAATAAGTAATAATGTGTTGATGAAGATGTGGATAAATTGGAACCCTCCTACATTGTTGGTAGGCATGTTAAAAAAAATGGTTTGGCTGCTGTGGAAAACCATTTGGCAGTTCCTCAAAAAGTTAAACATAGAATTACCATATAGCCCAGAAATTCCAGTCCTGGGTATTTATTCAAAGGAATTGAAAACAGGTATTCAAAGAAATACTTGCATATGTATGTTCATAGCAGCACTATTCACTACAGTCAAGAGGTGGAAACAAGCCAATGTCTATCAACTGATGAATGGATAGACAAAATACAGTATATTCATATAATATTATGTTAGCCATAAAAAAAATGAAGTACTGATATACTCTACAATGTAGATGAACCTTGAAAACATGCTTAGTGAAAGAAGTGAGATACAAAAAGTCACATTATTATATGATTCCATTTATATAAAACATCCAGAATAGATAAATCCACAGAGTCAGCAAGCAGACTAGCGGTTACCAGGGGCTGGGGGACAGGGACATTGGGGAGTGACTGCTTAATGGGTACAGGGTTTCTTTTTGGGCTGATGAAAATATTTTGGAACTAGATAGAGATAGTAGTTTAATAACTTTTTGAATGTACTAAATGCCACTGAATTGTAACTTTTTAAATGGTTAATCTTGTGAATTTTACTTCAATTGTTAAAAAAAAGCAACAAGACACATAAGTGGCATACGAGTGGCAACATAGTCAAGAAGAGTATTTATCAATGACATTTTTTGGAATTGCCAGCATGTGGTAATAATAAAAGGCGGACCTACTTTTTGTTGGCTTTATTATAGTGTTTTAAATTCTCTATAAATAATATATTCCTTATTGTCTACATCTGTAGTAAACAACTCCACAACCACCACCCTCCCAGTACACCACTGAAAATAACACGTAGTGTATGATTTCGTTTATATAAGACTTACCTACTGGAGCAAAGGGCAGGACACAGAATTTGAATTTGTTCTCTTGACCTTGGGGGAGGGGGACTTTCATAGTGCTGGGCATAAGACAATATAATTCTCAGTAAATTCAGGATTTAGGTTACTGACTAATAAATTAGAATATTGTCAAGGTTGACCTAATAAAACTCTGTTTTTCCCAAAAATTATTAGATTACTTGACTATTATCATAACTTTACCGATTATTATTGTGCTGATCTAGATCAGGGGTCGGCAAATTTTTTCTGTAAAGTGCCAGAGAGTAAGTATTTCAGGCTATGCGGTCCACACATTCACTAATGCAACCACTCAACTCTGCTGTTGTAGTGCAAGGGCATCCATTAACAATACATAAATGAACATGGCTGAATTTCAATAAAGATTTATTTACATCTAGCAGTTGGGGATAGTAATGTATGAACATGAACAATTTTCTTTCATATTTTTGAATACTTAGTTCTTAATACTGTCAACTATACTTGCCATTTCTGTTTTTCAAAGGAGAAAAAATTGACGTCAAAGATCTGAAAAATGTTCTGGACAACACTGGGATAAAATTCACATCTAAAGAATGCTTGGAACTGGCAAAAAATCTGCACACTGATGGTAAGAATTTCAAATACTACTAGAGCTTTTGAGGAAGTTTTGCCCTGTGTATTCAAGACAAATTTTTAAAAGAAATTGTATCTTTTAGATAGCCTAATTTAAAAATCAAAAACAGAGAACAACTAAGAAATTTTCACATGGCCTTGTTCTTCCTTTGGGAAATAAAATTTAGTTCTTTCTTTGGGAGTCAGCAACTCTATTTTCTTGAATCCTGCCATTGGATATAAAAGTTTCTATTATTATATTTGGTTCTACCCTCAAAACTGAAAGTTAATCTGAGATATGTAAGAAAAAATGTGAGAGTAGGGAAAATAGGAAAGCAGAGGAAAGTAGGGAAAGTCAGAGGAGAAAAATGAACTATGTTCACATTCCATTATTGTTATTTGCCACTAATTATCACCTTTGCATTCAATTAGATACAGCACTCCACTGCATGGTTTCATTCTCACTGGAGGGCAAAATGAAAGTTATTTCCAAGGCAAATAATTTAAAAGTATCTTTGTGAAATGATACCTTTCTACAATGTCTCTAAATTTCTACATGTGACTTTTGCCTTTTTTTGCAGATGATGGAAATGTATATCATAGTAGATTGCTAGATGGTGTGAAGTCTTTCAGAGGTGAGTAAAAACCATGATGAGAAGGCAGATAAATAAGATTCTCCTGCCTCACATTTGTATTGTTATTTCATTATTCTTTTGTGAATCTTACCACCTCTCATATGAATTGATTCTATATTTATTTTGCTGTGTTTTCCAAATAGTCTTTCATTTTGCTGCTTATTAACTTTGACTTTTGCCAAATTTAGTTGAAAAGCAGATTTTAACCTGGGTCTACATATAAAACGTGAAGTAAAGAATTCATAGTCGTTCAGTAATTGAAAGAACTAAACTAAGCATTTAGACCCACCTACAGGACAAATTTTCAATTGGTTGTCTCCACCATTGTAATTCACTGGAGAATGTATTTGTGCTTTGTAAGACTGTCTTCAAGAACAAACTTGAAGAGAGTACAATTCTATTTTGTCCTCTTTTGTACACTGGAACATGTTGGGTCATTGATATTTTTGCTGAAAATCATGGTACATGGGGATTAAAATTTTCTCATTCAGGGAGGTCATTAAATTTCCTTGTGTTTCTCATTCTTGCCTTAGGTGGGAAGGTTGATGTTAGTAACTTGGGCAATATTCTGGAAAACATGGAAATCAAGCTCCCAGATAAGAAAGTTAAAGATTTGTCACAAAACCTACTGATTGATGGTGAGCATCATTGATATTTTTAGATCCTTTAGAGAAATTTAGACATATATGGGCTTATGGATGAGAATTCCTGGAGCTAGATCTAATACTACTTTTTAAATCTTAGGAAAAAACCCAGTGCTAAAATAATTTTCATTAACCTCAGGATGCAAAGTACGTGTGCTGGGGTGAATTATAGGTGTTATCTTTTCTTGAAAGACGTTGAAGGGGCAGCTTATTATCCACAGAGAAGAGGTTGCTAATTTCAGATTATTGACATCTTTTAAATATCTTTTAAAGCTCATGTCACCTAGCTATACATCCCTCAGTATCTCTGTGATATACCAACTTCCTGGTACCTTCCCCAGTTTTGGCACTGGCTTACATTACTCCTTCCTGGTCTCATCCCTTCGCTACAATAGGAACGTTAAACAGCAATACTTTACCTTCTCTTTAAATCACCTTCCAGTTCTCTTAGTCATATTCCCAAGAAATATACCTCTTATATTCGTCAAAAATACTAATCCCTGGATTTCTCCATTTTTTCCCAGTATGTTGACTCTCTTCTAACTTTACTTTTTCACTGTCACAGCTGCTGCTCTATAAAACTCTGGACATTTGATCAAACCAGTCATTCAAATTTCCACTTCTTTTGCTGAGCCTTGCTAAAGAAAACCATGTAAACTTGCAGATTAGTGCTACTCCAAATTCATGCTCTTTAATTTCAGCTGGAAGCTTTTTGCTGCTGGGCTACCTTTCTAGAAATCTTTAGACACCTCCCTTTTAGTTTCCTTCAGTGCTTATTCCAAATTTCTGCCTCTTCTGGAAATCCCTATCCTACTACCCTGCATCTTCCAAATACACTTGCACATACCTTGCCTCTCCAACTTCGTTTTCTTTTCCTTACTGGTTCATGCACACTATTTTGATAACCTCTTATATTGATTCAAATAACTAATTTGTAGATTCTCTTGGATTTTCTCCCTAAGTAATCATATCATCTGCAAATAGTAAATGTTTTATTTCTTCCCTTTCAATTCTTATGCTTTGTATTTCTTTTTTCTTCCTTACTGTGTTGACTTGGACTTCAAATACAATGTTGAATAGAAATTATGAGAGTAGGATAATGGGAATCCTTGATCTGTTCATTTTCAAAGGTAAAACTTTCAATATTTCATTATAGTTGTGTTGCCATAAGTTTTTATAAATAACCTTTATGAGTTTGAAGAAGTTTTTACCTAGTTTGCTAAGAACTTTTATCATGAATGGAAATCAAATTTGGAAAATTATTTTATTACATATATGGAGAGGATCGTGTAATTTTTTTCCTTTAATCTGTTAATGTGGGGATTATATTGATTTTCTAATGTTAAGTCAACCTTGTATTCTGGAATAAACCCAATTTGGGGTTTATCTATTTCTGGATTTGATTTGCTAATATTTTGTCTAGGACTTTTGCATTCACATTCATAAATAAGATTGGCCGGTAATTTTCCTTTCTTAATACTATCCTTATTGGGTTTTGTTATTAAGGTTGTGCTAGCCTCATAACATGGAATGAAGAGTTTACCTTCTTTTTCTTAATTCCCTGGAAGAGTTTTTTAAAGATTGGAATTATTTCTTACTTGAATATTTAATACAAATCATTAGTGAAGATACCTAGGCTTGAAGTTTTCTTTGAGAGAAAAATTTTGACTACAAATGTAATTTCTTTAAAACTAACATGATTCTTCAAGTTTTATCTTTCTTCTAATGACAATTTTAGAAAATTATATTGTCTCAGAATTTTGCTTTTATACAAATTTTAAAAATTATTAGTATAAAATTGTTCGATTTATTATTACATTAATGTCTTAAAGATCAATTGCGATACTCTTTTTTCCTGGTATTGGTTATTTATGCCTTCTCTCCTTTTTTATTAATCTCCCCAGCTAGATTTTAATTATATTAGTTTTTACAAAGAACTAGCATTTAGCTTCATGGATACACTCTATTGAAATTTTATTATATTTTTTTAACTATTATTTCCTCACTCTATCTTTTTTCCTTTATTGAGATGAAGATTTGGCTCATTAATTTTTGGACTTTATACTTATCTAATAAATGCATTTAAAAATATGTCTTCTCCAATTTTATAATAGTGTAGATTATAAGGGGTGACAGTGTGATTGTGAAGACCTTGTGGATCACACCCCCTTTATCTAGTGTATGGACGAGTAGAAAAATGGGGATAAAAACTAAAGGACAAATGGGGTGGGATGGGGGGATGATTTGGGTGTTCTTTTTCACTTTTATTTTTTATTCTTGTTCTGGTTCTTTCTGATGTAAGAAAAATGTTCAGAGATAGATTGTGGTGATGAATGCATAACTATGTTATCATACTGTGGACAGTTGATTGTATACCCATGGATGATTGTATGGTGTGTTAATGTATTTCAATAACACTGAATTTAACTAAAAAAAAACAAGTGATTTCCCATCCAGAAAAAAAAAAATGTCTTCTTCTAAGTACTGCTTTAGCTGTATGCCACAAATTTTTATCATTGTTTTCATTCAATTCAAAATATTTAATAGTCTACATTATGATTTACTTTTCATTTTTTTTTACATCCATTTTTTTATCTTCATTTTATTGAGATACATTCACATACCACGCAGTCATACAAAACAAATCGTACTTTTGATTGTTTACAGTACCATTACATAGTTGTACATTCATCACCCATATCAATCCCTGACACCTTCATTAGCACACACACAAGAATAACAAGAATAATAATTAGAGTGAAAAAGAGCAATTGAAGTAAAAAAGAACACTGGGTACCTTTGTCTGTTTGTTTCCTTCCCCTATTTTTCTACTCATCCATCCATAAACTAGACAAAGTGGAGTGTGGTCCTTATGGCTTTCCCAATCCCCTTGTCACCCCTCATAAGCTACATTTTTCTACAACTGTCTTCGAGATTCATGGGTTCTGGGTTGTAGTTTGATAGTTTCAGGTATCCACCACCAGCTACCCCAATTCTTTAGAACCTAAAAAGGGTTGTCTAAAGTGTGCGTAAGAGTGCCCACCAGAGTGACCTCTCGGCTCCTTTTGGATTCTCTCTGCCACTGAAGCTTGTTTCATTTCCTTTCACATCCCCCTTTTGCTCAAGAAGATGTTCTCCGTCCCACGATGCCAGGTCTACATTCCTCCCTGGGAGTCATGTTCCACGTTGCCAGGGAGATTCACACCCCTGGGTGTCTGATCCCACGTAGGGGGGAGGGCAGTGATTTCACCTTTCAAGTTGGCTTAGCTAGAGAGAGAGGGCCACATCTGAGCAACAAAGAGGCATTCGGAAGGAGGCTCTTAGGCACAATTATAGGGAGGCCTAGCCTCTCCTTTGCAGCAACCGTCTTCCCAAGGGCAAATTCCGTGGTAGAGGGCTCAATCCATCAAACCACCAATCCCCTATGTCTGTGGGCATGTTAGCAACCATCGAGGTAGGGCAGGCCAATACCCCTGCATTCTCCACCAGGTCCTCAAGGAGGCTCTGCATATTTTTTTCCTTGTTTTTTTTCTTTTTTTTTAACTTTTTTTTTCTAAATCAACTGTATGAAAAATAAAAAAAAAATAAAAAAAATAAAAAAAACATACAATAAAAGAACATTTCAAAGAGACCATAACAAGGGAGTAAGAAAAAGACAACTAACCTAAGATAACTACTTTACTTCCAACATTTTCTTACTCTACTCCAAGAAAGTTACCTAATATAGCAACATTTCTGTGAACTTGGTCCTACTATACCCATCAGAAATTAACAGACCATAGTCATTCCTGGGCATTCCCAGAACATTAAATTTACCCATGACAGCTTATCTGTTCTTCTTGGATTATTGTTCCCCCTTCCTTAATTGCTCTCTATTGCTAGTTCCCCTACATTCTACATTATAAACCATTCGTTTTACATTTTTCAAAGTTCACATTAGTGGTAGCATATAATATTTCTCTTTTTGTGCCTGGCTTATTTCGCTCAGCATTATGTCTTCAAGATTCATCCATGTTGTCATATGTTTCACAACATCGTTCCTTCTTACTGCCGTGTAGTATTCCATCGTGTGTATATACCACATTTTATTTATCCACTCATCTGTTGAAGGACATTTGGGTTGTTTCCATCTCTTGGCAATTGTGAATAATGCTGCTATGAACATTGGCGTGCAGATGTGCGTGTCACTGCTCTCCGATCTTCCGGGTATATACCGAGAAGTGCAATCGCTGGATTGAAGGGTATCTCTATATCTAGTTTTCTAAGGAACTGCCAGACTGACTTCCAGAGTGGCTGAACCATTATACAGTCCCACCAACAATGAATAAGAGTTCCAATTTCTCCACATTCCCTCCAGCATTTGTAGTTTCCTGTTTGTTTAATGGCAGCCATTCTAATCGGTGTGAGATGGTATCTCATTGTGGTCTTAATTTGCATCTCTCTAATAGCTAGTGAAGCTGAACATTTTTTCATGTGTTTCTTGGCCATTTGTATTTCCTCTTCAGAGAACTGTCTTTTCATATCTTTTGCCCACTTTATAATTGGGCTGTCTGTATTATTATTTTTTTTTAAATTCAGTTTTATTGAAATATATTCACAAACCATACAGTCAGTCATCCATGATATACAATCAACTGTTCACAGTATGATCATATAGTTATGCGTTCATCACCACAATCTATTTCTGAACATTTTCCTTACATCAGAAAGAATCAGAATAAGAATAAAAAATAAAAGTGAAAAGAGAATACCCAAACCATCCCCCCATCCCACCCTATTTGTCATTTAGTTTTTACTCCCTTTTTTCTACTGATTTTTTTTCAATTTTTTAACTTTGTTTATCAAAAAATTAAAAACAAACAGGCAAACAACAACCAAAAAAAAACCCCACAACATTTCAAACAAAGCAATGGATTAAGGAAAACAAATAACCTAAAATAACTACTTTGCTTCCAATATGTTCCTACCATACCCCAAGAAAATTAATAAACCATGTCCAAACAGAGGAGTAAGAAAAACAAATAATCTAAAATAACTAGATTGCTTCCAACATGTTCCTACCATACCCCAAGAAAATTAACAACCCCTAAGAAAACAAAGGAATAAGAGAAAAAAAAAACCTAAAATAACTCTATTGCTTCCAACATGATCTTACTATATCGAAGAAAGTTTACAAACCATAATCATTCCTGAGCATTCCCATAACATTGAGATTACCCTCCATAGTTTATCTGTTCTTATTAGATTATCATTCCCCCTCCACTAATTGGTATCTCTAGGTCCCCTACATTCTACAGTATAAAACATTGTACATTTTTCACAGAATTCACATTAGTGGTAACATACAATATCTCTCTTTTTGTGCCTGGCTTATTTTGCTCAGCATTATGTCTTTTATTTTTTTATTTTTTTTTTTAATCTTCATTTTATTGAGATATATTCACATACCACGCAGTCATACAAAACAAATCGTACATTCGATTGTTCACAGTACCATTACATAGTTGTACATTCATCACCCAAATCAATCCCTGACACCTTCATTAGCACACACACAAGAATAACAAGAATAATAATTAGAGTGAAAAAGAGCAATTGAAGTAAAAAAGAACACTGGGTACCTTTGTCTGTTTGTTTCCTTCCCCTATTTTTCTACTCATCCATCCATAAACTAGACAAAGTGGCGTGTGGTCCTTATGGCTTTCCCAATCCCCTTGTCACCCCTCATAAGCTACATTTTTCTACAACTGTCTTCGAGATTCATGGGTTCTGGGTTGTAGTTTGATAGTTTCAGGTATCCACCACCAGCTACCCCAATTCTTTAGAACCTAAAAAGGGTTGTCTAAAGTGTGTGTAAGAGTGCCCACCAGAGTGACCTCTCGGCTCCTTTTGGATTCTCTCTGCCACTGAAGCTTGTTTCATTTCCTTTCACATCCCCCTTTTGCTCAAGAAGATGTTCTCCGTCCCACGATGCCAGGTCTACATTCCTCCCCGGGAGTCATGTTCCACGTTGCCAGGGAGATTCACTCCCCTGGGTGTCTGATCCCACGTAGGGGGGAGGGCAGTGATTTCACCTTTCAAGTTGGCTTAGCTAGAGAGACAGGGCCACATCTGAGCAACAAAGAGGCATTCGGGAGGAGGCTCTTAGGCACAACCATAGGGAGGCCTAGCCTCTCCTTTGCAGCAACCGTCTTCCCAAGGGTAAAACCTGTGGTAGAGGGCTCAACCCATCAAACCACCAGTCCCCTATGTCTGTGGTCATGTTAGCAGCCATGGAGGTGGGGTAGGCGAATACCCCTGCATTCTCCATAGGCTCCTCAAGGGGGCACTGCATCGTTTTTTTTTTCCTTTTTTTTTTTTTTTTAACTTTCCCTTCTTTTTTAAATCAACTGTATGAAAAAAAAGTTAAAAAGAAAACAAATATACAATAACAATAAAAGAACATTTCAAAGAGACCATAACAAGGGAGTAAGAAAAAGACAACTAACCTAAGATAACTGCTTAACTTCCAACATGTTCCTACTTTACCCCAAGAAAGTTACATAATATAGCAACATTTCTGTGAACTTGTTCCTACTATATCCATCAGAAATTAACAGACCATAGTCATTCCTGGGCATCCCCAGAACGTTAAATAGCTTATCTGTTCTTCTTGGATTATTGTTCCCCCTTCCTTAATTGCTCTCTACTGCTAGTTCCCCTACATTCTACATTATAAACCATTTGTTTTACATTTTTCAAAGTTCACATTAGTGGTAGCATATAATATTTCTCTTTTTGTGCCTGGCTTATTTCGCTCAGCATTATGTCTTCAAGGTTCATCCATGTTGTCATATGTTTCACGAGATCGTTCCTTCTTACTGCCGCGTAGTATTCCATCGTGTGTATATACCACATTTTATTTATCCACTCATCTGTTGAAGGACATTTGGGTTGTTTCCATCTCTTGGCAATTGTGAATAATGCTGCTATGAACATTGGTGTGCAGATATCTGTTCGTGTCACTGCTTTCCGACCTTCCGGGTATATACCGAGAAGTGCAATCGCTGGATCGAATGGTAACTCTATATCTACTTTTCTAAGGAACTGCCAGACTGACTTCCAGAGTGGCTGAACCATTATACAGTCCCACCAACAATGAATAAGAGTTCCAATTTCTCCACATCCCCTCCAGCATTTGTAGTTTCCTGTTTGTTTAATGGCAGCCATTCTAACCGGTGTTAGATGGTATCTCATTGTGGTCTTCATTTTCATCTCTCTAATAGCTAGTGAAGCTGAACATTTTTTCATGTGTTTCTTGGCCATTTGTATTTCCTCTTCAGAGAACTGTCTTTTCATATCTTTTGCCCATTTTATAATTGGGCCGACTGTACTATTGTCATTGAGTTGTAGGATTTCTTTGTATATGCAAGATATCAGTCTTTTGTCAGATACATGGTTTCCAAAAATTTTTTCCCATTGAGTTGGCTGCCTCTTTACCTTTTTGAGAAATTCCTTTGAGGTGCAGAAACTTCTAAGCTTGAGGAGTTCCCATTTATCTATTTTCTCTTTTGTTGCTTGTGCTTTGGGTGTAAAGTCTAGGAAGTGGCCGCCTAATACAAGGTCTTGAAGATGTTTTCCTACATTATCTTCTAGGAGTTTTATGGTACTTTCTTTTATATTGAGATCTTTGGTCCATTTTGAGTTAATTTTTGTGTAGGGGGTGAGGTAGGGGTCCTCTTTCATTCTTTTGGATATGGATATCCAACTCTCCCAGCCCCATTTGTTGAAAAGATCATTATGACTCACTTCAGTGACTTTGGAGGCCTTATCAAAGATCAGTCGGCCATAGATCTGAGGGTCTATCTCCGAATTCTCAATTCGATTCCATTGATCTATATGTCTATCTTTGTGCCAGTACCATGCTGTTTTGGCAACTGTGGCTTTATAATAAGCTTGAAAGTCAAGGAGTGTAAGTCCTCCCACTTCGTTTTTCTTTTTTAGAGTGTCTTTAGCAATTCGAGGCATCTTCCCTTTCCAAATAAATTTGATAACTAGCTTTTCCAAGTCTGCAAAGTAGGTTGTTGGAATTTTGATTGGGATTGCATTGAATCTGTAGATGAGTTTGGGTAGAATTGACATCTTAATGACATTTAGCCTTCCTATCCATGAACATGGAACATTTTTCCATCTTTTAAGGTCCCCTTCTATTTCTTTTAGTAGAGTTATGTAGTTTTCTTTGTATAGGTCTTTTACATCTTTGGTTAAGTTTATTCCTAGGTACTTGATTTTTTTAGTTGCTATTGAAAACGGTATCTTTTTCTTGAGTGTCTCTTCAGTTTGTTCATTTCTAGCATATAGAAACATTACTGACTTATGTGCATTAATCTTGTATCCCGCTACTTTGCTAAATTTGTTTATTAGCTCTAGTAGCTGTATCGTCGATTTCTCAGGGTTTTCTAGATATAAGATCATATCATCTGCAAACAATGACAGTTTTACTTCTTCTTTTCCAATTTGGATGCCTTTTATTTTTTTGTCTTGCCGGATTGCCCTGGCTAGCACTTCCAGCACAATGTTGAATAACAGTGGTGACAGCGGGCATCCTTGTCTTGTTCCTGATCTTAGAGGGAAGGCTTTCAGTCTCTCACCATTGAGTACTATGCTGGCTGTGGGTTTTTCATATATGCTCTTTATCATGTTGAGGAAGTTTCCTTCAATTCCTACCTTTTGAAGTGTTTTTATCAAAAAGGGATGTTGGATTTTGTCAAATGCTTTTTCAGCATCTATTGAGATGATCAATTGATTTTTCCCTTTTGACTTGTTAATGTGTTGTAATACATTGATTGATTTTCTTATGTTGAACCATCCTTGCATGCCTGGAATGAACCCCACTTGGTCATGGTGTATGATTTTTTTAATGTGTCTTTGGATTCGATTTGCAAGTATTTTGTTGAGGATTTTTGCATCTATATTCATTAGGGAGATTGGCCGGTAGTTTTCCTTTTTTGTAGCATCTTTGCCTGGTTTTGGTATTAGATTGATGTTAGCTTCATAAAATGAGTTAGGTAGTGTTCCATTTTCTTCAATGTTTTGAAAGAGTTTAAGTAAGATTGGTGTCAGTTCTTTCTGGAAAGTTTGGTAGAATTCCCCTGTGAAGCCATCTGGCCCTGGGCATTTATTTGTGGGAAGATTTTTGATGACTGATTGGATCTCTTTGCTTGTGATGGGTTGGTTGAGGTCTTCTATTTCTTCTCTGGTCAGTCTAGGTTGTTCATATGTTTCCAGGAAATTGTCCATTTCTTCTACATTATCCAGTTTGTTGCCATACAGTTGTTCATAATGTCCTCTTATAATTTTTTTAATTTCTTCAGGATCTGCAGTTATGTCACCTTTTTCATTCATTATTTTGTTTATATGGGTCTTCTCTCTTTTTGATTTTGTCAGTCTAGCTAGGGGCTTGTCAATCTTGTTGATCTTCTCAAAGAACCAACTTTTGGTGATAGTTACCCTCTCTATTGTTTTTTTGTTCTCTATGTCATTTATTTCTGCTTTAATCCTTGTTATTTCTTTTCTTGTACTTGGTTTAGGATTGGTTTGCTGTTCATTTTCTAGCGTCTTCAGTTGATCCATTAGTTCTTTGATTTTGGCTCTTTCTTCCTTTTTAATATATGCGTTTAGTGCTATAAATTTCCCCCTTAGCACTGCTTTTGCTGCATCCCATAGGTTTTGGTATGCTGTGTTCTCATTTTCATTCGTCTCTATATATTTAGCAATTTCTCTTGCTATTTCTTCTTTAACCCACTGATTGTTTAGCAGTGTGTTGTTTAACCTCCAGGTATTTGTGAATTTTCAAAGTCTCTGATGGTTATTGACTTCTAATTGTATTCCATTGTGGTCAGAGAATGTGCTTTGAATAATTTCAATCTTTTTAAATTTATTGAGGCTTGGTTTATGTCCCAGCATATGATCTATTCTGGAGAAAGTTCCGTGAGCACTAGAAAAGTACGTGTATCCTGGTGATTTGGGATGTAATGTCCTGTATATGTCTGTTAAATCTAATTCATTTATCAGATTGTTTAGGTTTTCAATTTCCTTATTGGTCTTCTGTCTGGTTGATGTATCTATAGGAGAGAGTGATGTGTTGAAGTCTCCCACAATTATTGTGGAAACATCAATTGCTTCCTTTAGTTTTGCCAGTGTTTCTCTCATGTATTTTGTGGCACCTTGATTGGGTGCATAGACATTTACGATTGTTATTTCTTCTTGTTGAATTGCCCCTTTTCTTAGTATGTAGTGGCCTTCTTTGTCTCTCAAAACATCCCTGCATTTGAAGTCTATTTTATCTGAGATTAATATTGCTACACCTGCTTTCTTTTGGCTGTAGCTTGCATGAAATATTTTTTTCCATCCTTTCACTTTCAGTTTCTTTGTGTCCCTGGGTCTAAGATGAGTCTCTTGTATGCAACATATTGATGGTTCATTTTTTTGATCCATTCTGCGAATCTATATCTTTTAATTGGGGAGTTTAATCCATTTACATTCAACGTTATAACCGTGAAGGCATTTCTTGAATCAGCCATCTCATCCTTTGGTTTATGTTTGTCATATTTTTCCCCTCTGTCTATTAATATCCTTTATTGAACCCATACCGAATCTCTGTAGTACTGAACCTTTCTCCAAGTCTCTCTGTCCTTTCTTTGTTTCTCTGTCTGTAGGGCTCCCTTTAGTATCTCCAGTAGGGCAGGTCTCTTGTTAGCAAATTCTCTCAGCATTTGTTTGTCTGTGAAAAATTTAAGCTCTCCCTCAAATTTGAAGGAGAGCTTTGCTGGATAAAGTATTCTTGGCTGGAAATTTTTCTCACTCAGAATTTTAAATATATCGTGCCACTGCCTTCTCACCTCCATGGTGGCTGCTGAGTAGTCACTACTTAGTCTTATGCTGTTTCCTTTGTGTGTGGTGAATTGCTTTTCTCTTGCTGCTTTCAGAACTTGCTCCTTCTCTTCTGTGTTGATAGTGTGATCAGTATATGTCTCGGAGTGGGTTTATTTGGATTTATTCTATTTGGAGTTTCGCTGAGCATTTATGATTTGTGTATTTTGTTGTTTAGAAGATTTGGGAAGTTTTCCCCAACAATTTCTTTGAATACTCTTCCTAGACCTTTACCCTTTTCTTCCCCTTCTGGGACACCAATGAGTCTTATATTTCAGACAGTTTCATATTATCTATCATATCCCTGAAGTCCATTTCGATTTTTTCAATTTTTTTCCCCATTCTTTCTTTTATGCTTTCATTTTCCATTCTGTCATCTTCCAGGTCACTGATTCGTTGTTCAACTTCCTCTAGTCTTGTACTATGAGTGTCCAGAATGTTTTTAATTTGGTCAACAGTTTCTTTAATTTCCATACGATCATCCATTTTTTTATTTAGTCTTACAATGTCTTCTTTATGCTCTTCTAGGGTCTTCTTGATTTCCTTTATCTCCCGTACTATTGTCTCATTGTTCATCTTTAGTTCTTTGAGTAGCTGCTCTAGGTGCTGTGTCTCTTCTGGTCTTTTGATTTGGGTGCTTGGGCTTGGGTTATCCACATCGTCTGGTTTTTTCATATGCTTTATAATTTTCTGTTGTTTTTGGCCTCGTGGCATTTGCTGAACTTGATAGGGTTCTTTTAGGATTTGTAGACCAATTGAAGTCCTTATCTCTAATTTATCAGATCTACAGCTTCGTGGAGTACACTTTCTCTAACTAACCAGCAGGTGGCGTCCACGAGCCACCTGTCTCCACAAGCCAGTTCTCCCCTGCTTAGCCTTTTTGGTGAGTGGGGGAGTGAGTCTTGTGGGGTCCAATTGGTGTACCAAGCTTGCGTGTGTAGTTGGTGTTGCCTGCCCTGTATGTGGGGCGTGTTTCTGGGCAGTCAGGGAGGCGGGGTGGCCCTAACAATCAAATCCTCCTGGTGATCCTAGAGTTTTAAAGCTGCTGCAATAGTCTAATCCTTCAGTTCAGTCCTGCCACAGTTTGTCTCTGCCACTGACCCACAAGTCCTTGGTATTGGCGTGTGGCCCCTGAGACTTGTGAGTGGGTCCCTCTTCCAGGCCTTGCACCCCCTGGTCCTCTGTTGAGGGATGACTCTGCTATGTCACAGGTGAGTGCTGTCCCCCCAGGGTGGTTCTGGCCTGCCGGTCTGTGTAGAGAGGCTCCCAGTCTGCTGAAATGATGTCTGAATGGGGCTTGTTAATTCCCATTGCTCCACCTTCCCAAGTGTAGGACAACCAGCTGAGGGTGCAGGGAAGGCTAATGTCCACACCCAATTTTGTGGTGTATACATGTTATCTGAAGCACTTCCATCACACTGGGCTGTCTGGGGCAGCTCTGGGCTATGGGACCGGTGACAGGCAGGAGTGTTTCCTGTCCACCAGGATGATGGCTGTGAGAGGATGCCCTCCTTTTCTTGGGAAGTTGTGGTGTTTAGTGAATTTTATCAGCCACTGGGTTATTGCCTTTTGTCTCAGAGCTCTCATTTCTGCTCTTGTCTTGACCTGCCCAAATTGCAAGTCTTTGAGGCTTTCTGTATTGGGCTTCTTAGAGTAATTGTTTTAGAAAAAGAAAAAAGGATTACAAAAAAAAAAAAAAAGGGCCCTCCTCACAGATCTAATGGGTTATTGAAATGCTAAGAGACAAAGCAGTTAGGGCCATTAAGGAAAGGTCCACAGGGCAGAGAGATCAGCTTTTCTTCGGGATTTGCATATGAGCCTCAGGGCCTGAGCTCTGCCCTTCCCCTTTCTATGTTCACCAGAACTCCAAAAATCCTCCGCTTTTATTTTGGAGTCTTTCGTGCTGTTTTTTTCTATGCCTGTCTCCTCTCTGCTGGGCTGGCTGCTCTCAGATTCTCTGGTGTCTGGTCTCAGTCTATCTGTGGTTGGAGTTTGAATCAGTAGAATGAGTTTCCGATAAGGGCTGCCACTGCAGTTCTCCCTTCTCCTTTCCGGAGCTGACAGCCCCTCCTCCCAAGGGACTGAGCCTGGCAGGGAGGGGTGTGGGTCCCCTGGCCACAAAAACTTACAGATTTTGCTGATCTCAGCAGTTCCACGTTTTCATGAGTGTTGTATGAAGTATGCCCAAAGTCAGATTGCTCTGTGGTGTCCAGTCCACGCAGTTCCTGGCTTTGTACCTACTTCCCTGGAGGAGTAACTAAAACATACACCTCACCAATCCACCATCTTGCCCTGCCTCCTCAAATATATAGGGTTCTTATTTTGGAGAATGGAAATGTTTTCGTAATGGATGGTGGTGACTGTGGTACATTCATTTTGCATGTCTTATATTATCCAGGAGGAGGGTAAGGTATTGATTTAGTGAGATTTTTGACAAAATAAGTTATAAGCAGGTTGTAACAGGACAAACATTTAAAAAACATAAATAGTGTGTTATTTCTTAACCAGTAGAGGGGAAAAATGGAATAATAAAAAGGTAACACAAAAGAAGTTAAGAGGTTGAGCCCTCTACCGTAGGTTTTACCCTTGGGAAGACGGTTGCTGCAAAGGAGAGGCTAGGCCTCCCTATAATTATGCCTAAGAGCCTCCTCCCGAATGCCTCTTTGTTGCTCAGATGTGGCCCTCTCTCTCTAGCTAAGCCAACTTGAAAGGTGAAATCACTGCCCTCCCCCCCTACGTGGGATCAGACACCCAGGGGAGCGAATCTCCCTGGCAACGTGGAATATGACTCCCGGGGAGGAATGTAGACCTGGCATCGTGGGATGGAGAACATCTTCTTGAGCAAAAGGGGGATGTGAAAGGAAATGAAATAAGCTTCAGTAGCAGAGAGAGTCCAAAAGTAGCCGAGAGGTCACTCTGGTGTGCACTCTTATGCACACTTTAGACAACCCTTTTTAGGTTCTAAAGAATTGGGGTAGCTGGTGGTGGATACCTGAAACTATCAAACTACAACCCAGAACCCATGAATCTCGAAGACAATTGTATAAAAATGTAGCTTATTAGGAGTGACAATGGGATTGGGAAAACCATAAGGACCACACTCCACTTTGTCTAGTTTATAGATGGATGAGTAGAAAAATAGGGGAAGGAAACAAACAAACAAACAGACAAAGTTACCCAGTGTTCTTTTTTAATTCAATTGCTGTTTTTCACTTTAATTATTATTCTTATTATTTTTGTGTGTGTGCTAATGAAGGTATCAGGGATTGATTTAGGTGATGAATGTACAGCTGTGTGGTGGTACTGTGAAGAATCGAATGTACGATTTGTTTTGTATGACTGCGTGGTATGTGAATATATCTCAATAAAATGAAGATTAAAAAAAAAAAAGAAGTAAAGAAAGGAGAGAAAAAGAAACGTTGACCAAATAGGACAAATAGAATGTATAAAATAATGGACTTAGTCCGAAGTATATCAGTAATTACATGAATTGCAAATGGTCTAAGGGCTCCAGTTCAAAACAAACATCGTTGACCTAGATTTTTAAAAATTCTAACTACATTCTATTTAGAAAATATATATCAAATCATAAGGGCAGAGAAAGGCTGAAAGTAAAATGATAGAAAAGGACATACTTAACAAATATTAACCAGAAGAAAGCTTGTATAACTATTTTAAATCAGAAAAACAGACTTTAAGGCAAAACACATTCAGATATAAATAGGTTACTTGGCAAAAATTAAATTCACCTGAAAGACACAAAAATTTTTAAAAATTAGTAACTTATATAGCCTCAAAATATATAAAACACAATATGATTCAATTATAAGGAGGATTATAAAAAAACACAGGAGATTTTAATATACTCCTCTTAGTAATTAAAGAAGTAAGCAGACAAAGAAATAAACAGTAAGGGATAGAGATTTATTTGAATAACACAAACAAACTTAATGGGCATAAAAAGAACATCAAACTCAACAACTTCAGAAAATATATATTTAAAAAGTGCTGAGTATATTGCAAAAAAACCCAAAACATTCTGACCATATGATAAATCACAAGCAAGTCTCAATAAGATTTAAAGGACTGAAATGATGGACATCATGTTTTATGACCACATTACAATCAAGCAAGAAATTAATTAAATTAAATACTTGAAATAAATAAATTAAAATAGATTGTTGGAAAACCTTTTATATTTTGAAATTAATAACTACTTTAATAATGAAAATTAGAGGTGGGGCAAGATGGCGGACTGGTGAGCTGTATGTTTTAGTTACTCCTCCAGGAAAGTAGGTATAAAGCCAGGAACTGCGTGGACTGGACACCGCAGAGCAATCTGACTTTGGGCATACTTCATACAACACTCATGAAAACGTGGAACTGCTGAGATCAGCGAAATCTGTAAGTTTTTGCGGCCAGGGGACCCGCGCCCCTCCCTGCCAGGCTCAGTCCCGTGGGAGGAGGGGCTGTCAGCTCCGGGAAGGAGAAGGGAGAACTGCAGTGGCAGCCCTTATCGGAAACTCTTCTACTGATCCAAACTCCAACCATAGATAGACTGAGACCAGACACCAGAGAATCTGAGAGCAGCCAGCCCAGCAGAGAGGAGACAGGCATAGAAAAAAAAACAACACAAAAAACTCCAAAATAAAAGCGGAGGATTTTTGGAGTTCTGGTGAACATAGAAAGGGGAAGGGCAGAGCTCAGGCCCTGAGGTGCATATGCAAATCTCGAAGAAAAGTTGATCTCTCTGCCCTGTGGACCTCTCCTTAATGGCCCTGGTTCCTTTGTCTCTTAGCATTTCAATAACCCATTAGATCTCTGAGGAGGGCCCTTTTTTTTTTTTTAATCCTTTTTTCTTTTTCTAAAACAATTACTCTAAGAAGCCCAATACAAAAAGCTTCAAAGACTTGCAGTTTGGGCAGGTCAAGTCAAGAGCAGAACTAAGAGAGCTCTGAGACAAAAGGCAATAATCCAGTGGCTGAGAAAATTCACTAAACACCACAACTTCCCAAGAAAAGGGGGGTGTCCTCTCACAGCCATCATCCTGGTGGACAGGAAACACTCCTGCCCATCGCCAGCCCCATAGCCCAGAGCTGCCCCAGACAACCCAGTGTGACGGAAGCGCTTCAAATAACAGGCACATACCACAAACCTGGGCGTGGACATTAGCCTTCCCTGCAACCTCAGCTGATTGTCCCAGAGTTGGGAAGGTGGAGCGGTGTGAATTAACAAAGCCCCATTCAGCCATCATTTCAGCAGGCTGGGAGCCTCCCTACACAGCTCTTCAGCCCAGAACTGCCCTGGGGGGACGGCACTCACCTGTGACATAGCACAGTCATCCCTCAACAGAGGACCCGGGGTGCACGGCCTGGAAGAGGGGCCCACTTGCAAGTCTCAGGAGCCATACGCCAATACCAAGGACTTGTGGGTCAGTGGCAGAGACAAACTGTGGCAGGACTGAACTGAAGGATTAGACTATTGCAGCAGCTTTAAAACTATAGGATCACCAGGAAGATTTGATTGTTAGGGCCACCCCGCCTCCCTGACTGCCCAGAAACACGCCCCACATACAGGGCAGGCAACACCAACTACACACGCAAGCTTGGTACACCAATTGGACCCCACAAGACTCACTCCCCCACTCACCAAAAAGGCTAAGCAGGGGAGAACTGGCTTGTGGAGAACAGGTGGCTCATGGACGCCACCTGCTGGTTAGTTAGAGAAAGTGTACTCCACGAAGCTGTAGATCTGATAAATTAGAGATAAGGACTTCAATTGGTCTACAAATTCTAAAAGAACCCTATCAAGTTCAGCAAATGCCACGAGGCCAAAAACAACAGAAAATTATAAAGCATATGAAAAAACCAGATGTTATGGATAACCCAAGCCCAAGCACCCAAATCAAAAGACCAGAAGAGACACAGCACCTAGAGCAGCTACTCAAAGAACTAAAGATGAACAATGAGACCATAGTATGGGATACAAAGGAAATCAAGAAGACCCTAGAAGAGCATAAAGAAGACATTGTAAGACTAAATAAAAAAATGGATGATCGTATGGAAATTAAAGAAACTGTTGACCAAATTAAAAACATTCTGGACACTCATAGTACAAGACTAGAGGAAGTTGAACAACGAATCAGTGACCTGGAAGATGACAGAATGGAAAATGAAAGCATAAAAGAAAGAATGGGGAAAAAAATTGAAAAAATCGAAATGGACCTCAGGGATATGATAGATAATATGAAATGTCTGAATATAAGACTCATTGGTGTCCCAGAAGGGGAAGAAAAGGGTAAAGGTCTAGGAAGAGTATTCAAAGAAATTGTTGGGGAAAACTTCCCAAATCTTCTAAACAACAAAAATACACAAATCATAAATGCTCAGCAAACTCCAAATAGAATAAATCCAAATAAACCCACTCCGAGACATATACTGATCACACTGTCAAACAGAAGAGAAGGAGCAAGTTCTGAAAGCAGCAAGAGAAAAGCAATTCACCACATACAAAGGAAACAGCATAAGACTAAGTAGTGACTACTCAGCAGCCACCATGGAGGTGAGAAGGCAGTGGCACGATATATTTAAAATTCTGAGTGAGAAAAATTTCCAGCCAAGAATACTTTATCCAGCAAAGCTCTCCTTCAAATTTGAGGGAGAGCTTAAATTTTTCACAGACAAACAAATGCTGAGAGAATTTGCTAACAAGAGACCTGCCCTACTGGAGATACTAAAGGGAGCCCTACAGACAGAGAAACAAAGAAAGGACAGAGAGACTTGGAGAAAGGTTCAGTACTACAGAGATTCGGTATGGGTTCAATAAAGGATATTAATAGACAGAGGGGAAAAATATGACAAACATAAACCAAAGGATGAGATGGCTGATTCAAGAAATGCCTTCACGGTTATAACGTTGAATGTAAATGGATTAAACTCCCCAATTAAAAGATATAGATTCGCAGAATGGATCAAAAAAAATGAACCATCAATATGTTGCATACAAGAGACTCATCTTAGACCCAGGGACACAAAGAAACTGAAAGTGAAAGGATGGAAAAAAATATTTCATGCAAGCTACAGCCAAAAGAAAGCAGGTGTAGCAATATTAATCTCAGATAAATAGACTTCAAATGCAGGGATGTTTTGAGAGACAAAGAAGGCCACTACATACTAATAAAAGGGGCAATTCAGCAAGAAGAAATAACAATCGTAAATGTCTATGCACCCAATCAAGGTGCCACAAAATACATGAGAGAAACACTGGCAAAACTAAAGGAAGCAATTGATGTTTCCACAATAATTGTGGGAGACTTCAACACATCACTCTCTCCTATAGATACATCAACCAGACAGAAGACCAATAAGGAAATTGAAAACCTAAACAATCTGATAAATGAATTAGATTTAACAGACATATACAGGACATTACATCCCAAATCACCAGGATACACGTACTTTTCTAGTGCTCACGGAACTTTCTCCAGAATAGATCGTATGCTGGGACATAAAACAAGCCTCAATAAATTTAAAAAGATTGAAATTATTCAAAGCACATTCTCTGACCACAATGGAATACAATTAGAAGTCAATAACCATCAGAGACTTAGAAAATTCACAAATACCTGGAGGTTAAACAACACACTCCTAAACAATCAGTGGGTTAAAGAAGAAATAGCAAGAGAAATTGCTAAATATATAGAGACGAATGAAAATGAGAACACAACATACCAAAACCTATGGGATGCAGCAAAAGCAGTGCTAAGGGGGAAATTTATAGCACTAAACGCATATATTAAAAAGGAAGAAAGAGCCAAAATCAAAGAACTAATGGATCAACTGAAGACGCTAGAAAATGAACAGCAAACCAATCCTAAACCAAGTACAAGAAAAGAAATAACAAGGATTAAAGCAGAAATAAATGACATAGAGAACAAAAAAACAATAGAGAGGGTAACTATCACCAAAAGTTGGTTCTTTGAGAAGATCAACAAGATTGACAAGCCCCTAGCTAGACTGACAAAATCAAAAAGAGAGAAGACCCATATAAACAAAATAATGAATGAAAAAGGTGACATAACTGCAGATCCTGAAGAAATTAAAAAAATTATAAGAGGACATTATGAACAACTGTATGGCAACAAACTGGATAATGTAGAAGAAATGGACAATTTCCTGGAAACATATGAACAACCTAGACTGACCAGAGAAGAAATAGAAGACCTCAACCAACCCATCACAAGCAAAGAGATCCAATCAGTCATCAAAAATCTTCCCACAAATAAATGCCCAGGGCCAGATGGCTTCACAGGGGAATTCTACCAAACTTTCCAGAAAGAACTGACACCAATCTTACTTAAACTCTTTCAAAACACTGAAGAAAATGGAACACTACCTAACTCATTTTATGAAGCTAACATCAATCTAATACCAAAACCAGGCAAAGATGCTACAAAAAAGGAAAACTACCGGCCAATCTCCCTAATGAATATAGATGCAAAAATCCTCAACAAAATACTTGCAAATCGAATCCAAAGACACATTAAAAAAATCATACACCATGACCAAGTGGGGTTCATTCCAGGCATGCAAGGATGGTTCAACATAAGAAAATCAATCAATGTATTACAACACATTAACAAGTCAAAAGGGAAAAATCAATTGATCATCTCAATAGATGCTGAAAAAGCATTTGACAAAATCCAACATCCCTTTTTGATAAAAACACTTCAAAAGGTAGGAATTGAAGGAAACTTCCTCAACATGATAAAGAGCATATATGAAAAACCCACAGCCAGCATAGTACTCAATGGTGAGAGACTGAAAGCCTTCCCTCTAAGATCAGGAACAAGACAAGGATGCCCGCTGTCACCACTGTTATTCAACATTGTGCTGGAAGTGCTAGCCAGGGCAATCCGGCAAGACAAAAAAATAAAAGGCATCCAAATTGGAAAAGAAGAAGTAAAACTGTCATTGTTTGCAGATGATATGATCTTATATCTAGAAAACCCTGAGAAATCGACGATACAGCTACTAGAGCTAATAAACAAATTTAGCAAAGTAGCGGGATACAAGATTAATGCACATAAGTCAGTAATGTTTCTATATGCTAGAAATGAACAAACTGAAGAGACACTCAAGAAAAAGATACCGTTTTCAATAGCAACTAAAAAAATCAAGTACCTAGGAATAAACTTAACCAAAGATGTAAAAGACCTATACAAAGAAAACTACATAACTCTACTAAAAGAAATAGAAGGGGACCTTAAAAGATGGAAAAATGTTCCATGTTCATGGATAGGAAGGCTAAATGTCATTAAGATGTCAATTCTACCCAAACTCATCTACAGATTCAATGCAATCCCAATCAAAATTCCAACAACCTACTTTGCAGACTTGGAAAAGCTAGTTATCAAATTTATTTGGAAAGGGAAGATGCCTCGAATTGCTAAAGACACTCTAAAAAAGAAAAACGAAGTGGGAGGACTTACACTCCTTGACTTTCAAGCTTATTATAAAGCCACAGTTGCCAAAACAGCATGGTACTGGCACAAAGATAGACATATAGATCAATGGAATCGAATTGAGAATTCGGAGATAGACCCTCAGATCTATGGCCGACTGATCTTTGATAAGGCCTCCAAAGTCACTGAAGTGAGTCATAATGATCTTTTCAACAAATGGGGCTGGGAGAGTTGGATATCCATATCCAAAAGAATGAAAGAGGACCCCTACCTCACCCCCTACACAAAAATTAACTCAAAATGGACCAAAGATCTCAATATAAAAGAAAGTACCATAAAACTCCTAGAAGATAATGTAGGAAAACATCTTCAAGACCTTGTATTAGGCGGCCACTTCCTAGACTTTACACCCAAAGCACAAGCAACAAAAGAGAAAATAGATAAATGGGAACTCCTCAAGCTTAGAAGTTTCTGCACCTCAAAGGAATTTCTCAAAAAGGTAAAGAGGCAGCCAACTCAATGGGAAAAAATCTTTGGAAACCATGTATCTGACAAAAGACTGATATCTTGCATATACAAAGAAATCCTACAACTCAATGACAATAGTACAGTCGGCCCAATTATAAAATGGGCAAAAGATATGAAAAGACAGTTCTCTGAAGAGGAAATACAAATGGCCAAGAAACACATGAAAAAATGTTCAGCTTCACTAGCTATTAGAGAGATGAAAATGAAGACCACAATGAGATACCATCTAACACCGGTTAGAATGGCTGCCATTAA
Source organism: Choloepus didactylus (assembly GCF_015220235.1). Classification (NCBI taxonomy): domain Eukaryota; kingdom Metazoa; phylum Chordata; class Mammalia; order Pilosa; family Megalonychidae; genus Choloepus; species Choloepus didactylus. Next base: position 58,241,868 of record NC_051324.1, on the reverse strand, counting down.
ACAAACAGGAAACTACAAATGCTGGAGGGGATGTGGAGAAATTGGAACTCTTATTCATTGTTGGTGGGACTGTATAATGGTTCAGCCACTCTGGAAGTCAGTCTGGCAGTTCCTTAGAAAAGTAGATATAGAGTTACCATTCGATCCAGCGATTGCACTTCTCGGTATATACCCGGAAGGTCGGAAAGCAGTGACACGAACAGATATCTGCACGCCAATGTTCATAGCAGCATTATTCACAATTGCCAAGAGATGGAAACAACCCAAATGTCCTTCAACAGATGAGTGGATAAATAAAATGTGGTATATACACACGATGGAATACTACGCGGCAGTAAGAAGGAACGATCTCGTGAAACATATGACAACATGGATGAACCTTGAAGACATAATGCTGAGCGAAATAAGCCAGGCACAAAAAGAGAAATATTATATGCTACCACTAATGTGAACTTTGAAAAATGTAAAACAAATGGTTTATAATGTAGAATGTAGGGGAACTAGCAGTAGAGAGCAATTAAGGAAGGGGGAACAATAATCCAAGAAGAACAGATAAGCTATTTAACGTTCTGGGGATGCCCAGGAATGACTATGGTCTGTTAATTTCTGATGGATATAGTAGGAACAAGTTCACAGAAATGTTGCTATATTATGTAACTTTCTTGGGGTAAAGTAGGAACATGTTGGAAGTTAAGCAGTTATCTTAGGTTAGTTGTCTTTTTCTTACTCCCTTGTTATGGTCTCTTTGAAATGTTCTTTTATTGTTATTGTATATTTGTTTTCTTTTTAACTTTTTTTTCATACAGTTGATTTAAAAAAGAAGGGAAAGTTAAAAAAAAAAAAAAAAAGGAAAAAAAAAAACGATGCAGTGCCCCCTTGAGGAGCCTATGGAGAATGCAGGGGTATTCGCCTACCCCACCTCCATGGTTGCTAACATGACCACAGACATAGGGGACTGGTGGTTTGATGGGTTGAGCCCTCTACCACAGGTTTTACCCTTGGGAAGACGGTTGCTGCAAAGGAGAGGCTAGGCCTCCCTATGGTTGTGCCTAAGAGCCTCCTCCCGAATGCCTCTTTGTTGCTCAGATGTGGCCCTGTCTCTCTAGCTAAGCCAACTTGAAAGGTGAAATCACTGCCCTCCCCCCTACGTGGGATCAGACACCCAGGGGAGTGAATCTCCCTGGCAACGTGGAACATGACTCCCGGGGAGGAATGTAGACCTGGCATCGTGGGACGGAGAACATCTTCTTGAGCAAAAGGGGGATGTGAAAGGAAATGAAACAAGCTTCAGTGGCAGAGAGAATCCAAAAGGAGCCGAGAGGTCACTCTGGTGGGCACTCTTACGCACACTTTAGACAACCCTTTTTAGGTTCTAAAGAATTGGGGTAGCTGGTGGTGGATACCTGAAACTATCAAACTACAACCCAGAACCCATGAATCTCGAAGACAGTTGTAGAAAAATGTAGCTTATGAGGGGTGACAAGGGGATTGGGAAAGCCATAAGGACCACACTCCACTTTGTCTAGTTTATGGATGGATGAGTAGAAAAATAGGGGAAGGAAACAAACAGACAAAGGTACCCAGTGTTCTTTTTTACTTCAATTGCTCTTTTTCACTCTAATTATTATTCTTGTTATTCTTGTGTGTGTGCTAATGAAGGTGTCAGGGATTGATTTGGGTGATGAATGTACAACTATGTAATGGTACTGTGAACAATCGAATGTACGATTTGTTTTGTATGACTGTGTGGTATATGAATATATCTCAATAAAATGAAGATTAAAAAAAAAATAAAAAAATAAAAGACATAATGCTGAGCAAAATAAGCCAGGCACAAAAAGAGAGATATTGTATGTTACCACTAATGTGAATTCTGTGAAAAATGTACAATGTTTTATACTGTAGAATGTAGGGGACCTAGAGATACCAATTAGTGGAGGGGGAATGATAATCTAATAAGAACAGATAAACTATGGAGGGTAATCTCAATGTTATGGGAATGCTCAGGAATGATTATGGTTTGTAAACTTTCTTCGATATAGTAAGATCATGTTGGAAGCAATAGAGTTATTTTAGGTTTTTTTTTTCTCTTATTCCTTTGTTTTCTTAGGGGTTGTTAATTTTCTTGGGGTATGGTAGGAACATGTTGGAAGCAATCTAGTTATTTTAGATTATTTGTTTTTCTTACTCCTCTGTTTGGACATGGTTTATTAATTTTCTTGGGGTATGGTAGGAACATATTGGAAGCAAAGTAGTTATTTTAGGTTATTTGTTTTCCTTAATCCATTGCTTTGTTTGAAATGTTGTGGGGTTTTTTTTGGTTGTTGTTTGCCTGTTTGTTTTTAATTTTTTGATAAACAAAGTTAAAAAATTGAAAAAAAATCAGTAGAAAAAAGGGAGTAAAAACTAAATGACAAATAGGGTGGGATGGGGGGATGGTTTGGGTATTCTCTTTTCACTTTTATTTTTTATTCTTATTCTGATTCTTTCTGATGTAAGGAAAATGTTCAGAAATAGATTGTGGTGATGAACGCATAACTATATGATCATACTGTGAACAGTTGATTGTATATCATGGATGACTGTATGGTTTGTGAATATATTTCAATAAAACTGAATTTAAAAAAAAAATAATAATACAGACAGCCCAATTATAAAGTGGGCAAAAGATATGAAAAGACAGTTCTCTGAAGAGGAAATACAAATGGCCAAGAAACACATGAAAAAATGTTCAGCTTCACTAGCTATTAGAGAGATGCAAATTAAGACCACAATGAGATACCATCTCACACCGATTAGAATGGCTGCCATTAAACAAACAGGAAACTACAAATGCTGGAGGGAATGTGGAGAAATTGGAACTCTTATTCATTGTTGGTGGGACTGTATAATGGTTCAGCCACTCTGGAAGTCAGTCTGGCAGTTCCTTAGAAAACTAGATATAGAGATACCCTTCAATCCAGCGATTGCACTTCTCGGTATATACCTGGAAGATCGGAGAGCAGTGACACGAACATCTGCACGCCAATGTTCATAGCAGCATTATTCACAATTGCCAAGAGATGGAAACAACCCAAATGTCCTTCAACAGATGAGTGGATAAATAAAATGTGGTATATACACACGATGGAATACTACACGGCAGTAAGAAGGAACGATGTTGTGAAACATATGACAACATGGATGAATCTTGAAGACATAATGCTGAGCGAAATAAGCCAGGCACAAAAAGAGAAATATTATATGCTACCACTAATGTGAACTTTGAAAAATGTAAAACGAATGGTTTATAATGTAGAATGTAGGGGAACTAGCAATAGAGAGCAATTAAGGAAGGGGGAACAATAATCCAAGAAGAACAGATAAGCTGTCATGGGTAAATTTAATGTTCTGGGAATGCCCAGGAATGACTATGGTCTGTTAATTTCTGATGGGTATAGTAGGACCAAGTTCACAGAAATGTTGCTATATTAGGTAACTTTCTTGGAGTAGAGTAAGAAAATGTTGGAAGTAAAGTAGTTATCTTAGGTTAGTTGTCTTTTTCTTACTCCCTTGTTATGGTCTCTTTGAAATGTTCTTTTATTGTATGTTTTTTTTATTTTTTTTATTTTTTTTTTATTTTTCATACAGTTGATTTAGAAAAAAAAAGTTAAAAAAAAAGAAAAAAAACAAGGAAAAAAATATGCAGAGCCTCCTTGAGGACCTGGTGGAGAATGCAGGGGTATTGGCCTGCCCTACCTCGATGGTTGCTAACATACCCACAGACATAGGGGATTGGTGGTTTGATGGATTGAGCCCTCTACCACGGAATTTGCCCTTGGGAAGACGGTTGCTGCAAAGGAGAGGCTAGGCCTCCCTATAATTGTGCCTAAGAGCCTCCTTCCGAATGCCTCTTTGTTGCTCAGATGTGGCCCTCTCTCTCTAGCTAAGCCAACTTGAAAGGTGAAATCACTGCCCTCTCCCCTACGTGGGATCAGACACCCAGGGGAGTGAATCTCCCTGGCAACGTGGAATATGACTCCCGGGGAGGAATGTAGACCCGGCATTGTGGGATGGAGAACATCTTCTTGAGCAAAAGGGGGATGTGAAAGGAAATGAAATAAGCTTCAGTGGCAGAGAGATTCCAAAAGGAGCTGAGAGGTCACTCTGGTGGGCACTCTGACGCACAATATAGACAACCCTTCTTAGGTTCTAATGAATTGGGGTAGCTGGTGGTGGATACCTGAATCTATCAAACTACAACCCAGAACCCATGAATCTTGAAGACAATTGTATAAAAATGTGGCTTATGAGGGGGGACAGTGGGATTGGGGGGGGGGCATAGGGATCAGACTCCACTTTGTCTAGTTTGTGGATGGATGAGTGGAAAGGTGGGGGAAGGAAACAAACAAACAGACAAGGACGCCCAGTGTTCTTTATTACTTTAGTTGCTCCTTTTCACTTTAATTATTATTCTGGTTATTTTTGTGTGTGTGGTAATGAGGGTGTCGGGGATTGATTTTGGTAATGAATGTACAACTACGTAATGGTACTGTGAACAATCAAATGTACGATTTGTTTTGTATGACTGCGTGGTATGTGAATATGTCTCAATAAAATGAATAATAATAAAAAAAAAAGAACCCTATATATTTTAAGCCTTAACTTCCCATTTCCTATTCCCACCTTGTCCCCTGGTAATCTATATTCTAGAGTCTTACTTTATGAATTTTCTTATTCTAATTATTTCATATCAGTGATAATATACAATATTTGACTTTTGTGTCTGGTCTGGTTGATTTCGCTCAACATGATGTTCTCAAGCTTCATCCAGGTTGTCGCATGTATCGGAACTCCATTCCTTTTGATGGCTGAATAATATTCTGTTGTACATATACACCACATTTTGTTTATCCATTCGTCAATAGATGGACGCTTGGGTTGTTTCCATCTTTTGGCAATTGTGAATAATGCCACTGTGAACATCGCTGTGTAAATATGTTTGAATCCCTGTCCATGTCTTTTAATGCAATCTTGTTTCCTTTTAACTCAGCAAAATAGTGTCAGTATTAATATTTTATAAAGCCAATATTCCCTCAGATTTACCCACATATTGCCTCTTCTTTTCTCTTCATTCTTTCTTGCATCTCAGACCTTCCATTGGAAATCACTTTTCTTCTGCCTGAAATAATTTCCGTTATTGAGGATCTGCTAGTGGGCAAATTTTTTTTTTTTTTTGGTCTAAAAATATCTTTAATTTACTCTTGCTTCTCTGGATTTAGAATTCTAGGTAGACATTTTCTTTCAGCACATTGAAGATATTATTCCACTATCTTCAGCTTTCCGTTACTAATGAGAAGTCGGCTGTGAATCTTATCTATTGTGTGAATCCTTTCAGGGTAATCTGACCTTTTTTGTTTGTTTTTTGGTTGCTCTTAAAGACATTTGTGTTTGGTTCTGATATTTCACTATAAAATGGAGGATAGGAATGGATTTTTCATTTATCCTCCATGGGATGAAGTTTTTGAGCCTGACAATATGAATCTTTCATCAGATCTGGAACATGTTCTCAGCCATTATCTCTTCTTTTAATATTGTCTCTCATACATTTTTTTCCTTCGGGAACTCCAATTAAATGTATGTTAAATCTTTTTGCGCTATCCTCCATGGCACTTAACCTCTCTTCATTATTTTCCATAATTTTCCACTCTGTGCTCCATTCTGGATTGATTTCATCTAACATGGCTTCCAGTACACTAACTCTTCAGCTCTATCTAGCACACTATTGCACTCATCCCCTGACCTCTTGATTTTATTGTTTATATTCTTTTTGTATTTTGCTTTGTATTCCTAATTTCTAGAAATTCTATTTAGTTTACTTTCAAATATGATAAATGATTTTATTTATTTATTTATTTATTTATTTATTTATTTATTTATTTATTTATTTTAGTTTTCTTGTCCCTGCAGATATTTTCAATTTTGCTTAGTAATTTTATATTCTCTGTTTCATAGTTCCAATAAGTAAATTGCTTTTTGTTCTGTTTTTCTCTCTCTGATTTTTCTGATTCTCAGTTAGGTGTCCTTGTTTCCCTGTCTCTTAGAGGTTTTTTAATGTATACAGTTCAATGTCTTTGAAAAATTACTTATGAGGACTCTTTGAGGCCTGAGATGAAGGTGCATCCCTTCAAAGAGAATTTACTTTTTCTTCCTATTCACTTGAATTTATGATCTGTCTGAGACCACTTTTAACCAAAGTCATGATCTGAAGTTTACTGAATCCCCCAGGAAATGAAAATGAAAATCTGTGCAAACCATCCCCATGCCACACATTTTCCATTGTTTTGTTTTTTGTTGTTTTGTTTTGTTTCTTAACTTTCCCTCTGCTCTGCTCACTGCCAAGGCAATGTTTCTGGAAGACTTCCTCAAATTTATCTGACCCCCACCCCATCCTGTTGAACTACTTAATTTTTGCTATTGTAGTTTTCTTTCCAGAAACTAACTTTGCTATTTGATTATTTGCCTTTGAAAACATCATATTCCTATGTTTTACCCAATATCTTCTCTATTTTCTGTGGGGTGTTATTTGATTTTTTCTTGTCCTACTTGCATTGCCATTGCTCCTTCTATGTTCTTTGTTTGTGTTTATATATTTGTTTATTTAGATCTCTCTTTCATTTTGGAAGCTTTCCTCAAATATCTGGTGAACTTTGCCTGGATGCTATTCATCACTAAGATAGTGGCATTAAATACCTATTGAAGTTTCTGTATATATGGATGGGGCTAGCCAGCTGGTGGGTTTCTTAGTAAAATGATAAGGTAGGGACCTAGACTTTTGTGGAAGAATATCCAAATGTCAGTATCAGAGGTCTTTTCTCTGAGGGCCATGTGGACACTCGAGAGAAAAATCTTCCAATTACCTACCTGAGGAATACACACTTTGTTACTGGTGCTCTCAGAGTAGTTGGGGAAGTTGGCTGGGGATGCCACTTTGGTTTATAAACATTCACTTGATCAATCATTTTCATCCCCTTCCCTAACATTTGCTGTGCCTAGTATCCCATGGTCCAGAGTCTCTCTGCTTCAATATTGCCATAGAACAAACTTCTGATTGTTAGGGGCTTGGGAGTGAGGACAGTGGTGGTGTGGAGTATGGAGGAAATGGGAATGAAAGAAGAGGTAGTAACTGGCAAGATGTGAGAGAGTTGTTTGTTTTCCCCTGTATACAGACTTCCAACCACTTTCCCTGTGTTCTACCTGTACCTTACCCCAGTACCCTCCACATCTTTAACCATTAAGGGTTCTTCAGTGTAAATTGCCACACTTTTCATTAGTAACCTCTTAATAGGCTTTCATGTTATAGTTTCTTCATCTCTGACAAATTAGTTACCACCAGTTCTCCTACTTTCTATAAATATCTGTGCACCCCTTGTTCACTGTATCTCTTCTCCCACATATTTTGTCTTTATGTGTGTATGCATTTATTATTCTTTTCCTATCATTTTAGTGAGGTTTCCAAGAAGGAGAGGAAATATTTGTGGATAGTAAAAAATGTTTTGAAAAATTGCCCCAGCTAATGAATTAATCAAACTATACTTTTTTCTGAGAAAAAAAATATTTTAAATAACTGAAACCCAGACTCAGATCCCTAATTAAAAATTCAGAGGTGAGAAGCTATTCAGTTAAATCCTCAGGCTAGAGATTTCTTCTCTAAGTATCTGTGGAGCAAAGATGAGTATTTATAGACTGAGATCAAATAAATAGTGCTCTATTTCCCTCAATGATTTGCATTATGTTTATTATATACATGATTAACTCTTATACCTTTGATATTGAATAAAATATTTTTTACGAAAAGATGTCTGGAAGCATGTTTGGATAGAGAAAGTGGAAAGAATGGTCAAAATTTTCTTCTCATACTAGGTTTAGTAAAATCAGTAATAAATGAAAGCTCCGGGAAGATAGAACCATGTCTGTGTTCCTCACCTTTGTATCACCCAGCCCCTAGCACAATACATACATATTTTGACATTCTGTAAATATTCATTGATTAAATGAGAGATTGAATGAATGAATTGATATGTTTGTTTAGCCACTATTCAAGGCTCTCAACAAAGACTCTCCAGTTGTGTGCTAACATACTCTATGGAAGTTTTATGTGAAATTATTTTTGTGCTGTGTAGCAAGAGCCCTCAAAGTGCAAGTCAGCTATCTGAATGTTTGGAAAGTGTGTAATAGAAACTACACCAGAGGAAGAGCAGAATTCCATAATAATCAATAGCATATTTTTAAAGAAAATACCATGATGTACATTGTTTCTAGTTTTTTTCTTGCCCTAAAATATACTGCTTCTGCAATTCTGAAAATATGTACTGTTTTGAGAGATAATTCTGCCATTGTAATGTGTCCAATCCATCATTTAATTTTAAAAGTGCTTAATACTGCTATGTGCAAAAAGCCTTATGCTAGTTACAAGGTAGAATGTCTGGATAGGTCACGGAATAAGTAGACATGTTCTTTTCATTTAAACACACTCACACTGTTTGAGAATGTAATGAACAGATCTGTTAGGAAAAATACAATAGATTAAGCTAGCAGGAGTATATTAATATGGTAAAGTGTTAAATGGGATAATAGTTGAGCTTAAAGTTCCAAACTAAAACTTTTTAATCTTGTTTCTAGGACCTAGTGCTGTAAGAGAGTGTAAAGTAAAGAGAACAAACCTGAGGAGGGAGATGAACTATGAGGTGTAGAGGTTGAGATCTTAAAAGAAATGGGAGAATGGATAATGAAATTAACAGTTAAAATTTTTAAAAAGTCCTTTTCTCTGTTTTCTTCTCATCTGTGTATGTTGTTAGGATATAATTCAACAACAAATCATAAAGAGAAATTAATTCCTGTGCTCTAGTTAGCAATCTTTCTGAATCAATGCACAATGGTGTCTGTCTGAATTGTGGCTTATTTTTTAGCTTCTGGGATGGCTGATTTTCATAATCTGCTAGAATAAGTGAAGAAATTCACAGGTGAGCAAGATATTTTGTGAGAAGATGTAAAATTAAAGTGAAAATACTTCATACTCACATATTTAATAGCATATTTTCTTATTCTATCATCAATGTATTAACCTCTACTTTTTTAATGATTAAATATTTGGATCCAATGACATAAAGATTACATTGGATTATTTATGTTTTAGCAGAAATGTTGTGGTGCTGTATCTGTATAACAAGTTCTATATTCCCTTAAACCTTTTTTTTTAATTTTGACATTCATTTCACCATAATTAAATTAGGCGACACATCTGTTTATTCATTCAAAATAGTTATTTAGCACCTACTGCAACCCAGTAAATGTTAAGATAAAACCAAATAATGTGGTTAATGAGATAATCAGTATCATAATTCAGGCAAAGCAAAAGAGTATCACAGGTTTTATCTAATCATAATTTGATTTAGATTAGTTAGCTGCCTGTCAAAATTTATATCACTGGACCTCCTTTCTACGTCAACCCTCTGTAGTCATTAAGAGCACTTATATAAGTATTTTATTTAGCATTAAAGAAATACTTCCATTTCCTGGGTCTTCATTTGAAAGCTTTAGATAATGCTGTACGCATTTAGATACTTTTCATCATCTGGAATCAGTAGGCAATTCTCACTTGTAACCATTCCCATCTTTTACAAGGAGGAAAAGTTGAAGCCAAAGATCTACAAAAAGTACTGGGAAGCATGGGGATAGAACTCACAAGTAGGGAACTCTGGGAGCTGCTGAAATTGTTGCCGATTACCAGTAGGTATTTTCTACTCTACTATGTTATGTATCTCTGTGCTAATGTGGACCTGAATGTGAAAACATTATAAAAATGGACCCATCTGATTTTCTATAAAAATCGAAAAGAAAAAAGATCAACCTTCAATTGTAAAGAAATTGTGCCTTTGACACTTAGTTTTATAGTTTGAGAGGCTATGATATCTTCAGACCTGGGCCCTGTTGTTAAAAGTATCATTACCCTGAGGTAAATAAAGATCAAGCAGGGCAAAGAGAAAAAGAGGCTGAATTGGCAAGTAGTAGAGAGACTGAAAGGGAGAACTCAGTGGTGAAAAGGTGTGTCTGTTTCAGTGTAGAAGATAGACTGTCCACATCAAGAACTTTCCCATGTCTTATTTTTGGTCTTATTAATGAAGAGATATGTGGGTATGGAAAATGTAGGAGTATAAATTTAAAAGAAAGATCTTTAAAGTATGAAATTATGCTCTTCCTATGCTCTTTTTGACTCTCACATAACTTCTTTGATCCTAAGTTTGCTTTATTTTACAGGTGATGGAAAAGTGGAGAAAAATGTATTTCTTGACTGTATAAAATCTTTTCCTGGTAAGTGAAACTCCAAATAAGAAAGCAAGTAAAACTATGATATGTAGGCTTTACCTTAACTTTTAAAAGATCTTATCATTATACAATAATTAGATTATTGATCTTATTTTCCCATTAGCCTATAGTACTACTTCAGATGCAACTATATCTAATGTGATAATTTATAGTTTTCTGACACTGAAAAAGTTTTAAATTTTATTTACTATCCAGAACTCTAGTTATTATCTAACATAATTCATCAGGTTCATCTAACAAAATGTGCAATTTATAATATACAGAAAAACAATATATAATTAATATATAAATAAAATATAATTTACACACTATATATCAATAAAAGTATATAATTTATGTAATATATAATTATATTTCTTCTAAATATACCTTTCCTGTAAACTATAGAAAGGATCCCATGAAACAAAATTGGCAGAGCATATAAGATTTATGGCTTTCACAATAAGTCTCTATATAGCCCTGAACATTCTAATTTGTTTTATTATTATTGTGCAGTGGGTTTTTTCCATCCCATTGTAATTGATACATAAATATAACCAGTATTTTTCAGTATTAGATATCATTTCCTATTTTTTAATCACTTCCTTCTTTCCTAAGGTGGGAAGTATAATGTGTCTAAAATGGAAAACATCCTGGAAAATATCGGTTATGAGCTGGAGGATGAGGAGATTGAGGACCTGCGGAACCACCTGTCAGATGATGGTGAGCTTATCATTGTGCCTTCAGGGCAACTCTGAGCTCCTCTAATAAAACTTCCAAATGTATTCATATGGAAAAATTTACTATCTCAGATTATTAATGTTTAAATCAGAAATCAGTGATCTCTTACGCAGTAAGTCCCACCTACAAGGCTAAACTCTTTGCCAAGACCCCATTAAAGAAATTAACAGACCTATGAAACAAACAGGGAAATGAAATGAAGGAATATGTCAAAGGAAAATTAAATTAGAGAAATTTAAAAATTAGAGTCAAGGAGAAAGTTGCTTAGATCACCATAAAGTTTAACCAGAATAGTGAAAGAAACATAGAGGAGAGACAATATGCAAATTCTAATAAATCCTTAATAGAAAACAGATGCTGATGGAGATTTCAAAAGTATTCCTGCTTGCCTACAATGGAGAATGGTTTACTCCATTCTATTTTGATGTGAAGCCTCAGCCATAATAAATAAATAATAGATTTGTTTATAGTTGTGTGGAATAAATGAGATAATGGAGTTTTATTTAAGATTAGATTCTGAAATTAGTTTATAAATTAAATACATGAAGAAGCTCCACTGTATATAATAATAATATTAGATGGATAGATAGATAGATACATACATACATACATATAAATGAAGAAGTCAGGGTTGAAAGACATAGCTGGTATATTCTACCCTTGTGGAGAAGAATTGAAAACCAACAGCAAGGAGGAAAATGTATCCTTGGACTGGGTTTTCTTAGCTCTAAGGAACTAATAGAGGAAGGGTGAATTGAAAGAAGAAAATTCTAGCCTTTTGACCTTCCACGAGGATGTCTACCTTAAACTGATACATTTTAAAGCAATAAAATAAATTTTAAAAAGAGAAAAATAAATTTAAGGATAAATTATAAAATAGTAATTAAAATAAAATAACAAAATTAAATTAAAGGTTAATAGAGATTGCTTAATAAAGGACCAAGAAAAATCCTTTTGCTGGTTGAAACTATTTAAAGCTGCTTGCTATCATGAGCAATTGAGACAAAGTTGAACTGCTTCCTGAGGAACTGGATCGCAGACTAGACTGAGTCTGACCCAGAGAGAGAACCCTTGGAGTCAAACCTTAAATCAGAATCTTTTCCATTAATACCCAATGGGGAGGAAGCTAAGTTGTCAGCACTAAAAATAAGCCTCTGCAAGCGAACCTAGAGCTGTCTCCCATTTCATGGTTCCCATTTTCTGTAGATTGGCTGGTATAGTTAAGACAACCCACATGTGTCAGCTTACATGTTCCATGACACCTGAACCTATAGCTAGCTCAGAAAATTTAGAAAAATAGTGTTTTCCTCACTTGGCTTAAAAAGGCCCAACCAAAAGAGAATATCAAAGGTTCTTCTTGGTTAACAGCATGAGTGTCTGTATCAGCTAGGGTTCTTTGACTCAGGCAAAAGAAACAAACTCTGGCCAGTTTAAGCACAAAGGCAGATCTTTGCAAGGCCATGGAATGGTTCACAGTATCAAAGAAGCAGCTGAAAAACAAGGATGGGAAAGGGCACAACCAAGGCAGCATCGAGGGTCCAGGCAACAAGAATTAATTAACACCCAAGGTAAATGCCTCACTATCCTTCCCTGCTTTAAAACCTGAAGCACACTTTTTCACTTTAATTATTATTCTGGTTATTTTTGTGTGTGTGTTAATGAGGGTATTGGGGATTGATTTTGGTGATGAATGTACAACTATGTAACAGTACTGTGAACAATCAAATGTATGATTTGTTTTATATGACTGTGTGGTATGTGAATATATCTCAATAAAATGAATATTAAAAAAAAAAAAGAATTAATTAACAGTTTCATCAAGGCAATGAAGCTGGAAGGAATCGTCCTTACATCTCACTCTTAGAGGTGGTCAAGCCTAGTGAATCACATGCCCAATTGGCCAGGATAGGGCAGGCAGTTTGATTTCCATTCCCCACAAGACTACACATAGAGGGTGAGAGGTCATACCTCAAAAAAAAAAAAAAAGGGGGAAGCACTGTTACTAAACAGGAATAGATGCTAGTTAGCTAACTAGCAGGAAAAAAATGCTTTTAAATCATGTCATCCCCACCTCTCAGCTAGGGGACAATAATACGAAGTTAACATTTTAAAGCATGTTGTTTTGATTATATAAAAAGTCAGGTTTTTTTCCAAAATCCTATGAAAAAGAAATAGAGAACATATCCTTCTGTCCTGAACCAACATGGTTTCCTGGGTATTACAATGTAGTGTGTGGGTCTAAGATTGTGAATGATACATACTGATTTAAAAGCCAATTCTCTAAGATTCTCACTGCACTGTAAAAATGTATCACACCTACCCCTCTTCTTTCTGATCCAAAGCACACAGATTCAGAATTTTATGAATAGTAGTTCTGGTTTGCTAATGCTGCCATTATGCAAAACACCAGAAATGGATTGGCTTTTATAAAGGGGGTTTATTTGGTTCCAAATTTATAATCTGAAGGTCATGGAAATGTCCAAATTAAGACATTAACATGAACATACTTTCACCAAAGGAAGGCCAGTGGTGTCCAGAAAACCTCTGTTAGGTGGGAAGGCACGTGAATGGCATCTGCTGATCCTGGGTTGTGTTACAGCTGTTTGGGGCATTTTGTCCTCTCTTAGCTTCTCCAGAGCAAACACTGGGCTGGCATCCCCAAAGTGTCAGCAAAAGTCTGTTTTCAGCTGCTGTCTCCAAAATATCTCTCTGAGCTGCTCTCCAAAATGTGCCTCTCAGTTGCTCTGAGGTCTTTCTGTTTGTGAGCACTTTTATAGAACTCTAGTGATTAAATCAAGACCCACCCTAAATGGGCGGCGCTTATACCTCCATGGAAATAATCCAATCAAATGGTTCACTCACAGTTGACTGAGTCACATCTCCATGGAAACACCCAAAGGATTCCAACCTAATCAACACTAGTAAGTCTGCCTCCACAAGATTGCATTAAAGAATATGGCTTTTGGTGGGACATAATACAACCAAACTAGCACAATAGTCTTGCTTTATTTAGTATATCTTATCAATGGAAATGTTTATTAATATAAATTAGGTCAGTCTTACTCATTTAAACACATATCTTGCAAGACTGTTGGCACAAAATAATATTAAGAAAATTTAATTAACAAGAACTCAATTGTGTACTAATTAAATAGCCAAACTAGGCAACTGACAAATCCTCTTTCTCTTATTCTCTTGATGTCACATGCCTAGTCATATAAGCTAATCACCTCTATTGAGATAATCAGAGATAAAAGTTATCAAGTATTAAATGCCAACTATATGCCAAGAGCAATATTTGTCACTTGACATATGTTATCAGTAGTTCTCAAAACAACTCTGCAAAGTAGGTTGTTGTATTAGTAAGGATTCTCCAGAGAAACAGAACCAAATCCATAGGACAGTCTAAAAGCTAGAAGCTCCAATAAAGGTGATTCTAAAGTCTGGCAAGTCCAAACTCCATAGGGCAGGCCTCAAGCTGAAAACTCTGATAAAGGTCATTTTGAAGTTGAGTCCAAGTTCCTCAGGGGCAACTGGTTGGCTGAATCAAAGCAGAAATTGTTATTTCTGATGTCTGAAATCTTCAGTTCTGACTTTTAAGGTCTTCAACTGACTGGATGAGGGGGCTCCCCACATTGCTGAGGGCATTCTCCTTTGTTGATTGTAGATGCAATCAGCCATAAATGTAATCAACTGATTATAGATGCAAATCTATCTGTGAAATACCCTCACAGTAAAAATCAGACCCGTTACATGCTTGACCAAACTAACTGGACACAGTTGTTATTCTACTTTCTCTAATGTGCAGATTGAGTCTCAGTCACTGAGATTAACTGATTTGTCCTAGGCCACATGACTGCTAAGGATCAGAGTGCTGATTTGAACCCAGGTCTCTATATAACTTCAAAACTTTGCTCTTTGCACCAAATAATACGGCCTCACATAAAAGTGGTAAGCAAGGCCACATGGAACATAATGTGAATGGTATCCTTAAGGGTCTGTGTGATGTGGCTCTGGAAATGAGAATTTTCAACCAGTAAGTACACAAATAAAATAAGGGAATCATCAAAGATTGGAACCCTTGGTGGCCATGGAGTTGGAAACATGGAGAAAGTACTGAGTAAAGGTCACATGTGGAAATAGCCAGCTACAATATTTTAGGTTGGTGAATACATTGATATTATACTATACATTACTTTAAAATGTAAAACATAAAGATATTCCCAGCTTCTAAATTGGAGCTGGCCAAGTAGAAAGCAAGTCAAGGAATTTGATATATTATGCTATAATTTATTCTTCTGTGCTATATATTTATCAGATTTAGAACTTCATTCTTTGATTCCATTCTCAAGTGGGAATGAAAATGGAAACATTTATAGAACAAATCAGGGTAAACTTCTGAATTTTAGTGTTTTGTTCCAAAACTTAAGGTTTTTACAGCATGTTTTCTGAGTGTGAGTCATTATGGCTGTTCTCATTTGTACCTTGTCTTACAGATGGCAGGAAGGTTAAGATGAATGCCCTCATGAAAAATCTAAAGCCATTTACAGGTGAGTAAGAGGCTATAGGGAAAAATAGGTATTAATAGCAATATTCTAATGTTTCTTCTGTTGTACTCTTAAATATTTTATTCCTATCTTACCATCATTGACTTGTTAATTCTTTTAGTATATTGATGGTATCTTTTATCCAGTGATACAGATTAGTTTTGGATTTTATACTTTTGATCAAAAACACTGTATCTTGGTAAAATATCCTGTATTGCCTGGACTTTTTTCCAGTAATGCACATCACTTTTCCATTGTTTAAACAGCCAAAAATCTATGTTGCCAGAATACTGGGTGAGAGAAAACATTGGCATAAATTTCTTTATAAATCGTACATTACACAGGCAAATAAAAAGTAATATGATTCTTTCTGATGTAAGGAAAATGTTCAGAAATAGATTGTGGTGATGAACGCATAACTATATGATCATACTGTGAACAGTTGATTGTATACCATGGATGACTGTATGGTTTGTGAATATATTTCAATAAAACTGAATTAAAAAAAAAAAAAAGTAATATGGCTGTGAACCAACCTTAAACAATGAAGCTTTTTTCAGCAATAGATAGATAGATAGATAGACAGACAGATAGATAGATAGATGCTATCTTCTCACAGAATTATTTATATAATCATTATACAATAGTCCTCCTAGGGCTTTATACAACCTGCATTCCAGAGTGTTTATTTATCCCATTGTTACTAGAGCATTCAAAAAGTATTTTTCTCTCTGGAATTCTGAGCATGAGTTTTGTTTCTGACATCCCTTTAGAATCTTGGCTCAGCATTTTGACTAATCCTCCTTTTAATCCTGCAATTAAGCTTGGATGACATTATTGATAATTTAGAATCATTCCTCACTCTTAAATTTTCATCAGTCATTATTTTCATCTTTTTGAAGGAAATAAGGTTAGTGCTAATGAAGTAAGAGGTGTTTTGGAAAACATGGGGATAGAACTCACACTGAAGGAATGCTGGGAGCTGCTGAAAACTCTGCCAATTACTTGTGAGCATTTCGGATACTCTTTGGGTCTTCAAGGGAGCTTGGATTGAGTGCATGTATTGTTGGGGGAGAAGGGGAATCATTAATATTTATTTGACATATATGTATTGAATGCTTCTTGGGTGATGGAATTAAAGAAAAAAGTCTTTACCCTCATGGAGCCTATTGTAGGGGGTGGGGCTTGAGTATACAAACTTCATAAGTGAATTAAGATTCTAAAAACCCCCATTAAAATTTTAATTTAGGATGTTAACCTTAGAATATCTGAGAGTCCTTGATGCATAAGGAGAAAGAAGAGGGGAAAGGAGAGGAAGTCAAATAATAACAGTAGGAAAAAAGGGCCAAGTTAGAGAGAGAAAAAGTTTCAGCCTAGTAAAATGGGTAAATTTAGAACTTTCTCTACCCCTTCACTTTAAAGCCACGGATGAGAAGGATGTTGTGCAGGAGAAATTGGATAAATCTTTAATGCAAATCATGTAAGATTATTATCTTTATAAGGAATAGTCTATGTGCTGTTGTTATGAATGGCTACGTAATTTTCTCTATGACATCAATTATGTCTTCTCTTACAGCTGATGGAAAGGTATATCAAAATCGGTTGATAGATAGTTTAAAGAATTTCCGAGGTGAGTGGTAAGCATAAGAAGATAACAAGTAAAACTGAGATCTTTGTTTTCTATTTGCTTTTGAAAGTCCCTTTAATTATTTATAATTAAATAAATTATATAACAGTATGAATTTCTATTGTTAAATAAAAACTCTTCTGGACTTGGTAAGGAGAGGCTTTATTCAAAAGGATTATTACAAAGGGGAAAAGGGACAGGGAGGGACAGTTTCATTAGGTAGAATGCCTTGACCGTAAGATCAGCAAGCATCTCAAGAGTTAGGCAAAAAAGTTTTTCTTTTATAGAGAAGAATGAACAGGGTGTAGGGACATAGGATGAAAGGTCGATGAGATCAGATAGTAGATCTGAGAATATTTTGGGCTGAAGCATATTTTCTGGGAGGCACCCTTTAAGTTCTGGGGTCTGGAGGAAGAAGAGAAGCTTAACCAAAGTTAGATTAACAAGTGTTTTGTTCCAAATGATCAGTGGGGACAAGTAGTGCAGCTAATCATTTTTGAGGCAAAAAAATGGGGATTTGGACGGTCTGTGTCTGGCTATGTCATAGGTAAACAAGGGGTCATGCATGAATCTTAATCTAAGTCATATGTGTAAGTCATTTTCCAGAATACAAAGGTGGGGTGTATTTCTTAAACTTCACTGTTTCCCAGAAACACAGGGCTTGGGTAAAGTTAAACATTATCACTATTGAGTACCGTACTAGGCACTGTTATAAGCACTTTTCATACATTAACTTATTTAATTCTCACTAAATCCTATGGGGTAGTTACTTTTATTGTCACCATTTTACAGATGAGAGATGTTAATTAACTTGCCCAAGGTCACACAGCTTGAACATGAGAAAAGCCAACATTTGAAGCCACATTCTTAACTACTCTGCTATACTAATACTTTTTATCCACCTTTATGATTTATAGCTCAAGTTCAGATACTTTACTATTGAGATAATTTACTATTATAATGGCAGGTTTCAAACTCTGCTTGCTAACCAGAATTATGGCCGTTGTTTCTAACCTATTTCTCCCTTATGAATAATAAATAATGAATAATAAACATTATTCATCTTCTTTATTTTCGATGTCTACTAAAAATTTTAACAAGTGTCTTAGAACATGTATAATGGAGATGTTTTTTTCCCTCACATTGCCACCCCATCCCCTTCCACCTTGGTTTTATGCTTTTCTTAAACATCTGCATTGTGACTTTCTTCTCTCTCCCATGGGAGCTTGGTGCACAGACGTAATTATAAATTTTAATCTTAAGGCATAATTTCCATTTTTCTTATTTCATCTCTTTCTTTCTTAAGGAGGGAAGGCTTTTGAAAATAAACTAGAAACAGTTCTGGAAAACTTGAACTTTGATCTTGAAAAAGAAGAAATGAAAGATCTGCGGAGGCGTTTGAAAATTGACGGTATTTCTTTTACCACTTACCACTGCCTTACAGGAGAATATTTGAAGTCCTCTTATAGAACCTCAGGGAGTACTCCTTGATCAGTTCATTTAGAAAAAAAGAAGTACATGTAGAATTATAATCTTCAAAGATGAAAAATGTAACTTCTGATTATTATAATCTCAACATTGTCAGAGGGCCAATTAGGGCGCTGATAATATTAGAAGAGCTGCTAGCAAAAACAAACAAACAAACAAAAACATTAGAAAAATATAAAGGAAGCAATTGAAGCAGATGTTGGAAAAAGGCCGGAGACTAACAAAAACAAGTGAAAAGATAAAAAGGGTTTGAAATTGTTTGACAGGTAATGTACAAATAGAGATGACCATGTTTTAATTTAGCAAATATGAGATGAATGTCAGGGTGGGGTTGAAAGAGATGATCAGTGATTTTCTTACTTGACACCATTAATCTGGCCCAAGAGGGTATCTTTTAAGTCAAAAGACCCATTTAGGAAAATAATTTAAGATCTAATTTAGCATTTTTAAACACCCTCTTTAGAATTCTATAAGGCAGTTTGATACAAGAAAAAATGTTCAAAAATCAACAAATTTCCTCCATATCAGCAATGACAACTTAGAAAATTTAATGGGAAAAAAAATCCCATTTCCAGTTAGCAATAAAAATTTTGTCTATGTCTGATTTATGTTTTGTATTTCAGATACTGGAAACATTCCACTCAATTCCTTGATGAATAAAACAAGTATTTTTTCTGGTGAGTGAGAAATGATGAAAAGACATAAAATAAGATCTTTTGAGATATATATATGTAAATATATATATACAATATTTTAATTGCATATCCCAGTATGACACACAGTCCTTATTTTACCAATGCATTGATGATATGTTTGTTTTTAAGATTATCTACCTTTTTAAAAGTACCATTTTTTATTAAGAAGTCTATTTTATTATAGGTTGGTTAACTTGTCCCCATTGTTTTTACAGCATTATGAAATGTGTTCTTTTGCCTAGGATTAAAGGAAACATGTTCTATTTTTAGCTCTTTCTTGGGATGCCCTCTAATTAGATGTCTCATTGTGCCCTTGCACTTTTGCAATTACATCTCTTACAAGTTGAGATACTGCTGTTTTATAATTTTCTTATATAAAAATATTCGCTTATCACTTTTCCCATCTTTTTGAAGGTGGAAAGATTAATGCCAATGATATACAACTTCATCTGAGAAATTTAGGTATAGAACTTACAAATAAAGAAAGCAAGGAGCTACAGGATTTGCTGCCGTTTGATGGTAAGCATTTCAGACATTGTAGTGAATTTCAGAAGATCTTGGGCTTGTGAGTTTGTGTGCATAAAATTCAAGAATTACAACTGTTTAAAGTTCCATTAAAAATTAAAAGGGAAAAAAATGTAGAAAGAGCCAATTCTGACATTTAAAAAAATCTGACCTTACCATTTAAATATTGGGAATTAATGTTCTTTTTTGGGGCCTGTTAGTTTGAATAAACAGTTTTAAATGTTGGAACCAGCACCTATAACAGGCCTAAAACTAAAGATAGGAAAAGGTATTAAACAGAAGAGTTGCAGAAAGGAAGGAAGGTATACCTTAGGAAAAAAAAAGAAAAAAGATCTGTTTATGTTTTAACATAATCAGATGCCAGAGAGTGAACAGCTAATCTTGAGAATCTGATTCATTTCTTTGTTTCCTTCATTTGATTATAAATAGGAAAAATGTACAAATGAAATAATTAAACATCATTGTCTCTCTGAATTTCCACTTCTTTGTGAACTGAATTGTTCCTTATCTTACAGATAATAAAAGGGTGTATAAGAATAGGTTGATGGAGGGGGTGAAGACTTACAGAGGTAAGTGAAAACCATGCAGAGAAAGATAAAACTGAGATCTTCAAGCTTTTGCATTTACTTTTCTAAACTTTCTCTTATTTCTTAATGATTAGATTACTAATTGGGTTACTTTACTGTTTTTGGTTTTTGTTTTAATTTTGATCTAGCAGTCTTCCTCGTATACAATCACATTTGGGGAAACACTCTATACTATTTTGTCACTGTAGCAAATCTTACTTACTGGTAAGAACTTTGTGTAGTGGTTGTTGTCTTTGCCATAATCATCAGACTTGCCCACTCCTCCCTCTTCTGGATAAACTCATCCTAGAAAGTACTACAAACAGTGTTTCCTGGAACAGGGATAAGGGACAATTTTTATATTCCTAACCCCCAACTAATTCTTTTGATCACTTCAGGTGCTTTATTGTGCCATTGCTTTTTACTTCCTATTTGTGTTGATTGATTGAAATGAGATAACATTTTTCCCTCTTTGGCATAAATACAATTTTTTTAAATTCTTACCCCTTCTTTCTTAAGGAGGAAAGATTAATCTCGATAAAATAAATGATGCTGTTGAAAATATGGGACTCCCACTTGAAGAGTAATAACTTGAGGAACTGTGCAAGAACCTGCCAGTTGAGGGTGAGCATTTCAAGTACAATAGTGCCCTGCAAGGAATAATTTTGTTTCTTTATGAGAACATCTCAAATGTACTTGTTAATTTCATGCAAAAAAGCCACAAGTATATAGAGACCCAGTCCAAAAGAACAATCATTCAGATTGCTGGTAACAGAGCTCCTATGCCAGAGAGTACCAGTGAAATCACAGTCAGTGTTGGGATCAAGTAGGTAAGTAAGGAAAAAATGCATATTTGAGGGAAGGAAGGAGAAATTTATGAAAGAATTCAAAAGAAACAAACAGAAAGGAGGAAGAAAAGAGAAAGGAGTAGAAATTGTTAACTGTGGTTTGTACTATGTAAAATACATACAACACATATCTAACAATTACATTTAATAAATTGGAGGTCTCAAAATTTAGATTGTGAGAAATCACCCATCCCTCAAGATTTTGATCAAGTAGGTCTAGGGTGGAGCCCGTGAATCTTCTGTTTAAATAAACAACCCTCCACTACACTTAATTTTGCTGAAATAGCCAACCTTCCCAAGATGGAGAAAAATATATATAATGTATGTAATTGGAATGATTTGCTCCTTGCGTGATCTTTAGCAACAGAGTTGGTCAAAGCACTGTGTGACTATGTTGACAATGCTGTAGATTAATAGCTTGATAAGCATTCCGGAAGTGCTGGTTTGCCTAAGCTTATCTAATATGATCTGATCATGCTTGAAGTCATAAGACTTTCTCTTTGTCAAAAACAGCTTACTAATTCTTGCTCAACCTCTAATTCTTTTTTCACAACTCTTTGTAACACACGAGCTAAGCAGGACTATGTAAAGCTCCTGTTGGAACTGAAATAGGACCCCTCACCTACTAGAATTTGCCTCTTCTTTGTGAAGAGAAGAACTGACTTTCAAAAACCCAACCAAAGAAACAAAGATACAAGCAATAAACTAAAGGGAGGGATATTTAAAATATTTTAAATAATTAGGAGGAAATAAAACTTTGCTTCATTACAGTGCTCTATTGTTGGGTCTGACATTCATAACCCAGTAGTTCCTTTGACATTAGTGATAGCTGCCACAGAAGCAGAGATGCCATGCTGTTTGCTGTTGTATCCCCAGCCCTGAAACAGGCCTGAAATATAGTAATTAATTTAAAAATGAAATTAATCTTTTAATTTAAAACAAAAAAATCTTTTCTTTTTCTTCTCCATGCCCAAGAGCGAAGACCAAAAAAGGGGGGGCGGGTGAATGAATAAAATTAGTGTGCTTATATTTAGATCCTTTTTTCTTTTCTCTGCCTATTCTTTAATGGGGTGAAAATAAAGTTATCTAATTAGAAAAAATTCTAGACAACTTCTAAATCCTTATACTTCACTTCGTAGTTTAAGAATTTTATATAATTGGAACTACATCTAAACTGTGCCTTGTCTTATAGATGACCGAAGACTTAGACTAAGATTACTTCTGGATGAAGAAGATGAACTACTGGGTGCGTAAGAAGAAATGACAAGACTACATAATAAAAATGAGCTTTGAATGCTTAACAAAAAATGTATTTTAAAGTATTTCCTGTTATCATTCTGTCCTTGATATATTAATCCTGCCATTATACTTTTTTTATTGGTAACCTATATATTACTAAAGAGACATATTTTATAAACTAGGTGTTATTCATTATTACAATCTGTTGTTACCTATATCTTATTTTAAAAGCTACAGTATAATGTCTAAAAAGCAAGCCATATATTCTCTGGAATTTTTTGATAATATAATTTCATTTTCTACTGTTTTAATAGCAAAATGGAAAGGTAAATTGCACATGTATGTAATATGATATTGTGGACAAGATCATAATTTAGGCAAAAATAAAATGGCAGTGCAGATATTAAATGCGGGCAATATTATTTACACCAGCTAATTTAGTGGACTGTTACGGAATCCCTAACTTCATGTGTGCTGTGTTTGTTCCTTGTTCCCAACATTGAACAGCTCCCTTTTACCAGAAAGAAGTTCTGTTTCTGAACTTCTTGTTCAATGTTCAATGTTTCTGTTGCTCTATATCCTATAACTAAGGATGATGCTACACAAGCATAGATGATTCTTTTATTATTTAAAACTTAAAATTTACTTTTTACCATTATTTTCTTTTTTAAGGAAATCAAATTAACTATGAAGACCTGGAAAATGTTCTGGAAAACATAGGGTTAAGACTTCGACTGAAGGAAAACTCTGTGTTGATGAAAAGTTTGCCACTTGATGGTGAGCATTTAATTTACTAATGAGATATTCATCTATCCAATAAAAGTTCATTGGTTGCCATTGGGTACTACTTATGTTAAGCTCTGAGTCACAAAGTCCAGTTCATAAAAGAACTAAGTGTCAAGACAGAGAGCACATATAAAAAGATCACTGTATACTGTAACAAGTGCTATAATGTTAATAAATGTTAATTGTTATGAAAGTACTGAGGAGAGATTAACCAACCCGAGACTCTGAAGCTTCATAGAGTGGATATTATTTCAAATGGACCTGAAAGATATAACAGTGGGGGATTGCAAGGATTACCCAAAAACATGTTAAAAAGGACACAGAAGAATAACCAACTGTATAAGTCAAGGTCCTCCATATAAAAACAACCAACAGAATGTATGTGTACGTATAATATATATAAAGAGATTTATTATTAGGATTTGTCTCATTTGTTTGTATGGGCTGGCAAGTCTGAATCCTATACAGCTGGCTGGCAGGCTGGAAATTGTGGTAAAAGTGATGTTTAAGTCTTAAGTCCAAATTTCTTAGGGGAACCAGCAAGCTAGAAATTCCAGTAAGAGTTGTTGTTGAAGCCATGAGACCAAATTTCTTCTTCTTGGAACCCTGAGTTCTTGGCTCTTAAGGATTGGATGAGGCCAACCTACATTATTGAAGATAATTTCCTTTACTTGAAGCAAACTGGTTGTACATACTAACCAGATGCATGAAATACCTCCACAGCAACAGCTAGACCATTGTTTAACCAAACAACTGGACACCATAACCTAGTCAACTTAACATATACAATTAACCACCACCTTCCACCCCTATCAACTTGGCACCTAAATACATCTCCTTAAACCGTGTTTAATTTCCACATAGAGACAAAAACAAAACCTAACATGATACAATCATGTTGTCCAACTGAAAAGAAAATGACCCTTTCTCCAGAAGAGGCAAGCCTTTTGGTAATGTTCCTTCTTCTTCTTGATATTCTGTAACTTAAAAACTATGATGTAATAATTATTTCCATTGTCAAAAAAAAGATGGGGGATAGATTTATTATCTTAAGAGCTTTCTTCCATCCTTGGTCTAATTCTTACTTGAGATATAAAAAGAAAAAATATTTTTGAGTATAATTATAAGAATCATTCCTTCTGAAATTGCTGATTTTTAAATCATTTCCGCTGGTATCCTCATCATTTACCTGTACTGTACCTTATCTTACAGCTCCTGGAAAGTTATATAAGCATAAGTTACTGGATGGCATAAGGTCTCTCAAAGGTAAGAAATCAGGTAAAATTGAGATGCCCTATGTTTTGCGCTTACTTTTTTTATTTCTCAGTGAGGATTTGTCAGTCTAACCTGTTTGTTTATTCATTGTTTTTGTCTTATCATTTCTTTCTGTGTACATAAGTGCCTTTGAAGAAATTATTTTTCTTATTCTATCACTGCATTTCAAGTCCTATTTTCTGAAAAGAGTTATAAAGACAGTTTCTTGCCAAAATTCACCAGACTTGCTAAATTTTTTAGTTTCTTCCTTATAAATGTATCATGGGAGCTATAGTCAAAAAACTGAGGGAAAAGGTTTTGGACAGACTCCCATGATAGCTGTTTTTATTTACACAACTTTATTGTCCCTTTGATTGTTCCCCCTCTAACTAATTCATGGATATGCCTAGCATTTTTAGTTTGTCATTATTGTTTGCTTTTCTCATTCCCATCCCCTTTTTCCTAAGGAATAAGGCTTAGCATTGATAAGTTAGAAGCCTTCATGAAAAATATGGGCTTTGAGCTTGAAGAAAAGGAATACAAAGACCTAACATACAGCCTGCCTGTTGACGTGAGTCCTGCAGACACTGCTGCTTCTTGAATGATAGTCTGGATTCACCTATGAGAATTTCTGAAAGTACGTTTAGCGTTCTGTTGAAACATTAAAAAATAGAGCAAGATTCAATCCTCAAGAATTCATCAATTCATTCAGTAGACTCTATTGAGTACCTAATATGCACTAGGTATCGGGAATATAAAAATGAAGATGGCAGGTTCTAGTAAGGGAGGCTTTCATGCTGACAGCTCATCATAATACTATACAGTAGTGCTGTAACACAAAAGTGTATTCAGTGAGTTTATAAAGGATGAAAGAGCTAAGTTTGCCAGGAAGGGGATCAGGGAAAGGCTTGCCAGAAATATATAGAGATTCTCCAGTAAAAAAAGCATTCCAGATGAGGAAAATAATGTACACAAAACATAAAAGCACTCAAAATCATGGAATATTAGGAGAGCGGAATGTTAAAATATACTCTTCATATTATAAAGTGGCAGGAACAGGGCTGGAAAGCTAGACTACCAGGAGTGGAATTTCTTTAAATATATTCATGCTATGGAGTTTAGCCTTCATCCTCTTGGGTCACTTTTGGTAATTTGTGCCTTTCTAGAAATTTGTCCATTTTATCTAAGTTGTCTAATTTTTGGCATAAATTGCTCATAGTATTCCCTTATAATGCTTTTAATTTCTGTAGAGTTGGTGGTAAGTTCCCCTCTTTCACTCCTGATTTTGGCGACCTGAATATTTTCTCTTTTTACTTGGTCAGTCTAACTAAAAATTTGTCAATGTTCTTGATCCACTTAAAATACCAACATCAGGTTTCTCTATTGTTTTTCTGGTTTCCATTTTATTGATTTCAGCTCTAATCTTTGTTATTTCCTTCCTTCAGCATACAGTGGATTTATTTTGCTCTTCTTTTTCTGAAATTCTAAGGTGAAAGCTTAGATTACTGACTTGAATTTTCTTCTTTTCTAGTATGAGCCGTTTACAGCTATATATTTTCTTCTAAACACTACTTTAGCTGCATCCCATAAATTTTGATATGTGTGTTTTCACTTCCATTCAGTTCTAAATACTCTCTAATTTCTTGTTTGGTTTCTTCCTTGACCCATTGTGTTAACAACCCAATGTGCTAATTTGTAAATATTTATGGATTTCGCAAATCTCTTTCTGCTATTGATTTTGAATTTAATACCATTGTGGTCACAGAACATACTTTGTATGATTTCAGTACTTTTAAACTGAACTAGACTTGCTTTAGGGCTTGGTATATGGTCTGTTCTGGAGAATGTTCCATAAACACTTGAAAGGAATGTATATTCTGCTATTGTTGGATAGGTCAAGTTCTATAGATGTCAGTTACGTCAAGTTGGTTGATATATTCTTCAACCAACTTGAAAATGTTATTCTTGATCCTTGCTGATTTTCTGTTTAGTTCTATACATTATTGATTTCTCCAACAATTATAGTTGAACTATTTCTCCATTCAATTTTAGCCTTCATGCTATAGACAGTGGTATATCTAGAATATTTTGTTTTGGAAAATCAGTGCTGATGATAACATAATAGGCATTATTGGAAGCAAAATCTCAAATTTGAAAGATACTGCTATGGTTCAACAAGAGATGATGAGATCCTAGGCTAGGGGAATGAACTTGAAGATGAATAAGACACTGATTTGGGGAAGATTTTAGAATTAAAATTAACAGGACTTGGTAATTGATTACATGTTTATATTAGATTCTTAGCTGCTAAAACAAATACCATACAATGGGTTGGCTTAACTACAGGAATCTTTTGACTCATAGTTTCGGAAACGAGAGGCTCGCTTCCTTCTGGGGTCATATCTTCCAGCTGGCCAACAATCCTAGGGGTTCCTTAGTTTTCTGTCACATGGCAATGCACATGGCAGTGTCTTCCTCTTTCTCTTCTTGGTTCCACTGACTTCCAGTTTCTGTCTGCTCTCCGTGGCTTTTCTCTCTGTGGCCTTCTCTGTAAGGCCTGCAGTAATGGGATTAAGACCCATCCTGATTCGGTTGGGCCACACCTTAACTGAAATTACCTCATTAAAAGGTCCTGTTTACTATGGGTTCACACCCACAGGAATGGATTAAGATTAATAACATGTTTTTCTGTGGCACATAACTCCAAGCCACCACAATGTGAATTATGAAAACGAAGAAAGATTTTAAGATACAGACTGCTCGGTGGGTGAACAAGGCATCAATCATATCATACACCAATTAGAGAATTTGGGAAAAGTTCATGTACAATTCAAGACAGTAGTTTCAGTTTGAGAAGTTTGAGATGCCTATAGGACATTCGGTTAGAAATATGTATGGAGATGATTGGAAATGGATACACTAATGGATTGCCTTATTTATCTTTAACTCAGAAGTTATCTTCAGATTTAGCAAAACTTAGCAATGTCTCACAACACTGATGAGAATATTAGCAGACCAAAAGAAGAAGAGAATAAATAAATGCATAAAATGAAGAAATATTTGATAAGAAAAATTAGAAAATAAACAAGTAGAATAAGGAGGAAAACAGTATTATGAGAAAGAAAAAAGTGAAAGAAGGAAAAATGGGAATAAAGAAAATATATGGTTGGAATTGGCAAAGATATCATTAGTACATATATATATGTATAAATCCATATTTTAAAAAGCAAATGAGAAATGACAATCAAAGCTAGATTTCAAAGACTGCACTCTATATGAAAAAAAACAAGTTTACACCCCCTTCATTTGGCTCACTGACTGAGCCCAGTGGTTACTACTTATAGTCCAGTCACTAGGACTGACATGAATGACAGATTTGGGCAAAAATACTTTTTCTAGGAATTTTTTATCCAAAGGCAGGGTTCTCAGTTTGGAGTTCTAATTGCTAAACTAGAGTAAATTCTGAACTACCAGAAACAACAAATTTATCAGTAGTTCGCAAGGTAATTTGCCTGTATATCAGTCACACCTAACATATTGTTAGTGTGACTTCATAAAAGTGGGACCTACAAGTATACACTAGAAAAATTTTCTAGGATAATAGTCCTCTTAGGAAAAACAGAAAAAACCTGGGATTCATTTCACTGGTCCCAGTATGGCATTGTGGAAAGAATTTGGCATTTGAAATCAGCCAGACCTAGATTTGAATATCAGCTTTAAAACTTGTTGGCTGTGCAAGCCTGGTCAAATTAACCCCTCTAATTCTTAGTTCCCTTCCATTAAAATGAAAATAATAGGTACCTTTCATAATTGTTGTAAGTTCTTAGGATAGGGCTTAACACATAGTAAGTGTTTAATAGTAACTTTTGTTAATAATAACGATAACAATCAATATGCAATCATCTCAACACAGTGTCACTTAGTTATGTCTTTGCTCTTATCAGTAAATTATCCACAAGATATTTTTCTTTATTACTTAATATATTTCCCTATGCTTTTGATCTATCTATAAAAAGATGTACATTTTTTAGCCCATTTTCCAGATATCTTGAAACTTGAATAGAATGCCAAAATAATGATTTTGATTGTAGATGTGTCATCCATCTCCTCAAGTACTACTTTTCAGGCCAATGAGCCCATAGAAAGAGGCATTAGTTGCATGTTTCAGGCTTTTTATAAGTTTTCTATGGAACTAATTGGAATACATGGGAATGGATAAGATATCTTCCTGTGAGACACTGACCATTTCTCAGGTTGTCTCCTTTAAACACTTCCATTTAAAAGAAAAATACAAAATAAAGATTTTTTTAAATAAAAAAATTGTTTAAGTGTAATTAGGTCAACCAAAGGTCCTTTTTAAAATATTGAGGGTGTATGATGGGAGACCATCTCAGCTAAGTGTTACTTGTGAACTGAGTACAAAAATAGGAATTGTTAATATTCCAAGTCAGATCTTTCCTGTTGGGAATTCACCCCTTTTAAGTTGTTTGCCAGCCTTATAGTCAGTAAAACAGAGTTCTCCTAGATCTGAAAGTAAGGCAGTAGGCAAGATAGAGAGGGTTATGTTTTAAAGCCCAGCATCTTACTATGTGAAGTTTAAAAGTTCAACAGAATAAAAAAAAGATATTAGATGGGTGGGGTGACATAAGTATCCTTTTCTATAGTCAGAGCTTTGTTTTACCATGTTTTCCATTTGGAACAAACATAGGATAAAATTCAAGAGCAAATCAGAAATTTGCCAAATGTTGTGTTTTCCTTCAGTGCATGACTTTTATTTCTTTCTTCTGTTTCTCTCATTGTCTTTATTCATAAAATTCTGACTTGTCTTACAGATGAGGGGTATGTTGAAGTGAGTGTGGTAATGGATGAAGGAAGTCTTTTACAGGTGGGTTCTATTTTTATTCACTCATTATCAAGCACCTACTATGGCCCAAATATGGACCTATAAAAGTCAGTATTCCAGAGCTTATATAGTAGGGACAGGAAACAGACAAATAAATACAATAAAATATCATAGGTATGATAAAATGTTAGAAGTGTATACAAAGTAGAGAAGAGGTAGAATGGTCACTACCACCTGAGAAAAGAGATTTGACAGCTTTAATAGACGGAGCAACACCTGAGCTGATCCTTGAATGGTGAGTCAGTATTTGATAAACAGACAGGATAGGACAGACATCCTTGATAGAGAAAAAAAATATAAAAATCACCAAGATGAAAAACAATATGGAGCTTTAAGGAACTAGAACTAATTTGGCATAGCTGGAGCACAAAGTGCTATTGGGAGTTTGGCAAGAAAAAAACTTAAGGAGGAAAGAAGGGTATGTGGTAGGCTGAATAATAGCCACCAAAAATATCCACATCTGAATCCCTGGACCCTGTGAGTGTTACCTTAATGGTAAAAGGGATTTGGGAGGTGAAATTAAATTAAATGTTTTGAGATGGGGGATTATCCGGGATTATTATTATGAATTTTATTCTGTGTAGAGTGGGGAGTCATTCCAGAATTTTAGGCAGGAGAATAATGTGAATAGATTTGCAAATTGGAATGATTACACTTGTAGCAGTATGGAGGATGAATGTGTGTTTGTGTGTGCATGCAAGAATAGTCAGAGAAACCAGTAAAACAAAAGATAATAAAAGGAAGTGCCAAGCAATTACTATGAGAATTGAGACGATGGGACATATATAAGAGATATTACAGACATAGAAACTTTTAGGTTTGATTACTGATCAGGGTTTGGGATTGGAAGAAAGGAAGGAGTGAAGGATGACTCCTTAGTTTCTGAGCTGGCTAGTTGGGTAGGTAATTGTGACATTCACCAAAATAAGGAACTCAGTAAAAAAAAAAAGATTTGGAAAAAAGATATAGTTTCCACTTTGGTCATATTGCGTTTGGGGTTCCTATGAGACAACTAAGGGGAATTGAACACTAGGAGTTCAGTATATGAGTCTGAATCTGAGGCCACCTCTTTTTCTGAGACAAGCAGATATAATTTAGATAGACATAGAAATAAAATTCAAAGGAGTTTACCTGAAAGCTTCACTTTTCTCTGTAAAGTAGAAAATAGAACATACTAAAAGAAAGAGCACAGGGGCGGGATAAGGGTCTTCAAGGAAAGTCTTGATGATTTCAGATAGCTATGGTAGAGAATAAGAACTAGATTTGACAAAGAATGCATAAAGACATTGCTGAGAATTGCCAAGAGTCTAACCATAATCAGAATCATAAATAAGTAATGGCACTTTTTCACATGATTATATGATATTCTTCAGTTGTACCAAGGTAGGAGATTTTCAGGGCTGATGTGCCAAAAGAATGGAAGTATAAAGACATGAAAGGTGTAGTCAAGATAGTGGTTATGTGGTTTAACATGGATAGTGAAGTTATGGTGGAAAAAAAAAATGAGGGAGAAAGAGAATAAAAGTCTCTATAAAAAACTATAATAGGTGTGGTAGAATTAAGGAAGTAAAAGAAGTGAGAGAATATGAGGTTCTGGCCAGAAGTTCCCACGTTAGAATTTTAGATTTTAGAGGAAAAGCATTTCCAGGTGATGAGAAGGTTCAGGATGTATCTATGAGGGTTAACTAGTATAGAATTTAGGAGTAATCACTGAGAATGAGGAGATCAAAAAACTTGGAGGCCAATCTGTTGGATGAGTCATCCATAAAAATGCTGAAATTCCCTGAAATGATGCCAGGAGTTGGGGTGCAGAGGAAGATTGTGTGAGTCATGCAACAAACTCTTGAAGTGACAACAAGAAAAAGGCCACATTTTGTAAACATCAAAAGAACAGAAGTTTGGGTGTGACTGGAAAGCAGCAGTGGAGATCTAGAATAGTGCCAAGTCCTAAGAAAAATGGGATATAGAAAAAAGAGTAACTTTCTCTCAAAAGAGAATTGAGAAGAAAAGTCAACTCAGAAGAGTCAAGTTCAGTTAGGAAAGATGAGTCTAAAAAAGGAACTGAAGATATAGGGAAGTTCATGTTTAATGAAACAGGAGTTCCAGAGGTCACTGTAGGAAGGGTTGAAAAGGAAGCTGGCAATAGAAAGAAAAATTCAGAGTGATGAAGAAAAATAGACTAGTGAAGATAGGGATAAAAGATATACTTAGGAGTATGTCCTTAAGGCAGAAGGTTCATGTCTGTCAAAAGCCTGATCAAGTTAGCAAACTGGAATGCCTTTCTGTCATATCTGAAGACTTATTTCCTTGGCTGGTTATAGGGAAATATTATAAGCTCCAGTTGTAAGATTTCACAAGCAAAGTCTGAAACAGCTTGGGGAAAACAACTTCCCTTGCACTCCCAGACACTTGTGCAGAAGACTAACTGCCCAGATGTTCCCCTCCCAACAGAAGCACCACACTGCATTTCCAGAGGACTAAAAGCAAGAGTTTTATTATACTGGAATTGGAAATCATTAGGGCATCCAAATAGTCTGCCTAAACTGTATCTTCAAGCTAGAGAGAAGAGTCATCATGAATGAAAGTTTCACATAGCCATCCTACAAGGAAACGGTCTGCCCAGAGCAAGGGAAAGTGATTTCCACCTGTGCCAGTTTGAATGTATTATGTCCCCCAAACACCATTATCTTTGATGGAATCTTGTATGGGCAGACTATCAGTGTTAATTAGATTGTAATTCTTTGAGTGTTTCCATGGAGATGCGCCCCACCCAACTGTGGGTGATGACTCTGATTGGATAATTTCCATGGAGGTGTTGGCCCGCCCTTTGGGTGCATCTGAATTAAATTACTGGTGCACTATGTAAGATCAAACAGAAAGAGCAAGCTGCTACAGCCAAGAGGGACACTTTGAAGAATGCACAGAAGATGAGAGAGAAGCTGCAGATGAGACACATTTTGAAGACAGCCGTTGAAAGCAGACTCTTGCTCCAGAGAAGCTAAGAGAGGACAAACACTCCAAGAGCAACTAAGAGTGGCATTTTTGAGGAACTGCAGCCTAGAGAGCAACGTCCTGGGAGAAAGCCATTTTGAAACCACAATTTTGGAGCAGACACCAGCCACATGCCTTCCCAGCTAACAGAGGTTTTCTAGACATCATTGGCCATCCTCCAGTGAAGGTACCTGATTGTTGATGACTTACCTTGGACACTTTGTGGCCTTAAGACTGTAACTGTGTAACTAAATAAACCCCTTTATAAAAGCTAATCCATTTCTGGTGTTTTGCATTCTGGCAGCATTAGCAAACTAGAACACCACCCTTATAACCAGAAACTAAAACCAGGGCCTATTACCAAACCAACTTCGTTGCTTTGTATCTTACTCATGCTTTTGATAGTTTGGTGATCCCCAATCTTTTTCCCTCAAGCACTTTACATAAAATTCCCAAGTGTAAAAAAATCTCTAGTTTTCCTGGAACACAAAAAAGAGACAAGCTTGAGGGACTGTATCTGACTTCCTAGCCACCATTAGAGGAGTCCAAGAATGCTGGGTAGTGATAGCTGCCAAGAAGAAAGGAAAGAACATACACCAAATCCCTGAGGCATAGTAGAGAACCAGGCTGTGTTAAGAAAGGTCCTCCTTAATGTCATGACATGTGATTAGGAATACTCTGCAAAACCAAAATCCTAATGTTCACACAAAATTATAACTTGATAGCAGTGTTTCCCTTGATCATACATTCTCTCATTCTACATGTTTATTGGTGAATATTTGCATCTAATGATTAACTTTGATCATTATTGTTTTGGCCAAAAACTCTAGGATTATGTCTTAGCAATTGCTAGCACTCCTGCCAGATTTACTTCATTGATGATTAATCAACTATTAATACAATAAACTTATGTTTATTGAACACCTGTCATGTGTCTGGCACTGGACTAGGTGCTGGGATACCCCCATGGAGTTTACATTATAATGGGAGAAACAGATTATATAACTCAATATAGTAAATCTTAAGGTAAAGTTTTTGCAGATACTCAGGTAACATGGGTATTGTATACAAACCATACAGACAGCTTAACAGTGACGAGGGCATTCTGCTTACAATTATTCATTCATCTAAGAATACTAGCTGTAATTAGTAGACAATTATGAACCACCACCTCCCTAATTTACTATGCGCTATTTTGAGCTGACTGAGACCTTTAGAAACTTCTCTTATATTTAATTTAAATGAACAATTTTTATTATTGAATCTCAGATTGCTTCTGTTTAACTGGGGGAACTTTATTATTTTCATCTTTGGATTGAGCATGATGCCACATAAGCATAGGTAATATTTTTCTTAACATAGACTCATCATTCTTCAAATTTTCAATAATTACTGCTTTCTATTTTTTAAAGGTAAGAAGGTTGATACTAGTAACCTGAAAAAACTTCTGGAAAATGTAGGAATAGAGCTCTCAGAAGATGAAGTCACAGAACTACTGAATAAACTGCCAGTTGATGGTGAGTCTTAAAAATATCAAACTATCCTTCAAAGAAGGTTGAGCAAATGGACTTTTTTGACTTATACTCCTGTGTATCCCTCACCGCCCACACCACTAGAATGATAGATTCATCACACTCATAACAGTTTCCATTCCTGAGTTTTATTCTTGAAAGTGAAATAACAATTTCTAGGATGCAACAGTTAAAAGTCTTTTTCTAAAATCATGAATGTTTTATGTTATTTTAAAATAACGCATTGCTTCCTGAGACTTGAATTTTGCCCTGTCTTACAGCCAAAGGAAAGGTGTATCAGAACAGACTGACGAAAGAAGTGAGTTCCTTCAATGGTGAGTGAGAAGCATGATAAAAAAAAGACAGGTACAACTGAGGTCAATAAACTTTTCCTATTTTCAAAAACTCTTTCTATTTTATAGTTTTTAGATTATTAATCCTGCCATCCCACCTGTTTGTTAACTCAGTGTATATTCTCTATACACTTTAGGTATACCACAGTCACCAAGATGGTTTACTGTGATGGTTACCAAATAAAATTGTGCATCACAATTACCAAGAAAAAATTTTTTAGGATTCAGGTCACTAATCATTTCCAGTTATATTGATCTTGAATCTCCAGAGATAGTACCTAAAAACATATTTTATCAAAAAGTTTCCTGTGGGATATGATGGAGTAAATCCATGAACCAGCATTTGGAAAACACCAATTTATAGTTCTCCATTAATTTAG
The DNA here is from genome assembly GCF_015220235.1 of Choloepus didactylus. Lineage (NCBI taxonomy): Eukaryota > Metazoa > Chordata > Mammalia > Pilosa > Megalonychidae > Choloepus > Choloepus didactylus. The sequence goes on along the minus strand of NC_051324.1, from coordinate 58,207,070 downwards.
CAAGTTTCAAATCCTACCATCTAGACACATTATTTATAAAGGTCGATTTTGATCTTTGCCATGGCTTATAAGACATTCCCAACTCCTCACTTTCTTCCCTTGAAAGTTATAAAAGCCACAAAGAATCCCATTGATCAGGATTTACAAACCACCAATTTAGACACCAAAACCGTGTTTACTTGAATAGTTTAATTGTTCTTTGTTCTTCATTCTCTAATAGTATTGATTCCTTGGCATGAGCCGTAATGATCCACTCTTCATCCCATTACAAATATTTCTCATACCCATTCCCTTCTTTCCCAAGGAATGAAGGTGTCTTCAGATAAGGTGGGAACCTTCTTGAGAAGCATGGGAATTGATCTTGAGGAGAATGAAATCCAGGAACTGAAGGACCACCTACCAACTGATGGTGAGAGTTTTGAATATCATTGTACCACTTAGGAAAACTTTGAGCATTAGGCTAGTATCAAGTCTGGAATAACTTAAGATGGGCTGTATACAAAAAGGAAAAAAGGAAAGAATAAGACCTTCACCATAGCTACAAAACTAAGCCCAATCACTGCCACTTTAGAAGGTCAGCAAGAATGCTCTCCAACATAAATGGAAAGTGTCACTTTCTATAACACCACAGGAAACACCAAGGTTTAGTGAGAATACTTGGGGTAGTAATCTTTGAGTCCCTCCTGCTAATCTAGCATTAAATATCAATGACTAACACTTACATAGTTTTTACGTGTGCAAGGTACTTTTCTAAGCACTTTATATAAATCAATTTATTATTTAATCTTCCAAAAACTCTATAAGGTAGGTTCTATTTTTACCTTCATTTTAAATGAAAGGAAAATAAGAGAAGTCAAGTGGCTTGCCCAAAGTCAGACATCCAATAAATGGTAGAGCCACTATACTATATTGCCATAAGACTACTAGAATTTACAAATTTAAGGTATGTAGTAATGTTTCCAATGGAATTAATTAAACTTGCTATATACAAGACTGGTGTCATGCTAATAGAACTGAGAAATGTTCTTCAGGAAATTTTGGTTGTTGCAGTCGGGGAGCATCTGCCTCCTTGAGGAGTTAGTAAAAATATAAGATTAATCTTAGTCAATGAATATGTGTTTTTCTAAATCAGAAATATCCTTCGTTCTTTAATTCCATAAACTTTAATTAGATGTCTATAATATGTCAGACACTGTTCTAGGCCCCTGGGACCATCGCCCTAATAAAAGGTAAACAATTTTCCCAAAAATGACTATTTCCTCAGTTTTTTAAATCTGTTTCTTAGCTCTTTTAATCTACCAATGTAATAGATGTATATACTTCTGGTTGCTCTCTTTTCCTGGTATACTACAACATGAGAAAAGATACTGGCACAGTGATTTTAAGTGAGGCAATCAACTTAAACCTTGGACTACTTTGTACATTTGTGGAATAATTTGCAGATAGAATGGAAATCTGTATCAGGGGCCCAAAGGGCCCCAGTGGAACTAATTAGAGACAACAAAAGTGAAGGACATTATGGCTTCTGTCCTTTACAGGCACAGACTTTAATGCAATAAAGGTTTTTTCTTATCCAATTTAAAAGTTATAACAATAATCCTATTAATAACAATAATAAATATTTAAAAAGGAAAAATATAAAGGAATACCAATTAACGATTGTCATAAGTAAAAAGGAACGAAAAAGAACAAGCAAGGACCCTGGAATATACACTGATTTTAAACTAATTCATTCTCTAAAATATGTTTGCATTTTGCTGGAATTTTATTATTTGGTAAACATTTATGGAGCATCAATCCATTAAACTAAGGGCTAGGTAATGGGAGTACAAAGAGATTCTTTGTATCTCACTCTCAGGGAAACGGGAATCCCGTGAGTATTACAAATAATACGAGTGTGAATATATTTGTACAATGAACTGGTACCCTTGACCAAGTCGTCAATGAAGCATGAATAGGTCCATAGGCAGTTTTAGGGTTTCAAACTGAATCTTGCCTATTAATAGAGTAACAGCAGATTTTAATGACTATCTTAACCTCCTAATCCAGTGTTTCTCAAAGTTTGAATTTTACAAACTCTTTAAAATATATCCATGGATTTCCAGTGGCTTCAATCTTTGAGAAACACTGACTAAAGAAGTTAAGTCTATGGTCTATGAAAACATCTTTCCATTGAGAAAGTTCACTGCAAAACAAAAGTTTTGTCATCATAACTGAGTATTTAACTGAATATATCAATATGATTATCATTTGGCAATCAAAGAGCTGCCACACTAACCTTTTAGTGGATCACTTGCTGCCAAAGTGATTATAAGCCTGAAGGTAAATCAACCCTAACAAAATGGAACCACCATATTTAAACAAAAATTTTTAATTCTCAAAGAATTTCATACCCCCTGTTTGAGAAAGACTAACCTGTTAAATAATAAGATTGTCCTGAAGGTGCTTTTAAATCTTGCTCTTGCATTGTGCTGTGTGGATTTTGATGGTATATAGAGTAGATAGCAAAGAAGCTGTATTAATTAAATTGATGACTCTCTGATGTGAAAAATTAATCAACTTCTAGAGAAACGCTTTGAAGTAATTGAAATTCAGGTTTCTATTTCACAGTTTAAGGATTTTATATCATTTTTCTAAAAATCTTTGTGATGCTTTTTTTGTTTTGAAGATCATGGGAAGACTGATTTCAATGTATTGATGGATGAAGTAAAAAATGTTACAGGTGAGTGAGATGTTAAATGAGGATTATATTATGTGGTCTTAAATGGAACTATATTTTGCACATATTTTTTCCTCCAGTCACTTAACAACTTTTTATTCAGGATTTACTACATGCAGGCATTGTTCTGGCACTTAGATACCTCAGTGAACAGAACAAAGATCTCTGACCCCATGGAGCTTACATTCTAAGCAAAGGAAATAAACAATAAACAATAACATAATAAATAAGTTCATTACATAGAATGTTAGATGATAAATTCTATGAAAAGAAAGAAAGGTTGAGTAGAATAAAGGGGATTCGGAGAGCATGGTGTTAGTGAAGTGGATAATTGGGCTTCATTGAGAAGGAGACATTTAAGCAAATACTTGAAGGAGGTGAAGGTTTGGGCCATGTGGAGTTTCTGGAAAGAGTGCTGCAAGCGGAGAAAACAAGGACAAAGACTCAAAGGTGGGAGCATCCCTGGAGTATTCAAGGAATAGCAAGAAAGCCAGTATAACTGAAGCTGAATGCCTTCATTTTGTAGGCCTGCCATAACAAAGTACTACGAAGTGGGTAACTTAAAACAACAGAAATTTATTCTCTCAGTCCTGGAGGCTGAAAGTCCAAAATCAAGATGTTGGCAGGACCTTGCTCCCTCTGAAGTCTCTAGGAAAGAATCTAATCTGTTCCATGCCTTTCTTACGGCTTCTGGTGGCTCCAGACATTTGGCTTGTGCAGCATAACTCGTCTTTCCCTTCATCTTCTCATGGCCGCGTTCTCTTTGTCTCTTGTCTGTCTGTTTCTCTCTTCTTATAAGGACAACAGTCATATTGGACTACTCCTGTATGAGATCATCTTAATTAATTCCATGTGCAATGAACCTATTTCCAAATAAGGTCACATTTGTGGTATAAGGGGTTAGGACTTCAACATATCTTTTAGCGGAACACAATTCAATCCATAATACTGAGTAAGAAAGAAGAAAAGTACAAGGAAATGAGAAGAAAAACATAATGGGGACAAAATCAGCCAGGGTCATAAAAGCTCTGCAAGGGCTTGGGCCTTTTTTTTTTTTTTTCCTTAGAGAAATGAAGTTTAGAAATGAAGTTTCCTGAGAGAAATGCAGAGTTTAGAGCAGAGGCACAATGTCACCTGGATTATGTTTTAATTGGATCTTTCTGGATTCTGTGTTGTGAATAGATTGGGGAGTGGGGCAGATACAGGTAGAAACAGGGAAAACATTAAGGATCCTTTGAAGTAATCCTTGTTAGAGATGACGGTGACTAAAACCAAGGTGTTAAATGATGGAGATGATGGAAATTAGTTGGATTCTTGGTATACTTTAAAAGTAGAGTCAACAGAATTCCTGGTGAATTTGATGTAAAGTACTAGACAAGAGAGACATCAAGAATGATTCTAAGACTTTTGTCCCTAACAAATGAAAGGATAGACTTGCCATTAATTGAGATGGAGAAAATTGCAAGTAGTACAAGTTTGGATAGAAGATGAAGATTATTCAGTTTTGAACATATTGAGATATCTAATAGGCCCCAAATGGAGATATAAAGTACAAAGTTACTAGACAGTCTCAAATTCAATAAATATATTTTGGCTAAAAATATAAAATTGAAAGTCATCAGCAAATAGATGGTATTTAAAGCCAATGGATGAATTCACCCAAGGAGTGAGTATAGGTGGAGAAGAACAGAGGAGTAAGGAATGAATCCTGGAGCACTTCAACATTGAGAGGTCTTAAGAAGACTCAACAAAGAAGACCAAGAGGGAGTGGTCAATGATGTGGGTGAAAAACCAAGAGAATATGTTATGTCCCAAAAGCCAAATAAAGGTTATCTTAGGTTGGGTTCCCCTGGATGCAAACCCTGAGAGAAGGATTACATATGCAGGTAGTTTACTTGGTAGGTAAGCCCAGGAAACACAGATAGGAGAGTGGAGAAATGAGCATGGATGTAGGCAGCCAATAATAAAGTGTGTTTTTATCAAACAAGCTACCATTGAAAGTAACTGGAACTTCATCCTATTGGGGAGTATCTGGAAAATAATAAAGAACACAAGGTGGGTTATTTTTATACTAACTCCCATCAGACATTATTTGAGAACTGTTCAAGGGAGGGGGAGGAAGTATTAATTCCCTGGCATTTTCAGCCAGCAGAGTATAGACAAAGTGGGCTCTGGCAGTCAAAGAAATATCTCAAACAGAGATACTAGCAATTAAAAGTTGGACTAGTATGCACTGAAATCATAAGGGTAAAAGGGAAATGAGCGGGACATCTATAGCATCTAATACTAGTATCAGACAGGAGGGTAAATCAACAGAGTTGAATGCTGCTGATAGGTTAAATAAGATTTTAAAAAAATGAGAATTTACCATTGGATATAGCAACATGGAGGTCATTGGTTATACCAAAAGAGAAGTTTCAGGTAATGATGGTGCAGTGACTTTGAGAGAGAATGGGAGGATGGAATTTAGAAACAATGTGTCTATTCAAGGAGTTCTGCTGCAAAAGGAACAAAGAAGTGGAATAACAGGGATGAAGAAATTGCTGAAAGTGATGTTAAAAGAAGGCTTTTTAAATTAAATAAAAGAAGTAGTGGAAAATGGTACAAGAGGAGATGGTGGTTTGAAAATAGAAGAGAAAGAGTTCAAGTATCATCAAGAAGAGTGGGACAGTTAATGGACTAGAAAAATATAGTATGATTGCCTAAGAGCATTAAGGACCGACTGGAGGTTCATGATCATCAATTTAAAGTGAGAATAATCAGCATAGTTCACTTCAGCTGCACAATTGTAGGCAAAGATTTAAATTTCAATAACTATATTTTTATTTCTGGATATTGTTTAAATTCTTTTTTCAAATTAGCCTGTTCTTTTTCATGATTTCTTGGTCGTATGGCTCCTGTGCTTTCTTTTCTCTTTAATGAATTTTAAATATCCAATGTTTCAAATCTTTCTTCCTATCTCATGTTCCTCTTTGGGCATTAAACCAAAGCTGCTACCAGATCTGGTTAGACAACTCACCAGGGTTGTCTCCACATCAAATTGATTGCATATCAGTCAGGCTCTTAATTCTCCTTCCACCTCTTGAAACCAAAGATTTCTCTTCCTTGCAAACTCAGCCATATATCTACAATTATTTTTTATCACTTTTAAATCCATTTTAGGTATTTGTGGCTGGAGTATTCCAGCACTTCTTACTCTGTTGTTTTGGTGGCAACAGAAGTTGTAGCCATCATTTCTAAATAGTTTACAATCTGTTTCAACATCCCCTCAAACCAGCAGTTATTTAGAGTGGTTTGGTTTTTGTTTGTTTGTTTGTTTGTTTTGTTGTAATTTCCAAGTGGAAAGACTTTCTTACATCTTTATGAAGTCAATTTCAAATTTTATTTAATTGTTATTATAAAATGTGAGTTGTATACTTTTGTCTTTGGGAAATTTATTGAGATTTTCATTTTTGTTCTAAAGCATGGTCAATTTCAGTAAATGCTGCAATATTTGTAAAAAGAGCCCTAGTCATGCTTGTTAATGTTTTCATATTGTTTTTATATCTTGAACAGTTTTACTGTCTGTTTTCTCTCCCTCTAAAACTTCACATGGTAAACATTCAGTAATTATCAAGTAAATGAACTCCCTGAAGTTTTGATCAATAATGGTTTTGTGTCACTGATATTTAAGTAATTTAAATAATTAACTCATCAGCAAACATCTATTTGATATTGGCTTTGTGCCAGGCTAAATTTTGAGAAAAAGACATGATCCCTGCCCTCTAAAAGCTTACAGTATAATTATATGAACTCACTCAAGGTGGAAATTTTTGCAGGGAGTCAGCTTTATTTTTTTATTTAATTTTTTTTGTTTAGAGAAGTTGTAGGTTTACAGAAAAATCACATAAAAATTAAAGCATTCCCAAATACCCCCTATTGTTGACATTTGCATTAGTGTAATAACTTGTTAAAATTGATGAAAGATTAAAATTGTACTATTAACCATAATTCATAGTTTACATGAGGTACATTTTTTCCCTAATACCACCCTATTATTAACATCTTGTATTAGTGTGGTCCATTTGTTATAATTCATGAAAGAACATTTTTATACTTGTACTATTAACTATTAAAGTTATTAGTCCATTGTTTACAATATGGCTCACTTGTGTTATACATTCCTAAGTCTTATCCTTCAGTTTTTCTTCTAATAAAATATAAACAACCTAAATTTTCCTCTTTTAACCTCATTCACATATATAATTCAGTGCTGTTAGTTACACTCACAATAATTTGCTACCATCACCACCTTCAAACCTTTACAATGAACCTAAATAAAAATTCTGCACAAATTATGCATTAACTCCCTATTCTCTACCCCCACCCCAGCCCCTGGTAGCCTATATTCTAGATTCTAACTCTAAGAGTTTGCTTATTCAAATGATTTCATACCAGTAAGATCATACAATACTTGTACTTTTGTGTCTGGCTTTTTTCACTCAGTATAATGTCTTCAGGGTTCATCCATATTGTCACATGCATCAGGACTTCATTCCTTTTTATGGCTGGATAATATTTCATTGTATGTATATACCACATTTTGTTTATCCATTCATTGGTTGATGGACACTTGGGTTGCTTCCATTTTTTACAATTTTGAATAATGCCACTATGAACATCAGTATGCAAATATCTGTTCCAGGCTCTGCTTTCAATTCTTTAGGTATACACCTAGTAACGGGATTGTCAGGTCATATATACTTAGCTTCCCGAAGAATTGTCAAACAGTTTTCTACAGCAGCTGTACCATTTTGCATTCTTACAGCAATTTTATGTTTTCAATTCTACATTTTTAATTCTATACTTTCTTCTGTGAGTCCTGATTCTTATATTTAGGTCTTTGATCCATTTTGAGTTAATGTTTGTATATGGTGTAATTTAGGGGCCCTCTTTCATTCTTTTGCATATGGATATCCAGTTTTCCCAGGACCATCTGTTGAAGAGTCTATTATTTATCAATTGAGTTGAACTTAGCTTTGTCAAAAATCAATTGGCCATAAATGTGATGACCTATTTCTGAACTCTGTCTTGGATTCCATTTTTCAATATATCTATCCTTGTGCCAGTACCATGCTGTTTTGACCACTGTAGTTTTGTAATAAACTTTAAAGTGAAGAAGTGTGAATCCTCGAACTTCATTCTTTTTTTTTCAAGATGTTTTTGGCTATTTGGGTCCCTCAGCCTTCTAAACAAATATGATAATAGGGTTTTCCATTTCTGCAAAGTAGAATGTTGGAATTTTGATTGGGATTGCATTGAATCTGTAAATCATTTTGGGTATGATTGACAGCTTAACAATATTCAGTCTTCCAATTCATGAACATGGAATGTCCTTCCATTTATTTAGGTCTTGTTTGATTTCTTTTTAGCAGTGGTTTGAAGATTTCTGTGTAAAAGTACTTTGCATTCTTGCTTAAATTTATTCCCAGATATATGATTCTTTTAGAATTTTTTAAGAATTTTTTTCTTGATTTCCTCCTCAGATTGCTCATTACTGGTGTATAGAAACAATACTGATTTTTTGTATGGAAACAATACTGATTTTTATGTGTTGATCTTGTATACCACCACTTTCCTAAATTCATTTATTGGCTCTAGTAGCTTTGTTATAGATTTTTAGGGTTGTTCGATCTAGAAGATCATGTCATCTGCATATACTGAAAGTTTTACTTCCTCCTTTCCAATTTGGATGCCTTTTATTTCTTTTTCTTGCCTGAATGCTCTGACTAGAACTTCCAGTTCAATGCTGTAAAACAGTGGTAATAGTGAGCATCCTTGTCTCATTCCAGATCTTAGAAATGAATCTTTCAGTTTTTCACCATGGAGTATGATATTAGCTGTGGGTTTTTCATATACGCTGTGCCAGTTTGAATTTATTATGTCCCCCCAAATGCCGTTATCTTTGATGTAATCTTGTGTGGGCAGACCTATCAGTGTTAATTAGATTGTAATTCTTTGAGTGTTTCCATGGAGATGCACCCCACCCAACTGTGGTTGATGACTCTGAGTGGATAATTTCCATGGAGGTGTTGGCCCGCCCATTCAGGGTGGGTCTGAATTAAATTACTGGAGCACTATATAAGATCAGACAGAAGAAGCAAGCTGCTACAGCCAAGAGGGACACTTTGAAGAAGCACAGGAGCTGCAGATGAGAGACAGTTTGAAGACGGCTGTTGAAAGCAGACTCTTGCTCCAGAGAAGCTAAGAGAGGACAAATACCCCGAGTGCAACTAAGTGAAATTTTTGAGGAACTGCAGCCTAGACCTATGAAGCCATTGGGTCCTAAGCATTTCTTTCTTGGAAGGTTTTTGATGACTGATTCAATCTCTTTACTTGTGATTGGTCTCCTGAGGTCTTCTGTTTCTTCTAAAGCCAGCTTAGGTTTTTCATGTGTTGCTAGGAATTTGTCCATTTCATCTAAGTTGTCTAATTTGTTGGCATACAGTTGTTCATAGTATCCTCATGATCCTTTTTATTTCTGTGAGATCAATAGTAATATCCCCTCTCTAGTTTCTAATTTTATTTTCGCCTTCTCTCTTTTTTTCTTTGCCAGCCTAAATAAAGGTTTTATTGATCTTTTCAAAGAATCAACTTTTAGTATTGTAAATGCTGTATCATTTTCTTATTCTCAATTTCATTTATTACTGCTCTAATCTTTGTTATTTCTTTCCTTCTGCTTGCTTTGGGTTTAGTTTGCTGTTCTTTTTCTATTTCCTCCAGGTGTGAAATTAGGTCTTTGATTTTAGTTCTTTCTTCTTTTTAACATAAGCCTTTAAATTTCCCTTTCAGCACTGCCTTTGCTGTATCCCATAAGTTTTGATATGTTGTACTCTCATTTTCATTCACCTCAAGATATTTACTGATTTTTCTTGCAATTTCCTCTTTGTCCCACTGATTGTTTAAGAGTGTGCTATTTAGCTTCCATTATTTTTTTTGCGGATTTTCCAGTTCTCTGCCTATCATTGATTTCCAGCTACATTCCATTATGGTCAGAGATGATGCGTTATATAATTTCAGTCTTATTAAATTTATTCAGACATGTTTTGTGACCCAGCATGTAGTCTATACTGGGGAATGATCCATGAGGCACTTGAGAAGAATGTATATCCTGCTGTTCTGGGGGGCAGTGTTCTGTATATGTCTTTTAGGTTTACTTCATTTATCATATCATTAATCTTCTCTGTTACCTTAGTGATCCTGTCTAGACATTCTGTCTATTGATGTGAGTGGGGTATTAAAGTCTCCAACTATTGTTGTAGAAGTCTCTATTTCTCTCTTCAGATTTGCCAGTGTTTGCCTCATGTACTTTGGGGCATCTTGATTAAGTGCATAAATACTTATGATTGTTATTACTTCTTGGTGAATTGTCCCTTTTATTAATATATTGTGTCCTTCTTTGCATCTTATAACATTTTTGCATTTAAAGTCTATTTTATCTGATATTATTATAACTACTCCAGCTTTTTTTTTTTTTGTTACCACTTGCATGAAATGTCTTTTTCTATCCTTTCACTTTCAAACTATGTGTATCTTATGGTCCCTTCTGGAGAAAGATCCGTGATCACTAGAGAAAAGTGAGTGTCCTGGTGATTTGGGATGTAAGGTTCTATATATGTCTGTTAAAATTCTCTGTATCTCTTTCTCCTTTCCTTGTTTCTCTGTCGGTAGGGCTCCCTTTAGTATCTGAAGTAGGGCAGGTCTTTTATTAGCAAAATCTCTCAGCATTTGTTTGTCTATGAAAAATTTAAGCTCTCCCTCAAATTTGAAAGAGAGTTTTGCTGGATAAAGTACTCTTGGTTGGAAATTTTTCTCTCTCAGAATTTTAAATATGTCATGCCACTGCCTTCTCGCCTCCTTGGTGGCCACTGAGTAGTCGCAACTTAGTCTTATGTTGTTTCCTTTGTATGTGGTAAATTGCTTTTCTCTTGCTGCTTTCAGAACTTGCTCCTTCTCTTCAGTATTTGACAGTCTGATCAGAATATGTCTCGGAGTGGGTTTATTTGGATTTATTCTATTTGGAGTTCGCTGGGCATTTATACTTTGTGTATTTATATTGTGTAGAAGGTTGGGGAAGTTTTCCCCAACAATTTCTTTGAATATTCTTTCTAGACCTTTACCCTTCTCTTCCCCTTCTGGGACACCAATGAGTCTTAAGTTTGGACATTTTATTTTATCTGTCATATCCCTGAGATTCATTTCGATTTTTCAATTTTTTTCTCCATTCTTTCTTTTGTTCTTTCATTTTCTGTTCTGTGGACTTCTAGGACACTGAGACATTGTTCAACTTCCTCTAATCTTGTATTGTGAATACCCAGAGTCTTTTTAATTTGGCCAACAGTTTCTTTTATTTCCATAAGATCTTCTATTTTTTAATTTACTCTTGCAATGTCTTCTTTATGCTCTTCTAGGGTCTTCTTTATGTTGCTTATATCCTGGGCCATGGTCTTCTTGATGTCCTTTAAATCCTTTGCCATGTTTTCATTCCTCGATTGTAGATCTTTGATTAGTTTTGCCAAGTACTGTGTCTCTTCTGATATTTTGATTTGTGTGTTTGGAATTGGATTCTCCATATCGTCTGATTTTATCATATGCATTAAGATTTTCTGTTGTTTTTGGCCTCTTGGCATTTGCTTTGCTTGATAGGGTTCTTTCAAGTTGTTAAAAAAAGATACCAATCTAATTTTTCAGAAACACAGTTTGGTGGCGTACACTTTCTCTAACTAACCAGCAGATGGTGTCTGTGAGTCACCTATACCCCTCAAGTCAGTTCTCAACCTTGTCCCTGTGGTGTGTGGGGAAATGATTCTTGTGGGGTTCAGTTGGAGAACTCAGTTTGGGTGTGTTGCTGGAGCCATCCACTCTAAATATGGGGCGTGTGTCTGGGTGGCCAGGGAGGAAGGGCAGCTTTAATATTCAAATCCCCCAGGTTCCCAGAGATTCAAGGCCGCAGCAAGAGTCTAAGCCTTCATTTCAGTTCAGCCCCAGACCCTCTCTCTCGCTGTCCCACAAACCACCGGACTTGGCATAGCATCCCTGGGTTCTCTGAGCGGGCCCCCCCTCCCAGCCATGATCCTCCAGGACCTCTGCCGAAGGAATGCTGTGCTATATCACCAGTGCGCGCCGTCCCTCAAGGGAAGCCCAGGCCGTCGGGCCGTGCAGGGGCACTCTCAGCCTGATGCAAAGATGGCCGAACGGGGCGTCTCAACCCCCCCCCTCCTCACACAGTTCCTCCTTCCCAGCTCCAGGACAACTGGCGGGGCTCTGGGCTGTGGGCACAGCCCCACGCAGGAGTTTATCCAGCCCTCCAGGGAGCCAGCTGCTAGCCGCAGGGTTTCTTTCAGCTTCCGGCTCTCCCCTCCATTCCCCCAGCTCCAAGGGTATCTGCAGTGGGCTATCCTCCAGGCCAAACACCGAGAGGTTGGCCCAGCCCCCTCTTGCTGTGTTTTACTGCATGGTTCCCACTGTCACAACTGCAGCCGCTCCTGGGTTTTTCCCTTTTTTTTTTTTTTAAAAAAAAGAAGTAGTCAGTCTCCAAATGCCAGCCCCTGGCTTCCCCACACCACCGCGTGGCTGTGGGTCTTCCAGCCAGCTTACTCACTCTTTTCAGAATGCAGACTCCCGGTTTCACCAAGTATACGGCCCCTGTGGTACTAGCAGACCTCGTCCAGCTGGCGCATCGCTGTAACAGGTATTCTGGGTCACTTTCTGGTTTTTATCTAGTGTTTTTCACGGAGGTGTTTTTTTGCCCTGTCTCACCTAGCCGCCATCGTAGTTTCTCCGAGGGTTTGTTTCTGAACTCTCAGTTCAATTCCATTGGTCAATACATTGGTCTTTGTGCCATTACCATACCATTTTGATTACTGTAGCTTTGTAGTAAGTTTTTAAATCAGTATAAGTGTGAATCTGCCAACTTCGTTCTTTTTCAGTGTGATTTTTGCTTCAGGGCCCCTTTCTCTTCCATGTAAATTTGATGATTGGCTCTTCTGTTTCTGCAAAGAAGGCAGTTGGAATTTTCATTGGGATAGCATTGAATTTATAAATTCCTTTGAATTGATATCTTGATAATATTTAGTCTTCTAATCCATGTACATTGTTCCAATTTGCTAATGCTGCTGTTATGCAAAATACCAGGAATGGATTGGCTTTTATAAAGGGGGGTTATTTGGCTACAAATTTACAGTTCTATGGCCATAAAAATGTCCAAACTAAGGCATCAAGAAGAGGATACCTTCAATGAAGAAAGGTCAATGACATCGAGAACACCTCTGTCAGCTGGGAAGGCACATGGCTGGTGTCTGCTGGTCCCAGGTTGTGTTTAAGTTCCTCTCTCAGTTCCTGTGTTCCCTTAGCTTATCATGTCCAAACATCCTTCTGTCTGCAACTCCAAGCATCTTTGAGCATCTCTGTCAGCTCCCAGGCGTCTCTCCAAAAGTCTCTCTCAGCTGCTCTGAGCTCCTTCTGTCTGTAGCTCTCTTATAAGGCTCCAGTGATTTAATTAAGACCCACCCTGAATGGACAGGGTCCACATCACCATGGAAATAATGTAATTAAATGTTTCTACCTGTGAGGTTCATGTGTCAACTTGACCAGGTGATAGTACCCAGCTGTCTGGTCAAGCAAGCACTGGCCTAACAATTGCTGCAAGGACGTTTGTGGCTGGTTAATAAACCAACAGGCTGGTTTATTAAATCATCAGTCAATTGACTGCAGCTGTGACTGATGACTCACCAAAGGGCATGTCTTCCACAATGAGAGAATGCAATTGGCTGGATTTAATCCAATTAATCATTTGAAGACTTATAAACGAGACAGATAGAGGACCTTCACTTCTTCTTCAGCTGCCCAGTGAAGCATTTCCTGAGGAGTTCATCAAAGTTGCCAGTTCGTTTCCTGAGGAGTTCATCAAACACGTTCGTTGAAGATCCCAGTTCATTTCCTGAGGAGTTCGTCAAAGTTGCCGGTTCATTTCCTGAGTTCATCAGACATCCTCCTTGGAGTTGACAGTTTGCTGACTGCTCTACAGAATTTGGACTCATGCATACCCACAGTTGCGAGTCACTTTTATAAATTTTATAGTCATAGACACCTCTCATTGATTCTGTTTCCCTAGAGAACCCTAACTAATACACTAACCTAATAAACAAGATTAATAAATCTGCCCCCACAAGATTGCATTAAAAAATATGGCTTTTATGGGGAGGGGCCAGTTTGGATATATTATGTCCCCCCAAAACCCATGTTCTTTAATGTATTCTTGTGAGGGCAGACATTAATCTTTTGGTTGAGTGTTTCCATGGGGATGTGACTCAATCAACTGTGGGTGATACCTTTGATTAGATTATTTCCATGGAGGTGTTACCTTGCTCATTCAGGGTGGGTCTAAATTAGATCACTGGAGTCCTATAAGAGCTCACAGACAGAAGGAGCTCAGAGCAGCTGAGAGAGAATTTGGAGAGACACTTGCTGATGCTTTGAGATGCTTGCCCAGAGTTTGCTCTGGAGAATCTCAGAGAGGACAAAACACACCAAGAGCAACTGAGAGGAACATTTTGGAGAGAAGCTAAGAGCTAACACTGATACTGACACTTGGCGATGCTTGGAGATGTTTGGAGATGCTAGTCCAGAGTTTGCTCTGGAGAAACTAAGAGAGGACCCTCACATGGTTAGATGCACAAAGCTGAAGAATCTAAGAGACACAAACCCAGAGACATTTTAGAGAAAGCCATTTTGAAACCAAAACCCAGGAGCAAAGGATCAGCAGATGCCAGCCACGTGGCATCCCAGCTGACAGAGGTGTTCTGGACACCATTGGCCATTCTTCAGTGAAGGTATCCTCTTGTTGATGCCTTAGTTTGGACACTTTTATGGCCTTTGAACTTTAAATTTATAACTTAATAAATCCCTTTTATGAAAGCCAATCATTTCTGGTATTTTGTATAATGGCAGTGTTAGCAAAACTGGAACAGGGAGACATAGAATATCCAAACCAGCACAAACATGAAATGTCCTTCCATTTATTAAGATGTTCTTTTATTTCTTTTAGCAATGTTTTGTGGTCTGTGTAGAACTTCTTTACATTCTAGGTTAAATTTATTCCTAGATATTTTATTTAGATTCTAAATAGATTTTTCTTGATTTCCTCTTCAGCTTGTTCATTACTAGTATATAAAAACACTACTGATTTTTGCATGTTGATCTTGTACCCTGCCATGTGGCTGAATTTGCTTATTAGCCCTAGTAGCTTTATTGTAGATTTTTCAGGATTTTCTATATCTATAGGATCTGCAAAAGGGAAAGTCCTATTCTTTCCTTCTCGAACTGGATGCCTTCTAATTCTTTTTCTTGCCTAATTGCTCTGGCTAGAACTTCCAATACAATGTTGAATAACAATGATGATAGTGGGTACACTTGTCTTGTTCTTGATCTTACAGGGAAAGTTTTCAGTCTTTTCAGCATTGAGTAGGGCTGAAGCTATGGGTTTAGCTATGGGTTTTTCATATATGCCCTTTATCTTGCTAAGGATGTTTCTTTCTATTCCTAGTTTTGTAAGTGTTTTTAACAAGAAGACATGCTGGGTTTTGACATTATGGGGAAGGGGGATGCATCTGGTTGATGTTCTTAAAGAGGCTGTTGCCTCTCAGTTTTGGGACTAGTCTGGCATAGGAACACTCTAGTGGATTTAAGATTCTGAAAAATAAACTTAGTGAGTGAAACTTTTATAGAGTCTCAAATAGGGACCTAGGTATTTTGAAACTACTGTTAGGGCTTGGCATACTGTGGCCATTTGGGATATCTAGCTGGAGCTTGCTTAAGAGAAACCTCCATGATAGCCTCTTGACTCTATTTGCAATCTCTTAGCTTCTGTAACTTTATTTTGTTACCTTTCTTTTCCCCCTTTTGGTCAAGAAGGCATTTTCAATACCTCAATGCCAGAGCCAGGCTCATTCCTGAGAGTTGTAGCCCACATTGCCAGGGAGACTCCTTTTCCCACATAGAGGGGAGGTTAATGAATTTATTTGCAGAGTTGGGCTTAGAGAGAGAAAGGCCACATCTGAGCAACAAAAGAGGTTCCCTGGAGGTGTCTTTTAGACATAATTATAGGAAGGCTTAGCCTCCCTTTTACAGCCATAAGTTTCACAAGAGCAAGACTCTAAGATTGAGGGCTTGATTTATTAAGTAGGGGGTTTCTAATTTCACACAGTATATATTCTGTCCAAGGTAAATAATCAGTATCTCACATTATCTTCACTTAGTTTTACAATTATCATCATTCTAAATTTTAAACAATTATAATACAAAACATCGCAAAGCTCTTATTAGCCCCTAATTATTCATCCCTAGTATTAAAATGTGTAGTACTGGTAAGGTCTTCCTATTAAATATAGTCTATAATATGTAATGGGTAGTTTTTCCATATACCATTCTGTTGTTAACTCTTTGTACCAGTGTCATACCTTAGAAGTACATCATGCAAACACTTATTTATATTTGTAGTGCTAATCTGTGGGATACAGGGTCATGCTTTTCTTATACATTCTGCCAATCTCTGTCTTTTGACAGGAGAGTTTAATCCATTTGCATTTAAAGTAACTACTGATAATGCAGGAGTTTCCATGCCATTTTCCAATTTTGTCTTCACAAGACTTATCCTTTTCTGACCCTCAGTTCTTCCATTAATGCCTGCTTTCATATTTATTGGGCTTGTTGGTATCATACCATTTTGAGTCCCTTCTAATTTCTTTCTGCATTATATTTTTCATATATTTGGTTACCATGGGGCTAAAATTTACCATCCTATATCTATAACAATTATGTTTGATTTGATACTAATTTAACTTTGATACTCCTCCATTCCCCAACCTTTAGTTGTACTTCTTACAAATTATACCTTCATATATTGTATGTCCAAAACCATAGATTTATTATTACTGTTCATGCATTTGTAATTTAGTTTCCATAAGAAGTAAAAAGTGGAGTTACATACCAAATAATACAATGCAATAATATTGGCATTTATAATTACTAATATGGTTACCTTTACCAGAGGTCTTTATTTCTTTATACTACCTCAGTTCACTGTCTGGTGTGTTTTCCTTCCAGTCTGAAGAACTCCCTTTAGCGTTGCTTATAGGGCAAGTTTAATGGTGACAAACTCTGTTAGCTTTTGTTTATGTGGAAATGACTTAATCTCTCCCTCGCTTTTGAAACACAGTCTCACCACATATAAAACTTTTGGTTGGCAATTGTTTTCTTTCAGCACTTTAAATATTTCATCCCATTGCCTTCTTGCATCCATGATTTCTGTTGAGAAATTGGAACTTAATCTTATTGAGACTCCCTTCTATATAGCATGTAACTTTTCTCTTGCAGTTTCAAAGCTCTCTCCTTGTTCTTGGCATTTGACAGTTTGACTACTATGTGTCTGGGTGTGATTCTCTTCAAGTTTGTCCTGTTTGGGGTTCACTGGGCTTCTTGAAATGCATATTCATGTCTTTCTATAATTTGGAAAGTTTTCTGCCATTATTTCTTTGAATATTTCTTCTGCCCCTTTCTTTCTTCTCCTTCTGAAGAGAAGGGACTCCCATAATATGTATATTGGTATATTTAATGGTGACCTGCAGATCTCTTAGGCTTTGTTCACTTTTTTAAAATTCTTGTTTCTTTCTGTTCCTCAGCCAGGGTCATTTGTTTTTCACTCTTTGAAAAATTTTTATTTGATCCTAGACTTTTAAACTCACACAACCAGAATAAGAATTCCATATAGAAGTTGCCCTGATGCATGGTTTTTTGTTGTTGTTGTTGTTTGTTTATTTGTTGTTTCTTGTTTGTTTTTTTCCATTTTTTATTGTGATCTTTAACATATATACATAACAGTGATATCTTTCAATGTGTGATTTCCCAAGTAGTTAGAGAGCAAATCTCAAAGAATGTCATAGGTCATAGTTCCACAACTTCAGCCATTTCCATTATTGTAAAATATAACATACATACAGAAAGGTGTCATCTCTCAATGTACAGCTCAACAAGCAGTCATATAAGTAATTTCAAAAATTATTATGGGTTACAGTTCCACAATTTCAGTTCTTTCCTTATTATGCAATACAAGGTATATATAGGAAAGGTGGAGACCATCAAAGCATAATTCTATGAGCAGCTATAGAGCAAATAGCCAGGGTCATTTATATTGTCTTAATTTTGAGTTCACTGATTCTTTCTTCTGTCAGTTCCAATCTGCTGTTGAAACCCTTTGGAAATTTTTCCTTTCATTTATTGTGGTCTTCAACTCCAGTATTTCTGTTTGGTTCCTTTTTAATGTTTCTATCTCCTTATTGAGATTCTGATACTGTTCATTCATTGTTTTCCTGATGTCCTTCAGTTCTTTCTCTGTGTTTTCCTTTTCTCCTTGAGCATAATGAGGATCAATTTTTTAAAGACTTGGGTACATCCAAAGTCTGATCTTCTTTGTTGGTGGTTTCTGGATATTTATGTTGTCTTTTGGATGGGCCATTATTTTCTGTTTCATTGTTTGTCTTGTAATCTTTTTTTGCACACTGTACATTTTAATATTTTAAAGTGTTATCTCTGGGATTTAGTTCCTGATCTGTCTGTTCCTTAGGTTTATATCCAGCTAGTGATATGAAAAATATTTCTTTGTGTGCCAGGAGCTAACAAAATCAAACAAATAATGCAAAATACTCCTTTCACAGTCTTTGCAAATTGCTTCTGCATTGGCTGATGCTCTCCCTCAGATTTTAGCCCTGTTTTCAATAATATTGGCCCAAGTTAAATGCAAAGTGCAG
Source organism: Choloepus didactylus (assembly GCF_015220235.1). Lineage (NCBI taxonomy): Eukaryota > Metazoa > Chordata > Mammalia > Pilosa > Megalonychidae > Choloepus > Choloepus didactylus. Next base: position 58,188,509 of record NC_051324.1, on the reverse strand, counting down.
AGTCTTCTCTGTCTTTACTGAGCCTGCATGTTGTCCTGGGCAGATGCTTGCTTATGACCTTAGGAATTCCCCTGTTTGCAGGAATTTGAATGCCCCCTCCATTCCCTATGAAATAGACTTTCTTTACCTCCCAGGTGTTCTATTGTATGACTTAAAGCAGGTAACTCCTTGCCCCAAGCCACTTTGATTTAATGGTTTCTTACACTGCTTTATCTGTCTGCAAATTGTTTCTGCCTGCAGGGCAAGTTCTGGGAGGGTGAGTCCAAGATGAGTTTCCTGGTTCAGTCTTTCAAATTGTCACCTGATTGATTGGCACAGGCATATGGCTCCCTAGTATGCTCCTCCAGAACAAGGCCAGGGATCCACAATGGTAGCACAGGCTGGCTCCACACTGCACTGAGGAGGGGTGGGAGAATGGCCAGCAAGAGCACCATGAAATTCTCCTACCATTTTTAAAGCTGCATTTCTTGATTCCACCTTCACCCAGTGTTTGCTAGTTGTTCAAATATTCTGTGGGGGAATGGCACCCTGGAGCATCTTAAACTGCCATTTTGGTCAACTGAAAGGCTGGACTAATTGAATTTGCTTATATTTTCTTTCCTCTATCATATATGTTCTTGTGGATTGAAAAGATAGTAAAAATTCTGGAATAAAGCATGAAAAATTACTGGAATTCCACATACCATATCTTAATTTAAGAATTTTATATAATTTTTCAAGTCTCAGTACCTTCATCTCTGAGTCTGAATTCTGAATTTCTTTATAGAAGATGAGAAAGTTGGTTTGGGTGTGTTGATGGATGCAGTGAAAGCTTTTACAGGTGAGTGAGCATTTGTATAAAACACTAAAAACTGAAATCTTGATGCTTTGTAGAGAATTACCTTTTTAAAGAGGTAGTTTACCCCTCTGACCATCATTGATATGTTCATTCTGCTCTTTTATTTATTGATTGATAATTATCTTTTATTGATAATAGTTTCCATCATTAGAGTGTTAGGAAAAGTGTAGCCACTCTAAAAAAGTAGGTGTTAATTGTCCAATATTTTGGCCAGTAATCTATTCACTTCACTAGAGTTTAAAGAAGCAAAATACAAGAGAACACAATGAATCTCAATTTTTCATGAAGTTTTATATCACGAAATATAGTCACTATGAACAACAGTCTCAAAATTCAGGTTATAAAGTAATAGCAGAGATATTACATGCAGGTGGAATGATGTAGAGCCTACAATTGTGTAAATACAGTCATAAGTCACTGGACAGTTATATGACCCCCATGTTACTCCATTCTATTTTAACCTGTGTATAAAACAGAATTGTTATCTTATTGTTTGGATTAAAGAATCCTTTCAGATACTGAATTTCACAAAAACTCTATGTAATTGAGGTCTGTTTGTGTATATGTACTTCATCCTGCAGTTGAAAATAGTGCTATACTGTATTATATTTTTCATAATTTGGAATAATTAAATCTCTCTTAATATTGTCACCTGAAACAATTCCATTTATTCAAAGGAGAAAAGGTTGATGCAAGTGACTTAAAAAATGTGTTGGGAAACATGGGAATTGAGGTCACCAAAAAAGAACAGTTAATGCTGTCAAAAACTCTGCCAATCTGTGGTGAGTATTTAACATGCCATCGTGGTTTTCAGGGAAGTACAGTATTGTAGGCTTCTTGGTGAGAACTGTCCAGTGCCCTGAGAAATCTAAGTAAGCCACAATTTTTGGCATAGAAACTGTGTTCTTGCACTTGTATTTTAATTGGAAGTGAGAAACTTCTCTTATAGGTGAGAAACTTCTCTCTTCTCTTTCAGTCAGTGGACCCCTGCTAAATATTTTAACAGCTACACAGCTAAATTCTTCTGTGGCCTTCCCATGGTAGCTCTCCCATATCCTCATAATCCACACTAAAAGCTAGACACCTGAGGGCAGGGGGACTACAGGACCCTGTACTCTTACTGTCGATATCCATTCTGATTGGTCAGTGCCCTAACCAGTCAGCCCCTCAAAAGAGTCACCTCTTGGGCACCTGCATAGATAGGCTCACCCCCAAAAACCCTAGCGGTCAGCCTGTGTTTCATCTGTGCCCCCTGCCCAGGCCCAGGGAAACCCAGGTAGACTTCCTTTCCCTGCATAACTCCAGTCCCGAATGTCCCCTAGGCAAGAGCAGTCCTGCACAATGCCAAGGGATCTAGTGCCTTGGTGGCAGAAGTAGCCCCCTGGACAGCAAATGCCCAGTTCCCATCTAAATTTTTCCCACATACATCTAAAACTGGGCCACTCACTATGTCTGGCTCTTCCCAAGACTGCTCTCAAGGGGAGAATTATGAGAACTACAACCCTCTTAGGACTTTAGCTCCGAGAAAGCAGGTTAGAGATGCAGAAAGCTGCAAAGGGAGTGTAATGCAGACCACTGCAGGAATTTTTCTGTGCTGAGGGTTCTTTTCAACACTGCAGACACTACTGCCACAGGATAGAGGCCTCTGGAGACGGATAGGACCCATGGGGATAGATTGGGCTGGTGGATGTCCCCTGTTCTCTGCCCCCGTTGACTTTCACCTCCATTTATGGAAAAAAATTGTTTAGAGAAAAATATTTATTTTTTAATTGTTAAGTAAATATTGTTTTATGTTATTATTTAGGTTAACTATTTTAGTATCATCCCCTTATAAGATCCATAATTAGGGCTGAACACATACAGTTTGGAAGACCTCATGGGCCTAGAGTATATGCAGGGATAAAAGGGAAAGGCAGAAGTGTCAAAGTGTAATAAAAGAAGAGAACAAGAAGAAAACAGTAGAAAGAAGCACATGTGTGTGTATGCTTATGCATCAACTACTGCCATTTTTTCCAACTAGGAGACAGATTGAGAGTAGTCATTATCTTTCATTATGTGCCGGTGAAATAAAATAAATTTTTAGGTGAATCATTTTTAGTCTTTATTTATGAAATTACAGAATTTTTATCCTTTTTCTTTTGACTTGAATTTTACCATATCTTTCAGGAGATGGGAAGGTGTATAAGAATAGATTACTAGAAAGTGTGAAGCCTCTCAAAGGTAAGAATCAGGAGAATGACACCTAAAATCTATTGTGCTTTGCATTTGCTTTTTAAAATCCTTGTTCTTTCTCACTGATTAGAAACTCGCCGTTCCACTATTCCACTGGTTTATTGATTCTGAATTTATGCCTCATAATCTGCCATTCTTTTTTGGGTATAACTATATTTGAGGAAATCATTGTTAGTAATATGTCACTATAGCAAGTTTGAAATTCTGCCTTCATTTAGGTACTGGATATCATAATCACAATTCCTCGGGCTTGTCTAATTCTTCTTTTTCATCCATGATGACTTCATGTGAAAGTTGTGGTCTAGTACTGTAGGAGCGTTTTCTCTTCCTGGCTCCTACACTGACTGTCTGGGTACATTTAAGTAAACAGCCAATACATTTCACTCCCCAGATGGGGGGATGCATGCTCAAAGGTAGCGCTTTCGCCTTCTTAGAATTATATGTATTTCTTATTACACACCCCCCCCCACCTTCTTTCCTAAGGAAAAAAAGTTAATGTCAATAACTTGCAAACCCTTCTGAAGAACATGGATATTGAGCTTGGGAAAGAGGAATGTGAGGACCTAGTGAATCATCTGCCAGTTGATGGTAAGTATTTCAGATACCACTGTAACCCAACAGAATCTTAGGACATCTGCACAAGGGCTTCTGAAAGGAAACCTAGTTTTCAGTCTCTCTTAGAAAGCTTATTATGAAATATTTCAAGCATATAACCATGTAACAAATACTTGTGTGCCCACTGGCTAAAGTTAACAAATGTTAGCATTTGCCATATTTACTTCATATGTCTTCCTTCCTTCCTTCACAAGTATACCCTTTTGTTTGTTTGATAAGAAAGTAGTTTCACTAATGACTCAATAAGACCAATTTAGCTGGACCAAAAGCTCAAGAGGCAAAGCTAGGTGTTCTAGTTTGATAATGCTGCCAGAATGCAAAACACCAGAAATGGATTGGCTTTTATAAAAGGGGGTTCATTTGGTTACACAGTACAGTCTTAAGGCCATAAGGTGTCCTTAAGAAGGTACAAAGGGTACCTTCACTGGAGAAAGGCCATTGGCATCTGGAAAACCTCTGTTAGCTGGGAAGGCACATGGCTGGTGTCTGCTTGCATTTCAAAATGGCGTTCTCCAAAATGTCTGCATCAGCTTCCAGTGGCCATCTTCAAAATGTCTGTCTCAGCTCCAACTAGCTCTGAGTGCCTTCTGTGTGAGCTTATATAGTGCTCCAGTAAACTAAACAAAGCCCAAGCTGAGTGGGTGGAGCCATGCCTCCATGGGAATTATCCATTCTGAGTTCTCACCTACAGTTGGGTGGGTCACATCTCCATGGACACTGAACCAATAGGTTCCAACCCAATCCACACTAATATGTCTGCCCCCACAAGAATGCATTAAAGAATATGGCTTTTTCTGGGGGCATAAATATACAAATCGGCACATTCCACCCCCTGGACACCAGAAAAACATATTCTTTCCAAATACAAAATGCATTCATCCCATCACAATATCACAAAAACTTAAATCATTTCATTAACAATAGGTAAGTACAAGATCCCATCAAAATCAGTTACAAGCATGGTCTGTCCAAAAGCGAAATTACCCTCTGGCTCTGTACCTGTGAAACTTAGAACAAGTTATCTGCTTCCAATATACAAAGGAGGGACAGTCATAGGATAAGCATTCCCATTGCCGTAAAGAGAAACTGAAAGGAAAATAGGGTTTAAGGGGCCAAAACAGTTCTAAAACCCGCAGGGCAAACTCCATTAGATTTCAAAGTCTGAGAGTCATTTACAGAATGACATTTTATCCTTGGGGCTTGAGAGAGCGGGAGTCTAAACCTTTCCAAGGGCCTTTGCTGCAGCCCTTTTCTCTCCAAACACTGGAGTGAGTGCCCCAACCTCCTCAAACATTGGGGTGCCACCCAGATTCTGCCTTTCTGGGGCAAAAGCTCTACCCTTTCTGAAGTGTGGGGTGGCAGCCAGGCTCTCCCTAATTCCCTGAGAATGTGCTCCACCCTCCTTGGGGCTTGGGGTGGCAAAATTCTTCCTGAGCATTGAGGTGGAAGGCCCACCCTCGACCTCTGGGGCAAACTTACCCTTTCCATGTGTGTGGGCCACTCCACTCTCCCAGCCTGAGACCTCTTGACTCCAGACATCAACCTCCATGGCTCTGTCTTTGAAGAAATTTTTCCTTCAATTTGTTCCTTGTCTGTCTCCTCCAATCCAGACTGGCAACATCTCCATCTGTAAAGATCTCACAAAAATTCTATTGGCTTCACATGAAGCACACAGGGGTCAAAGCCGTCAGACTATAGGACTTTCCACAAATCCTTTCTGCTTAACTCCTTCTCCAATCTTGGCTTGTACTGAAATGGCAGCTGGGTTCCATGTTTGGTTACATGTGGCTGTCACTTCTGGGGTTCCACCCCTTGGAAGCCCAGAGTTTTTCAGACCATCAATTTCTGGTTTCTTTGAAACCAAGAGTTCAGTTCTCAGCTTATCTCTCTCTGCTTGCATTTTACTATAAGCTGCAAGGAAAAGCCATGCTATATCCACAACTTTTAGTTTTGAAATCTCATCAGCCAAGTATCCCAGCTCGTCACAATCAAATTCTTCCTTCCCTATGACACCAGGACTCAATTTTGCCAAATTCTTTGCCACTTTAACACAAGGATTGCCTTTCTTCCAGTTTGCAACAACACATTCATCATTTCTGCTCAAGACCTCATCAGAAGTATCCTTAGAGTCCATATTTCTACCAACAGTCTCTTCAAAGCAATTTAGGTCTTTTCTATCAAGCTCTTCAGAACTCTTCCAGAATCTTCCCTTTATCCATTTAAAAAGCCATTCCAACATGTTTAGTGTTTGCAAACTCAGCAGCACCAGCACCCTACTTCTGGTACCAAAATCTGTTCTAGTTTGCTAATACTGCTGGACTGCAAAACACCAGAAATGGATTGGCTTTTATAAAAGGGGGATTATTTGGTTACACAGTTACAGTCTTAAGGCCATAAAGTGTCCATCAACAAAGGGTACCTTCACTGGAGAAAGGCCATTGGCATCCGGAAAACCTCTATTAGCTGGGAAGGCACGTGGCTGGTGTCTGCTTGCTCCTAGGTTGCATTTCAAAATGGCATTTTCCAAAATGTCTGCATCAGCATCCAACAGCCATCTTCAAAATGTCTGTCTCAGCTCCAGCTAGCTCTGAGTGCCTTCTGTCTGAGCTTATATAGTGCTCCAGTAAACTAAACAAGGCCCAAGCTGAATGGGTGGGGCCACATCTCCATGGGAATTATCCAATGCAAGTTATCACCTCCAGTTGGGTGGGTCACATCTCCATGGACACTAAACCAATAGTTCCAACCCAATCCACACTAATACGTCTGCCCCCACAAGAATGTACTAAAGAATATGGCTTTTTCTGGGGGACTTAAATATACAAACTGGCACACTAGGGTAATTCATTAGGAAAAATTGTTAAAAGATGAGCCCAAGGCTAAGATTTTTACTACTTTTATCTTTCAAGTTAAACTTTTCATATTATTTTTCTAAGTCCAAGATTTGATCTCTATGCCTGAATTTTCTTTTTGTTTACAGAGAATGAAAGGGTTGATTTGAATGTAGTGATGGATGATGTGAAAACTTTTACAGGTGAGTAAGAAGTTATGGTGTAAGGGCATTCATTAAAAGACCTTAATGCTTTATAGAAAAAAAAAAGACTTTTTTTTAAACATTATTTTTCTCTTCAGGTGATTATTGACATGTTAAATTGACTCCCCTATAAATGTAGAGGTTAAGTGTTCATTTCATAATCTTACTCTTTGCTTTGGGATTTTTCTGGTATAGAGTTACACTCTATGGAGTTTTGACCAATAATATTTTTCACCATTGTTTAAACAACCAAAATATAAATCAACATTGTTCAATCCATGTGTGAAGCTTTTGTAGTAGAGCCAAGAAATATGGTCACTGTGTCAAAAGACCCCATGATTCAAATAAAATGATGGTATTTGACTTGTATCTGGAATTATGTAAGCTTTTCTTTTGCTTGGATTACATTTATTTTCTTTCAACTTAAACCACACACCCATGTGTCCTTGGAATCCATGTAGTTTAACAAGTTTCACTGTAAATGTGCCATTCTAATTAAGAATGATACCACATAGGTAATCTTTTTCGTAATTTGAAATCATTAGTCCATTCCTAAAATTCTTACATTTTAACAATTCCCATCTTTCTAAAGGAGAGAAGGTTGATGTCAGTAACTTGAAAAATGTGTTAAGGAAAATGGGGCTAGTAATCACTGATGAGAAGCAGAAGGAACTGCTGAAAACTCTGCCAAGGCACAGTGAGTAGTTAGCTTGGATGTATGGGCTTGTGTGAAAGAACTTCTAAAATTATACATGTGTATGTCCTATAAAACCCATTTAGAAAACACAATTCTTACATTAGAAACCATCCTGTTTTTGACATTTACATTGCAATCCTGGGAGTTGGCAACTTCTTTCACTAGTCTCCCACCATCAAAGCTAAATTATCCTGTCACCCAGGGAGCACTGCCTAATTTAAACCACGATTAGAAGAAGGAAACCAAGGGAGTAAGCAAAGGAAAGAAAAAGAAAAACTAGGAAATAATTTATTTCAACTAATGGATAGATTTATAGCAGTGAAAACTTTCTTTCATCTTTCATGCCATTCTTAAGGGTAAAATTAAATAAACTTCCAAACAAATTGAAGGTTTTAATGTAGGATGTTGCTGCCTTTATAAATCTTCACATCATTTAGCCTATATTCTGACTTGTGTCTTATTTTACAGCTGATGGAAATGTGTATAAGAATAGATTGCTAAAAGCTGTGAAGGGCCTCAAAGGTGAGTGAGAAGCATGATGAAATAACAAGTAAAAATAAAACCTTAGGTTTAGCATTTTCCTTTAAATGTTCCAACTTTGTTTCCAATTTATTGATCCAGTTTTATGGCTCATAACTTACCATTCCTTAGGTGTGCTGACCTTTTGGGATATGAGTTAGAGTATCATATTAGTGTAGGAAGTTTCAAACACTGTTTTCTTGCTAATTGTCTAGACTGGTTGTTGTTTCCACCATGAATCATCAGATTTGCCTACCCCTCTTGACTGATCTCTCATGGGAAAGTGAAGCAGAGTGCCTGGATCAGTATTAAGGAAAATATTCTATTCCCATGTTCCATACTAACTCTGTATAAACAATTCTTTTTAAATCTTTTATTAGAAAACTATAAAGAAAACACAAAAATACTATTTCAAAAAATATCCAATTCTACCACTTAAATTGTATAAAGAAGTGAAAGTGCCCAACCCCCATCCTCTGCAATCTAATCCCTTCCCATAAAGGTAAATACTGTTAACAATTCAGTGATTATCTTTCTCAATTTTTTCCTATTTTTAACAGACATAACTTCATCTAAGAATATCCATCTATAAATATTAATGTATATCCATGGTAATAGTTTCTTTGGGCCCTTGTTCTTTACCTTCCATTTGGGGTCTAAGATGCGTGACCATCATTAGCATTTTTCACTCTTCAGCATCAATACTCATGTTCTTATTCTATGACCTTTTTTCCTAAGAGCCAAGAGTCAAAATCAACAAAGTGGAACCCCTTATGGAAAACATGGGAATTATGCTCAAGGATGAGGAACTTGAGGAACTAATAACCCAACTAACACCTAACAGTGAGTATTAGACATTGAACTCTTCTATCAGAACTGCTGAAAGTAGCCTTTTTGGTATCATAATGAAATACATGTACAAAGAAAGACCTATTCCTGACCCATGAAGAAATATTATCTCCAAAGTTACTTTTTAAAAGACATGTCAGCGATGCCACTTGTAGAACTCAGCCATACCTGGAAATGCCACACACTTAAGAAGCTGAAAGAAAAGTGAATGGAAGAGAACATTTAAGAGAAAAATGAAGAAAGTCAAGTTAATGCTGAACTAGGAGGGAATGGCTGCAAGACTAAGAGTTAATATCCTTAAGGTTGAAAAAGCCCTTGTACATTAATAAGAAACATGATGAGAGTACAAAAGTAGGCAAATATATAAATAGGTAATTTATAGGAAAGAAATGTAAAAGCCCAATAACATATGAAAAATGTTTGACTTCACCAATCATCAAGAAAATACAAAATAAAACAAGATACAGAATGGTTTTTTCACTCATTGTTTTGGCAAAAATTAACAAGATTGATAACATCTAGTTCAGTTCTGGGAGAGTATGGGGAAAAAGAACTCACTGATACATTTCAGGTAAGAATCGCTGTTGCTTTATATCCTCTTGAAAAAGTCATCTGACGGTATCTATGGGGGCAAAAAATCTGCCTTTTTCCCTGGTGATTCCAGCCTACTGTATAGTATTTCTTTCTGCTGAATACTAGTCCCTTTTCTGCTACTAACTTGCTGACAAATAACTTACACAACTTACTCTACTGAATCTTAGTTTATTCCTCTATAAAATGGGTAGTTGAACTAAATGTTCTCTATGATCACTTCTTGCTCTAAAATTAATATAGATAATATTAATTTTTTATTAATGTAAAGTGTCTAGAATACTCAGTAAATATTAGCAAAGATGTTGATGGGTGCTGCTGCTGCTGATGATGATGGTGATGATGATGGTGGTGGTGATGATGATGGGAAAGATGGAGAAGATGTTGAAAAAGAATAGAAGAAAGAAGAAAAGGAAATTCTATGATCTATGAATCAAGTTCACCTTTGCTATAAAAATATGCCCTAACCAAATAAATATTTGTTTACCAATTATGACTTTTATAAATAAATAAGGAAAGATACAATTTACAGCATTTTACAGGAAAAAGCATTGGGTTCACTATCTTCCTCCTTTACTACTCCTGTGCTTATTCCTGGCAACTTCAGTATCTTCCATATAAATCAGGGATTTTCTTACTTTACTGTGCCATGGTTCCCTTTGACAGTCTAATGACACTTATGCACCACTTCTGAAAATAATGTTTTAAAATGCAGAAAATAAAATGCATAGGATTGCACAGAAACTAGTTACATTAAAATATAATTTATCAAAAAATTAAAATTTTAAATTATTAGTACTTATTAGTAGTAGTACTTATTAACACATTTAACAAGTTCTAGTAGCAGATCTAATAACTGTTATAATTTTGAAGTAGTGATGGGCCTCAGCAACAGTTCAATTTATCTGCAACTGTAATATGATAAAAATTTCAGTTATTTATATTAATAACAAAGTCACAGGTTCTGCTATTACTACTGTGGTTTGTTGCCTACATTAATAATTGAAGAAAATGCTAAATTTTAAGTTAGTGGTAGTAAAAATAAAGATGTTATTTTTTCCCTTTCAAGTTTAAGGAACCCTGAATGGGGACCATGGACCCAGCTTAAAAACTCCTGATAATAGATTATCCAGCTAACATCATGACCACCTGTTCCTTGACCCTTAGCTTCATTCATCTTTCTTTCCCTCCACCTTAACTGCCACTGGCATAGTAATGACCTAGACCTTTTATCCTTCCAGTTCACATACTGTGCAGGCATTTCTGTAGACTATGTATACTCTACAATTACTTCATTGGAATTTCCTGGGGGAAAAAAAACCATTGTGTAAAATTATCCACTAAAGTAACCGGGCTAATGAGGAAAATTGGGGAAGCTTGCTCACTTACAATCAGTGCCACTTTGTAACCAGAGCACTAATAAAAGCAGCAAATCAGACCCTGGGAGGAAACTTGGACAGTGAGACAAATAGCTCACAGTGGCTGGAAGCTATCAAAAAAATGCACCACCTCCTCCCCACCCCCAAAAAAAAAGACTTGAAAAACTGACTTGCAGCTCTGAGATTATGCAGATGGAAATAAAGCTCTGAGCCAGTGAATCTGGTTTCCCGTCACAGGCACTTATTTTTAATTTTATTAAAATAGAGTTAAAGGGGGCTTACTATAGCCAACCAAGGGTCTTTTCCTTTCCTTGCTGGATTTATAATACTACTTCCCTTGCTTAGGAAAAATTTTTGCATGAACCAACACACTTTCCACATTACTCTGACATTATTCTATTTTCCAATTGAATATGAGGAACTGATGCTATTGAAATGTGCTATAGCAGAACAGAGTGTAGAACTAACTCCAGTTACTCTCCCACTACATGGAAACCTTCATTCCTTTGACTCTACTGTTCCTTTGTACTTACCCCCCACCCCCATGTCCTCATTTCTTTCCTTATTTTAATTGGATTAAGTTGCTTCAACAACATATAACCTTGCTAACTCTCAGAACACCTGTCAAACCTGCTTGGCAAAAAACCAGCCATCTCCTCACTCCATGCCTGCCCCTGAAGAGCTTAATGTTGCTGGAGAAAATTACACTTCCATGATAATAGGACTCACTTCCCCATAATGGCCACAAATTTCAAATCAGCTCTTAACACTGCCAGAGAAGCTTCTGCCACATTTTCCATGTAAATTTGCCTTCTAACTCTCTGAGACAATTCCATACCTTCTCTCTTCAAATTTCCAATACCTCTTCACCCCACCTCACCAATCATGACCCCACCTCAGACTTTATGGAGAAAATAGAGGCAATTAGAAGAGAAAGGCCTCATTTTCCTATCTCCGTATCTATGTGCCTCCCTGTACCTGTGAACATACGCCCTTCCTTCCGTCCTATTACAGCCCTACTCTCTTGAGCCAGCCCTTCCACTTGCGCCCTGGATTCCATTTCCTTTTGCCTTCTCAAAGACAACTCCTGCAATAAAACCTTTCTTTCCTACATCATCAATCTCTCTCTCTCTCTACTGTATGTATGTATGTATGTATGTATGTATGTATGTGTGTATATATATACACATACACACACACATACACACACACACACACACACACACACACACACACACACACACATATATACAGATATGCTTTTCTATTGCTTTGGTCCCCTGCCAGCTACCACTCCATCTGTTAATTCCTCTTCACAGCATAACCTCTCAAAAAATTGTCATTGCTCATTGTCCCTCCTTCCTCACCTCCCATTGACTCTTCAGCTCTCTCTAATCAAGTACTGAACCAGCTCTCAATAAGATCATCAATGCCCTCTTGCCAAGGCTCATGGTCAATATCTGTTCTTACTTTACTTGATGTCTCAGCAGCATTTGTTTAAAGTGACCACCCTCTCTTTGTTAAAACATTTTTTTTCACCAGAATATGAAGTCCCATACCAACCCAGTTTTCTTCTTTCCTCACTCACAGATTCTTCTCCATTTACTCTTCTGACTCTTCCTCCCCTGCAAGGTCTCTAAATAATGAAGTGTCCCCAGGGCTTGACCCTTAGCTGTCTTTTCTATCTATACCCTTTTCCTAGGAGATTGCATCCAATCTCATTGTGTCAAAAATCTTTTCTAAGCTGATGGAGTAAATTTATATGTCTAGCTCAAGCTCCCTAAATCCAGAATGGTATATTAAACTAGCTATTTCCAGAGGCGGGGCAAGATGGCAGACTGGTGAGCTGTATGTTTTAGTTACTCCTCCAGGAAAGTAGGTAGAAAGCCAGGAACTGCGTGGACTGGACACCACAGAGCAATCTGACTTTGGGCATACTTCATACAACACTCATGAAAATGTGGAACTGCTGAGATCAGCGAAATCTGTAAGTTTTTGCGGCCAGGGGACCCGCGCCCCTCCCTGCCAGGCTCAGTCCCGGGGGAGGAGGGGCTGTCATCTCCGGGAAGGAGAAGGCAGAACTGCAGTGGCAGCCCTTATCGGAAACTCATTCTACTGATTCAAACTCCAACAATAGATAGACTGAGACCAGACACCAGAGAATCTGAGAGCAGCCAGCCCAGCAGAGAGGAGACAGGCACAGAGAAAAAAAAACAACACGAAAAACTCCAAAATAAAAGCGGAGGATTTTTGGAGTTCTGGTGAACATAGAAAGGGGAAGGGCCCTGAGGCGCATATGCAAATCCTGAAGAAAAGCTGATCTCTCTGCCCTGTGGACCTTTCCTTAATGGCCCAGGTTGCTTTCTCTCTTAGCATTTCAATAACCCATTAGATCTCTGAGGAGGGCCCGTTTTTTTTTTGTTGTTGTTTTTTTTTGTTTTTTTAATCCTTTTTTCTTTTTCTAAAACAATTACTCTAAGAAGCCCAATACAGAAAGCTTCAAAGACTTGCTATTTGGGCAGGTCAAGTCAAGAGCAGAACTAGGAGAGCTCTGAGACAAAACGCAATAATCCAGTGGCTGAGAAAATTCACTAAACACCACAACTTCCCAAGAAAAGGGGGGGTGTCCACTCACAGCCATCATCCTGGTGGACAGGAAACACTCCTGCCCATCGCCAGCCCCATAGCCCAGAACTTCCCCAGACAACCCAGTGTGACGGAAGTGCTTCAAATAACAGGCACACACCACAAAACTGGGCATGGACCTTAGCCTTCCCTGCAACCTCAGCTGATTGTCCCAGAGTTGGGAAGGTAGAGCAGTGTGAATTAACAAAGCCCCATTCAGCCATCATTTCAGCAGACTGGGAGCCTCCCTACACAGCCCAGCAGCCCAGAACTGCCCTCACCTGACATAGCACAGTCATCCCTCAACAGAGGACCCAGGGTGCACGGCCTGGAAGAGGGGCCCACTTGCAAGTCGCAGGAGCCATACGCCAATACCAAGGACATGTGGGTCAGTGGCAGAGACAAACTGTGGCAGGACTGAACTGAAGGATTAGACTATTGCAGCAGCTTTAAAACTCTAGGATCACCAGGAAGATTTGATTGCTAGAGCCACCCCCCCCTCCCTGACTGCCCCGAAACACGCCCCATATACAGGGCAAGCAACACCAACTACACACGCAAGCTTGGTACACCAATTGGACCCCACAAGACTCACTCCCCAACTCACCAAAAAGGCTAAGCAGGGGAGAACTGGCTTGTGGAGAACACGTGGCTCGTGGACGCCACCTGCTGGTTAGTTAGAGAAAGTGTACTCCACGAAGCTGTAGATCTGATAAATTAGAGATAAGGACTTCAATTGGTCTACAAATCCTAAAAGAACCCTATCAAGTTCAGCAAATGTCACGAGGCCAAAAACAACAGAAAATTATAAAGCATATGAAAAAACCAGACGATATGGATAACCCAAGCCCAAGCACCCAAATCAAAAGACCAGAAGAGACACAGCACCTAGAGCAACTACTCAAAGAACTAAAGATGAACAATGAGACCATAGTACGGGAGATAAAGGAAATCAAGAAGACCCTAGAAGAGCATAAAGAAGACATTGCAAGACTAAATAAAAAAATGGATGATCTTATGGAAATTAAAGAAACTGTTGACCAAATTAAAAAGATTCTGGATACTCATAGTACAAGACTAGAGGAAGTTGAACAATGAATCAGTGACCTGGAAGATGACAGAATGGAAACTGAAAGCATAAAAGAAAGAATGGGGAAAAAATTTGAAAAAATCGAAATGGACCTCAGGGATATGATAGATAATATGACACGTCCAAATGTAAGACTCATTGGTGTCCCAGAAGGGGAAGAAAAGGGTAAAGGTCTAGGAAGAGTATTCAAAGAAATTGTTGGGGAAAACTTCCCAAATCTTCTAAACAACATAAATACACAAATCATAAATGCTCAGCGAACTCCAAATAGAATAAATCCAAATAAACCCACTCCAAGACATATACTGATCACACTGTCAAACACAGAAGAGAAGGAGCAAGTTCTGAAAGCAGCAAGAGAAAAGCAATTCACCACATACAAAGGAAACAGCATAAGACTAAGTAGTGACTACTCAGCAGCCACCATGGAGGCGAGAAGGCAGTGGCACGATATATTTAAAATTCTGAGTGAGAAAAATTTCCAGCCAAGAATACTTTATCCAGCAAAGCTCTCCTTCAAATTTGAGGGAGAGCTTAAATTTTTCACAGACAAACAAATGCTGACAGAATTTGCTAACAAGAGACCTGCCCTACTGGAGATACTCAAGGGAGCCCTACAGACAGAGAAACAAAGAAAGGACAGAGAGACTTGGAGAAAGGTTCAGTACTAAAGAGATTCGGTATGGGTACAATAAAGGATATTAATAGACAGAAGGGAAAAATATGACAAACATAAACCAAAGGATAAGATGACTGATTCACGAAATGCCTTCACGGTTATAACGTTGAATGTAAATGGATTAAACTCCCCAATTAAAAGATATAGATTCACAGAATGGATCAAAAAAAATGAACCATCAATATGTTGCATACAAGAGACTCATCTTAGACACAGGGACACAAAGAAACTGAAAGTGAAAGGATGGAAAAAAATATTTCATGCAAGCTACAGCCAAAAGAAAGCAGGTGTAGCAATATTAATCTCAGATAAAATAGGCTTCAAATGCAGGGACGTTTTGAGAGACAAAGAAGGCCACTACATACTAATAAAAGGGGCAATTCAGCAAGAAGAAATAACAATCGTAAATGTCTATGCACCCAATCAAGGTGCCACAAAATACATGAGAGAAACACTGGCCAAACTAAAGGAAGCAATTGATGTTTCCACAATAATTGTGGGAGACTTCAACACATCACTCTCTCCTATAGATAGATCAACCAGACAGAAGACCAATAAGGAAATTGAAAACCTAAACAATCTGATAAATGAATTAGATTTAACAGACATATACAGGACATTACATCCCAAATCACCAGGATACACATACTTTTCTAGTGCTCATGGAACTTTCTCCAGAATAGATCATATGCTGGGACATAAAACAAGCCTCAATTAATTTAAAAAGATTGAAATTATTCAAAGCACATTCTCTGACCACAATGGAATACAACTAGAAGTAAATAACCATCAGAGACTTAGAAAATTCACAAATACCTGGAGGTTAAACAACACACTCCTAAACAATCAGTGGGTTAAAGAAGAAATAGCAAGAGAAATTGCTAAATATATAGAGATGAATGAAAATGAGAACACAACATACCAAAACCTATGGGATGCAGCAAAAGCAGTGCTAAGGGGGAAATTTATAGCACTAAATGCATATATTAAAAAGGAAGAAAGAGCCAAAATCAAAGAACTAATGGATCAACTGAAGAAGCTAGAAAATGAACAGCAAACCAATCCTAAACCAAGTAGAAGAAAGGAAATAACAAGGATTAAAGCAGAAATAAATGACATAGAGAACAAAAACAATAGAGAGGATAAATATCACCAAAAGTTGGTTCTTTGAGAAGATCAACAAGATTGACAAGCCCCTAGACAGACTGAAAAAATCAAAAAGAGAGAAGACCCATATAAACAAAATAATGAATGAAAAAGGTGACATAACTGCAGATCCTGAAGAAATTAAAAAAATTATAAGAGGATACTATGAACAACTGTATGGCAACAAACTGGATAATGTAGAGGAAATGGACAATTTCCTGGAAACATATGAACAACCTAGACTGACCAGAGAAGAAATAGAAGACCTCAACCAACCCATCACAAGCAAAGAGATCCAATCAGTCATCAAAAATCTTCCCACAAATAAATGCCCAGGGCCAGATGGCTTCACAGGGGAATTCTACCAAACTTTCCAGAAAGAACTGACACCAATCTTACTCAAACTCTTTCAAAACATTGAAGAAAATGGAACACTACCTAACTCATTTTATGAAGCCAACATCAATCTAATACCAAAACCAGGCAAAAATGTTACAAAAAAGGAAAACTACTGGCCAATCTCCCTAATGAATATAGATGCAAAAATCCTCAACAAAATACTTGCAAATCGAATCCAAAGACACATTAAAAAAATCATACACCATGACCAAGTGGGGTTTATTCCAGGCATGCAAGGATGGTTCAACATAAGAAAATCAATCAATGTATTACAACACATTAACAAGTCAAAAGGGAAAAATCAATTGATCATCTCAATAGATGCTGAAAAAGCATTTGACAAAATCCAACATCCCTTTTTTTTTTTTAAGAAAAAACATTATTTTAATATACATATGCTAAGTAGAAAAACATTGATAAAAATAAAGAAGATAATAGCATAATAAAACACATTGTTAAATATACTAATTCGCATAGCAACAGAAATACTTGAGTAAAAATTTGCCTTGAACAATATTTAGAAAGTGTTCTAACTGCTCTATTCTACCTCAAGCCCCTTAACTGTAACTGAAGAAAATCAGTATTTGAAGGTTTATTTAATATAATATAATTTGTGGGCTTTACTCCTTTTTTTTTTTTTTTATCATCATTTTATTGAGATATATTCACATACCACGCAGTCATACAAAACAAATTGTACTTTCGATTGTTTACAGTACCATTACATAGTTGTACATTCATCACCTAAATCAATCCCTGACACCTTCATTAGCACACACACAAAAATAACAAGAATAATAATTAGAGTGAAAAAGAGCAATTGAAGTAAAAAAGAACACTAGGTACCTTTGTCTGTTTGTTTGCTTCCCCTACTTTTCTACACATCCATCCATAAACTAGACAAAGTGGAGTTTGGTCCTTATGGCATTCCCAATCCCACTGTCACCCCTCATAAGCTACATTTTTATACAACTGTCTTCGAGATTCATGGGTTCTGGGTTGTAGTTTAATAGTTTCAGGTATCCACCACCAGCTACCCCAATTCTTTAGAACCTAAAAAAGGTTGTCTAAAGTGTGCGTAAGAGTGCCCACCAGAGTGAACTCTCGGCTCGTTTTGGAATCTCTCTGCCACTGAAGCTTATTTCATTTCCTTTCGCATCCCCCTTTTGATAAAGAAGATGTTCTCCATCCCACGATGCCGGGTCTACATTCCTCCCCGGGAGTCATATTCCACGTTGCCAGGGAGATTCACTTCCCTGGGTGTCTGATCCCACGTAGGGGGGAGGGCAGTGATTTCACCTTTCAAGTTGGCTTACCCAGAGAGAGAGGGCCACATCTGAGCAACAAAGAGGCATTCAGGAGGAGACTCTTAGGCACAAATACAGGGAGGCCTAGCCTCTCCTTTGCAGCAACCGTCTTCCCAAGGGTAAAACTTATGTTAGAGGGCTCAACCCATCAAACCACCAGTCCCCTAGGTCTGTGGTCATGTTAGCAACCATGGAGGTGGGGTAGGCGAATACCCCTGCATTCTCCACAGGCTCCTCAAGGGGGCACTACATCTTTTTTTTTTTTTCCTTGTTTGTCTTTTTTCTTTTTTTTTTTTTTTTTAACTTTCCCTTCTTTTTTCAAATCAACTGTATGAAAAAAAAAGTTAAAAAGAAAACAAACATACAATAAAAGAACATTTCAAAGAGACCATAGCAAGGGAGTAAGAAAAAGACAACTAACCTAAGATAACTGCTTAACTTCCAACATGTTCCTACTTTACCCCAAGAAAGTTACATAATATAGCAACATTTCAGTGAACTTGTTCCTACTATATCCATCAGAAATTAACAGACCATAGTCATTTCTGGGCATCCCCAGAACGTTAAATAGCTTATCTGTTCTTCTTGGATTATTGTTCCCCCTTCCTTAATTGCTCTCTACTGCTAGTTCCCCTACATTCTACATTATAAACCATTTGTTTTACATTTTTCAAAGTTCACATTAGTGGTAGCATATAATATTTCTCTTTT
This sequence comes from Choloepus didactylus, assembly GCF_015220235.1. NCBI lineage: Eukaryota > Metazoa > Chordata > Mammalia > Pilosa > Megalonychidae > Choloepus > Choloepus didactylus. The sequence continues at coordinate 58,169,798 of NC_051324.1, read as the reverse complement.
TGTGCCTGGCTTATTTCGCTCAGCATTATGTCTTCAAGGTTCATCCATGTTGTCATATGTTTCACCAGATCGTTCCTTCTTACTGCCGCGTAGTATTCCATCGTGTGTATATACCACATTTTATTTATCCACTCATCTGTTGAAGGACATTTGGGTTGTTTCCATCTCTTGGCAATTGTGAATAATGCTGCTATGAACATTGGCGTGCAGATATCTGTTCGTGTCACTGCTTTCCGATCTTCCGGGTATATACCGAGAAGTGCAATCGCTGGATCGAATGGTAGCTCTATATCTAGTTTTCTAAGGAACTGCTAGACTGACTTCCAGAGTGGCTGAACCATTATACAGTCCCACCAACAATGAATAAGAGTTCCAATTTCTCCACATCCCCTCCAGCATTTGTAGTTTCCTGTTTGTTTAATGGCAGCCATTCTAACCGGTGTTAGATGGTATCTCATTGTGGTCTTAATTTGCATCTCTCTAATAGCTAGTGAAGCTGAACATTTTTTCATGTGTTTCTTGGCCATTTGTATTTCCTCTTCAGAGAACTGTCTTTTCATATCTTTTGCCCATTTTATAATTGGGCTGTCTGTACTATTGTCATTGAGTTGTAGGATTTCTCTGTATATGCAAGATATCAGTCTTTTGTCAGATACATGGTTTCCAAAAATTTTTTCCCATTGAGTTGGGTGCCTCTTTACCTTTTTGAGAAATTCCTTTGAGGTGCAGAAACTTCTAAGCTTGAGGAGTTCCCATTTATCTATTTTCTCTTTTGTTGCTTGTGCTTTGGGTGTAAAGTCTAGGAAGTGGCCTCCTAATACAAGGTCTTGAAGATGTTTTCCTACATTATCTTCTAGGAGTTTTATGGTACTTTCTTTTATATTGAGATCTTTGGTCCATTTTGAGTTAATTTTTGTGTAGGGGGTGAGGTAGGGGTCCTCTTTCATTCTTTTGGATATGGATATCCAACTCTCCCAGCCCCATTTGTTGAAAAGACCATTATGGCTCAGTTCGGTGACTTTGGGGGCCTTATCAAAGATCAGTCGGCCATAGATCTGAGGGTCTATCTCTGAATTCTCAATTCGATTCCATTGATCTATATGTCTATCTTTGTGCCAGTACCATGCTGTTTTGGCAACTGTCGCTTTATAATAAGCTTCAAAGTCAGGGAGTGTAAGTCCTCCCACTTCGTTTTTCTTTTTTAGAGTGTCTTTAGCAATTCGAGGCATCTTCCCTTTCCAAATAAATTTGATAACTAGCTTTTCCAAGTCTGCAAAGTAGGTTGTTGGAATTTTGATTGGGATTGCATTGAATCTGTAGATGAGTTTGGGTAGAATTGACATCTTAATGACTTTTAGCCTTCCTATCCATGAACATGGAATATTTTTCCATCTTTTAAGGTCCCCTTCTATTTCTTTTAGTAGAGTTATGTAGTTTTCTTTGTATAGGTCTTTTACATCTTTGGTTAAGTTTATTCCTAGGTACTTGATTTTTTTAGTTGCTATTGAAAATGGTATCTTTTTCTTGAGTGTCTCTTCAGTTTGTTCATTTCTAGCATATAGAAACATTACTGACTTATGTGCATTAATCTTGTATCCCGCTACTTTGCTAAATTTGTTTATTAGCTCTAGTAGGTGTATCGTTGATTTCTCAGGGTTTTCTAGATATAAGATCATATCATCTGCAAACAATGACAGTTTTACTTCTTCTTTTCCAATTTGGATGCCTTTTATTTCCTTGTCTTGCCGGATTGCCCCGGCTAGCACTTCCAGCACAATGTTGAATAACAGTGGTGACAGCGGGCATCCTTGTCTTGTTCCTGATCTTAGAGGGAAGGCTTTCAGTCTCTCACCATTGAGTACTATGCTGGCTGTGGGTTTTTCATATATGCTCTTTATCATGTTGAGGAAGTTTCCTTCAATTCCTACCTTTTGAAGTGTTTTTATCAAAAAGGGATGTTGGATTTTGTCAAATGCTTTTTCAGCATCTATTGAGATGATCAATTGATTTTTCCCTTTCGAGTTTTTAATGTGTTGTAATACATTGATTGTTTTTCTTATGTTGAACCATCCTTGCATGCCTGGAATGAACCCCACTTGGTCATGGTGTATGATTTTTTTAATGTGTCTTTGGATTCGATTTGCAAGTATTTTGTTGAGGATTTTTGCATCTATATTCATTAGGGAGATTGGCCGGTAGTTTTCCTTTTTTGTAGCATCTTTGCCTGGTTTTGGTATTAGATTGATGTTAGCTTCATAAAATGAGTTAGGTAGTGTTCCATTTTCTTCAATGTTTTGAAAGAGTTTAAGTAAGATTGGTGTCAGTTCTTTCTGGAAAGTTTGGTAGAATTCCCCTGTGAAGCCATCTGGCCCTGGGCATTTATTTGTGGGAAGATTTTTGATGACTGATTGGATCTCTTTGCTTGTGATGGGTTGGTTGAGGTCTTCTATTTCTTCTCTGGTCAGTCTAGGTTGTTCATATGTTTCCAGGAAATTGTCCATTTCTTCTACATTATCCAGTTTGTTGCCATACAGTTGTTCATAATATCCTCTTATAATTTTTTTAATTTCTTCAGGATCTGCAGTTATGTCACCTTTTTCATTCATTATTTTGTTTATATGGGTCTTCTGTCTTTTTGATTTTGTCAGTCTAGCTAGGGGCTTGTCAATCTTGTTGATCTTCTCAAAGAACCAACTTTTGGTGATATTTATCCTTTCTATTGTTTTTTTGTTCTCTATGTCATTTATTTCTGCTTTAATCCTTGTTATTTCTTTTCTTGTACTTGGTTTAGGATTGGTTTGCTGTTCATTTTCTAGCTTCTTCAGTTGATCCATTAGTTCTTTGATTTTGGCTCTTTCTTCCTTTTTAATATATGCGTTTAGTGCTATAAATTTCCCCCTTAGCACTGCTTTTGCTGCATCCCATAGGTTTTGGTATGTTGGGTTCTCATTTTCATTCGTCTCTATATATTTAGCAATTTCTCTTGCTATTTCTTCTTTAACCCACTGATTGTTTAGGAGTGTGTTGTTTAACCTCCAGGTGTTTGTGAATTTTCTAAGTCTCTGATGGTTATTGACTTCTAATTGTATTCCATTGTGGTCAGAGAATGTGCTTTGAATAATTTCAATCTTTTTAAATTTATTGAGGCTTGTTTTATGTCCCAGCATATGATCTATTCTGGAGAAAGTTCCGTGAGCACTAGAAAAGTATGTGTATCCTGGTGATTTGGGATGTAATGTCCTGTATATGTCTGTTAAATCTAATTCATTTATCAGATTGTTTAGGTTTTCAATTTCCTTATTGGTCTTCTGTCTGGTTGATCTATCTATAGGAGAGAGTGATGTGTTGAAGTCTCCCGCAATTATTGTGGAAACATCAATTGCTTCCTTTAGTTTTGCCAGTGTTTCTCTCATGTATTTTGTGGCACCTTGATTGGGTGCATAGACATTTACGATTGTTATTTCTTCTTGCTGAATTGCCCCTTTTATTAGTATGTACTGGCCTTCTTTGTCTCTCAAAACATCCCTGCATTTGAAGTCTATTTTATCTGAGATTAATATTGCTACACCTGCTTTCTTTTGGCTGTAGCTTGCATGAAATATTTTTTTCCATCCTTTCACTTTCATTTTCTTTGTGTCCCTGTGTCTAAGATGAGTCTCTTGTATGCAACATATTGATGGTTCATTTTTTTTGATCCATTCTGCGAATCTATATCTTTTAATTTGGGAGTTTAATCCATTTACATTCAATGTTAAAACCGTGAAGGCATTTCTTGAATCGGCCATCTTATCCTTTGGATTATGTTTGCCATATTTTTCCCTCTCTCTATTAATATCCTTTATTGTACCCATACCGAATCTCTTTAGTACTGAACCTTTCTCCAAGTCTCTCTGTCCTGTCTTTGTTTCTCTGTCTGTAGGGCTCCCTTTAGTATCTCCAGTAGGGCAGGTCTCTTGTTAGCAAATTCTCTCAGCATTTGTTTGTCTGTGAAAAATTTAAGCTCTCCCTCAAATTTGAAGGAGAGCTTTGCTGGATAAAGTATTCTTGGCTGGAAATTCCTCTCACTCAGAATTTTAAATATATCGTGCCACTGCCTTCTCGCCTCCATGGTGGCTGCTGAGTAGTCACTACTTAGTCTTATGCTGTTTCCTTTGTATGTGGTGAATTGCTTTTCTCTTGCTGCTTTCAGAACTTGCTCCTTCTCTTCTATGTTTGACAGTGTGATCAGTATATGTCTCGGAGAGGGTTTTTTTGGATTTATTCTATTTGGAGTTCGCGGAGCATTTATGATTTGTGTATTTATGTTGTTTAGAAGATTTGGGAAGTTTTCCCCAACAATTTCTTTGAATACTCTTCCTAGACCTTTACCCTTTTCTTCCCCTTCTGGGACACCAATGAGTCTTATATTCGGACGTTTCATATTATCTATCATATCCCTGAGGTCCGTTTCGAGTTTTTCAATTTTTTTCCCCATTCTTTCTTTTATGCTTTCATTTTCCATTCTGTCATCTTCCAGGTCACTGATTCGTTGTTCAACTTCCTCTAGTCTTGTACTATGAGTGTCCAGAATCTTTTTAATTTGGTCAACAGTTTCTTTAATTTCCATAAGATCATCCATTTTTTTATTTAGTCTTGCAATGTCTTCTTTATGCTCTTCTAGGGTCTTCTTGATTTCCTTCATATCCCGTACTATGGTCTCATTGTTCATCTTTAGTTCTTTGAGTAGCTGCTCTAGGTGTGTCTCTTCTGGTCTTTTGATTTGGGTGCTTGGGCTTGGGTTATCCATATCGTCTGGTTTTTTCATATGCTTTATAATTTTCTGTTGTTTTTGGCCTCGTGGCATTTGCTGACCTTGATAGGGTTCTTTTAGGGTTTGTAGACCAGTTGAAGTCCTTATCTCTAATTTATCAGATCTACAGCTTCGTGGAGTACACTTTCTCTAACTAACCAGCAGGTGGCGTCCACGAGCCACCTGTTCTCCACAAGCCAGATCTCCCCTGCTTAGCCTTTTTGGTGAGTGGGGGAGTGAGTCTTGTGGGGCCCAATTGGTGTCCCAAGCTTGCATGTGTAGTTGGTGTTGCCTGCCCTGTATGTGGGGCGTGTTTCTGGGCAGTCGGGGAGGGGGGGTGGCCCTAACAATCAAATCTCCCTGATGATCCTAGAGTTTTAAAGCTACTGCAATAGTCTAATCCTTCAGTTCAGTCCTGCCACAGTTTGTCTCTGCCACTGACCCACAAGTCTTTGGTATTGGCGTATGGCTCCTGAGACTTGCAAGTGGGCCCCTCTTCCAGGCTGTGCACCCCGGGTCCTCTGTTGAGGGATGACTGTGCTATGTCACAGGTGAGTGCCGTCCCCCCAGGGCACTTCTGGGTTGCTGGGCTGTGTTGGGAGGCTCCCAGTCTGCTCAAATGATGGCTGAATGGGGCTCTGTTAATTCACACTGCTCCCCCTTCCCAGCTCTGGGACATTCAGCTGAGGTTGCAGGGAAGGCTAATGTCCACGCCCAGTTTTGTGGTGTGTGCCTGTTATTTGAAGCACTTCCGTCACACTGGGTTGTCTGGGGCAGCTCTGGGCTATGGGGCTGGCGATGGGCAGGAGTGTTTCCTGTCCACCAGGATGGTGGCTGTGAGCGGACACCCCCCCTTTTCTTGGGAAGTTGTGTTGTTTAGTGAATTTTCTCAGCCACTGGATTATTGCCTTTTGTCTCAGAGCTCTCTTAGTTCTGCTCTTGACTTGACGTGCCCAAATTTCAATTCTTTGAAGCTTTCTGTATTGAGCTTCTTAGAGTAATTGTTTTAGAAAAAGCAAAAAGGATTTAAAAAAAAAAAAAAAAATGGCCCTCCTCAGAGATCTAATGGGTTATTGAAATGCTAATAGACAAAGCAACCAGGGCCATTAAGGAAGGGTGCACAGGGCAGAGAGATCAGCCTTGCTTCGGGATTTGCATATGCGCCTCAAGGCCTGATCTCCGCCCTTCCCCTTTCTGTGTTCACCAGAACTCCAAAAATCCTCTGCTTTTATTTTGGAGTTTTTCGTGTTGTTTTTTTTCTATGCCTGTCTCCTCTCTGCTGGGCTGGCTGCTCTCAGAGTCTCTGGTGTCTGGTCTCAGTCTATCTATGGTTGGAGTTTGAATCAGTAGAATCAGTTTCCGATAAGAGCAGCCACTGCAATTCTCCCTTCTCCTTCCTGGAGCTGACAGCCCCTCCTCCCCCGGGACTGAGCCTGGCAGGGAGGGGCGCGGGTCCCCTGGCCACAAAAACTTACAGATTTCGCTGATCTCAGCAGTTCCACATTTTCATGAGTGTTGTATGAAGTATGCCCAAAGACAGATTGCTCTGTGGTATCCAGTCCACGCAGTTCCTGGCTTTTTACCTACTTTCCTGGAGGAGTAACTAAAACATACAGCTCACCAGTCTGCCATCTTGCCCCGCCTCCCTCCCAACATCCCTTTTTGATAAAAACACTTCAAAAGGTAGGAATTGAAGGAAACTTCCTCAACATGATAAAGAGCATATATGAAAAACCCACAGCTAGCATAGTACTCAATGGTGAGAGACTGAAAGCCTTCCCTCTAAGATCAGGAACAAGACAAGGATGCCCGCTGTCACCACTGTTATTCAACATTGTGCTGGAAGTGCTAGCCAGGGCAATCTGGCAAGACAAAGAAATAAAAGGCATCCAAATTGGAAAAGAAGAAGTAAAACTGTCATTGTTTGCAGATGATATGATCTTATATCTAGAAAACCCTGAGAAATCGACGATACAGCTAATAGAGCTAATAAACAAATTTAGCAAAGTAGCGGGATACAAGGTTAATGCACATAAGTCAGTAATGTTTCTATATGCTAGAAATGAACAAACTGAAGAGACACTCAAGAAAAAGATACCATTTTCACTAGCAACTAAAAAAATCAAGTACCTAGGAATAAACTTAACCAAAGATGTAAAAGACCTATACAAAGAAAACTACATAACTCTACTAAAAGAAATAGAAGGCGACCTTAAAAGATGGAAAAATATTCCATGTTCATGGATAGGAAGACTAAATGTCATTAAGATGTCAATTCTACCCAAACTCATCTACAGATTCAATGCAATCCCAATCAAAATTCCAACAACCTACTTTGCAGACTTGGAAAAGCTAGTTATCAAATTTATTTGGAAAGGGAAGATGCCTCGAATTGCTAAAGACACTCTAAAAAAGAAAAACGAAGTGGGAGGACTTACACTCCCTGACTTTGAAGCTTATTATAAAGCGACAGTTGCCAAAACAGCATGGTACTGGCACAAAGATAGACATATAGATCAATGGAATCGAATTGAGAATTCAGAGACAGACCCTCAGATCTATGGCCGACTGATCTTTGATAAGGCCCCCAAAGTCACTGAACTGAGCCATAATGGTCTTTTCAACAAATGGGGCTGGGAGAGTTGGATATCCATATCCAAAAGAATGAAAGAGGACCCCTACCTCACCCCCTACACAAAAATTAACTCAAAATGGACCAAAGATCTCAATATAAAAGAAAGTACCATAAAACTCCTAGAAGATAATGTAGGAAAACATCTTCAAGACCTTGTATTAGGCGGCCACTTCCTAGACTTTACACCCAAAGCACAAGCAACAGAAGAGAAAATAGATAAATGGGAACTCCTCAAGCTTAGAAGTTTCTGCACCTCAAAGGAATTTCTCAAAAAGGTAAAGAGGCAGCCAACTCAATGGGAAAAAAATTTTTGGAAACCATGTATCTGACAAAAGACTGATATCTTGCATATATAAAGAAATCCTACAACTCAATGACAATAGTACAGTCGGCCCAATTATAAAATGGGCAAAAGATATGAAAAGACAGTTCTCTGAAGAGGAAATACAAATGGCCAAGAAACACATGAAAAAATGTTCAGCTTCACTAGCTATTAGAGAGATGCAAATTAAGACCACAATGAGATACCATCTAACACCGGTTAGAATGACTGCCATTAAACAAAAAGGAAACTACAAATGCTGGAGGGGATGTGGAGAAATTGGAACTCTTATTCACTGTTGGTGGGACTGTATAATGGTTCAGCCACTCTGGAAGTCAGTCTGGCAGTTCCTTAGAAAACTAGATATAGAGTTACCATTCGATCCAGCGATTGCACTTCTCGGTATATACCCGGAAGATCGGAAAGCAGTGACACGAACAGATATCTGCACGCCAATGTTCATAGCAGCATTATTCACAATTGCCAAAAGATGGAAACAACCCAAATGTCCTTCAACAGATGAGTGGATAAATAAAATGTGGTATATACACACGATGGAATACTACGCGGCAGTAAGAAGGAACGATCTCGTGAAACATATGACAACATGGATGAACCTTGAGGTCATAATGCTAAGCGAAATAAGCCAGGCACAAAAAGAGAAATATTATATGCTACCACTAATGTGAACTTTGAAAAATGTAAAACAAATGGCTTATAATGTAGAATGTAGGGGAACTAGCAATAGAGAGCAATTAAGGAAGGGGGAACAATAATCCAAGAAGAACAGATAAGCTATTTAACGTTCTGGGGATGCCCAGGAATGACTATGGTCTGTTAATTTCTGATGGATATAGTAGGAGCAAGTTCACTGAAATGTTGCTATATTAGGTAACTTTCTTGGGGTAAAGTAGGAACATGTTGGAAGTTAAGCAGTTATCTTAGGTTAGTTGTCTTTTTCTTACTCCCTTGTTATGGTCTCTTTGAAATGTTCTTTTATTGTATGTTTGTTTTCTTTTTAACTTTTTTTTCATACAGTTGATTTAAAAAAGAAGGGAAAGTTAAAAAAAAAAAAAAAAAAAGATGTAGTGCCCCCTTGAGGAGCCTGTGGAGAATGCAGGGGTATTCGCCTACCCCACCTCCATGGTTGCTAACATGACCACAGACGTAGGGGACTGGTGGTTTGATGGGTTGAGCCCTCTACCACAGGTTTTACCCTTGGGAAGACGGTTGCTGCAAAGGAGAGGCTAGGCCTCCCTATGGTTGTGCCTAAGAGCCTCCTCCCGAATGCCTCTTTGTTGCTCAGATGTGGCCCTGTCTCTCTAGCTAAGCCAACTTGAAAGGTGAAATCACTGCCCTCCCCCCTACGTGGGATCAGACACCCAGGGGAGTGAATCTCCCTGGCAACCTGGAATATGACTCCCGGGGAGGAATGTAGACCTGGCATCGTGGGACGGAGAACATCTTCTTGACCAAAAGGGGGATGTGAAAGGAAATGAAATAAGCTTCAGTGGCAGAGAGAATCCAGAAGGAGCCGAGAGGTCACTCTGGTGGGCACTCTTACGCACACTTTAGACAACCCTTTTTAGGTTCTAAAGAATTGGGGTAGCTGGTGGTGGATACCTGAAACTATCAAACTACAACCCAGAACCCATGAATCTCGAAGACAGTTGTATAAAAATGTAGCTTATGAGGGGTGACAAGGGGATTGGGAAAGCCATAAGGACCACACTCCACTTTGTCTAGTTTATGGATGGATGAGTAGAAAAATAGGGGAAGGAAACAAACAGACAGAGGTACCCAGTGTTCTTTTTTACTTCAATTGCTCTTTTTCACTCTAATTATTATTCTTGTTATTCTTGTGTGTGTGCTAATGAAGGTGTCAGGGATTGATTTGGGTGATGAATGTACAACTATGTAATGGTACTGTGAACAATCAAAAGTACGATTTGTTTTGTATGACTGCGTGGTATATGAATATATCTCAATAAAATGAAGATTAAAAAAAAAAAAAAAGACATAATGCTGAGCAAAATAAGCCAGGCACAGAAAGAGAGATACTGTATGTTACCACTAATGTGAATTCTGTGAAAAATGTACAATGTTTTATACTGTAGAATGTAGGGGACCTAGAGATACCAATTAGTGGAGGGGGAATGATAATCTAATAAGAACAGATAAACTATGGAAGGTAATCTCAAGGTTATGGGAATGCTCAGGAATGATTATGGTTTGTAAACTTTCTTGGATATAGTAAGATCATGTTGGAAGCAATAGAGTTATTTTAGGTTTTTTTTTTCTCTTATTCCTTTGTTTTCTTAGGGGTTGTTAATTTTCTTGGGGTATGGTAGGAACATGTTGGAAGCAATGTAGTTATTTTAGATTATTTGCTTTTCTTACTCCTCTGTTTGGACATGGTTTATTAATTTTCTTGGGGTATGGTAGGAACATATTGGAAGCAAAGTAGTTATTTTAGGTTATTTGTTTTCCTTAATCCATTGCTTTGTTTGAAATGTTGTGGGGTTTTTTTGGTTGTTGTTTTCCTGTTTGTTTTTAATTTTTTGATAAACAAAGTTAAAAAATTGAAAAAAAATCAGTAGAAAAATGGGAGTAAAAACTAAATGACAAATAGGGTGGGATGGGGGGATGGTTTGGGTATTCTCTTTTCACTTTTATTTTTTATTCTTATTCTGATTCTTTCTGATGTAAGGAAAATGTTCAGAAATAGATTGTGGTGATGAACGCATAACTATATGATCATACTGTGAACAGTTGATTGTATACAATGGATGACTGTATGGTTTATGAATATATTTCAATAAAACTGAATTAAAAAAAAAACTAGCTATTTGATATCTCCACTTGGGTGTTTAAAAGGCATCACCAATTTAATGGAATTATTAACTCCCTTAAAAAGTCTCAAGCCCTCCCCATCTCAATATTGACACCCTAACCACCCTGTTGATTAGGAAAGGAAAAAAATGAAGAATTAAAACTAGACTTCATCCTTGTTTTCTACTTGCCCTCATATCCCACATTTAAACCTAGACTCTACTTGAAAAATATGTCCTGAATCCATGCACTTGTCACCATCTCCACTGTTACAACCATGGCAGAAGGCATCATCATCCCTCATGTGGACCCCTGAATCAGCCTTCAATCTAGTCTCCATTCATCCATTTTCCCAACCCTGCACCTACCAGCCAGAGTGATCTTTTTAAAGATGAAATCAGATCATGTCACTGATCATGCAAGATTTGGCCCCTGCCCCTCTGGTCTTGTCTCTCAATCATGTCAAATTCATTCTGATACTAAGGCTATCACACATACTATTCTGCTTGTCATGTTCTTCCCCCAGTTCTTCACATGGCTACTCTCTTTTCATCATTCAGATATCAAATCAAATAGACTTCCTCAGAGAGGCCTGTCCTGACCTCCCTTTCTAAAGCAACCCCACACTCTATTACTTCTTATTATATTGCCCTATTTTATTTTTGATAGCGTCTTATCAGTACCTTATGTTATCCTTTGTGTTTATTTGTTTGCATGGTTATTTTGCCTGTCTCCCTCCCCTGGACTGTACACACCTTGAGGGCAAAAGCTCTATCACCTTGTTTGCTTTTGTATTACTAGCAAAGTGCCTGGCACATAGATGGTACTCCATAAATATTTGGTGATTAACTGGACTAAATAAAAATACCTATATCAGGTTTATTTATCCTCTTTCCCTACACTTAACTGTAACCAGTCACTTAATTTCACTGTGATGGTCTCTTAGGCAAAGAAAAAAAGAAGATACAAGAATGATTTGTTATAGATTGAAAGCTTCTTTGTTTCTAAGATAACACTTATTTCTGCATAAAAGTCCATAAAATTCTCAGTAAATTTTAAAAAATTATTGCTTATGGTAGTTTATAATTTCAGAACTGATACAGCATAGCTTTGTGAGTCCAGTAATAATAACATATCTGACTCTGAGATATATTTTTCTTCCCTTATAGTTGATGGAACTGTTGATCTGAAGGATTTGTTGGATGCTATCAGTTACATCAAGGGTGAGTTGCAAGAGATGTTGAAAAGATGTTAGAAATAACATCTTAATACTTTGTAATTAATGGTGAAGAAAAATATTTCCCCTTCATGAATGTTTAAAATTCTTTCATGTAACATATGTTCCATTTTTGTGGATGATGCTGAACTTGGATAAACAATAACTAATCTGTGTTTATAGATCAATGCCCATAATATTCTCTGAAATTTTCCCTAGAAAAGTACTTCAGTGTAGTAACATATATCAAGAATGTCAGTACTACCTTTTCCCCCCAACTAATTCCACTCCTAGAAATTTATCCTGTGGAAATAGTTTGACAGAATAAAAGAAAAAATCTTTAAAGACTTTCATTCTCAAAATATTGAGAAATTTGAAACAGCCTAAATATCTAACAGTGTGGGAATTAATTCATAAATCATGCTATGTCAGTTTAATGGAATATTTTGTGTTGAAATGCTGTGAAGATTATGTGGCAACTTGGAAGCATGTTTATGAAGCAGTGATATTAGATTGGAAAAGTAGAATACAGAAATATATGTCCTTTAGATTGCCACATTGTAAAAGTATAGTCTCATTGTCAAAGACTAGGATGAAATAGGAAAAAAAAAAATGTTTGCTTGTTTTGTGGTTGGGTGATAGAATTCTATATTTCCCCTTTTACATTAATCTTTAATCTTGTTATATTATTTTTACAATGAAGAAAATTTACTTCTTTTTTGATTGTGTTGAGATGAATAAAATTCTTGAAATGCATAGTGTCAAGAGAAGCAAAGTAAATTAAAATAAATATTTAAAAACTTGTCTGTAGAAAATACTGAATCTTCAAGTAGGGAAAGAGTAAGAGAGAAATAAAATCAAGTCCTAGCTTGATTCGTTGTGGATTTTGCAATAACCCACCAGTCAATTCTTCACCCCTTGGTGTACTCTTCTTTATAGACACCTTCTGATTTCCTGAACCAGAATTAAAGACATTGGACTTTTTTCTGATGCTTCCATTAATTCTGGTTATACATGGGTGATGGTATATATAAGCAAAGATAATGTTTTTCACCCTTTGTAATAACCTGGTAGTTCTAATATTTGTGCAACCTATTTCTTATCTTTTCTAAGGAGAGGTGATTGATGTCCAGGACTTAGACAATTTTCTGGCAAGCAAAGGGATTCAACTCACAGAAAGAGAAATAAAGGAGCTGATGCCTCAACTGACATTTAATGGTGAGGTATTTTTTATAATCAGTGTCTTCCTAGGAGTACGCCTTTTTTGCCTGTATGGAAAATCCTTAGAAAATTATCCTTATTTTGCTTCTCAAATTTGATTGTGCATATGAATCATCCACGCATCTTGTTAAAATGCAGATTTTGATTCAGAAGATCTGGGGTGGAGCCTGAGATTCTGCATTGCTACAAGTCCCAGATGATGCCAATGCTGCTGATCTGTGGGTCACACTTTGCCTATCAAGGATCTAGAAGATGAAGGAAAGAGATGATACTTTAAGATTGTGTCTGGTCTTTCATTTCTTAAATCACAGATACAAACAATATGCTATTTGTGCAGCAGGCATGATTCCAGCCCAAGAAAATGAAGGAAAAATATTAGAATAATTGAAATTAAAATAAAAATATGTATTAGAGAGAGACACACAGGGAAAGCAGGGAGAGTTTGGGGTAGGTTGATTCATTTGTTTATTTTTTTAAGCAGTTTTATTGAGACATATTCACACACCATACAATCCTTCCAAATATTTCCTTGTTAATTGCGATGTATAGTCTGATTACCTGACTTATCCACTGGCCTGTGTGTTATAGAACTACTTTAGACTAATTTTTTATTTCTATTAGTTTCTTTCATTTGCAATTGTTCTGACACAAAAACAAAACAAAAAGATCTAGGCACATTAAGGGGAGTATTTCTCTTGATAATGCTTCATGATGTTTCCAAATAGCTTCTGTGCAGCTCTGGTCTTGAATTAAAAAGACCGTTTATTGACATATTCAATGAACAGACATTTATTGCTCAATTATTATGTCTAGGCCCTGCATAGGCATAAGGGATACAAAAATGAAAGCAAGAACATACTTGGCTTTCTCTACTAAGGCCAACTGAAAGTAGAAGATAAAACACTGACCAATCATGTTTTTCAAATCATAGTTTTAAAGCAATAAATTTGAAACTCATTGCAACATCTCCATTTTCAGTTCTCTCCAGTTTATCATCTCTTTCTACTTACCTATACTCTCACCTCTCTTCAGTTTTAAGAGATACTTTGCAATCATTCCACATCCACTGCTATCGAACTCATCATCTCCCATCTCTTCAAAAATTGCTCCTGTAATAATTCCTTTTCCATATACTGAGTTTCATCCCTCTCTCTCTCTACTCTGCCTATAAACAGGCACATCTGCCCCTCCCCTTTTTAAACAATCTTCACTTGGTTTTTCTACTTTATAACTATCTTTTCATTCCTCCCTTCTTTCCCAGCCATCTTTTTCTGCTTTAATCTTTGTTATTTCTCTTCTATTTGCTTTAGGGTTCGTTTGCTGCTCTTTCTCCAGTTTCTTCAGTTGTTCAATTAAGTCTTTGATTTTAGCTCTTTCTTTCTTTTCAATGTAAGCATTTAGAGATTTTTCCACTTTTTTCACCATTTGTTCTTTTGTGCATTTGAATTCAGTTGCTTTGCCTTCTAGTTTATCTTTCTTTTGCCTTTTCAAATCTGCTATTGTGTGTCTCTAGTATACTTTTAATTTGATATACAGTACCTTTCATTTCTGTAAGATCTGCTATTTTTCTGTTTATTGTTGCAAATTCTTTTTTATGCTCTTTTAGTGACTTCTTGATAATCGTTTATCTCTTTAGTCATCTCACTGAAGTTATTTAAGAGATTTGTTTGAACATCTATGATTAGTTGTCCCATATTCTGTGTCTTCTCTGGCTTTTTAATATCTTCTTGCTTCTTCATGTGCTTTGTGATTTTTTGCTGATTTCTTGGCACTTGATTATCTTGATAAGGTTACTTTGTTGATTTCCCTCAGTCATCTAAGATTTTGTTGTTGCTTGGGTTTGCATTGAAGGTCTCCTTTGTCAGTAATTCACAGCAAAACTAGGGCCAGGGCCTCATGCAGGAGGTGCAGCTGTTTTCAGAAGTCCGTTAGAGACTGGACAGAAAAGCAGTTTAACAGACTGTACTTCCCCTGTCTTCCCAGCAGATGGTGCTCTTGGGCCACCTCTTCCCCACAACCTCACCTCTCTCTGAATGAGGCAGCCCACTGGGCTGAGACCCGACCAGACAACAATCCAGTCAAGGCTGCAGGTCTCTGCAGTCTCTGGAAGCCGCTGACTCTGAGGGTGGGGGGTGGGCACTGTACACCTTGGCTGAGACCCTGCCTGTGAGCACAATATTACTGATGATTCCCAGGCTCCTGCATGGAAAGACCTCGGGCTGCAGGACTGAGAGGTTCAACTTCCCCAGGCAACAACCATTCCAGGCATTCTCTGCTTTTCACTGGCCAGCAAGACCTGGGTGTATTTTAGGGCACTGCTTTGACAGTTGGTTCATCCTTATTTCTCATCCAAAACAGGGCTGGGTACCCATTCAGGTGGTATAGACCACTGGGCCTGGGACTGGGTCTGGAGAGACTCTGAAAAGCCTTGCAGTTCTGCTGCACTTTCCAGCCTGCCCAGCAGATGGCACTACTCAGTGGCTCAGTCCTCAGAAACCGTTTACCTCATGGAGCCCCAGCAGTGTCTGACCAGGCGGGGCTAAAACTGTGAGGTTCCTGTGCCCCCACTTAGCTGCCCAAAATCTGGCTCAATGCTGGACTGTGTCATCCTCTACCTGGGATGGAGGATTCCCCAACTGCCCCAGTGTGCAGCTGCCCCTTGGGCAAGGATCAGGCCTCCCGCTGCTATTTCCCTCAAAGGTGGGGTACAGGCACCAGGACCCAGACAGCCCTCTTTTTAATTAGTCTGTATGTGCTGCTTCTGCTTCCTCACCATACATTCTCTTCTTGAAGCATGGCTATAGGGTTTCTTCCCTCTCACATCCTTCCTGACCCTACTGAAATAGCTTCCAGAGCCAGAAGTCACCAATGATCCTTGTTGCCATTTCACTACCTCTGGCTTCCTATATGTGGAAACAATCCAGGGTTATTTCTCAGTTTTCTGTTTTAACTCCTTCCCTCCCTTGATTATATCACTTCCTGACCATTGCTTCAACTATCAACTCTCTACAGCAGCAGTTCTCAAAACACAGTCCAGGCACACCCCTTCCTTTCAGAAGGCCCCTGAGGTTAAAACTATTTTTAAAATCACACTAAGACATAATTTGCTTTTTTCACTTTCATTCACTCATAAATGTAGTGTAGTTTTTCATAAGCTGCATGACATATCCATAATTATCTCAAAAAGCTATTAAAATACTCCTCTTTTCCAACTATGTAGCTCTATGAGATCAAATTTTCTTCAACCAAAAAAACATATTGCAGCAAATTGAATGTAAACAGACTAAGAATCAGACATTAAAGAAATTTGCAAAATGTAAAGCAATGCCACCCTTCTCACCAAATGTTTTTGGAAAATGCATTTTCAATTAAAAAGTACATTAACACATAATGGATTTACTATTGCTATTTTTTAATGAATGAATAAATAAATATTTTTAATCTCTAAATTCAGTATCTAATATGGCAACTATCCATAACTATAACCTACATAATCCTCCTGAAGGTCCTCAAAAATTTTTAGGAATGTAAAGGTGTCCTGAGACCAACAAGCTTGAGAACCTTTGCTCTTCAGATTATTCTTTGTCACTACTGTGTTTCCAGCTGCCTGCTAGATATTTCTTCCTTCATATCTCACCAGCACCTCTTTTTGGGGGAGCAGAGCAAACTTTTTTTTTTTTTTAACATCAGATGCACAGAGTTGAGTTAACCAAATTCCTCAGTTGTAGCACATTATCCTCATTGGTCAATGCAAGGACTCTGTTTTATTTTGTTATTTTTTCCTATTTGGCTCCCATTTCTTTCCACTGATCATAAGTACCTTCTATGTTGTATTTAATATATGTCTTTCCAAACCACCTTCCTTATGCTTGTTTATATATGTGTGTTTTGTTGTATCCCTTTAAAAGTTCAGTGTGTGGCATTGTGCTGTAAAATTCGTTTTTTCCATTTTTCACTCAATATTATATTTTTAACAGCTTTACTGAGATACAATTCACAGACCACAGATTCACCTACTTAAAGTGTACAATTCAATATTTTTGGTATATTCATAGATATGTGCAACCATCACCACAGTCAATTCTAAAACATTGTCATGATCTCAAAAAGAAATCCATCCTCCTCCAATTCCCCACCCTTACCAGCCCTAAGCACCCAGTAACATACGTTCTGTCTCTATAGATTTGTCTATTCTAAGCATTTTGTATAAATGGAATCCTATATTATGTGGTCTTTTGAGACTGGCTTCTATCATTTAGTCAAGTGTTTCAAGATTCATTCACATTGTGACATGTATCAGTACTTCCTTCTACTTTATGGCCTAATAATATTCCATTGTATGAATATACCACATTTTGTTTATCCGTTTATCAGCTCCCAGACATTTGGGTTGTTTCCACCTTTTGGCTATTATGAATAACACCACTATAAACATTCATGTACACGTTTTTTATGAAGATATGTTTTCATTTCTCTTAGGTATATACTTAGGAATAGAATTGGTGGGAATTGTTTAATTAACTGTTTAATCATTTGAAGGGGGACCAAAGTAGCTGCAACATTTTACATTCCCACCAGCAATGCGTGAGAGTTCTAATTCCTCCACATCCTCTCCAACAATTATTATCTGACTTTTTTATTCTAGCCAGCCTAGTGGGTGTGAATCAACACTGGTTTGTGTTTGTTTGTTTGTTTGAGATTTACCCATGTTTCTATAAATCAATCTAATTATGGTTGCTGAATAATTTCTCTGCAATACAACCAACACAATTTACCCTCCACTACCCCAGTGATAGATACCAAAGTGGCCACCAACTTATCACAATGCTGCAGTAAACGTCCATGTACATGTCTCCTTATGGAACTCAACAATTTCTCTCGGAAATATATATATATATCAAAAAGTGGCATTGTTGGACATAAGGTATATATAACTTAAATTTTTAACTAAGAATTGCCAATTTGTTCTCAGAATGGCTGTATTCATTTACAATTCCAGCAGCAGTACATGAAGGTTCCTATTAACCCACATTCTTGATATTATCTAACTTTCTAATTTTTTCAATTCTGATAGGTACAAAATAGTATCTCATTCTAATTTGTATTTATTTATTTCATTGCTTATGATGTTTGCATTCCTTTGGTTACCGATAATGTGGGGCATCTCTCCTATGCTTACTAGCCATGCAGTTATTTGTCTCCTAGAAATTTCTTATTTATACCCTTTCCCATTTTTCTACTGTACCCTGTCTTTTTCTTGCTGCTTTGTAGAAAAACTTTGTATATTCAAAATATTAATTTCTTGTTGTTTGGAGGCATTGCAAATATCTTCTCTTGAGCTATGATTCCTTCATTTAATGGAACCCTCCAGCTTAATGGAATGACCTCAACCCATGTATGGGGGAAAGCCAGTATCTCTCTTATCTCTAGAGACCCTTGGGTAGATTAGGTATTATTCACTAATGGTTCAGATTTTCTGCTTTGAATTCTTAATCTCAACTTGGCGTTCTTTCCTATTACACTGCTATCATTTTACATTCTGTTATTCCACTGCACATAATCCTATCACTTCCCAACTCAAGGCTGGGTGGGTAGCAGATTTTACTGAAACTACTTAAAATTTAAGATTTTGCAGCCATTCCTTTTTCAGGGGAATTTTAATTTTGTTTTTGTTTTGTTTCATTTTTCATTAAACTCCAGGCTCCCATTTTGTTGCCAGGGAGGAAATGTTAGAGAAATATGTATTAGAGTTCTGGATAGAGGAACAAAGAAATATATGCTGTTAGTTTCAAAACAAAAGTGTATACTGTTTTGTAGCAATAAAACATAACTTCCTTATCGGAATTCTTGAGGGTGCCACTCAGGGTCTCTTTCTGTCCCTTCTCCTCCTTGGTGGCATTGTGGAAGAAGCATTCTTTCCCACTTGTCCTATGGTTGCTCTTCTCCTAGCTTCCTCTACAGTTATTTCTTTTGAGGTACCATTCTGGCCTGGATACAGTATTTAAACCCTTGGGTTTCTCATGCCTTAGCATTAAGTTCTCAGATATCAACCACTCTCTTCCTATTTTTCTTGTCTGGTTCTCTCCACAATCTCATCAGTCTCCTCTAATACTCAGACTGAACTCCTTTTACTGTCTTCCTTATGTTAAACCCGTACTATTTCCCAACAGACTGTAAATTCATTAAAAGAAGGGATCCTATCTATGTGTGAGGCTCTGTGCTAAATGCTAAGGACCCAAAAATAATTGAGCCTCAACCCCTGTCCTCACAGAGTTATAGTCCAATACAGGGGATCGGCACATAAAATAATTTTGACATAATGTTATAAACATATGCAGAGGTTGCTAAGGGAACATTTAGCCCAGACCAGGGTTTCCTGGAGAAAACCCCAGGCTGAACAAGTGTGGGAAAATCATTCAATCAGAGAAACATACTCTGTATCCTCAATAGTGACAAGCACACCACCACAAACATGTTGGTTCCCAATAAATACTTGTTAGAACAAAAAATGGAGTGGGTCCTTCTCTCCCCATTCCAATTCTGAGCATTTGTCAACATATTGCTCTTCATATCTTTTTAATTTTTTAAATATCATCAGTCTGAGTTTGGGAAAAATGCTGCTATATTTGGGCCCTGGTTCTGTCTATAGTATCCCTTTCACATTTGTGACCTATTAAGTTTAATACCTTCAAATACAGAAAAGAGAAACTGCATTAAGGAAGTAGAGATAGTTTTCTCAGTGAAAGCTTCATCCTTTCTTCCATCATATTCACCTAAGAAAAAAATGAATCCAAATTCCAAAGCAAACCATGTCTCTAGTTCTCCTAAAACATAAAAGTTCCAGTCTGCCATTATTTTTAATAATTTCACAATTTTTATTGTTTTTATGAGTTTTTATCACTGCCTCCATATCTGAATCAAATTTGTTTTATAGGGAATGGGAAAATTAATGTGAATTCAATAATGGATGGCCTGAAGAAGCTTAAACGTAAGTAAAAATTTGTGATAAAATATATAATTGCTAATTGAATGCTATGCATTTATTTTCATATGCATTTCTTGGTTATAAAAGTTATGCATGTTCATTGTAGAAAATTTCTGTATCCAGAAAATGAAAGAATGGAAAAGGAATAATTTTAGTAATCCTTAATTCTCTCGCCCAATGATAATCCATAATTTTATCACCCCCAATTTTTTCCTTATATATATATATAATTTGAGGACATTTAGTTTTAAATTCTCACTTCCAAGGTATTTTTCCATTTCCTTACTAATTTTAATATCTTACCTATTCATAGGTATGTCTAATGGCCTAAAATACCTTTTTGGATGCCTCTGAAATTTAATAGATAATCTCAGTACTCTGTTTGCATCCCCTTATCATCTTTAATTATATCTAAAATAAGTTTTCTAGTGCCAAAAATTCCAAATACTCTGCTTACAAAGAAAAGCATGAATGGAAGTTCTGAAAAGTATGCTGTGAAATTGATCAGTACAGGCAAGATCAAACTTGTCTTCTGTGCTCCTCTCACACACAGTCTCCATCTGTACTTCACTGTTAAGTAATTTTGATTTGTTCTCTGTGTCTGTGTTTCCTAGCAAGTGTGACAAAAACAAAAACTTTGGTGTGTCTCTGAAAACCTGAGTGAGTTTCAAAAAGAAGGATTTGAAAATAATTTTAAGTACTTTATGCAAGTATCCACAAAATGGATCTTAATAAAAGAGGATAAATTTAAATTCTACACGCCCACACTTAATGTTTCCAAGAGAGTTCTGTTACATTTTGTTATTTGTAAAAGGGGGAAAAAACCTCTTTGAATAGGTCCATTCTTTTCCATCTATTGATGCTTCTGTTACTGGTACCTGAAAACTTTCAGAAATGTTTGCTAGGTAGTTTTTAGCCCCAGAATTTAAACTCATGCCATTGAACTTAGGGATACTGGAAGCAATTCTCCATGATCATGTGTGATAAGCCCAGTGTTCATCTGAAAGTGTTTATTAAGCACTCAGGCACTATTCAAGAAAGTTCAATGATGAACAATAGAAATTACTGCTTACCCACTTGCTTTCTTCACTACCTCATATTCATTCCAGTTGCTGCCACCAAAATATATTTTATTCTGTGAAGTCTACAAAGCATTAAAGAAAATTCAGACATTTAAAAGTAAGTCTCACAAGGGGTCAGAAGAAGATGGCAGCATAGAGAGGAGTAGAAGCTAGTTAGTCCCCCTGGAACAACCAATAAACAACCAGGAACAACTAGTTAATAATCTGGAATAACTGCTGGGGGACAACCGTGACTGTCCACACATAATACACTAACCTGAATTGGGAGGAATGCCTGAGATCACAGCATAAAATCTGTAAGTAAAAACTGCAGACCCGAGCTGAGTGCCCCTCCCCCATGGCAGCCCAAACAGCAAAGCCTTGCTGTGCTAGAGAGCAGCACTCTCTGAACAAGTGAATATACCTCAGCCCAGCTCCAGTTGAGGTTTTAATTAACAAATGTTGACTGCTCAATACAAGCTATGAATCCCCAACAAGCAGACAGAGGCCTTTGGTGACAACTGACCTTGGAGAGCCAGAGGTCCTCTCTGGGAGGGAGGGGGAGCCCAGAGGACCAGATACTATTTCTGGCCAACAGGTGAAACTGAGGGTGACCATGGACTGGCCCTGAAGGAGGGGTTTCTGTCCGTTTTTTGGCTCAGTGGAGAAAGCCTCAGCCATTTTCAGTTCCCAGCACTCTGACCCAGACAAGGGTGAAGATAGCAGTCAGAGAGACTATTCGAATGCAAATGACCTCTCCCCAGGAGGTGTACCTTCCCTAAGAGGAAAGAAGTGAAGCCAAGCTCTACTACCCACCTTCCATTCAGAACCAGACCCCAGGGCCTGGGGGAAAACAGCCATGGGACACATCTCCTTACACCAGTCTGGAGTGACAGGATGACAGGTGCCACCTGCTGGGCAGAAGAGCACAGTGGTTTGAGACCTCAAAGGGTGTATCAGTCTTCTAAGACACACCCTCAAGGAGACCTGATACTGTTGCCTCCTTCTTAAACCTGAGCCCATTCTGGTCTGGGAAAACCCAATTGGGGTAACCAAGGAAACCAGATGCCTAGACAACAGAGATCTACAACCTGCAGTAAGAAAAACTGATGGCCCAGTCAAAGGAACAAACTTACACTTCAACTGAGATACAGGAATTGAAACAACTAATGCTAAATCAATTCAAAAAGTTTAGGAAAGATATGGCAAAAGAGATGACGCATATAATGAAAACACTGGGCATACATAAGGTAGAAATTGAAAGTTCGAAAAAACAACTAGCAGAATCTATGGAAATGAAAGGTACAACACAAGAGATGAAAGACACAATGGAGACATACAACAGCAGATGTCAAGAGGCAGAAGAAAACACTCAGGAACTGGAGAACAAGACATCTGAAAGCTTACACAAAAAAGAACTGATAGAGAAAAGAATGGAAAAATATGAGCAATGTCTCCAGGAATTGAATGACAACACAAAATGTAGGAATGTATGTGTCATGAGTATCCCAGAAGGAGAAGAGAAGGGAAAAGGTGCAGGAGCAATAATAGAGGAAATAATCACTGAAAATTTCCCATCTCTTATGAAAGACATAAAATTACAGCTCCAAGAAGCACAGCATACCCCAAACAGAATAGATCTGAATAGGCCTACACCAAAACACTTAATAATCAGATTATCAAACATCAAAGATAAAGAGAGAATCCTAAAAGCATCAAGAGAAAAGCAATCTGTCACATACAAAGGAAGCTTGATAAGACTATGTGTAGATTTCTCAAAAGAAACCATGGAGGCAAGAAGGAAGTGGTGTGATATATTAAAGATGCAAAAAGAGAAAAACCACCAACCAAGAATCCTATATCCGGCAAAACTGTCCTTCAAATATGAGAAAGAGCTTAAAATATTCTCTGGCAAACAGACAATGAGACAGTTTGTGAATGAGATACCTGCTCTACAGGAAACATTAAAGGGAGCATTACAGACAGAAAGGAAAAGACAGGAGTGAGAGGTTTGGAACACAGTTTTGGGAGAAAGTAGCACAGCAATGTAAGTACACTGAACAAAGATGATTGTGAGTATGGTTGAAAGAGGACGGTTAGGAGCATGTGAACACCAGAGGAAAGAGGAAAGATAAAAACTGGGACTGTATAACTCAGTGAAACCTAGGGTGCTCAACAACTGTGATAAAAGGTACAAATATGTTTTTATGTGAGGGAGAACAAATGAATGTCAGCAATGCAACATGTTAAAAATAGAGTGGGATTGGGGGAAAAATATAATCAATGCAAACTAGAGACTATAATTAATAGAAACATTGTTTTATGCTTCCTTTAATGTAACAAAGGCAATATACCAAAGCTAAATGCATATTGGGGGGGTGGAACATAGGGGAGGGGTATGGGACTCTTGGCATTGCTGATGTTGTCTGAGTCTTTATTCTACTTTGGTTTAATGCTATCTTTCCTTTTGTTGATACCTAGCTGTCATGTTTTTTCTTCTTTTGTCTCTCTACCTTCTTTGACTCTTCCTCTTTCTTTGCGGAAGAAATGGAGATGTCCTTATATGGATAGTGGTGATGGTGGTGAATATGTTAATACATATACAGGGAACCTTCGATTTTTTACTTAGGACAGCATGTATGGGGTGTGAACAAAACCATCTTAAAAAAATGGGTTGATGAAGAAACCTTGAGGGCACTATATTGAATGAAATAAGACAGACACATAAGGACAAATATTGCAGGGTCTCACTGATATGAACTAGTTATAATATGTAAACTCATAGACATGCAATATAAGTTACCAAGATATAGAATGAGGCTAAAGAATGGGGAGTGGATGGTTATTATGAGCAGAATGTAACTAGGGTGAACTTAAATGTTTGGAAGTGGACAGAGGTGACAGTAGCACATTACTGTGACAATAACACAGTGCTGAATGGTGTGTGAAGGTGGTGGAAAGGGTAAGCTCAGAGTCACGTATGTCACCAGAAGGAAAGTTGGAGGTTAAAAGATGGGAATGTATAAAACAATGTATCTTGTGGTGGACAATGTCCATGATTAACTGCACAAATATTAGAAATCTCTCTCATGAAGTAGAATAAATGTATGAAACTATAACTAGAAGTTAGTAATAGAGGGGCATATAGGAAAAAATATATACCTGTTGCAAACTATATACTACAGTTAGTAGTATTTTAACATTGTTTCATCAGCAGTAACAAATGTACTATACCAACAATATGAATCAATAATGGAGGGGTGGTTAGGGGTATGGGAGGATTTGAGTTTCCTTTTTTGTCTTATTTCTTTTCTGGAGTAATGAAAATGTTCTAAAAATTGAAAAAACAATTAATTGTGGTGAAGGATGCACAGCTGTATGATGGTACCATGGGCAACTGATTGTACACTTTGGATCTTTGGATAATTGTATGGTATGTGAACAATCTCAGAAAAAAAAATATGTCTCACAACTTGAGAAATTTCAAACACTAGTATCTGTTCTACAGATTCATCAAATAATTCTTGATTTCCACTTAGAAAGTTTTCTTTATAGACATATGTCTTAAGGGAGCAGATTTTATTTCTGAATACCATATTGACAGTTAAACATGCATGTTGGGGAGCAAATCATGTCCCCCGCAAAAGGCATGTTCAGGTCCAAAGACCTGGTCCTGTGGGTGTGAACCCATTTGTAAATAGGACCTTTGAAGATGTTATTAGTTAAGGTGTGCCCAGCAGAATGAGGGTGGCCTTAATCCAACATGGCTGAATCCTGATAAGCAAAGGAAATTGAAAATGAAAGAGGAAGCCACAGGGAGTAGCCAGGTGCTGGAAGTCAACAGAAGTGGGAAGAGAAAGAAGAAGATCCCATCATGTGTATTGCCATGTGACAGACCAAGGATCACCAGCAGCCAGTTCTACAACACCATAGTCGTCAGGGAGAGCATCATCTTGCTGATGCTTTGATTTTAGACTTCTAGCCTCAAAACCACATATTAGAGATGGCTCAAGTGAAGATCAACACGAAAGCCAATGAGGGGCGCTTCTGCCACTCCTCCTCCATGGCCAACCACTTCAGCCACCTGCTGGAGAGCTTGGACCAGCTGGAACTCATGGTTGAAGCTTTGAGAGAAGCAGCAACTAGTGTTGAGAAAGAGAAAGAAATCCTCTTGTAGATGATCCACAGTATCCAAAATAGCCAGGACATGAGAGAGATCAGCGATGAAGAAAGAGAAGAATTAAATCTAACTGCAAATCATTTGATGGGATGAATTCTCACCATTGAAGTTCAGAAGAGATAATTAGAACCCCCCGGCAGCAAGAATCTCTAAAACATGCACCAGGATTATCAATGAGGTGGTCAGTAAGTTTCTGGATGGTCTGGGAAGAGTCATTTAATGTTGCTGTATACTGCATTTCATCTGAGGTACCACCTGGGCCCACTGATCAGAAATTTCAATCCATGGTAATTGGCTGTACTGTTGAAGATAAGAAGAAAAGTAAGAAGTTTAGAGACTCTACTTATAAATGTTGAAAACTCTGACAAGGCTGTCAAGCTGTTAGAGCATTCTAAAGGACTTGGTTCCAAAACTCTGCAACAGAATGCAGAGAGCAGATTTAATTAGTTTTCAACCTTAAGAGCACTAACAAATAATGATGTAAAAATGAGAAAATACTATTTGAAGTGATAACTGGTTCTTTATGTTAGACAAAACCACTCATTCGATAGGTAAAGTTGTTTCAGATGAGGAAAATATTCCAGGGTCATGAGTTTTGTGAATAACACAATTAAAACTTAGAAAATATTTATTTATTTGCAGTTCTAATTTTTGCATTGAGTTATTGCCTTGAACAAATATCTAGCACCATATATATATATTTATTTACTATTGTGTGGATAAATACATAGTTTGTGGGGGAAAAAATGAGTGTTCCAGTAGGAGCAAAAGGCTTCACTGCTCCCCCCTCTGCTTTGCCTGGCATGGAAACAAATGAGCACATGGGGTATTGAGTTGACTAGAAATTCTTTACCTTACACAGCCTACATTGTGCATGTACTGTTAGCAAAGCACTGTGTTTAGAAGGATAAAAGGAATTGCAAAACAAGATCCTTTAGATATGTTTATCATTCAACAAAAAATTGGGGGGCATCTGTATCAAATTTTTTTGAACTTGAGATATATGTCTCATAATATAAACGTATGGGTCAAAATTGCAGGCCACCCTGCTGTTGCAGCATCAGGCCGGTGGCTGGATGGTATTCGAAAATGGTATTCCAATGCTGCAGGGTTCAATAAACTGGGGTTAATGAGAGATGATATAATAGCTGAGAATGAAGATGTAAAAGAGGCCATAAGAAGGCTTCCTGAGAACCTTTATAATGACAGGGTGTTTCACATTAAGAGAGCACTGGACCTGAGCATGAGACAGCAGATCTTGCCTGAAGAGCAGTGGACAAAATATGAGGAGGATAAATTCTATTTTGAACCATATCTGAAAGAAGTTATTCAGGAAATGAAAGAGAGAGAAGAATGGGCAAAGAAATAATCATGTAATTGAAATGTGGATACAGCTGTCCCCAAAGTATTTTTATGAAGTTGATAAAACCTAAAATGTAGAATTTAAGAACTATTTGGGCTGCAAATATATTACTTTTAACAAATACCAATTGGAATCATTGTTGGAGTTTTTGAATTTAAACTTTATAAAAATCTTAACTACTGAAAAAAATATGAATGCATCTTTTGATGCATGAAAATATGACATAAAATATGAGGGAAAATATCTATAATTTTACCACTGTGAACAATTATATATTCACTTTATCTTGTTTCCAAAAGCATTATTTCTATAAAATTTTAATAATTATAAAAATACAGTGTTGTAATTTGCCTTTTAGTTTTTTAAGTGCTGCTATAAAGTTGCTCAATTGCCAATCTAAAAAATTATAGGGTAGACTATATAGCTAAACCATAATTTACTTACCTATTCCTATTTTACTGGACATTTAGGTTGTTTTCAATTTGTTGCTAGTACTGCAACATCATTATGTACATAGAACTTTCTCCTTTTTTTTTTTTAATTTTATTTGCATAAATTCCCAGCAGTGGGATTTACTAGGTCAAACAAAGGGCATGTACATTTTCATGGCCTAATACATATTTCCAAATTTTTTTGTATAAGAGATATCAATTTATTCTATCTTCAGTCTTTAAAATGTAGCCATTTCACTGAAATCTTTCCAACATTGAGCATTAAATGTCTTCTAACAATAGAAGAAAAAAAAACAAAAAACATGGGTCAATAAATCTCCTTTGATTAAGCCAACCCATTGTATGGTATTTGCTTTAGCAGGAAACTAAAACAGTTTTGGTACCAAAAGGTAGGAAGTTGCTATTACAATTATTTAAAGATGTGGAAATGGCTTTGAAATTGGGAAATAGGGAGAGGCTGGAAGAATTGTGAAATGCTTGATAGAAGAAGCCTGGATTGCTTTGAAGAGGGCTCAAAAATGAGTGGGAGGCGGGGCAAGATGGCAGACTGGTGAGCTGTATGTTTTAGTTACTCCTCCAGGAAAGTAGGTAGAAAGCCAGGAACTGCGTGGACTGGACACCACAGAGCAATCTGACTTTGGGCATACTTCATACAACACTCATGAAAACGTGGAACTGCTGAGATCAGCGAAATCTATAGACGGAGACCAGACACCAGAGAATCTGAGAGCAGCCAGCCCAGCAGAGAGGAGACAGGCATAGAAAAAAAACAACACGAAAAACTCCAAAATAAAAGTGGAGGATTTTTGGAGTTCTGGTGAACATAGAAAGGGGAAGGGCCCTGAGGCGCATATGCAAATCCCGAAGAAAAGCTGATCTCTCTGCCCTGTGGACCTTTCCTTAATGGCCCTGGTTGCTTTGTCTCTTAGCATTTCAATAACCCATTAGATCTCTGAGGAGGGCCCATTTTTTTTTTAATTTTTTTATTTTTTTTTTTGTTTTGTTTTGTTTTGTTTTGTTTTCAATCCTTTTTTCTTTTTCTAAAACAATTACTCTAAGAAGCCCAATACAGAAAGCTTCAAAGACTTGCTATTTGGGCAGGTCAAGTCAAGAGCAGAACTAGGAGAGCTCTGAGACAAAACGCAATAATCCAGTGGCTGAGAAAATTCACTAAACACCACAACTTCCCAAGAAAAGGGGGGTGTCCGCTCACAGCCATCATCCTGGTGGACAGGAAACACTCCTGCCCATCGCCAGCCCCATAGCCCAGAACTGCCCCAGACAACCCAGTGTGACGGAAGTGCTTCAAATAACAGGCACACACCACAAAACTGGGCGTGGACATTAGCCTTCCCTGCAACCTCAGCTGACTGTTCCAGAGTTGGGAAGGTAGAGCAGTGTGAATTAACAAAGCCCCATTCAGCCATCATTTGAGCAGACTGGGAGCCTCCCTACACAGCCCAGCAGCCCAGAACTGCCCTGGGGGGACGGCACTCACCTGTGACATAGCACAGTCATCCCTCAACAGAGGACCCGGGGTGCACGGCCTGGAAGAGGGGCCCACTTGCAAGTCTCAGGAGCCATACGCCAATACCAAGGACTTGTGGGTCAGTAGCAGAGACAAACTGTGGCAGGACTGAACTGAAGGATTAGACTATTGCAGCAGCTTTAAAACTCTAGGATCACCAGGGAGATTTGATTGTTAGAGCCACCTCCCCCTCCCTGACTGCCCAGAAACACACCCCATATACACAGCAGGCAACACCAACTACACACGCAAGCTTGGTACACCAATTGGACCCCACAAGACTCACTCCCCCACTCACCAAAAAGGCTAAGCAGGGGAGAACTGGCTTGTGGAGAACAGGTGGCTCGTGGATGCCACCTGCTGGTTAGTTAGAGAAAGTGTACTCCACAAAGCTGTAGATCTGATAAATTAGACATAAGGACTTCAATTGGTCTACAAATCCTAAAAGAACCCTATCAAGTTCAGCAAATGCCACGAGGCCAAAAACAACAGAAAATTATAAAGCATATGAAAAAACCAGACGATATGGATAACCCAAGCCCAAGCACCCAAATCAAAAGACCAGAAGAGACACAGCACCTAGAGCAGCTACTCAAAGAACTAAAGATGAACAATGAGACCATAGTACGGGAGATAAAGGAAATCAAGAAAACCCTAGAAGAGCATAAAGAAGACATTGCAAGACTAAATAAAAAAATGGATGATCTTATGGAAATTAAAGAAACTGTTGACCAAATTAAAAAGATTCTGGACACTCATAGTACAAGACTAGAGGAAGTTGAACAACGAATCAGTGACCTCGAAGATGACAGAATGGAAACTGAAAGCATAAAAGAAAGAATGGGGAAAAAATTTGAAAAAATCAAAATGGACCTCAGGGATATGATAGATAATATGAAACGTCCGAATATAAGACTCATTGGTGTCCCAGAAGGGGAAGAAAAGGGTAAAGGTCTAGGAAGAGTATTCAAAGAAATTGTTGGGGAAAACTTCCCAAATCTTCTAAACAACATAAATACACAAATCATAAATGCTCAGCGAACTCCAAAGAGAATAAATCCAAATAAACCCACTCCGAGACATATTCTGATCACACTGTCAAACACGGAAGAGAAGGAGCAAGTTCTGAAAGCAGCAAGAGAAAAGCAATTCACCACATACAAAGGAAACAGCATAAGACTAAGTAGTGACTACTCAGCAGCCACCATGGAGGCGAGAAGGCGGTGGCACGATATATTTAAAATTCTGAGTGAGAAAAATTTCCAGCCAAGAATACTTTATCCAGTAAAGCTCTCCTTCAAATTTGAGGGAGAGCTTAAATTTTTCACAGACAAACAAATGCTGAGAGAATTTGCTAACAAGAGACCTGCCCTACTGGAGATACTCAAGGGAGCGCTACAGACAGAGAAACAAAGAAAGGACAGAGAGACTTGGAGAAAGGTTCAGTACTAAAGAGATTCGGTATCGGTACAATAAAGGATATTAATAGACAGAGGGGAAAAATATGACAAACATAAACCAAAGGATAAGATGGCCGATTCAAGAAATGTCTTCACGGTTATAATGTTGAATGTAAATGGATTAAACTCCCCAATTAAAAGATATAGATTCGCAGAATGGATCAAAAAAAATGAACCATCAATATGTTGCATACAAGAGACTCATCTTAGACACAGAGACACAAAGAAACTGAAAGTGAAAGGATGGAAAAAAATATTTCATGCAAGCTACAGCCAAAAGAAAGCAGGTGTAGCAATATTAATCTCAGATAAAATAGACTTCAAATGCAGGGATGTTTTGAGAGACAAAGAAGGCCAGTACATACTAATAAAAGGGGCAATTCAGCAAGAAGAAATAACAATCGTAAATGTCTATGCACCCAACCAAGGTGCCACAAAATACATGAGAGAAACACTGGCAAAACTAAAGGAAGCAATTGATGTTTCCACAATAATTATGGGAGACTTCAACACATCACTCTCTCCTATAGATAGATCAACCAGACAGAAGACCAATAAGGAAATTGAAAACCTAAACAATCTGATAAATGAATTAGATTTAACGGACATATACAGGACATTACATCCCAAATCACCAGGATACACATACTTTTCTAGTGCTCATGGAACTTTCTCCAGAATAGATCATATGCTGGGACATAAAACAAGCCTCAATAAATTTAAAAAGATTGAAATTATTCAAAGCACATTCTCTGACCACAATGGAATACAATTAGAAGTCAATAACCATCAGAGACTTAGAAAATTCACAAATACCTGGAGGTTAAACAACACACTCCTAAACGATCAGTGGGTTAAAGAAGAAATAGCAAGAGAAATTGCTAAATATATAGAGACGAATGAAAATGAGAACACAACATACCAAAACCTATGGGATGCAGCAAAAGCAGTGCTAAGGAGGAAATTTATAGCACTAAACGCATATATTAAAAAGGAAGAAAGAACCAAAATCAAAGAACTAATGGATCAACTGAAGAAGCTAGAAAATGAACAGCAAACCAATCCTAAACCAAGTAGAAGAAAAGAAGTAACAAGGATTAAAGCAGAAATAAATGACATAGAGAACAAAAAAACAATAGAGAGGATAAATATCACCAAAAGTTGGTTCTTTGAGAAGATCAACAAGATTGACAAGCCCCTAGATAGACTGACAAAATCAAAAAGACAGAAGACCCATATAAAGAAAATAATGAATGAAAAAGGTGACATAACTGCAGATCCTGAAGAAATTAAAAAAATTATAAGAGGATACTATGAACAACTGTATGCCAACAAACTGGATAATGTAGAGGAAATGGACAATTTCCTGGAAACATATGAACAACCTAGACTGACCAGAGAAGAAATAGAAGACCTCAACCAACCCATCACAAGCAAAGAGATCCAATCAGTCATCAAAAATCTTCCCACAAATAAATGCCCAGGGCCAGATGGCTTCACAGGGGAATTCTACCAAACTTTCCAGAAAGAACTGACACCAATCTTACTCAAACTCTTTCAAAACATTGAAGAAAATGGAACACTACCTAACTCATTTTATGAAGCTAACATCAATCTAATACCAAAACCAGGCAAAGATGCTACAAAAAAGGAAAACTACCGGCCAATCTCCCTAATGAATATAGATGCAAAAATCCTCAGCAAAATACTTGCAAATTGAATCCAAAGACACATTAAAAAAATCATACACCATGACCAAGTGGGGTTCATTCCAGGCATGCAAGGATGGTTCAACATAAGAAAATCAATCAATGTATTACAACACATTAACAAGTCAAAAGGGAAAAATCAATTGATCATCTCAATAGATGCTGAAAAAGCATTTGACAAAATCCAACATCCCTTTTTGATAAAAACACTTCAAAAGGTAGGAATTGAAGGAAACTTCCTCAACATGATAAAGAGCATATATGAAAAACCCACAGCCAGCATAGTACTCAATGGTGAGAGACTGAAAGCCTTCCCTCTAAGATCAGGAACAAGACAAGGATGCCCGCTGTCACCACTGTTATTCAACATTGTGCTGAAAGTGCTAGCCAGGGCAATCTGGCAAGACAAAGAAATAAAAGGCATCCAAATTGGAAAAGAAGAAGTAAAACTGTCATTGTTTGCATATGATATGATCTTATATCTAGAAAACCCTGAGAAATCGATGAGACAGCTACTAGAGCTAATAAACAAATTTAGCAAAGTAGCGGGATACAAGGTTAATGCACATAAGTCAGTAATGTTTCTATATGCTAGAAATGAACAAACTGAAGAGACATTCAAGAAAAAGATACCGTTTTCAATAGCAACTAAAAAAATCAAGTACCTAGGAATAAACTTAACCAAAGATGTAAAAGATCTATACAAAGAAAACTACATAACACTACTAAAAAAAATAGAAGGGGACCTTAAAAGATGGAAAAATATTCCATGTTCATGGATAGGAAGGCTAAAAGTCATTAAGATGTCAATTCTACCCAAACTCATCTACAGATTCAATGCAATCCCAATCAAAATTCCAACAACCTACTTTGCAGACTTGGAAAAGCTAGTTATCAAATTTATTTGGAAAGGGAAGATGCCTCGAATTGCTAAAGACACTCTAAAAAAGAAAAACGAAGTGGGAGGACTTACACTCCCGGACTTTGAAGCTTATTATAAAGCCACAGTTGCCAAAACAGCATGGTACTGGCACAAAGATAGACATATAGATCAATGGAATCGAATTGAGAATTCAGAGATAGACCCTCAGATCTATGGCCGACTGATCTTTGATAAGGCCCCCAAAGTCACTGAACTGAGCCATAATGGTCTTTTCAACAAATGGGGCTGGGAGAGTTGGATATCCATATCCAAAAGAATGAAAGAGGACCCCTACCTCACCCCCTACACAAAAATTAACTCAAAATGGACCAAAGATCTCAATATAAAAGAAAGTACCATAAAACTCCTAGAAGATAATGTAGGAAAACATCTTCAAGACCTTGTGTTAGGCGGCCACTTCCCAGACTTTACACCCAAAGCACAAGCAACAAAAGAGAAAATAGATAAATGGGAACTCCTCAAGCTTAGAAGTTTCTGCACCTCAAAGGAATTTCTCAAAAAGGTAAAGAGGCAGCCAACTCAATGGGAAAAAATTTTTGGAAACCATGTATCTGACAAAAGACTGATATCTTGCATATATAAAGAAATCCTACAACTCAATGACAATAGTACAGTCGGCCCAATTATAAAATGGGCAAAAGATATGAAAAGACAGTTCTCTGAAGAGGAAATACAAATGGCCAAGAAACACATGAAAAAATGTTCAGCTTCACTAGCTATTAGAGAGATGCAAATGAAGACCACAATGAGATACCATCTAACACCGGTTAGAATGGCTGCCATTAAACAAACAGGAAACTACAAATGCTGGAGGGGATGTGGAGAAATTGGAACTCTTATTCATTGTTGGTGGGACTGTATAATGGTTCAGCCACTCTGGAAGTTAGTCTGGCAGTTCCTTAGAAAACTAGATATAGAGCTACCATTCGATCCAGCGATCGCACTTCTCGGTATATACCCGGAAGATCGGAAAGCAGTGACACGAACAGATATCTGCACGCCAATGTTCATAGCAGCATTATTCACAATTGCCAAAAGATGGAAACAACCCAAATGTCCTTCAACAGATGAGTGGATAAATAAAATGTGGTATATACACACGATGGAATACTACGCGGCAGTAAGAAGGAACGATCTCGTGAAACATATGACAACATGGATGAACCTTGAAGACATAATGCTGAGCGAAATAAGCCAGGCACAAAAAGAGAAATATTATATGCTACCACTAATGTGAACTTTGAAAAATGTAAAACAAATGGCTTATAATGTAGAATGTAGGGGAACTAGCAATAGAGAGCAATTAAGGAAGGGGAAACAATAATCCAAGAAGAACAGATAAGCTATTTAACGTTCTGGGGATGCCCAGGAATGACTATGGTCTGTTAATTTCTGATGGATATAGTAGAAGCAAGTTCACAGAAATGTTGCTATATTAGGTAACTTTCTTGGGATAAAGTAGGAACATGTTGGAAGTTAAGCAGTTATCTTAGGTTAGTTGTCTTTTTCTTACTCCCTTGTTATGGTCTCTTTGAAATGTTCTTTTATTGTATGTTTGTTTTCTTTTTAACTTTTTTTTCATACAGTTGATTTAAAAAAGAAGGGAAAGTTAAAAAAAAAAAAAAAAGAAATAAAGGAAAAAAAAGATGTATTGCCCCCTTGAGGAGCCGGTGGAGAATGCAGGGGTATTCGCCTACCCCACCTCCATGGTTGCTAACATGACCACAGACGTAGGGGACTGGTGGTTTGATGGGTTGAGCCCTCTACCACAGGTTTTACCCTTGGGAAGACGGTTGCTGCAAAGGAGAGGCTAGGCCTCCCTATGGTTGTGCCTAAGAGCCTCCTCCCGAATGCCTCTTTGTTGCTCAGATGTGGCCCTGTCTCTCTAGCTAAGCCAACTTGAAAGGTGAAATCACTGCCCTCCCCCCTACGTGGGATCAGACACCCAGGGGAGTGAATCTCCCTGGCAACCTGGAATATGACTCCCGGGGAGGAATGTAGACCTGGCATCGTGGGACGGAGAACATCTTCTTGACCAAAAGGGGGATGTGAAAGGAAATGAAATAAGCTTCAGTGGCAGAGAGAATCCAAAAGGAGCCGAGAGGTCACTCTGGTGGGCACTCTTACGCACACTTTAGACAACCCTTTTTAGGTTCTAAAGAATTAGGGTAGCTGGTGGTGGATACCTGAAACTATCAAACTACAACCCAGAACCCATGAATCTCGAAGACAGTTGTATAAAAATGTAGCTTATGAGGGGTGACAAGGGGATTGGGAAAGCCATAAGGACCACACTCCACTTTGTCTGGTTTATGGATGGATGAGTAGAAAAATAGGGGAAGGAAACAAACAGACAAAGGTACCCAGTGTTCTTTTTTACTTCAATTGCTCTTTTTCACTCTAATTATTATTATTGTTATTCTTGTGTGTGTGCTAATGAAGGTGTCAGGGATTGATTTGGGTGATGAATGTACAACTATGTAATGGTACTGTGAACAATCGAAAGTATGATTTGTTTTGTATGACTGCGTGGTATATGAATATATCTCAATAAAATGAAGATTAAAAAAAAAAAAAAGACATAATGCTGAGCAAAATAAGCCAGGCACAAAAAGAGAGATATTGTATGTTACCACTAATGTGAATTCTGTGAAAAATGTACAATGTTTTATACTGTAGAATGTAGGGGACCTAGAGATACCAATTAGTGGAGGGGGAATGATAATCTAATAAGAATAGATAAACTATGGAGGGTAATCTCAATGTTATGGGAATGCTCAGGAATGATTATGGTTTGTAAACTTTCTTGGATATAGTAAGATCATGTTGGAAGCAATAGAGTTATTTTAGGTTTTTTTTTTCTCTTATTCCTTTGTTTTCTTAGGGGTTGTTAATTTTCTTGGGGTATGGTAGGAACATGTTGGAAGCAATGTAGTTATTTTAGATTATTTGTTTTTCTTACTCCTGTGTTTGGACATGGTTTATTAATTTTCTTGGGGTATGGTAGGAACATATTGGAAGCAAAGTAGTTATTTTAGGTTATTTGTTTTCCTTAATCCATTGCTTTGTTTGAAATGTTGTGGGGTTTTTTTGGTTGTTGTTTGCCTGTTTCTTTTTAATTTTTTGATAAACAAAGTTTAAAAATTGAAAAAAAATCAGTAGAAAAATGGGAGTAAAAACTAAATGACAAATAGGGTGGGATGGGGGATGGTTTGGGTATTCTCTTTTCACTTTTATTTTTTATTCTTATTCTGATTCTTTCTGATGTAAGGAAAATGTTCAGAAATAGATTGTGGTGATGAACGCATAACTATATGATCATACTGTGAACAGTTGATTGTATACCATGGATGACTATATGGTTTGTGAATATATTTCAATAAAACTGAATTAAAAAAAGTAAATTAAAAAAAAAATAAATGGCAACAAAATGCAAAGAAAAAAAGGAAGGGAAAGTTAAAAAAAAAAAAAAGAAAAAAGAAAAACAAGGGAAAAAAAAAAGATGTAGTGCCCCCTTGAGGAGCCTGTGGAGAATGCAGGGTTATTCGCCTACCCCACCTCCATGGTTGCTAACATGACCACAGACATAGGGGACTGGTGGTTTGATGGGTTGAGCCCTCTACCACAGGTTTTACCCTTGGGAAGACGGTTGCTGCAAAGGAGAGGCTAGGCCTCCCTATGGTTGTGCCTAAGAGCCTCCTCCCGAATGCCTCTTTGTTGCTCAGATGTGGCCCTGTCTCTCTAGCTAAGCCAACTTGAAAGGTGAAATCACTGCCCTCCCCCCTACGTGGGATCAGACACCCAGGGGAGTGAATCTCCCTGGCAACGTGCAATATGACTCCCGGGGAGGAATGTAGACCTGGCATCGTGGGACGGAGAACATCTTCTTGACCAAAAGGGGGATGTGAAAGGAAATGAAATAAGCTTCAGTGGCAGAGAGAATCCAAAAGGAGCCGAGAGGTCACTCTGGTGGGCACTCTTACGCACACTTTAGACAACCCTTTTTAGGTTCTAAAGAATTGGGGTAGCTGGTGGTGGATACCTGAAACTATCAAACTACAACCCAGAACCCATGAATCTTGAAGACAGTTGTATAAAAATGTAGCTTATGAGGGGTGACAAGGGGATTGGAAAGCCATAAGGACCACACTCCACTTTGTCTGGTTTATGGATGGATGAGTAGAAAAATAGGGGAAGGAAACAAACAGACAAAGGTACCCAGTGTTCTTTTTTACTTCAATTGCTCTTTTTCACTCTAATTATTATTATTGTTATTCTTGTGTGTGTGCTAATGAAGGTGTCAGGGATTGATTTGGGTGATGAATGTACCACTATGTAATGGTACTGTAAACAATCGAAAGTACGATTTGTTTTATATGACTGCGTGGTATGTGAATATATCTCAATAAAATGAAGATTAAAAAAAAATAGATTGGGGTGATGAATGCACAACTGTAAGATGGTACTGTGAACAGTTGATTGTACACCATGGATGATTGTATGATATGTGAATGTATCTCAATAAAACTGAATTTTAAAAAAAAGTTAAAAAAAAAAAAACTTTGGCTTCTGTGTGGGACCAAAGTAAGAGATGGTTATATGGTGGCAGAATCTATGTTTTATGTAGCACACTATATAATTTAACTTGTATGGTCAATTTACTCAAATGCCATTTCTGCATGGAGCCTTGACTGGGGAGTGAGACCTTGTTGGTTTGTGCAGGTTAGGGTGAAGCCCCGATACAACCCAGAGTAATTTGGGCAAAGAATAAAAAGTGTTTGCAAAGCCCCCTTGAGATACTGTGGAAAAATGTGGAAATATTGAACTTCTCCAGCTGGGGAATTCCTAATATTCTCGCAAGCAATGGGGATCACCAGCTTGATGGGCCGAGCCCTCAATCTTGGGGCTTGCCCTTGTGAAGCTTGTTACTGCAAAGGAGAGGCTAAGCGTACTCATAATTGTGCCTAAGAGTCAACCCCAGAGGGCCTCTTTTGTTGCTCAGATGTGACCTCTGTCTCTAAGCCTCCCCGCTACATGGAACATGACTCCCAGGGGTATAAATCTCCCCAGCAGTGACTCCCGGGGATGAGCCTTGGCCCTGCATTGTGTGATTGAGAAAGCCTTCTGGACCAAAAGGGGGAAGAGAATTGAAACAAAATAAAGTTTCAGTGGCTGAGAGATTTCAAATGGAGTAGAGAGGTCATTCTGGAGGTAACTCTTATGCTTTATATAGATATCCTTTTTTAGTTTTTAGTTTATTAGAATAGTTAGAAGGAAATATCTGAAATTGTTGAACTGCAATCCAGCATCCTTGTTTCTTGAAGGTGATCGTATAACTATATAGTTCAGATGGTGTGACCATGTGAATGTGAAAACCTTATGCTCACACTCCCTTTACCCAGTGTATGGACAAATGAGTAGGAAAACGAGGACAATGAGTAAATGAACAATATGGAGGATGGGGGTATGGGATGTTTTGGGTGTTGTTACTTTTATTTTATTCTTATTTTTATGTTTACTTTTTGGAGTAATGAAAATGTTCAAAAATTGACTGTGGTGTTGAATGCACAACTATATGATGAAACTGTGAACAACTGTTGTACACTTTAGAAGATTGAATGGTATGTAAATACATTTCAATAAAATTACATAAAATTTTTTAAAAAGTAAATGATGGGGGAGGAGGGTGGGATGTTTTGGGTGTTCTTTTTCACTTTTATTTTTATTCTTATTTTCATTTTTATTTTTTGGAGTAATAAAAATTTTCAAAGGTTGATTGTGGTATTGAATGCACAACTATATGATGATACTGTGAACAGTTGTACACTTTGAATGATTGTGTAATATGTGAATATATTTCAATAAAATTACATTTATTAAAAAAAGAGTAAATCAATGACAATTAGCAAGTGGTTGTCACATATTTCTTAATATTTTACTTATGTATTTTGATTCTTGTAATCCCCTCACATTCTTGCACTCTATAACTTATCAGGATGTTAAGGTGATAAAAGTTCATTGCTGTGCATTTTCACTGTTGCTGCTCCAAAGAACCACTCATGTTGAGATATACTTAATTTTAAAATTATAATTAGTTGGTTTACTTGAGTATTAACAACTAAAATGATATTGTATGAAGGGAAGTCTTTTAAGTTCTGCAAATATTTCCATTATCACTAGTCCAGACTAATAGATCAGGAGGGAGCAAAAGAGGAATGGGGGCTCCTCGGTATTGGGCGATCCCAGAGGATTTGCCTACCAGATCACTAAAGGTGTGGTAGGAAATAATAATAGTTCGTTCATGTCACCACACTCTGATGATTTCCAGGTGATGGCAGTTGAGAAAATCCTAAGAGGCAGTAGAAACACAATGTCTCTGCCCCTTCATTCATTGCAAACCTGTGAGCAAAACCAATGTTAGAGAAATAGAGGTAACATTTGGCTTCTGTCCTCAAGGTGCTTATTTTCAATGGGGGAAAAAAAAGCAAACAAAAAAACAGCCCTGGAGGGAATCTGCCTGTAAAGAGTTGACTGGTACTTTCAGCGGCAGTATCTCTTATAGTGAAGTAGCTACAATTTTCTTTTTCTCTTTCTTTCTTAAAAATCCAGTTTCCATCAATCTGGTAACTGAAAGAACTGGTGAAATTCTCTTCTCAAGGCTCAAAATCCTCAGCTGTCTGAGATGAATTAGAATAATTCCCTAGGATATTAGATTTTCAGCGATCACAAATTATAAATCACATTGAGACATAAACTTTTGCCATTATGCTCCTTTTGCTCCTCTGTCAAACAGATCCAGATATTCTGCCCCATCTAGTATTCACTTCCTTTTTGTTCTCCATAAAGTCAGAAGGGTCAAGGTGATTCTTGGATTGATATGGTTGAATTAATTCCCTTATAAAACACAGCTATATTCATGCAACTCACCTCCTCAAAAATCTTCAAGGGCTCTCCAATGTTAATAAAGTCTCGACTCCCTTAGCTTAACAATCCAGATGTAAACATGTCAACAAAGACAGGTAAATGACTGACATGGCTTGGAATAAGCGACTAGGAAAAATGATGGGGTCTGTGGCAATCAGGAAAAGGGTCAACAGTTGTTCTGTCCTAGCCAATTATTGCTAAGCAGGAAGACAGACTCTGTTTTCTCTCATCTCTTGATTTTTCACAAAGTCAAAAATTAGTAAATCAAATTTATCCATGTTTTCACTTGTTGTTATATAAGTTAACTAATCTTTTTTGCCCCCATATCTTACATCATGCAAACCTATCCTCTAATGTAGTTGTACTGTTCCTTATGTCCTAATCTCCTGTGATTACTCTACATGCCTTTGTTCTTTTTCCAACCTGGCTACCCCTTCCTCAGTGTTACATACTACATTTTAAAATTCTACTTCACATCAACCCCATCCAGTAGGAACTGTTATTATCCCTATTTTAATTATTGGTATCCCCTAACATAGTAGGTCTTTAAAAAATATTTGATGAATTATTTTTAAAATTAAACTTCCTTTTTCTTTCTTTGTGCCCCTGGCCATAATGTTCCAAGTTGGACAAGACAAGGATAAAGTCAAATTATAGTTATAATGACTTCCCAGAGCAGAAATAAGCAACCTCTAAAATTATTGCCACAAAGTGAAGCCTGAAGCAATTTGGGGGGCCTGACACACCTAAATAGCCAAGCCTTGGGACTCTGCCATTGGTATCTGTGCTTAGCCACAATGAGGACTAAAGATATCCCTAACTCCTGTACTAGAAAATTTACCTTGCTATGAGACATGTCAGAGCTTGAATACCATGGTTTCTGATTAGAACAATCATAATCCTTTAATTGCTCTTTTTAAATAACTTTTTCCAATAATACTAAAGTCTACAAGCCTATGAGAGCTCAATTTTTTGCCCATCTTTCTATGCTTAAACAAAATTATTCTTACCATCCAATCAAGGCAGCTGGGTAAAATGCTTTACTTGAACAACTTTCAACTCACTATGTTTAACATGAAAATATATTAATACAAAATTAATAAAGAAAAAACTTCCCCTTCTCTGAAATCCCAACAGTGTCAAAACATTCTGATTCTATAATTCACTCCCACAAATACCCCAGTGGTTCTGAATGAACCACATTGAAAACAGCTGTTCTAAGGCTGGATGGAGCTTGCGGGTCATTCTGTCCCTGGGCCTGAGCCTCAGCAGTGAATGAGGTCACAGTTGTATGATGGAACAAACCCTTTATTGGATTCTTGATCCAAGTGAAGCCTGAAGTGGTAAGTAACACGGCTTAAATAGGTAAATATCAGGATTTTGTTGGACTCTGTGCTGAGTCCTTTTTTAAAATCTTTGATCTCTATGAGAGATTGAAGGTTTTAAAAGTAATGATTATTTTGAGCCATGAGATTGATTTGACAGCACTTTTCAATTGCCTAAATTGTTGAGCCTCTCCAGAGTTTCTGGCTCTGTGATAGGTTTCCAGATTTTGAGCACATGTAATCGAGTTGATTAGAAAAAACTGCTTTCCAGGCTCTGCGATGAAGACCTGGGAAAATTGATCAAATTCTAACCAAACATTCACAGCCATTTTTCTTTACAATTTAATAGTATTTGATTGTATACACTTTCCTGGTTATCGACCCAGTTTTCTTGACAGTGAACTACCTAATACACCCTACATTTCAGAAAAATATTGGAGATAAAACCAACAAAAAACAAAGGGGAAGCCCTACCAACTCAGCTTCTCGTCCCTAAACCCTGTTTCTCAAACTCTATGCAGAATTGGAAAGGGAGGAATATAGGGAGGCCATGGTGTTTAAAGAGTCCACTCAAGAGGGTCTGGTGTAGCGAAATAGAATTGTGTCCCACCCCCATTCCTACATTTAAGAAAGAGCAGTGGGTTCATAGGAACTGACAAGGCAGAGATGGACCTACCATAAGGAAGCCCCTTGGGAAATCTACTTACTACCTGGCAGGTGCTCAAGATGTAAACAAGCAGGTAAGTATTTGGAAATACGAAAACATTTTATTCCCTGTCAATTATGATAGATTGTTCTACTGATTTCATAAATAAATTTTGTCTCTATATAACTTTTTTCACATATTTCCATAATGCTTTATCTGTGTTGTTGGATGTCGTTTATTTTTATACAGGATCAGAGTGACATGATGCTATTTGAAGAGGGAACAATTGCAACAATTTTGCTTAGAGATTTGGGTCAATAAAGGGGCCCTTCCACATGGCCTTCCAGCTTTGCATATACCTCTAACTTGAATTTGTGTTACCATTCCTTGAGGCTCTGGACTGCAAACTCCAGAGAACCTTGAGCTGGGAAAATTGCAAAAAACTGATCCTTAATTGTATCTTCTGAATTCCAGACAGAGTCACTGGCCACATGGCAGTTGCTGACATTAAATCAAAACTTAAGCT
Organism: Choloepus didactylus; assembly: GCF_015220235.1. NCBI lineage: Eukaryota > Metazoa > Chordata > Mammalia > Pilosa > Megalonychidae > Choloepus > Choloepus didactylus. The sequence goes on along the minus strand of NC_051324.1, from coordinate 58,127,681 downwards.
GAATCCTCTAACAAAAGTACCCATTTCCCATGGCAGGAGGTAGGTAATGGATGTATTAAATCTGATAAATATATTATAATAATAAATTATTAAACTGATGAATATATATTAGATACCTATAAAGGCTATGATGTAACAAATTAGAATGCTCTTCAAATATCTATTCGGTGATAAGTTTAGTTATAAAACACAATATCTGAATTGAATATCAAAATTTTTTTAAAAAGAAAAAGATATATATCTTTTCTGACTGGAGAAATAAAGGGCTCTCCTTCCCATTCTCCCAAATGAGAGATTCTTGTGGTTAGAGCAGAGAATACCCTAAACAGCTCAAGAAGTTGTCAGTTATATATTGAGATATTTTGTGTACCAGTTTAAAGAAGAATAAATTTAGAAGATCATAAAGAAGACTTAAACCCCTAAGTCAGTCAGAGTATGGAGAAAGGGTCTGTAGCTCAAATTTGGCCAGTAAGATGAAATTGGGTAAATTGTCCATGACTAACCCTGGGTTAAAATTGGTTAGAGAACGTGGGACATGACTCTTGGGGATGAGCCTGGTCCTGGCATTGTGGGATCTTGACCAAAAGGGAGAAGAGAAATGAAACAAAATAAAGTTTCAGTGGCTGAGAGATTTTCAAGTGGAGTCGAGAGGTCATTCTGGAAGTTATTCTTATGCATTATGTAGATATCTCTGTTTAGTATTTAGTGTACTGGAATAACCAGAAGGAAATATCTGAAATTGTAGAACTGCAACCCAGTAACCTTGATTCTTGAAGATGATGGTATAACTGTATACTTTACATGGTGTGACTGTGTGATTATGAAAACCTTGTGGCTCACACTCCCTTTATCCAGTATATGGACAGATGAGTAAAAAAATGGGGACAAAAATTAAGTGAATAATGGGGTGGGGGGAGGGGTGGGATGTTTTGGGTGTTCTTTATTATTTATTTATTTGTTTGGGTTAATGAAAATGTTCAAAATTGATTGTGATGATGGATGTACAACTATATGATGATACCATGAACAATTGTACACTGTGGATGACTGTATGGTATGTGACTATAGCTCAATAAAACTGAATTAAAAAGTCAAAAAAAAAGAGAAATATATGTGAGGCATTTGGATTTCCTAGAATTTTTATGATTATGAAATAAATTGTGTAATAAATTAGACTTTTGGAAAAATTAAATTGGGTAGGGAGGTTTGCCTATGACATTAACCATAGATTTTCTCAGTCAGATAACAATCCCAACAACTACTAATGACTGAATATGAGACCTCAATCTATATTTTATCAGATTATAAAGCCTCTCTCATCTCCCACAATTATCCATTTTCTTTGCCACTTGGAGAGCACTTCTCCTCGTGTCCTTGTTTATGCCATGGCTAAAGGAATGTATTACTGACTTTTAGAGAGAGGTGGGTAAGAAAACCTTCTAGCAACTAAATCGCTTAATCACATTGTTCCCTTTCCCTGCATCACAAGCTGTGCTGTTTGGGTCTTTATTTTATTTTATTTTATTTTATTTAGTTCCAAATACTACAGTTTATTACACATAAAGTAATGATTCTCAATGTGAAAATGTGGGCATGTAACAAGCTGACTTTTGAAGTAGTGAGTTCCTTGTCACTGAAAGTAGTCAAGCAAAGACTAGATAATACCATAAATAGAGGGAATTCCTACATTGGATGAGAGGCTAGACTGGGTTCATTCTAAGTCTCAGATTCTTTGATTCTTTGAAATATTGTAAAATAAAAAGGCTTTTTCCAATTTTCAATACTGGCTAACTTTGAACTTATGCCAAGATTATCCTTCTTTTAATGTAGCCAATAAAGATTTTACACCGCTTCGCCTTCCATTTTCCTCTTCCTTCTTGAGAACTTCATTTTGCTTCATCTACTGCATCCTTTACATCCTGCAAAAGAAATTTATTCATATTTAGAAAAGTAGTAAATATATAATAACCTATCTGAGTAAGGGCAAACCTGAATTTTCAGAAGTTCAAGTAACTGATGAAAAGGAAATGCCAGAAGAAATCACTGTTAGTGAAAGCTGAGAAAATAAGAATAATTAGATAAAAAGTCCATATCAAAAAAGTAGAAAACTATGCATTTTGAGAGATTATCACCTCCTTTTTTCCCAGGTTCTTCTTTGAAAAAGAATTTGAACCTACGGATTCTATAGTTTATTAAACTCATAAACCATAATAATTTTTTGCTTTTGATACAAGGTTTAGTAGTTCTTCTAGTTTCAGTTCTTTAACTACTTCTTTAAAAAACAAAAACTAAGAGACACTGTATTCCTTAAAACTGTTAGTTTTACTGGTATGAAAATTGAAGGTATTTTAAATAAAATAAATTTATAAAATTATGATCATTATTTGTATAATTTTCAAATTTTGTGTAACTTTCAAATTACCATATTATAAACCCAGTTTTATATGATATATTTTTATGTCCCTAAATTAATAAGTTAATACATATCTATACAAAGTATCCCCATAGTTATTATTATTTTCCCTTTTTTGCCAGAATTTATTTTCCTGAAGAAATTGAAAGGTCATTCAGGGTTCCAAACTCCGAACTTTCCAGCAGTTCATTTTCTCCCTCATGCTCTCCCCTTCCTCCCTCCCTCCTCCTCCATCTCCCTCCCGCTGGTAGAAATACAATTTGGTCATATATGTTTCAAAATCTTAAAATAATCATGGATACAAAGGTTTCTCTATAAGGATATTCGCCACAACATTATTTATACTAGTTAAAAATATGAAACAACTTATATTTCTAATAAGAATAGTTTAAGGCTTATGGCCTTTAGTTTTGGAGTCAGACAAACCTGGGTTTGAATGCCAGGACTTCCATTTATTATCTGTGTGACTTAGAACAAGTTATTTGATCCCTCTGAGCCTCAGTTTCCTCTTTTGTAAAATGGGGGAAATCAGATGGTCAGGTTTTTTAAATGGAGTAAGTGTGATTGGCAAGTATAGGACAGGTCCCTTAGGTGGTATGACTCCAGAAATATTGTGATGCTTACAGTCATTCCAGTCAGCAGAAACTGATAAATGGGTCTCATATTTGCTTGTTTCACATATGTATTGAATCTTTTCATATCTCTTCCCAGGGATAAAGATTTACCAGAAATTTTCCAAAACCAATTAGAATGCAAAGAAAAGAAGTTGACCATGTCACAAATGGAAGGTAACAAAAATCATTCCCAAATTAATGCAAAAAAAAAAAAAAAAAAAAAAAAAAGCGCCTTGATATATCTGATCATTTTTTTTCTCTAAAAGGGATCTGGCCATGGACTTTTTGCATTACTTTTGATTTTTTAAAACCTTGCATTCAAATACTATTTCCTGAGTTTTTTGGTGCCCCTTAAATTTGGGGCACAAGGTAAATGCCTCACTATCCTTCCCTGCTTTAAAACCTGAAGCACATTTTTTCACTTTAATTATTATTCTGGTTATTTTTGTGCTTGTGGTAATGACGGTGTTGGGGATTGATTTTGGTGATGAATGTACAACTATGTAACAGTACTGTGAACAATCGAATGTATGATTTGTTTTATATGACTGTGTGGTACGTGAATATATCTCAATAAAATGAATATTAAAAAAATAAATAAATAAAAGGGATCTGGGATCTCAAGAGGTGTCTACCCTGTTATTTGAGAGAGAAAAAAATTTTTTTTAATTCAATGTCCAATTTGTAGAAAAGAAAAGGGATTTCTTTCAAATGGACATTGTCCTAGAATTTAAGCAGTCCTGGCCAAGTATTTTTATTAAGAGAAGAAAGTATGGGTCTGTAAAAGAACAAATGCAATGTCAAATGGAAATCAAGTAATGGAACAATATAAACACATCTGAAATCCCAGGATTTCTCAGAGGAAAAAGTTATAATGGTAAAATGAGCTCAAGTGGCTAAGTGCATTCATCTAAACAGCAAATATTTATTTAAAGCCAGCAGTGTAGCAGGAATCAGAAACAGAACTACTAACAAGTCAGACATGGTCCCTGATAGGAAGTCTATCAAGGAAGACAGATAGGTAGACCATGAATTTGTTGAATGAATCGTTTAAATTGCAATATGACATGTGTTACGATAGGGAAAGTCTAGAGTATTGTAGGAACATGAAAGTCTCCTAACTTCGTCTTGTGGGGAGAGGAGAAGAGTCCCCTTCTCGGAGAGCAGGAGCGAAGCATGCCAACAGAGCAGGAAGGAACGTTCAGGCAAAAGAGCAGAATCTACAAAGGCCCAGAGTAAAGGGCAAGGATAATGCCTGAGAAAAACTAAAAGAAGTTAAGCATGACTGTGTTTGGGTTCCAGGGAGGCTAATGCCTCACCGCTGCAAATTTAGAACCATTTGAGAAATGGACCCAGGAAAGAAGAATCAAACAAGCACCTTTATTGCTGGGAGAACTGGTTTGGAAAACACAAAGAAGTGTAAAGATCAGATTTGCATTTTCAAATGTAAAACTGAGATAAATGCCTTAATAATAATAGTTTATAGTTTTATAAATGTTTAAAGTTTCTAACTTTTAGGTTTCTAAATTGCCTTAATATACATTGGTGCTTAATCCTCACAACTTTCCTATAAGTTGTTAATTTGTTTACCTACAATTATTCATTGAACACCTCCAGATCTCCAGCATCTCCTCCACATCATTACTCTGAATTGATATCCTTGCTTTCTACTTCCCTGAGAGAAAACTGAAGCAATCAGAATAATTTCCACAGACTCCTGTCTCCTATCTAACCCCTTATCAAAATCTGTACCCACATACTCATGCCCCTGTTCCATAAATGAGCTTTATACTCTTTTTTCAGATTGTTCCCAGTGTTATTTATTTATTTTATGGATATATTATTCACATACCATAAAAGTCATGTATTTAAAGCTGACGTTTATACTCTTATCTAAAGCCAATCCCTCTATTGTGGATAAGAACCTATCCCCTCTCACATATCCAAAGCAATTACCCAAGCAAGTGTCCCCTCTCTGTTCGACATCAGTTTTTGTCACTCTCTATTATATCTTTCCTATTATCATATAATGCTATTATTTCTCCCTTTAAAAAAAAAAAAGTATCCTGGCTCCATTTCTTCCTCCTGCTACCAGAACATTTCTTTGCTCCCTTTTTCAGGAAAGTTCTTCAAAAAAGATGTCTATACTTATCTCCAAATCCTCTTCTCCCATCCTGGATATCCACACTCTTTGTTTTCCTACCTCACTAATCACTCCTTCTTAGTCTTCTTTGCTAGTTTTTCCTCTTCTGATTCCTCTTAATGCTAGAGTGCCCCAGAGCTCATTCCCTGGTTCTCTTCTCTTCCTTATCCCATTCACACATGCGGTGACGTCTTCTAGGTCCCAAGCTTTAAATGCCATCTATATGCCAACAATTCCCAATGTATCTGTCCATCCCTGGTTTCTCTCCTCAACTCCAGGCTCATATATCTAACTGCCTATTCAACATCTCTAATTGGATGTCTAATAGACACCTTAAATTCAACATGTCCAAAGCAGAACTCCTGATATTTCTTCCTACCCTTAAAACTGTTCTGCAAACCCAAGGCTCTATCTAAGACTTTATAAAAGTTTTACTTCTTAAGTTTATATTCCAGAAACTTAAAACCTCCAGGTTATTCCTATGCCCTGAAACTTAGAGGTACTACTCTCTCCTACACCAACCGTTTGCAATCCCCTACCCCATAATGTTGACACCCCTTTACAACATGAAGAAGTTAGAATGGTCATTGCCCAAATATCCCTGAAGACTAAGAAAATGATCAAATGAGAGGGAGGAGTTGTAACAGAGAAGTTAGGATTTAAAAAAATGATTATAACTACTGAATCATTATATGGATATTTGTGTTTCATTTCTAGTGTTTTAGAACAGCCAGAAGGGAATACCTGAAATTCTGGAACTGTAACCTATAGTATACTTTGAAATTTGCTCTATAACTACCTGTTAAACTGTATTAGGAAATTTGTCACTTTTCTGTATATATGTTATATTTCTCAATTTAAAAAGTTTAAATTAAAAAAAAAAAAAAAAAAAAAAAAAAAACCTGTTCTGCCTACAGTTTTCCCATCTCAGTTGATGATATTTCTTCCTTCCTATTGTTCTGGACAAAATCTTGAATCACTCTTAACTCCTCTCCCTCACCCCACCTCCAAATCCATTGGGAAATCTTACTGGCTCAACCCTTAATGTATATCTAGAAGTCAACCACGTTTATATTCTCCATTGCCACAACCTTTGTGTGAGGCACTATCATCTCTCACCTGCAATAGCCTCCTAACTGACACTAGTCTCCCTATGTCTGCCAAAACCCTCACAATATTCCACTATTATAACAGCAGCCAGAGTGATCTTCCTAAAACATAAGTCAAGTGTGGGATAAAAGGGGGAGGGGTCTGACCTAAGTAACTTTGAAAATGATATTTTGACTGGAAACTGTAAGCCTAAAGACAAAAGGAACTGTATATAAGTAACATGCTCTGGTTGGTCAAGTTGTCAAAGGGTATGGATTAACAAGTCTGAAACTGGTGTACATATACACTGGCCTTGAACAAATAAGTAAATGGATAGTGGGTGGGGGGAGCCAGCTTTCTCACTGTTGGAGAGGGCAGTTACAGATAGGCAACTGGGGGAAGGTTAGAGTGAACCATGTAGTAGTAGATTAGAGTCAGGGACACCAGTAGTTTAGTTTAATAAATGTTTATTAAACATGTTTAGTTTAATAAAGCTACAGTTGCATAGATACAGAAATAATTATACATATGTACATATACATGGGTTAGTATACATACATATGTTTCCTAGCTCTGTCTGATGAAAAGGTCTAGAAGCATTGACATTCCAGTAGAAACAAGCATATCCAGTAAACAGACCTTGAAATCTAATGCCATTCTCCAATAAAAGAACCAGGGATCCTTGGATAAATGCCTGATTCTAGGGCTAGGGTAGAAAATATACAAGATGAGCCTAGAGCATCTTGTACTACAAGAAAGAAAAGTGGTGCTCAAGAAAAGAAAAAAACAAAAACAAAAGGATATGATGGTAGCACAATGTTGTGAATGTAATTAATATCACTGAATTATATACATGAAAATGGTTAAAATGGGAAATTTCATATTTTATACATGTCACCACAATAAAATTATTAATGAATTAGCCCAGAACTCACCCATCCCAATTCCAAAACTATCTTAATAGTTAGTTTTATTAACTGGATCTAACCCAAATGGGCCGGCCTGTCATGCACAGTAACTTAAACTTTAACCTGTAAGTGACTTATAATACTAAAAATCATGCCCATCATCATATTAAGGCTGCCATTTTCTTACATACATTCTGTGACTAAGCATGTAATCAATCTGTACATGCTCAATAAGTAGAGCATCTCTAACCTCATCATCTTGAGCCATTGTGCTCCTTATCCTAAAACCTTCCCATCTTTTGATACTGTGAAACTATCAGAGTTACTGCAGTTCGGGGAGACAGATTTTTAGGCTGATAGGCTGTCTGATCTTCTGCTTCGCATCTAGCAATAAACTCTCTTTGAAACCTTGGTGTCTCAGAGAACTCCACTTTTGATCAGTATCAATATTACTGTTATAGGATTAATCACTCTCTTGTAGTACACAGAAATGCTGACACTTGAACATAATATGAAATGTTTTATTTTTATGCCATTTAGGGTATACTTTGTTTGGGGTTTTTTCCACATTTACTAATTTTAGAAAATGCATATGTATAATTTTGGCTCCAGGAATCCTTGAGTATTTCTTTGAAAAAACTTTGGGTCTATACAAAATATATATACACATAAATTTGGTTCTGTTGTGGTGTATTTGTTTTCTAATTGCCACAAACTTAGAGGCTTGAAAACACAAATTTATGATTTCACAGTTTGTTAGGTCAGAAGTCCCTTTGGGCTTGGCTGGTTCCTCTTCTCCAGTTCTTAAAAAGCCAAAATCAAGGTGTCTGCTGGCCTGGAGGCTCTTGGGGAGAATCTGCTTCCAGGCTCATTCGGGTTGTTGGCAGAATTCACTTCCTTGCAGATGTAAGACTGAGGTCCCCTTTTTCTTGCTGGCTGTTAGCCAGGAGCCTCTCTCTCTCTCTCTCTCAGCCCTAAGCTTAAGGCCACCTGCATTCCATGTTCAAGCAATTGACACCGATCAAAAGTGGTGGATTCTTTGCCCATTGTGCCCAAATGAACAATTCCTGAGGCACCAGGGTTTCAAAGAGAGAAAGAGTTTATTGCTAGGCACAAAGCAGGAGATCAGATGGCATATTGGCCTAAAAATCTGTCTCCCAGAATCTAAGGAGTTCAGGGTTTTTATGGATTCAAACAAGGGGGAATGGAGTTGTTACCATTACAATAGTAAGTATACACAGGGCTGAAACCAGGCTAGAATGACCATTACAGTAGAAAATATAAACAAGGTTGAGACTAGTTGAGTTTCCGTAATTTCAGGTATTAACTTTTGTCTATTCTACAATATAGAAAGAAAACATCTACATAATGATTCGGTAATAATAATCATCCCCTAAATCCTAATTTCTAAGTTACATCAGCAATTGTGGGTCAAGTCCTTTTCATGCTTCTAATCTTTTCTAACCTCCTCTTGTGCCACATCTCTCATTTCCAGTCAGAGAAAATCTGTGTTTAAGGGCTCCTGTGATTAAACCGGCCCACTCAGAGAATCCAGGATAATCTATTTTAATTACATCTGCCAGGCCCCTTTTGCCATGTAATTTAGTGTATTCACAAGTCCCAGGGATTAGGGTGTGGACATCTTTGGGAGGCCATTCTCTCTACCACATTTGTCACTAATTAGTTTATTCTAATTCAAATCCTATGAAAGGACGCTCTCCGTTATAAGAAATGTCTTTTAAGTACTCATTTTTCTCAACACTTTTTCAGAACACAGTCTGCAATCAATAATATTGTCTGCCTTACCTTCATTAGCATATGAATTTCTTCTTGAATAACTGTACTGACTAATGGCTAACAATCCCATTTCCCCAGCCTTCCAAAATGCCTACAACTTCTTTAACAAGGATAAAACTGGCTGTATTGATTTACATGGAATGTTGTGCACTTTAGCTAAACTGGGAATGAATCTAACCAAGCATGATGTCTATAATGAATTAAGATGTGCTGATATTGATCGTGAGTACTTTGATTTCTCTTTTTATCATAAAAGTTTTGGGGGAATATATATATATATATAGTTTTGCTGTTAGTGGTTGCATAAACATGAGAAATAAATCTCACTTATTATTTGCCAAAAGTGTATAGGTTACCTGTCATGTTGTACTATTTTGAAGGGTTCATTGAAATGACAGATGCAAGGCATTGACAATTTCAAAAATGACGTTACCAAGAAAATCCAAACCTTTTGTTTCTGTTTGAATCATAATGGTACACTCTTCTCTCCATCATTAGGGCCTACCTTTATTGAATTTTAAATGTCAGAGTGTTTTTGTTGATATTTTTAAAGCATATAGATAAAGTTTTTATTGAATATTCAGACCTAGTGATTAGTCGCCCAAGCTGATTTTTTGTATGTATAGAATATATAATTAGCACATTATCTCCTCTTGCCTCTCTCCACCCAATTACCAGTGCCTCAGTTATTCAGCATCTGTTTCACGTGAGATTCAATGTCACTAGTCACCAATTAACTAAGATGTCACTTGTTTCCATTAACCCTCCCCAATTTTTCTATTCACACACACACATACACAGCACACTTTTCTACTAACACTCACTATTCTTTAATTTTAGAAGAAAGGGATATAACTTGGGAAGTTTATAATAGGAATAATAAGGATTGTTATGGAGTACAAAGGCCCGGGTAGATTCCTTGCAAAAGTGGCAAGTCTCTAGGAAAGTAGTGGGTGAACAGGACTGCAGTGACTGAAAGCCTCCTGGCTTGAAGTTCATAAAAATCACCTCCTGCTGACTGTGGGTGATGAGTGTAATGCTGCTAAGTGCAATGTTGTTTATTTTTGGTTACCACTTTAAGAAGACCAGTGCTTACCTGTACATCTCTTTAGCCCTAAAATGCTCTGATTTTAAGTATTAAATGATCTAAGATCTAAATTTTTATGTTTAACATATTTATTCTGATAATTAAAATACATCTTATCCTTGTTCTGAGCCTTAGCTTTCTGTTGCAGGAGATGGAAAAGTGAACTTCTCAGACTTTATAAAGGTGTTAACAGATAAGAACCGCTTCCTCAAGGCTGTGGGTGAGTAGAGATGTTACCAAATATATGGCAGTAGGTTAGCTGCGATTCACTGCGTAGTAAACATTACTCATTTAGGCCTCTAAGCAGGAAACAAATCAGGAAGATATAGTCTGGGCTGTAATTTATTTTTGTACTGCTTCTCCAAAAAGATATTCACTAAGCAAATTGATACAGGCAGCTTTAGAATTTTAACTTAAACACATCCAACAGGCACTAGAGTTGCCTATAATCCTTCTGCAGGAGGTTTGTTTTTGGTCACCAATGAGTATATTCAGGGAGTGACTGGCCTAGAAAAGTGTGGTCTACTTTTATGGTGTTTGAATTACCAAGTGCATGTGTTACTTCGAGGAGGTATTCCTTTTACAAAAGAAAAAAAAATATTTTTAGAAAGAAAAATGTTATCTCTTATGCAAATTTGAGGTATAGATAATTCATTGGTCCTGAGAAATGCTTTCCTCTCCTGGATGAAGCAACTACTCTCAATGCCGGGGCTGAAGAGTCTATTGGAGATTAAAGAGAGCATGCTCTCACAAAAGCTTTTAAAAGATGCCTGGGTATGCTTGAAATATTGCTATTACTAATTGTTTGTTTGTAAGTTTAATAGGCTGTCTCGAAAAAAATCTAGCCACTATTCATATCATGTTTTCTATGATAAATACATAAAAAATTCCAAATACTGTCTAAAGTTTTGAAACCACATCCATTCATAAACTATGAACTATCCTTAGGATAAATAGAAGTTACTGCTTACAAATGCCGCTATAGTAACAAGGGTTGGCCTGCAAACCAGAGATAATGTTCACCAACAATTCCTTACCTAGAAGAGCAGAATAGTTAACATATAACTCATGTTCATGTTAAAATTATTACTATATTTACTTAGAAGTCATTGAACTAAAATTATTTTTATATTCCATAATTATTTTGTTTGCTCAGTAAATCAAAATGAACTTTCTATGAAGTAGAGATTTTAAATGTTTTACTATGATTTCATAATCCCTAATTTGTTATTAATATTGTAAATTCTCAGTAAAAAGACTATTAGTTGATTGCTTTTTTTTAGATAATTTGTTGAGAAGGCATTTTGAAATCTGTCTTCTAATCCCTCCATAGCTTCAGAAAAGGAGACCAGTAGAGATTTAGCTGGCAGCTCTGGGATCCTATTGTTCGAAATCCTATCAAAGCTTGTAGAGACTTCAGCCCTACCCAGAAAGGCTATAATGGAAATAGTAAGGTAAGTGGCAAGGAAAAGGGCAAAAACAGCCTTCTGAGAAGCACTTATGAGAATATTAACAGGATAAACATCTCTCACTAACATCCCACTCAACAGGATCTGGTCCAAAACAGAGGAGAAGGTGTCTGGGCAGATGCTCACAGGCCATAACTTGAGACCTTATTCCTCCATCCTCACGGTGCTACTCTGCTCTGAAATTGCAAGATCGTTTCAAGGCTCCATTTGCCTAAGACAGCCAAGAAAGTTCAGCCTTTCCTACCCCAGGCCAGAGAATCCTAGGGAATGAGGCTCTTCCAGAGATGATTTTAGGTGGGCTTGGAAATCTGGTTTGGAATAGAATTTGAAATCCATTCATGCTGGAAATACCAGGTGCTTTCAATAGGGCTTCTGCCGCTGGTATGAGGTAAAGCAAATCCAGACCTCCAAGGTAACCTTTGGACTGGAGCAGAGCCAGAATTAGACTTCAGAATAGAGGATAAAGAAGCATTCTAACACCCAAGTTTTTATTTATTCCAGCAAACATCACAAAAGATAAATTTCCTCAAACATATCAAAATACATCTATTTTATCATTGTATGATATAAGTTAATGTTGCCATTATCAATCTTCAATTCACACTCTTTCAAAGCATTATGTTACTCTACTTAGGGGGACTTAAAATTACAGAATACCACCAAAAATATAAAAATATCCTTCTGCTCCTCTGTAGGTAGTCCCTTTACACTCTACTACATCTCTGTCAGATGTGGAATAAAGAGTGCATAAAATTATATTCTTCATTCTAATTCAAGGACATTTATTAAATGCCTGCTCTCAGTCCACAAACTTGGCAAACTTCTTAATCGCTCAACTTCAGTTTCCTCATCTATAAAATGAGAAGACTATCAACTTTATAGGGCAATTGTGGGAATTATATGCAATAATGCATGTGAAGTGCTTAGCATATCATAAGAGCTGTTATTATTACATAGAAATGACTAGAATAAGCATGAAATACTCATATTATCTAATTTAATCCTCACCTCCCTAATAGTACTATTATCATTCCCATTTCACAGATGAAAAAAATCAAAGCAAAGGTCAGTTAAGTAACTTGTTCAAGGGCTAGTGGTGCCTAGATTTTAGCACAGTTTGATTCTAGAACCCATGCTCTAATCTACTACTCTGTACTGCCTCTTATACCCAGGAAATACTTAAGAAATATTAGCTGTTATTGTTGTTTTTCTTGTTTTTGTAGTTGTGGTTGTTATTTATCATAGAAACTGGTTCCTAGAGAGATAAAAAGGGTGTAAGACATGGTATTTGCATTTGAGGGGCTTAAACTCTAAATGGATAGAAAAGCCATAAATATGTAGATAACTAAATAAATATACAGAATTGAAATGATACAAACTATATTACATAACTAATTGTCAAATAAGTGGCAATTTTAGCTTCCTGAGAAAGTAGGTCTAGAGCTGGATATGGTAGAATTTGATAGATATTAGTATCATTAGTTTCGCCATTCATTGAGCATTTACTGGGTGCAAAGCTCTGAGCAAACACTGGAGTGAGTTGCTGTACGATGAGTTGTGGGGACGCAGGCTCAGGCACAACAAAGGCTTTCAGCAAATGACTTCCTTATTACTTACACAGCACAAAGGGCCCGAAAAAACAGGGGAAGAGATTCCATCATGGCCAGTCTCCCAGGGACACCAACTACTTGGGACAGGGTCGGTGGAAGGCAGCTCCAAGTGGGAAGGGAGAGACAAATCTGTGCCACCCAAGGGTGGGGTATTTATACAGCCTAGGGATAGGGGCCCTGCCACTGAGAGTTCCTGCCCTTATAAGCAGTTTGGGCTGCTTGTTACTTGTTTCCCCATTTAAGGTAAGATGAGGCCATTTTGTTAGATCTAACATCCCACTGCCACCCCACCGTGGGCTGCAGAGTGAAAACCTATTGAAATATCTGCACACAATAGAAAAGGAGGGGCTGGGAGATGGCAGATAGGTGTATCTGTGACTTCCCCAGCAAGTGCTTAATATACATTTGCTTTTTTTTTTTTACCTTTAACACATTTTTATTAAAGGATCACTAAAGATAACAGGGAGATCAGAGGGTGCCCTCTTGTTTCAGTTACAGAGAATTTATAGCATCTTGATTTATATTTAAGTCATATTCTATGTTTACATTTAAACTATGAGTGTAAATGATGTGTTGTGAACACGAGTGGTTTAAGATCAAAGGAGGGTATCCACAGCGTTATCTAAGACTTTAGCCTTGAATGCCTGTAAAACTCTACTAAAAGTCTTTTTACTAATTAAGCTATGATTTCTGTAAGAGCAATTTAACATACTTTTACTTGTATAAAAATTAGAAAAAGGTTACTATTACTTGTCTCTAACTTGTTAATATAGTTTTTTCATTTTATTCTATGATTAGTATAGCCATTACATTATATTGACAAACATACATTTGATTAGGATTGTATTCAGCTTTGTTACATTATTTATGACTTATTTATGATTAAAGTAACAGCTGCAGCCTATCCTGTTTTCACAGAGAACTAGATGATTACATGTTTTGTATATCTAAGAAGGTTAACAGGGCCTTTTTGCTTTCTTGAAAATATTCATAGTTCTTTCAACTATTTGGCTTCTCCTTTAGTATAGTCTTCTAATAAGGGAATTGAAGGATATGAATCATCTGTTCCAGTTATGATACTAAGGCCTTTCCACTTTTTATAATCTGGAAATTGTACTTGAGTGTTTTTAGGTGAAAGTTTTGTTAAATATGCTTCTATATCAGAAGGAATAACTGGTTCTTCACTATCAGAACAGAAGACATCAGGTGGTCTATGAGAGCAGCATAGAGAGGAGTCAGAATCCTTATTAGATTCCTCAGGAGAGAGATTATCTGCAACACCCTCGTTTGCTGACTTTTTCTCTCCAAATTCTGTATTACTCATTCCATAGTTAATGTGATTAATATCTGGCTCTCCTTGTTTTCCTAAGTTCATTCCATTAGGGCTAATCAACATTTCTCTCTGACATTCTCACCCTTTCAGGAATTGGCTATACCCATGGGTAGGAATATACATTTACTTTTGCCTATATTATTTTATCCTAACTGGTTTTCCTGCTTCCATGTTTGACTTCCCCTCCGTGCTCCATAGTCTGTTAGCAACCCTCTCTATGCCTAGCTGACTCCTGACCTCTAGGAGCCAAATGATCCTTTTAAAACAGTCAAATCACTCAAAACACTCAAAACACTCCCATTTCCCTCAGAGAAAAGCAAAGTCTTTACAATGACTTACTGGGTCTTCAACATGATCTGTACTCCCCTCTGACCTCTTTGACTTTATCTCCTGTTTCTCTGCTGTTCCTCGAATACCTCAGATATGCTCCTACCTCAAGGCCCTTGCATTGGCTGTTCCCTGTACCTGGAATGCTATTCCTTCCATCTAGAGTACTCTTCCCCCAGATATCCACTTGACTCACTCTCTCACCACCTTCAGGTTTTTGTTCAAATATCGTCTTCTCAGGAAGGCCTTCTCCAACCATCCTATTTAAAATCACAACCCTTCTGTCACTCCCTGTCTTCCCTTCTCTGCTTTATTTTTCTTCATACTATTTATCATCTTCCAATATACTATATAATTTACTTTTTATTTTGTTTATTATTGGTTTTCTCATGCTAGAATGTAAGCTCATGAAAGCAGGGATTTTTTTTTTTTTTTTTTTTTTTTTTTTTTTTTGTCTTTCTCATTTACTGCTGTATCTCCAGGGTCTAGAAAAATGCCTAACACATACTAGGCACTCAGTAAATATTAGTTTATTGATCTCACTTAATCCCAAATCAACCCCGTAAGCTAGGTTCCAATATCCACATTTACAGGCAAGGAGAATGAGGTTTAAAGAAGATCCTTCTGTATCTTCAGCCCAGATCCCTCTCTAAAGTTTCCATCTGCCTACTGGGCATCTTCATTTGGAAGTCCCACAGTCACCTCAAACCCAAAATGTCAAATCTTAATTCATTTCTTCTCCTCACTCCTAATTCCAAATCTCAGTGAATGGCTCTACCATCTTACTACATTACCCCAATTGCCTAAACCCAAGTTCCAGCATCATCCTGGGCTGCTGCTTTCCCATGCCCCATGTCAACACCATTCTGGAAGCCAGAAAGCAAATAGATGACTGTTTACTGGCTAATGAGATCAGAGAATGCCTAAACTTGAGTGCCTGCAGTGGAGAAAGTCAAGAAGCAAGGTAGTTCTCACTGTAGAACATTTGAAAGTCTCAGGAACTGAGGCATCAGGAATCTCTGAAGGCAGGGGAATAGGGGGCCCAAAGCAGAAAGGCTAGTTAACAGTAGCCCTTAGATCACCCTCCCCAACCCCTTAAGGCCAGGTGACTGTCCTGGCTGTTTACTCTCTGAAGAGATTGTACCAGAAGGGTTCTCTGGACTCAGGGATATCATACACAACTGAGGAGGAGAGTATCACACTTAAAATAGGGGATTACACTCAACTTATTGAATAGTGAGACTCTTTCCCAGTCCCCTTTCCTTCCTAGTTCCCAACATATTGACACCTAGACTTATACTACCCCAGTAAAATATTAGAAGATTCCTCTCCAGGGATATTGACTCTCCCAAAAAGTAAAACAAACAAACAACAACAACAACAAAAAACCTCACAGGTACTCACAGTTAAAAGGTTTCTCAATGAAACAACTAGGTTCTGACCAATTGTCTGACAGGGAAGCCTCACTCAAATAAGACCCACCACACCAAAGAGATTCCAATTAGCCTTAAAGAGAGCTTACTCTCATTCTTAAATGTGAATAGACATCCAAAGATCAAGAGACATTTAAGGAAAACCTATGTCACTAAAGAAAGATTAAAACAAAAAGAAAAAGAAATTTTTAAAAAAAGAGGAAAGGAAGGGAATAAGAAAAGAAAGGGGAAGGGAAGGGAAGGGAGGGGGATGGAAAGGAAGAAAAGAGAAGTTTGATGGTTTGAAGTTGGATGTACCCCAGAAAAACATTTTCTTACATTTAATCCATTCCTGTGGGTGTCAACTATTTTAAGTAGAAGATTTTCATGAGGCTACTTCAGTTAAGCTGTCACCCACCTCAATCAAGATGGGTCTTAATCTTATTACTGAAGTCCTTTATAAATGGAATGAATTCAGGTATTAGAGAGAAAGCCACAGAAGCAAGAAGCTGAAATCAATGAAACCTGGAAGAGAGGGGAGAGATCAAGAGACACTGCCACATGCCTTGCCATGTGACAGACAAGCCAGGATCACCAGCAGCTGATTTTTGGGAGGAAAGCATCCTGCCTTGATGACAGCTTGACATTTTCCCAGCCTCAAAGCCATGAGCAAATAAATTCTCAATGTTTAAGCTGAACCATCTCATGGTATTTGTTTAAGCAGCCTAGAAACTAAAACAGGAAGGGCAAGGAAAGGGACTCAGGAACCAGGGATAATGCATGATACAGAAAAATAATATACTATTCTCCCAGAGATCAGACTTTGCATTCATGAAATGAGGACAATAAATAAAATAAATATTCAGAAGAACAAAAAAAAGTTGACACACTTGGGAATTAAAAATATGATAGCAAATTTCAATTGAAGAACTCTCTCAGAAAATTAAACAGAAAGAGAGAAAAAAAATTAGAAAAGCCAAGAAAGTCTGTCTAAAATCCACATAATCAGCATTCTAGACAATGAACAGGATAAACAAATGTAGGGAGAAAACCATCAAAGAAATAATACTAGAAAACTTCCCATAACTCACAGACATGAGTTTACAGGTTTAAAGCATCTGCTGAATGTCCAGCACAATGAATGATAAAACCCCCATACTCACATCACGGCACATCACTATGATATTTCACTACACTGGGAGAAAAAAAGAAGACCCTAAAATCTTCCAATAAGAGAAAAAAATTGTTTGCACACAAAAAAGTTATAAAAGACTTCTCAGCTGCAGCATTGAAAGCAGGAAGACAATTGCCCAGTGCCTCAGGAAAAATGACTTCCAACCTACCCAGCCAAATGAACAAGTATGAAGGTTGAATATACATTTTCAAACTAGCAAGAACCAAAAAAATTTACTTCTCATGCATTCTTTTTTTTATATCCATCAGCATTTTATTAATTTACTTTAGTGAAAATATACCCAAATATTTCCCAAAGAAATTCTGGATATTTAGAATACTAAATTCTGGCAGAAACATCCATTCACAGTCTACTAAATAAAAGAACTTCCTAAACCTTGGATGGAATTTGTATTTTAGCAGTGGACTTTTTAAAATGCAATGTTATTGAGATATATTCACATACCATACCGTCATCCAAAGTGTACAATGAACTGTCCACAGTATCATCATATAGTTATGCATTCATCACCACAATCAATTTTTTGAACATTTTCATTACTCCAAGAAATAAAAAATGAAAATAAAAATAAAAATAAAAATAAAAGTATGAAAGAACACCCAAAATATCTCATACTCCCCCCCCCATTATTCATTTATTTTTTTGTCCCCCTTTTTACTACTCATCTGTCCATACACTGCATAAAGAGAGTGTGAGCCACATGTTTTCACAATCACACAGTTACATCGTATAAGCAATATAGTTATACAATTGTCTTCAAGAATCAAGGATACTGGATTGCAGTTCAACAATTTCAGGTATTTCTTTCTAGCTATTGTAATACACTAATAATTAAAAAGGGATATTTATAAAATGCTTAAGACTAAACTACAGAATGACTTCCTTACTCCATTTGAAATCTCTCAGCCACTGAAACTTTATTTTGTTTCAATTCTCTTCCCCCTTTTTGTCAGGAAGGCTTTCTCAATCCCATGATGCTGGGTGTAGGCTCATCCCTGGGAGTCATGTCCCACTTTGCCAGAGAGATTTGCACCTCTGGGAGTCATGTCCCCTGTAGTGGGGAGGGCAGTGAGTTTACCTGCAGAGTTGGCTTAGAGAGAGACCACATCTGAACAACAAAAGAAGTTTTCTAGGAGTGACTCTTAGACACAATTATAAGTAGGCTTGGCCTCTCCTTTGCAGTAACAAGCTTCATAAGGGCAAGCCCTAAGATTGGAGGGCTTGGCCTACTATAATGGTAGTCCCCAATGCTTGCGAGAGTTTCAAGAGTTCCCCAGGTGGGGAAGTTTAATATTTCCAGTTTTTCCCCAGTCCCTCAAGAGGGCCTTGCAAATATATTTTTATTCTCTGCCCAAATACTCTGGGATGTATTGAGGCTTCATGCTAACCTGTACAAACCAACCAGATCTCACCCCCTATTCAAGGTTCCATGAAATTATGGTGTTTGAATAAACTGACCATACAATTTAAATTGTATAGCGTGCTACAGAAAATATAGATTTTCCACCAAATAAACACCAATTCTTTGGTCTCACATAGAAGTTAAAGTTTTAAAACCCAGTCAATCCCGGGGAGGAATGTAGACCCGGCATCGTGGGACGGAGAACATCTTCTTGACCAAAAGGGGGATGTGAAAGGAAATGAAATAAGCTTCAGTGGCAGAGAGATTCCAAAACGAGCCGAGAGGTCACTCTGGTGGGCACTCTTACGCACACTTTAGACAACCCTTTTTAGGTTCTAAAGAATTGGGGTAGCTGGTGGTGGATACCTGAAACTATCAAACTACAACCCAGAACCCATGAATCTCGAAGACAGTTGTATAAAAATATAGCTTATGAGGGGTGACAATGGAATTGGGAAAGCCATAAGGACCACACTCCACTTTGTCTAGTTTATGGATGGATGAGTAGAAAAATAGGGGAAGGAAACAAACAGACAAAGGTACCCAGTGTTCTTTTTTACTTCAATTGCTCTTTTTCACTCTAATTATTATTCTTGTTATTTTTGTGTGTGTGCTAATGAAGGTGTCAGGGATTGATTTGGGTGATGAATGTACAACTATGTAATGGTACTGTAAACAATCGAAAGTACGATTTGTTTTGTATGACTGCGTGGTATGTGAATATATCTCAATAAAATGATGATAAAAAAAAAAAAACCAGTCAACATCAATCTTTTCCCTTTAGCCTGGTTTATATTAATCTTAACCAAGTCCATTTTGTTCATGTCTCTAATTGAAGTCTGATCTCTTTTTCCACTTCTTTAACATTTGCTGTATGGGGTAATGCTGACATTCATAGCTGCCAAACTCTGGCTCTGAGTCTCAGGTGTCACATGGATACCCAAAATTCCAGGGACTGACCAGTTTTTTTTTTTTTTTTTTTATCATCATTTTATTGAGATATATTCACATACCACGCAGTCATACAAAACAAATTGTACTTTCGATTGTTTACAGTACCATTACATAGTTGTACATTCATCACCTAAATCAATCCCTGACACCTTCATTAGCACACACACAAAAATAACAAGAATAATAATTAGAGAGAAAAAGAGCAATTGAAGTAAAAAAGAACACTAGGTACCTTTGTCTGTTTGTTTGCTTCCCCTACTTTTCTACACATCGATCCATAAACTAGACAAAGTGGAGTTTGGTCCTTATGGCATTCCCAATCCCACTGTCACCCCTCATAAGCTACATTTTTATACAACTGTCTTCGAGATTCATGGGTTCTGGGTTGCAGTTTAATAGTTTCAGGTATCCACCACCAGCTACCCCAATTCTTTAGAACCTAAAAAAGGTTGTCTAAAGTGTGCGTAAGAGTGCCCACCAGAGTGATCTCTCGGCTCCTTTTGGAATCTCTCTGCCACTGAAGCTTATTTCATTTCCTTTCACATCCCCCTTTTGGTCAAGAAGATGTTCTCCATCCCACGATGCCGGGTCTACATTCCTCCCCGGGAGTCATATTCCACGTTGCCAGGGAGATTCACTTCCCTGGGTGTCTGATCCCACGTAGGGGGGAGGGCAGTGATTTCACCTTTCAAGTTGGCTTAGCCAGAGAGAGAGGGCCACATCTGAGCAACAAAGAGGCATTCAGGAGGAGACTCTTAGGCACAAATACAGGGAGGCCTAGCCTCTCCTTTGCAGCAACCGTCTTCCCAAGGGTAAAACTTATGGTAGAGGGCTCAACCCATCAAACCACCAGTCCCCTATGTCTGTGGTCATGTTAGCAACCATGGAGGTGGGGTAGGCGAATACCCCTGCATTCTCCACAGGCTCCTCAAGGGGGCACTACATCGTTTTTTTTTTTTGTTTTTTTTTTTTTCCTTGTTTGTCTTTTTTCTTTTTTTTTTTTTTAACTTTCCCTTCTTTTTTCAAATCAACTGGATGAAAAAAAAAGTTAAAAAGAAAACAAACATACAATAAAAGAACATTTCAAAGAGACCATAGCAAGGGAGTAAGAAAAAGACAACTAACCTAAGATAACTGCTTAACTTCCAACATGTTCGTACTTTACCCCAAGAAAGTTACATACTATAGCAACATTTCAGTGAACTTGTTCCTACTACATCCATCAGAAATTAACAGACCATAGTCATTTCTGGGCATCCCCAGAACGTTAAATAGCTTATCTGTTCTTCTTGGATTATTGTTCCCCCTTCCTTAATTGCTCTCTACTGCTAGTTCCCCTACATTCTACATTATAAACCATTTGTTTTACATTTTTCAAAGTTCACATTAGTGGTAGCATATAATATTTCTCTTTTTGTGCCTGGCTTATTTCGCTCAGCATTATGTCTTCAAGGTTCATCCATGTTGTCATATGTTTCACCAGATCATTCCTTCTTACTGCTGCGTAGTATTCCATCGTGTGTATATACCACATTTTATTTATCCACTCATCTGTTGATGGACATTTGGGTTGTTTCCATCTCTTGGCAATTGTGAATAATGCTGCTATGAACATTGGCGTGCAGATATCTGTTCGTGTCACTGCTTTCCGATCTTCCGGGTATATCCCGAGAAGTGCAATCGCTGGATCGAATGGTAGCTCTATCTCTAGTTTTCTAAGGAACTGCCAGACTGACTTCCAGAGTGGCTGAACCATTATACAGTCCCACCAACAATGAATAAGAGTTCCAATTTCTCCACATCCCCTCCAGCATTTGTAGTTTCCTGTTTGTTTAATGGCAGCCATTCTAACCGGTGTTAGATGGTATCTCATTGTGGTCTTAATTTGCATCTCTCTAATAGCTAGTGAAGCTGAACATTTTTTCATGTGTTTCTTGGCCATTTGTATTTCCTCTTCAGAGAACTGTCTTTTCATATCTTTTGCCCATTTTATAATTGGGCTGTCTGTACTATTGTCATTGAGTTGTAGGATTTCTTTGTATATGCAAGATATCAGTCTTTTGTCAGATACATGGTTTCCAAAAATTTTTTCCCATTGAGTTGGCTGCCTCTTTACCTTTTTGAGAAATTCCTTTGAGGTGCAGAAACTTCTAAGCTTGAGGAGTTCCCATTTATCTATTTTCTCTTTTGTAGCTTGTGCTTTGGGTGTAAAGTCTAGGAAGTGGCCTCCTAATACAAGGTCTTGAAGATGTTTTCCTACATTATCTTCTAGGAGTTTAATGGTACTTTCTTTTATATTGAGATCTTTGGTCCATTTTGAGTTAATTTTTGTGTAGGGGGTGAGGTAGGGGGTCCTCTTTCATTCTTTTGGATATGGATATCCAACTCTCCCAGCCCCATTTGTTGAAAAGACCATTATGGCTCAGTTCGGTGACTTTGGGGGCCTTATCAAAGATCAGTCGGCCATAGATCTGAGGGTCTATCTCTGAATTCTCAATTCGATTCCATTGATCTATATGTCTATCTTTGTGCCAGTACCATGCTGTTTTGGCAACTGTGGCTTTATAATAAGCTTCAAAGTCAGGGAGTGTAAGTCCTCCCACTTCGTTTTTCTTTTTTAGAGTGTCTTTAGCAATTCGAGGCATCTTCCCTTTCCAAATAAATTTGATAACTAGCTTTTCCAAGTCTGCAAAGTAGGTTGTTGGAATTTTGATTGGGATTGCATTGAATCTGTAGATGAGTTTGGGTAGAATTGACATCTTAATGACATTTAGCCTTCCTATCCATGAACATGGAATATTTTTCCATCTTTTAAGGTCCCCTTCTATTTCTTTTAGTAGAGTTATGTAGTTTTCTTTGTATAGGTCTTTTACATCTTTGGTTAAGTTTATTCCTAGGTACTTGATTTTTTTAGTTGCTATTGAAAATGGTATCTTTTTCTTGAGTGTCTCTTCAGTTTGTTCATTTCTAGCATATAGAAACATTACTGACTTATGTGCATTAATCTTGTATCCCGCTACTTTGCTAAATTTGTTTATTAGCTCTAGTAGGTGTATCGTTGATTTCTCAGGGTTTTCTAGATATAAGATCATATCATCTGCAAACAATGACAGTTTTACTGCTTCTTTTCCAATTTGGATGCATTTTATTTCTTTGTCTTGCCGGATTGCCCTGGCTAGCACTTCCAGCACAATGTTGAATAACAGTGGTGACAGCGGGCATCCTTGTCTTGTTCCTGATCTTAGAGGGAAGGCTTTCAGTCTCTCACCATTGAGTACTATGCTGGCTGTGGGTTTTTCATATATGCTCTTTATCATGTTGAGGAAGTTTCCTTCAATTCCTACCTTTTGAAGTGTTTTTTATCAAAAAGGGATGTTGGATTTTGTCAAATGCTTTTTCAGCATCTATTGAGATGATCAATTGATTTTTCCCTTTCGAGTTTTTAATGTGTTGTAATACATTGATTGTTTTTCTTATGTTGAACCATCCTTGCATGCCTGGAATGAACCCCACTTGGTCATGGTGTATGATTTTTTTAATGTGTCTTTGGATTCGATTTGCAAGTATTTTGTTGAGGATTTTTGCATCTATATTCATTAGGGAGATTGGCCGGTAGTTTTCCTTTTTTGTAGCATCTTTGCCTGGTTTTGGTATTAGATTGATGTTAGCTTCATAAAATGAATTAGGTAGTGTTCCATTTTTTTCAATGTTTTGAAAGAGTTTGAGTAAGATTGGTGTCAGTTCTTTCTGGAAAGTTTGGTAGAATTCCCCTGTGAAGCCATCTGGCCCTGGGCATTTATTTGTGGGAAGATTTTTGATGACTGATTGGATCTCTTTGCTTGTGATGGGTTGGTTGAGGTCTTCTATTTCTTCTCTGGTCAGTCTAGGTTGTTCATATGTTTCCAGGAAATTGTCCATTTCTTCTACATTATCCAGTTTGTTGCCATACAGTTGTTCATAATATCCTCTTATAATTTTTTTAATTTCTTCAGGATCTGCAGTTATGTCACCTTTTTCATTCATTATTTTGTTTATATGGGTCTTCTCTCTTTTTGATTTTGTCAGTCTAGCTAGGGGCTTGTCAATCTTGTTGATCTTCTCAAAGAACCAACTTTTGGTGATATTTATCCTTTCTATTGTTTTTTTGTTCTCTATGTCATTTATTTCTGCTTTAATCCTTGTTATTTCTTTTCTTGTACTTGGTTTAGGATTGGTTTGCTGTTCATTTTCTAGCTTCTTCAGTTGATCCATTAGTTCTTTGATTTTGGCTCTTTCTTCCTTTTTAATATATGCGTTTAGTGCTATAAATTTCCCCCTTAGCACTGCTTTTGCTGCATCCCATAGGTTTTGGTATGTTGTGTTCTCATTTTCATTCGTCTCTATATATTTAGCAATTTCTCTTGCTATTTCTTCTTTAACCCACTGATTGTTTAGGAGTGTGTTGTTTAACCTCCAGGTATTTGTGAATTTTCTAAGTCTCTGATGGTTATTGACTTCTAATTGTATTCCATTGTGGTCAGAGAATGTGCTTTGAATAATTTCAATCTTTTTAAATTTATTGAGGCTTGTTTTATGTCCCAGCATATGATCTATTCTGGAGAAAGTTCCGTGAGCACTAGAAAAGTATGTGTATCCTGTTGATTTGGGATGTAATGTCCTGTAGATGTCTGTTAAATCTAATTCATTTATCAGATTGTTTAGGTTTTCAATTTCCTTATTGGTCTTCTGTCTGGTTGATCTATCTATAGGAGAGAGTGATGTGTTGAAGTCTCCCACAATTATTGTGGAAACATCAATTGCTTCCTTTAGTTTTGCCAATGTTTCTCTCATGTATTTTGTGGCACCTTGATTGGGTGCATAGACATTTACGATTGTTATTTCTTCTTGCTGAATTGCCCCTTTTATTAGTATGTAGTGGCCTTCTTTGTCTCTCAAAACATCCCTGCATTTGAAGTCTATTTTATCTGAGATTAATATTGCTACACCTGCTTTCTTTTGGCTGTAGCTTGCATGAAATATTTTTTTCCATCCTTTCACTTTTAGTTTCTTTGTGTCCCTGTGTCTAAGATGAGTGTCTTGTATGCAACATATTGATGGTTCATTTTTTTTGATCCATTCTGCGAATCTATATCTTTTAATTGGGGAGTTTAATCCATTTACATTCAACGTTAAAACCGTGAAGGCATTTCTTGAATCGGCCATCTTATCCTTTGGATTATGTTTGCCATATTTTTCCCTCTCTCTATTAATATCCTTTATTGTACCCATACCGAATCTCTTTAGTACTGAACCTTTCTCCAAGTCTCTCTGTCCTGTCTTTGTTTCTCTGTCTGTAGGGCTCCCTTTAGTATCTCCAGTAGGGCAGGTCTCTTGTTAGCAAATTCTCTCAGCATTTCTTTGTCTGTGAGAAATTTAAGCTCTCCCTCAAGTTTGAAGGAGAGCTTTGCTTGATAAAGTATTCTTGGCTGGAAATTCCTCTCACTCAGAATTTTAAATATATCGTGCCACTGCCTTCTTGCCTCCATGGTGGCTGCTGAGTAGTCACTACTTAGTCTTATGCTGTTTCCTTTGTATGTGGTGAATTGCTTTTCTCTTGCTGCTTTCAGAACTTGCTCCTTCTCTTCTATGTTTGACAGTGTGATCAGTATATGTCTCGGAGTGGGTTTTTTTGGATTTATTCTATTTGGAGTTCGCTGAGCATTTATGATTTGTGTATTTATGTTGTTTAGAAGATTTGGGAAGTTTTCCCCAACAATTTCTTTGAATACTCTTCCTAGACCTTTACCCTTTTCTTCCCCTTCTGGGACACCAATGAGTCTTATATTCGGACGTTTCATATTATCTATCATATCCCTGAGGTCCATTTCGAGTTTTTCAATTTTTTTCCCCATTCTTTCTTTTATGCTTTCATTTTCCATTCTGTCATCTTCCAGGTCACTGATTCGTTGTTCAACTTCCTCTAGTCTTGTACTATGAGTGTCCAGAATCTTTTTAATTTGGTCAACAGTTTCTTTAATTTCCATAAGATCATCCATTTTTTTATTTAGTCTTGCAATGTCTTCTTTATGCTCTTCTAGGGTCTTCTTGATTTCCTTCATATCCCGTACTAGGGTCTCATTGTTCATCTTTAGTTCTTTGAGTAGCTGCTCTAGGTGTGTCTCTTCTGGTCTTTTGATTTGGGTGCTTGGGCTTGGGTTATCCATATCGTCTGGTTTTTTCATATGCTTTATAATTTTCTGTTGTTTTTGGCCTCGTGGCATTTGCTGACCTTGATAGGGTTCTTTTAGGGTTTGTAGACCAGTTGAAGTCCTTATCTGTAATTTATCAGATCTACAGCTTCGTGGAGTACACTTTCTCTAACTAACCAGCAGGTGGCATCCACGAGCCACCTGTTCTCCACAAGCCAGATCTCCCCTGCTTAGCCTTTTTGGTGAGTGGGGGAGTGAGTCTTGTGGGGCCTAATTGGTGTCCCAAGCTTGCGTGTGTAGTTGGTGTTGCCTGCTCTGTATGTGGGGCGTGTTTCTGGGCAGTCGGGGAGGGGGG
The DNA here is from genome assembly GCF_015220235.1 of Choloepus didactylus. Classification (NCBI taxonomy): domain Eukaryota; kingdom Metazoa; phylum Chordata; class Mammalia; order Pilosa; family Megalonychidae; genus Choloepus; species Choloepus didactylus. Next base: position 58,101,385 of record NC_051324.1, on the reverse strand, counting down.
GTGGCCCTAACAATCAAATCTCCCTGATGATCCTAGAGTTTTAAAGCTACTGCAATAGTCTAATCCTTCAGTTCAGTCCTGCCACAGTTTGTCTCTGCCACTGACCCACAAGTCTTTGGTATTGGCGTATGGCTCCTGAGACTTGCAAGTGGGCCCCTCTTCCAGGCTGTGCACCCCGGGTCCTCTGTTGAGGGATGACTGTGCTATGTCGCAGGTGAGTGCCGTCCCCCCAGGGCAGTTCTGGGCTGCTGGGCTGTGTTGGGAGGCTCCCAGTCTGCTCAAATGATGGCTGAATGGGGCTCTGTTAATTCACACTGCTCCCCCTTCCCAGCTGTGGGACATTCAGCTGAGGTTGCAGGGAAGGCTAATGTCCACGCCCAGTTTTGTGGTGTGTGCCTGTTATTTGAAGCACTTCCGTCACACTGGGTTGTCTGGGGCAGCTCTGGGCTATGGGGCTGGCGATGGGCAGGAGTGTTTCCTGTCCACCAGGATGGTGGCTGTGAGCGGACACCCCCCTTTTCTTGGGAAGTTGTGTTGTTTAGTGAATTTTCTCAGCCACTGGATTATTGCCTTTTGTCTCAGAGCTCTCTTAGTTCTGCTCTTGACTTGACGTGCCCAAATTTCAATTCTTTGAAGCTTTCTGTATTGAACTTCTTAGAGTAATTGTTTTAGAAAAAGCAAAAAGGATTTAAAAAAAAAAAAAAAAAAAAAAAAAAAAAACGGCCCTCCTCAGAGATCTAATGGGTTATTGAAATGCTAATAGACAAAGCAACCAGGGCCATTAAGGAAAAGTGCCCAGGGCAGAGAGATCAGCCTTGCTTCGGGATTTGCATATGCGCCTCAAGGCCTGATCTCCGCCCTTCCCCTTTCTGTGTTCACCAGAACTCCAAAAATCCTCTGCTTTTATTTTGGAGTTTTTCGTGTTGTTTTTTTTCTATGCCTGTCTCCTCTCTGCTGGGCTGGCTGCTCTCAGAGTCTCTGGTGTCTGGCCTCAGTCTATCTATGGTTGGAGTTTGAATCAGTAGAATGAGTTTCCGGTAAGAGCAGCCACTGCAATTCTCCCTTCTCCTTCCTGGAGCTGACAGCCCCTCCTCCCCCGGGACTGAGCCTGGCAGGGAGGGGCGCGGGTCCCCTGGCCGCAAAAACTTACAGATTTCGCTGATCTCAGCAGTTCCACGTTTTCATGAGTGTTGTATGAAGTATGCCCAAAGACAGATTGCTCTGTGGTGTCCAGTCCACGCAGTTCCTGGCTTTTTACCTACTTTCCTGGAGGAGTAACTAAAACATACAGCTCACCAGTCTGCCATCTTGCCCCGCCTCCCGACTGACCAGTTTTTACACAAACAGCTCATCATCTCAGAATTTAGAAATAATCATTACAACTCATGAATAGATGTGATGCTGTAAGAGCTTACAATCTAGGAACCTTTACCATAAGCCTTCCCCTGATAACCTATGCTCTCAGATTCAATTCTCAGAGTTTGCTCATTATAATTTGTCCATATTAGTGATGCGTTATAATGTTTATCTTTTTGATTCTGGCTTATTTCACTCAACATACTGTCCTCAAGGTCCATTCAACTAGTAGCATACTTCATAACTTCATTTCTACTTGCCACTGCTCAATATTCCATTGAATGTATACACCACAGTTCACCATTCCATTTATTGGTCGACATACCTTTAGGTTAACTCCATCTGTTGTGAATCGTGAATACAGCCACCATAAACACCAGTGTGGAATGTCCATTCATGTCCCTGCTCTCAGTTCCTCCAAGTATATACCCAATAACAGGGTTGCAGGACCATATGGCAACACCATGTTTAGCTTCCTGTGGAATCAACACACTGCCCCCACATGGGCTGCACCATTCTACTTCCCTACCAACAGTGAATAGGTACATCCCTCTCTCCACATTTTCTCTAGCACTTGTATCCTTCTGTTTATTTTTAAACAGTTTTATTCTCACACCAGTCTAAGTAAACAATGATTCCTGGTATAGTTGCATAGTTATGCATTCATCTCCACAACCTATATGAGGACATTTCCATTTCTTCTGCAAAGAAAGAGGAAAGGGGGGGGGGGGAGAAGAATAAAAATATGAAAGATTGAAGAAAAATAAAAATAAAGTAAAATACAATGAAAAGGTCAGACACCACCACCACCAAGAATCCCGTATCACTGCCTTATAACCCCCTCTTATAGTTGTTTAGCTTTGGTATATTGCCTTTTTTACAATTAATGGGAGCATCTTACAATATTACCATTAACTATAGACTCTAGTTTGCATTGATTGTATTTTTTCCCTTGTACCATCTAATTTTCAACACTTTGCAATGTTGACAGTCATTTGTTTTCCCTCTTTAAAAAAACATTCTTATATTTGTACATTTAATCACCATTGTTTACCACTCTAGGTTTCACTAAGTTACACAATCTCAGTCTTTATTTTCTGTCTTCCCTTCTGGTGTCATACATGCCCCTAGCATTCCTCTTTCAACCGTACTCACACTCATCTTTGTTCAGACTACTTACAATATTATGCTACCATCACACAGTATTATGCTATCCATTTCTGGATCTATACAATTATTCCTGTTTACCCTTATGTATTCCTTCAGCATCAGATGCCTAATTTCTAACGTCTTTCTATCTCCTGATAACCTGTGTTCTCAACTTTAACTCTAAAATTTCACTCATCAATGTTAGTTCATATTAGTCAATCCATAGAGTACCCATCCTTTGGCTTCTGGCTAATTTCACTCAATGTAATGTCTACTGTCTACAATTTTGACTTTTGGATTTTATATGTCATATTTTATATTCTGTCTCTCTCCCTTTTTACTCTTGCTGATAGTCTTCATTTCTACTCTCTTCTTCAGACCTCTCTCTCCTGTCTTTTTCTATCTGCCTGTAGTGCTCCCTTTACTATTTCTTGTGGAGCACATCTCTTGTTAACAAACTCTCTCAATGTCTGTTTGTCTGAAAGTATTTTAAACTCTCCCTCATTTTTGAAGGACAGTTTTGCTGGATATAGAATTCTTGGTTGGCAGTTTTTATCTTTCTGTATCTTAAATATATCATGTCACTGCCTTCTTGCCTCCATGGTTTCTACAGAAAAATCTGCACATAGTCTTATTGAGCTTCTTTTGTATGTGATGGATTGCTTTTCTTTTGCTGCTTTCAGAATTCTCTCTTTGTCTTTTGAAAATCTAATTAGTAAGTGTCTTGGAGTAGGTCTATTCAGATCTATTCTGTTTGTGGTATGCTGCATTTCTTGGATCTGCAATTTTATGTCTTTCATAAGAATGGGAAATTTTCAGTGATTTTTTTCCTCCATAATTGTTTCTGCCCCTTTTCCCTTCTCTTCTCCTTCTGGGAAACCCATGACATGGATTTTCATGTGCTACATGTTGTCATTCAATTCCCTAAGACCCTGGTCATATTTTTCCATTCTTTGTCATATCTGTTCTTTTGTATGTAGGATTTCAGATGTCTTGTCTTTTAGTTCCTGAATCATTTATTCTTCCTCTTCAGATCTGGTGTTGTATGTCTCCATTGTGTTTTTCAACTCTTCTGTTGTGTCTTTCATTCCCGTAAGTTCTGCCAATTGTTTTTCCAAACTTTCAAGTTCATCCTTATGTTTGCCCAATGTCTTCTTTATGTCCTTCCTCTTTTTTGCCATATCTTCCCTCAACTCATTAATTTGCTTTTTGAATGAATCTACCATATTTGTTTGACGATCTTTAATTAGTTGTTTCAACTCCTATATCTCATTTGAAGTGTAAGTTTGTTCCTTACACTGGGCCATATCTTTGTTTTTTCTAGTGTGATTCATAATTTTTTGTTGTCTAGGCATCTGATTTCCTTGATTACCTCAAACATATTTTCCCAAGCCTGATGGGTCCTGGTCTCAGGAGGGTATAATCTGTATCAGGTTTCCCTGAGGATGAGACCCTGCAGATTGTCAGACTCTCCTTGTGAGGCCTCTAGATCTGTGCTTTTCCTCTCCTGCCCAGCAGATGGTGCTTGTCAGCCCACAGCTCCCCACTGGTGTAAAGAGGTGTATTGCCTTTAATTCTCAGTAGACCCTGTCCCTGCCAGGGGCTGAGAGTGTCAGAAGCCAAGCTTAAGCTCTTTCTATTTGTGTTTTTTTCCCCAGGCCCTAGGGTCTGAGTTCTTTGAGGAGGGGCAGCCACTTGAGCTGGGCCCCACTTCCCCCTTTTTTCAGGGAAGATAAGCCCTTTAGGGATTTATCTCTTACATTTGACTACTTCCTTTGTCTCTCTAACTATCTTAACTCCACCCTTGCCTGGGTCAGCACTGACAATTGAAAATGCATGAGGCTTTCTCTAATGAGCTACTTAGAATGAGAAGAAAAAAAGGAAAAAAAAAATGAAAGAAATCCCCTCTTTAGAGCCAGTCCCCAGCTCCCCAGTTACCAGTCAAGAACTAGAGTTGGTGCCTAGTTCTGTGTGCCCCTTTTCTTGGCATACACCCCTTTTTCAGTATTCTGAGTTCTGCTTACTCCAACAGCCTCTGTTTTTATTTATTTACACATTTTTTTTTTCCATCAGCCCTGCCTCCTCTCTGCCAGCAGAAACCTCAAGTTCCTTTCCTACTTGCTCCAGGTTTATCTGTGCCCGTAGTTTGTATTCAGTAGTCCAAATTCATTAACTAAAATGACAGTTGGAGCTTGGTTGAGCTATCTTCTCTTCCTCCTAGTAGATTTTTTCTTTTTCCCGTAGGGAAGTGTTTCAGCTCAGCCTGCCATGCCAGTGGGGAGGGGCGCCAGCTCCACAGTTTGGGGAGCTTTACTTACAGTTCTTATGCTGTGATCCCAGCCATTCCACCCATTCCAGACTGATGTATGATGTGTGACCGGTCACAGATGTCCCTCAACAGTTGTTCCAGACTATTTATTGGTTGTTTCTGGCAATATGCTAGTTTTTCCAGAGGCCTAACTAAATTCCATACCTCCCTATGCCACCATCTTGCCCGGCTATCTCATGCATTCTTTCTCCAGGATATGCCTGACTAAGAGGAGGGAGCACACATAATAAATAGGAAGACACAGGATACAGAAAATACAAAATCCAAACAGGAGAGAGACAAAGGGACTTCCTCCCCAGGATCATGGTGAAGAAAAGTCTGGGTTAATAGCCGTGCATTGTCTAGTAAGAAACCATTCCAGGTGGAAGGGATGGAGGACTTCAGGAGAGATATATTCAAGAAAATGGACCTTACAAGGGACTGAAAAAACAAAAGCTTATATTTTTTGAATGCTTACTGTGTTCCAGACACTGTCCTAAAGTCTTTTCATGTGTTATTTTGTTTAATCCTCACAACAACATTAAGAAGTAGATGCTATTATTATCCCCATTTCTAGATAAGGGAATTATGGCACAGAAAATTTGAATAATATGCCCAGGGTCATACAGCTAGCATGGTATCAGCGAATTCACTGGAATTTCAGGGAAGTGAAACCTGAACAAAGAAAAAGCCCACTTCCAAGACAGAGAATCACTGATTATGAATGAAAGACTGGGCTTGTCCAGTCTATCACAGGACCTCTGTTCAGCCTAGATTTTTAATATGTTAAATAATATTTTAATTTATTAAACTTAGTATTTTTTACTAAAGAATGTGTCTTCTGTATTTTTAGATATGCCCAGAAATTCTGGGAAACAGGTATATGCAGATCTAGCAAAATTGTATAATTACTTAGATCAAATAAAAACAAAATTAAGACACTGGCTCCAGTATTAAACATACATGAAACAATTAGCTAGAAATATAATATGGTACATAATCATCAAGCAAAGATTAGAATTTGAGAGACTTTGAGGAAGTCTCTAGAGAAGCAGTTCTCAAACTTGAGTGTGCATCAGAATTATCTGGAGTGATTGTTAAGACACATTGCTGGCCCCAGGATTTCTAATTCAGTAGATTTATATGGTGAGGACTGAAAATTTGTATTTCTAATAAGTTCCCAGTGATGCTGATGCTGCTCTGGGGGCCACACCTTGAGAACCATAGAGTATAGAAAGAATACGCTGAGGGAAAGGATCTGGTAGGAATTAAATTAATTAGGAGAAACTAGCATTAAAGTATTTTCAGAGGAGAAATGGAAAAAATTGTAGATGGTTGGGCTCATGACTAGGGAAGGAAGTATCTGATTATAGATTAGACTCCAATCAGAACACTATTAGCACATCTACCTAACCACTGCTGCAGCTCCATCATTTAGCATGGGTTCTTTCCCTCTTCCTGAGAGGAAAAGAAAGGTTGTATGTCACCACCCCAGAAAGAGATAAAGCCTTTCATTGCTGTAATAGAAAGAAGCCTGCCTGAATAATCATGGGAAACAAGATCCTGCACCTTGTCCTCTGGGACAGCAAGAAGTGATGACACTCTGCTCAATATACTGAGAAGTGAGGTCTTCTACATTGACACTGAAGCCCCCATTACCAAGGTAGAGAGAAACAAATCCTGCCACCTCAGCAGCAGTGATCAACTGGATCCCTACAACAGTTGCAAAGAGAAGTTCACCATTCCAGTAGCAAGAAGGAATCTGATTTCTTACCACTACAGTCACTGATATTTAAGGCATGAATGTTTATAAATCAGACATTTTTACCTTTGAAGATGTTTGTACTGTGAATTAGAATCCCTTATCCTGTTGTACTTATTCTAAAAGAATGTATAACCTAAAATGCACAGTAACGTATTTCCTAAATCTGTTCATACACATGTGCACATGCACACCCAAACTCAAAAAAAAAAAAAAAAAAAGATTGGAAAGAAATGCAATCAAAAATTATTTGCTCTGGAGAGTAAGATTACTGGTAATATTTTGTATGTTTTCCAAATTCTCTGCAATAAGGATTTCTTTTAGTTGAAAAAAAAAAAGTTGCGTTTTAAAACCCAACACATGCTGATGTTCTCACAAACATTGGGGACTGACAGCTTAATGTGCTGAGCCCTCTGTCTTGGGGCTGGCCCCTGTGAAGCTTCTTGCTGCAAGGAGAGGCTAAACCTGTTTATAATTGTGCCTAGGAGTCTCCCCCTGAGTGGCTCTTTGTTGCTCAGATGTGGCCCTCTCTCTCTAACTAAGCCACTTTGGTGGGTGATCTCGCTGCCCTCCCCGCTACATGAGACCTGACTCCCAGGGGTGTAAATCTCCCTGGAAAAGTGGAATATGACTCCCAGGGATGAATCTGGACCCGGCATCGTGGGATTGAGAATATCTTTTTGACCAAAGAGGGGATGCGAAATGAAATGAAATAAAGCTTCAGTGGCTGAGAGATTTCAAATGGAGTCGAGAGGTCACTCTGGTGGACATTCTTACACATTATATGGATAACACTTTTTAGGTTTTAATATATTGGAATAGCAAGAAGTAAATACCTCAAACTACCAAACTCCAACCCAGTAGCCTTGACTCTTGAAGATGATTGTATAACAAGGTAGCTTACAAGGGGTGACAGTGTGATTGTGAAAACCCTGTGGATTGTACTCCCTTTATCCAGTGTATGGATGGATGAGTAGAAAAATGGGGACAAAACCTAAATGTAAAGTAGGATGGGATGAGGGGTGGTGATTTGGGTGTTCTCTTTTATTTTTTTTATCCTTATTCTGATTCTTTCTGGTGTAAGGAAAATGTTCAAAAATAGATCGGGGTGATTAATGCACAACTATAAGATGGTACTGTGAACAGTTGATTGTACACCATGGATGATTATATGGTATGTGAATATATCTCAATAAAACTAAATTGAAAAAAAAAACACAAAGTAATATAATAGTAGACGATAGGACCTTAGGGTTTGTCTTTAGGGTTTGTTTAGGATCGTGAGATTTTTCTAGACAAGACTGGAAGGTCTTAGGGAAGAGGAGGAAAACCAAAGCCCAGGGACTACAGATATAAAATAGTCAAATGGCCTGTGGTACATTTCAGTATATATTCCATAAATGTCACAAATGTCACAGAAATAGGCACACAATATCTATTGTTGAATGAATAAACAATACACAAATTAAATTTAAAATAAATTAATTTAGCATACATAATTTACAACTTGACTTTTTTTTTTTTTTGGTCCAACATGTGGGCAACTTTCAGTAGTACTATGGAACTTTTTATCCATTTCTGGATTTTCTTTTTAGCTATTTCCGAAGAAAATTCCAGGAAACTGCTGCAGGAATATTATGGAATCCCTATGCCATGGGTTATGGAAAACGGAGATTCAAACCAGACATATGCACGCCTCCAAGTTCAAGCACGGCAGCCTTTGCTAATGCTTCCCGGGTTGCAATAATGAAGGAAAAGGATTTATTTAAATTTCTTGAAGAGCTCAAGAGTAAGAGCCACTTATTCTTTCCCCACTGTTTTAAAAGGATTTATTTATATATGACTGGTCAGAAATAAATCCTAGGGGCCAAATGCCTTAAAAGTAGAACCACAGCCTATTCTGAGTGACTGATCTCTGTGATACAGATTTCATTTGAAAGCAAATGTACATCTTACCTAAATCCTCAGGCATCTGGATGAAGCCCAGAGTCTGTGGATGGGTGGGGAATGGGCATAGGAGATTAGGAGATGGGGGGCCTGGCCACTAAGGGGGAGAAGAAACAGAAAAATAGGCATCATGTATAGGTCTTATATGTGAATTTCTTCTTATATTGTTTGTGAAATCACTTTTGTTTTTACCTTTTTAGGATGCAATCCCCCTTCAGATAGCCCATATTCAAAAATACCCATCTTTCCGTTGTTTCCTGATGTGGATGGTGTGGTGATGGGGAAGCCATTCAGAGATATGCAGAAATTAGAGATGCTAAGGAGAAAGGAGCCTCTGAATTTCTTTGAGGACTATTTTTTCCATAAAAGAGAGTGGAGAACACAGGTGAGATTTAGATTATGTCACAACTATTAATTTAAATACTCAGGTTTAATTTAAATAGTTGCTTTTTATAACATATTTTCAGTCATTATATTTCAAACTTGATTCCATAGCCATTTGTCTAAATTTAAGCCCAAGTGTAAATATTTCATTTAATTTCAACAAATAGTTTGATTTACTGAAAAATACTTTTATAGGCTTGGGATTGGGGGTGGAAAATATAAGAATAATGGCTATAAAAAGGACCTCAAATCCTCGCTCCAACTGCTCTCCCATCCACTCAGGGACCAGATGCTGCATTTTGTACTCCTTCAACCAGCTTTGGATCATGGCTGGGCCAGCCCTCAGCCATCATGGGATGAGAGGACCAGGTCCATAACCCAGTAGAGCAAGGCTGTGATGAAGGGGCCATCCTGCCCTCGGACCAGGCCCCCATTTATGGTCCCTGCTGCCCTGCCAGCCCTCTTTCAAGCTCTGTTGCCTCTAATCTATTTGTGCCCTTCTCAAGATACCTTTGTCATCATGAGTTTTATGATCTTAGGCAAGTGTGTTCAAGGTGCTGGATACTGGATATTCTGTCAGGAAGCTTTAGCCTTACCCCAGGACTGACTCAGCTGTCCTAGTCTGAGAAACAGGATCAAGATTGAACTGGAACAAGCTTGCCCTGTGGGATTCCAGGCAACCATGTGTTGTTAACATCATGTGAAAACCCAACATTTTTATTTATATTTATTATCACATATTACACATACATATTACATATGTACATATGTATATCTAGTCTATCTACTGCATTTAATACATGTACTACATTTATAAATGTGTATAATATACTAATCTAATATGCTATAAATATGTATAACATGCTGTACTATTAAATTACATGTTTATATTAATAATTATACAATATATATAAATGTTTGATATATTAGATATACTACATAGTATATTATATATTATATATAATATAATAGTATATTATATCTAATCTAATATACTACAACATCGAATCCATTATTCTATTTATAAATGTTAATTAGAAACCAAGAAATGGGGCTTCCAAGTTTCATAATCAAAGTGACTGAGCAAACATGACCCTTACCCTACTCATCTACCCACTCCCCATGCCCCACCCCCCACACAGACTCCCCATGACCACAGAAACACTCTGGATGAAATTAAACAATGACTAATTTTCAATACATGTATTCAAAAGAAAGGGAAATCGCAATGTTCAGAAAGCAAGGGAGAACCTCAAGCCAGAACGATAGCCTCATAAAATGACCCTAGAAGTGGCCAGGGAAGGAGTAGGAGGTAGAGCACATGGATCTAGGCCTTGATGGCTAGGGCTTGGGTTTTTGATGAGCATTCAGGGTCAGGAGACACAGACCCCTGAGGTGAGAAACTGGAATAGAAGCCTATACAAAAACAGAATCTGGAAGGGCTGCCTCTTACTGAAAGGAGACATACAGAACTCTGTCAATAGGCCCAAGCTTGACCTGCCCAAAGCTCTGAATGGAAAAGAAAGTAACGTGTGACAAATTTAAAACTCCATGTTGTGGAATGCATGGATAAGGTATCTGAATTTATAATTTCCATGTAGGTTAAAATCTTTAAGCAATGAAATCACCCTAAAAACTGGTTTCAGACCAGAGCTCTGCCAGACACAAACACAAGCACATGCAAATCTTAGGGTTCACACAACTCATACAAAAAACAAAATCTCCTTTGAAAATGAGTTCACTATGAAGAAAAGTCAGTACACAAAAAACACAGGAGGAGTATCATCACAATAATGTGATGTAATAGAATAATCTAAAAGTGACAATAAATACATTTAAAATGATAAAAGAAGTTTTTGAAAAGGAATAGCAATCATAATAAGAAAGTTATGTATTATGAGGGGACAGGCTGATTTGAAAAGAACCAAATGGACTTTCTAGAGATGCAAAATATACTGACTGAAATTAAAAAAAAAAAAAAAAGAAACTGATTAAAAAACAAATTTGACACAGCTGGGAAAATAATTAGTGAACTGGAAAACAGAGCTGAGGAACTTACCTAGAATGCAACACAGAGACAGAAAAACTAAAGGAAAAGTTAACAACTATGGAGGGTAGAATCAACAGTTCCAACAAATATAAAAAGAGGTCTAGAAGGAAAGAATAGAGAGAGAGGGAGAGAGGCAGAATTCAAATAGATAACAGCTGAGAATTTTCCTAAACTGATGAAAGATATTGAAGAAAACATTCTGGAGCTAAAATATATACAAACAAATCCAACTTGATTGAAACATTTCAGTGAAATCAAAGAGCCCAAAACATATTAAATGCAACCAGAAAGAAAAAAAGAGATTACTTCATGCCCACAAAAATACAGGCCAGATGACAATGAAATATTTCCAAATTCTGGAGAGAAAATAATTCCCAACTTAGAATAGAATTCCTACCTAAACTCTCATTTAAGAATGAAGGCACAGGCACGCTGAAGGAGCGGGCAGAACTGGGTGGCCATGGGGACGTGGGTGTCGCAGGACGCGATGTGGGAGATGCCGGCCGAGAAGCGTATCTTCGGGGCCGTGCTGCTGTTCTCTTGGACAGTGTGTCTTTGGGAGACCTACCTAGCACAGCGGCAGAGAAGGATATATAAAACAACAACTCATGTGCCACTGGAGTTAGGACAGATCATGGATTCAGAAACATTTGAGAAATCTCGACTGTATCAGCTGGATAAAAGTACTTTCAGTTTCTGGTCAGGACTCTATTCAGAGATTGAAGGCACTCTTATTCTTCTCTTTGGAGGAATACCTTATCTCTGGAGACTTTCTGGACGGGTCTGTGGATATGCTGGCTTTGGACCAGAGTATGAGATCACCCAGTCCTTGGTGTTTCTGCTATTGGCTACACTTTTCAGTGCATTAACTGGTTTGCCATGGAGTCTTTATAATACCTTTGTAATAGAAGAAAAACATGGTTTTAATCAACAGACCTTGGGATTTTTCATGAAAGATGCAATCAAGAAATTTATTGTGACTCAGTGTATTTTATTGCCTGTGTCTTCCCTTCTACTTTACATTATTAAAATTGGGGGTGACTATTTTTTTATATATGCCTGGCTGTTCACATTAGTTGTTTCTCTGGTGCTTGTCACAATCTATGCTGATTATATTGCCCCTTTATTTGACAAATTCACACCTTTGCCAGAGGGAAAGCTTAAACAAGAAATTGAAGTAATGGCAAAGAGTATTGACTTTCCTTTGACTAAGGTGTATGTTGTTGAAGGATCTAAACGCTCTTCCCACAGCAATGCTTATTTTTATGGCTTCTTCAAGAACAAGCGAATAGTTTTGTTTGACACTCTACTAGAAGAGTACTCTGTACTAAACAAAGACATCCAGGAGTCTGGAGTGGAATCCCACAATGATGGAGAAGGGGACAGTGAAGAAATAAAAGCAAAAGTTAAAAATAAGAAACAAGGGTGTAAAAATGAAGAGGTGCTTGCTGTACTAGGCCATGAACTGGGACACTGGAAGTTGGGACACACAGTCAAAAATATCATTATTAGTCAGATGAATTCTTTCTTGTGTTTTTTCTTGTTTGCTGTATTAATTGGTCGAAAGGAACTTTTTGTTGCATTTGGTTTTTCTGACAGCCAACCCACTCTAATTGGACTACTGATCATCTTCCAGTTTATTTTTTCACCTTACAATGAGGTTCTTTCTTTTTGCCTAACAGTCCTAAGTCGCAGATTTGAGTTTCAAGCTGATGCATTTGCCAAGAAACTTGGGAAGGCTAAAGACTTATATTCTGCTTTAATCAAACTAAACAAAGATAACCTGGGATTCCCTGTTTCTGACTGGTTGTTTTCAATGTGGCATTATTCTCATCCTCCGCTACTAGAGAGACTCCAAGCTTTGAAAAACACAAAACAAGACTGAGATGCCCAAAGTCTGCAACTGAAGACATTTCTGATTATTTTTGTCCTGGCAGCATGATCCAGCTCTTGATATTTTTAATTTTTTTTTTTAAGAAAAATTATTAAGTACAGAAAAGCCCAGATTAAATACATTTAATATCTCATTTTAAAAATGATTTTAATAATCCATTTCTTAGAGAAAACACTGGATGCAATTTTGAGACTTAATGTTTTTAAAGGTATAATTTTCTTTATCTTTGACATCTACTTTACCATCAACTTGTAAAATTATTTGAGAAAATACAGAACTTGTTTTATTTACAAATTTATATAGAATCTGCATACAAGGTGTTTGAGTGCATATGTCTGAAAGAGAGGTACCACCTCTGAGTCCTCTCTGTAATGCAGAAGCAGTGGTTCCAAATCATTGTGTGCATACATAAGTTGAAGATTATTTTTACTTTTCATACTGTTACGATTTAACCTGGCCAATCAGTGTTTTAAATAAGGAAGAAAGATAGTTGGCAAGGCTGATTTTATTAAAATGAAACTAGTTAGAAATATATCGTTTTACCAGATTTCTCTGTTTCCTCTCTTACTACACACTGATCAGGAGTTTTTGTAGTGCTTTGAAATTAGAAATTATGTATAGAATGTTTTAAATCACTGTTGTTTTTAAGAAGATCTCAGTCTTTTCCTTTCTTTCCACCCAATAGGTATGGTCCCACTGGGTAAACTATTATTTTTCAAAATTTTCAACTTTTTCTCATTCATATTCTCTTATTCGATAAGTAGTGCATTCTTCCAGTTAGCAGAAATTGGCATATTGAACAGGTTCTGCTATTTTAAAAGTGACAAAACATGGAAAGAAGAAGAAATGATATTTTAAGAGATGTAAGGGTGAAATGTTAATGATTCTCTTAATATTACAGGAAAAGTATAGTTTTCTATCTCTTTCAAAGACAGAAAAGTTTCAGTTTTTATTTTTGTAACTTTTATCAGCAAGTTATAAGTACTATTTAATCAGTCCTAATTCTACTTTAAAAAATTATAATTCTTACTATGCAGATAATTAATTTCAAAACAAATTGGCATGAAAGATTTCTTTTCCAATTGTAAAAGGTGTACTTTTGACTGCTTCAAGTCTCTCTCCACTCTGAAAAAAAACTTTGTGCCTAGAGCTCTTACTCACTGATACACTGATAATGTATACTTCCTCTGCATTTATTCCAAAGTGGGATTGACTGTGCACCCTTGGTGTCTGCTCATAAGCCTTTTGCTCAGCTGACATTTGGGTGATGTCTTTACATGGAAATATAATAAAAATCTAGTTTAGTACTACATTATTTATTTCCTAAGGCTAAAGAGGAGCAGTCCTATGATTTTATTTATCCACTGTGCTTTATCTGTGAATTCATGCTGCGATAACTGCCTTTCCTTCTGTGCCTTTAAATAAGAATTTCAGTTCCACGCAAGTAAAACATTAAAAATTGTCAATGGAAAAAAAAAAAAAAAAAAAAAAAAAAAAAAAAATGAAGGCACAATAAAAAACACTTTCATTTTCAAAGAAAGTAGATCCTATTAAAGTATACATTTTATTAAGGAGGAGACTAAACTCAAAAGGAAAAGGGGGAATGCAAGGAGTTAAACACACTGATCTTACTGTTTCTTGAATAGACAAAGTAAAATACTTCCCAACTCAGGAGCTTTGCATTTGCTGCTCCCTCTGCCTAAAATGTTCTTTCTCCGTATTTTGCATGTTTTATTCCTTCAGTTCAGACCCCCGCTCAAATGATATCTCCTCAGAGAGGCCTTCTTGTTACCACCCTCTAAAATAACACCTTCCATCACTTCCTCTCCCCTTATCCTGCTTCATTTTTCTGCGCAGCATGTATCATCATTCACTGTTGTATATCCATCTACTTATTGTCTATCTCTCCACTGGAATTTAAGCACCATGAGGGCAGGGACTCTGTATTGTTCAGTGATGCATCTCAGATACTTAGAATAGCCCCTGGAACAGAAGAGGTACTCAAAAAATATTTTTACATGAATTAATGAATGGTGAACAAAGGAAATAGAAAACATGTGGTTTAGTTCAATAAGAATTGACTGAATAATAATGACACAAAACAACAACCAGTTAGAAGCTATAATAGATAAAATAACTCCATTTATAATAGTAACAAAAAAATACATAGAGATTATTTAGAAATGTGAAACATCTATATATA
Source organism: Choloepus didactylus (assembly GCF_015220235.1). Classification (NCBI taxonomy): domain Eukaryota; kingdom Metazoa; phylum Chordata; class Mammalia; order Pilosa; family Megalonychidae; genus Choloepus; species Choloepus didactylus. The sequence goes on along the minus strand of NC_051324.1, from coordinate 58,086,332 downwards.
AAGAAAATGTCAAGATGCTATTGTGGGACCCAAAAGAAAATATGAACAAAGGCAGACCATGTCCTCAAGAATATCTCACATCACAAAGATGTTGTTCTTTCTTGTTTGAGCTATCAATTCATTGTGATTTTTTTAAATTTACCCAAAGGATTTTTATAACTAAACATTCGGTTCATATAGAAAAATAAATAAGCAATAACAGACAGAATAAACTTAAAGAAAAATGAGATGAAGACAGGGGTGAGCATTACTAAATATTAAAGTATATTTAAAGTCTCCATAATTAAAACAGTATCATATTGGCAAATTAATAGACAGATCAAAGGAACAAACTAGTCCAAAAATAGATAAAGATATATATAAAATTTTAATTTAGGAAAAATGTGGCATTTTAACTCAATGCGGAAAAGATAGATTTTTCTAAAAATAGAGTATTGGGTAGCTATCTAGGAAAAATAATGAGATCCATACCTCATACTTACACAAATTCTGAATGGATCAAAGATATAAATGTATAAGGAAGAAAGGGAGAAGAGAGAAGGAAAGAAAAGAAAAGAAAAGGAACCTTAAAAATACTGAAAGAAATACTGGGAAGGCCTACCTAAATATGACATAAAAGCCAGACATCATTTTTTAAATTAGAAAGATACTTAACACTTCCAGGGAAATGGAGGAATAGGGAGGTGTTGCAGGGCCCACTCCTCCCTCAAAAGCAGCAAATAGACAGGCAGAAACTACCCAAATCAACTGTTCTGGGGCTCCAGAGATCAGGGAAGTTCCATGTAGCATCCAGGGAAGTGCAGGATGTAGAGACTGAGAAGAAACCTTGGTCAGAGACTGAGTGATTCTGTCTGTGTCAACTGGCACCTATCCCCCACCCTCGAGGCAAGAGGCATCAGGCGATCCTGCGTGGCAGGCTGCTGCAGACCAGGACGGCCATGGGGGTCCTCCACCTCAAATGCAGAGGGGGACACAGTCAAGTACTGATCCAGCTATTGGCTGGCAAACTTAGATCACTGAATCCTACTGTTCTAGCCACCCTGGTCAGGCGCTGCTGTGCCATTATTTTGATCACATCAGGGGCAGAACTGTCAAAGGGCCAAAAATGCCTGCCTTCCTAGGGCTGAGGGGACTAGGTTGCCAATGAGTGCCACCTCTAGACAGGCCAGGGAAGTACAACCTTGGGAAGTGGAAGAAAAAAAAGGCTTCTTCGAGTCTTTCCTGCACCTCTCCCCAGGGTCCTTTGATTCTGGTCTGTGCCTCCTGCATGGGTACCTGGCCCTTTTTGGCTGGGAAATACTGATGAACCAACTGTCAAAGAAGAGCTTTAACAGAAATCCAATTAACAACAAAATCCTAGACAAGGAAAAGAAACTGACCTTCAGAATAAACCCAGCAAGATAATCAGATGCCCTGATATCAGCAAAAAATAACAAGCTACCCTAAGACACAGAAAGGTATGGCCCAGTCAAAGGAACAAATTAAAAATTCGGAGGAGATACAGAATTTGGAACAACTAATCAAAGATGTTCAAACAGATCTCCTAAGTCAATTCAATTTGGCTAGAGAGATAAAGGATATTAAGAAGACACTGAGTGAAGTGTTCTTTTTTACTTTAATTGTTCTTTTTCACTTCTTTAATTTCTGTTCTTATTACTTTTGTGTGTGTGGTAATAAAAATGTTCAAAAATTGATTTTGGTGATGAACACACAACTAATGGTATTGTGAACAATTGAATGTATGCTGTGTATGACTGCATGATATGTGAATATATCTCAATAAGATTGAATTTAAAAAGACACTGGGTGAGAATAAAGAAGAATTTGAAAGCATGCAAAGAAAAATAACAGAATTTATGGGAATGCAAGACACAATAGATGAAATTTAAAATACGCTAGAGGCATACAACAGCAGAATTGAAGAGGCGGAAGAAGGGATCAGTGAGCTAGAAGACAGAATGTCTGAATTTGACAAAAGAACTAATAGAAAAAAGAATGGAAAAATTTGAGCAAGATCTGAGGGAAATTATTGACAACATGAAGCACACTAACATATGCATCATGGATGTCACAGAAAGAGAAGGGAAAAGGGGCAGAAAGAATAGTTGAGGAAATAATGGCCGAAAATTTCCCAACTCATAAAAAACATAAACATGCATATCCAAGAAATGCAACGTACTCCAAACAGAATAAATCCAAATAGACCCTCTCCAAGACACATACTAATGAGACCATCAGACTCCATAGATAAAATTATAAAGATATTAATTCTATTACTTAAAAGTCCAAAATTTCTTCATGACCAAAATAAATATCATATTTGCAATTCATAAGACAAAGAGCTAATTTCCAAAATACATCAAAGAGCTTCAAATTGATTAGAAAAAGACTAACAACCTATAGAAAAATGGACAAAAGATATGGGCAGACAGTTCTCAGAAACATATGAAAAATATTCAATCTCGCTCTTCATAAAAGATACAAATCAAAACTATCCTGAGATATTATTCTTTCCATATTAAATTGACCAATATCAAAAAGCTTAAAAACACATGAGTACACTCATAAATTGCTGGTAGGAGTATAAATTGGTTCAATCTCTATGGAGCAAATTTGGCATTATACCAAAATGATAGACCTCATGCTCTTCAACCTAACAAGTCTACTCCTAGGGTACCAAACAGGATATACAGATATCCTTGCATATATTCCAAATGCCACTCATACAGAACAATTCATTATTTATACTAGCAAAAGATTGGGAAAAAACTAAAAACCACTAATAGGAGACTAGTTCATTAAGTTATGTTTCATCCATACAGTGAATACTGAGGAAATAATAAATGTACCCATTTTAATGACTGAAGAAACTCTTTGTATGATGATGTGGAAAGATCTCTAAATGGAAAATCAAGATACAAATCAGTATGTATAGTATTCTACCATTTGCGTAAACAGGAGGAAAAATTAAATATTTCTATATGTGTGTACTTTTTTCTCTTGTAAAATATCTCTGGAAGGAGACCCAAGAAAATCATAATCTTGATTGCCTTTACAAAGGGAAACTAGTGGGTTGGAGAAAGAAGTTGCAGGGAGGTTGCAGTTTCTACTCATCACACTTTTTAAATTTTGAACCACGTGCACATAATATTTGATAAAATATTAATCAAAAAACATAATAATTACTGGTTTGGGGAATATTAGACATGAGGAACTAAAATACTATAACACAATAACATGGAAGATGGTGAGAGTGGGGGTGCAGGGGAAAGATAAAGCTTTCCAAGTTGCTTTTTATTGTCTGGGCTGAGGCTTATGATATTGGTTAAATCTGTAATTTGTTACATTATGAGTGTTAAAAGTGTAAGGATAATCTCTAAAAACTAAAATGAATAACTGCCAAACCAGTCAAAGGAGAAAAAATAAAAGAATAAGAAAAAAGAGAAAACATGAATACATAGAAACTGCACACAAGACAGGTGGAAAAATCCAAATATATCAATAATCACAATAAAGGTTAAAAACAAGGATAAAAAAAAGACAATAGATCTTCTTTCAAGTAAGACCGAAAAAGGAATTCTGAGATTTTTTTTTTTAATTTCAAATATATGTTGTTTAAAGAAGACACATCTAAACCACAAGAGAAAGCTTGAAGGTAAAAGGACAAAAAGAGAGTTACCAGGCAAATAACAAATCAAAATAAGCTGGTATGAACATATTAGTATGGGGGGGGGGAGGGTAGTAAATTCTAAGGAAGAGATAACTAAGGATAAAGAGGGTGTTTCAAGATTTTTAAAAATCGCCAAGAAGATATACCTATCCTGAACCTGTATGCACCCAGTAAATTGACAGATAAGATGACAACTAAGAGAATTATAAGGATTAGCTTTATACTTCTTCAGATATTATATGTTAAAAAATGTAAGGATGATTGCTAAATGAATAGGCAAATCCATGATCACAGCAGATCTTATCGTATCTCACCCAAAACTCATAAAACAGACAAAAAAAAAAAAAAAAAGAAAAGGCAAATTATTTCCTCTCACAAAAAATTTAATTATTAAGGAAGACAGAAGTAGAACTATACTATAGCTTGTTATAGAATGAGTCTAGAAAAAGTTGGTTCAGGGCATGGGAGACTTGAGCACATTTGTAGCTTTGTAGCCAGAAGGAAGGACCCCTTAGAACAGTGGTTCTCAATCTTGGCTGCACAATAGAATCATCTGGGGGAGCTTTAAAAATCTCCATCACCAAGCCACAGCCCTAACAGCAATTAAATCAACCTCTATGGATAGAACTAGGCCTCAGTATTTGTTCCAATATTTGTTTCAGCCAAGGCTGAAAAGCACTTCTCAAAGGGATAGAGAAATTGAAGATGTAGGAAAGGGGCAGGATCACCTACACAGTTTGCAGGCCCCAGTGCAAAGTGAAAATATAGGGCACCTTCTTCAAAAACACGGAATTTCATGATGGCAGCAGCAGAGCATTCAACCAAACATGGGGCCCTTCGAAGCACAGGGCCCTGTGTAAGAGCACAGGTAGCACAACCACGAAACAGTCCCTGGAGAAGGGGAGAAATTGAAGGATAAGATCCAGGAGAGGAATAAATAAAGAATATAGCCTTGAAAATCTGAGGAACTCACATGTAAGAGGGAAGGAGGAAAAGCTGAGTTAGAAGATGAAAAAATCTTAAGAAGGAAAGAAGAGTTAAGAGAATTCATGTTGGATAGCCTTGAAGAGATAAGATCATCAGCTGAGGGAGTTTGAAGGTCTGGTTTCTCAGTCCCACTATGAGGACCATGTTAGAGTTAGTCAGAATGAGGAAAAGGAATGTCAGCAGCACTGACGACCTAAATGAGAACGGGTAATACACACAGTCAAAGAAAGAAATCAGCATATTATGTGATTTCCACCAGCATTGTTCAGCAGCCGAAAAACAAGGAAAACAGATGGCTAGTTCCTCATGAGAAGTTTAGAAGGTTGTGGCCTGTGGAGGACACATCAAGTGGATTGTGATGGTGTAGGAAGTTTGTCAAGGACGGAGCTGGCTCCTCTATACCCTCCATATCCATTCCACAGATAAGCCACCTTCTGGCCCATCCTTCTTTTATGAGTAGCCTTCATCATTATTAAAGAGAATTTCCTATATGCCCAATTCCTTATACATGGCATTATGCTAGATGCTCCAAAACAACTGATAAATGGGTTATTAATAACTTTATAAATAATTTACAATCTTTCATAATAAAATACACTTCTGTTTATTAGATCTTTGCTCTATGAGTCAAACTAAAACGTATCACTAACCTTCTTTTTAAAACATGCATAAAGGCAGCAAATATAAAGCCTATCGACCCTGTCTCAGGCTATCCAAATGACATCTTCGCCATTGACCATATGCTCAAGAGAAAACAGAATTGGACAGTGACTGAGGCAGCTGCTCTTAAACAACACGTGAGTAATCACTGTTGAATGCTTTCCCAGAAATCATTGACAAAAATACTTTCCATTTCAATAATACGCCTTAAAGCAAAAAGAACTTTTTCTGCTCTATGTCATTAACGTAAGACAGGATTGTTCGCATTTTTACCCATTGTAATGACAATGTTTCTTGCTCTAAAATCAAATGGATTTAAATGTTAACTATTATAATTCATCCTGCCAATCATCTATGTAGCCATACCCAGCATCATTTCTGAGACTGTCATTTTTTACTGCTGGAAATAACAATTAGTTAAGGTAGTAAACCAATAGTCACAGTAGTCATGTACTCAGAGAATCATGACTTGTGAAAGCATCTTTACTATAGCAGTTAAAAGAATAATAATAGCTTAAGTGTGCTTCCTAAGTGCCAGGCACTGTGCTAAGTGCTCTACAGTTATTAATTCCTTTAATCATCACAACAACCCTTTGAGGTAGGCACTGTTTTCATTCTTTGTTATTTTATAGATATGTACAGAGAGGTTAAGTGACTTGCCCAAAGGTACACAGCCATTAAGTATATTACAGCCAGGAGTATAAACATGGGTAACTTGGCTCCAGAATACACACATTTACAACTCTATGCTGCCAGTCTAGCTTTTGCACTGTTACAGAGACAGACTGGGATGTATTTATTTTATTCCACCTCCTATCTGCCTTTCACATGAGTGATCAGGTTCTATTTGACACTTTCTACTTCCTTGGCCTCTATGATACTGCATCTTCACTTCTCCTTATGGCTCTGTTTTCTTTCCTTCCTCTTCTCTTTCCTGAATGTTCATCCCTTAAGAATTTGATAATTCCTAGTTTTTAACTTCATCCTACTATTTTTCTCATTATATACACTCATCCATTCATTTGTTCAGTAATGTTTATACTGTGTTAACAAAGTTCTGGGATTAGGAGCTACCACATAGTAAAACACGGTTGCTACCCTCAATGTGCTTTAAGTGAGAAGGAAGCAGGCTATAGTAATACATTGGGATAAAGGGAACTACAGGTGTTAAATGCTACAAGCCACAAGAACACAGAGTGGGCTACCAACTTCTAAAAGTCTCGTCATGGCATATATTCCATGGGAGTAAATGAAAGCTGCTCATGGCGAGAGGCCAACTGCCTCAAGGGCTAAGTTTGAGACTATCAATAATTTGGCCTCCCTGTAACCCAGTCACGGATGACATTGGGGATCCATGCATTGGGGGAAGGAACCATGAGGGAGAGAGAGTATTTTCTGGGCTTTCAATCTGCTCTCTTTGCGTCAGCTGCCATGTAGTGATAACTCTTATATCTGTCCCTAGTCTAGACTTCTTTCCTATACTTCTGTCTTACCTCACCAGCCATGAGGAACATTGTCACCTCGCTGTCTCACAGCATAAACTTCACATATTCAAAACCAGATTCCTCATCTTCTGCATCAAACTCTCTCTTCCTTGGGGATTCTGTATCTCAGTTCACACCACCATCCACCCAGTCACTGAATCTAGAAAGCCAGGAGCCATCCTTAACTTATGCTTTTGCTTCACTCCTGACATCCATCAATCACCAAATCCAGCCACTCTGATTCTCCTAGTGTTCAGATCTGTGCCCTCCACTCCATCTCTATTACCACCACTTATTTGAGGCTCTCAATAGTTCTTGCCTGGACAATAGTCTCCAACCTGGTACCCTTACCCCTGTAGCTGCTCCCCTCCAACTATTCACCACAATTGCTAGTGATCCAACATGAAGGTCCAAACATGCCACTGTCCTGCTTAAAAATGATGCTTCCTTCTCAACAATGGCAGGGTTTTTCAACTTTATTTTTTGCTCCACTTAATTGAGGCATTTATCTCACTTCTATCACAAACAGTGACTCACTACAGCACGATTTTCAGTGAGGAAAGGGCTCTCCCTAACCTCACTGAGATCTCTGACTTGGGAGATTAAGTCTAAGAGCCTGAGTAGGGCAGACAATGAGTTGCCTGCCTCTCCTCCATCATCACTCCTTCCTTCCCACTTTAAACAGTACCGAAGTGTCTGAATCCTCTTTCCCATTTCAGGATGTTTATTGCCTTTGTGCCTTTGTTTATGCTGTCCTCTCTCCCGAAACACCTTCCCGTCACCACCCATTCCCTCAATTTCATCACATCTTTGAGGACCTCCTCAGCTCAGCGTCTTCTCCCAGACAGTCCTCCCTCCCATGCTAGGCTGGACTGGATGCCATCTTTGGCATTCCTATTATATCCAGATCCTATATCCATTCCACATGTCCTCCTTATTTTAAGTTCAGCTGTATTTTTAATATTCTTATAAAATTTCTTATCTCATTATTCCCAAATAGTACATTTTCATTGTCCATCTACTCCTAGCTTACAGGTCTTCAGGAGGCACTTCCCAATGTATAAACTCAGTGATTTTCAAAAAGCCTTGGAATATAACTCTTGGGATATCCATAATTGTGGCCCCTAAATCCATGACATTTTAAGGTGACTACAGTAAATTCTCACTCTCTCTCTCAAACACTCTCTTTGTGCTCTCTTACTGCAGGTGAAGAGAGCTACAGATAACTATAACTTAGGAATTGCCCTTGAGCATCGGAAAGAAATGCTAAACCTCTGGAGGAAGATCCGAGGGGATTTGATTGGAATAGACACTAAAAATGAGTCCTTTTATGACACCTTTTCTACATATACATGGTCCTGGAATGTTTGCCAAGAATTACTCTCCCCTAAAGACTTAAGGCTATATGATGCCTGCATGAATAGAAATTTCTTTCACAATGCAAGATTCTCTTCCTCTTCAGATGTCAGTGAATGTGACACAGATACAGGAAGAAAAAGAAAATGGAAAGGTTACAAAATATCTCGACAATGAAATTTTTACATTTTCTAAACAGCTCATCGTAAACTACTTTTACATAGCAATCAAAAATATGGTGTCTTGCGTTTGAAATGTTGCCATCTTCTGGATTCTGACCAGTAAAAAAGTTAAGTCATAAAATGGTTTCCCTCTCCTAATTCTTTTCTAGTAAATAAATGCTATTTCCTTAGCAACCAGATGCGCTCTGCTGCCCCTACTTGGCTCAAAACTGCCTGAGTCTCAGCAAGGAGAAAAGCCGCAAGCAGGCAGTTACCTAAGCACTAGGCTGCTCTTCTGAGCTCTTAACAGCCCTCCAAGCAATAAGACTCCGAGTTAAAGTGGCTACACGTGGCATTAAGGTTTCAGCTGTTCGTGAAAGAGGCAGAGGCAGGGGATGACAATGGCCTTTCAGTTTCAGGGAACAATAGCACCAACCCCTGGGAAAACTTGATTAAATTTGGGTGTTCCTCCTTTGAATCAGGAGTGAGATTGGTTGGTTAGTACAGGTTAGTGTGAAGTCCCGATATATCCCAGAGTAATTTGGGCAGAGAAAAGAAATGTATTTGCAAAGCTCCCTTGAGGGACTGGGGGAAAATGTGGAAATTATTAAACTTCCCCACCTGGAGAATTACTGATATTCTCACAAGCATTGGGAACTACCAGTTTAGAAGGCTGAGCCCTCAATCTTGGGGCTTGCCCTTATGAAGCTTGTTACTGCAAAGGAGAGGCTAAGGCTATTTACAGTTGTGCCTAAGAGTCATCCCCAGAGAAACTCTTTTGTTGCTCAGATGTCACCTGTCTCTCTCTAAGCCAACTCTGCAGGTAAACTCACTGCCCTCTGCCATGAGACATGACTCCCAGGGGTGTAAATCTCCCTGATAACATGGGACATGACTCCCAGGGATGAGCCTGGACCCAGCATCATGGGATTGGGAAAGCCTTCTTGACCAAAAAGGGGAAGAGAAATGAAACAAAATAAATTTTCAGTTGCCAAGAGATTTCAAATGGAGTTGAGAGGTCATTCTAGAGGTTATTCTTATGCATTATATAGATATCCCTTTTTAGTTTTTAGTGTATTAGAATAGCTAGAAGGAAATACCTGAAACTGTTGAACTGCAAACCAGTAGCCTTGATTCTTGAAGACAATTGTATAACTATGTAGCTTACACAATATGACCATGTAATTGTGAAAACCTTGTGGCTCACACTCCCTTTATCCAGTGTATGGACAGATGAGTAGAAAAATGGAGACAAAAATTAAATGAATAATAGGGGGGATGGGGAGGATGAGATGTTTTGGGTGTTCTTTTTACTTTTATTTTTATTCTAACTTTTATTTTTTGGCATAATGAAAATGTTTAAAAAGTGATTGTGGTGATGAATGCACAATTATATGAAGGTACTGTGAACAATTGATTGGACACTTTGGATGATTGTATGGTATGTGAATATATATCCAATAAAATTGAATTTAAAAAAAGTATTATAGGAAAAAAATGTGGGTGTTCCTAAGGCTCCTTAGCCATACATCTAAAAACCCATCTCTTGACAAATCTTACAAATAGCTGATCTCACCCATTACATGTTTATCCTTCCTAGTTCAAGTTTTGAAGTTCCCAGGAAATTTTACTGTGGTTCTCAAGGATTGACCACAGAGAGACAGACCACTTTTGGACTCAGGAAATTTAGATCTACCAGGACCAAATCTATATTAAACTTTGATCTAATGTCAGGATGGCAAACCTGTTTTATTTTGCCTAAATCTGACCTAAAAATGTAATGGATGAAAGCATTCCAGGAGTACTCAGCTCCAGTTCTGCTCAGATTCTCCAAAAAATTGAAGAGGGAATACTCCCTGACTCTTTCTATGAGGCCAACATCATCTTCATACCAAAGATGGATAAAGATACCACAAGAAAAGAAAACTACAGATCTCTTATGAATATAGATGCAAAATCCACAACAAAATACCAGCAAACCAAATCCAACAGCATGTAAAAGAATTACATACCACGATCAATTGGGATTTATCCCTGATATGCAAGGTGGGTTCAACATAAGAAAATCAATTAATGTAACACACCATATTAACAGAATGAAGGAAAAAAATCACATGATCATCTCAATTGATGCAAAAAAAAAGGCATTCAACAAAATACAGCACCCTTTTGTGATATAGGCGCTGGGAATAGAAGGCAATTTCCTCAACATGATAAAAGGCATATATGAAAAGCATCCAGCTAACATCCTACATAATGGTGAAAGACTGAAACTTTCCTTCTGAGATCAGGAACAAGACATGGATGCCCACTGTCACCACTGTTATTCAACATTATACTGGAAGTTCTTGCCAGAGCAATTAGGCAAGAAAAAGAAATAAAAGTCATCCAAATTGGAAAGAAAGAAGTAAAACTTTCCCTATTTGCAGACAATATGATCCTATATATAGAAAATCCTGAAAAACACACTGTGTTCCTAGAGCTAACAAATAAATTCAATAAAGTAGTGGGGTACAAGTTCTATACCCCCAAATCAGCAGTTTCTGTACACAAGCAATGAACAATCAGAAGAAGAAATCAAGAAAAAAATTCCATTTACAATAGCAACTAAAAGAATCAAATATCTAGGAATAAAACTAACCAAGGATGTAAAGGCCTTGTACTCAGAAAACTACAAAACATTGCTAAAAGAAATTAAAGAAGACCTAAATAAATGGAAGGATAGTCTGTGTTCATTGATTGGAAGATTAAAAATCATTAAGATATCAATACTACCCAAAGCAATTTATAGATTTCATGCAATACCAATCAAAATTCCAACAACCTTCTCTGGAAATGGAAAAGCCAATCATCAAATTTATATGGAAGGGTAAATGGCCCCAAATAGCTAAAGCCATCTTGGATAGAAGAATGAAGTTAGAGGACTCATACTTTCCAATCTTAAACCTTATTACAAAGCCACAGTAATCAAAACAGCATGGTACTGGCACAAGTACAGGGATATAGATAAATAGAATATAAATGAGAGCTCAGAAATCAACCCTCACATTTATGGTCAACGGATTTTTTAATGCAACTTTATTGAGATATATTCACATACCAGATAATTATTCAAAGTGTATAATGAGTGGTTCCTGGTATCATCATATAGTTGTGCATTCATCACCACAATCACTTTTTGAACATTTTCATTACTCCAAAAAATAAATAAATAAATAAAAATAAGAATAAAAATAAAAATAAAAAAGAACACCGGAACATCCCATTCCCCCTATTTCCCCACATTATTTATTTTTTTGTCTTTATTTTCTTACCCATCTGTCCATATACTCAATAAAGGGAGTGTCAGTTGCAAGGTTCTCATAATTACACAGACACACCATAAAAGCTGTATAGTTATACAATCATCTTCAAGAATCAAGGCTACTGGATACAGTTTCAGGTATTTCCTTCTAGCTATTCTAATACACTAAAAACTAAAAAGGGATTTCTATATAATGCATAACCAACTGATTTTTGACAAGATGGCAAAAACCACTCAATTGGGAAAGAATAACCTCTTCAACAGAAAACTACATCTCCATTTACAAAAAAAGAAGAAAGACCACTACCTAACTCCATATGCAAAAATCAACTTAAAAGAGATCAAATATCTTTAAATAGTGCTAGAACTATCAAACTCTTAGAAGAAAATATAGGGAAGCATCTTTAGGACCTTGTGTTAGGCAGTGTTTTTTTAGACTTTATACCCAAAGCACAAACAACAAAAGAAAAAACAGACAAAAGGGACCTCATCAAAATTTAAAACTTTGGGGCCCCAAAGGACTTTATTATGAAGGCAAAATGACAACCTACACAATGGGAGAAAATATCTGGAAACCACATATCTGATAAAAGATTAATATCCAGAATATATGTACCAATTTGAAACTGTTATGGACCCCAGAAGAGCCATGATCTTTCAATCGAATCTTCTTGGGTGGAACTTTTGATTGAGTGTTTCCACGGAGATGTGACTCAATCAACTGTGAACAAGACCTTTGATTAAATTATTTCCTTGGAGGTGTGGACCCTGCCCATTCAGGGTGGATCTTGATTAGTTCACTGTAGTACTTTGAGAGAGTCACAGAGAGAAGGAGTTCAGAGGAACTGACAGAGAGAAGCAGAGAAGACAAAATGCCCTGAGAAGCTGAGAGAGACATTTTGGAGCGAAACTAAGAGCCAACACAGAACCAGACACTTTGAAGATGCAGACAGAAGGACATTTGGAGGTACTAAGCTAAGAAATGAAGTCCAGAGTTTGCCCTGGAGAGGCTAAGAGAGGACCCCCAGTTGCTTAGAGAGAAATGCCCTGAGAGAAAGAAGCAAGAACACACAGGAGCTGAGAGAGAGGAGTGAAGACAGAAGCTCAGAGACATTTTGGAGAAAGCCATTTTGAAACACAATCCAGGAGCAAAGGACCAGCAGATGCCAGCCACATGCCTTTCCAGCTGACAGAGGTGTTCCAGATGCCATCCAGCCTTCCTTCAATGACGGTATCCTCTTGTTGATGCCTTAGTTTGGACACTTTTATGGCCTTAGAACTTTAAATTTTTAACTTAATAAATCCCCTTTATAAAAGCCAATCCATTTCTGGTATTTTGCATAACAGCAGCTCTAGCAAACCAGAACAATATATAAAGAAATCCTTCAACTTAACAAAAAGACAAACAACCCAATTTCAGATTGGGCAAAAGAACAGACAGTTCTCAAAGAAGATATACAAATGGCCAGAAAGCATATGAAAAGATGCTCAACATCATCAGCCATCAGGAAAATGCAAATCAAAGCCACAATGAGACATCTAGCATCAGGGTGCCAGACTACAGAAGGGGCTGCTCAGTTGTGGCAGTGGTTTCTGCATTGGTGTTTTGTGTTTCTTTCCTGCCTGAGGGTTGGGATACAGGGTTGCATCATGGTCGAGGAGGGGCAGAAACATTCTGTGCACTCACTTGTGTTTAGGTCATTGAAGAGGACACATGACATGTTTGTAGCAGATATTGGGAAACCTGTGCCTTTGGATGAAGAAAATCATAAACGAAAAATGTCAATCAAGCTTTGTAATGAATATGATCCTGTGTTGCATAACGCCTACTTCGAAAGAAAATTTTAAAGAGGTGGGCCCTCAGTGCAGCAGATTCATATGTTTCATAAACAATATCCTGCCAATCAAAGACAAGAGGTTGACTATTCGGCGATGGGTGCACTTCAGTATCCACCAGGGCCTGGGGTTGCTTTGACAGTGGATACTAAAATCCAAAGGATGCCGAGTGGATCAGCTGTATAGTCCTTAGCTGTGGCATTACCTTCTTCTCAGGCCAGTGCTGATGGAAATAGTATTGTACCTGGTGGAAGTGAATACTGCCATCCTGGGGCTTCTGATCTTTCACAGCCTGCAGTGATGACTTCAGTTATTATGGAGAACTCTGCACTGATGGCCAAAAAAGCCCCCACAATGCCAATACCCCAATGGCACCCACCTTGAAAACTCTACAGGGTTATTAGTGGGTATCTTGGCTGGGTTCATTGTATTGCTTGTGGAACCTGGAAATCAGTGGTTTATTACTAATTATGCTGAAAGAACTATAAAGATCTAGGACTTTGCTAGCTGCAAATTAAAACTGTCATGGACTGGGCACATTAGTACAGTGCATGGGGTAATAGTGAGCACGAGGAGCCCATACCCATTCTCTTGTGGAGAAGACAAACAAGTAAAATGCTGGGATTGTAACATAATGAGGTTATAAGGCACTGTCATGGACATCTAAATGCAGTGTATGGTTTGGATTTGCACCCAACAATTGATGCGCTGGTAACCTGTAGTCAAGATTCAATTGCACGGTTTTGGGATGTGAGAACTAAAGTCAGTGTACACTTATTATCTGGACATACAAATGCAGTTGCTACAGTGAGGTGTCAAGCTGCAGAACCACAAATTATTACTGGAAGCCATGTCACTACATTATGATTATAGGATTTGGTGGCTGGAAAAATAAGAGTCACATTAACAAATCACAAAGTCAGTGAGGGCTGTGATTTTACATCCAAGACATTACATGTTTGCATCTGGTTCTCTAGATAACATAAAACAGTGGAAATTCCCTGATGGAAGTTTCATTCAAAATCTTTCTGGTCACAATGCTATTATTAATATATTGACAGTGAATTCTGATGGAGTGCTGGTATCTGGAGCTGACAATGGCACTATGTGTCTTTCGGACTGGAGGACTGGCTATAATTTCCAGAGAGTTCATGCAGCTCTGCAACTTGGGTTTTTGAACAGTGAATCAGGAATATTCACTTGTGCTTTTGATCATTTGGAAAGTCAGTTACTAACAACCTAAGCTTATAAAACCATTAAAGCATACAGAGAGGATGATACAGTGACAGAAAAAACTCATCCAGTTAGTTGGAAACCAGAAATTTTAATGTGTTCACGGTCTTTTCTTCTCTTTTTGCTTTTCTTTTTTCTTTCTTTTTTTTTTTTTTTTTTACGCTTGGCTTTGATAAGGATATACTGTCACTTTGTACTCTGGCTAGGAATATAAAGCAGAAACTCCCCTGCTCTAATCACTGCTGTTTCATTATATTTTATAATAAACTGCCCCCACATTCCCCCATCTCTATCCCTCCCATGTTTTCATTTCTGAGATAAACAATTTGCACTCCTAAGAAGATGGCAGCTAGCCAGAATATGCAGGTTCATTGATCATAACTATTCTAAAGATAGAATATTTTGTCAGTTTTATTGGAAGACCCTTTTTAAATTTACAAAGTGATTATTATAATAGGCCATGTTTTGAGAGGAGCACAAGTTTCTTTTTAATCCTTTAAAAACTAATATCTTTGATAATTTGGAATTAAAGGATTTGAAGTCTTAATTTAACTTATATATATGTATTCCACAAACAGTTTTTGTGTGCGTGTTCTTCAGAGTTCTGCACTGGATACTGTTCGAGAAATAGACAGATGTACCTGTCCTCCAAGACTTCCAGTGTAGTAGCTTATTATAGAAACACTATAATAGAGGTGCAAGTGAAGGGGGGGTATAGGAAAAGACCATTAATTTTTCACAAGGAGGATTATGGAAGACTTCACTGCGTAGGTGACATTTGAACTGAACCTTGAAGTGAGAGAGCATGGAGAAGGAAAAGGGTTTTGTAAGATGAGGTGTAAAGTGAATGAAACCAGAGATGGGAAAGTGTGTGGTGTGCTCTTGGAACAAGCAGTTTTCTGCTCTAGTTGGTAATGGGAAATAAGACTGATTTGTAATGGGGAAAGCTCACATTTTGAGTTTGGATTTTATTCCACAGGCAGTAGGATACCAATAGTTGGAAATTTTATGGAAAAGTGTTATTTAAGTTTCTAATATTGATGCCACCTTCTGCTAATGCAAGGCTTACAAATCCTGCCCTTGGGATCCTGATTCCCCATCAGTCAAAAGATTGTGTCACACCTCTCTTTCTGTAGTTTAAAAAAACACAGTCAAAAAAACAATCTTTAAAAATTTTCCAAATTAAAATATTGCACCATGATTTTGGGAGCATTTCCAAATTATACATATCCCACTTTGCATGCTATATGGGGGAGTATAATTGTTACATGTAGTTTTATGGGATTTATTGAAAACGCTTGAACCCTTTGGTCCAGTAATTCCATTTCTAGGAAACTGCCTAATAGGAATAATCTGACAGTTGTACACAAGGAAGTTCATTGCACCTTTGTTCTTTAATAATTACAACTAACCCAGATAGTCCATCATTAAATGATTAATTTAATAGATTATGGTACCTTCACACAAAAATTTATTTCTAAGTATCCATTAAGAGAGACAGGAATGCTCTGGGCTATGATGGCAAGATATCTAACTTTACAGTCATGTTAAAAAAGTTGCACAAGCGTTTTTGTAAAATAACTTGTTGATGCTCTTAAAAAAACTGGAAAAATTACACCCCCTTGTTATCAATGGCTTTGCAAGAGAAATTGTGGAAGAATTTTAATGATCTACTTTATATATTTCTATAATGTTTTAATTTTCTATAAGCATGTATTTAGTAAACTTAAATAAAGAAAAAACACAGCATTTGCAAACACACACACACACACACACACGAGATACTCACTTCACACCCATTAGAATGGTTGCTATTTAAAAAAATGGAAAATAGGTATTGGACATGCCACAACATGGATGACCCTTGAAGACACCATGTTGATTGAAATTAGCCAGACACAAAAGGATAAATATTGTATGATTTCATTGTCTTGAAACAATTAGAAATAGGACCACTCATTCATTGCCAGTGGCAATGTCAAATGGTGTAGCTGCTGTGGAAGACAGTTTGGCGGTTCCTCAGAAAGGTACGTATAGAACTACTATATGACTCAGCAATCCCACTTCTAGGTATATACCTAAAAGAACTGAAAGTAGGGACTCAAACAGATATTTGCATACCTATGTCCATAGTAGCATTATTCATAACTGCCAAAAGATGGAAGCAACCCAAGTGTCCATTGACCAATGAATGGATAAATAAAAGGTGGTTTGTACATACAATGGAATATTATTCAGCCATAAAAAGGAATGAAATCCAGACACATGACAACATGGATGAGCCTTGAAGACATCATGTTGAGTGAAATAAGCCAGACACAAAGGACAAATATTGCATGATATCACTGTTTTAAAACAATTAGAATAAGCAAAGTCATAGAGTCAGAATCTAGAATATAAGTTACCAGGGGACAGGGTGGGGATAGAGAATGTGAAGTTAAGGCTTAAAATGTACAGGGTTCCTATTTGGAATGATAGAAATGTTTTAGTAATGGATGGTGGTGATGGTAGTACAACATTGTGAATACAATTAACAGCACTAAAATATAATCTGAATATGACTGAAGGGAGAAATGTATGTTGAAATAGAATAGAAGTTCTTTTTAAAAATCCCTGGAACTACACAACACAAACAGTGAACTCTAACTTAAACCATGGACTTGAATTAATAGTACAATTATAAAAATGTGCTATCATAAATTGTATCAATGTTCCACACCAATGCAAGGTGTTGGTGGTGGGGTGGTATGTGGGAGTCTTGTATTTTATGCATGATTGCTCTATAAACCCACAACTTCTCTAATAAAAAAAATGTAATGGATGAGATCGGCTATTTGTAAAAGTTATAAAAGAGAGAGATTTGCAGATGTGTGATTAAATTCAACACAATCAACATATAGAACTAATGCTTTTTAATCATTATTCTAGAAAAATATGCCCCAGAAAAAGGAAAAGACATGTTCACTTTTGATGGTGACAGTGGCTTATAATATAAAATTAAAGAGTCAGGAAAAAGCAATGAAGATAGTGAAGATCCCCAAAACTACTTACTGAAATAGGCTTGAAGTAATTTTGTGAGGGTTACCTTGAATATTCAAGAGTCTAAATGCATTTGCTATTCTTTATAAAATTACAATGTTGAGTAAAAGAACTAACCTTATAGTTAAGTATATTTTATAGCCAAAAAAAAACAAGATCTATGGTTTGACAGATTTTTTTTCCCTATGGCTTCTGGATATGATAGGCAATATAGGAGATGTAATTTGGATGCCAAAATATTAGACTTCCTGGAATATTTCTTTGGATCAATGGAATAACAGGATGAATATTTTTAGGTAGGTCTGGCATGGAAAATCTAAAATGTACAGTCATAGATTCCTTCTATTAAATTCTCGCACACTATTGATGACAATACCTATCTGCTGGAGGACAGTATAACAATACACTTCCATTCTTTCACCACCAAGTATTTATTGAGTTGCATACTACATGCCAGACCCTCTACAAGTTCCTGGAGATGGAACAGTGAACAAAAAAAGATTAAATGCCTTGACCTCACATTACTTATAAATGAAGCAAATTATATCCATTGACTCAGCAATTCCACCTCTGGAAAGTAATTCTAAAGAAATAATCAGGAATGCAAAAAAAGAAAAAAAAAAGATGTAGTTATAGGATGTTTATCATGTTGAATTTTTAATAGTAAGAAACCTAAAGTAGCCTATTTGTCCAAAAAAAATCATGGTACATCTATACAAAACAATACCAAAGGTCACTAAAATGATGTTGTAAAGGAATACTTAAAACAAAGGAATAATTTCATACTCCATTATTAAGTTAAAAAGTAGGCTACAACTAACTGCTAAGAGGCATGAGGGACTTGATGGGTTTCTAAAACTTGATTATGGTGGTGGTTGCATGAATATAAAGTTTTATAAAAGCTCACTGAACTGTACATTTAAGGTAGATGGTTACAATTAAATCTAATAGTTAACATACAATTAGATGAAAATAAATTATATCTCAATTAAGCTGTAAAAAAAATAAAACAAAGTGCAAAATAGTTTGGTCTACAATTTTTTTATTTACAAGTTATTTATATAAATAAATTAGAAAAAAAAGACTTAAAGGATATAAACTAAAACTTTAATGGGCTAATTGATCAGTGGGAACAGGGTCTTTTATTTTTTCTTTTGCCTTATCTATATCTTCTAAATGTTATACAATAAACATATACTTACTTTGCAATAAGAGAAATAAATTGTTTTAAAATTAAAGCTGTTAAACCGGTTTGCACAATTTTCTAGAGCTGCTACAAAGGCTGTCCAGGTTCTGTAAAACCTTAAGGAGAGTATGCCGGTTTGAATGTATTATGTCCCGCAAAATGCCATTATCTTTGATGTAATATTGTGTGGGCAGATGTATCAGTGTTGATTAGATTGTAATTCTTTGAGTGTTTCCATTGTAATTCTTTGAGTGTTTCCATAGAGATGTGCCCCACCCAACTGTGGGTAATGACTCTAATTGGATAATTTCCATGGAGGTGTGGCCCTGCCCATTCAGCGTGGGCCTTGATTAGTTTATTAGAACACTATATAAGCTCAAGACAGAAGGAGCAAGCTTGCTACAGCCAAGAGGGACACTTTGAAGAAAGCACAGAAGCTGAGAGAGTAGCTGCAGATGAGAGACAGTTTGAAGACAGCTATTGAAAGCAGCCTCTTGCTCCGGAGAAGCTAAGAGAGGACAAACACCCCAAGAGCAACTAAGAGTGACATTTTTGAGGAACTGCAGCCTAGAGAGGAACGTCCTGGGAGAAAGCCATTCTGAAACCATAACTTTGGAGCAGATGCCAGCCACGTGCCTTCCCAGCTAACAGAGGTTTTCTGGACACCATTGGCCATCCTCCAGTGAAGGTACCCGATTGCTGATGTGTCACCTTGGACACTTTATGGCCTTAAGACTGTAACTGTGTAACCAAATAAACCCCCTTTATAAAAGCCAATCCATCTCTGGTGTTTTGCATCCCGGCAGCATTCGCAGACTAGAACAGAGAGCATATTAGGACTCCAGGATATTTTCCCCAGCCCTTCAGTTCCAGAACACACACTTACACAGCCCCAAATGTCCACTGACCAGAACCAAATGAAAAAGCATGAAGCAATTAGCTACCCTTGACCTCGGCTAACACTCAAGGCTCTAATCTGGAATTTAAGTGTTTAACCTTTGCATACTGTGAACCAACGCCATCCAGTGAGCTAGATGAGTTCCCATAACTCACCAGCAGGGGGACTCTTAGCTCCTCTAAAACAGCACTTCCTGAAGCTACAACCCAATGAAAAAGTCTGATAGCTGTTTACACAGACCTCACAGTCAAATCTTCCAAACTTATTCCCAAAAAACTTATTGTAGGTGCTGTAAAAAATGAAGAAAAATGAGCTGTATAGGCCAACCAAAGTTCCATAAGGAATTGTTTGTGATACTTCATCACATTTCACAAAAAGGGCATATTTTGACCTTTTAAATGGCTCTAATTATTGGAATTAATACAGTAAACTTTTCAAGTAAAGACAAAAAGTGAGCTATCTTCAAGAAAATACTCAGTGAGACTGTTGATTGGGAGCACTAAAGTTTTCAGAGTGAGGAGAGGAAAAGCCACTAGATGAGAGAACCAAATGCCAAGTGCGGTCGCAGTTGATTTATCTGGGGGGGGGGGGCGGCCGGTTGCTGAACCCTCGGCTCTCGGCGTTGCTCGGAGGGTACCGGCGGCGGGGGCTCTTTCCCGGAGGCGAGGGCGAGGCGGGGGACTGGGCCCGGTCCCCGGCGGAGGCGTGCAAGGTGTGGAGGGCGGCGAGAAGGAACAGGCGGGACATGGTTCTTTGAGGGTGAAGAAGCCAAGAGAGTTTATTAGGGGTGAGCACAGGTTATATAGGCTGGCATAGAGGGTGGGGGTTGTTACAAGCCAATGCTGAGGGGATAAAGGCTAGGATTGGTTCTGAGAGGGTGCGGAGGTTAGGATTGGTTCTGAGAGAGCACGGAGGTTGTTTGAAAAGGGGCGGGAGTTGCTCTGGCAACGGTGTCTGGCAACAATGTATGCGCACTGGTGGTGATGGGAGTTACACTGGCAACAGGGAGTGTCCGGGCAAGATAAGGGGGTGGGGAAAAGGCGGTTCCCTCCGGCAAGCCTCCCCTAACGGTGGTATTTTGGGTGAGGAAATGGGGCCTGCCTCCGGCCTCACTTTCCCAGGCCTGGGGGGCTGTGGAGGGCGCTGTCGCCCGTGCCCACCACCCTCCCCAGGGGCTGATCAGGTCCCCCAGCCCAGGCCCGCCAAGTCGAAGCACGTAATCAGTATCCCGCATTTCCCCCTTCTTTTCTAATTAAAGGAAGAAGCTTACCGGAGAGGTCCGCTAAGGGATGAGGGAAGGGGGAGGCCGGGGAGGGGAAAAGGGATTGACGGTGGCTCAGCGAGGCTGGAGCTCGGCGTTGGTGTGGCGCCCGGGCGCTCGACAGGGGCCTTGCTGCTTGCGGGATGGACGAGGGTGGCGACGCTGAGGAGGGTTAGCTTCTTCAGTGGAGGCAAGTTGTTGATACTGGACTTGCACAAATGATGAGAGGACAGCATTGGTATTGGCCTGGCTTTTAGCAAGTTGGTGAAGTCTGCGGATAACCCAGGGTCCTAGGGTGAGAGCTAGAATAATTATTAGTAGGGGGCCTATGAGGGGGAGGAGGTAAGGGAGGAGGGAGGTAAAGATGTGGGACCAATAGTTGGCAGCTTCACGGTTCTTTTTGCGCTGTTTTAGTCCCTCTCGGACTTTTTTTAGGCTGTCTTCGGCGAGACCTGTGGAATTGGCATAGACACAGCATTCTTCTCCTAGAGCGGCGCAAAGGCCTCCTTCTTTGAGGAGAAGAAGGTCAAGACCTCGGCGGTTTTGGAGCACTAACTCAGAGAGGGAGTTAACAGAATTTTTAAGATGGGAAATAGCGTTTTGTAGGTGACGAATGTCCTCGTCAACAGCCGCCCGGAGGTGAGTTAGGGCGGAGCTTTGACTGGCTAATGCAGCGATTCCGGTGCCAGCGCCTGCAAGACCTAGGAGGGAGGCAATTGTGAGGGCGGTGATGGGCTCTCGCTTTTGTAGAAGGGCAGGATCTGCAGTCCTTTCTAGGCGGAGGAAGAAGTCTTCCTCGCTGTGGTATAAGACCCTAGGGATAAGGACAATTAGGAGGCAAGTTTCATTAGTGGTATTGAGGGTTTGCACATTAAGGCAGGGGGTAAGTCCTGTAGAGGAGCACAGCCATTGGGAGGAGTTGTGGGGAATAAGAAACTTGGCAGAGCTGCTGGGAGAGGAGTAGTTGGCACAAGCTGTGAGGCTGGGAGAGTTGCTTGAGCGAGGGTGGATGCACTTTCCTGTAAAGGAGACTGAATGAAAGGTTAGGGGGACGGCAGAGGTATTCCAATTGCATTTCGAAGGGCTGTCCTCTATGTTTTCCGAAAAGGAGAGGTTGGAGGCAACTGGCTCATATAGGGGGAAGGAGGTGGAAAGGCAAAGCCAACAAGAAGAGGTAAGATTAGGGCTGGAGAAATTCACCGAGGTGAAGGCTGCTTGGATAAGGCCGAGGAGGGGAGAGGAGTAGCGAGAGGAGTAGCGAGAGGGGGGTAGAGGAGGTCGGGGTGGTGGGGTTGGCGATGCATTGTTTGCAGCTGAGGTGCGGCTGGTTGGAGCTGAGGTGCGGCTGGAGGGCTGTGGAAAAAGGGGGTTCACTCAGACTGGGGTCCAGGCCCAGGTGTACTGTTGTCATCCGGTGCACCAGGTTGCGGAGACGACGGCATTCTCGTCTCGTTAGACGCGTGGTTGCTGGTGGCGGGCTGGATTGCCCTTCCTGGGATCCAGATTGGTTGTGCTGCATCATCTGGGAAAACACAAGCAAACCCGCGCCCCTGGGCGAGGAGTGGGGAGGGACCCTTCCAGGCATTATTCTCTGGGTCCTTCCAGTAGACCATCGGGGCCTGGGTGGGCCTATACGAGGGCCCCCAATGTTTATGTAGGGGCGAAAGCCCATCCTTATTGAATGTGAGTAGATTAAGGTGAATAAGGGCTGCTATGATAAGGTCCCCTGGAGTTGCCTGGGGGAGCATTGCCCTTTCTTTTTCAATTTGTGTTTTTAAGCGGCGATGGACGGCTTCCACAATGGCTTGACCCTGAGGATTATAGGGGATGCCGAAATGATGGGTGATGTTATATAACTGAAGGAAGGCCGCAAAGGAGGCACTGCGATAGGCAGGCCCATTGTCTGTTTTTAGGTCCCAGGGGACTCCCATGAAGAGAATTCCTTGTCTTAGGGCCTTGATACAGTGTTTGGCCGTTTCCCCGGCAAGGGGGACTGCATAACACATGGCCGAGAAGGTGTCAATTATTACATGCACATATTTGAGGCGTCCAAAGGACGGAACGTGAGTTACGTCCATTTGCCATCTAGAATTGGGTTTTAGGCCTCGTGGGTTGACTCCCTGAGGTTGCAGGGGGCCAAGCGGCGCAAAGGGCGCACAAGTTGCACAATTGCGGACAAGATGTTTACAGGTATCTAGGGGGAGGCTACATAGATGATGTAACGACGTAGCCGAAAAGTGAAACCTGGAATGCAATAACTTGGCCTGGTTAACAGCATCCCCCGGAGGGGCTGCCGTGTGGGTTAGCATAGCTTGGATATTTTGAGCTGAGACCACTTGGTCTACTATACTGTTGCCATTAGCCAAGGGCCCCGGAAGGCCTGAGTGACTACGAATGTGGCTAACGAACCAAGGATCCTGTCTATGCTCTAAGATGCTTCTGAGGTCAGAAAGTGCTTTATCGATGGCCGAGTTCCCGGGGAAAAAGGTGGAAAATGCGAGGACTCGGCAGACCTGATACGTGTAGAGGCTGTCAGTGAAAATGTTTACTGGGTGGCTGCAGTGGGCGTTTAGCGCGTATGACACTGCCAGAATTTCCCCCACTTGGACTGAATGAAGGTTGACATAACTGAATAGGCGGGGTTTTGGGTGGTCCTGAGAATAAGAGAGGAAGGCGAAACGGGTTTTGGAGGCGTCAGTGAAGACGGTAGTGGCACCCGGGATGGGTGCAGAGGAGGGGAAAGGATGGAAGGGGCTATGGAAGGGAAGCTTGGCGAGCCCCTGTAACAGCCGATGGCTAGGATAGTGGCAGCTGAATTCCCCCTGAAATCCTTCCAAGAGGATTTGCATGTCCGGGTTATCACGTATAAGCAGGCGGGTTTGGCCTGCGTCCAGGGGCCAAACAATTTTTTCTGGCGGCTCTCCAAATACATGAACAGCCAGGGTGACTAGATCTGAAGCTAGGCTGATCCAGAGCCGCACTGCGGGGCAAATTTTCCTAAGCCGGCTTTTAGCAGGGTGCACTCAAAGTAGAGGGCCTGGCACGGGAGTGGGGGTAGGGGCAGCGCTGTCCTAAGGGTTGCCTTGAGGTGTAGAAGGCAGCCAGGGGTTGTCAGTCGGCAGGGTGGGAGGAGTAGCGGCAACTGCCGGTAGCGGCTCCGAGGGGGAGCTTGTCGAAGGGGGAGGCGGAAGTGGGAGGCCCCAAGCGTCGCAAGATGGCGGCGCTGTGGGCGTGGCTAAGACACAAGATGGCGGACTAGCTCCGCCCTGTGAAAGGGCGGGGTCTAAGGCATAAGATGGCGGACTAGCTCCGCCCTGTGAAAGGGCGGGGCCGAAGGCATAAGATGGCGGACTAGCTCCGCCCTGTGAAAGGGCGGGGCCGAAGGCATAAGATGGCGGACTAGCTCCGCCCTGTGAAAGGGCGGGGTAAAGCGCATGCGGTTTCTGGCCCGGCTTAGGGCTGACGTCATCACTAGAGCACTTCCTCCCCTCAGTAGAAGAAGAAGGAGGAAGTTCGCCATTTTGGAGCAGTCTGGGGGGGCAGTTGCAAAGAGGTACACGGCGCCAAACAAAGAAAGAAACATACAAAGGACTACAGCAAAGTAATGGAGGGAAAGAGGGAGAGCGTTAGGAGGAATGGGGGTTATAGAAGAAAAGAAGGAGAGGCAGCCGGGATAATTGGGGAAGAGAGGAGCGGCTCCGGAGCAGCGAGGGAGAGGCGGCCCCTAACGCGGAGCGGCGAGGGAGAGGCGGCTCCGGGAGCGGCGAAGGAGAGGCGGCCCTTACCTTGCAGGCGAGGAGAAGGGGAGCTGGAGAGGCGTCCGGGCGAGCGGGCGGTGTACTGGATCGCTGCGTGGAGAGGTCGCGCCCCACGTTGGGCGCCAGTTGCGGTCGCAGTTGATTTATCTGGGGGGGGGGGGCGGCCGGTTGCTGAACCCTCGGCTCTCGGCGTTGCTCGGAGGGTACCGGCGGCGGGGGCTCTTTCCCGGAGGCGAGGGCGAGGCGGGGGACTGGGCCCGGTCCCCGGCGGAGGCGTGCAAGGTGTGGAGGGCGGCGAGAAGGAACAGGCGGGACATGGTTCTTTGAGGGTGAAGAAGCCAAGAGAGTTTATTAGGGGTGAGCACAGGTTATATAGGCTGGCATAGAGGGTGGGGGTTGTTACAAGCCAATGCTGAGGGGATAAAGGCTAGGATTGGTTCTGAGAGGGTGCGGAGGTTAGGATTGGTTCTGAGAGAGCACGGAGGTTGTTTGAAAAGGGGCGGGAGTTGCTCTGGCAACGGTGTCTGGCAACAATGTATGCGCACTGGTGGTGATGGGAGTTACACTGGCAACAGGGAGTGTCCGGGCAAGATAAGGGGGTGGGGAAAAGGCGGTTCCCTCCGGCAAGCCTCCCCTAACGGTGGTATTTTGGGTGAGGAAATGGGGCCTGCCTCCGGCCTCACTTTCCCAGGCCTGGGGGGCTGTGGAGGGCGCTGTCGCCCGTGCCCACCACCCTCCCCAGGGGCTGATCAGGTCCCCCAGCCCAGGCCCGCCAAGTCGAAGCACGTAATCAGTATCCCGCACCAAGAATAAATAGGAATCAACCACCATATCTGTAAACAGCTGGCCTTGAGAAAAGATAATCCTTGTACATGCTTTTAGGAAAAGAGCTTTTGTTCGAGATGTTTCAAAAGACCTTGAGAATGGCAAAAGTATTTTGTGTTCAAATAAAGTACAAGTTCTTTACTATCTTATCTTTTTAACTCACGTTTTTGTTTTTGTTTTTGTTTTTGGTGTTTTTTGTTTTGTTTTTGCTGTGATTAAAGAGGGTGTAGGACCTGTTCCCACTTCTTTGGTGAGTAAAGTACAGAATCTCTCTGTTACAGCCCAAGAGGGCTTTTGTAGCCAAAGGACTAAAGAAAACACGGGACAGTTCTGAGACATGAGCTTTTATTGTGGAGCTTACCTACAAGGTGGGAAGTCAAGTCACATTGCCCTGAATTCAGGAGCTGCTCTGAATGTTGGCGAGTTCAGAGCTCAATGTGAAGCTACTTTGCACTTCTGGGGGGGCGGGGGGGTTAAATAAGCTGGTTATAAGGGGTATGAAAGCATAAAGTGGCAGTGGGGGTGTCTTGCAAAGTAGGTAGGGATTGCTTGTAATCAACAGGGAGGAGAGGAGGATTATAGATTATCTTGTAGATAACAGTATCTCAAGGAGTCTCAGGGAGGAGGTAGTTTCGAGTATAGATTACATTTAGCACCGGAGGCCTGATTTTACAAGAATAGGTCAAACCTTAACTGACCTAGGTCTCACAAGCTGCTGTGTGCAGTCTTCAAGGCCCCTGGGGAATGCCCTGGGCCCTGGGTTCCCACACTCTCAATGTTCCTTCAGTTTTCCTAGGGAAAGAATCCGCAGTAGAATAAACAATGACTATGTAGTCCAGCACTACATTAACTAAAAAACTCTCCTTCTTCTCTTCCAAGGGGTAGTCATATGTCTCCTCTTGGAAGTCTTCTCAGCTAACCTTGTGTTACACTGAAGACATACTTTCTTGTAAACTATTATGAAAATCAATTTTTCTAAATTATTATGAGAATCAATATGCAGTAATTATGAAAATAGAGAATTATTAATATAATAAACTAATAAGCTCAATAAAACTACATATTACAATTTTGATTGTGCTAATATAGAATGGATAATTCTAAAAGGTAGATGATTATAAACATTTTTTAACTTGTCCTTGGATATTCCATTTATTTAACGGGTAAGCCCCGTGGTTCTAGGAATTCATTTCATACAAAAAAAAAAAAAAAAAAAAAAAAAAAAAGGAGCTGACTATAGAACCCGGAAAAGTGCCATTTCCTCACCCCGTTGCCTTTAATTCTGGCCACCAGCTCCAAGTGGGAAAAGGTACACTTAACTCTTAACTAATTCAAAAATTTTCCCTACAACTTGAGATAAATTGGAGAACCTGTTATAAGACCCCAGCCTTGAACTCGGTGGAATGTTTCCCATTTTCTTCCCGACCTGCACTTTCGCTAGCTATCGAAACGACTCCGAGGCGAAATTTCACCTGCTCAGGACCTTTACCCACATAGCTCTTCCCCAACTCACTGCCAGCCCCTCCTGGGAAATCTGCACGACCCAGACGCTAGGTGCCGCAGCCGTCCCGCCCGGTCTCCCTCCGACTCCCTCCGCCCCGTCTTTTCCCGCCCGGACCACACACCTTCTGGAAGGGGGCGTGGCCTCGTTGGAAGCTCGCGTGTTACGGAAAGGTATGTATTTCCGGTTCCGGCATCATGGCAGCCTCCTGTCCTGAGGACTGGCCTGCAGACCCCAGCGGGAAGAGGCAAAAGTTCGGAAGCCGGTTCCTGAGCGATCCGGCGCGCATCTTCCACCATAATGCCTGGTAACCGCCTGCCCCTCCGCCCAGTCGGCGGCTCGCTCTCTGTCCCGCTGCCCCGCAGCGCTGCTAGAAGCCCGTGAGCGGCCCCCGCCGGCTGTGAGTCCCATTGCCCTACCCGAGACGCTCTTCTCCCAGGGGAAAAGCGCTCTCGGGCCAGCGACTCACGCTGCCCTCAACTGGGACGGGAAGCCCCTAAGCTGCCCATTTGATTTGCTCAGGGACAATGTGGAGTGGTCAGAAGAGCAAGCCGCGGCGGCGGAGAGGAAAGTCTGCGAGAACAGTGCCCAGCGGGTGCCCCAGGAGAAGCAAGGTGCGCCCAGGTGGTCCTCCGTGTCATCGACTGCCAGTGTACTGCGGGACGCGTCTTCCCGGAGAGGCCAGAGAACCGGGGCCGCCAAGAGCCTTTGTTTCTAGCCTTATCTGGAACTCAGGAGTAGGACGGGAGGGGGAGGGGAGAGACAAGAAAGGAAGGGCTGTACCTTAGCAAATCTTGTTAGGAAATAGAGGGGGGTTTAAGTTTGTGTTTTTTCTTCTTCTTTGTTTTTATTTGGGGAAGGTACTTTTTGTGACTTGATCTTATTTCCTAAATTAAGTTGACTAGTCCATAATAATGTGGTTATCTCATGTCACCCTTGTGGTCACGTGATCATCCTAGACCTTGAGTTTTCTCCGTGTTCACACTTGAGCTGAGGAAATGTTTCCTTTGAAGCTAGATGCAAGTGATCAGATTCTCTACATCATTGGGGGAGGGGGTTAATGACTGGTGAATTATGTCTTTTCCTTATGTGATTGTTGTAAAGATTTAGGACTTCTGCCAAGGAAAGGTGGATAAATCAGGCCAGAGAAGAAGGTTTCTCCTTCAGAGGTGGTTGATTTCACTGCAAAATATCCTTGGACACTAAAACTAAGATTAGGTAGTGCTGTATTCCAAGAGACAATTGAGGGTAGGACTACTGAAAGAGTTGTGTACAACAGTTAGAAGAGTCTAGTTACAAAACATTCTCAACCTAGTTTGAGAAACAGAGACTAGATCAAAGCAAGTTGGAAGGGATCTCTTTACAGTTAAAGAAACTTGGACCTCAGAGCATTAAGTGCCTTGCCCAGAGGTAAGCAGTTAGTAGTAGCAGTGGTGGAACTAAAATCCAATTTCATAGATTTTTATTCTTTCTACTACACTACTACTGTATTAACAAAGAGCAGAAAACTGAAATCTGTTGCCTTTAAATTATCTCAAGTGTCTCAAGTGTCTCCAGCCCTGAGATTCCAGGCTCTACTTCAAGATGCTTTTGGTAAAGCAAAATGATAATTGATATTAGATACAAATAAAATATTTGAGAGATGGTTCATAAGATTCTTTTTAAAATATTCACAGTTGATTATGAGATCAATGCCCACAAATACTGGAATGACTTCTACAAAATCCATGAAAATGGATTTTTCAAGGATAGACATTGGCTTTTTACTGAATTCCCAGAACTAGCACCCAGCCAAAACCAAAATCACCTGAAGGATTTGCTCTCAGAAAATAAGAGTGAAATACCTGAATGCAGATGCAATGAGGACAGACCTGGTTTAATAGAACAGCACCAGTGTTCTTCAAACAGCCTTGGACATAAAACACAGATGCCTCCTGGGGAGAATATAACTCAGAAACTTGGACATCTTGATATTTGTGCTGAAGAGTTTCCTGGATCCTCAGCTACCTACCGAATACTTGAGGTAACCTTCCTTCATTACCCTAGTTGAGTTATTAATCTTTGTGTGCATGGGGTGACTCAGGGTAACCACAAAAATGTGTCTTCTGTCTGATGATGAACCTGACTAGATTTGACTCTTGGGTTGGCCTGGAAACACCTCCATTTTTTTTTATCTAATGAAATGTCCTAAATATAGACCAGGTATCTGGTGATCATGGCAGACAAAGGTGGACCATAACTATCTGGGAATGCCCATTTTGCATCCAAATGTTGTAGTGACATGCTGTGTTGGCCACTTTGCTACTGTCTTATATAGGCAAAAGAGCTGATACCCTGGAAGAGAATGCCAAGTCACATGACAACTTGTGTCATTTATAATACAGTTAGATGAGCAGAGGTACATGAATGGTGCCTGTTTTTAAGGCCTGGGTGAATTCCTGTTTTCTGAGAATAGATGGTATTGTAAAGGTGAGCCCAGAATGGGAAAAGTGTCTAGATAAATACTATAATGTAAATTCACAGATGGAGGCTCTACACTCCACTGGGCGGCGTGACCTCGGAAAGTCCCTTACCGCCTTCCGGCAGAGTGGGGCTGCTGTCTCTCTGTGTCATAGTTATTAGAGAATTAATTGAGATAATGTATGTAAAATGGCTAAGAACACTGGCTGGCACAAAATAATCCTTTAGGAAATGGTCACTGTTTTTATTATTACCACACACAACACCATATGGATAAGGTTACCATGGGCCCCTTCTCAAGAATATTTTCAGCCCATTCTACTAGAAACTTTTTCCCACAAATATTGTGGAGCTTAGTGAAAAAAATATTGCATCTTTAGGACCGTTTGATAGAACTCAAAAAGTAGAAGAAAACCATGCCCTTTTTTTCTAGACCAGCTCCCTTTTGCTAGTGGTAGCCCATAGTCTTGTCTTTTATAACCACCTCTTCCATTCCTAAGGTCAAGATCAGGGAATATGCTGGGTATTATTCAGGTCTGAACACTATACCTTCCCTAAAATAATGAGACAAAATTATTATTGGTTACCCAGTTTCAGGGAAATTAAAACTTTGAAAAGTTCTGTGAGTAATAGTTCATTTCTATCTGCAGGTTGGTTGTGGTGTGGGAAACACAGTCTTTCCAATTTTACAAACTAACAAGTAAGTATGTTGTAAAGTTGAACTACATGACAGTGAAGAGGTGAAAAGTGGAGAGGTTGTTATTTCTGAAAACTATTGGCATAGTTTGGGAGAAGCATGGTGTTCGGTTTGCTAAAGCTGCCAAAATGCAATATATATCAGAAATGGACTGGCTTTTAACAAAGGGGATTTATTTGGTTGCAAATTTACAGTTCTAAGCTCATGAAAATGTATAAATTAAGGCATCAAGATTTAGATACCTCCTCTGAGGAAAGGCCAATGATATCTAGGGTTCCTCTGTCACATGGGAAGGCACATGGCAACATCTGCTTGTCCTCTTGGGTTCTGGTTTCAAAATGGCTTTCTCCAAAATGTCTCTGGGCGTTTTCTCTCTAGTGTCTCTCTGGTCTCTTCAAAATGTCTCTGACTTTTATGGTCTCAGAGAAGACACCAGTAAACTAATTAAGACCCACCTTGAATGGGTGGGGTCACATCTCAATGGAAATAATCTAATCAAAGTCCCCACTCACAATTGAATGGTTCTTAACTCCATGGAAACAACCTAATCAAAGGTCCCACCCACAATAAATCTGCCCCCGCAAGATGGATTAACAGAACATGGTTTTTGTGGGGTACATAATAGATTCAAACCAGCACATATGGTTTACAGGGGATTTAAATTTCTACAATAACCATTTGTGGGTTGTTTTAATTTGAGGTATAAGTTACCTTTGTCATCAGGGAAATCAGTAAAATTTGAAGTCTCTTACAATGTTTATAGTGCCTTTCTGTAAGGTACATGTTTGGTTTCTCCACTCATGATATCTGAGGAACATCCTGTAGCGAGGCTGTCGTTACCCCTGTTGGAGTTAAGGAAGTTGACGTACATGATGGTTGTCTCTTTTCAAGCTACTCATAGAAAAGGTTCCACATAAATAATTTTGTTAGTTTAGCCTACAATACTTATTAATTGGATTTAGTGAGACAGCCTGATTAAAAATACACATTTTGTTGTTAGAAATTTATAAGAAAACTTGACAAGTTTGTAGTAGCTTAAGATGAAGAAGAGATTGTTCTGCTCTTGATGTGTTCGGTGTCTTGCTAGAAACTGCTTGTTCATATAATTTGGTTACTTGGGATTGAAAGGCTCTCTACTACCTAGGAATCAGTTGTATGGCTTTCAAAATTCTATACAAGTTTATGCCCTATATTTGTTTTGTTTTGTTTATCAGAGATTTTTGTTTTTATTAGAGAAGTTGTGGGTTTACAGAAAAATGCAAGAACTACAGAATTTCCATATACTGCCCCCACACACATACTTTCCCTATTATTAGCATTTCGCATTAGTGTGGTGACTTTGTTACACTTGATAAAACAATGTTATAAATATACTATTAACTCATAATTATGACTTATTAATGTAAACTAGGACTTTTACATTAGGGCTCACTGTTGGTGTTATACAGTTCTATCATTTTTTGTTTTTAATTCTGATAATGTACATACAACCTAAAATTTCCCATTTTATCCTCTTTCAATTATACAATTCAGTGGTGGTAATTTACATCCACAATGTTGTGCCACCGTTGTCACCATCCATTACAAAAACTTTTCCATCACCCCAAAGAGAAACTCCATACCAATTAGGCATTAACTTCCCATTCCCCGTCTCTACCCATCCCCTGGTAACCTGCATTCTAGTTTCTAGCTTTGTGAATTTCCGTATTCTAATTATATTAAATAAGTGAAATCATGCACTATTTGTCCTTTTGTGTCTAGCTTATAGCAGTCAACATGATGTCTTCACAGTTTATCCACGATGTTCATCAGAACTTCATTCGTTTTTACAGCCAAATGGTATTCCATCATATGTATATACCATATTTTGTTTATTCATTCATCTGTCAGTGGAACTTGGTTGCTTCTGCCTTTTGGCCATTGTGAATAATGCTGCTGTGAACATTGGTGTGCAAATATCTGTTCAAGTCTCTGATTTCAATTCTTTTGGGTATATATCTAGAAGTAGGATTGCCAAATCATGTGACAGTTCTGTAGTTAACTTTCTGAGGACCGCCAAACTGTTTTCCACAACGTATGCCGTTTTTTAAAAACACTCATTTTGTGTTTCTTTGAGCCATAAACTGTTCCTTTCAAAAAAATGCTTTCATTCATCCTTTATTTAAATTTGAAGAATGTCCTTTTCTTATCCCTCATTCTAACTGGTGACACACTGATTCCCTAACTCCCCAAATTTCCCCAAATGTCTTCTACCTTTTCTACTAGACTATCTTTCCTTCCTTCCTCAAATTTTGTTGTAAATGTCCAGAAAACTTCCCTAATTAATATAATCCAGCTCTGTAGTCTCTAGCCCTCTAATATGTTTCTTGTGTTGCCTTAATGCACACCATTTATAGAAGAGGTTTGTAACATTTTTTTGTGCCATATCTGGTTAAACCTTTGGATCCCTTTTTAGGCTGATGTGTTTTTTTGTTTGTTTTTATATATAACAGCTTTGTTATAATTTGAAGTGTACAATTCAGTGGTTTTTAGTATATACACAGAGTTGTGCAGCCAGCACTACAATCAATTTTAGAACATTTTTATTACCCACAAAAGATACACCATACCCATTAGCAATCACTCCCTTTTTCCTGCCTCCCCGCGCCCCAAGCCCTAGGCCACCACTAATTTATTTCCTTTCTATAGATTTTCTCAGCCTAATGTTTTTTTAAATGTATAAAATAAAATAGAGGAAACCACTTATTTTGAAATGCAGTTTTATCCACAAAGCCCAATTAAGGACCTCAGTGTATGTAGTTCTTTGCATGTGTTTTTTCTCATAAATCTTCACCATATTTTTCTGATTTCAAAAGTAGTACATGCTCAGAATAGAAAACTTGGAAAATATAGATAAACACAGAAGAAACAAGCATCACCAGTCATCCCACCATCCAAAGATAACCACTGTGGAAAAATAAAATAAAATTAAATAAATAAAATATATTTTTTTAAATCACTGTTACAATAATATTTGTTATGTCCTTGTCTCTGCTGACCTGCCCCCCCTCCCCCTCAAAAAAATTCTGGAATTACAGATTGTTTTATATTTTCAACACGATTTATGTAGTCTCTTCAGATGAAATATGTATTACATTTCATAATTGAAAGTAATTTTGGTAATTATTAATATTGGTTTAATTTAACATTTATTGTGTTGCTACCATGTGCCAAGACTTGTGCAAGACATTGGGGATAATGAGAACCATAAGCACAAGGATTTTGTCTTATTTATCTTTGTCTCCCTAAACATCTAGGATAACATCTAATACATAGTAGACCCTTAGTAAATGTTTGGTGAATGAATAAATGAAAGATGTGATCTCTGCTGTCATAGCATTCACAGTGTGGTGGAGGTGAGTCAGATGGGTACACATGTGTTCCTGGCATGGAGAAAGTACTGAGGTAGCTTGGAGAGAAGATGCAAGAATTCTCATGGTGCCATCAGGCAAGGGTTGATTTGAAAGAAAAGGTTTCTGTAGATAGAGCAAGAGAGGAAGACATTGTTTTGGAACTCACTGATTGTTTAATGAGACCTTGTATTAGCTATATCCATAGGGCGTGAAAGAGGATATTAATCAAAAAAGATTTTAACCAGAATGAAGTACGTTGTAACTGATAGGTGTGATTTCTTTGGACGACTGGTACTCTGCCATTTCTGCCATTTGATATGTTAACCCTGTTAACACAGGAAAGGGAGTACATATAGTCCAGTTTGTAAACTGATTGTTCTATGTTTTTTCCTGTCCGTTTCAGTGACCCAGGACTCTTTGTTTACTGTTGTGATTTTTCTTCCACAGCTGTGGAGCTGGTCCAGGTGAGTGCTGTGGCTCCTGTCAGTATTTTCACCGATTAAAGGAAAAGGGGTTCCTTCCAGTTATTTCTGATTGTCACCTTTTGGATTTGCCCTTAAAAGGCACAGATTATAAGCATTAGAACTATATCCCTCAGGAAACAGTAGCAGTAATTATATTTCAAATAAGATAAGCTTGTCTTGAGGCCACAGTAACTTTTTCTAACCAATTTGTCTCTTTTCCATCTGCTAACTGCAGACAAATTCAGAGTATGAGCCTTCTCGGTGTTTTGCCTTTGTTCATGATCTCTGTGATGAAGATAAGAATTACCCAATGCCAAAAGGCAGTCTTGATATCATCATTCTCATATTTGTTCTTTCATCAATTGTTCCAGACAAGTAAGTTTTTGGTCTCTATACCAGTAGTGTAACAAAACAAAGCTTTGGTCAGGGACTTTGGTATATCAAAGTCAGGCACTACATTAAAAAGACTTTATTTGGGTCTGTTAGATTTACTAGAGGACACATCCATAGCAATATAACATGAGTGTCTCAACCATTTGCCACATTTAAGTCCACCTTCTGTTTTGGCTTCCAAACCTCTGCTCATTGACCATAATGGTTGGTTCTTCTTTTCATTTTACTGTTTAACAGTCACAAAGAATGGAGAGGTGTGTGAAGAAATTCCCCACTGTTGATAATCTCATAGCATGTTGTTTTAGAGCTGTGGGTGCCACAGTTCTTAGATAACACTGCATTGTTGGCCTTTTAAATGCATTAAATAAATCAAGCTTATTAACAGAACACAGAGATTGCATTGACGATTAACTAAGGTAACCCTGTTCTCTTATGTTTATGTTCTTTGTAAACTGCAGAACAGGGGAATTCCATAAAGTCAGGATTAGGTAGAAAGTTAAATGCTGTCTCTTAAAATATACGATTAAAACCTCATACACATCAGGCAGGCACTAATTCCAGTGAAACTCCTATTTCAAGGAAGCAGAGCTGGTAACAGATATGGGGACTAAGATATTCAGGCACCATCAGCTGACACCAAATTAGTCCTGGTCACTGCCAGGCACCAGTGAGTCAGGACTGAGGCCAGGGGCTTGTCAGGGACCTGTGGTCTGGGCAAACCACACCCCCAGAACCATGGGATTAGGATAGTGGGAAGGATGATGAAGTCAAGTCAGTGTTAAAGGTCAAGGTTAGCAGGTGTCAGCCAGAGGGAAACATCTCTGGTGTGCCTAGAACCTGGTGGGACTCATGGTGGGCCAAGGACCCTGTGCTGGCTCCACCAGGCAGGAGCTGTGAGACTGCAGGCGAGTGAGTGAACACCTCTAGAATAGACTTACTCCCTGGACCTCACAGGGATGTTACGAGGGTGAAATAAAGGCATGTAGAGGATAGCCTGGCACGCTTCTAAGCTTTAATGACTTCACAGGTTTAAATGCTACACATTTTAAAAACTAACATGGACTGAAACAAAACACTGAATTAAAATTTCATTCAAAATGTAAATAATTAAACTTTCAAATGATGATTTTTATACATTAGTAGCATTTGTACTTCTGAATTATTAAAGCTTAAACCTGCACCAAGACTTTCAGGATACCCTGTTTATGGAAAGTGCAGATATGAGTGTAAAGCACTCTGTCCATAGTACTCCTTTGCGTGCTTATTGTCTCACCATGTAGATTGTCGGTTCCTGAAGTTTCCATGTAACAAATGTTTGTTAAGCATTGTATGTGCTAAGAATATAAAGGTGAAAGACACAGTCTGCATTCAAAGAGGTCACACCTGGTGTGGCAGGCAGATGAGTCAACTAGTAGTCCCTGTAGTGGGTGGTCAAGTTTCCGCTCAGAGAGCCCTGTGAGTACAGGGCAGGGACAGCTTCCCATGGAGGCTGTGCCAGGATGAGTAGGAAGTGAGCCCGGCGGAGGGCGCATAACCTTTTTCCCCGTGGTGGGGCTCAGCAGCAAAGACAAGTAGTCCTCAGGCCTCTTCATACTGACAGGGGTGGGTGGGGGCCCACAGTTGTAAGCGGGAAGCAAAAGCACGTCAGAGGTTTGGATTTGTACTCAGGGCAAAGAAGCCAAGATTTCAGGGAGCTTAGTGTGTCAAGGTGGAATGGAACCCTGTCCTTATGGAGTCCTGATCTTCCCTCCCTGCTGCCCCCCAGGATGCAGAAGGCGATTGACAGACTGAGCAGCCTTCTGAGGCCTGGAGGGTTGATGCTTCTGCGAGATTATGGCCGCTATGACATGGCTCAGCTCCGGTTTAAAAAAGGTATTTCACCACCATCAGAATAGACATACAGATCAGTGGAACAGAATAAAGAATCTAGACTTAGATCTCTCTACATAAATAAATGTAATATATGACAAGGCTGGTATATTTTTGGAGAAAACTTGAGACCATTGTACATCTAGGCATTGTAAAGGTCTCTTTAACCAAGACAGCTGTAAAACCCAAGAATTATCTTTTTTAAAAGACATTTGATTACCTAATTAATTTTAAATGTGGTATGGCAAAAGTTACCATTAAAAGGTACTAGAATAAAAAGTTTTAAAAATAGTTCGTGGAACAGTACAACCCTAAGTTAAGCCATGGAGTATAGTTATAGTATAGTTATAAAAGTGGGCTTTCATCAGTTGTAACAAATGCAAGGTGTTAATAATAGGGTGGTAAATGAGAACCCTGTATTTAATGCATGATTTTTCTTTAAACCCACAACTTTTCTAATTAAAAAAAAAAAGTTAAAAGACACAATAGATTGAGGAGAAATATTTTCAGTGCATTTAACAGATAAAAGAGTTAATATCTGTGCTGTTCATGGGGCTGTCAGCAAATTGAGAAGGAAAATATCAACAGCCCAACTGAAAAATAGGCAAAAAATACTTAGAGTCAGTTTATAGACGAGCATGTCCAAGCAACCAATAAACAAAATGTGCTCATCTTCACTCATAGGCAATGAAATGAATTAAAAATAACACTAAAAAAGAGATTTGCTTCTCCATTATTAGTAGAGATATGAAGAAGGCCTGGCCTTCTTTTAAGCACCCTGGCACTATCTAACCCAGTGGTCCTTTTGGGAATTCTCTGTAGAGATCAAAGAAGCAGTACCTAACATGTACAAGCAAAAACTGGAAACAAAATGAATGCTTCTGGATCATGAAATTTTGTGGGTAGACCTGCACTACTAGGCTTAGAGGGATTTCCATTTTGTTGCTAAGTGAGCAAAGAGGTATACAGATGAGTGTTTTAAACTCAATCCCTTATTTGTATGACAGTTACTGAAAAGAAAAGGAAAAATATATATAAAATACATACGTATACATATGTGTGTGGGTGTATATGTATATGACTATATTGACATTCAAAAAAGCATAGAAGTATTACACAGTTAGTTGTTAAATCGAGGTAAGGTTGGGAGGTTAGCAGCAAAAGAGGAGTGTCCGTGATAAAAATGGTGTGTGTGTGGTGCTTGTGAATGTATGTGTAGACACCTGAAGAGACAGGTCAAGGGATTGTCAGAGTGGTAATGGTGGCTATTTCCTCAAACTTAGCTCTATTGCTTGATTTTTTTCTTTTTTGAAGTATTGTTATTTCCATTGGGCTGCTGTTCTTCAAAGCACCATTACTTTGTAGGAGAGAAATTGCAAACTCCTCCAAAATACCAAGTCTAACCAAGAAAGGTTTGTGTTCTTTGCCTAAGAAATTGATATTTTAATGCACATTTGATATCGATGGAATTCAATGTCACTCTGCAGGTCAATGTCTGTCTGAAAATTTCTATGTAAGAGGTGATGGCACTAGAGTTTACTTCTTCACACAAGGTATGAAAACTCATCTTTATTTAGGCTAAAGAGCCCCCAAATACCAGATTATATGGTCCTCAGTGTACATTCAGAAATAGTTATCTAGCCCCTCCTACCTTTTGCAGCCTTTTCCTGCAGTTGCCCACCCTCAGGCCAACCCAAGCTGTTCTCGGGTTGTGTGTGCCTGCAGTCCTCTGCCTTTGCTCTTCCACTGTCTTCTCGTCCCTCTCTTCCACCTTGTCCAAAATGGGAAACCAACCTGTTTTGCAAGATTCCTTTCCAGTCCAGCCTGTTTTACCTTCTAAGTGGGGTTGTGCATGAAGGTGAACGCATTTCTCACTGGGTTCCAGGTATAATCCATACAACTCTGTCCTCTGTTATTTCTGCTTCCTTCCCCTCCTCCCCCAAGTGCCTTATGATTTCTCCATTCCTGGGCCCCTGACTTCTCTGTTAGCTCACATTTTAAGCCTTTGGTTGAAGCTACCGAATCTCTCTCCCTAAAAAGTTGATTTGACATATGTGTATGCAGATTTTTGCATATAACTTTAAAGTGTCCACATAGCCCTAAAAGAAAAACAGACCAGAAGTTTAAAACCCCCTGGCCTGAAGCCCATCAGCTTTCATCTTCTTAAAAATTTCCTCCCCATTCAGCTGACACTGAGATCTCTCTAGGAGTGCCAGGTTTCTCTTTCCGGGTAGTTTGGCTTCCCCTATCTAAAGATGAACTTGCTGTTACCAAACACTACATTTATAACAAAATGCTCTGCTCAGGCCACTTAAAATATATAAATAATGACAGCAATCTCATGGGAGCCTCATTTAATGTGCTAAGTGGTAGACAAAATGCTTTTTCTTCAGAGGAAAAAAATAAACATCTTCTCTTTTCCAAACTAGAGGAATTGGACACACTTTTCACTACTGCTGGGCTGGAAAAAATTCAGAACCTGGTGGATCATCGATTGCAAGTGAACCGGGGGAAACAGCTGACTATGTACCGAGTTTGGATTCAATGCAAATACCGGAAGCCTCTTTTGTCCAGCACCAGCTGAGGGGGCATCTTCTCCTGACACGATGACAGCTCATTGTTTTTCTGGCTTTTTAAAAAGCATATTCGTAATTAGTGTTTTGTTGATGTTGGACAGTTCAAGAATTCAAACAGACTTGAGCCTTGAACCTAGGAAAAATTACTTTTTATCAAGAGTCTAACAATTTAATTGTGCTTTATATTTGTGAAGCCCTTTAATCTATACTTTTCTCATGTTCTTTCTTTGATATCTCAAGGAATCAGTCTTGCCATTTCGTAACTAGTAACTGAAATTTTATTTGTGGAAAACTTGAATTTTAAAAATACCAAGAATTTATTTCCATGTGATGTTATGTTATATGTGATAAAGTGTTCCTTGACTAAACATTGCATTAAATTATTTGGGAATTCAAATACCTGGGGTAGTCAGCTGCATTTGATGGTACAAAGAGATGGATAAACCTCTTATTAAGTGGTGGGGGAAGCACACAGGGAAGAATCATCTGTCTTTGGATATTTTCCTGACTCAAAAATAACCTTATAAAGAGTATCAAAATGTGGTATACTTGTTAAGGATTTGATTATGGTCTCCACTTTAATCTTAGTTCCATGGATTTGTAAGCACTTCCCCTTTAAGTGAAAGGATCTTCTTTACTTTTAGCAAAGTCGTCTGTTTTTCTTTTTAATTGTGCCCTTAAA
Organism: Choloepus didactylus; assembly: GCF_015220235.1. Taxonomy (NCBI): domain Eukaryota; kingdom Metazoa; phylum Chordata; class Mammalia; order Pilosa; family Megalonychidae; genus Choloepus; species Choloepus didactylus. Next base: position 58,046,640 of record NC_051324.1, on the reverse strand, counting down.
TATTTGAAACATAAAGAATGGAGAGAACTTCTTAATTTTAGCTATATCACTTCATTTTGTGTGTGATTGTCATGAGTGTTGGAAACTTTATATTCTTTTTTTTTTCAATTAACACTTTTACTTGTTTTTCTCTTGATGGTACATACACTTATATAACGTATTCTTAATTTTAGCAGTTAAGAAATTTTCACTTCTACATTCCTGCATTTTGGATTTTCAATTCAAATTAAATACTCATTATTTCATGTATTGTTATGAAAATGCAGCAAGACATAGCAGTTTTTCTCTGTAATAACCTAAAAATCAGGAAATAGGTTTATTTTCCACATGGAAAAGAAAAATAACCTCAAGCCTCAAAATAATGCCTGGTTCCTCCCCTTTTTTTCTTTTATTTTTTTTAAAATAAATTTACAGAAAATTATAGTACAGGACGATTGCAGTAGTCAAAGAATTCAGTTTTTTCTGAACCATTTAAGAATAGGTTGCAAGATGATGATCCAATACCTGTTTTTTGTGTAATCCTGTAACCAAGGACGTTCTGCTCTATCACCAAAATAGGTTCATCAAAATTAGGAATTAACGTTGAAACATTGCTATGGTCCACAGACACTATTCCATTTCCCCAATTGTCCCAATAATGTTCTCTATTGTAAAAAAAAAAAAAAAAAAAAAATCTCTTGTTCTACATTTAGTTGTTGTCTATCTCCTTCAATATGAAACATTCTCTGGCTTGCTTTCATGACCTTGACACTTGTAGACTCTGTCAAGTTGATGTTTCCTTGTGGTTTGATTCAGATTATGCATTTTTGGTGGGGATATCAGAAGTGTTGCTGTGTTCTTCCCATTGCATCGTGTCAGACTGAATTTCCCCACTTTGGGTGACATTAACCTTGATCACTTAATTAGGGTGGTGCCTGCCAGGTTTTTCCACTGTGAAGTTAGTAATTAGTATTTTAAGGAAGTGGTTTGAGATTATATAAATATTGCCTTCCTTAAACTTTTATCTCCTGGTTTCAGCATCTATTGCTGTTTCTTGGCTGAATTATGATGGTTGCTAAGTAGTGATTTTCTAATTTCATCTACTTTATTAGTTATTCTAGTGTAAGGAAAATCTCTTTTTTCCATTTACTTATCTCAATGTACACTCATGGATTTCTATTTTATTCAGTGGTTACATCCGTTATTATCATTTTGATGCTCATATTGCCCAGATTTGACCAGTGGGAATTCAAACTGTTTTCTCTGACCTTTTGACATGCCCCCATTATTCTTGCAGCACTTCTTTCAAGCACAAGATCTACCAGGCTCATCTTATACTTTCTTTACCCCAGTCAAATCAGCCATTTTTTCAAGGAATTCTGAGTCCTTTTAGTGGAGAAAGGTATTTAGAAACCAAGAGCTAGGCACTAGGTGTTGTTGAGGTGTTGCTTTTTCCAGGTCCTCTCCGTGGACGAGGGACTATATGTTTAAACAGATACATTCATACACACACATACATGTTTACAGAACTATAGAAAAAGCCATGAGTTCAGATCGTTACCTTTAATTCCAAACACCATAGGATATATTCTAGTTTTCTCCCCTTCTGTGTTTGTAACTCCCTTTTCCAACAGTGAGAAGCCTGGCTCCGATGATCTTCAGTATATTTATCTGTTGCATCAACCACCTCACATAGAAATCTCCTTTCTCCATCACCCACACATGGATGCTCTCCTTACTTCTCTTGGGCTCTGACACCACACTCCAGGCCACCTTTCTCAACACCCTCCTCAACCTGCCTTGAGTCCAGGGCCCAGCATGGAGCCACTGGCCTCCCTGCCCTTTTGCTGACATTGCCTTTCTTACTTGGTTCCACCTAATGGGTTTTAGATGGAAGGATGGGAGGGAAGGGAAAAAGGGAGCTCCTTTTTGACATTATTCTCAATTTAGTTAAAATTGAAAAAGATTATATCACTGTAATAGTGTTGCATTCTCTCGAAATGAAGAATACATAAGATTAAATGCCCCATTAATGACCTTTTGGCATCCTTGAAGAATTTCAAAGCAAAAGCAACAATTTTTATTCCATCTTCCTGGCACCTGGCTTGAGCATTGAGCTTAGATATAAAAGATGAGCCTCTTCCTGCCCCCTGCTCCCTTTTATTCCCTGCCATCTGTTTAGCAATCATCCTCTGCCTTCTGACTTTTTATGTCAGACCAAGTTGTGCTTTGCAAGGGACTATACATAATTTTTCAGCCTTGGACTCACTAACGGTGGGGCAGAGGACAAAGATATTCAGGGTTTAGTAAAGTATAACTTTGGTACTACTCAGAACTACATACCAATTGAACTATTAGTCTGACTCCAAACAGTATCTCTTGATATTCTTAATGCACGAAAGCTCCAGGTGTGAAGTTGTTCAGGAAGTTGTGTGGTTTAGATGCAAGTCTAATATAGAAGTGTTTTTGAAACTGACTTAACTTCCTAAGTAGTGTTAATTTGGCTGAGGTGATAAATTCTGTGTTGTTTGGAAAATGAGAGACAGTTTAATTTGAGATAGATGCACTGTCTTAAATGGAGTGAAGCCATGTTCCTGAAGGCAGTGCCCAGGCTGGGGTGTAACACGATCACCAAAGAGATGGGTTTCCCACACCACAGACACGAAATTGATTCACCTGGTTTTGTATGGTTCATCAGCATCTGCTCATGCTGTTAAACCTGTACTTTGTGATGAATCTGCTACATCACTCCATGTAAGTTTATACTATCCTGGACTCTGATTGAAAAATTAGTGCTTGAAAACTACTAAGGAAAAAAAAAAAGAGCATACTAGAACATTTTTCATATAGCTTATTCCTCTCCTTGCTTAAAGACATTACTTTAGTAATAATGGGGACTTCTATCTGTGGCTTAAAAGATGAGCATAGGACAAACAGTTTCTTTCACTCTGTTCACAAAGACCTGTTCTTTGGTTTGTGGCTGCAGCTGCTATTTTCAGAGCCTGGCTGCATTGATGCATTGCGGATTTTTATATGCTTCTTAATTTGGTCTGCAGATTATGATTTGAGTTCCTTAGTGGAGAGTTGAAAGGAATGCTGATGGTGAATTTCCCAGGTGAAAAAACACTAATATGATGCATTACAGCTGCCTCATTTATTTCAATTTCTGGATTCAAGGTTGGATGTTTTCTCTTGGCTACAGTCAGCGGAATGCACTGCATGACCAAGTTTGGGAACAAATAACCACAGTCTGATTCCATGCTTCAGTGGGGGACACTGGGATACAGGAGCCAGTAGCCTTGACCAAAGGCTCAAGCATGGCATCTTTGCCCTGAGGTGAGTTCTAAATTTCATTCATTCATTTATTCATTCCCTGCTTTTCTCTGAAATTGAATTTCCCCATCAGAATTTAAATATCCTCAGAAGAGCCCATACTTTAAACACTTACTAGTAAAAGCACATCAGAGACATACTTCCAAGGGGATAAGCAGGAATGGTGGAAGCCCTGGAGTATCCTGCTGTCAGCAAGCCCCATAAACTCCCTTCAGCCTTGCTCCCCACCACCCCATAGCAGCGCACCAGTCAGGTAGGCAGTCAGTAGTTTATTGGGGAGTTAAGGCTGACACTCAATCGAGCTCATTAAATTATGAGTTCCTTGGGGCAGCTTTGTATTCTCAACACTTGGCCGAATGGCAAAGCACCTGACCCCTGGTGAGTGCACCATAGATGTGGAGAGTGTCTAATTGGCCTCCCCCAGCTCTGCCCGCATCCCACGCACACACACTGACACACAACTTCCATTCAAATTCAGGACTATGGTTGTATCAGCAGCTCAACCTAACTTACATAATAAAACATACAGAGAAGGACACAGAGCATCTCACGGACCCCTGGGGCAGAAATGTGGAGGGGCCTCAGTAATGTGGACAGAGGAGAGCCCTGGGCGAGCCAGGAAGAGCTCACCCACCATCCACACTGGGTCCTGGGTTCTGGGACTGGCTCTCGCTGCCTCTTAGTCCACCTGGAGGAAGCAACTAGATCCCCACACCTGAGGTTTGATTGTAAATTAGGAGGTGGGCAGCTCCCAGAGAAAACAAGAATGTGTTTACAGGCCAGGCAGACTCCTGGGAAGGCAGCCACACGAGCACAGCTCCCAGCCATCAGTTGTTTGTTTCATCGTCCCAAATATTGACATCTTGAGTACCACTGTATTTTCTTAATATTTTTTAATTACTTAGACTTTTAACTTTATTTTTAAAGGAAACTTTATATCACAACCATAAATGAATATCATTTGTCATAGAAGGTGTTTCCTTTTAATGAATGCAATGAAAGCAAAACAGTATTCTTAAGTTCTAGCTGGACACCATTGCCTGCCAAAGGCTCTGAGCATTAGGCCTGGGGACACAGCAGTGAACACAGTAATGTCACAGCTTCCTTGAAGCTAACATTTGGATTGGAAGATTCCAGTAATAAATAAATAATGTATTGGGTGTTATATTCTAAGAAGAATTGAGCAGGGTAAGAAGGCCAGAGAGGTTGGGGTTGGGGACAGTGGAAAGGTGCCCTCTGAGATGGGGTGGGCAGAGAAGTCCCCCCAGAGAAGGTGACATCCCATGTGGGAGCTTCCAGGCAGAAGGAACAGCCACTGCAAAGGAATGAGGCATGAATTCATTGTGGATTCCCTGCATAGCACCAATATAAGCTTATGGTATCATTTGTCACTCTTGCAGTGAATGTATCTGCCTTGAGCACATTTTAAGAATAAAAGTATTATTCAAGTATATTATGTAACAAGAAACAAGAGTGATCACCTGTTTCCAGGTGACCCTCAGCCCAGGGTCTGGATTCCTAGGTCATCTAGGGACTCTTGGACCCCAGGGAGACTGTGAAGCCCACCCAACTCACAAGAGACAGGTTGTAAACCCCGATTATTGATCTGTGATCTGGAACGTAACTGAGAAGCAGAGGGGATCTCCCCAGGAAGGAAAGCTGCTTGAGAAACTGAATTAAGCTCAGAAGTTGATTGTTAAAAACAGCATCAGAGCCCAGGGAGTTGGAGGGTACCGCGCGAGAGGTTCCGGCAGGTCTGGCCACCCAAGATCCCCCATCCGCACCCACGAAGCAATGCCAGGTGGATCTGTGGTAACACGAGCTGGCTTTGTTCAGACCTGATGCTCTTGCAAAACTTTTCCTGTATTCAGTCCTCACAGTACCCCTATGAAGTCTAAGTATGATTATGCCCATTTTACAGAAGAGGAAGTCTGCAGTTCAGGGAAGGTAAATGGTTTACCAAAGTCATGAGTGGCTGGGGAATTAGCCTCAGATTAAGGAGGGGTAGTTGATATAAATATCTGACATGATGTTAACCAGAGGGGAGGAGGAGAAAGTACTCACCCCAAATGTTCCAAGGCAAAAAACAGCAAACACTGCAACTGTCAGAAATGTAATAGAATTAACAAAAGTCCATGAAATCAGCTACATAAAGTATGTTTGCTTTGCTACAGAGTAAAAATGGCAATAATTTCATCAAGACAGAAAATGTAAAACCATGGCCTGCTACTGTGTTTCAAGCAGGCCAAGGCTGTGGGGCCCAGCTCAGCCTGTGTATGAAAGGAGGGCCTGGATTCTGATGCCTCATCTTCTCCAGGGTTTTCACAGTGTCACAGTCATGTACAGCCCAGGGCTCTGAGGGATGGGGCTTGGCTTAATGCTCTGCTGTCACTGTCTTGACATTCTTAATAGTTTTTTAACAGGGGCCTGTATTAGTCAGGATGCTCCAGAGAAACAGAACTGGCAGAATATATATGAGATTTATTATAAGAATTGGCTCACACGACCATGGAGATTGGCAAATCTGAATTCCATAGGGCAGACCAGGCTACAAGTTGGAAACTCCAATGAAGATTTCAGTGATTTCCCCAGATTGTCAGAAGCTGGCCGGAAGAAGTAGAGATAGAAATTCTTCTTTCTGACTCCTAAAATCATGAGAACTTTAAGGTCCTCAACTGATTGGATGAGACTTCTCTAATTGCTGAAGGTCATCTCCTTTGTTGATTGTAGATGTAATCAGCCATAGATGCAAGTTGATTGCATCTAACTTACTGATGATTTAAATCCAGAAAATGCCCTCACAGTAATAGTCAGGCCAGTTACTTGACCAAACAACTGGACACTATAACCTATCCAAGTTGACACAAGAACTTAAGCATCACAGGGCTGCATGTTTTTGTTTTGGACTGGGGCCCCACAAATTATGTACCTGGTTCTGCTGCTACTCCTTTCTTAGAGAAGACCTGTCTTCCCCAAATTTTCCCACAGCATCAGCTGACTCAACGGCCACCCTGGATGGGATCCTCTGGGTTGGGCCTTCTCACCCAGTGTAGGAATCCTGCCACCCTCACCTTGGGCTCTCTTTGCAACCCTCCCTGCCCTCAGACAGACAAAAGCCCAGTTTCCCCACAGGACTTGCTGATCCTGCCTGAAAGTCCTACTTTGATCTTCTCATGGCTGGTGCCTTCTCATCCAGGTCTTAGCTCAAATGTTACCCCCTGAGAGTCCTTCCCTGACTCCCCTGACCTAAGTTACTCTCCTGCCCAGCCCTTTCCATGCCTTCCGTCACACCACAGTACTTGCTTTATCTTCTTCATGATGTGTATCACTATTATTATTTGTTTTGTTACTTGTTTATTGTCTGTCTCCTGCCCCTTTGAGTATAAGCTCCTTGGAGTCAGGGACTGTGTCTACTCTGCTCACAGTTGTATCCCCAGTACTGAGGAAAGAGCCTGGGCATGTTGTAGGTGTTCAGCAAATACTTAGTGTATGAGTGAGTGAGTATCATGTCATCCAGGAGTTGGGTCTTGAGAGCACATCATGTGTCAAGGTGAGGAAAGCCAAGTTTTGTCACCTAATCCAGTGAGTAACAGTGGGTTTGAAACAGGAGCCCAAGCCCAGTGGACCTGTGGAAAGAAGTTCCATAAATGTTAGTCAAAAGCTTTGCATAACTGGAAGAAAGTAGGAAGTGGGAACCAGCAAGGGAGGTCTCAGGGGCCTGAAGCTGGATCAGAATGTTTGAAAGGCACAGGAACAATTCTGGAGATGCCTGCTGGCCTGGGCCCCATGGTACAGAGACTTTGCAAAGGAGTGAAGGAGCTGATCCACTTTGCACTTTGAATACCACCCAAATCTATGTCATGAGCTAAAGCTCTCACCTGAGCCTTGAACTAGTTTATCCAAGTACCTGTGAGACATCTCTCTCCCCTGGTTAGACCTCAGGCATCTCAAACTCATTCTTTACAAGACAACTCATAAGATGGGTTGAATTCTCAAATTCTCCATTTGTTCTCTATGTCACCTGGGCTAAGTTGCTGAATTTTTCTGATTCTCAGTCTCCTTAACTGTAAATCGGGTATAAACAATAGAATATATATAATCCAGCAGCCCCTCTGGCCCCTATAATACAATCCTAACTCCTTGCAGAAGGCAAGGTCGAATGCCAACCTCTATGGGCTATTATGTATTTACAAGACTCATTTGAACAAGACACACTTCGTTATATGTTGGATGTTTGCAGTTATATTGATGGTAAGTCCCTCAGCAACATTTGCCAGGAGAGAATCAACATGTGTTATTGAGTGATTCTTGATAAGATTTGGAGCAGAAAGCACTACCCTACATTTCTTCTTCACCGTCTCAAAGTGCAGTGAAGAAGAGCCAAGAACTTCCAGCTTTCGATGAATTGCAGTTTTGTTGTCCTCAGTGAGGGTCAGTTTATCCAGTAGGCACAGCAGGTGCAGTATCTCAGGATCACAATCCTTTTATAGGTCTATAAAAACATTTTAATTTAAATTTAATAATAATAAGGAATATGTGAGAGTGAAAACAGGCTGGATTACATTCATCTTTATACCAATGCAGTTGTAAAAATTTATTTATATATTTTTTTATATAAAGGAAGGAGCCCACAAAGGCAAAAGTGACTACGGCCCATGAAGGTCCTAATGTGGCCCTAATGTTGGCATCAACCTGTCACATGGGGGGACAGAGATGTGTAGATGTGGCTGAAACTTTGACTCCGCCTTCCCCTTCTGCCCAACTCATGTCATCTCAAGCAAACACTTTTATGGAAAGGATTGTTGGATAAAGGCTTTAGCATTTCTGTGTGCAGGGCTGTCTGTTTGGGAGGAGGATCAGTAACTAGGTAAGTGGTTTTGAACAGTGGCATCCAGAGTACCAAGGAGCAAATCCAGCCTTTTACATTTATTCTTACGGAAATAATCTCTATTTATGTTTCTCCCTATAAATTGCCTTTTCCTGGAGCACAGAAAAGAGCAACTTCTTGGGGATGATGCAACAGAACAGGTAATCGTTGAACAGAGTTGGAGGATGAGGAATTTTTGAGGCGGATGGAGATTGGGGTGAAGGTGCCTGGCCAAAGGAATAGACTTGTGCAAAGGTCCATTTACATGGATGAGCAGCCAGTGGACAGGCATGATTGTTGCGTAAGGATGGTGGGGGTGGGGGTGCAGCTCTGGGTGTGCCTAGTGAGAATTAGAAATATCTTTTCCAGTCTGATCTTCCAGACTGTTTGTGGAGGCCTCAAAGGTCATGCTGAGGAGTTGGGGTGTTATCCTGCAGGCAGCAGAGAGTCATTGTAGAATGTGAAAACAGGAAAACAGAATAATTACCTGGGCATTTAAGAAAGTTACCCATAGTAGCAATGCAGAGAGATAATTACAGGGGATGAAGGAGTGGGTGGTAGGTGACAGGACCAGAGGAGGGAGGTCAGTGAGGAGAAGGTTACAATAGTTATAACAAGACAGGATGAACTAAAGTTGTGGAATTGGGGACAGAAAGACAAGAACAGAGTGACAACACATTTAAGGCACAATGGACAGGACTGGTGATGGGCCTGAGGGAGATGGGGTGAAAGAAACTGAGAACAACCTCCAGGTTTCTAGTATTAACAATGGGGGAGATGGTGCCATAATAAGGGCTTCAACCAGGAGAAGAAGGAAGAGATTCAAGGGTGTGGAGGGAACTCATGAGCTTCACAGTTCGAGCCACCCACAAGTCATCCATGGAGAGAGACCCGGCAGCCAGAGATACACATTTGAAGCTAAGAAATTGGCAGGAGAGCCCAGTAAAGGAATCACCCCCTGAAAATGCTGAGTGAAGCCTCTGTAATGGATGAAATCTGAATGAGAGTTGAAAAGGGGAAAAAGAATCCAGAACTAACCTTGAAGGAAGGAGTGGTAGGAGAGGAGCCCTTCAAGGGTAATGGTGGAGATTGAACAGAGGGAATATCAGGACCAGTAGAGACACTGTCAAAATCAAGGAAAGAGTCTTAAAAAGTTCTGAAAGGATTAACAGTGATTGCCATCAGGTGGTGGAATTGTGGGGGGTTTTCCCTTTATTTTCCATATTTTTAACTCATAAGTAACTATATATTGCTTTTTTTCTCATTTTAAAAAGAACTCCAAAAGGGGGATGTGAAAGGAAATGAAATAAGCTTCAGTGGCAGAGAGATTCCAAAACGAGCCGAGAGGGCACTCTGGTGGGCACTCTTACGCACAATTTAGACAACCCTTTTTAGGTTCTAAAGAATTGGGATACCTGGTGGTGGATACCTGAAACTATCAAACTACAACCCAGAACCCATGAATCTCGAAGGCAATTGTATAAAAATGGAGCTTATGAGGGGTGACAATGGGATTGGGAAAGCCATAAGGACCACATTCCCCTTTGTCTAGTTTATGGATGGATGAGTAGAAAAATAGGGGAAGGAAACAAACAAACAGACAAAGGTACCCAGTGTTCTTTTTTACTTCAATTGCTGTTTTTCACTTTAATTATTATTCTTGTTATTTTTGTGTGTGTGCTAATGAAGGTGTCAGGGATTGATTTAGGTGATGAATGTACAACTATGTAATGGTACTGTGAACAATCGAATGTACGATTTGTTTTGTATGACTGCATGGTATGTGAATATATCTCAATAAAATGAAGATAAAAAATAAAAAAATAAAAAATAAAATAAAAAATTCAAGCAATATAAAAAAAAATAAAAATAAAAATAAAAAGAACTCAAAAAACAACAACAAAAAAACCTTTATTGGAAAAATAAAAGGGGCCGTTATCAATAGGTTAACTGCAGAAAAGTCGAGCACCCTGAAGACCCAGCAGAGATGTAGGGAAAGCATGTTGGGGTCCACTGCCTAGCCGTCCTTGTTTAAGACCTGCTCCCCCTCCTTGGCTCTCCAATCCCTAAAGGAACAGGTGCTTCTAGCAGTCATGTTTCTGCCACATGACCTACCTTCTGGTCCCAGATCATTGGAAACGGCTGGGCATGTGACACAAGCTAAGCCAATCAGAGTCCCTTCCCCAGACTGAATTGAGAGGGCAGCTGAACTCTGGGTGACTGGATGTGGAAAGTGTGAGTTCAGGAGCTGCCCTGAAGGCTGTGGAGAAGGCAGCCATTTAAGATCCCAGGTAGGAGTGTTGCAGGCAGAGGTGGAAGCAAGTACAAACAAAAGCCCTGAAAACAGAAAATCTTGGTATTCAGGGATCTAAAGGGAGGCCAATGTAGTAGTCACCAGAAAGAATGGTTGGAAAAAGAGGCAGGGCCTTATAGACCATGCTGAGGAGTTGGGATGCTTTCTCATTACAATGAGCAGCTGTAATTGTGATAATTGTGATATTTTCTCATTACAATAAGCAAGAGTTTTAAGCAAATCAGCCCAGACCAATTCTGATTTAAAAGTTTAAAAGATTAAGACTGACTATTAAATCAGCATTGGAGACTGGTGAGCTGTAAGTTTTAGTTACTCCTCCAGGAAAGTAGGTAAAAAGCCAGGAACTGCGTGGACTGGACACCACAGAGCAATCTGTCTTTGGGCATACTTCATACAACATTCATGAAAACGTGGAACTGCTGAGATCAGCGAAATCTGTAAGTTTTTGTGGCCAGGGGACCCGCCCCCTCCCTGCCAGGCTCAGTCCCGTGGGAGGAGGGGCTGCCAGCTCCGGGAAGGAGAAGGGAGAACTGCAGTGGCAGCCCTTATCAGAAACTCATTCTACTGATCCAAACTCCAACCATAGATAGACTGAGACCAGACACCAGAGAATCTGAGAGCTGCCAGCCCAGGAGAGAGGAGACAGGCATAGAAAAAAAAAAATAACACGAAAAACTCCAAAATAAAAACGGAGGATTTTTGGAGTTCTGGTGAACACAGAAAGGGGAAGGGTGGAGCTCAGGCCTTGAGGCGCATATGCAAATCCAGAAGAAAAGCTGATCTCTCTGCCCTGTGGACCTTTCCTTAATGGCCCTGGTTGCGTTGTCTCTTAGCATTTCAATAACCCATTAGATCTCTGAGGAGGGCTCTTTTTTTTTTTTTTTTTTAAATCCTTTTTTCTTTTTCTAAAACAATTACTCTAAGAAGCCCAATACAGAAAGCTTCAAAGACTTTCAATTTGGGCACATCAAGTCAAGAGCAGAACTAAGAGAGCTCTGAGACAAAAGGCAATAATCCAGTGGCTGAGAAAATTCACTAAACACCACAACTTCCCAAGAAAAGGGGGGTGTCCGCTCACAGCCACCATCCTGGTGGACAGGAAACACTCCTGCCCATTGCCAGCCCCATAGCCCAGAGCTGCCCCAGACAACCCAGTGTGACGGAAGTGCTTCAAATAACAGGCACACACCACAAAACTGGGCGTGGGCATTAGCCTTCCCTGCAACCTCAGCTGATTGTCCCAGAGCTGGGAAGGTGGAGCAGTGTGAATTAACAAAGCCCCATTCAGCCATCATTTGAGCAGACTGGGAGCCTCCCTACACAGCCCAGCAGCCCAGAACTGCCCTGGGGGGACGGCACTCACCTGTGACATAGCACAGTCATCCCTCAACAGAGGACCCGGGGTGCACAGCCTGGAAGAGGGGCCCACTTGCAAGTCTCAGGAGCCATATGCCAATACCAAAGACTTGTGGGTCAGTGGCAGAGACAAACTGTGGCAGGACTGAACTGAAGGATTAGACTATTGCAGCAGCTTTAAAACTCTAGGATCATCAGGGAGATTTGATTGTTAGGGCCACCCCCCCTCCCCGAATGCCCAGAAACACGCCCCACATACAGGGCAGGCAACACCAACTACACACGCAAGCTTGGTACACCAATTGGACCCCACAAGACTCACTCCCCCACTCACCAAAAAGGCTAAGCAGGGGAGAACTGGCTTGTGGAGAACAGGTGGCTCGTGGATGCCACCTGTTGGTTAGTTAGAGAAAGTGTACTCCACGAAGCTATAGCTCTGATAAATTAGAGATAAGGACTTCAATAGGTCTACAAACCCTAAAAGAACCCTATCAAGTTCAGCAAATGCCACGAAGCCAAAAACAACAGAAAATTATAAAGCATATGAAAAAACCAGACGATATGGATAACCCAAGCCCAAGCACCCAAATCAAAAGAACAAAAGAGACACAGCACCTAGAGCAGCTACTCAAAGAACTAAAGATGAACAATGAGACCATAGTACGGGATATGAAGGAAATCAAGAAGACTCTAGAAGAGCATAAAGAAGACATTGCAAGACTAAATAACAAAATGGATGATCTTATGGAAATTAAAGAAACTGTTGACCAAATTAAAAAGATTCTGGACACTCATAGTACAAGACTAGAGGAAGTTGAACAACGAATCAGTGACCTCGAAGATGACAGAATGGAAAATGAAAGCATAAAAGAAAGAATGGGGAAAAAAATTGAAAAAATCTAAATGGACCTCAGGGATATGATAGATAATATGAAACGTCCAAATATAAGACTCATTGGTGTCCCAGAAGGGGAAGAAAAGGGTAAAGGTCTAGGAAGAGTATTCAAAGAAATTGTTGGGGAAAACTTCCCAAATCTTCAAAACAACATAAATATACAAATCATAAATGCTCAGCGAACTCCAAATAGAATAAATCCAAATAAACCCACTCCGAGACATATACTGATCACACTGTCAAACACAGAAGAGAAGGAGCAAGTTCTGAAAGCAGCAAGAGAAAAGCAATTCACCACATACAAAGGAAACAGCATAAGACTAAGTAGTGACTACTCAGCAGCCACCATGGAGGCGAGAAGGCAGTGGCACGATATATTTAAAATTCTGAGTGAGAAAAATTTCCAACCAAGAATACTTTATCCAGCAAAGCTCTCCTTCAAATTTGAGGGAGAGCTTAAATTTTTCACAGACAAACAAATGCTGAGAGAATTTGCTAACAAGAGACCTGCCCTACTGGAGATACTAAAGGGAGCCCTACAGACAGAGAAACAAAGAAAGGACAGAGAGACTTGGAGAAAGGTTCAGTACTAAAGAGATTTGGTATGGGTACAATAAAGGATATTAATAGACAGAGGGGAAAAATATGACAAACATAAACCAAAGGATAAGATGGCTGATTCAAGAAATGCCTTCACGGTTATAACGTTGAATGTAAATGGATTAAACTCCCCAGTTAAAGGATATAGATTCGCAGAATGGATCAAAAAAAATGAACCATCAATATGTTGCATACAAGAGACTCATCTTAGACACAGGGACACAAAGAAACTAAAAGTGAAAGGATGGAAAAAAATATTTCATGCAAGCTACAGCCAAAAGAAAGCAGGTGTAGCAATATTAATCTCAGATAAAATAGACTTCAAATGCAGGGATGTTTTGAGAGACAAAGAAGGCCACTACATACTAATAAAAGGGGCAATTCAGCAAGAAGAAATAACAATCGTAAATGTCTATGCACCCAATCAAGGTGCCACAAAATACATGAGAGAAACACTGGCCAAACTAAAGGAAGCAATTGATGTTTCCACAATAATTGTGGGAGACTTCAACACATCACTCTCTCCTATAGATAGATCAACCAGACAGAAGACCAATAAGGAAATTGAAAACCTAAACAATCTGATAAATGAATTAGATTTAACAGACATATACAGGACATTACATCCCAAAGCACCAGGATACACATACTTTTCTAGTGCTCATGGAACTTTCTCCAGAATAGATCATATGCTGGGACATAAAACAAGCCTCAATAAATTTAAAAAGATTGAAATTATTCAAAGCACATTCTCTGACCACAATGGAATACAATTAGAAGTCAATAACCATCAGAGACTTAGAAAATTCACAAATACCTGGAGGTTAAACAACACACTCCTAAACAATCAGTGGGTTAAAGAAGAAATAGCAAGAGAAATTGCTAAATATATAGAGACGAATGAAAATGAGAACACAACATACCAAAACCTATGGGATGCAGCAAAAGCAGTGCTAAGGGGGAAATTTATAGCACTAAACGCATATATTAAAAAGGAAGAAAGAGCCAAAATCAAAGAACTAATGGATCAACTGAAGAAGCTAGAAAATGAACAGCAAACCAATCCTAAACCAAGTAGAAGAAAAGAAATAACAAGGATTAAAGCAGAAATAAATGACATAGAGAACAAAAAAACAATAGAGAGGATAAATATCACCAAAAGTTGGTTCTTTGAGAAGATCAACAAGATTGACAAGCCCCTAGCTAGACTGACAAAATCAAAAAGAGAGAAGACCCATATAAACAAAATAATGAATGAAAAGGTGACATAACTGCAGATCCTGAAGAAATTAAAAAAATTATAAGAGGCTATTATGAACAACTGTATGGCAACAAACTGGATAATGTAGAAGAAATGGACAATTTCCTGGAAACTTATGAACAACCTAGACTGACCAGAGAAGAAATAGAAGACCTCAACCAACCCATCACAAGCAAAGAGATCCAATCAGTCATCAAAAATCTTCCCACAAATAAATGCCCAGGGCCAGATGGCTTCACAGGGGAATTCTGCCAAACTTTCCAGAAAGAACTGACACCAATCTTACTCAAACTCTTTCAAAACATTGAAAAAAATGGAACACTACCTAACTCATTTTATGAAGCTAACATCAATCTAATACCAAAACCAGGCAAAGATGCTACAAAAAAGGAAAACTACCGGCCAATCTCCCTAATGAATATAGATGCAAAAATCCTCAACAAAATACTTGCAAATCGAATCCAAAGACACATTAAAAAAATCATACACCATGACCAAGTGGGGTTCATTCCAGGCATGCAAGGATGGTTCAACATAAGAAAAACAATCAATGTATTACAACACATTAAAAACTCGAAAGGGAAAAATCAATTGATCATCTCAATAGATGCTGAAAAAGCATTTGACAAAATCCAACATCCCTTTTTGATAAAAACACTTCAAAAGGTAGGAATTGAAGGAAACTTCCTCAACATGATAAAGAGCATATATGAAAAAACCCACAGCCAGCATAGTACTCAATGGTGAGAGACTGAAAGCCTTCCCTCTAAGATCAGGAACAAGACAAGGATGCCCGCTGTCACCACTGTTATTCAACATTGTGCTGAAAGTGCTAGCCAGGGCAATCCGGCAAGACAAAGAAATAAAAGGCATCCAAATTGGAAAAGAAGAAGTAAAACTGTCATTGTTTGCAGATGATATGATCTTATATCTAGAAAACCCTGAGAAATCAATGAGACAGCTACTAGAGCTAATAAACAAATTTAGCAAAGTAGCAGGATACAAGGTTAATGCACATAAGTCAGTAATGTTTCTATATGCTAGAAATGAACAAACTGAAGAGACACTCAAGAAAAAGATACCATTTTCAATAGCAACTAAAAAAATCAAGTACCTAGGAATAAACTTAACCAAAGATGTAAAAGACCTATACAAAGAAAACTACATAACTCTACTAAAAGAAATAGAAGGGGACCTTAAAAGATGGAAAAATATTCCATGTTCATGGATAGGAAGACTAAATGTCATTAAGATGTCAATTCTACCCAAACTCATCTACAGATTCAATGCAATCCCAATCAAAATTCCAACAACCTACTTTGCAGACTTGGAAAAGCTAGTTATCAAATTTATTTGGAAAGGGAAGATGCCTCGAATTGCTAAAGACACTCCAAAAAAGAAAAACGAAGTGGGAGGACTTACACTCCCTGACTTTGAAGCTTATTATAAAGCCACAGTTGCCAAAACAGCATGGTACTGGCACAAAGATAGACATATAGATCAATGGAATCGAATTGAGAATTCAGAGATAGACCCTCAGATCTATGGCCGACTGATCTTTGATAAGGCCCCCCCAAGTCACTGAACTGAGCCATAATGGTCTTTTCAACAAATGGGGCTGGGAGAGTTGGATATCCATATCCAAAAGAATGAAAGAGGACCCCTACCTCACCCCCTACACAAAAATTAACTCAAAATGGACCAAAGATCTCAATATAAAAGAAAGTACCATAAAACTCCTAGAAGATAATGTAGGAAAACATCTTCAATACCTTGTATTGGGCGGCCACTTCCTAGACTTTACACCCAAAGCACAAGCAACAAAAGAGAAAATAGATAAATGGGAACTCCTCAAGCTTAGAAGTTTCTGCACCTCAAAGGAATTTCTCAAAAAGGTAAGAGGCAGCCAACTCAATGGGAAAAAATTTTTGGAAACCATGTATCTGACAAAAGACTGATATCTTGCATATACAAAGAAATCCTACAACTCAATGACAATAGTACAGACAGCCCAATTATAAAATGGGCAAAAGATATGAAAAGACAGTTCTCTGAAGAGGAAATACAAATGGCCAAGAAACACATGAAAAAATGTTCAGCTTCACTAGCTATTAGAGAGATGCAAATTAAGACCACAATGAGATACCATCTAACACCGGTTAGAATGGCTGCCATTAAACAAACAGGAAACTACAAATGCTGGAGGGGATGTGGAGAAATTGGAACTCTTATTCATTGTTGGTGGGACTGTATAATGGTTCAGCCACTCTGGAAGTCAGTCTGGCAGTTCCTTAGAAAACTAGATATAGAGCTACCATTCAATCCAGCGATTGCACTTCTCGGTATATACCCGGAAGATCGGAAAGCAGTGACACGAACAGATATCTGCACGCCAATGTTCATAGCAGCATTATTCACAATTGCCAAGAGATGGAAACAACCCAAATGTCCTTCAACAGATGAGTGGATAAATAAAATGTGGTATATACACACGATGGAATACTACGCGGCAGTAAGAAGGAACGATCTGGTGAAACATATGACAACATGGATGAACCTTGAAGACATAATGCTGAGCGAAATAAGCCAGGCACAAAAAGAGAAATATTATATGCTACCACTAATGTGAACTTTGAAAAATGTAAAACAAATGGTTTATAATGTAGAATGTAGGGGAACTAGCAGTAGAGAGCAATTAAGGAAGGGGGAACAATAATCCAAGAAGAACAGATAAGCTATTTAACGTTCTGGGGATGCCCAGAAATGACTATGGTCTGTTAATTTCTGATGGATATAGTAGGAACAAGTTCACAGAAATGTTGCTATATTATGTAACTTTCTTGGGGTAAAGTAGGAACATGTTGGAAGTTAAGCAGTTATCTTAGGTTAGTTTTCTTTTTCTTACTCCCTTGTTATGGTCTCTTTGAAATGTTCTTTTATTGTATGTTTGTTTTCTTTTTAACTTTTTTTTTTCATACAGTTGATTTAAAAAAGAAGGGAAAGTTAAAAAAAAAAAAAAGAAAAGAAAAACAAGGAAAAAAAAAAGATGTAGTGCCCCCTTGAGGAGCCTGTGGAGAATGCAGGGGTATTCGCCTACCCCACCTCCATGGTTGCTAACATGACCACAGACATAGGGGACTGGTGGTTTGATGGGTTGAGCCCTCTACCAAAAGTTTTACCCTTGGGAAGATGGTTGCTGCAAAGGAGAGGCTAGGCCTCCCTATATTTGTGCCTAAGAGTCTCCTCCTGAATGCCTCTTTGTTGCTCAGATGTGGCCCTCTCTCTCTGGCTAAGCCAACTTGAAAGGTGAAATCACTGCCCCCCCCCCCCCCACGTGGGATCAGACACCCAGGGGAGTGAATCTCCCTGGCAACGTGGAGTATGACTCCTGGGGAGGAATGTAGGCCCTGCATCATGGGACGGAGAACATCTTCTTGACCAAAAGGGGGATGTGAAAGGAAATGAAATAAGCTTCGGTGGCAGAGAGATTCCAAAACGAGCCGAGAGATCACTCTGGTGGGCACTCTTACGCACACTTTAGACAACCCTTTTTAGGTTCTAAAGAATTGGGGTAGCTGGTGGTGGATACCTGAAACTATCAAACTACAACCCAGAACCCATGAATCTCGAAGACAGTTGTATAAAAATGTAGCTTATGAGGGGTGACAATGGGATTGGGAAAGCCATAAGGACCAAACTCCACTTTGTCTAGTTTATGGATGGATGTGTAGAAAAGTAGGGGAAGGAAACAAACAGACAAAGGTACCCAGTGTTCTTTTTTACTTCAATTGCTCTTTTTCACTCTACTTATTATTCTTGTTATTTGTGTGTGTGTGCTAATGAAGGTGTCAGGGATTGATTTAGGTGATGAATGTACAACTATGTAGTGGTACTGTAAAAAATCGAAAGTACAATTTGTTTTGTATGACTGCGTGGTATGTGAATATATCTCAATAAAATGATGATTAAAAAAAAGATTAAGACTGCAGGAAAATGTATTGTAAGAGTAGGACAAGAGTGGAGGCTACTGCACTATATGGGCATGCAGTGATATGAAATAGACTTCAGTGACAGAAGTACAGATGGAGATGGGAGAATCCAATATGTATTTTGAAGGCAGAATAGACAGGTCTCTCTGCTGGAGGGGGCTGGAGATGAAAAGGGTGAAATCAAGATAAATGGTAGGTTTTGGAGTCAAGCCCCTGTGTTAATTAATGTTGGTGCTGTTACTGAGATGGGAAAGGGAAGACATCAAGACTGCCATTGACAAGGTTAAGTTTGAGATGCCAAGAAGGCTGTGGGATATGCTGGAAATGTGAACGGCATCAGCATGGAGCTAGTGTTTAAAGCCATGGATCTAGATGAGGTCATCTGGGGGTCAAGAAGAGAAAGCAGAGTCCAGGACATGACCTGGGGTCTCCTGACATCCAGAGGGCTGGTTGAGAGAAAGGAGCCATGATTGAAGGAGAAAAATGGAATATATTGTGACCCACAAGTTCAGAGGAAAGTGTCCTGGCTGAAATCTCACTAGCTGAGGACAGATAGGTCCTTTAGCTTTCGTAATGGGAGTTACTAGTGACCTTGACAAGAACAATCTGGGTAAAATGGTGGATCCGGATGTTAAGTTGGGATGGGCTGAAGAGTAAATGGCATGACCACCAAATGCATTGCCTCTTTCCTGACTGGATTTTTGATTTAAAAATAGATATAAAGGACATTTGGGGGACAACAGGGAAATTTGAAAAAGGACTTATTGCATAATATTGTATCAGTGTTCAATTTCTTGTATGTGATGATGGTATTACGGCTATGTAAGAGAAGATCCTGGTTCTTAGGAGACAAACAATGAAGTGTTCAGGGTGAAAGGAGCAGGATGCCTGTAACTCCCAAGAGGCACAACAACAACAAATGTGTGTGTGTGTGTGTGTGTGTGTGTGTGTGTGTGTGTGTGTGTGTGGAGAGAGAGAGAAAACCAAGAAGGCAAAGGTTAATTGGAAATCTTGGTAAAGGGTATTCGTTTTAATATTTTTTCAATTTTTCTGTAGGCTTAAGTATTTCCTAAATAAAATACTTGGGGACCAAGATAGCAGAGTAAGACACCCCTGGGTTATGTACCCTTGCAGAAATTTTTGAGCAACAAGAAAAAACTGGTACGGGTTATCAGGAACAGCAAGAGGGGAAATGAGAAGTTAATGCTCAACGGGTAAGCGTTTCTGTTTGTGGTGTTGGAAGAGTTTTGGTAATGCAGAGTCGTGATGGTTGCACAATATTGTAAATGCAACTAATAGCACTGAATAGCATACTTGAAAGTATTTAAAATGGGAAATTTAATGTTTATATGCTAACACAATAAAAAATTAAAAATAAAACAAAAAATTCTACCTAAATAAAATGCTCATGCTATGTAGTTAGACATTTTAATGACTTAAATAAATATCATGAGCTTTAATTGCATCTTAAACAAATACTAGGTTTTTATGAAATGTAGGTTGTTAAAAAATCATAAAATTTGAAACGTATATCACAGTGGTTAAAAAAAGTATAAAGAGATGAGCCTTTAGGGTCTCAAAGAGTATCGGAAAATAAATTTGGCTTTAAGAAGAAAAAAAAACCAGAAAAGACACAGCTGAAGAAAAAGCCACCTGGAATTAGGACACACTCGAGAATAGAGCCTGAGGGGAAGATAATAGAGGGAAGAGCAAGCACCAGCACGAGGTATACAGTAATTAAGCCTACCATACGTGGAATTGGGTTCCTAGAAAGAAAGCAGAGAGAAATTTCCAGAGGCCATATCCAGAGATTCCCACACTGACGGATGACATCAAGCCACACTGTTGAGACACTTGTAGAACCCCAGAAAGGTTAAGGAAAGAAAACCACAACTAGGACAAAAGGAAACCTACTGAAGACCTTTAGGAGACTGCAGAGAAAAAGGGATGACTTTCAAGGGATTAACAATTGCTCTGTGGACTATCTTGTCATAAAAACAATGAAAGCCAGAAGAGGGAGGGGAAGAAAAAAGCGAAAAAAATTGGGAGGAAAATATGTAAATTAGAAAACGAGAGTGAATGGGAGGTGAGGAGGCGGTGGCCAGAGCAGGGTCTTCCAGGAGAGAAACCGGAGGGCAATGTGGAGTCGGGGCGGGGGGTAATGCGTCTGTAATGCGTTCCTGTATGTGTTGGCTGGGAGGGACGTTCCGTTGAAAGGGGGAGACTGGTGATATAAGAAGGAGGTGAGAGGGGCAGGTGCTGAGTCTCGGAGGGGGCCTGCGGGGCCGCGCCCGGGGAGGGCGGCAGCCTTGGCCCTGAGCCGCACTGAGCCCTCCCGGCTCCAGGCCCGGGATCCAGTGACGGGCGTTCCCCTGGCCTGCCTTCCGCTTTCTTCACCAAATAGGATCCGAGGCTCACGGCCGAGCTGAGCTGAGAGGGCCGCTGGGAGGTCAGGGCCAACAGGCAGCTGGTGGGTTTGCTGTTTTGTGTTTAGGTACTGAATGCGCGTTCTGCAGCAGCTTCGGGAAGGGGCCGACAGAGGAGGGATTTAGGACCTTGCCCCTCTGGAAGCCCCATCTGTAGCGGGAGGCGACTGAACTGGAGGACTTCTAAGGACCCTCCAAACCCTAACACCCCTACACGCAGAGCCCCTTTATGAGCAGAAGGGGGGGCTAAACTAAATAGCACGTCCTTAGGTTGTTTAGGAGAGTTAAGGATAACTAGTGAGAGGTAGACACGGATACCTAAGAGATTTCTTAATTTAGGATTAAAACTAATGTACCCAGAGGCAATTGAAAGACAGGCTGCTTAAGGCTTCAGGGCACCCCTGGGGGAGTGAGGGGGTGGCGGCGAGGGGGCGCGCATACACACCGTTTGGGTGAGTGCCATACGAGGTCCCTTTGAGAGGAAATTCTCTCGGCTCTCACTGAAGTTCACACCACGCCCCGTGAAATGAAACAGCACAATAACGTGATTAACACTGAATAAACCTGTGTGTGAGCAAATATAGCATGAAGTGGGTTCAGGAATTCTGAAACATCTGTTAATGACAGCCTGGAGGGCCTGCTGAGGCATCTGATAAACCACAGGCTGCTGCTGTAATCTGATAAGCCCGTGGTCCTCCCCTTAGGCAGACAGGCTTGTAGGCCTCTGTCCTAAGGCTTTTTCAGGCCCTCTCAGGGGGATTATCACTGTTTCCCCATTTTATAGATGAGGAAACTAAGAGCACTGTCAACAACCGAGTTCTAATATTCCTGATGTCAGGGACTGAGTGTGGGTCATCATTGGATCCCTAGGGCTGGCAGGGTGCCCGGGGAAGAGGACAGGAAGGTGGGGGAGGCTGCTGCTCAGCCCCGGAGAGCTCAGTCAGCCAAGGGTGTTTCACGACCACATCCATTTCTGCTGAGTGCCAGGCTCTGTGCCCAGTGCTTTACATAGATGGTTTCAGTCTTGATGACAACCTGGGGAGGTCGGTTTTACTAACCCCAAGAGGAAACCGAGGGCTGAGAGGTTAAATAACTTGCCAAAGATTACCCAGCAGAATCAGGATTCAAATGCAGCTTTGTTTGAACCAAAGCTTGTGCTGCTGACTACTCAGCTAGACATGGTCATCCAATAGAGCACGGTGTAGACTTCTGGAGTTCTTGCAACCACCTCACTTAAAAGCTGAGATTACATAATAGGGCACTTGACACAGCTGTTGGTTGGTTGACTAGTGACCATTTGAATGAATGGTTGATGGTCGGAATGAATGAGTAGAGATGTGAATTCCTGTCTTGTCAGGTCTTCGTCTTCAAATTGAAGATTTCCCCGTAGCTTTTAAATGCTCAAATTAATTAAGGCAAAAAGAAAGCATCAGAGGAATGCTGGGCCTTTTCTTTATTAACTGTTGCATCCAGTCTGTAGGCTGTTTATGTTCCAAGGTCAGAGATCAGGCTGTAGCCGCTCTCCTCTCATTCATCTGGCAAAGCCTGGAACATAAAGTTTATTGATGCAAAGCTGATTGGCAGGCAGGGGTAACAAGGTGGCAGGGACAGGGAGTATCAGAAAGAGTACTAAATCACCCGCAGTTCAGTCCCGCTCTTTTGCTGCGCTAACTTCAGCGTGCTCCAGGTTGCTGGGTCGTTCCCTTTGACACGAAGATCCAGATGAGCAGTAAACTGGACCTTTGGCAGTTTTCATTGAGCACCTCGAGATGGGGAGGAGGGAGAAGTCCTTACTCCTGGTTTAGTCTATTAATTTGGAAAGGAGAGAGCAAGGCACAGAAGGGTAGGGATTGTCTTGAAGCTTCCTTTCATCCACGTTTAAGCCTCCTTCTGACAGGCCTGGGAATTTTAACGAGCAAGTCAGTCATCACACCTGCACTCTGCAGCCAGCCCAGGCCTAAGCTGCTACCTGCTCCTGGCAGTCCCCTGCCAGTGCCTCCTCCATGCCCACCAGCAAAGGAAGGGGGGAAAGATTCATGGGTCACACACCCAGCTGGCTCTACCTGTAGAATGTCCTCATGATAAAATTCAGGAGGTGGGCGGATAGTTCCAGAAGAGGGAGATGGGCCCAGGAGTTGTTACTGCTCGTGCCTCCCACGATGGGAAAAGGACTCAAATCTTACTCCTTGGCAGCAGAACTAAACTTGATTCTGCCTGATAAAAGAAAAAGCATACTGACAGCGGGTCATTTTAAATGCCTTCTTAGTCCCTATAACTCCAACAATGGGCTTTCCATAGCAGATAGCTATCTGGATTAAAACCATCACCACCCCCAAACTCCCCACATCACAAAGTAAAATAGTCCACTTAGAAGCAAAAAGAAAAAAACAAAAAAATCAAACAAACCCCAAATCCCCAACCCTCTCTCGTTTTATATCCTTGGGAAACACTTTGGTCTAGTACAAGGAGGGAGTGTCTCCTCCCAGCAGCAACAACCATTTCCAGTCTGTTTCCAGACAGGCAGGGGAGCAAAGTCTCTCTAACCCATGGCAGGGCTGGGCCCGGGTTGCACAGAGTTCCAGAGAACTGTCCACTGCAGAGCGAGGCAGGACCTGGAACTCTAATGGGGCAACCCTACCATTTGGGCTCTGTCACTGAAAGATGAGCAGCTGCTGTCCCCAGGGTCTAGGATAGGAAAGTGATTAAGAAAGGATCCCAACAGACCCACACTAGTCATTATACCATGTAATAAATACTGCATCTGTCGTAGGAATAAAGTGTTTTAGGTTCTTAGAGAAAGAAGGGGATTGGGAAAGGCCTCGGTGGTCCCTAAAGTAGTCCCTAGACCAGCAGCATCAGCCCCACCTGGGAATTTGTTAGAAATTCAAATTCTCAGGCCCCACACCAGAGCTACTGGAATCAGAACCTCTGGGATATGGCCCAGTGGTCTTTGAACAAGCTCTCCAGGTGATTCTGATGCACACTAAAGTTTGAAACTTACACGAGGTCGGCAACCAGCAACCTGTTTTATTTATAAAACTGTAAGTAAGGTTTTATTGGAACATGCCATACTCAATTATATATTGTCTTTGACTGCTTTCTGCTACAGCAGCAGAGATGAGTAGTTGCAACTGAGACAATATGGCCCACAAAGCCTGAAATATTTGCTGTCTGGTCCTTTGCAGAAATTTGCCACTCCCCAAGGGGTGGAGGTGAGGAGAGGCTGGTTCCTCCCTGGGTCCCTGGCAGATGGGCTCAGTCAGCTTGGTGCTGGATGGTCAGGTCTTGAACTCAGCTCTGGTTTGGGGACTTCTTGAAAACTCTAAACCAAGTGAATTATATATGTAGGATGAATATGTATATGCCAGCACAGTTAAGGTGGTTTTTTTGTTTTTTTGTTTTTTTTAATTCAGTTTTATTGAGATATATTCACATACCCTACAGTCATCCATGGTGTACAATCAACTGTTCACACAGTACCATCTTATAGTTGTGCATTCATCACCCCAATCTATTTTTTTTTTAATTCAGTTTTATTGAAATATATTCACAAACCATACAGTCATCCATGGTATACAATCAACTGTTCACAGTATGATCATATAGTTATACGTTCATCACCACAATCTATTTCTGAACATTTTCCTTACATCAGAAAGAATCAGAATAAGAATAAAAAATAAAAGTGAAAAGAGAATACCCAAACCATCCCCCCATCCCACCCTATTTGTCATTTAGTTTTTACTCCCATTTTTCTACTGATTTTTTTTCAATTTTTTAACTTTGTTTATCAAAAAGTTAAAAACAAACAGGCAAACAACAACCAAAAAAACCCCAAGGTGGGTTTTTAAAAGTCAAATGAGCAAGGGAAGAAATCATTATCCCAGGAAACCCCTGTTTACTGACTGATTGCTCTGCCAAGCACTGTGCTTGTTGCTTTATGTAACCAAACTTGAAATCTCACATCTCCCCTGTATGCTGGGTATCATATCCCCACTTTGCAGGTGAGGAAATGGAGTAACCGACACAAGTTCACAGAGCTCATCAGAGTAGAGCTTGGACTAGATCCTGGATCACGCTTGCTCTTTGCCCTAAATCAACCACTCTGTTTTCCTGTTTGTAAGATGGGGACTCCCCAAATACAACTGGGCACCTCAAAGGAATCTATTAATGTAACATGTTCACTTTTCATACTTTTTCCAGTAGAGGAGACAAGTCAGTGGAGCTGGGGATCCCAACCCAGACCTGGCATCCTGTGGGGCTTCTGGCCCTGTGGGGAGCACTGAAAAGAGGAGATGTAGGTTCCAGAAGGGCCCGGGACTAGCTCTCACTGTGTGAGCCGAGTGTGCCTTTTTGACCGGGGGCTTGCGAGACTACCACGCTAAACCCAAATTGGTGCCAGGGCTGATACCCACTTTTAGGCAAAGTGAACACCGAAAGCTTTCTGGCAGCAGCCCCTTCCTCACCATGGTGGATTTAATCATATGCCCCAACAAAAGACATGCTGTTGTTTGTTTGCTTTGTTTCTAGCCCATGATTGAGTGCAGCAGGAATGCAAAAGCAGGCCCAGTCCTGGGAGATACAGAATTCTTCAGAGGGTAGACTTTCTTTTTACCCTCTGCAATTTTATTCAGGTATATTCATCTATCATACAATCATCCACAGTGTACAGTCAATTGTTCATAGTATCATCAGATAATTGTGCATTCATCACCACAATCAGCCCTTGAACACATTCGTTACACCAAAAAATAAAAAGAATAAGAATAAAAATAAAAATAAAAATAAAAGTAAAAAAAAAAAAACACCCAAAACGTCCCATTCCCCCATCCCTTCCTATTATTCGTTCACTTTTTGTCCCCACTTTTCTACTCATCTGTCCATACACTGGATAAAAGGAGGGTGAGCCACAAGGTTTTCACAATCACAGGGTCACACCATATAAGCTATATAGTTATAAAATCGAAAAGACATGTCCTTAATCTGCCTTCCTGACGTTGTGAACCCATTGTAAATAGGACCCTTTGAAGATATATTATCAATTAAGTTGTGGGCTTATTTGTGAATAGGATCATCTAAAATCCTGTTTAGGTGTGGCCAAACTGAGTCAGGGTGGGCCCTAATCCATGTTACCGGAGGCCTTAGAAAAACAAGCTAGAAGTCAGAGAAAGCCACAGGAAGGAGCCAGAAGTCAGCAGGACCCAGAAGCTGAGACAACAGGAGAGAGAGCACGCCATGTGATGGAGGCAGATATGCAAGCCGAGGGACCCAAGGCTTGTGGCCAGCCAGCAACAGAACACTACAGACTTCAGGGAGAAGGCATGCGCTTGATGATGCCTTGACTTTGGACTTCTACCATCCCAAAACGTAAGCCAGTAAATTCCTCTTGTTAAGCCAACCAGTGTGTGGTATTTGTCACGACAGCTCCGGCAAACTAACATACCCACATACCAACACCACAGGCCGCAGCTTCCAGGGTTGTCAACGTGGGGGATGAATGAGGGGTGTCCCAGAAAGACTGGTTCTGTGGTTCTGTGAGTCTTGTGTCCGTGTGAGGGGACAAAAGAACCTCAACCTCTCTATCAGGATACTTCCTGCTCTGATACAGGAGTGAACTGAATCAGCTGGTCAGTAAAATGCCAAGTTCAGTAGTCAGATTGGGGGACATGTTACTATGTGATATCCTTGCAACTTCCATTCTGGAGGCTGCAAGTTGGAGCAAAAGTAAAATCTTGCTCTGCTGCCACTTAAGAAACCTGGGAACCAAGACACCACTGTCTTGGATGGCTAAAATAGTGACTAAGGAAGCACCCCACCACCACCACCACCACCACCACACACACTGTTGTCTATTTGGCTTCCAAGTATTTTGTTAGAATAGGAAGCCAAAAACATTCTTCCAAACAAGCAAATTTCAGAAGGAAGAAGAAGAGCTTAGTATGTCAGGCAAAATTTCAAACCTCTGCAGAAAGCAAGCATTTTAAGGAGGAGACTAATGATAGACTGCTTTCTTCCATCAGACAAATAAGTACCCATGAGCTGACATCTTTATTATTTTAAGATGAATATAGCATCTTCTACATGCCTGACACTATGCTAATCTTTTTAAATCTAGGCTAAAGCATTTAATCCTCACAGCAGCCTTGAGGACAGTTGTTATGAACAGCCCCGGTTTACAGACAGGGTGGCCAGGGTGCAGACGGTTACCACCATGTGACTGAGTGCACATGGCAGAGCTGAGTTTTGAACCCAGGACCTGTGAGCCTCTGTCTTGAATTCATTTCACAACATCACATTTGCTCTGCAACTAAATCTGGACTTGGGAAAGAGCATGGGGAGACCAGGGAAACACAACATCCAAAGTCTGTGCATGGTTGCACATTGAGATGTTTACAGAATTTTTAGGGCTGTGGTTCTTGGACTGAGCCATGCTCCCATCTGTAACAGACACTAGGCTGCTGCATTGACAATGCATTGACAATGTTTTAGGGAAACCTTGCCCTGAAAGAATAATCTCATCTTACATTTGCATGATACACTTTAAAAAAAATTTTATTGTGGTAACATATAGACAACATACAATTTCCCATTTTAACCCCTTTCAAGTATGTACAATTCAGTGGTATTAATTACATTCACAATGTTATGCTACCCTCACCACCATCTATTACCAAAACTTTTATCCCCCCAAACAGAAACTTTGAACCCATTAAGCACTGATTCCCTACTGCCCCTCCCAATACTCCTTGTATTCTGTACTCCACTTTCTGTACCTATGAGTTTCATATAAATGAAATAATACAGTATCAGTTCTTTTGTGTCTGGCTAATTTCACTCAACATGATGTCTTCAAGCTTCAAGCATGTTGCCACATTTATCAGAACTTCATTCCTTTGTATGGCTGAACAATATTTCATTATATGGATATACCATCTATTCTTCTGTTGATGGACTTGGGTTACTGCCACTTTTTGGCCATTGTGAATAGTGTTATAAGCAATGGCATACAAATATCTGTTTGAGACCCTGCTTTCAGTTCTTTTAGATATATACCTAGAAGTGTGATTACGAGGTCATACAGTTCTTTCTGAGGAACCACTGAACTGTTTTCCACAGCATCTGCACCACTTTACATCCCCACCACAGTGTTTGAGCGTTCCTATTTCTCTATACCCTCACCACTTGTTATTTTCCATTTTTTAAAATAATACCCATTCTAGTGGGTGTGAAGTGGTATCTCATTATGGTTTTGATTTGCATTTCCGTGATGACTAATGATGTTTAGCATCTTGGCATGTGCTTATTGGCCATTTGTATATCTTCTTTGGAGAAATGTTGATTCAGGTCCTTTGCCTGAATTTTTAAATTGTCTTTTTTGTTGTTGAGTTTTAGGTGTGATATATATATATATTTTTTAACTTAAAAAAACTTTAATGTGTTAACTAGCTTAGCCCTCACAGCAACCTTAGGAGCGGGATAGGCATTAGCTCCCAGTTTGATAAACGTGGAAACTGACTCAGCAGTGAAGTAACTTTCCTGAAGTCATAAAGCTAGTGAACATTAAAGCAGAGCCTAAAACCTGAGGCCTCAGCAAGATACCTGCAAAAGGAAAAATGCCCTTTGAGAGCAAAACTTGGAAAAATTCAACAAGTGATGAATGAGATCAGCTCCCTACAAAAAAGCTACAACCCAAGAGATTGGCTAAAAATGGGTGAGCCAACCTTCTAAGAAAATGTAAACTAGGTATTGCTTGTGGTTTCAGATTCTTCCATTTCCTTTTCCTCATCTGTATGGTGGGGCCTCCCTCATGGTTGCACGGATTAAATTGAAAATGAACATGGTTTCTTCACAGTGCCTGCCCCCATAAATGCTCAATAAATGAACACTTTTTGTAATAATCCCTATGCTTGGCGATTAGACATTAAACACAGGCTCAAGACCTTAGAATTCACTACAGCAGAAAGTACCCAGTGTTGTATCAAAACATCGGTGAAATTGCGGTCTACCTTGTGTACTCAGCGTTGCAGCAGGCATTTTTTCACTCTCTTATGCAAAGCCCGAAAACACGGCTGCAGCTTTGCCTGATAAAGACCAACCCATGGTTAGGTATTGGTGGAGAGTGTTCCAGGTAGAAGGATCGTAGGTGCAAAGACAGCAGGCCAATGAGGCTGGAGTGGAGTAGCAGGCATGAGAGTGGAAAGGAGGCCAATACCAAAATTTGTAGTCTAAATCATGAGAGAATGGAATTGACTTTGCTAAAATGAGTCAGACTGGGGACAAGCAGATGTTGGATGCATTAAGTTGTAAGATGTTTTCAGACATCTAAATGGAAGTACTAGAGTACGCTAGGTGCTTTACATACATTGTACAGACAAGGAAGTTGAAGTACAAGAGGTTGTGTCCTAAGGTCTCAGAACTTGTACATAGAAGCACTGGGATTTGAACCTAGGCTGCTTCTCCAAGGGTTCATCACCCTAAAAAGCACTGTTCACTGAAGGAAGAGTGGAGAGAGAACTTGCCTGAAGTTGGCAAAACCAAGATGATTTGGATAAGATGAACTCTGACTTTTTTTCCAAATTCTGAAGTAATGGAACAAAGAAAGTTCTGTAGTTGGGCTAAGTAGTTTAGTACAAATAAAAGGAAGCACCACATCTTAAAAGAGTGTTGGGGCTGCAATCCCTTAGACCCCAGCAAAGTTTCTGGCAAACTCATTTCCACATCCATTCAGGCTGTCACCGGATGCCAAAACAATGGAAAGAAATGTGGAAACTCTGTTTGCGGTTATTATCATGGGTTATACTCCAATTTTTCACATTTTAAAAGATTTGCTTATTTAGAAAGCATTCATAAAAAATACAACTAATGCCTTGGACTAGACTTTAGAGCCTTGCTACTCAGTGTGGTCCTCAGACCAGAAACATCATTGTCACCTGGGAGCTTGTCAGAAATGCAGAATCTCAGGCTCTACCCCAGATGTTTGGAATCAGAACCTGCATTTTAGCAAGATCCCTCGGTGAAACACATGCTCATTAAAATTTGAGAAACTATGATCTAAAGCAAGGGTTGACAAGCTTTTTCTGAAAGGACCTATGGGCCTTAAGATCTCTGTTGCAACTGCTCAACTCTGCCCTGGGAAGCCAAAGGCCACCATAGACAATACATAAATGAATGGGCATGGCTGTGTTGTGATTAAACTTTATTATGGACACCAAGATTTGAGTTATATAATTTTCATGTGTCATACCTGACCATCTTAATGTTTCTCCAATATCCCCTACTGACCCATTTTGGTTTAACAAGAGGCAGCTGGCTTTGTGGAAAGGTCATGCGCTTGGCATACTTCAACCCCAGCTCTGGACTGGACCAGTTGTGTGACTCTGCACAAAATTTGTAACTCCTTTGATGCTCTGTTTCCTCATCCATGAAATGGGACTACATCCCTCACTGCACTGCCATGTGCAAGGTCCCAGACCAGTGCCTGGCACAAAGTAACTACAAACTAGTTGCCTCCCTCTTTCTTTTTTTCTCCCTTCAATCTTCCCTTTCTCTATTCCTTGCTCAGTCACATTCAAAATTATTCAAAACTCATAGCCCTCATATTTCTTCAGGACAATTTTAGAGTGGCTCCCAGCTACATCTCATGATTTATACTCCCTCTGAAATCACACCCACCTTCTCTGACTTGCCTTTGTGGGCTGAACCTTTGTGGGCTAAGCCTCTTTCCCCTAACTAGAAAGATCCTCTGCTCTCTTCTCTGTGGGGTTCAGACCTCTTTGCCCCCACAACCTGTACCATTATTTCCATTTAAGTCTCATATGAAGTCAATGGAAGAACTGAGGTTTGAAGAATATACTTTGCCTGTTCCCACAAATATAGTGTGCTTGTTTTCCCTATCCCTGAAGTTTTCTTCTTGAGTAAACTGAATATGGAGGATTCAATAACTATGGGGAGGGGTTTTGTTACATTTAAATGGATACTTCTCTGTTTTACATTTCAGCTGTTGGGAAGGAACACAAGATGCAGGGAAAAGACAATTATTAAAAGGAAGAAGAAACTTTTGGGGAGGGAGTTGAAAAAGGAAATTAGAGAAGGGAGGCTGCTCTCCAGTAGAGAATAAGCAGATTGTTCCAGCATCAGTGGGCTGTGGGGAAGAATGCATGACTTGATAACTAAAACAAACTGTGTCAAGGAGACTTGTTTAAGAGCTTTTGAAGCAAATTGGGCAGTAGGAGGATATGCACACCATAGACAGAAATAGGAGAATGATTGGCAGAGACTCTTATGAAGGCTGAGATCTGATTTTTTTCATCTGTAGTTCACGTTCATGGCAACTAGACAGTTTTCCAGTTTGTTAGGAACAGGGAAAAGAGAGGAAATAACAATGACTAAATGCCTACAGTTGTCAAGCATGGTTACAAGGCATTTCCCATTGTAATTTCAATTAAAAGATAAGACCACCCTTGGAATTAAGTATTGCTAGCCAGTTTTCAGATGAGGGATGTGACAGGTGAAGAGATAGGATTGGGGCCAAGTTCTTTTCAACTACAAATAACCTATGTGTTCCACTGTCCTGCCCAGAATAATTTATGGTGGAAATAACACCTTCACAAAGTCCTTTATTTATTGATACATTGGAAACCCCAAATTCTCAGGGTTGGGGAAGCAAGAGCATACAACAGGCAACTTTAGTTTTTCTACACTTTTTATATAAAAACAAACACAATGCTTTCCCTAAAAAGACATCAAATCCTTTTTCTGTTATGAAGAAAATAGTACCACTAGACGACTCAGTACCCTGGCAGCCTGGTTTCTGAAGTTAAAGAATGTGCTGCCAAGTCAATCCAATGACAAATGTATAAATCCTTGCGCAGAATGTGAATTTATTCAGGGATTACTAAGTCAGGCACATATATTATCTCATTACTCCAACGGTTCAGTGAGGTATTAATACCATTTTATAGATAAAGAAATGATGCTTAAAGAAGTTAAATATGCTTACAGCTATATGGCTGGTAAGAGGCAGGGCTCAGATTTCTACCAAAGACATTGACTAGGAAGTCTGTCCTTTTAGCCACCAAACTGGAGGACTAGAGGAGCGGCAATGCAATCATGCAAGGTAAGATTTCTGAGCACTGTCAATCTGTTCAGTATCATATGCCATGATCTTTTTGACAATGGTGAATACTGTGGAACATTCAAGAAGACACTACACAATCATTAGTGTGGTGTAGGTGAAAGACTCCCGAACAGGGATTGATGACAACTCTTTGCAAAAGGGGGTTAAATGACCCTAGTTTTCCCCAGTGTCATAACACCTTTCCCATCAAGGACCTGGAACCAACCAATCAACCAAAAAGCAAATAAGACAAAGTAGCAAAAAACCCAAGGTGGTGGTTTTAAACTTAAATGTTAGGAAAACACTGGAAACCCAAATCCTCCTCTTGGAGACCACATCGTATACACTTGCATATTATAGCCTCTAAGAAGAACTGCAGTAAAGGATTCTGCTTAACCCAGAATTCCCCAAAGTTGTCTGACCAATGTAACCTTTATTTCCTTGAAAGCACATTATCACCTTGGGGAACACCAGAGCCAATCAGAGGCATGTCCAACTCTACGGTCTTCTCTGTGGCTATGAACTTGAATCTGAAGGCTTGGTCATTTGCTTCTCCGAAGGCAATTCTGATTGAAAATCCCATCTGTGTCTGAGTCAGCAATAGCTGATGGGAACTGGGCCTTTGCAAGGAGGCATGTCATCGTTTACCATTCCATGAAAAGTTGAGTCTCGAAAAGTTGCCATGTGATGAACTGAAACACTTTAAGCAAGTTGGTTCATGGTTAAATCCCATTATAAGAGAAATCATCTAACAGCAACATAATTTCTTTGGAAAATATCCATCTTTCTCTGGGAGTGATTTTTATATCCTTCTGCCTACTGTTGATAATGGAAATTTTCGTTTATGGGATGCTTATAAATAGAAGCACCCAGTGTCTGCGGTAAGCAAATTCACTAAATTCTTATGTGCAATTCCTATTGGGATGGATGTTAAAGTGGGCTGTGAATGATGGTGAAAGTTCTTTGACATACAGAGAATGAACACACTAGGAAAAGCGAAACTAAAATTCTCATCTTTCCTTGTGTTCCAAAGATTACTTAAAAATATATATATATATATATACACACACACACACACATATACATATAAACTTTTAGACCTGAAAAGGACTTTGGAAATCCTTTATTCCAATGTCCTTCTTTGTTCACAGATGAGGTAGAGGAAGTCTGAAAAAGATAGGTAACAGGTCCACACAGCTTGTTTATGGAAGAGCTGGGATTGGAAGTCATCTCTTTCTGTGCAACGCTCTCTCATATTCTTCCTCATTAAAGACATCCCAGCATCATTTTAAAGAGTTATGCTCTTGAGCATTCACTGCAGTGAAAGAGCTTGCTTCATTTCCTTTTCTTTATGACTGTGATGGAATGGAAGGCGAGCCATGTGCACACTATCAGCTCTTTGGTTCTCTTGCCCTATCTATCATCCAGTAGAGGCTGCTCCCTCTTGATAGCCCTGTTTCACCCCCTTTTCTGACCTTCTGTCCCCAACTTGCTTTCCCCCTCCCCTTCACAGTTATCTTTGGAAATATGTGTGCACTTCCCAAGCAGCCTGGGACCCAGAGAAAGATGGCTCTTGGTTTAATGGAATTTTTCCAGAGTGCTTGAATTTGCCCCGAGGGTTTGGGAGGCCAGAGAACTAACAAAAGGTAAACTGTTATCCTTTGCTCTTTCAGCTGGTCTATGTTCCGTTAATACAAGGAAGTTCTGAAATAAGGGCAGAAACTCCATTTGGAGTACTTGCCTTGCCTACACCTGGAAAAGTTCAAGGCTGTTGAATTTTTCCTTTGCGATCCACTTAAGTCATTTTCCGACATCGGATCAAGGAAGTAGCAGAGGAAAATAAGGTGGGTGATTGCAACCAAGTCAGTTTCTTGGCTCATGGGAACCGGTAGAGAATGAGATTTTTTTAGCGCTGACAGGGTGGGAGACCTTTCCGATGTGGGAAGCCCTTCTTGCTGCAGGGGCTATTGCGCACAGGAGCTCACTTTTTCATATTTCTCATTCCTCAAAAGAAATTCTATGAGGGGTAAGGCCTGGTTTTTTCATTCTAGCACTTACCCTCGGACCCTCCTAAGTACCCAGAAGGGCCGTGTTTTTAACCAGAGGTTGAAATGGAACCTCTCCCTGGGAGCCGGGGAAGAGTACCCTTGGGGCAGTGCACACACCCCCCCCCACTTCCGGAGGGCAGCATCCTGGTGGGGGTGGGGGCTCAGCTTTGATCCCAGGGAACCTATTGTCCCTGGAGACGCCCAGCCAACCAGATATGAGGAGGGAAATTGCTGTCCGCTTTCTAGGGCGGCAAGGGAGGATTTGGGACGGTAGCTTCGGAGAGCAGCGGGGCGTGGGAGCCCGCAAACACCGGTAGGCTCAATGAACTCACTAACTGGGCGTCTTCGGGAAACTTCGGGCGGAGTCCGCCAGCTCACGGGCTTTCTTCCTCTAAAATCCATCGCTACACAGAGAAACCACACTTCTCACCAAAACTCGTG
Source organism: Choloepus didactylus (assembly GCF_015220235.1). Lineage (NCBI taxonomy): Eukaryota > Metazoa > Chordata > Mammalia > Pilosa > Megalonychidae > Choloepus > Choloepus didactylus. Next base: position 58,012,015 of record NC_051324.1, on the reverse strand, counting down.
GAGACTAGGCGGGCGCGGGGTTTGGCGAGGCGGATCCGGTAAAGGCCCGGCCCAGGCGGCGAGGCCCTCCAGCGCCTGTCGGCGTCCCCGGGCGTCCCCCCTACCGCCTCGACCGGGGCCGGTCTTGGGAACAGGGGCCGGGTACACGGACAGCGGAAGAACCTCCTGGACTCGGGCGGGAGAGTTCGAGCAAGGGGGCAGGCCTGGGCTGGTCTTGGGGCGTCCCCGGGGCGGCACGGTCTCTCCTCGCGTCGCAGCCAGGTCGCAGGCTCCGCCCGCCCTCAGCCTCTCTGCGAGGCGGCCTTCCTCCGCCGGCGCGGGGTCCCCTGGTTAACCCCTGCCCGTCAGTCCGGCCGCTGATTGGAGGAGGCGGGGCGCCGGGGCAGCGGGGACACCCCCCCACACCTCCCTACTCCCCTCCCCCTTCTCCCCCATAGCCGGCTCTTCCCCCACCCCCCCACCCCGCAGGACCCCCCCCTTCCTCCCAGCCGTGCAAATCTCGCGAGGAAACACGCGGTTTCACTAGTGTGTTTACACCGATCACTACTAATCCGGACCGAACCGATCCGGATTAAGGGGCCGGAGGCGGGTCCCGGGCACCAGCGGTTCCGACCCCCCCTTCCCTCTCCGCGCCGCACCCGTGTGGCCCCTAGCCGAACGGGCCCCCACTTCCCGGCCCGGCCTGGGCCCTCCTGCGCCTCCCTTGGCCTTTGTCCGGCGCCAGGAGGCCGGTCCTGCGCCCCCCGCGGCCGCCCGGGCCCGGGCCCGTGTCGGGCGTCTGGCTCTGTACGCGAGCCCGGGGATCTGCGGCCTCCGCGTCCCCCCTCCCCCGCCCGCCCTCTCGTGGAGCCCGGCGCCGGCAGCGGCTGCCCGGGCGGGGGTTTGCGGCGCTCAGGAGAGGCCCCGGCTCCGCCCCGGGCCTGCCCAAGGGGAGAGCGGAGCGGCCCGCAGTCGGGTTGGGTCGGGGCCCCTCCCGGGGGGAGCGTGGAGCTGCGGCGGCGGCGGCGGCGGCGGCGGCGGCAGGTGAGAGGCTGAGCCCTGGGCGGGGGAGGGCGTCGGGCCTGGGGCATTAACCGTTCCGGGGACCCCCTCGGCCTGAGAAGAATGCGGCCGGGGCCCGTCCAGGGGCCCGCTTCAGGCCGCAGCTCCTTGGCCCTGAGGCGGGAGGGACGCCCCGAGGGTTGCGGGTCGCCTAGGGGCCTGGCCGAAGATGGGGGAGGCCCAGGCCGCCCGGGCCGGGAGTGGGGCAGGCGGCCGGCGAGGAGACGGGGGCGCCCTGGCAGCTGGAGGCCCCGGCAGCCTTCCGGGCGCCCCCGAGAGCTGTCCCGCCCTTCCTTCGTGACAGGTGGGCCTGGAGTTGGGAAAGTTTGGAGACGACAGGCTACAAGGGGCTCCGGGACCAGGCCCCATCGGTTCTGTTTCCCAACTGTGGGCTACAGGGAGGATCCCAGTCCGAGGCCCCGCTGGAATGAGACGGAAAGGATATTTCCTTAATATGAGTTGACATTAAATGGAATAACCGCCGGGGCGTCATTTTCTGGGCCCGGACTGTTGATGGAGGTTTGAAATGTTCTAGAGACCCTGGGGTTTAAGGGAGGCTGCAACCTCTGCGGTTCCGGCCTCGATTAGGGCAGGGCGAGTCGCGAGGAAGGACATTCACTTAGGGGAAACTCACTCTCTAGATCATCATCATCTTCTTCTTGTTTTTTTTTTTTTTTTTTTGTTGTTGTTGTTTCTTTTAAAATTGCATTCCTAGAATGTCCTAATTCTCTCTCTATCGTGCTTTTCTATGTGGGTAAAACTTTAATTTGTCACCTTTACATACTCCTTTGCCCCAGACTTTCAATCCAGAAAAGGAAATGAAACGGGAGGATTTGAAGGGGTTGTTACTGGAAATAGTGCAGTTGTTAGATTACAGAAAAAAATGTTTGATTCATGTTTTCAGTGAACTTTTAAATCATGCCAATCATTCCAATAACTACTTAATAGTATGTTCAAAGGGGTTCTATGTAGTGGTATCAGCTCCTGTTCCACTTTTCATATTAAAGAGAGGTTGCCATTATGTCTTACAAGAGTTAATCTCTTGTAAAGGATGGACATGTTTGTTGAAAGTAGCGTGTGCGTTAATTGGTCATGAAAGGAGTTTAAAAATGGTGTCCTCCTGCCCCTCCCTGCTTGGAAGGAGTGCTAAAAGCAGATGTGTAGAGTCTAGAGAAACCTCCTGCTCAAGGGAGTGGTCAGAAGATTTTGTAAAGAGATGGTTATAGAGCTATATTAATTTCCTGAGTGAATGCAAGTTGATAATTTTACCATCGGTTCTCTGATTAAATTTCAAATAATACCTTTTTTCATGAGTCAAGGTAAGTACTTCAGAGAAAGGAGCTCTATATTATTTGAAGTTATTTGTAGCTTTTGATTCATGCTATATTCTTTTGAAATTATTAATGATTCATATTTTTAGTTTGCAAACTAATTCTTGTGTTTTTGGGAAAGAAAAATCTGAAGGTACTTAGCTAGAATTGAAAATTATAGGAGGAATTTTCTTTTGCAAGCTAGTCCTAAGTTTGTTTTCCCTTCCACTCAACTTTTACAGAGATTATATGAAGGGTTTGAGTTACTTTACAATTAAAGTCAAATCGGAACTAGGGAAGAATATCCTTCCTAGAAGAGGACTTCTGAGTCGCACTGTAACTTTTAAAACTTTGTGTTTTTGATGTGGCATATTGTAGTGTATCTCTTGTATGCTATATTTACATGAGCTTTACCTGCATGTGACCATTCAGTGAAAGAATTGTTTTGGCGTATCTAAAAATTGGTTCCTTCCTTTTTAATTTTCATGGTCTCACAGCCTACTTTTTCTTTTTTTAGGAGAAATGATGGAAGAATTGCATAGCCTGGACCCACGACGGCAGGAATTATTAGAGGCCAGGTTTACAGGAGTTGGTGTTAGTAAGGTGAGTAAAATGATGATAATGAACACTGTTCATAGTCTAACTTAAACACATTTTAATAATGTTTAAGAGCAGTTTGAATGTATCATATTGAAACTTACTCACGGGAGAAGGTTGGTTCATGGTTCCAGTAAACTTAAATCCTACTGGTCATTCCCATAATCATTTAGCAGTACCTTTGAAGATGTTCTCTATGGGAGTATATGCTTCTTTTTCTCCTCTGAATATAGGAAAAATTTCCCATGAGTCTTTTTGCAAGGATACTAACATTATGTGTATTGTAATATGCCATATTTTCTCAAAACTTCTCACTCACTCAGGAAAAAAACTTAATACAGCATTACATAGCTTCATTACATGGTAAAGTATTAAAAAATCTGTCTCTGTTAAGTCTCAGTCTTCCAAATCTGTAGTTCAGTGGGTTCCTCCTGGTTGTACCCCCAGACTGCTTTCTTTTTTCTCCTCTTTTTCCTTGTCATTCATTTTGTTTGTTTGTGGGGAATATGAAATGAGACCAAACCCCCATTAAGGAGCAGGTTTTACATTAAGCAGTGTACACCTTCCTGTGCATCTTTATCTTCCTGCTACTCTACTTTGCTCATGGAATATTTGTGATGTAAAATATACTTATGCTGTTTTTTAAATAAAGCTTTATCAATCCAAGACTATTACTTGGGTTTGAGATGTGTGAATTTTTAATCTTTGATTTCATGTGATATATTTTTTTCTGTGCTTTTCAAGAAATCCTGTTTCTCACGGTCAGCCATAGGGATCACTGGCTTGGATTTGTCATCATAACTTGCCTGTGCATCACAGTTTCAAAATTATTTCATGAAAACAAGCCTGTATGTTAGTCTTATATTTTGGTTTGTTGCTTCTTAAAGGAGAAAGTGTTCATCAAGGTTTAGTTAGGAAAAGCAGCCTTTTTGGTTGATCTCATAATTTTGGTGAACTAGAATAGCTTGGTAGGTTTTGTTCATTCACCAGATAGTGAGTGTCTACTGCACGCTAGGCATTGTGCATGGTGCCAGGCGTGATACCTCCATATGCCCAGCGGGGAGAGAGAGGAAGAGAGAGAGAGAGAGGGATGATAACTGCCTTGAGAGCTGTGTGAGAGCTGTGACAAGGTACTTTGGGAACACAATTTATTTTGTAGTTCTTGATTTCTTTGGCCTCTTTCAATAATTGGCTTTTGTAGCACTCTGGAATGTTACATTTATAAGCTACATGTGCTAATATAAATTTTCTAATCTAGGTGAAGTAGCTTTAATTAGAAATGAGCAGTGTGTTACAGTATTAAATTGATCTCTGGTTCAGTTGATTAGTAATGATCTTTGATATGTCTTTTAACTTGGGAATTCAGCATAAGGCTCATATTTACATCAGTTTGTTCAAATGGTCACCTACTGAGTAAAAGTTAGTTTATATGCCAGTTGTATGTAGTTTAAACTCATTTGGCTTTCTTGTTAGAGTGTTTTTCTTTTACTGTGTTTCTGGGTTCTTGATGGTTACATTCACGTGTACTTTTGATGGGGTATCAGTTTTGGGAATGAATGACATTCTAAATTTTGCTGCCCAAGCCCAACTTAAAATCATGTCTTAGGCATCAGAAAATGTTAATGCAGTAACCAATCTGTTTAATAGGAAGTCCTATCTTTAATATCTGTACACAGAAAGAAGCTCATTTTTGTGTTTTAAGAAAATTTTTAGATTCTCCTTTTCAACCTACTTTTTTGGTTAATGGTCTAGCCATTGGTTTCAGTTGTATTTAATAAAAAGGATTATATAGAAGTATATCCAGTTGCAGAAATGCCATTAATTGTATATTATTTTGCTATTTCTAGTCATGGTAAGTATATTGATTATAATAACTGTATTACTCAAGGACTAGCAGGAGAGTATTTTTTTTATCCCTATCGAAGAAACTTGGAAAAAAGTGGGTAAATTATTGCTGGCAGAATTAGGAAGAGAAGGAAATCTTCATTTTGTATGACTTTTACCTGCAAGACGTTGTACCTCTCAGACCATTGATTTGAAATGGGTGTGGAGAGAGAAGGCCATGGTACTTGGGGAAAAGCGTGCTTTTGGAAAATAACTTCTCTTAACCTTGAATTCCTTGTTACAGGTTATTATTTTCCAATGAGGATGTCAAAGTGTTGATGACAAATATGTTTTGCAAAGGTTTAAGGGAGGTTTCAGTCTTGGCTGCTTCAAACAGAGCAGTTACTTTCCTGTGACAGTGCCATCTAGTGGGACTGCTGCACCCTCATGGGCTGTCTCGAGTTTGTCCTGACTATTCATAACATTTTTAGCACTTTTTGATATCCTTAGAAGGAAGAAAGTCAGTGCTACTGTGGATTCTTTCCTAGTGGACAAGTAGCTGCAGTCTTTGAACTTCCTGGTTATCATAGATCTTTGTCATGTTGCCTCAAGTTTTTTACACTGCAAATTAGATACATATCACAAAACCTAGGCTAAAACAAAATGGCCAAGCCATATTTATTAGTTATATTTAAGTCATTCATTACTTATATTTGGGTTTTTTTCTATTGCAGATTTCTAATGTTCTTGCATTTTACATTTATACGTGTTCAATTTCTCCTTTTATTACCGTATTTATTTCATAATGATGGATAATCCAGAAATCATTTGTTTGGGGCTTTGGGATGCACTATATGGATTTTGTTTAATAGATTGATGTTTTCTGTCATTTGTGAGTTGATGATAGGGGAAAGTAGCCTCAATTACACAGTAGAGTAGCCTTTAGAGGACTCTTTTCTAGCCTAGCTGCCACTTTTTTAGTAGGATCTGTAATCATCCTCTTAGCATTTTTGAGGTGATACGGTTAAGTTAGTTTGTGAGCCTGCTTCTTCATTTCTTGTTGACTTGATATGTGAGCTATCCTACTTCTTTTTAAAGATCTTTTTTTAAGCACTGGATAATCCACTTCCAGTAATATGAAACTGACTATACCTTGTATTCATGTGTTTTCAGTTTATATTCCCCACTCTGCTCCCTTTTGATAATTTAAATATGCGTAGTCTCTGTGATTCTGGAAGTTATGTGTAAAGAATTCTATTTTTGCATATACCTAGTTGAATATTATATAGTGCTAGATACGTGCCAGACAGTGTTTGAAGTGCTTTAATATGATAAAAGCAATAAGAAGTGAATTTAGATCTTTTATAGCAGAGATACTGCTCTTAACAAACCTCTGCTTAATCACCTCACTAGATTAACAGATGTTCTCCATTCTCTTTTTATAAGGCAGATGACTGATGCCCACTGTGCTGTTCTGCCAGTTGAAATAGAGACTTACCAAGGATCAGTTTATGACAGCTTGTACTAGTTACTGTAGTTACATAATTTAATTTAAAATTAATAAACCCATAAAATATAATTACAAAATGCAAGAATGATTGTTTCTGTGAAAACTAAGTTAACTGCCTTGGAAAAACTAAAGGTAAGGTGAATCAGTAAGAAAAGGAGACATTTGTAAAAATTTATACATAAAAAGAAATCTGGACGAATTCTTCATTTATATCCTTGGCAAATATCTTTTAAGTTCTTGTTTCACTTTTAAAGTAACCGAAATTGGAAATTGTTGATGATACATTATGGGTGTGGTTTTTTAAGCATGGAGCTACACTCAGTAGTTATAACAACTTGTAGCCTTACCTCCTACATCAAAATACTGGCAAAAATTTACACGTTTGTCTTTAAGTTCAAAGAAAATGTTTAAGGTATAATTTTTTTTAGATTTCTCACCTTAACCTGCATTTTTTTTTTTAAATTAACTGTCCAGTCATTGGTTTCAATTATATTGAATAAAAAGGATTATGCAGTATATGACATTGAAGTAACAGAGGAATAGAATGAGAAGGCAAAAAATGTGTGTTTTTGGGCACAGTAATAATCTCTATAGAACCTGAAGCAAAGATGATAAACTTTTAAAAGATCATATGCTTTATAGTAGTACCACAAAATAGACATTTGATGTCTTCTTAAAGAAAAATTATCCATTTCTCTACCTTTTATAAATTTTTAAATCTGATAAATAATCACTTTAAATGATCAAATTTGACCTTTTTTTCCTGTTACGTAGTTAATTGCATCAATTAACTAATTTCAGTTATGGATGTGTCTAGTGTTAGCTGTTTCACATACAGATGAATGCATTTCACATTTAAAAAAATGTTTAGTTGTTTTATATTTAATACATAATTAGACAGTGCTCAGTACTGATAATAGTCTAAAGTTACACCAATGAATTTTTTTAAGGAGTATGTTGACAGTTGTTGTTCTTACGTTATCCTCTTCTTTTCATTACTTTAGTATTTATTTCAGTCTCCCCTCACCATACATGTAGTCATGTTTTAACTGATGCCACTTCTTTCTCTGATCTTCCTCAAGCATTGTCTGCCCCATTGCTGCTACCTTAATTCAAGCCTTCCTTACAACGGTAATAGCCAGTCTCTCCTATTCCATTCATCTTTCTCTACAGTTTTGTTTATTAACATACCAGTGTGGGGATGGGAGATGTGTCTAGGTGTGGATTATTTTTATTTACCCTGCTTGGGATTCATAGGACTTTTGAATCTGTGGATTGCTGTTTCTTTTGTCAGTTCTGGAATATTCTTAGCTGTTATCTCCTTAAATATTTGCCTTTGCCTCATTCACTGTCTGGTATTCTCCTTCTAGCCCTCCATTTAACTGTATGTTACATCTTCTCACTGTCTCCTCTCTGCCTCTTACCCTGTCTTCTGTATTATTTGCCTTTTTATTTCTCTGGACTGAATTCTGACCTCTCTTCCATCTCACTAATTTTCTCTTTAAATGTGTCTAATCTGCATAAACCTATACATTGAGTTCTCGTAAGAGCTGGTTTAGTTCTGGGTTGCTCTATCCTGATGGAGTAGTGCTTGAAAACCCTGTTTTGATTTTTTTTCCTTCCCCCAGTGTCCCAGACCTAAATTGCAGCTCAGTTGCAGCATTTTTTGTACAGCAAATGCCCTCAGAGATATCAGAGATTTTTTTTTGAGTGCTGGGTTTACCTCTCTGGATTCTTGTCTTCTCATATTTTTTGGTGCAGTAATTATTTCACCTTTTTACAGTTGGTGATATAAAATGATTTAACACTTCTAATATGTGTGCATGTCCTCCTATGCCACAGTGGATAGAGAATCTGTATCCAGTTTTCCTCTTAGGAGTTGTCACTTCTCATCTGCTTGCTTGCTTTCTGTATGTGGTTGGCATTGTTGTTTCCATCACCCATGGCTTTTAGAGTCATTATTTTCTATTTACGTTAAATAAAGAGTAAGTGGAAAGATTTTTTTATTTCATTTTTTAAAAAGGGCAAGGAGAATAAAAATAAGGTATATTTTCAATAATTTCTTATTTTAAACCTGAGTCTAGGTTTGATTTCACTTGGTCAGTACACCTGTTCCTGTTCTTCCCCTTTGCCTTTGTCTGGGTTGAATGTTCCCTCAAATTATCAGGTCCCTGCTGGTGGTGAGTTACAGTTGGTCCTAATTACTGCTAGGTGTGATGGAATTAATTAGTTCAGAATCTGCTTCCTAGTATATTAGCTGTAAGTGCTCTTAGGCTATTCTTTTTAACCTTTTACAGAGCATTGCCCTGTTTCCCTAATCCAGAAAGTCTTGACTTTTTATAGTCCAAATATTACTTCCCTAGTCTTATTTCTTTTATCATTCGTGGAGTAAGAGTGACTCTGGCTTGCAGGACTTGCCTTCTTATCTCTGTTTTGCTTGGTTTGTTTGGTGGTAGCCGTTTAGCTTAGTGTGGGGTCACAGAGCCTCTGTTGTAGGTTCATTTATCCTGGTGCCTGCCCACCCACCCACACCTAGTTAGCTTTTCCTCTCTTACAGAGACTTTTATGGGAAATCTTATTTTATAATTTGGTCTATTCTTGCTTTCTACCCGAGGAACACTCCTTGGCAGATTGGAAGAGTCTGAAAGAACTGGAGTACCCCTTGAAAGCCTTTCTTCTTAGTTTGACTTATTAGGTTTGCCTGTTTTCTAAGGTTCTTACCTATGATGAGCTCCTCGTTTTTCTTCCCAATCTCAGTGCACTAGTTTTTTTGAATCTTATCTTTACAGTTTAACAATAGAATATAGTTATACTACGTTAGCCATCAGATATAAGAGGTGTCATTCCCTTCATAGATATACCTTGTGCTGAGGAATGCTCACTTAGTTAACACAGTAAAAGTTCAGTTTGATTGTTTTTGAAAGTGTTAGAAATTTAATTTGTAATTTCCTGTGTAATTTGAGAGACAGAGCTAAGAATGGAATTTTCAGTATAAGTTATTCTTTAACATACCCTTTTTAAAGAAACTGCATATAATGCAAAGTATACTGGAATAGAAATAATCTAGTTTTGGTCCTAGTACCATCTAGAAGTTAGGTGGCTGTTTGGCTTAGAAGTCAGTTCAACTCTCTGGGACTTTTCCGTTAAAAATTTTTATTTTTCGTGAACTACACAAGAAGAGGGAGCCAGATTTGAGATAGGAGAAAATAAAATCCAGGCAGGCATTTATGCTATTAAAGAATAGACAGTGGTGTTAAAATACAAAACCTTCAGGAACAAAGGCTAAAACAAATCTTGGCAAAATGCTTTCCTCATTAATCCCTTCATTATGTATATAGACTTTGGGGAGTTTGGATTGCACAGAATAAATGGTGGTGGAAAAATACCATAGGAGCAAAAAAAGTACTTGTTCTGCCCATTATGTACCCTGAAGACAACAGTGAGGAAAATAGAGGTGTAGCATTTCTCTAAAAATATTCTCAAAGGAAGGGTGATGGCTGTTTCCTAATCTTAACTGGGTGAAGGAGGATAAGAAAAGAGGTTGGCCATTAAACTTCTCTCTTTGGTTGACGCTTGACCTCTGGTCAACCTACGAGGCAGCTAGAAAATGGCCTTTCTTTTTCTTCTAGTTTGCATTCTGCAAATGCCTTAGAAGTCTTAGAAATTCTGTTAATATTTGCACATAAACTTGTAATAATATTCAAACTCCAACTTTTTTTGCAAATGGTATTATTGCCCCAGGAAATTGAAGAACTAAGCCTTCATGTAAGTTGAGTTACTTAGTCGTTTATTTTAACCAAGTCATAAATTAATTTTAGAATGATAATAGCTAGTAGCTATCCAAATTTGCCATACTGGCATTGATTTTAACCTCAAATATGTGAAAGTCCTCTAAAGGCTGGTAGTATTGTTCACAAAAAGATAACAAGGTGCTGGTATCTGATGCAATGGATGCGACTCATTAGACTGATAATTTGGTTCTCCAAAGAGTAAAATACATGACTTTAATCATACAAGCTGCTGTTACAGTTGGTGTTAATTTAGTTCTGGTTTTGCCTGACTCTAGAGGAATACTACAGATTAATTGTGAAGTTAAAATGTAATCTGAAGAGCGATCTCATCTCAGGAGATGGTACTTCCAGTTCAGAATATCTTCTGATATACTAACTAACCTTACCAGTCACGTTTAATGTTCAAATTTAGCAGAAGCTACTAACATCAAACCCAGACTACCTTATCCAGTCTCCATTAAGTTAACAATTGATCTAGTAGAACCAAGCCACAAAGTTTTCCATCAGTTTCTTCTGAAAAGCCATTTGACCAGCATGTATGATGATCTGGATAAAGTGAAGGAAAAGGGACATAATTTCTATTGTTGAGATAGTAGTGTTTACATTTTTCAGCAGTTGGATTCAACACACTTTTATTGAGTCTGTTCTGTGTCTAGGTGTTATGGGGGATTAAAAAAATCAACCAGATAAGCTGTATACTCTTGAGGCACTTAGGATCAGCCAGACACAGATGAAGGTGGATATGGAGATGTGGAGGTATTGTAAACCCAAAAGAAGACAGTGTGATTAATTTGCTTGTGGTCAGATTGTGTGGAAGGATGAGATGTTCTCTGTTGCTCAGAAAGCAGAACAAAGATCACTGTGCAGATTTTGGCTAAAAAGAAGGAAAACAGCATGAGAAAAAATACTTTCTGATAAATTATTATGATGAATAAGTTGTAGAATGATAGTACGGGGTAGCTTGGTATTGAAGCTTAGCAAAAGGGCTTAAAGTCTAGGGCGGGGGTTCTTTTTTTAAAGAATCAGTTTTGTTTAGGTAATACAGTCACATAGTACAAAATTCAAAAGATTTTACAGGCACACAGAGAAACATCTCTTTGTCATTCCCTTATCCACCTGTTTTCCCTCCTTGGAGACAACTATTATTAGCAATTTGTTATATTTGCTGTAAGAATATGCATATTTATTTGCATATATACTTATGTATATCTCCTCTTCTATTTTTTAAAATACAAAGACAAGCATATTATTCACACTATTGTGTATTTTGCTTTTTATGCTTAAAAGATCTTAGAAGTTGTTTTATATTAGTACATATAGAGCCTCCTCCTCCTGTTTTTCAAGGCTATTTAGTATTCCATTACAACCAAACCATAATTCATAGTTTACCATTGATAGACACTTACATGGTTCCATTGTTTTCTAAAAATAAGTAGTGCTGTAGTGAATGACCTTGAACATAATGCCATTTCACATGTGTTAAAGTAGATTTATAGAATAAATTCTGGAAAGTGGAATTGCTGAGTCAAAGGATATGTGCATTCGTAATTTTGGTGTATACAGGCATATTATTCTCTGTAGCGATAGATGGTAATTAATTTATATTCCACCCTTAGTCTCATAATCAAGTAATCAAGTATGTTAAGGGAGTCCATGAACAGACTTTGTGGTTCTTGAACCCTGTAAAATGATAGGTAAAAATTTTTGTATATATGTATAGATGTATATTTTTCTGGAAGGGTCCACGTTTGTTTTTAAATTCTCAGAAAGTTCTGTGACTCAAAATAGTCTATAAACAGAACAAAACATTTTCTGGCAGTTAGTTACCCTTCTAATTTGGAGCAAAAGCTATGTGATTATTGGGGACAGTGTATGGAGAGGAATCGTGTAGGAGACTGGACTAAATGTAATCCCAACCTTTTCTTCTTCCTTCCCCTCCCTGGGGGACCAGGTTTTAAAGGGGTTTTTTTCCCCCTTTATTCACGTAAATTGATTAAGCACTAATTTATTTTCCCAATGTTATTAATCAGAAGGTTAGAGCGGTGTAAGGTGAGTTTTACCGTAAGGAGGTGAAACCCTTTCATATATAAAGAATTGATAAAATGTTAGCTAAAGTCATTTTGACATTTCATATAGGCTGTGTAGGTGGAATATATTTCATAGACCCCCCATTAATATCATTAGGACTTAATTGGGGGGTCTGAGGAATGAACCTCTATACCAGATAACTTCCAAGGCCCTTTTGAGTTCTTTAATTCTTTTAGCTCTTTTTGGTTAATTTCTTTTAGTTCATTTTCTCTCTATATAAATAAAATATATTCTGAGATTTAAATGAAGGCCCTTATTAAGTTCTGCTTCAAGTAGTATTACAGGTAAAATTTTTACGTAACAAATTCCATAGGGCTTTCGTATTTTGAGACAACGGAATTAATTTATAATGTACGTATTACTGGAAGTAACAATTTCTACTTTATAGGTCCTGGAAAGAAAATAGTAGCTATCCATAATGAATTATAAAGTTAAACTATTTAGAAATACTTGATGATATTGTAAAATGCCTTCTCTGTTTACATACGATATTATTTGGTCACTGGTTTTGAAAGAGGATTTTTCTAGAGATGATTAGGATATTTTACGGGAGGGTAGGAGGGAGTGAGGTGAACGTGAGCCCATATGCAATGCTAGATACTGGAGCAAAAGTTTAAAAATTCTGAGCTATTAATCAGCTGTCTATTTCTTACCTGTAAGTAACACTCAGTAAGGAAATATTTTAAAAAGGTGATGGATACATTGTGGATTAGAAACAGAGAAACCATTTTTGTGTGTGTACAGAATTATTTTTTTAGAGAACTTATTTTAACTAATTCTCCAAAGTTTTATTCATTTTTGAAGTAGAAGCTTAGAACAAAATTCTTATCATAAGCCATCCTTATAGAACTTTTAACAACGACATTTGCCGTAATAGAATTCTGCTTTTATTTCCAAACCTGTTGATACAATGAATTTCTAAAATCTGATCTATGGTATTCTGATCTATGGTAAAATCTATTGAACATAGACTGTGATAAGTTAAATATGCATACCACTAAAAAAAAAAAGATCAAAAAGATAATAGCTATTAATCCCCTAATGGAGGTAAGTGGAATATTTAAAACTACATGTGCACGCACACACACACAATCCTAACAAAGGAAAGAAAAGAGGAAAAAAGAAACAAAACAGGTGATGAATAGGGAAGAAAAATGGCCATATGGTAGATTTAAACCCAGCCATATTGATAATTACGTAAATGGTAAATGGCCTGTACTTCTAATTAAAAGAGCATCTTAGACGAAATCAAAAAGCAAAATCAAACTGTATGCTGTCTATAAGAAACCTTCTTTATTTTTATTATTGGATTTGTATTTAAAAGCCTTCCCACAAAGAAAAAGTCTAGCTCTCCATTGCTTTACTGGTGAATTCTATCAAACATTTAAGAAAGAAATAATACCAATTTTTCACAAATTCAGAAAACATTTATGAGGCCAGCAGTACCTCAAACTAGGCATAAACATTAGGAAAAAATAAAACTATGCCTTATTAACGCTCATAAATATGTATACAAAAATCTTTTACAAAAATTAGCAAATCAAATCTAGCAGTATATACAAAAGGATAATACATCATCATCTGTTGGGTTTTATTAGAGGAATACAAGGTTGAATTAATGTTAAAAATAAATGTTGTTCATATATTAACAAAGGTGAAAAGCAAAATGACCCTGCAATATATGCAGAAAAGCACTTGACAGGGTTCAACACTCAATTCATGATAAAGGTGATGAACTAGTGAGGAATTAAAGGTAGCCGCCTCAATCTAATAAAAAGCAGCTTTGAAAAACCTACAGTTAACCTCGTAATGGTGAAAGACTGAATACTTTCCCTCTTCAGATCCAGAACAAGACAAGAATATCTGGTCTCACGATTTCTAGTCAGCATGCTCTGGAGGTTCTAGACAGTGTGATAAGGCAAGAAAAAGAAATAAGCTTGCAGATTAGAAAGAAAAAGTAAAATCATGTTTATTTGCTGATTACATGTTTGTGCACTGTAGAAAGTTGTAAGTAATCTGTAAAATAACTATACTAGAGTTTAAGTTTAGGATACAGGGTCGATATATGAAAATCAATTGTATGTCTGTATACTATCAATAAACAATTGGAGATTGAAACTTAAAAGCAGTATCATCTACAATAGCATCAAATAATATATAATATGAAAAAATTCTTCAAGAACAGAAGAATGAAAATATTTCTTAGTGTTCCTTATAATAAAAATTACCTTGTATTTCCATTCCATGGTTGGGGACATTGAGGTAGAAAGGATTAAAGGACATTCACTTGTTCATGAGCACACATTTATTATAAAGTACTAAATGTAACAAATATTGTGCTAGGATATAGCAGTGAAAAAGAAAAATGGTCCTTGCTTTCAGGGAGTTATCGTCTAGTAGAGATTGAAAGGAGAAGTAGATTTAGGACTCTGAGTTTCCAGCTTTGGCATAGTATTTTTGATTTGGATGAATGGCTCAAAGTCTTTACCTTTTAGCTATGTCCTAAATATTGTGGTTTATTAAATAATCTGGCCTCTCTGTGTGACAGACTGTTTTATTGTAATACACAGTTGTCAGTTTATTGGATGGTTGAGACTGGTTGGTTTGGTTGGTTAAAGTTTCATGTTAAGGATGGTCTGTGCAGAACCATTCCATAGAGGAGAAATGAGGTAACTATCCTTTATTGAGCACCAGCTGTATTTCAGGCATTGTATCACACCCTCCCATTATATAGTATTAGCTCGTTTAATCTTTACAATATCCTTAAGGTAGGTGGTTTTTCCTCTTTTATCACAGATGAGAAGACCAAAGCTCATAGAGCTTTAAGTGATTTGCCCGGTTTCATACAGTGGTTCAGTGATTCAGTCCCACACCTATCTGACATTAAACTGTTGATACCAGCTGTTCTTAATCATTTTTCTATTGGTCACACCCATGGGCCATCCAATTCTTTCCCACTCAGGAAATGCAAGTAACTGAGATCAATTTTTATAGCACTAACTTCGAATCTCTTTATTTTGTTTTAATGATAAATCACTCATTATCTAAAAACCAACTGTCAGTGACAGTTTGATACCCTTCATAGCTTATGACAAGACCCCAGCTGGAAAACAGCTTTAATAACACTATCCCTTTAAAATTGCCAAGTTTAACTTTGAGCCACAAGCCTGTGGAAATATGTGCTTTAGAGACATAAGTAAACTAGCTAATAGTCTGTATATGGGTTATACTATATGTACTATGATCCTTAATGATATAGGTTAATAGTAATGTTTTTGTAATTGGAAGGTGGACAGATGAGCTTACCATGCCCTGGTGGGAGATTTCCCAGTTGTCTTCTCCCTAACCTTATAGGTAGGAACCAGAAACAGAGCTAACATTTGTGTGTATGAGATAGAACCAGTGATTATATAAACTTAAAGTTACTACCTTAATCTCTAGCCCTTGAAGGAGCATAAATCGGCATTGGTGATGGTTGTCTACTCTCGACAGATGAGGAAACGGAGACTCAGAGAGCAATTGACTTGCTGAATGTTGTGCCGTAGTAAATAAGTGGCAGAACTGGAAACTAGACTTCTGCCTCCTATCATTATACAAATAAATTGTGCTGTGCAGTAGGGTTTTGTTACACTGTTGGATGCAGAGGTGGAGGTGGGGTTTGTTTCTTATAGATTAAATAATCTCTGCACAACAATAAAAGTCGGGAACCTAAACCTAATGGATATTGAACTTTCTTTAGGGTTGCATACCCTTTGAGAATTTTAAATCTGGTTTGTATTGACCTTTTATATTTTTTTCTTGTTCTTATGACCATTTCTTCTATGTTGTCGTTACTGTGGATGTGCCCCCAGATTTTGTGCAGAGCCTTTATTTTCTGTGTATAAGTACTGAATTTGTAGTTTTTAATATATAAAGGAGGGATTGTTTTTAGTATCAGGAGAAAGCTAAAACCATAAATTTTAAGCCTTATAGTGAAATATATACTAGTCTTTATGATTAGCACTTCTACATACATTGAAATCATACTCCTTTTGATTAGCTGTGTTTTTGTAATGATTAATTTTGTTATATAAGAAATATTTGGTTTGTATCCATTTAGATTTTCAAAACAGTGTACTTTTACATGTATGCGTATTCACCCATAGAAAATCATGCTGAGTTTTATGTGTTTTATAAAAATTAGATCACACTATAATTATTTTTTTAAATAATTCAATTTTGTTGAGATATCTTCACATGCCATGCAGTCATACAAAGCCTACAATCAGTTGTTCACTGTACCACCATATAGTTGTGTGTCCATCACCAAAATTAATTTTTGAACATTTTCATTACCACACACACAAAAGTGATAAGAATAAAAATTAAAGTGTAAAAGAACAATTACAGTAAAGAAGAACACTGGGTGCTTTTTTTTGCCCCCATTTTTTTACTCATCCATCCATACACTGGACAAAGGCGAGTGTGATCCACATGGCTTTCCCAATCCGTACTATTATTATTGTCCTACAACTTGTTTGTTTTTTACTCAGCAAATGATTTTGAGATCTACCATGCATGCATTGCTGTTGCTGCATATAGACCTAGTTGGGAGCAGTGTTCTTTAAAAATCATCCTGTATACACATTTGTAGAACAGTATTGTGTCATTTATTTAAAGAAATCTAAAATGAGATAAGGATTTTAAAACTAGATGAAGAAAACTGTAACTTAGTCCTTTGTATAGATGTTTGAGAAGCTCTAGAGAGCAGGAATTATGTTTGATACTTTCTGTATTTACCATAATAGTGGTAAAGTGCCATGGGTTTAATCACTTCCTGTATCCAGCAAGATCTATCAGCTTGCACAGGATTATTTTTTAACAGCTTTGTTGAAATATAATTCATATACCATACAGTTTGCCCAATTACATTGTACAATTCAGTGGCTTTCAGTATATTCACAGAGTTCTGCAATCATCATCATAACTTTAGAAAATTTTCATTTAGAACATTGGAATATTTAGACCGTACTCATCATCCCAAAAAGAAACCCTGTCACCCCCAAATCTCCCTGTGTGTTCTAGCCCTAGGCAACCACTAATGTATTTTGTTTCTATAGATTTGCCTGTTATGGACATTTCTTATAAATGGAATCATATGATATGTTGTCATTTTGTGCCTGGCTTCTTTCACATAGTATAATGTTTTCAAGGTTCATCCATGTTGTAGCATTAGTACCTTATTTCTTTTTACTGCCAAATATTACATTATATAAATATGCCACATTTTATTTATCCATTCATCAGTTGATGGAACATTGGGTTGTTAACATTTTTTGGCTGTTATAAATAATGCTGCTATGAACAGTCATGTGCAAGTTTTTATTTGGATATATGTTTTCATTTCTCTTGGGTTTATACTTAAGAGTGGAATTGCTGGATCATATGGTAACTCTATATTTGACCGTTTGAGGAACTGCCAGACTGTCTCTTTTTCAAAGTGACTCTATCATTTACATTTCTACCAGCAGTGTGTAGGTTTTAAAATTTCTCCACATACTTGCTTTATCTGTCTTTTTGGATTACATGTAGTGGATTGTGAGTGAAATATTTGGACTTCCGTAGGCCATTTTCCAGGGCAATTAAAAGGATGCCTTTTTGTTATTGTTGAGATACTTGTTTCATGGAATAGACTGTTATGAAATTAAATGGTTAGGATTTGGCATAACTGTAATATTACTAAAAACCATTAATATTGGTTAATGGTTTTCTTGACAGTATACTATAATATTTTTGTTTTTTGACTAAAACACAAAGTCACTTATTTAAAATCACCCCACTTTGGTAAAAAATTAAATTGAAGGCGAAAATGGACTTCATTATATCTATGCCACCCACACATGTTTGCTACTGCTACCATTCAAGTTAAGCCAGTTGATTGAGCTGACCATCTCTTCTGGTTTTCTAGATTAGTTAGTATCACTTGATATCAAGGTTGGTTATCATAATAAAAGAGCTACCTCAGTTACCTTGGTTGGCAGTTAATAAAAATTGTATTGGAATAGCTTGTAATAGTGCTGCCAGTTTTTAAATAAAAAAAATTTTTTTTCTTTTAAAATAATTTTTCTTGAGGGGACATTACTGAGGATATATTTTTTAAATTAAATTCAGTTTTATTGAAATACATTCGCACACCATACAATCATCCATGGTATACAATCCACTGTCCACAGTATGATGACAGTTATGCGTTCATCACCACAATCTATCTCTGAACATTTTCCTTACATCAGAAAGAACCAGAACAAGAATAAAAAATAAAAGTGAAAAAAGAACACCCAAATCATCCCCCCATCCCACCCCATTTGTCCTTTAGTTTTTATCCCCATTTTTCTACTCATCCATACACTAGATAAAGGGGGTGTGATCCACAAGGTCTTCACAATCACACTGTCACCCCTTATAATCTACATTATTATATAATTGTCTTCAGGAGTCCAGACTGCTGGGTTGGAGTTTGGTAGTTTCAAGTATTTACTTCAAGCTATTCCAATACATTAAAACCTAAGAGGTGTTATCTATATAGTGCATAAGAATGTCCACCAGAGTGACCTCTAGACTCCATTTGAAATCTTTACTGAGGATATTTTATAAGTTAAAGACATATGGTGCTCTCTGCCAAATACCCCAGGCTCAATATTCTAGAATTAGTGTGGGTATCTTTGCTATGGTATGGAAAAGTGATGCTGCTAAAGAATAAAACAAAAAAAAGTATAGAGACCCTTAATTTTACTTTTACCGTTAAGTCCAACCTTTAATAATCTTTTAACCTCAGGTAGTTTGAAACTGTTGTAAGCTATGCTCCTTTATACCTAATCAAGCTTAACTGTTGTCCTTTGCCCTCAATCCATTCTCAACTGCCAGCTAATTCCAAGGAGGAAATGAAGACTTTATAAACTCAGCAAATGTTGACATTTAAACTTTTGCTGAAGTGTGAGATTAACCTTTGGCCCCTACTTCTACTAGTTTTTCTTAGTTTGTATGGGCTCCATTCATGTAGAAAGGCTGGTGTCAACATTTGCATTCAAACTTCAGTTTTTACAGGTTTATAACTTACCCGCAAAGTTTTTGTTAGGCTTGTAACTGATGTATTTTCTAAACCCCCAAGAGGGTGCATTTTAAGTATATTAGAAAAGTGCTTTACTTTGTTTTGGGGAATCATACTTTTGTAAAAACAAGAAACTTGACTCTTTACATTTTTTTTTAAAACTGGGCATTTGGGTTTTTACTTTTTAAAAAAATCATTGTAAGGAACCTAAGATGGTGGCTAGATGATACAGAGCAAAAAAACATCTCCGTGAAAAATACTAGATAAAAGCCAAGAAGTGATCCAGAACACCAGTTCCAGTGATGCACCAGCCAAACAAGGTGTGCTAAATCCACAGGGGCTGTGCAATTGGTGAAACTGGGAGTCTTCGTTCTGAAATGAGTGAGTGAGCCGGCTGAAAGTCCGGCGACCGTGCTGCGGTGTGGGGAAACCGTGGGTTGGCGTTTGGAGACAGACTAGTTCTTTTAAAAAAAAAACAAACAACCCGAGAGCGGCTGGGGATACAGCGGCAAGAACCGCGCAGTGAAGCGCGGTAGGAACAGGCTGTGTCAACACCTTAATATCTGGCGTGGAAGATAGCCCTTCCCACACCCGCTGCTAATTGTCTCAGAGCCAGGAGGGCAGAAGGGAGCCAAAAGGAGAAAGAAATCACGCCCCTTGCAGCCATCTTCCCGGCGGGCTGGGGACACTTCTGCCCGGGGCTGGAGCCACAGCCCAGAGCTGCACCAAGAAACCCAGTGTGACGGGGAGTCTTTCCCGCAGCACTGAGCACACGCCACGATATCAGCTGTGGACAGTGGTGTTTAGTGCACTCACAGCTAATTGTCCTGGAGCTGGGAAAGCGGAGCTGTGCGAAAAGAGGGAAATTAACACGCCCCATTCAGCCATCTTTACAGCAGGCTGGGAACACCCCTGCATGGCCCGGCGGCCAGGGCTTCCCTGGAGGGCCGGTGCGTACTTGTGACGTGGCACAGCCTTCCCTCAGCAGAGGTCCTGGAAGAGCATGGCTGAGAATGGGAACCCGCTCGGAAATCCCAGGGACCCTACGCCAGTACCAAGGACTTGTGGGTCAGCAGCAGAGACAGTCTGTGGCAAGACTGAAATGAAGGCTTAGACTCTTGCAACAGCTTTAAATCTCTGGGAACACCTGGGAGGTTAGATTATTAAAGCTGCCCTGCCTCCCTAACTGCTCAGACACACCCCCACATTCAGGGCAGACAGCACCAACAATACACCCAAACTTGGTGCACCAGCTGAACCCCACAAGAATCAGACCCCCACACACTACAAAGACAAAGTGGAGAGAACTGACTTGAGGGGAATAGGTGACTCGCAGACGCCATCTGCTAGTTAGTTAGAGAAAGTGTATGTCACCAAGCTCTAGATCTGACAAATTAGAGATTGGTGTTTTTCATGTTCTGAAAGAACCCTGTCAAGTAAAACATATGCCAAGAGGCAAAAAACAGCAGAAAATTTTAAAGCATCTGATAAAACCAGATGATATGGAGAACCCAAACCCAAACACCCAAATCAGAAGATCAGAGGAGACACAGTACTTGGAGCAATTAATCAAAGAACTAAAGACAAACTATGAGAGCATGGCACAGGAAATAAAGGACATGAAGAAGACCCTAAAAGAGCATAAAGAAGAACTTCCAAGAGTAAATAACAAAAGAGACAATCTTGTGGAAATAAAAGAAACTGTTGACCAAATTAAAAAGATTCTGTATACTCATAGTACAAGACTAGAGGAAGCTGAACAGTGACTCAGCGTCCTCGAGGACCACAGAACGGAAAATGGAAGAACAAAACAATGGGGAAAAAAATCGAAAAAATCGAAATGGATCTCAGGGATATGCTAGATAATATAAAACGTCCAAATTTAAGACTCATTGGTGTCCCAGAAGGGGAAGAGAAGGGTAAAGATCTAGAAAGAGTATTCAAAGAAATTGTTGGGGAAAACTTCCCAAACCTTCTACACAATATAAATACACAAACCATAAATGCCCAGCAAACTCCAAATAGAATAAATCCAAATAAATCCACTCCGAGACATATTCTGATCAGACTGTCAAATACTGAAGAGAAAGAGCAAGTTCTGAAAGCAGCAAGAGAAGAGCAATTCACCACATACAAAGGAAACAACATAAGGCTAAGTAGTGACTACTCAGCGGCCACCATGGAGGCGAGAAGGCAGTGGCATGACATATTTAAAATTCTGAGAGAGAAAAATTTCCAACCAAGAATACTTTATCCAGCAAAACTCTCCTTCAAATTTGAGGGAGAGCTTAAATTTTTCACAGACAAACAAATGCTGAGAGATTTTGCTAATAAAAGATCTGCCCTACTTCAGATAGTAAAGGGAGCCCTTTGACAGAGAAAGAAAGAAAGGAGAGAGAGATAGAGAGAAATTTAACAGACATATATAGAACATTACATTCCAAATCACCAGGACACCCATTCTTCTCTAGTGATCACAGATCTTTCTCCAGAATAGACCATATGCTGGGACATAAAACAAGCCTCAATAAGTTTTAAAAAATTGAATTTATTCAAAGCACATTCTCTGACCACAATAGAATACAAATAGAAGTCAGTAACCATCAGAGACACAGAAAATTCACAAACACCTGGAGGTTAAAAATGAGGGGGAGATAAAAACATTCCCAGATAATCAAAAGCTGAGGGACTTCATCACCAGTAGATCAGTCCTATAAGAAATGCTAAAGGGAATTGTGCAGGCTGAAAGGAAGGGACACTAAACAATTGGCTGAAACCACATGAAGAAATAAAGTTTTCTAGGAAAGATCACATGGTAAATATAAATACCAATACTACTGTATTTTTGATATGTAACTCCACTATTTACTTCCTACAGGATCTAAAATACATAAACTGTAATGATAAATCAGTGGTTTTGGACTCATACAATATGTAATTTTTGACAAGAACTGCATAAAGGTAGGGGAATGGAGGAGTATAGGAACATAGTCTATGTGTCCTATTGAAGTTAAGTTGGTATCAAAGAAAAACAAGATTGTGCTAGATTTAAGAGGTTAAATTTAAGCCCCATGGTAAACAAAGAAAGTATCAGAGAATATGGCCATAGAGATGAAAAGTAGAGTATGGATTACGAGAAGTGGGGAAAGGGGCAATAAGGAGTTAAGAAATGAGTGTAGGGTTTTTGTTTGGGGTGAAGGGAAATTTCTAGTAAAGGATGGTGGGAAGGTGATGGCAGTGCAACGTTCTGAATGTGATTAATCCCACTAATGAAATGCTAGGGAGGGGTTGGAATGGGAAGATTTAGGCTGTATGTATGTTTCCACAATTGAAAAAAAAAAAAAAAAAAGACAGTCTAAATAGATAATGACAATTAAATGCCAAGGATGATCCTGGATGGGATCTGAGGATGGAGGAGAGGAGGCTCAAAGGGACACAGTTGGGACATAAGGAAAAAAAAAAAAGGAAATATAGAATGTAAGCTTTGTATCAATGTTGAATTTCTTGAACTTCTTAGCTGCGCTTAATGGGATTGCATAAAAGAATATTCTTGTTCATGGGAAATGTATATGTGAATTATATTTATGTTCAAGGATGTGTGCATCTTGTTCTTATATGTTCAGAAGACAGAGCAATAGATGATGGATGATAGGGAGGGAGGGAAAGAAAGAAATGGTGGTATGACAGGATGTTAAAGTTGGTGGATGGGGTATTGGGGTCAGGGGGTCGGGGTATGCTGCAGTTCTGTGTATGGGGTCTGTATTGTTTTTGCAACTGTTCCTGTAAGTTTGAATTTATTTCGAAATAAATAAATAAATAATTGTAGCATGAGACAAGGCAAACAGTTTTAAATATTGGCATTGAAAACAGATGTTTTACTGGGGGATCTTTATCATAATTAAAAACAAATCTTGGTAGCTGCTTTTTTGAGCCTTAGGTGACTCGTTAAGGGACAATTTCCCCTCCCTAGTTATTAGATAACAGTAAGCATTTTCCTAAGTAACTATTGTATATCAAATATCAAAGTAACAACTATTTTATTTAGAAAGTAAGAGAAATGAAAATACATGTTTAAACTTATGCAGTGTAGACAAAGTACTTAACATACAAGATTACCATTCAATTTAAGGTTTTAAGAAAAATAGAAAATAAACCAAAAAAAGGAGAAAAATAATAAAGATACAAGAATAAATAAATACATTGCAAAATAGAAGAATAGGAATTAATAAATCCAGAGTTGGAAAATCAGGAAACAAAAAGAAAAATGGAAATAAAGTATATATAACAAAAGATGCTGAAAGAGATAAAAACTGGGAGTGGATACTGTTAGTTACATGATATTCAAATGAAAGTCTCCCTGAGGTAGACAATTTCACTCAAAGATAGTAGGAATTAATGTTTACAAAATAAGACATAAAGCCAGAGTAGACTCACATACTAAGTGAAAATTGAGATTATAAAACTGCACCCTCTTCCTTTCCCTTGAAAGGGACAAAAACCCATTCCCTAGTTACTGATGGTCTCTCCTGAAAGTTCAAGGAATAGATAATTCTTATGTTAAATAATAGCATAGAGGTAAAAACTGATAGCAAAACCAGGCAAACATAAAAAAGTAAAAATATAACCTAACCTCATTTATTAATAATAAATGTTTAAATTCTAATAAAAATACTAGCAAATGGCCACAAGAGATGATTCCTGTATTTTGATTAAGATGCCAGACAAGTTCAATATTAAAAATTCATTAATTATCTAGAATCAGTTTAGCTGAATTGTTAAGAACACTCATATTAGAGCCGTATTTCCATGGTCCAGGTCCTGGCTCTGCTGAGTGATCACTATCAGCTGAGTGATCTTAGGTACATTTAATAAACTTTACTTACAGTTTCTTCATCTATAAATGAGAGTAATAATAGTACCTACCTTATCAGATTATTATGAGGATGAAATACACTAATGTAAAGTGCCTGACCCATGTAGCAGGTACTACATAAGTATTGGTTCATTATTATTACTTTACAATAGCAAATAAATGATACTTAAATAATAACCTTTAAAACAATTTTTTTATTTTGAAATAATTATAGATTCACAGGAAGTTGGTATATTTTTACCAATATATAGAGTGGTCCTATGGCACACTTCACCCAGTGTGAGCATCTTGCATACAGTACTATATTGTACGATATTAAAATCAGGAAATTGACATTGATACACTCCACAGAGCTTATTTGGATTTCACCAGTTACATATATGTACTTGTGTGTATGTGTGTCTGTGTGTGTGGTATGTGTGTGTACTCCTGTGCAATTTGGTCACTAGTGTAGCTCCTTGTAACCACCACCATGGTCAAGATGCAGAGCTGTTTCATGATCACAGAGCTCTCTTGCTACTCCTTTATATACACGCCCATCTATTTTTCCTCAAACCCTACCCTTTACAACCATTAATATGTTTTCCATTTCTATAGTTTCATTATTTCAAGAATGATATATATAAATAGAATCATACAGTACACAGCCTTTTGAGATTGGCTTTTTTCACTCAGCATAATTCTCATGAAGTCCATGACAATCATTGGTTTGTCCATTTTTGTTGCCAAGTAGTGTTCCATGGTGTTGATGTACCACAGTTCATTTAACCATTCATCAACTGAAAGGCATTTGGTTTGTTTCCAGTTTTGGCCATTTTGAATAGAACTGCTGTGAACATTTGTGTAGAGGTTTTTGCATGAACAGGTTTTTATTTCTCTGGGATAAATGTCGAAGAGTACAATTGCTGGGACATACGATAAATGCAGTTTTAGTTTTAAAAGACACTGCTAAACAACTTCCCAGAATGGCTGTACATTTTTACATTCTTACCAGCGATGTATGAGTGATCCAGTTTCTCTGCATCCTTGTCAGCATTTTGTGTTGTCACTATTTTATATTTTAGTCATCCTGATAGGTGTATAATGATATCTAATGTGGTTTAAATTTGCATTTTTCCATTGCTAATGATGTTGAACATCTTTTCATGTGCTTAATTTTCATCTTTATATCCTCTTTGGTGAAATGTCTCTTCATGTCTTTGCCAGTTTTCTAATTTAATTGTTTTTTTACTATTGAATTTTGATCTCTTTATATAGTCGAATTTCAAGTCTTTGTTGGATATGTGGTTTGCAAATATTTTAATCTCCCAGACTGTAATTTTTTTTTTTATTCTTTTAACAGGGTATTTTAGCAGAGTAAAATTCTTAATAAAAGTCTCAATTTATCAGTTTTTCCTTTTATGGATTGAGCTTTTAGTGTCATGTCTGAGATCTAGTTCTACATTCTGAAGACGTTTTCCTATTTTTTTCTAAAAGTTTTATGGGCTTCGTTTTTTTTTTAATTCAGTTTTATTGAGATACATTCACATACCATACAGTCATCCATGGTGTACAATCAGCTGTTCACAGTACCATCATATAGCTGTGCATTCATCACCCCAGTCTATTCTTGAACATTTTCCTTATATCAGAAATAATCAGAGTAAGAATAAAAAATAAAAATAAGAAAGAACACCCAAATAAATCATCCCCCCATCCCACCCTATTTTTCATTTAGTTTTGTCCCCATTTATCTACTCATCCATCCATACACTGGATAAAGGGAGTGCGATCCACAAGGTTTTCACAATCACACTGTCACCCCTTGTAATCTACATTGTTATGCAGTTATCTTCAAGAGTCAAGGCTACTGGGTTGGAGTTCGGTAGTTTCAGGCATTTACTTCTAGCTATTCCAATACATTAAAACCTACAAAATTGTTATCTATATAGTGCATAAGAATGTCCACCAGAGTGACCTCTTGACTCCATTTGAAATCTCTCAGCCATTGAAGCTTTGTTTCCTTTCATTTCGCATCCTCCTTTTGGTGAAGAAGATGTTCTCAGTCTCATGATGCCGGGTCCAGATTCATCTCTGGGAGTCATATTCTGTGTTGCCAGGGAGATTTAACACCTTTATGGGTTTAATTTTACATTTAAGTTCTTGGTTCATTTTGAGTCAATTTTGTTTAAGGTTTGAGGTTTAAGACGAGGTTCATTTTTTTTTTCCTATGAATGTACTATTGTTCCAGCACCATTTGCTGAAAAGGCTGTTCTTCCTTTGTCAAACTGCTTTTGTACCTTTGTCAGAAGTCAGGCATATTTGTGTGGTTCTATTTCTATCAGCTGTAAGTATTAAATGTGCTGATATAGACTGTCTGGCCCGTAGATATCCTACATAAGTGTTAGCTATTATTACTACTATACAATAACAAGTAAATAAATAAGTTATAACTTTTTAAAAAAGCATTTGGATAAATTCAGTAGCCATCCCTACTTTCTAATTTAAAATGTAACAATCTTTACAGTTTTTAATGGTGAAGCACACAGAGGCATTGCCATTTAAATGAAGAACAAAACAGTGTGGTCTATGATGATGATTGGTCTATATTGTTTTCAACAGTGCAGTAAAATGTGAATCAAATAGGAGGTATTAATTGTGGAAAGGAAGAGAGAATCTTACTATTTACAGGTGCTGTTGGTTTTATACCTAGACAACAAAGTCAAGGAATAAACTGATAAATGATTATAAAGAATAACAATTCAGTAAAATGATTGCTAAATGAAATATATGAAGTTATGTAGTTCCTGTATATCAGCAGTGTAAGTTAGAAAAATAGGAAAAACTAACTCCAAGCTATTATAGCTGCAAATATATGAAGAAGAAGAAAAATAAAGGTGTTCTTAAGATGAAGGCCCTAGCTGATGCACAAAACTTCCCCTCCTCTCCTAAACCCCTGTTCCAACTTATAGAAATGCTGGATAAAATTTAACAATTTTAAAAATATTATTTTGATACATGTGTAGGCATGAAACCAAGAAGTTGGACACTTCCAGATGTCCATAAACAGAAAAATAGTGTCACAGTGGTGAATGGGAGTTAAATCTTGATGATCCTGTAGGCTTTATATGCCTTAGGGGTTGAGGTTTAGTTTTCCCCTGCAAAAGGGAATTAAGGACATAGGGCTGAACTAGAACTGGGCTCCCTACATTAAATTGAGAATGAGAATAGATAAGTCTGTCTATGAACTAGGACCAGTATAACTGTCCACTAGTCCAGGGCTTAGGACAGAAATGAGCCATGTACTTGTGTTATGGCTGATAAAACCACCTGCAAGAAATGGAAGCTCTCACCTTGTATTACATGGAAATCCTGGACTGATAAGCTCATGTATAATTGTGTTTGGAATGGATAAATGTTATATGGCACTGGCAGAGGCATGAATTGCCCCTTCGGGACTGTTCCTTAACCCAGAAATGCAGAGGACTCTCCCAAAGCTGAATTTGAATTCATAGAAAATTACAAGACACTTTTAGTAAAAAGATGCAACAAATGGAAGAATTCACAATTGAGGAACTGATAATAGGCCAATCTGAAAAAAGGCTTGCTTTATTTTAGTTTCTTCAATAAATTTATTGTTGATACAAATAATAATCAGTTTCTACCTTCTGCCCTAATAATGTCCATAATTATTTAGTTTTGCTTTGTTTTTAAATCCAGAATCCAATCAAAAATCATGCATTGAATTTAGTCATGCCTTTTTAGTCTCCTTTTAGTTTGGTTCCCCTTCCTGTTTTCTTTTTTAATGGTAGGACATTTGTTTGAAAGAGTCCAGGCCCATGGTTTTGTAGATGCCCCACAGTTTGGATTAGCCTTATTGCTTCCTCATAATTAGATTCAGATTAAACATTTTTGGCAAGAGTACAGTATATGTGATTTTTGAAAAGGTTTTACACTAAGTACTATATGCCTAAAATGTTTATTGAAATGAAGGGATAGAATCCATGAGTTAAGGACAAGTATGATGTGAAAAGAAAACAGGCAGATTTGAAAAGAACCAAACAGAAATTCTAGAAATGAAAAATAGTTATTGAATTTTTTTTTTTTAGCATTGCTTTACTTTCTTTTCTTTCTTTTTTTTTTTTTAATTCAGTTTTATTGAAATATATTCACAAACCATACAGTCATCCATGGTATACAATCAACTGTTCACAGTATGATCATATAGTTATGCGTTCATCACCACAATCTATTTCTGAACATTTTCCTTACATCGGAAAGAATCAGAATAAGAATAAAAAATAAAAGTGAAAAGAGAATACCCAAACCATCCCCCCATCCCACCCTATTTGTCATTTAGTTTTTACTCCCATTTTTCTACTGATTTTTTTTTCAATTTTTTAACTTTGTTTATCAAAAAATTAAAAACAAACAGGCAAACAACAACCAAAAAAACCCCACAACATTTCAAACAAAGCAATGGATTAAGGAAAACAAATAACCTAAAATAACTACTTTGCTTCCAATATGTTCCTACCATACCCCAAGAAAATTAATAAACCATGTCCAAACAGAGGAGTAAGAAAAGCAAATAATCTAAAATAACTACATTGCTTCCAACATGTTCCTACCATACCCCAAGAAAATTAACAACCCCTAAGAAAACAAAGGAATAAGAGAAAAAAAAACCTAAAATGACTCTATTGCTTCCAACATGATCTTACTATATCCAAGCAAGTTTACAAACCATAATCATTCCTGAGCATTCCCATAACATTGAGATTACTCTCCATAGTTTATCTGTTCTTATTAGATTATCATTCCCCCTCCACTAATTGGTATCTCTAGGTCCCCTACATTCTACAGTATAAAACATTGTACATTTTTCACAGAATTCACATTAGTGGTAACATACAATATCTCTCTTTGTGCCTGGCTTATTTTGCTCAGCATTATGTCTTTTTTTTTTTTTTTTTTAAATCTTCATTTTATTGAGATATATTCATATACCACGCAGTCATACAAAACAAATGGTACTTTCGATTGTTCACAGTACCATTACATAGTTGTACATTCATCACCCAAATCAATCCCTGACACCTTCATTAGCACACACACAAGAATAACAAGAATAATAATTAGAGTGAAAAAGAGCAATTGAAGTAAAAAAGAACACTGGGTACCTTTGTCTGTTTGTTTCCTTCCCCTATTTTTCTACTCATCCATCCATAAACTAGACAAAGTGGAGTGTGGTCCTTATGGCTTTCCCAATCCCCTTGTCACCCCTCATAAGCTACATTTTTATACAACTGTCTTCGAGATTCATGGGTTCTGGGTTGTAGTTTGATAGCTTCAGGTATCCACCACCAGCTACCCCAATTCTTTAGAACCTAAAAAGGGTTGTCTAAAGTGTGTGTAAGAGTGCCCACCAGAGTGACCTCTTGGCTCCTTTTGGATTCTCTATGCCACTGAAGCTTATTTCATTTCCTTTCACATCCCCCTTTTGGTCAAGAAGATGTTCTCCGTCCCACGATGCCAGGTCTACATTCCTCCCCGGGAGTCATATTCCACGTTGCCAGGGAGATTCACTCCCCTGGGTGTCTGATCCCACGTAGGGGGGAGGGCAGTGATTTCACCTTTCAAGTTGGCTTAGCTGGAGAGACAGGGCCACATCTGAGCAACAAAGAGGCATTCGGGAGGAGGCTCTTAGGCACAACCATAGGGAGGCCTAGCCTCTCCTTTGCTGCAACCGTCTTCCCAAGGGTAAAACCTGTGGTAGAGGGCCCAACCCATCAAACCACCAGTCCCCTATGTCTGTGGTCATGTTAGCAACCATGGAGGTGGGGTAGGCGAATACCCCTGCATTCTCCACAGGCTCCTCAAGGGGGCACTGCATCTTTTTTTTTAACTTGTTTTTTTTTTTTTTTTTTAACTTTCCCTTCTTTTTTAAATCAACTGTATGAAAAAAAGTTAAAAAGAAAACAAACATACAATAAAAGAACATTTCAAAGAGACCATAACAAGGGAGTAAGAAAAAGACAACTAACCTAAGATAACTGCTTAACTTCCAACATGTTCCTACTTTACCCCAGGAAAGTTACCTAATATAGCAACATTTCTGTGAACTTGCTCCTACTATATCCATCAGAAATTAACAGACCATAGTCATTCCTGGGCATCCCCAGAACATTAAATAGCTTATCTGTTCTTGGATTATTGTTCCCCCTTCCTTAATTGCTCTCTATTGCTAGTTCCCCTACATTCTACATTATAAGCCATTTGTTTTATATTTTCCAAAGTTCACATTAGTGGTAGCATATAATATTTCTCTTTTTGTGCCTGGCTTATTTCGCTTAGCATTATGTCTTCAAGGTTCATCCATATTGTCATATGTTTCACGAGATCGTTCCTTCTTACTGCCGCGTAGTATTCTATCGTGTGTATATACCACATTTTATTTATCCACTCATCTGTTGAAGGACATTTGGGTTGTTTCCATCTTTTGGCAATTGTGAATAATGCTGCTATGAACATTGGCGTGCAGATATCTGTTTGTGTCACTGCTTTCCGATCTTCCGGGTATATACCGAGAAGTGCAATCGCTGGGTCGAAGTCATTGAATTTTATATAAGAGACTAGATGTAGCTCAGGATGAAATTAGTAAAATGGAAGACAGACTTAAGGAAATCATCCAGACAGAAATGAAAACTATAGTCATGAAAGAGAAATAAAAAGTCATGAAGGATTGAATGAATAAGTCCAACATACCTCAAGTATGAGTTTCAGAAAGAAAGTATAGCGAGATAATAATGTTGGGGAGTTTTCCAGATTGAGATGGTATGGTAAGTTAGGCCTTGAGCAAGGTAAATAAAAACAAATAACCTTAGCCCACAAAGTGAAATTGGAGAACATCCAATTGGAGAACACCTTCAAATGGGAAGCAGACTTCTTATCATTTTCAAGAGATGCTAGAAAA
The DNA here is from genome assembly GCF_015220235.1 of Choloepus didactylus. Classification (NCBI taxonomy): domain Eukaryota; kingdom Metazoa; phylum Chordata; class Mammalia; order Pilosa; family Megalonychidae; genus Choloepus; species Choloepus didactylus. Next base: position 57,980,939 of record NC_051324.1, on the reverse strand, counting down.
CAATGGAATAGTCTCTTTAAAGTGCTTAGGGAAATAACTGTTAACTTTTAATTCTGTGCTCTGGTAAATGTCATTCATGAATATGTGTTGCATAATACAAAGACCAAAAGATCTTGGTATTCAGGGAGCCTTACTGGTGGAACAACAAAAACAAAATGTTTAAAGGGTATAAACAAAGGAAGGTAAACAGAGAAGGAAGGCATGAGATTCAGGAAGCAGTAGTGAGTGAAGGAAAGGTAAACCATATTAGTAAGTCTAAAATATTATACATTTATAAAAACTATGTAAACATTTTAAAAATGAATTTTCTTACATTTAAATTAGTTTAAAACAAATTCCCTGTGAATAGAAATTAAATTAATTTTAGACTTCATTAGAAATATATAAATTTATGCATATTAAATATTGGCAGATAATCATTAAAAGATTACAGATCAAGTATACAACTTCCATACTGGTAAATGATGACATGAAAAGGATTAAAGAAAAATCATCAGGCCCTTCAAAGGCATAAAAGGAAGAAAAAGGCAAGCAAAAAGTATAGTAAATAGAAAACCAAAAATGAAATTACTGAAATAAGCCCAAATATGTTTGTAATCACAGAGAATCTAAAATGTTAAGTTATTTATTAAATTAGTCCCAGATTGGATTAAAAATAAAGGAATATGCTATTTACCTGAGTCATGCCTAAAGCAACATTACAGAAAAAATTATACCAACAGATACTAGCCAAAAAAATGGTAGAGCGATACAGTATCAAACAAAATAGAATGTAAGGCAAAAATCATTGATAGGATTAAGGAGGGACCTTATTTAATGATAAAAAAGAGCAACTCACCAAGAAGTATCATTTATGAAGTTGTATGTATTTAGTCTATAACCTTGGAATATACGAAATAAAAATTACTAGAATTATAAGGAAAAAAAATCATTCTACAGTCACGGGAATGATATATACTTCTCTCAGAAACTAAGAGAACAAACAGCTAAAAATTACCATAATTATTTGAGGTTTAAACTACTAAATCTAAATCTATATGCCTAATCCAGTAGATCTATAGATCCCCTCGGTCCCTGACAAATAGAGAATACATATTTGTTTCCAGTATAATTTATAAAAATTGTACCAAACTGAAAAGAATTGATATCATGCAGACCATGTTCTCTTACAAAATGCAGTAAAACTAGAAATCAGGAATAGGAAGATAGTTTTAAAAATTTAGGCTATCTGTGTTTCTGGGTAGATGAACTAAATATTTTAAGGATATTATTTCTTCCCTAGCTAAACTATAGATTTAAAGCAGTTTGGCAAACCTGTTTTAAAATTTACCTAGAAGAATAAATAATTGAGATTATCAAAGAAAATACAGTTGCAGGGAGGCTCTGCCTTTCCAGTTACAAAACAGGATTTTTTTTCATGCAATTTTATTGAGATATAGTCACACACCATACAAACCATTCAAAGTATACAATTACTGGCTCACAGTATCATCACATAGTTGTGCATACATCCCCATGAAAAATTTTAGAACATTTTCATTACTCCAGAAAAGAAATAAAAATAAAGAAAACCCAAATCTTCCTGTACTCCTTATCTCCTCCGTATTTTTGACCTGTAGTATTGGTGTGGTACATTTGTTGCTGTTAATGGAAGAATATTAAAATATTCCTGGTAACTGTCATCCAGAGTTTGCAATAGGTACATTTTTCCCCATTTACCTCCCCTATTATTAACTCCTTGTAATAGTGTGTTACATTTGTTCTGGTTCATGAAATAACTTTTTTTTGTATTTGTACAAGTGAGTCACAGATAATTGTCCACCACAAGATTCACTATGTTACACATTCCCTTGTTTTAACCTCCAACTTTCCTTCTGGTGCCATACATGACTGTAAATTTCCCTTTTCCACCACATTCACACACTATTCAGTACTGTAAATTATTCTTCTTACAATAATGTGCTAATGTTACCTTTATCCATTTCCAAATGTTTTTAGTTCAACTTAGTTAAACAATCTGCACATATTAAGCAATTGCTCCCCGTTCTTTAGCTTCGTTCTATGTCCTGGTAACCTATACTCTATATTTTATGTCTATGAGTTTACATATTATAATTAGTTCATATCAGTGAGATCATACAATGTTTGTCCTTTTGTGTCAGACTTATTTCACTTGACGTAATGCTAAACAAGATTTTGAACTGTGATTATTAAAAGTTTTAAATCAACAGAAGAGCTCAGAAATAAATCCTATTTTATGCATATATATATATTTATATGTATGTACATATACAAACATGAATTTAATATGTAATAGAGTTATCACAGATAAAAATGAAAAATTATCTAATTCACGTATTTGAGGATGAACTGATAATTTATTTTCTAAAACATTTGATTTTTTACTTACAGAAAAGTTATAAAAATAGCACAGAGAGTTTCCATGTTTCCCTTACCCAGCTACTCCTACTAAAGTCCATATCTTATATAAGTATAGCTCACTTATCAGAATCAGAAAGTAAAGCATTGGTACAATACTATTAACTGGAGACTTTATTCACATTTCACCTCATTTTCTACTAAAGCAACTTTTTTGTTCCAGAATCCTCTCCAGGCTTGTACATTGCGTTTAGTTGCTGTTTCTCTGTAGTCTCTTGCAGGCTATAACACTGCCTTAGTCTCTCCTTGTCTTTCATGTGTTGACGTTTTTGAAGAACATTGAAACTGATGAGCAATTGGGAAGAAAAAAAAATGAGAACCTCGTGGATGAAAACAATCCAGATAACCAAAGAATTACACTGAAACTATAACAATAGCTACAATAATTTGGGAAAGGTAGAAGAATCGGAGAACTGAGAAGAAATTGCAAAGGAAAAAGATTTAAGTATATATAAAACTTTAAAACTTTCATAATCAGAAACAAATACCAGTTGACTTGAGATTGTAAGTATGCTTGTTAAAAGTTTCAAGGGTAACCACTAAAATAGAAATAGAATGAATCAATGTCAAACAAGTAAAAGGAAGCAAAAAAAAAAAAAACTATTGAATAAAATGACTCAAAAAAAAAAAAAAAGGAGAAAAAGGAAGCATGCACAAAACAGATCAAAAAGGAGTAGAAATAGAAAAAGATAGAAATGAGTTCAAATATATAAACAATCACAATAAATCAAAGTGGTCTAATCTTGCTAGGGAAAAACAGATTGTCAAATGAGATTTAAAGACAATCCAGCTACATGTGTACAAGAGACACATCTGAAGAGCATAGGAACATAGAAGGACGGGTAAGCATATTGAGCAAAAAACAGGCAAAAGCAAGCTGGGGTAACCATTAATGACAGACAAAATAAGCTTTAAGACAAAAGCGTTATGAAGTGTAGATAGAGTCATCACTTCTAAGGAATTACAAAAATTCCTTGTATATACACAATAAAACAGTCTCAAAATAAATGAAGCGAAAATTGATGGAATTAGAAGGAGAAATTGCCAAATCATCCTGGAAGATTTCAACACCTCTCTCCCCATTATTGATGTAGGTCAAGTATCTAGAAAGTTAGGAAAATTCGGGAGATTTGAATAAAATGTAATAAACTTACATAGACTCTTGCATCCTCAAATTAGAGATATGTATTATTTCAAATAGTCACAAAAATGACCATAAAGCAAGTTGATAAATTTCAAAGAATTGGTTTCATGCCAGCACATTGTTTTATACCCTGGTGCAGTTAAGTTAGCAGTAAGTAGCAAAAAGATAAGTTAAAAATTCCCATGAGACTAAATAACACAAGTTCAAGAGGAAATCATAATGGAAACTAAACAAGTAGAAGTTGCATCATTGAGTTCTGTATCATTATATATATAGAAGTCTTTTGTTGATGTATGTCACTGGGAATAACATGATTTGCTTTTATTTCTTCTCCCTAGTTTATTATTTTTATTTGCAGCTTCCCAAGTATCTCACTGTGAAGCTCCCGGGTATATTGTGTTAGTTATAGTTTAACAATAGTGCTTTAAGGATATAGTGAAATAAATACTATAAATACTTAATACATCCTGACAGGAATATAAAATATTTCCTGTACTTTACCTAGTAACTTTGTTTTTTAAGCTGTGACTCATGGCTTCTTAAGGCATGACTCAGAAAAATATTTCCTTGATTATGGTCCCTGACCATCCTCAGAAAGAAGCCCAGAACTTAGCTTACACCTTAACATCTCAACTTTCTGTTATACAAAAGAATGGGAGAATTGATTACCCATGCTTGTTTTCCTTAATGAATGAATTCATTACATGCAGAAGTACTTCTAGAAGGGAAAACTTGCATATCAGTACAATTTGTAGAGGAAATGAAAATAATAGTGGCTAGAGAATTTTAAATGGAGTTGTTGGAATTAACTCTTGGCTTCATTGACTTGATTTCGATGTCAAAGTCAGCAGGCTTCTTCCTCAGTTTTGCTGTCATCTTAACTTACAGTTTCTTTTTTTTTTTTTTTAGCTGGGTTAAATGGTTTTTATTTTATTTTATTTTATTTTATTTTGAAATAAATTCAAAGTTACATGAATAGTTGCAAAAACAATACTAGCCCCATACACAGAATTCCATCATACCCTGGCCCCCCTCCCCCGATAGCTTAATCCACCAACTTTAACATGCTGTCACATCATTATTTCTTTCCCTCCCTCTCATTCATCATATATTTTTCTGTCTTCTGAATATATGAGAGTTAGCTGCACACATCCTTGAACATCCACTATAATTCACGTATGTACTCCCCATGAACAAGAACATTCTTTTATGTAATTCCATTAAGCCCAGCTAAGAAGTATAAGAGATTCAACAATGATACAATGCTTACATTCTATATTTCCTTTTCCTTATGTCTAAACTGTGTCCCTTCGAGCCACCTGTCCTCCACCCTCCAATCCCATCCAAGTTCATCCTTAACATTCAATTGTCGTCTAGTTAGACTGTCTTTTTTTTTTTTTTCTTTTTTCAATTGTGGAAACATATATACAGCCTAAATCTTCCCATTCCGCCCCTTTCCTAGCCTTCCATTAGTGGGATTAATCACATTTAGAATGATGTTATGCTCTTTCCCACCATCCATTACTAGAAATTTCCCTTCACCTCAAACAGCAACCATACACTCCTTTCTTAACTTCCCATTGCCCCTTCCCCCATTTCTCTTAATCCAGACTCTACTTTTCATCTCTATGGTTATATTCTCTGATAATTTCTTTGTGTTTACTGTGGGGCTTAAAATTAACCTCTTAAATCCCTATCAATCTTGTTTTTCTTTGATACCACCTTCACTTCAATAGGGCACATAAACTATGTTCCTGTACTCCTTCATTCTCCCACCTTTATATAGTTGTCTAAAATTACGTATTTTACATTGAGTTCAAAAACCATTGATTTGTCCTTAGAGTTTGTGTATTTTTTATCATGTAGGAAGTAAATAGTGGAGTTGTAGTTCAAAAATTATTGACTTCTATTTGTATTCCATTGTGTTTGGAGAATGTTCTTTGAGTATATTCAATTTTTTTTTTTTTTTTTTTTTTTTTTTAAAATTTCTTGAGGCTTGTTTTATGTCTCAGCTTATGGTCCCTTCTGGGGAAAGATCTGTGATCACTAGAGAAAAATGAGTGTCCTGGTGATTTGGGATGTAAGGTACTATATGTGTCTGTTAAAATTCTCTATATCTATTTCTCCTTTCTTTGTCTCTCTGTCCCTACAGCTTCCTTTAGAATCTGAAGTAGGGCAGCTCTTTTATTGGCAAAGTCTCTCAGCATTTGTTTGTCTGTGAAAAATTTAAGCTGTCCCTCAAATTTAAAGGAGAGTTTTGCTGGATAAAGTATTCTTGGCTGGAAATTTTTCTCTCTCAGAATTTTAAATATGTCATGCCACTGCCTTCTTGCCTCCATGGTGGCCACTGAATAGTCACTACTTAGGCTTATATTGTTTCCTTTGTATGTGGTGAATTGCTTTTCTCTTGCTGCTTTCAGAACTTGCTCCTTCTCTTCAGTAATTGAGAGTCTGATCAGAATATGTCTTGGGGTGGGTTTATTTGGATTTATTCTATTTGGAGTTTGCTGGGCATTTATGCTTTGTGTATTTATATTATGTATAAGTTTGGGAAGTTTTCCCCAACAATTTCTTTGAATACTCTTTCTAGACCTTTACCCTTCTCTTCCCCTTCTGGGACACCAATGACTCTTAAGTTTGGACGTTTTATTTTATCTATCGTATCCCTGAGATCCATTGCGATTTTTTCAGTTTTTTTCTCCTTTCTTTCTTTTGTTCTTTCATTTTCTGTTCTGTGGATTTCTAGGACACTGAGATGTTGTTCAGCTTCCTCTAGTCTTGAATTGTGAGTATCCAGAGTCTTTTTGATTTGGCCAACAGTTTCTTTTATTTCCTTAAGATCTTCTATTTTTTTATTTACTCTTGCAATGCCTTCTTTATGCTCTTCTAGGGTCTTTTTTATGGTGCTTATATCCTGGGCCATGGTCCTCTTGATGTCTTTTAAATCCTTTGCCATGTTTTCGTTCTTTGATTGTACCTCTTTAATTAATTTTGCGAGGAATAACGTTTCTTCCAAAATCTTGATTTGTGTGTTTGGAGCTGGATTCTCCATATCATCTGGTTTTATCATATGCATTAAGATTTTCTTTTGTTTTTGGCTTCTTGGCATTTGTTTTGCTTGATAGGGTTCTTAAAAGATATCGGTCTAATTTTTCAGAGACACAGCTTGGTGACGTGCACTTTCTCTAGGTAACCAGCAGATGGCGTCTGTGAGCCACCTGTATCCCTCCAGTCAGTAGTGTGGGGAAATGATTTTTGTATGTTCAGTTGGAGAACTCAGCCTGGGCACGCCGCTGGACTTGCCCGCCCTGAATGTGGGGCGCACGCACGGGTGGTCAGGGAGGAGGGGCAGCTCTCTCTCGGTGTCCCATAAACTACCAGACTTGGCGTAGCACCTCTGGGTTCTCTGAGAGGATCCCCCCTCCCAGCCGCGATCCTCCCTCAGCCGAGAGAAAATGCCATGCTACGTCATCAGTGTGCGCCTTCCCTCTAGGGAAGCCCTGGGCCGCTTGGCTGTGCCGCGGGGCTCTCAGCTCACCTCAGAATGCGGATTGTGTGAGGCCGTCTCCACTGCAACTCCTTGTGGGCTGAGAGCAGCCGAGGTTTTCTCCACAGAGAGCGAGCGAGAGACAGAATATTTCCCCCGATTCTCCCAAGGTCAGCTGTCACCAAAAGCCTCTGTCTGCTTGTTGAGGATTTGCTGTCTGTATTGAGCTGTTATCAGTAAAACCTCACTTGGGGCTGGGCTGAGAAAGTGCACGGCGCGGCTTCCGTGAGGGAGGGGCTCCCGGCTCTAGGTTCTCGGCTCTCAGCTAAGGTCCGCAATTTTACTTACAGATTTTATGCTTTGATCTCGGGCATTCCTCCCAGTTCATGTCAGTGGATGTTGAGTGTACAGTCACATTTGTCTCCCCACTACCATTCCAGGTTATTTACTGGTTTTTTGTTCATTTATGAATTGTTCTGGGGGAGACTAGGTCTTCCACCTCTTTCTATGCCGCCATCTTCCCAGAATCCCCCTACTTACAGTTTCTTTTGATTCATTTTATTTTCTTTCCAGGGGCCACTCAATAGCGAGTCTTCCAACCAGAGCTTGTGCAGCGTGGGGTCCTTGAGTGATAAAGAGGTAGAGGTAAGAAACCACATTTTTTACAAGACTTTTCATATTCCCACAGTTTCAGTTTGGGTTTAAAAGATAGCACTGCATAACTCCAAGGGGCACTATTATAGTTTGTGTGAATGTCTTCTTTTTGAGTTGTGTGCTCTTTACAGCTGTGCCAGCTGTGCAACTGTGCTGTGACCCTCTTCCGATTTGCTAATGCTGCCAGAATGTAAAACACCAGAAATGGATTGGCTTTTATAAAGGGGGTTTATTTGGTTACACAGTTACAGTCTTAAGGCCATGAAGTGTTCAAGGTAATGTATCAGCAGTTGGGTACCTTCACTGGAGGATGGCCGCTGGTGTCCGGAAAACCTCTGTTAGCTGGGAAGGCATGTGGCTGGCATCTCCTCCGGAGTTCTGGTTTCAAAATGGCTTTCTCCCAAGATGTTCCTTTCTAGGCTGCAGCTCCTCTTCAAAATGTCACTCTCAGTTGCTCGTGGGGCATTTATCCTCTCTTAGCTTCTCAGGAGCAAAAGACTGCTTTCAAGGCCATCTACAAAATGTCTTCGTAAGCTGCAGCTCTTCTCTCAGCTCCTGTGCGTTCTTCAAAGTGTCCCTCTTGTCTGTAGCAAGCTTGCTCCTTCTGTCTGAGCTTATATAGTGCTCTAGTAAACTAATCAAGGCCCACAGTGAATAGGCAGGGCCACACCTCCGTGGAAATTACCTAATCAGAGTTATCACCTACAGTTGTGTGGGTCGCATCTCCATGGAAACAGTCCAGAATTGCAGTCTAATCAACACTAATACATCTGCCCACACAAGATTGCATCAAAGATAATGACATTTTGGGGGACATAATACATTCAAACTGGCACAGACCCTAATGGGTTTTTGTTATAATCATGTATGTATGCATGTTATCTTTGTATGTGTGTGTGCGTGTAGTTGCCATTAATAAAGGGCAAAATTTTGCAGTTTTAGTTGAATTACTTTGGGTGCCCTTGAATTTTAACACTTGTCAGTAGTTCAGTAGAGAGGGTCATTGTAGCCTGGCTGACTTTAATAATAGAATGTGAAGGTGTTTTTGTTTTCTGCTTAAATGGAAGATGAGATTTGTTTATTAGGCAAGTAACCTTAGCTGCATAGGTATGGGTCTAAATCTCTAACCACCACCTTTGAACTTAGATAACACTTTCAGGAAATTAGAGCCAGTTGATGGATTATGCTGCTCTTTTCTTTTTGGGGATTTGGCTTAAGCCCATGTATTATTTTGGTCTCTCAAACCAAGATGGATGTCTATATAGACTGTTGAAAACTAAAAAAAAATTCTCATAGGTGTTAGTATCTCTTCATTGAGAATGGGTTGATGTTGATAAGGCTTCAAAAGAGGATAGCACGATAAGTTTTATGAACAGGATTGAAGGTGAAAAAGAAACTAAAATCATCAGGGACATGACAGAATTTTAGACTTTTTACTTGAGACCATTAATCTGTTATATTCAGAAATAAATAATTATAAAATTATTAATCTGTTACTTGATAAGCAACAGTGGTTGAAAGGTCAAACTTTTTATAAGTCTTCTCTCTTAACCTTTTAAGTAGTAGAAATATTTAAACAGTTATCTGAGAGCATACTATATGCTAGATATTTGTACTGCATTTGTGCTTTATAAATATTTAAGCCTGTGCAGCAACCATGACTTACAGATGAGAAAATGGAAGCTCTGGTATTTTAAGCAGTTTGCCTAAATACGTAGATGGTTTGGTTCCACACTTCATGTTCTTTCTGTGTCTCTGTTTTACAAGCAGGACACTTATTTAGGTTTTGTCCTTTATATAGTTGATTTTTTTTACCTACTCACTGTTGTCCTTAATGGGAAAATTTACTGAATTGCTAATTGTGACATATATGGTATTTAACAGACTCCTGAGAAAAAGCAGAATGACCAGCGAAACCGGAAAAGAAAAGCTGAACCATATGAAACTAGCCAAGGTAGTAATAATTTCACACCAATAAAAATACTAAATTCTCATGTTGTTAGAATTTTCTCACTCACACTAAATAATTCATTTGTATATAGGGATCCCTAACAAGGAGATTTGTGTATCTTAAGGGAATATCAGGCTGTTTATTTACAGACCTGTCATTTGATATACACCTGACAAAACAGTGTCAGTTCTTTGGGGACTCTTTGTTTTCCGTGTTGTAAATTAATGATCTCACCACAGATTTTTCTTCAGATTAAGTATGTATTATACCGAAAAGAGGTTACATTGGAGTTTTAACTATGTCTTGCATTAGATCAGTGATTGTTTATGAGGGACAGGCAGAAATTGTTTCATTTACATTGCCTCACCTCCTACTGTTCTTCAGTGGCAATTGATTAGTTAAATTTTGGAGCCCATTGGAAAAAATCTCTAAATATGAAGGTTACATTGCCAAATATCTTTAAATAATCAAAGAAAGAATAAATGGTTTGGCTTGTTCCTTATTTCTCGTCTACCTTTCTGGGAATAAGTTCTCCCAAAGTGACAAGGTCACATAAAGTTCTGTGTAAAATCAAAGGAATTTTTAAATTCTGATGAGGTTTTTTTTTTTTTCTTTCTTTAACTCTCATTTCTTTTAGATGTTAAAGGAATTGGTGGAGGAGTTGATTATAAATTAGTTATTTTTATTTTGATTCACAGTTTTGGCATAAATTTTGCTAGTGTATTGAATAGTAAAGGAAAACAAGCTGTGAAAAATTCTTCCTTTTGCTTTTTATTCATTCTTTTATTATATGGAGGAAACTGCCTGTGCTCTTAGGGTTACAGGTATTTTGGCTTATTTGTTAAAAGCAAAAGCTGACACTTGACTTGATAGCAACATATGCAGTTATTGAATATATACTGCATTTAGTAAATGATGATTTGCATGTATATTGGAAAAATTGTACTTAACTTTGGTTTCATTTTCAGGGAAAGGCACTCCTAGGGGACATAAAATTAGTGATTACTTTGAGGTAAGTTAAATTTTTTGGGAAAAGAAATGTCTCCAATGTCTTTTTTTTTTGTAACTTATATCCTTGAGTTCTTCGTTTAAGACTTTAGGAAGAAATATTTTGCCTTTCCTGTGCTCTCTTACACTTTCTTTCTCTCCTTGTCAATCTAATTCTGTCGCATTTCTCAGTAAGAGGAAACTGCTGCTGACTTCCTGAATTTAAATTTATTTTGTGTCTTGTCTGTGATGATATAAGAATTCACAAATGAGGTGATTTTTTCCCTTGGCCAGACTGGGTTTTGTGTCTTATAAAGATTGAGGTGGAATGACTTGGGTTCTTTTGTCCTGTTCCTTTACTTCAGTGGAATATGTAGTGAGTTTGCTTGACCCATCGTTAGTGGTTACTAAAGAAGACACTAACATCTACTGTACCACTGTATTCCTGCTTCGTGTATTTTAAGACAAGAACGGAAAACATTCTTCTCTCATGTCCTTTCAAAACTATGTGTACCTTCAGCTTTCTAGCCGTGTTTTCTTTGTATCTTGGTACATTTCTGCTGGAGCTGCTTCTTAACAGTCTTGTTGAAAAGATAGCAAAATGTGACCTACATGGCATTTTCTCTCTAGAATAAGATGTATTGACATAAGGGGGCCTTATGTAATTAAGACCTGTTTTTGTGTTAATCTTTTACTCTCCTTATCTGAAGCATAGTACTGTTTTGAATTATTCATATCCGTTTTTCCCTGTTGGCCAGTTTGCTGGGGGAAGCGGGCCAGGAACCAGCCCTGGCAGAAGTGTTCCACCAGTTGCACGATCCTCACCGCAACATTCCTTATCCAATCCCTTACCGGTAAGCATTCACGTGGAGAAATTTGACGCCTGTTGTAGGAGACAAGAAGACCAGGAACACTCAAGCAGTTCTCTTCAATTAATTACCCACTGGGGGTGAGGCCTTAGGAAGAATAGTTCATAGCATTAACTGAATTCCTCACTTAGATTCAAATCTAAAACAGTAAAATTAACTTTTTACAAGCGCTAACCCTATTCTCTCAGTATAATTGCCTCTAAGGCTGAAGCTCAATATTCTCTCAAGAAAATGATTTCCAATCCAAACATTAGGGTTTTTTAAAACCCTAGTCAATTTACATGTTCCTATAACTTATTTTATTTATTTATTTTTTTAAGTTTGGTCAGCTTATATTTGAATTATCTTTAGGACATACTCAGTGATGTAGCAGTAGAGTAGTTAATGCTGTACAGATTTGAAATAGGTTTGTGAACAGCCTATATGTGAGATCTGAAGATCTTAAAATATTTAGCTAATTTAATGATATTCAGTTAGGGCAGTTTTGCTCCCCAGGAAATATTTGGCAATGTCTGGAGTCATTTTTGGCTGTTATAATAGGGGTGAAAAGGAGGGGAAGGCAGATGATATTGACATTTGGGGGTAGAGGCCAAGGATGCTGCTAAATATCGTACAGTGTACAGGACAGTCCTTCACAGCAAAGAATCATCTGGTACAAATGTCAGTAATGGCTGAGGTTGAGAAACCCTGAACTAGCCAGTGTAGTATTTTGTGTGAATTTGCCAAGTGTCTTTGGTTTTAATTTGTTGCTACATTACAAGACCTCTTTGAAACCCACTAATGCCTCAGGTATTGCTGTGGGATACTTGAATACAGAGGGTCTCTGGGATCAAGTCAAATTGATCAAAGCAAAAGGGTGCTCTGCAGTATTTTGAAGGAACTGCAAAGAGGTCTCTATTTGGTCAGGAAAGTTATTTTTCTCTGCCTTAGCAGTGTTGGAAATACTGTTCTTAAGTGATTTAAACTTCTGTATATTAAAAGTTACTTTAAAATATACTTACCCCTTTCTTGTTTCATAAGAACATGTATTCATTAAGGTGATTGTAATTATTGAAGCACTTAGGAAAATGTATCTGACTGGAAAGTTTTTGCTATTATTTTTTCATCCTTGCCATACTATAAAATGTTCAAAGTGTTTGATGTCTCGATCTGTTTTGGTAGGTTGAATTTTGTTAGATAAGTGTCAAGGAGGCCCATGTCTTGATTTTTATGAAGTTTTAAACCATTTAAAGCTTACAAAGGAGATTTCAGAATTATCTACTTAGGATAAATATGTTTTTCAGAATTTCTCAATGTTGTTTATCACTCTTTCTGAAATTTTTTTTTACTGCAAATTTTATTGTTAAGTATTCACACACAGTTTAATTCATCCAAAGTATACAGTCATTGACTCACAGTATCATCACTTAGTTGTGCAGTCATCACCACAATGAATTTTAGAATGTCTTCATTACTTCAAAAAGAGAAATAACAAATAGACGTAAAAAAGAAAACCCAAATCACCCCATACCTCTTAGCCCCTCCTACTGTTGACCCCTAGTATTGGTGTGGTAACTTTGTTACTGTTGATGAAAGAATATTAAGATATTAATTGTTAACTGTAGTCTGTAGTTTTCAATAGGTACTTTTTCCCCATATACCACTCTATTATTAACTCTTTGTACAAGTGTCATACATTTGTTCTAATTCATGAAAGAACCTATTTATATTTGTAGTGTTGCTCATAGACATCGTCAGCCACAAGGTTCACTATTGTAAGTTCCATATTTTAACCTCTAGCTTTCCTTCTGGTGACATACATGACTCTAAACAACCCCTTTCAACTATATTCACAAACAGTTCAGCACTATTGTTACAATCCCAGTAATGAGCTGCTGTCAACCTCTATCTGTTTCCAAACATTTATGTTCAACTTTGTTAAAAATTCTGTACATTCCTGAAATATCATTTGATTTGGTTTTTAATATTGACCACCCATCTATTGTGTGTCAGTTTACATTGAGTCTTATCTAAAGAACAAAAGAGATGTTCTCAGTGATCTGTAGGTATTTCTGCTAGGTATATGAATATGGGCCTCATCTTCACTATGCACATTTGTTAAGTATTGGAACAGTAATTAAACCTTAATTTCTTTTTTCCATTGCACTGAGGAGCTCTTGATCATTACTGAGCTTAGATTCTATAGTTCATTATTATAATCACTATTTTGTGTAAGCCCTCAATTCCCTTGCCCTACTCTCTCTCTTATCATACTTGCTTGAGAAAAATCCAGCCCTGGTTAAATCTAATTCTCTACCCTTTCCTTGCCTTAGCAACTCAGTGTGACTGGAGATAAACCCACATGCACACACACACACACACACACACACACACCCATGTTGACTGATCTCACTTAAATTCATGACCACTAACTTCAAGTGCACGCCTAGCTGCCAGCCAGTCCTACATATTAATTAGTTCCCTTTCCTCAGTTCCCCTTCCTAGATGATTATTTCATACTTTTTTCTTCTCCTGGAAGCCTCCAGTAAAACCTCCTCCCCTCTACTATCTCAACTGATGGCCTTGCTTTTTATTTTACTGAGAAAATAGAAGCAATCAGAAGAAAATTTCTACATAGTGCTGCCCCAAACTACCAAGCTAATTGCAGTAGTATCCATGTGCTCTTGTCTTTTAGGATGGATGAACTTGCTAGCCCTTTACTTGAGCACTTTAGCTCCCTGGTAATTGTCTGTACTCCTTACTTGACATTCCTACTTATATATCTAATAGACAGCTTGAATTTTACCATATGTTCAGAAAGGAACTCTTCATCCTCCTTCACTACCAACAACAAGATCAATAACAACAAAAACCATGTTCTTCCTGCAGTCTGCCCTGTCATGGTAAATGACAGTTTCTTCCTTCCAGTTTTTCAGACCAAAAACTTCATGCTCTCAGTCTAATCCACTGGTAAATCCTGGTTCTTTTACTTTAAAATGTATCAGAATCCAGCCACTTTTCTCCTCCCCTTGTTTGCATCATCAACCTCCAAAGTGGTCTCCTGTTTCTGTTCTTTCTCCACCTATTCCCAGTATAGTAGCCAGAGCCATTCTGTTAAAAAGCTAAGGCAGATTCTGGCATTCTTCTCAAAACCGTTCTCTGAGTTCCTATGCTAAAATCCTTACAAGACCTGAAGTCCCCTATGTGATCTCTGCTCCCTTCTCCCACCCCCTTCCTGACTCTGATGACATCTATTGCTCTCCCTTTCCTTCATGCCACTCCAGCCACATTACCTCCTTGGAGTTCCTTCAAAACACTGCAAAGTACCTTTTGCTTTAAGGCCTTTGTCCTTGCTGTTCCATCTTCCAGGAACATTCTTTTCCCAGATAACAGCATGACCTGCAATCTCTTCATCAGGTTATTGCTCAGAAATTACCTTATCAGAGAGGTCTCCCTTGGCCAACTTTTCTAAAATAGTAGTCCCTCATTCCTTATCACTCTTTCCCTAATCCTGCATTATTTTAATTATAAATTAACACCTCCTGGCACATGTGTGTGTGTGTGTGTGTGTGTGTATATGTGTGTGTGTGTGTATTTAATTTTAATACCTGTTCAAAATTTTTTATTGATTCATATTTGTATATTACAGGGGTATACTTACCATGTAAAGTGTAATTATTTTAACAGATTTTATATATAAGTCTACAGCTTAATAAATTTTTGAAAACTTGAGGATAGTACAATAAACAAAATACTGCCAGCCCTGCAGAAGTCCCCCTGTGATCCCTTCCAGTCATTAACTCACTCTTTGCTACTAGCAATAGCCACTGTCCTGACTTCTAATAGCATTAATGAGTTATTGTAATTTGTATGAAAGGAGTCATATAGTATGTACTTTTTTTCAGCGTTATTTGTATGAGAGTCATCCATATTATTGTGTTGTAAATCACTCATTGCCTTTGCTGTGTGGTATAATTTTAATACATTTTTCATTTAATATATTATTTTAATTTTAAATTATATGATTAATTCATTGTCCATCTTTTCACGTTAGAATGTTAATCCCATGAGACCACGGCCCTTTTTTTTTTTAAAACCGCTATTTCCTTCTATTTCAGTACTTACCACATAAGGGTATAATTATTTTAACTCATATTACCTGCTTGACATGGAAAAGAAAATGTTCAATTTTTGGTTTGTAGCACCCAAAACGGTTGTTGGCACACAATGAGTGCTCAAAACTGTTTCTTTGAAATAAAGAAAAAAAACAAATGTTCCTAGAAGGAGAAGAATAGATTGGTGAATAATTACTTCAGCCTTTTTTTTCCTCCTTAAGCCATTCTTTGTTATTTTTATTGTCAAATATAAGATACAAAAATGTACATAAAGCAAGAAAATTTTTGATGCAGGAGTTGACCAACTGTAGCCTATGGCCTGTGAGCTGAGAATGACTTTCAGATTTTTAAAGGGTTGTAAAAACAAAGAAGAATATATGACAGAGATGGTATGTGGCCTGCAAAGCCTATAATATTTAATATCTGGCCCTTTACAAAAAAATAGTTTCCAGAAAATCATTATGAAGGTGACATCCATATAAACACCAGTTAGGTCAAGAAGCAAAATATTTCCATTACATTACCCTGGAAATCTATAGGCTCTTCCCTGACACACTCCCTCCCTCAATTTTAGAGGTTACCATTATTCTACTAATTTTTGTGATAATCATTTGCTTTTCCTTATAGTTTGAACATCCATATATGCCTTCATAAGCAAAATAGTTTAGTTTTGCTGTTAAGACAGTTGTTGATTATGGGTGTTGAAATCTTATACATTTTGATTTTAGGCTGTTTCTTTTATCCTTTACTATGAGAGGTGTATTTAAGTCTCATTATGATTGTGTGAGTTGTTTGTTTCCTTGTGTATTTGTATTAGTTTTTGCTTTTTATGTCTTAAGGCTATAGCATTAGGTGCATACAAAATGCAAAATTTTTGATAATGATAATTATATATAATGACAATATATTTGTTGTATTATCCTGGTGAAATAAACTATTGTTATCATGATTATGTGATGCTCTTTCTTGGTACTGCTTTTTTGATTTAAACGTAGTTTATCTGATATTTAATATACTAAATCATTTTTCTTTTGATTAGTATTTTTATAATATAAATATTTCCATTCTTATTCTATCAACTTTTCATTTTATGTTTCGCTATATCTCTTGCAAAATGTATATTTTTTCATCTACTCTAAAAATCTTTCTTTGAACTTCTACATTTAGTCTGTTTGCATTTAATGTAATTGTCATTATACAGATTCAAATATGCCATTATTTATTTGCTTTCTATTTATCCTGCCTGTTTTATGTTATTTTTTTCTTGTTTCTTCTTTTCTTTTCTTTTTTTTTTTTTTTGTTTTATCATTTCATTTTTCCTCCTCTAAACTAGGCACTCTCTGGTATTTCTCATAGATATTACAACATGCACCTGTTGTTTTTTTTAATGAATCTTTAATATACCAAAGTTTGATGGTTAATAGTATCTTTACTCTCCTCCCAAGTAAAATGATCTCAGAACACTAATCCATTTACATTGCTACTGACTTGGTGGTATTGTTGTAGGCTTTTATTTTGCCTTTTTTTTTTTAGACTCTTAAAACATTATAATTGTTTCATACAGTCAGTGCTCATTTAGACTTATCTGTATATTTATGTCTTTCTTTTCTTTCCTTTTTGGCTTCTTAGACCTTCCATTGGGAGTCACTTTCCTTCTGCCTTAAGTACTCCTTTAGTATTCTTTCATTATTTTTTTTTCTGATTTTTTAACTTTATTTATTGAAAAATTTAAAACACAGACAAACAAAAAAAAACCCCACAGCATTTCAAACAAAGCAAAGAATTAAGAAAAACAACCTAAAGTAACTGCTTTACTTCCAATATGTTCCTATCATACCCCAAGAAAATTAATAAACCATAATCAAACCAAGGCATAGTATTCTTTTAGTGTTTATTTGCTAGGAGTAAATACTCTAGGTTTTTTTTTTTTTCCCCAGAAATATGAATATCTTGTTTTTATTTCTGAAAGATAGTTTTGCTGTGTGCTTTTCTAGATGGGCATTTTTTTCTTTTAGTACAATTGAAACTTAGAAATCAGCTTTCATTTACCTGTTGTTTTTCCTTGGCTACTTTTAAAATCTCTGGTACTGCTATTTACTATGATGTGTCTTTATTTTTTCTGCTTAGGGTAGGTTGGGCTTCTGGAATCTGTGGATTGGTGCCTTTCACCTGTTAGCCATTGTCTCTTCAAATATTGTCTCTGTCCTGTTCTCTTTTTTCTCCCCTTATGAAATTTCAATTAAACATATGTTAGACCACCTATCTCTCTTTATTGCTATACCTCTAAACTTTTTCTTTTTTTTCTTTTCTTTCTTTTTTTTTTTGGTTTGTTTTCTTTGTTTTTGTTTTTGTTTTTTGCATTTTCTTTGTGGCTCTAAATGCTCCATTCTGGATTGTTTCTTCTTGCCTGTCTTTCAGTTCCCAAATTCTCTGTTTAGTTGTGTCTAATTTGCTGTTAACCCCACTGAATTCTTAATTTTAGTTATTGTATTTTTAATTTTTATTTGGTTCTTTTTCAACTCAGCCAGCCCACTTTTATGTGTATTTTTGTTGTTGTAGTTTATTTCTTTTTTAGTTTTATGTTCTCTGCCAGATATTTTAAAGCCTATCTTTCTTTTTTATTACACCTGGTAGACATAGTTGTTTTATAATCTGTTACAAAATTATGTTATGTTATTAAAGTTACGGTAATTATGTTATCTGGAGTTTTTGTGAGTCTGTTCCTCCTGCCTCTTGTTTCTCCTAGTTGCTCATGGCTTTATTTCTTTTATGTTTCAGTATTTTTGGCTATGTGCTGCTCATTGATTTTGAAACATTGTGAAGTTTCTTTGAGGGCTAGGATGAAGGTGCATTCCTCCAAGGAGAATTTTTGTTTGCTTCAACCAAATGCCTAGAGATTCTGTCACTCCATTACTATTTTAAACTACTAAATCCATGGCTTGCATTTTGTTTGTTTTAACCACCCAAGCAATATTGATTTATATCATGTCATCATTTTTCAGGAGAATATCCCCCTACCCTACCCTGATCTGCCAAGGCAACTTCCTTGTAGCCTCTTGGGAGTCAAGGCTAGTTTTCTTCTGGTTTATCCTTTCCTTCAAGGTGTAGCTCTTTGGAGGCCTAGGTTGTAGTGTGAAGGGTTTCCTTTTGAACCCTCTACCGTGGGTGTGCCTTGGCCTTTGAATCTATCCCTTTGTCACCGTGGTGCCTTAGAAATGGACATTGAAGATCTGCAGGTGCCTTTAGAGCAAATGTGACTTTGGGCTTCTTTTATCTATTTTGTATTTCTAATTTTTCTTAGATTTTGCCCTGACAGATCTATCTTATCAACTCTTTGATGCTTTCAGTATCTTTTTTTGTATTTTATCCTGTGTTTATAGTTTTTTCCCCAAACAGAAGTTTCGTTCAAATATCCTGACCTGCTGTATTTCCAGAAATACTTAGCAGTCTTTCAACCCCTGGCAAATATTTATTGAATTCATGGCAGAATGAATAATTTTAGTATTGCAGTATTATTCTACTGGCTTAATTTTAACTTAAGAGATAACATCCTCCCATGAAGAGAGAATATTGTTATGAATGGGTATCACAAGTGTTCTAGAGCCTGAATGTAAACTGTTGCATTTGGTGTGGTGGGAGAATTGTTCTCATGAAACTCTGCTCATAGATTCACAGACTAAATTCCTTTGTCAAGATAATTTTGGTGAGTTTATTTTATTTTCTAAAATGAAAATGTTAAATGGTTTTTCCTGATAAAGGGGATACATGCTGATTATGAGAGTTCAACAATTAAAAAGTGGCAAACTAGAAAAGCCCCCTTCAGAAAACTGTCAAAGACTTTTGTGAGCAAATATTTCTAGGCTTTTTCTGATATGTACACGTGTATTCATATAATAAATTTCCTCATTTACATGATGTTAGTTTATTTAACCAAATTCCTATAAACATTTTTGTATTCTATAATGAATGTCCTTGTACATAAATCTGTAGTTTGAATTTTTTTCCTTTAGATAAATTCCCAAAGTGTAATTCTTGAATCAAAGAGTATGGTCATTTTAAAATGTCATCACATAAATTGGTAGAAGGTTATAAGCAGTTTGGAAGTGCCAGTTTCTGTATACTCTGCTAATAGCGAGTTTTATTCATTGTGTTCTTTGCTAGTATATTAGGAGGAAAATACCTTGTTTTAACTAGCATTTCTTCATTACTGATATTAAACATCTTTTTTTAAACTTTATCGAAAAATTAAAAAAAAAAAAATGATTACAAACTAAACAAAGGAATATGGAAAATAAATGACCTGAAATAACTGCATTGCTTCCAACATGTTCCTACCATACCCCAAGAAAATTAACAAACCATAACCAAAGGAATAAGTAAAACAAATAACCTAAAATAACTACATTGCTTCCAACATGTTCCTGTCATACCCCCCCAAAATTAACAAACTGTAGTTGCTCTGAGCATTCCCATAACATTAAGATTACCCTCCATAGCTTATCTGTTTTTATTAGATTATCATTCCTCTTCACTAGTTGTGTCTATTGGTAGGTCCCCTACATTCTACAATATAAAACATTTACTTTACATTTTTCACAGAGTTCACATTACTGGTAACATATAATATCTCTCTTTTTTTGTCCCTGACTTATCTTATTTAGCATTATGTTAGCAGCATTATGTTCATCCATGTTGTCATATGTTTCAAGACCTTGTTCCTTCTTACTGCCATGTACTATTCTGTCATGTGTATATATCACATTTTGTTTATCCACTCATTGTTGAAAGACATTTGGATTGTTTCCATTTCTTAGCAATTGTGAATAATGCTACTATGAACATCGGTGTGCAAATATCTTTTCTTGTCACTGCTTTCAGATCTTTTGGGTATATACCGAGAAGTGAAATTGCTGGATCGAAGGGTAACTCGATATCTAGTTTTCTTAGGAACCACCAGATGGTCTTCCAGAGTGGCTATACCATTATACAGTCCCACCAACAGTGGATAAGAGTTCCAATTTCTCCACATCCTCTCCAGCATTTGTAGTTTCCTATTTGTTTAATGGCAGCCATTCTAATTGGTGTGAGATGATATCTCATTGGGGTCTTAATTTGCATTTCCCTAATAGCTAGTGAAGATGAGCATTTTTCCATGTGTTTTTTGGCCATTTGTATTTCCTCTTCAGTGGAATGTTTTTTCATATATTTTGCCCATTTTATAATTGGGTTTTTACTATTGTCATTAAGTTGTAGTATTTCTTTATGTATGCAGGATATCAGTCTTTTATTAGATACATGGTTTCCAGATATTTTTTCCCATTGAGTTGGCTGCCTCTTTACCTTTTTGACAAATTCTTTTGAGGTACACTACGTCTTGTCATATGTTTAATGGCCTTTTGGATTTTTCTTTTAATACTTGTTCTGATTTTTGCCTATTTCTCTGTTGGACTAATTGCTTTTTCTTACTGATGGGTAGAAGTACATCATTTATTAAGATTGTCAACTCATTGTCATTTATATTATGAATATTTTTGCCTAGTTGTAATTTTGTCTTCTAACTTATATTGACTTTTACCATTCTGAAGTCAGAAATTTTGGTGTCACGTTTATCAGTGTTTTTCTTTAGGACATATGGGTTTTATGTTATTCTTAGATGTTCCTGTTGGTTTATGTTTTAATGTCATGTTTAAAAAGCCCTATAACTAGAAGGCTATGAAAACATGATTATTTTCTTTTTTTTTATCTGATATAAGATAGAAATCCACTTTTTAGCTTTTTTCTGAGTTATGGAAATATCACCACCTTTGGAATAAATTTTCACGAATTTGAAATGTATCTTAGTAACATGTTACATGTCCAAATGTATATGGTTGTGTTTCTGTCTTTGCTATTCTGTCTGCTCCTGTTCTAGCATTGTACTGTTTTAATGTAGCTTTGTGGTGTATTTGCTATCTGGTCAAGTTTCCTGGTATTTATCAAAAATGATGTGGCTAATTTTGATTATTTTTCCAAATGAACCTCAGAATTAATTTGTGAGGTTCCAAAAAAAAAAAAACCTGCAAAAGAGAGTGAGTGAAAACCTAAATGACCACTACCATCACAACATTTCCCCTTGCAAGAACCAAATCAAACAAAAAAAAACCTAAAAACCCCAGTCATTGGGTTTTTAAGAAAGCTGGTGTCTTACAATTTGAGTACAGGAACATGGTATGTATCACCATTTAATTTAGGCCATCCTTTATGGCCTTCAATGAAGTTGTATAGTTTTTCTTCATACGTACCTTGCATATTTCTTAAGTTTATTCCCAAGTGTTTTGCAGTGTTTTATTTTGAATCTGCTTTTTCTTCCATTACATGTTCTAACTGATTATGTAATCAATTTTTGGCATATGGGGAAGTTATGGATTCTTTTGTATTTGGCCATCTTACTGAACTCTTACTTGTTGTAGTAGTTTTTCAGTTGATTTGCTTGGTTTCCTCTGTGAATAGTTATATCATCCAAAAATGACACGTTTTATCTTCTACTTTCTATACCTCCTTCTTTTTTCCTTATCACATTGGCTAAAAATTCTATAATATTGAATAATTATGGTGTTAATGTAGTATACTGGTCTGGTTCCTAATTTTAATGAAAAGGTCTTCATTTTGCACCATTAATTATGACATTTTTGTTGATTTCTAACCAGAAAATGCTCTTGATTTATAAAGATGGATATTTCCAGTTTCTTAAGAATTGCCCAGCAATGTGCAAATCCCTTTTTGGCACCTATAGGAAAGATTTATGATCTGCCCCTACAGTGTTAATATAATGAAATACATTATTATATTTGCTGATAATGAATCACCCCTATAGTTCTGGAATAAACCATACATGATTGTGGTATATTAATTATTCTTTTTGTGCAATATGGAACTTGTTTTGCTTGTATTTATTTTAGATTTTTCATTTAAGTATACTGTAGTAAGCTCTGACTATAAAGTCATAGGACAAATGTCTTAATCTTCATTTACGTGTAGGATAGAAATAACATTTCCTGTGTAGAATTGAAGGTATCGTGAAGTTGGCTTATTGAACTCTACACAGCAATCTGTAAATTTAGTTACGTAAATGTAAAATTATTAAAGGGAGATTGAATAAAATATTACCCAGGTTTATAGATAGGTTACTATCCAGTGATAATGTAATGTTCTCCATAATTGTTTTCAGTGAGGATTTTTTTTTAATAATTTATTTTGTATTTGACAACTGTGTTTAATCTTTTGGCAACACCCAGATTATCTTTCTTATGTAATTTATGTATTTTATTTAATATTTTCCAGAGGCGAGTAGAGCAGCCCCTTTATGGTTTAGATGGCAGTGCTGCAAAGGAGGCATCGGAGGAGCAATCTGCTCTGCCAACCTTAATGTCAGTGATGTTAGCAAAACCTCGTCTTGATACGGAGCAGTTGGCACAAAGGGGAGCTGGCCTCTGCTTCACTTTTGTTTCAGTGAGTACTAAGACCAACTTTATGCAGATCCTTGTTAACCTGGAACTCTCTGATTGTTTTAGATTAATTATTTGTTAGAGAGATGGTGACATTTCCAATTCTGTATCACTTTTTTTTTTTTTATAAATTTATATTGAGCCTTTTAATTTACAATATGAGGTAAAAGGAAAGTCAGTTCTCCTTAACCAATATTTTACACAGCTGTAGTAAAATATTTTAGACTTTAGGGATTTGTAAGGGAATACATTTCTCAAAAGTTGGAGACCAAGTAAACAAGCTTTACTTAACTCTTTGAGTTTTCCACTTGACTCTTCCCTTACACACAGTAGCCACCGTCTCTAAATTAGTTACATAAATTTCTTCAAGGCCAAGTTTTATTGTCACTGATATCTTTATTTAGATTTGAAGCACTGATATTTCAATCAGTATCAGCTAATTCCACTTCAAAAATAAGTTTCGCTTCTGGTGGAATTTTGGAATCAGGCTGTTCTTTCTTTCCGTAAACCCATCTTAGTTCAACCTGCAATTGGCCCTTTTCTCCTTTACTCCTAGTCAAGATTGCTTCATCTCCTCTGATGACTTTGCCTCTCCAACCTTAAAACTTAAGGGTTTGGCATTTTTCTTCTTTGAACTTGTTTGAATATTAGTATCAAAAAAGTCCCATCCTGTAGTGTTCCTGTGTACCAGCAGTGAACAGCATCTCCCTTTTTGGGAAAGTTAGTTTTCTCTCCCTTTTTAAGAAGAGATTTTATTTATTTTGGTGGACCCTCGTCCAGAATCTCTTCAGACTTGGTTTCTTTGGGTTTGTCTTCATTAAGCTTCACATTTTTCACCTGCTGTGACACTTTACTTATATTTTTGGTACCTTTGAAACACTTTCAGAAAGATGGTTATAGGCTGTAACCAAATGGTCCTTGTTAGCAGTTTTGGCCACATTTTTCCGTTAAATGCATTTTATTGAGATAAATTCACATACCCTACAGTCATACAAAGTGTATAGTGATTGTTCACAGTATCATCATATAGTTGTGCATTCCTCACCACAATCAATTTTTTGAACATTTTTATTACTCCAAAAAATAAAAGCAAAAATAAGAATAAAAATAAAAGTAAAAAAAATACCCCAAACATCCCATACCCCTTCTTCCCCACTATTATTCATTAACTTTATTCCCACATTTCTCTACTCATCTCTCCATACACTGGATAAAGAGAGCGTGAGCCATAAGGTTTTCACAATCACACAGTCACACCATATAAACTATATAGATATACACTGTCTTCAAGAATCAACGATACTGGATTGCAGTTCAGCAGCTTCAGATATTTCCTTCTAGCTATTCTAATACACTAAAAACTTAAAGGGGATATCTATATAATGCATAAGAGTCACCTCCAGAATGACCTCTCAACTCTATTTGAAATCTCTCAGCAACTGAAACTTTATTTTGCTTCATTTCTCTTCCATCTATGGTCAAGAAGGCTTTCTCAATCCTCCAATGCTGAATCCAGGCTCAACCCTGGGACTCACTTCCCATGTTGCCAGGGAGACCTACAACCCTGGGAGTCATGGCCCACGTAGTGGGGAAGGCAGCAAGTCCAACTGCCAAGTTGGCCGAAAGAGAGAGGCCAATCTGAGCAACAAGAGAGGGTCTCTGGGGGTGATTCTTAGGCACAGTTACAAATAGACTTAGCTTCTCCTTTGCAGTAACAAGCTTCATAAGGGCAAGCCCCAAGATTGAGGGCTTGGCCGGCTAAACTGGTAGTCCCCAATACTTGCAAGAATATCAGGAATTCCCAAGGTGGGGAAGTTTTAATATTTCCACATTTTTTCCCAGTCTCTCAAGGGGACTTTGCAAATACTTTTTATTCTCTGCCCAAATTGCTTCCGTATGTATCAGGGCTTCATACTAATCTAAACAAACCAACCCAATCGCACTCCCTATTCAAGGTTCCATGTAATTATGGTATTTGAGTAAACTAACCATACAGGTTAAATTATATAATGTGCTACAGGAAATATAGATTTTGCACCAAATGAACATCTCTTCCTTTGGCCCCACACAGAAGCCAAAGTTTTAAAACACAGTTAATATCATCCTCTACCCTTTGGTCTGATCTACCCCAGTCTCAACCAAGACCATTTTGTTCATATCTCCAACCAAAGGCTGCTTCTCCTTTTCAGCCTCTTTTAACAGTTGCTTCACGGGGCAGTGCCAACACTCACAGCTGCTGAACTCGGGCTCTTGAGTTTCAAGTGCCAGACAGACACCGGAAGCTCCAAGGACCAGCCAGGTCACACACAAACAGCTCAGCATCTCAGAATTTAGAAATAGCCATTACTGCTCATGAATAATTGTGACTGCTGTAAGAGTTCACAATCTAGAAACCTTTATAATAAGCCTTCCCCTGATAACGCATGCTCCCACATTCAGTTCTCAGAGTTTGCACATTATAGTTAGTCCATATTAGTGAGGCATTATAATGTTTGTTTTTTTGTTTCTGGCTTATTTCACTCAACATACTGTCTTGAAGTCCATTCACCTAATTGCATGCCTCACAACTTCATTCCTTCTTGCCACCACTCAGCATTCCTTTGTAAGTATACACCATAGTTCACCACTCCATTTATCAGTTGATGTTTCCTCCATCCATTACATATCTTGCATACTGCTGCCACAAACACCAATGTGCAAATATCCTCTTGTGTCCCCACTCTCAGTTCCTACAAGTATACACCAGTTAACAGGGTTACAGGACCATATAGCAACCCCACACTCTCAGTTCCTGCAAGTATACACCAGTTAACAAGGTTGCAGGACCGTATAGCAACCCCATACTTAGCTTCCTGTGGAACGACCACACTGCCCTCCAGATGGGCTGCACCATTCTACTTCCCTACCAACAGGGAATAGGTACATCCCTCTCTGCACATTTTCTCCAGCACTTGTATCCCTCTGTTTATTTTTTAAACAGTTAATTCACACACCATATAATCCATCCTAAGAAAACAGTCAGTGATTCTCAGTATACTCACGTGGTTATGCATTTACCACCACAGTCTATATAAGGACATTTCCGTTTCTACGGTAACCAAGAAGAAGAAGAGAAAAAAAATGAGAAATGAAAAAATAGAAGATAGAAGAAAAAATTAAAATAAAGTAAAATACAATGAAAATGTCATACAACAACATCAAGAATCCAATACCACTCCCTTATATCCCCGTCTTATGGACATTTTGCTTTGATATATTGCCTTTGTTACAATTAATGGAAGCATATTATAATATTACTGTTAACTGTAGACTTTAGTTTTCATTGATTGTATTTTTTCCCCTATACCATTTATTTTTCAGCACCTTGCAATTGTAACATTCATTTTGTTCTTCCTCATGTATAAACATTCTTATATTAGTACGTTTATTCACCATCGTTGACCACTCTAGGTTTCACTAAGTTATACAGTCCCAGTCTTTATCTTCTGTCTTCTTCTGGTGTCATACATACCCCTAGTCTTCCAAAATTCTCTCTCCTGTCTTTTCTTATCTGCCTGTAGAGCTCCCTTTAGTATTTCCTGTAGAGCAAGTATCTTGTTCACAAACTTTCTCAATGTCGGTTTATCTGAAAATGTTTTAAACTCTCCCTCATTTTTGAAGGACAGTTTTGCTGGATATAGAATTCTTGGTTGGCAGTTTTTCTCTTTCAGTATCTTAAATGTATCATGCCACTTCCTTCTTGCCTCCTTGGTTTCTGCTGAGAGATCTGCACTTAGTCTTATCAAGCTTCCCCTGTATATAATGGATTGCTTTTCTCTTGCTGCTTTCAGAATTCTCTCTTTGTTTTTGACATTTGATAATCTGATTATTATTTGTCTTGGAGTAGGTCTATTTGGATCTATTCTGTTTGGGGTACGCTGTGCTTTTTAGATCTGGAATTTCACGTCTTACATGAGAGATGGGAAATTTTCAGTGATTATTTGCTCCATTATTGTTTCTTCCCCTTTTCCTTTCTCTTCTTCTGGGACACCTGTGACATATATTTGTGTGCTTCATGTTGTCATTCATTTCCCTGACACGCTGCTCATATTTTTCCATTCTTTTCCCTATCTTTTCTTTCGTCTGTAGTATTTCAGATGTCCCGTCCTGTAGTTCGTGAATCCTTACTTCTCCGTCTTCATATCTGCTGTTGTATGTCTCTGTTGTGTTTTTCATCTCTTCTATTGTGCCTTTGATTCGCCTAAGTTCTGCCATTTGTTTTTTCAAACTTACAAATTCTTTATGGTCACCCAATGTCTTCTTTATGTCCTTCATCTCCTCTGCCACATTTTCCTTCAGCTCATTGATTTGATTTAGTGTATTTTTTTGAACATCTTTAATTAGTTGTTTCAACTCCTGTATTTCATTTGAAGTGAAAATTTGTTCATTTGATTTGGCCATAACTTAGTTTCTCGTAATTTGGCTCTTAATTTTTCGTTGTTTAGGCATCTGATTTCCTTGATTACCCTGAGCCCAGATCTCAGGAGGAGGCTTTATTCAGTAGCAAGTTTCCCTAAGGATGAGCTCCAGAAGATTGTCTGACTTTCCTCTGAGGCCTCTAGATGCTGTCCTCTTCCTATCCTGCCCAGCACATGGCACTTGTCATCCTGCAGCTCCCCACTGGTGTAAAGCAGTGCAGTGCCTTTAATTCTCAGCAGACTCTCTCCCTGCTCAGGACGAGGGTGGTCAGAAGCCAAGCTTAAGTTTTTTCTTTTTTTTCCTCAGGCCCTGGGGTCTAAATTCGCTGACAGAGGTTAGCCACTTGAGCTGGGCACTGCCCATCCTGTTCTTAGGGAAGATATGCTCTTTAGGGAGTTATCTCCTTCACTTGACTTCTTCGTTTGTCTCTCTGATTATCTTAACTTCACCCTTGCCTGGGTCAGTGCTGACAGTTGAGAATGCCTGAGGTCTTCTCTAATGAGCTACTTAGAATAAGAGAAGAAAAGAAGAAAAAAATAAAGAAATTCCCTTTTCAGAGCCAGTCCCCAACCCCCTAGTTTCTCTAGTTAAGAGCTGGAGTTGGTACCTGGTTCTGTGGGCCCCCTCTTTTGGGGACACAGCTGTTTTCCAGTATTCTGAGCTCAGCCATCTCCAAAAGCCTCTGTTTTTATTTATTTGTTATTATTTTTTCCCATCAGCCCTGCCTCCTCTCTGCTGGTAGAGACCTCAGGGTTCCTTTCTTGCTTGCTCTGCATTTATCCGTGCTCACAGCTTGTATTCAGTGTTACAGATTTGTTAATTAAAACCACAATTTGAGCTTGGTTGAGTTCCCTTCCCTTGCTCCCAGCAGAGATCCCTTCTTATTTCCATAGGAAAGTGTTCCAACTCAGCCTGCCATGCCAGTGGAGGAGGGGCACCGTCTCTGCAATTTTGGGGGCTTCCCTTGTAGTTCTACGCTTGGTTTTGGTCCTTTAACCCATTCCAGATTGGTGTACAATGTGTGTCCAGTCACGGATGTCCTCCAAACAGTTGTTCCAGACTATTTACTAGTTCCTGGCTATTTACTGGTTGCTCTAGAGGAATAACTAAATTTCAAACCTTGTTGTGCCACCATCTTGCTCCACCTCTGGCCACATTTTTAATGTTTCCTAACAATTTATTTTCTGCAAGAAACGAATCTGAACCTTAGTCCTTCTTGGGGTAACCTTTTTGACCTGTCAGATTGCTTCTCTCACTTTTGGCCTTTGTGCTTATTGTGACCTTTGCCTTGACAGTCTTTCCCTACATACCTGCATACCTTGCTTCCCACAGTTCTTTCTGTCTCTGCTTAAATATACTCTGTTAGAGAGGCCTACCCTGAACATACTGTGTAAAATAGCAACTCCCTCCTGCTCATCCTATGTATTCTGTAGCTCTTATGCCCTGCTTTGATTTTCTCCATAGCTCTTGTTACAAGCTGATATTTGATAATTTACTTCTTTGTGTGACTTACCCCCACTGGAATGTAAGTTCTATCAGATCAAAAATTTTGCTTTGTTCACATCTCTGTCTACAATTTCCAGAACGGGATCTGCCTAATAGGCGCTTGGTGCAATAATATGTTGCATGAATTAATAAAAGCTTCCTTCAGAGGGGGACTGATTAAATAAATTATAATACACATATGATGGAATGCTATACTGCTGACAAAAGAAATGAGAAAGCTGTAAATATGCTAATAATGAAGGCTCTCTAAAGCTTTGTTGAAAAATAAAAACAGCAGATTGCAAAACATTTTGTTTGATCCCTTAAATGTTTAAAATTGTATTTCCTAATTTTATGTTCTAACATAGAAATTTGATTTTTATCATAAGCATGTTATTTTTTAAATTGTAAAAATAATAAATGTAACTGGTCCTCCCAAAAAGGAAGTGATGGAAACCTCTGTACCTTATGTTCATTCTTCAGAGATGTAACCACCATTGACTGGGTTTTAAATTTTCTAGTGATTAGCGTTTTTAATTTCAAAAAATATGTCTCTTTAACCAACTTTAGACAAAGTTTATTTATTCCTTTTAAGAAGGATGAGTCGAACACACTCATAACTTTCACCCAGTGTTTTTTGTGGTTAGATGATAAGTATATGATATGTAATTTCTGTTATTTTAACAGTAATCATGTCTTTTCTGCTTGTCAATGAAATAGGTGAAAAAAGTTGAAAACAAGGAGCTTTTGCAATATTATGGTTGTTTCATTATTACTCATTACAGTACAAATGATTTTATTGGGCCCACTGAGAAGTAAACAGCCTAGTTATTGAATTGGTTCTGATTGACTAAAACCATAGTAGTTGTGAAGGTCTTCCGGATAATGGATTTTTTAATGTCAAGCCTATTGTTTCCTTCAAAGCTACATCTTTTAATATTATCCAAGCTTGATTTTTTTTTTAAATGTGGAGGTTTTTTCTTTTAATTTTTTATTATTATAAAGTGAATGCATTTATTGGAGCTGGAAGTCAATTGGATCCTTTAAGTTTTCACGAGGAGAATGTATTCATATAGTTATTTGTGTAATTTCAAATTTAAGCAAAAAAGTATAATGCAACAATTGAAACATTTGAACAGTACAGATATATACATGCAATAAAAGTAAGTCCTCCTGTAAACCCACAACTTCTCTAATAAAGAAAAATTTTTTTCAGTTAAAACGTAAGTCTTCCTTTCTGGCACCAGCAAGCTAAGCCAGGGGCCATACCCATTGCTGTGAAGTTTTTGGTAATAGATGGTGGAGATGGTAGCATAATATTGTGAACATAATCAAAAGCACTGAATTATATATTTGAATGTGGTTAAAAGAGGAAATCCTAGGTTGTGTATATGTTACTGAAATAAAATTTTTTTAAAAAATCCAGGGAACTGCATAATACAGTGAACCCTAAGTTAAATCATGGACTATAGTTAACAGTACAATTATAGAAATATGCTTTCGTCACTTGTACCAAATATACCACACCAGCGCAAGGTGTCAACAATAGGGTAGCATATGGGGAACCTGTATTTTATGCATGATCGTTCTGAAATCCAGAAATTCTATAATAAAAAAAAAGTAACCGCAAACATAAAATAAAATAAAAATATAATATAAAACATTTTAAAAAGTTGGTTTTCCTTAGCACTAACTCCTGGTTCACAATCACTGATGCTAAATTTTACTAATCCTTCTGGAGATATTCTATGCATGTGTATATGTGTCTTTCCCCGTTTGTTTGTTTTTTTAACCAAACAGAAACATACTATACACACTGTTTTGTACGTTTCTTAGGAATCTGTCTTAACAGTTTGTGCTATGTAATATACACCTACTTCAACCCTGCCCCCCAAAGCTACATTGTCATATAATGGTTCTTACAAAAACAACATTATTTTAACATAAATGAACAAAAATGTTAAGATTCAAAGTAAAAATCCATAATCCATTATTTGAAACCACTGGGGATAGACATGCTTCTACAGAATATTTCAGATTTTAGAAAGGTAATTAGGGGTGCATATACTGTATGTTAAATAATGGTGTCAGTGGGGTCAGAAGCAGCCTGTCATCTTCAGATGCATTAATAATTCTGGAAAAAATATATGATTGTCCACACAAAGTGAAACAGTATAAATAGCTTCATGTTGTTTCAGGATAGGTTTTACCAGCAGCTGAGTTTGCCACAAACTTAGGGAAAACCTCCCAATTTTCTGAGCTATTTGCATTTTGGAATGGAGTATAAGAAAGTGTTCTATTAAAAAAAGAAAATTAGGTGGTGGTTTTGTACTGAAGTATTTTTTAATTCAGTTTTATTAAGATATATTCACAAACCATACAGTCATCCACAGTGTACAATCATTTGTTCACAGAACCATTTTATAGTTGTGCATTCATCACCACAATCAATTTTTGAATATTTTCATTGCCACACACAAAAAAGAGTAAGAATAAAAATTAAAGTAAAAAAGAACACCCCAAACATCCCATACCCCCCCCATCCCTCCCTATTATTCATTTGTTTTTGTCCTCATTTTTCTACTCATCTGTCCATACACTGGATAAAGGAAGTGGGAGCCACAAGGTTTTCACAATCACACAGTCACACAGTGTAAGCTATATAGTTGTACAGTCGTCTTCAAGAATCAATGCTACTGGGTTGCAGTTCAACAGTTTCAGATATTTCCTTCTAGGTATTCCAATATGCTAAAAACTAAAAAGGGATATTTACATGATGCATAAGAATAACCTCCAGAATGACGTCTTGACTCTATTTGAAATCTCTCAGCCACTGAAACTTTATTTTGTTTTATTTCTCTTCCCCATTTTGGTCCAAGAAGGATTTCTCAATCCCACGATGCCAGGACGAAGCTCATCCCTGGGAGTCACGTCCCACGTTGCCAGGGAGATTTACACCCCTAGGAGTCATGACCCATGTAGTAAGGAGGCCAGTTTACTTACAGAGTTGGCTTAGAGAGGCCACATCTGAACAACAGAAGAGGTTCTTTGGGGGTGACCCTTAGGCACAATTTTAAGTAGGCTTAGCCTCTCCTTTGCAGTGCGCTGAAGTATTTTTAGGTACATTTAAAAGTCTTGACCTCTTACCTCAAAATAATTTAACAGACATTTAAAAAATTTAAGATTTTCATAGATAGCTAAAATAACATTATCACTCTTAACCTCTATTCATCCATTCCTCTGTAAAATAGAACTTTTCTGTCTTTTTCTGGGCCTAATGGGCTACACAGAGACAGTTCCTACTAGAAAGGCAGGTTAAATGCTTAGTTCTTTCCTTTTAATTAATAATTTTAATTTTTAAATCAAATTTTAATTTTTAAAGTGAGTTGGTTTAATAGCTGCATCAGTGATAAATAGCTTTCTCTTTGATTAACATTATGGCTTCACAGATTTTCATGGATGTATGTCAGTAAACATAATCATTCTTTTGGGTTCTCAGTTGGTCACATTTTGTTTATCCCTTCATCAGTTGACAGTCAGTTGGGTTTTCATTTTTTGACTACTGTAGTGCTGCTGTGAACTTTGGTGTATAAGATTTGGGGAGATGTTTTCATTTCTCTTGGATATATTTTGAGAAGTGGGATTGCTAGATCATGTTTGTTTTCATCAAAACAAACTCTGTGTTTGACTTTTTAAGGAACTGCCAGACTTTTTCAAAATGACTGTACCATTTTGCAGTCCTCCCAACAATATACGTTACAATTTCTCCACATCCTTACCAGCACCTGTTATTGTCCCTCTTTTTTGTTATATCCTGACCTTAGCTAGAATTAAATACCTGAAACTATCAAACTGCAACCCAGTAGCCTTGACTCTTGAAGACGATTGTATAAGTGTAGCTTACAAGGGGTGACAGTGTGATTGTGAAAACCTTGTGGCTCACACTCCCTTTATCCAGTGTATGGATGGATGAGTAGAAAAATGGGGACAAAAACTATATGAAAAATAGGATGGGGGGATGATTTGGGTGTTCTTTTGTACTTTTATTTTTTATTCTTATTTTTACTTTTTCTGGTATAAGGAAAATGTTCAAAAAATAGATGGGGTTGATGAATGCACAACTATATGATGGTACTGGGAACAGTTGATTGTATACCACGAATGATTGTATGATATGCGAATATATTCAATAAAACTGAATTTAAAAAAAGGTAGTCTGGAGTTTTGGGAATTTTAATTTCATCAAAACAAGCATCCAACAAGCCTAGTTGTACTAACTTTTCAGAAAATAGAAACCCAATGGTCAAATGTAAATGTACTTGCCTATAAATCCATGAAAAATACCAGTTTATGAAATTCCAGTGCCACAATGAAATTTATACTTGGAAATGTAAGGAAAAAAAATACATAGTTTTGAAATGGAACTAATAGAAAAAGTGTGACACATAAAAGCCAAACACATTCAGATCCCACTGTTGACGATTTATTCAAATTCTGAACTATCCATGAGTTGAGAGAAATCTTTAAGACATAGGATCCTGGATTTAGCCTTGAATTAGCACTAAATAAATTAAAAAAAAAAATATCGGTTGACCTTAAATATAAAAGTTTTTTTTTCCTGGTGTCTCAGTTCTATTCTGTTGATCTATGTGTTTATCTTTATTGCAGTACCATACTATCTTGATTACTGCAGTATTGTACAAATTAAGTTTTGACATCTAGAAGTGCGACTCTTCCAACTTTTTTTCCAAAAATTTTTTGGCTACTTTAGGTCTTTTTCATTTCCCTGTAAATTTTAGGATCAGTTTGTAGATTTCTGCAAAAAAGCAGTTAGGATTTTTATAGGGACTGTGTCTAATCTGTGGATCAATTTAGGGAGTATTACATTCTTAACAATTTTAGTCTTCTATCAATGAGCATGGGATGTCTTCCCATTTCTTCAGTTCCTTAATTTCTTTAAGCAGTGTTTTCTAAGTTTTCAGTGTACAAGTCCTGCACTTCTTTTTTAAAAATTATTTCCGAGTATTATTTTTGCAGATACTGTAAAAGGAATTTTTTTAAATTTTATTTTTGAATTTCATTGCTACATTATAGAAACACATTTGAGTTTTGTATATTGACCTTGTATCTTGAATTCTTTCTGCACTTGTTTTTTAGTTCTAATAGTTTTTGTTTTTGATAGATTCCATACATAGGATTTTCTGTTTGCAAAATCCTGTCATTTGTGAATAGATATAGTTTTACTTCTTCCTTTCTAACCTCAGTGCCTTTTATTTCATTTTCTTACCTAGTTTCCCTGGCTAAAACCTTCATTGCAATGCTGAATAGACGTGGTAAGAGCAGACATCCTTGTCCTGTTCCTTGTCTTAGGGGAAAAGCATCCAGTCTTTCATCTTTAAGTATGGTGTTTGCTGTGGATTTTTCAGAGATGGCTTTGTTAGGTTGAGAAAGTTGCCCTCTATTCTTAGTTTGTTGAGTGTCCTAGATTTTATCATGAAAATACTGATTTTGTCAAATGCTTTTTCTGTATCTATTGAGATGGGCATGTGGTGTCTTTTTGTTCTTGAAGTCTACCCCATATTTATATTTTCCCCCATTAATGCTACTTGACATGGTAGACTTTCTTTCTGAAGATTTATGTTTATCTCAGAGAAATGTTATTGTTTCTTTGATTATGTCCCTCTCTTCTTTTCTTCTGGAAAGCCTATTTGATAGATTTTGGTGCTTCCATGTCATTCTTATTTCTTAAGTTTTCTTTCATGTTCTATCTCTTTGACTTTGTTTTATATTTTTGAAGGTTTTCTTGACATTGTCTTCCATTTTACTGACTGTCTTTAACTGTATCTATTCTGTTATTTAGCTCTTCTTTTTTTTTTTTTTGATCTAATTTTTGTCAAGTTTACTTTTCATTTTCCTTGCTTTTTCATATATATAGATGCAGTGTTCTTTATTTTAAACATAATTTTAAATTATCTGTTTCTTGTGGGATCAGGTTTTGTATTTTCATCTTGA
This sequence comes from Choloepus didactylus, assembly GCF_015220235.1. NCBI lineage: Eukaryota > Metazoa > Chordata > Mammalia > Pilosa > Megalonychidae > Choloepus > Choloepus didactylus. The sequence goes on along the minus strand of NC_051324.1, from coordinate 57,945,875 downwards.
TCTTCTCTTTCTTGCTGCTGGTTTGCTTGAATTGTATATTGAGCAATATTAGGATGATTAACACAGGTTGCTGACATGGATTTTCTCTGCAGTAGTATACTTTTGCTTCCTGAATAGTCCTTCCCTGAGAATAGTAGGAGGGTTGACTTTGATCTCTGATTAAATGTCTGGTCAGCTCCAGGCAGGAAGACCAGCTCCTCTGCAAGTGTCAAAGTAAGGAGGGTTTTATTCTGAGAGGTAAACCATTTCATTCTTTGCAGCACTGCCTTCATTTTCTTCCTCCATATATCAATTGCGGAGGGCAGAGTTACTGTACCTCCTTTGCTTTTTTCCTCAAGCCCCAGTACCCACATCAGGAGCCCTTTCTTGGACCCTGTTATTTTTTTATTTTTAAATATTTATATGTTTGTTATTTTATTTTTATTTGCAAAATCTGTTCTCACATTTTATCCTGGAGTCAGAAGTGGTAGTATCCAGGCCCTTTAGTATATAAGGGGAAATTAATAAGGGCCCTGTTAGCCCAGCTGTTTGCAGTAAAGGTCTTTAAAGTCTGATAATTGTCCCTTGGCTCATTCATGGATATTGTATAGGTAGCTCTCAGCTTGGAGCTTTGCAGGAGTCCCCTTAAAAAGACCCACCCATCTTATTGCTCTTCTTTTGGGCTATCAGTATTATCAGTCTGAACCCATCTGCTTTTGAATGTTTCTTAAAATTTTAAGTTTTTAAAATTTCCGATACTTTGATGGTACTCACTCTTGTTTCTTAGTGCTATGATTTTATTTTAAAAATAGCTCTGAATTTTGTGGGACATTAGATTCATCATGAATTAGAAGCCAATATTACTTTTTTGTGTTAATGTATCATAAAATTTGCCATTTTAACCATTTTTAAGTGTATTTTTCATTCAAGTTAATTACAATCACAGTGTGGTGCAACCATCACCACTGTGTCTTTCCAACATATTTTTTCATCACTGCAAACAGAAATTCTGTAACCATTAAACAATAACTCCCCCCATGTCTCCCCTCACCCCCAGCCCTGGTACCCTCTAATCTATTTTCTGTCTCTATGAATTTGCCTGTTCTAGATTTTTCATAGAAATGGAACTATGCGATATTTGTCCTTTTATGTCTGACTTATTTCACTTAGCATGTTTTCAAGGTTCATCCATGTTGTAGCATGTATCAGAACTCCATTCCTTTTTCTGACTGAATAATATTTCATTGTATAGATATGCCGCATTTTGTTTATCCATTCATCTGTTGATGGATATTGGGTTGTTTGTACCTGTTGCCTGTTTTCATGAGTATTTGCCAATTCTCAACCTGTGTGTCCCACTTCCTTAATGAATTTTGAATTTTTGCTTCTTATAATTGGGTTATTTAATATGTAGTTGTACAGTAAGCTTTACTATAGTAACATCCCACAGAATCACACATCTAGCACCCTCAGTTTACCAGAAGAAAACTTAGAATCAGAAATGAGGACACATTAAAAAAAGTATTTTAACAAAGGTCATATACTAAAATCTTGACATTTATAGAAGAGCCTCATAGTCACTATATTGACTATATTAGTAGCCTTTATTACTAATACAGTTCAATTAATAATGTTTGTTTAGGAACACAATTTAAGAGTATTGTAAGAGCATTTTAATGATAACTGAATGAGCTAGCACTTGTATCATAGTGTAGTATAATACTTGAAATTCGTGATGATGATAAGAAGAGGGCAGTATTGCTGCATTTTAGAAAGGGTAAAGAACATTTACTTGGAGTCATACAGACTTGCTTCTCATTACAGCTCCACCACTTACTGGCTATGCATGTTTTTTTATCATCTGATTCTTTGTTTTTCACTTCTTTGAACCCTCACTTTGGTTTTCTCTCCTTCTCTAGGACTCTTTTTTTTTTTTTTTTTTTTAAATTCAGTTTTATTGAAATATATTCACAAACCATACAGTCATACATGGTATACAACCAACTGTTCACAGTATGATCATATAGTTATGCGTTCATCACCACAATCTATTTCTGAACATTTTCCTTACATCAGAAAGAATCAGAATAAGAATAAAAAATAAAAGTGAAAAGAGAATACCCAAACCATCCCCCCATCCCACCCTATTTATCATTTAGTTTTTACTCCCATTTTTCTACTGATTTTTTTTTTCAATGTTTTAACTTTGTTTATCAAAAAATTAAAAACAAACAGGCAAACAACAACCAAAAAAACCCCACAACATTTCAAACAAAGCAATGGATTAAGGAAAACAAATAACCTAAAATAACTACTTTGCTTCCAATATGTTCCTACCATACCCCAAGAAAATTAATAAACCATGTCCAAACAGGGGAGTAAGAAAAGCAAATAATCTAAAATAACTACATTGCTTCCAACATGTTCCTACCATACCCCAAGAAACTTAACAACCCCTAAGAAAACAAAGGAATAAGAGAAAAAAAAAAACCTAAAATAACTATTGCTTCCAACATGATCTTACTATATCCAAGAAAGTTTACAAACCATAATCATTCCTGAGCATTCCCATAACATTGAGATTACCCTCCATAGTTTATCTGTTCTTATTAGATTATCATTCCCCCTCCACTAATTGGTATCTCTAGGTCCCCTACATTCTACAGTATAAAACATTGTACATTTTTCACAGAATTCACATTAGTGGTAACATACAATATCTCTCTTTTTGTGCCTGGCTTATTTTGCTCAGCATTATGTCTTTTTTTTGTTTTTTGTTTTTTGTTTTTTAATCTTCATTTCATTGAGATATATTCATATACCACGCAGTCATACAAAACAAATCGTACTTTCGATTGTTCACAGTACCATTACATAGTTGTACATCTTACATGGCTCTTTGAATCACAACCTTCAAGATCCTAGGAGCTGGTCCCTCTCCACCTCCCTGCCCTTCTGATGGCGTTCTCCCCTCTCTCTGCTCTGACCACATTGGCCCTCCTGCTCCTTATCTGCTCCCCCCTGCCCTGAAGCCATTGCTTCTGCCTTCCAGGCCCTCTCTGTTCCATCTTTTTTTTTTTTTTTTTTTTTAATCATCATTTTATTGAGATATATTCACATACCACGCAGTCATACAAAACAAATTGTACTTTCGATTGTTTACAGTACCATTACATAGTTGTACATTCATCACCTAAATCAATCCCTGACACCTTCATTAGCACACACACAAAAATAACAAGAATAATAATTAGAGTGAAAAAGAGCAATTGAAGTAAAAAAGAACACTAGGTACCTTTGTCTGTTTGTTTGCTTCCCCTACTTTTCTACACATCCATCCATAAACTAGACAAAGTGGAGTTTGGTCCTTATGGCATTCCCAATCCCACTGTCACCCCTCATAAGCTACATTTTTATACAACTGTCTTCGAGATTCATGGGTTCTGGGTTGTAGTTTAATAGTTTCAGGTATCCACCACCAGCTACCCCAATTCTTTAGAACCTAAAAAAGGTTGTCTAAAGTGTGCGTAAGAGTGCCCACCAGAGTGATCTCTCGGCTCGTTTTGGAATCTCTCTGCCACTGAAGCTTATTTCATTTCCTTTCACATCCCCCTTTTGGTCAAGAAGATGTTCTCCATCCCACGATGCCGGGTCTACATTCCTCCCCGGGAGTCATATTCCACGTTGCCAGGGAGATTCACTTCCCTGGGTGTCTGATCCCACGTAGGGGGGAGGGCAGTGATTTCACCTTACAAGTTGGCTTAGCCAGAGAGAGAGGGCCACATCTGAGCAACAAAGAGGCATTCAGGAGGAGACTCTTAGGCACAAATACAGGGAGGCCTAGCCTCTCCTTTGCAGCAACCATCTTCCCAAGGGTAAAACTTATGGTAGAGGGCTCAACCCATCAAACCACCAGTCCCCTATGTCTGTGGTCATGTTAGCAACCATGGAGGTGGGGTAGGCGAATACCCCTGCATTCTCCACAGGCTCCTCAAGGGGGCACCACATCTTTTTTTTTTTTTTTTCCTTGTTTGTCTTTTTTCTTTTTTTCTTTTTTTTTTTTTAACTTTCCCTTCTTTTTTCAAATCAACTGTATGAAAAAAAAAGTTAAAAAGAAAACAAACATACAATAAAAGAACATTTCAAAGAGACCATAGCAAGGGAGTAAGAAAAAGACAACTAACCTAAGATAACTGCTTAACTTCCAACATGTTCCTACTTTACCCCAAGAAAGTTACATAATATAGCAACATTTCAGTGAACTTGTTCCTACTACATCCATCAGAAATTAACAGACCATAGTCATTTCTGGGCATCCCCAGAACGTTAAATAGCTTATCTGTTCTTCTTGGATTATTGTTCCCCCTTCCTTAATTGCTCTCTACTGCTAGTTCCCCTACATTCTACATTATAAACCATTTGTTTTACATTTTTCAAAGTTCACATTAGTGGTAGCATATAATATTTCTCTTTTTGTGCCTGGCTTATTTCGCTCAGCATTATGTCTTCAAGGTTCATCCATGTTGTCGTATGTTTCACCAGATCGTTCCTTCTTACTGCCGCGTAGTATTCCATCGTGTGTATATACCACATTTTATTTATCCACTCATCTGTTGAAGGACATTTGGGTTGTTTCCATCTCTTGGCAATTGTGAATAATGCTGCTATGAACATTGGCGTGCAGATATCTGTTCGTGTCACTGCTTTCCAATCTTCCGGGTATATACCGAGAAGTGCGATCGCTGGATCGAATGGTAGCTCTATATCTAGTTTTCTAAGGAACTGCCAGACTGACTTCCAGAGTGGCTGAACCATTATACAGTCCCACCAACAATGAATAAGAGTTCCAATTTCTCCACATCCCCTCCAGCATTTGTAGTTTCCTGTTTGTTTAATGGCAGCCATTCTAACCGGTGTTAGATGGTATCTCATTGTGGTCTTAATTTGCATCTCTCTAATAGCTAGTGAAGCTGAACATTTTTTCATGTGTTTCTTGGCCATTTGTATTTCCTCTTCAGAGAACTGTCTTTTCATATCTTTTGCCCATTTTATAATTGGGCTGTCTGTACTATTGTCATTGAGTTGTAGGATTTCTTTGTATATGCAAGATATCAGTCTTTTGTCAGATACATGGTTTCCAAAAATTTTTTCCCATTGAGTTGGCTGCCTCTTTCCCTTTTTGAGAAATTCCTTTGAGGTGCAGAAACTTCTAAGCTTGAGGAGTTCCCATTTATCTATTTTCTCTTTTGTTGCTTGTGCTTTGGGTGTAAAGTCTAGGAAGTGGCCTCCTAATACAAGGTCTTGAAGATGTTTTCCTCCATTATCTTCTAGGAGTTTTATGGTACTTTCTTTTATATTGAGATCTTTGGTCCATTTTGAGTTAATTTTTGTGTAGGGGGTGAGGTAGGGGTCCTCTTTCATTCTTTTGGATATGGATATCCAACTCTCCCAGCCCCATTTGTTGAAAAGACCATTATGGCTCAGTTCGGTGACTTTGGGGGCCTTATCAAAGATCAGTCGGCCATAGATCTGAGGGTCTATCTCTGAATTCTCAATTCGATTCCATTGATCTATATGTCTATCTTTGTGCCAGTACCATGCTGTTTTGGCAACTGTGGCTTTATAATAAGCTTCAAAGTCAGGGAGTGTAAGTCCTCCCACTTCGTTTTTCTTTTTTAGAGTGTCTTTAGCAATTCGAGGCATCTTCCCTTTCCAAATAAATTTGATAACTAGCTTTTCCAAGTCTGCAAAGTAGGTTGTTGGAATTTTGATTGGGATTGCATTGAATCTGTAGATGAGTTTGGGTAGAATTGACATCTTAATGACATTTAGCCTTCCTATCCATGAACATGGAATATTTTTCCATCTTTTAAGGTCCCCTTCTATTTCTTTTAGTAGAGTTATGTAGTTTTCTTTGTATAGGTCTTTTACATCTTTGGTTAAGTTTATTCCTAGGTACTTGATTTTTTTAGTTGCTATTGAAAATGGTATCTTTTTCTTGAGTGTCTCTTCAGTTTGTTCATTTCTAGCATATAGAAACATTACTGACTTATGTGCATTAATCTTGTATCCCGCTACTTTGCTAAATTTGTTTATTAGCTCTAGTAGGTGTATCGTTGATTTCTCAGGGTTTTCTAGATATAAGATCATATCATCTGCAAACAATGACAGTTTTACTTCTTCTTTTCCAATTTGGATGCCTTTTATTTCTTTGTCTTGCCGGATTGCCCTGGCTAGCACTTCCAGCACAATGTTGAATAACAGTGGTGACAGCGGGCATCCTTGTCTTGTTCCTGATCTTAGAGGGAAGGCTTTCAGTCTCTCACCATTGAGTACTATGCTGGCTGTGGGTTTTTCATATATGCTCTTTATCATGTTGAGGAAGTTTCCGTCAATTCCTACCTTTTGAAGTGTTTTTATCAAAAAGGGATGTTGGATTTTGTCAAATGCTTTTTCAGCATCTATTGAGATGATCAATTGATTTTTCCCTTTCGAGTTTTTAATGTGTTGTAATACATTGATTGTTTTTCTTATGTTGAACCATCCTTGCATGCCTGGAATGAACCCCACTTGGTCATGGTGTATGATTTTTTTAATGTGTCTTTGGATTCGATTTGCAAGTATTTTGTTGAGGATTTTTGCATCTATATTCATTAGGGAGATTGGCCGGTAGTTTTCCTTTTTTGTAGCATCTTTGCCTGGTTTTGGTATTAGATTGATGTTAGCTTCATAAAATGAGTTAGGTAGTGTTCCATTTTTTTCAATGTTTTGAAAGAGTTTGAGTAAGATTGGTGTCAGTTCTTTCTGGAAAGTTTGGTAGAATTCCCCTGTGAAGCCATCTGGCCCTGGGCATTTATTTGTGGGAAGATTTTTGATGACTGATTGGATCTCTTTGCTTGTGATGGGTTGGTTGAGGTCTTCTATTTCTTCTCTGGTCAGTCTAGGTTGTTCATATGTTTCCAGGAAATTGTCCATTTCTTCTACATTATCCAGTTTGTTGCCATACAGTTGTTCATAATATCCTCTTATAATTTTTTTAATTTCTTCAGGATCTGCAGTTATGTCACCTTTTTCATTCATTATTTTGTTTATATGGGTCTTCTCTCTTTTTGATTTTGTCAGTCTAGCTAGGGGCTTGTCAATCTTGTTGATCTTCTCAAAGAACCAACTTTTGGTGATATTTATCCTTTCTATTGTTTTTTTGTTCTCTATGTCATTTATTTCTGCTTTAATCCTTGTTATTTCTTTTCTTGTACTTGGTTTAGGATTGGTTTGCTGTTCATTTTCTAGCTTCTTCAGTTGATCCATTAGTTCTTTGATTTTGGCTCTTTCTTCCTTTTTAATATATGCGTTTAGTGCTATAAATTTCCCCCTTAGCACTGCTTTTGCTGCATCCCATAGGTTTTGGTATGTTCTGTTCTCATTTTCATTCGTCTCTATATATTTAGCAATTTCTCTTGCTATTTCTTCTTTAACCCACTGATTGTTTAGGAGTGTGTTGTTTAACCTCCAGGTATTTGTGAATTTTCTAAGTCTCTGATGGTTATTGACTTCTAATTGTATTCCATTGTGGTCAGAGAATGTGCTTTGAATAATTTCAATCTTTTTAAATTTATTGAGGCTTGTTTTATGTCCCAGCATATGATCTATTCTGGAGAAAGTTCCGTGAGCACTAGAAAAGTATGTGTATCCTGGTGATTTGGGATGTAATGTCCTGTATATGTCTGTTAAATCTAATTCATTTATCAGATTGTTTAGGTTTTCAATTTCCTTATTGGTCTTCTGTCTGGTTGATCTATCTATAGGAGAGAGTGATGTGTTGAAGTCTCCCATAATTATTGTGGAAACATCAATTGCTTCCTTTAGTTTTGCCAGTGTTTCTCTCATGTATTTTGTGGCACCTTGGTTGGGTGCATAGACATTTACGATTGTTATTTCTTCTTGCTGAATTGCCCCTTTTATTAGTATGTAGTGGCCTTCTTTGTCTCTCAAAACATCCCTGCATTTGAAGTCTATTTTATCTGAGATTAATATTGCTACACCCGCTTTCTTTTGGCTGTAGCTTGCATGAAATATTTTTTTCCATCCTTTCACTTTCAGTTTCTTTGTGTCCCTGTGTCTAAGATGAGTCTCTTGTATGCAACATATTGATGGTTCATTTTTTTTTTTTTTTTTTTTTTTTTTTTTTTTTTTTCATCCCATCTTTTTTTTTTTTTTTTTTTTTAAATCATCATTTTATTGAGATATATTCACATACCACGCAGTCATACAAAACAAATTGTACTTTCGATTGTTTACAGTACCATTACATAGTTGTACATTCATCACCTAAATCAATCCCTGACACCTTCATTAGCACACACACAAAAATAACAAGAATAATAATTAGAGTGAAAAAAAGAGCAATTGAAGTAAAAAAGAACACTGGGTACCTTTGTCTGTCTGTTTCCCTCCCCTACTTTTCTACACATCCATCCATAAACTAGACAAAGTGGTGTTTGGTCCTTATGGCTTTCCCAATCCCATTGTCACCCCTCATAAGCTACATTTTTATACAACTGTCTTCGAGATTCATGGGTTCTGGGTTGTAGTTTGATAGTTTCAGGTATCCACCACCAGCTACCCCAATTCTTTAGAACCTAAAAAGGGTTGTCTAAAGTGTGCATAAGAGTGCCCACCAGAGTGACCTCTCGGCTCCTTTTGGAATCTCTCTGCCACTGAAGCTTATTTCATTTCCTTTCACATCCCCCTTTTGGTCAAGAAGATGTTCTCCGTCCCACGGTGCCAGGTCTACATTCCTCCCTGGGAGTCATATTCCACGTTGCCAGGGAGATTCACTTCCCTGGGTGTCTGATCCCACGTAGGGGGGAGGGCAGTGATTTCACCTTTCAAGTTGGCTTAGCCAGAGAGAGAGGGCCACATCTGAGCAACAAAGAGGCATTCAGGAGGAGACTCTTAGGCACAAATACAGGGAGGCCTAGCCTCTCCTTTGCAGCAACCGTCTTTCCAAGGGTAAAACTTATGGTAGAGGGCTCAACCCATCAAACCACCAGTCCCCTATGTCTGTGGTCATGCTAGCAACCATGGAGGTGGGGTAGGCGAATACCCCTGCATTCTCCACAGGCTCCTCAAGGGGGCAAAAAAACTTTTTTTTTTTTTTTCCCCTTGTTTGTCTTTTTTCTTTTTTTTTCTTTTTTTTTTTTTTTAACTTTCCCTTCTTTTTTCAAATCACCTGTATGAAAAAAAAAGTTAAAAAGAAAACAAACATACAATAAAAGAGCATTTCAAAGAGACCATAGCAAGGGAGTAAGAAAAAGACAACTAACCTAAGATAACTGCTTAACTTCCAACATGTTCCTACTTTACCCCAAGAAAGTTACATAATATAGCAACATTTCAGTGAACTTGTTCCTACTACAACCATCAGAAATTAACAGACCATAGTCATTTCTGGGCATCCCCAGAACGTTAAATAGCTTATCTGTTCTTCCTGGATTATTGTTCCCCCTTCCTTAATTGCTCTCTACTGCTAGTTCCCCTACATTCTACATTATAAACCATTTGTTTTACATTTTTCAAAGTTCACATTAGTGGTAGCATATAATATTTCTCTTTTTGTGCCTGGCTTATTTCGCTCAGCATTATGTCTTCAAGGTTCATCCATGTTGTCATATGTTTCACGAGATCGTTCCTTCTTACTGCCGCATAGTATTCCATCGTGTGTATATACCACATTTTATTTATCCACTCATCTGTTGAAGGACATTTGGGTTGTTTCCATCTCTTGGCAATTGTGAATAATGCTGCTATGAACATTGGCGTGCAGATATCTGTTCGTGTCACTGCTTTCCGATCTTCCGGGTATATACCGAGGAGTGCAATCGCTGGATCGAATGGTAGCTCTATATCTAGTTTTCTAAGGAACTGCCAGACTGACTTCCAGAGTGGCTGAACCATTATACAGTCCCACCAACAATGAATAAGAGTTCCAATTTCTCCACATCCCCTCCAGCATTTGTAGTTTCCTGTTTGTTTAATGGCAGCCATTCTAACCGGTGTTAGATGGTATCTCATTGTGGTCTTAATTTGCATCTCTCTAATAGCTAGTGAAGCTGAACATTTTTTCATGTGTTTCTTGGTCATTTGTATTTCCTCTTCAGAGAACTGTCTTTTCATATCTTTTGCCCATTTTATAATTGGGCTGTCTGTACTATTGTCATTGAGTTGTAGGATTTCTTTGTATATGCAAGATATCAGTCTTTTGTCAGATACATGGTTTCCAAAAATTTTTTCCCATTGAGTTGGCTGCCTCTTTACCTTTTTGAGAAATTCCTTTGAGGTGCAGAAACTTCTAAGCTTGAGGAGTTCCCATTTATCTATTTTCTCTTTTGTTGCTTGTGCTTTGGGTGTAAAGTCTAGGAAGTGGCCTCCTAATACAAGGTCTTGAAGATGTTTTCCTACATTATCTTCTAGGAGTTTTATGGTACTTTCTTTTATATTGAGATCTTTGGTCCATTTTGAGTTAATTTTTGTGTAGGGGGTGAGGTAGGGGTCCTCTTTCATTCTTTTGGATATGGATATCCAACTCTCCCAGCCCCATTTGTTGAAAAGACCATTATGGCTCAGTTCGGTGACTTTGGGGGCCTTATCAAAGATCAGTCGGCCATAGATCTGAGGGTCTATCTCTGAATTCTCAATTCGATTCCATTGATCTATATGTCTATCTTTGTGCCAGTACCATGCTGTCTTGGCAACTGTGGCTTTATAATAAGCTTCAAAGTCAGGGAGTGTAAGTCCTCCCACTTCGTTTTTCTTTTTTAGAGTGTCTTTAGCAATTCGAGGCATCTTCCCTTTCCAAATAAATTTGATAACTAGCTTTTCCAAGTCTGCAAAGTAGGTTGTTGGAATTTTGATTGGGATTGCATTGAATCTGTAGATGAGTTTGGGTAGAATTGACATCTTAATGACATTTAGCCTTCCTATCCATGAACATGGAATATTTTTCCATCTTTTAAGGTCCCCTTCTATTTCTTTTAGTAGAGTTATGTAGTTTCTTTGTATAGGTCTTTTACATCTTTGGTTAAGTTGATTCCTAGGTACTTGATTTTTTTAGTTGCTATTGAAAATGGTATCTTTTTCTTGAGTGTCTCTTCAGTTTGTTCATTTCTAGCATATAGAAACATTACTGACTTATGTGCATTAATCTTGTATCCCGCTACTTTGCTAAATTTGTTTATTAGCTCTAGTAGGTGTATCGTTGATTTCTCAGGGTTTTCTAGATATAAGATCATATCATCTGCAAACAATGACAGTTTTACTTCTTCTTTTCCAATTTGGATGCCTTTTATTTCTTTGTCTTGCCGGATTGCCCTGGCTAGCACTTCCAGCACAATGTTGAATAACAGTGGTGACAGCGGGCATCCTTGTCTTGTTCCTGATCTTAGAGGGAAGGCTTTCAGTCTCTCACCATTGAGTACTATGCTGGCTGTGGGTTTTTCATATATGCTCTTTATCATGTTGAGGAAGTTTCCTTCAATTCCTACCTTTTGAAGTGTTTTTATCAAAAAGGGATGTTGGATTTTGTCAAATGCTTTTTCAGCATCTATTGAGATGATCAATTGATTTTTCCCTTTCGAGTTTTTAATGTGTTGTAATACATTGATTGTTTTTCTGATGTTGAACCATCCTTGCATGCCTGGAATGAACCCCACTTGGTCATGGTGTATGATTTTTTTAATGTGTCTTTGGATTCGATTTGCAAGTATTTTGTTGAGGATTTTTGCATCTATATTCATTAGGGAGATTGGCCGGTAGTTTTCCTTTTTTGTAGCATCTTTGCCTGGTTTTGGTATTAGATTGATGTTAGCTTCATAAAATGAGTTAGGTAGTGTTCCATTTTTTTCAATGTTTTGAAAGAGTTTGAGTAAGATTGGTGTCAGTTCTTTCTGGAAAGTTTGGTAGAATTCCCCTGTGAAGCCATCTGGCCCTGGGCATTTATTTGTGGGAAGATTTTTGATGACTGATTGGATCTCTTTGCTTGTGATGGGTTGGTTGAGGTCTTCTATTTCTTCTCTGGTCAGTCTAGGTTGTTCATATGTTTCCAGGAAATTGTCCATTTCTTCTACATTATCCAGTTTGTTGCCATACAGTTGTTCATAATATCCTCTTATAATTTTTTTAATTTCTTCAGGATCTGCAGTTATGTCACCTTTTTCATTCATTATTTTGTTTATATGGGTCTTCTCTCTTTTTGATTTTGTCAGTCTAGCTAGGGGCTTGTCAATCTTGTTGATCTTCTCAAAGAACCAACTTTTGGTGATATTTATCCTTTCTATTGTTTTTTTGTTCTCTATGTCATTTATTTCTGCTTTAATCCTTGTTATTTCTTTTCTTCTACTTGGTTTAGGATTGGTTTGCTGTTCATTTTCTAGCTTCTTCAGTTGATCCATTAGTTCTTTGATTTTGGCTCTTTCTTCCTTTTTAATATATGCGTTTAGTGCTATAAATTTCCCCCTTAGCACTGCTTTTGCTGCATCCCATAGGTTTTGGTATGTTGTGTTCTCATTTTCATTCGTCTCTATATATTTAGCAATTTCTCTTGCTATTTCTTCTTTAACCCACTGATTGTTTAGGAGTGTGTTGTTTAACCTCCAGGTATTTGTGAATTTTCTAAGTCTCTGATGGTTATTGACTTCTAATTGTATTCCATTGTGGTCAGAGAATGTGCTTTGAATGATTTCAATCTTTTTAAATTTATTGAGGCTTGTTTATGTCCCAGCATATGATCTATTCTGGAGAAAGTTCCGTGAGCACTAGAAAAGTATGTGTATCCTGGTGATTTGGGATGTAATGTCCTGTAGATGTCTGTTAAATCTAATTCATTTATCAGATTGTTTAGGTTTTCAATTTCCTTATTGGTCTTCTGTCTGGTTGATCTATCTATAGGAGAGAGTGATGTGTTGAAGTCTCCCACAATTATTGTGGAAACATCAATTGCTTCCTTTAGTTTTGCCAATGTTTCTCTCATGTATTTTGTGGCACCTTGATTGGGTGCATAGACATTTACGATTGTTATTTCTTCTTGCTGAATTGCCCCTTTTATTAGTATGTAGTGGCCTTCTTTGTCTCTCAAAACATCCCTGCATTTGAAGTCTATTTTATCTGAGATTAATATTGCTACACCTGCTTTCTTTTGGCTGTAGCTTGCATGAAATATTTTTTTCCATCCTTTCACTTTCAGTTTCTTTGTGTCCCTGTGTCTAAGATGAGTCTCTTGTATGCAACATATTGATGGTTCATTTTTTTTGATCCATTCTGCGAATCTATATCTTTTAATTGGGGAGTTTAATCCATTTACATTCAACGTTAAAACCGTGAAGGTATTTCTTGAATCGGCCATCTTATCCTTTGGATTATGTTTGCCATATTTTTCCCTCTCTCTATTAATATCCTTTATTGTACCCATACCGAATCTCTTTAGTACTGAACCTTTCTCCAAGTCTCTCTGTCCTGTCTTTGTTTCTCTGTCTGTAGGGCTCCCTTTAGTATCTCCAGTAGGGCAGGTCTCTTGTTAGCAAATTCTCTCAGCATTTCTTTGTCTGTGAAAAATTTAAGCTCTCCCTCAAATTTGAAGGAGAGCTTTGCTGGATAAAGTATTCTTGGCTGGAAATTCCTCTCTCTCAGAATTTTAAATATATCGTGCCATTGCCTTCTCGCCTCCATGGTGGCTGCTGAGTAGTCACTACTTAGTCTTATGCTGTTTCCTTTGTATGTGGTGAATTGCTTTTCTCTTGCTGCTTTCAGAACTTGCTCTTTCTCTTCTATGTTTGACAGTGTGATCAGTATATGTCTCGGAGTGGGTTTTTTTGGATTTATTCTATTTGGAGTTCGCTGAGCATTTATGATTTGTGTATTTATGTTGTTTAGAAGATTTGGGAAGTTTTCCCCAACAATTTCTTTGAATACTCTTCCTAGACCTTTACCCTTTTCTTCCCCTTCTGGGACACCAATGAGTCTTATATTCGGACGCTTCATATTATCTATCATATCCCTGAGGTCCATTTCGAGTTTTTCAATTTTTTTCCCCATTCTTTCTTTTATGCTTTCATTTTCCATTCTGTCATCTTCCAGGTCACTGATTCGTTGTTCAACTTCCTCTAGTCTTGTACTATGAGTGTCCAGAATCTTTTTAATTTGGTCAACAGTTTCTTTAATTTCCATAAGATCATCCATTTTTTTATTTAGTCTTGCAATGTCTTCTTTATGCTCTTCTAGGGTCTTCTTGATTTCCTTCATATCCCGTACTAGGGTCTCATTGTTCATCTTTAGTTCTTTGAGTAGCTGCTCTAGGTGTGTCTCTTCTGGTCTTTTGATTTGGGTGCTTGGGCTTGGGTTATCCATATCGTCTGGTTTTTTCATATGCTTTATAATTTTCTGTTGTTTTTGGCCTCGTGGCATTTGCTGTCCTTGATAGGGTTCTTTTAGGGTTTGTAGACCAGTTGAAGTCCTTATCTCTAATTTATCAGATCTACAGCTTCGTGGAGTACACTTTCTCTAACTAACCAGCAGGTGGCGTCCACGAGCCACCTGTTCTCCACAAGCCAGATCTCCCCTGCTTAGCCTTTTTGGTGAGTGGGGGAGTGAGTCTTGTGGGGCCCAATTGGTGTCCCAAGCTTGCGTGTGTAGTTGGTGTTGCCTGCCCTGTATGTGGGGCGTGTTTCTGGGCAGTCGGGGAGGGGGGGTAGCCCTAACAATCAAATCTCCCTGATGATCCTAGAGTTTTAAAGCTACTGCAATAGTCTAATCCTTCAGTTCAGTCCTGCCACAGTTTGTCTCTGCCACTGACCCACAAGTCTTTGGTATTGGCGTATGGCTCCTGAGACTTGCAAGTGGGCCCCTCTTCCAGGCTGTGCACCCCGGGTCCTCTGTTGAGGGATGACTGTGCTATGTCACAGGTGAGTGCCGTCCCCCCAGGGCAGTTCTGGGCTGCTGGGCTGTGTTGGGAGGCTCCCAGTCTGCTCAAATGATGGCTGAATGGGGCTCTGTTAATTCACACTGCTCCCCCTTCCCAGCTCTGGGACATTCAGCTGAGGTTGCAGGGAAGGCTAATGTCCACGCCCAGTTTTGTGGTGTGTGCCTGTTATTTGAAGCACTTCCGTCACACTGGGTTGTCTGGGGCAGCTCTGGGCTATGGGGCTGGCGATGGGCAGGAGTGTTTCCTGTCCACCAGGATGGTGGCTGTGAGCGGACACCCCCCTTTTCTTGGGAAGTTGTGTTGTTTAGTGAATTTTCTCAGCCACTGGATTATTGCCTTTTGTCTCAGAGCTCTCTTATTTCTGCTCTTGACTTGACGTGCCCAAATTTCAATTCTTTGAAGCTTTCTGTATTGAGCTTCTTAGAGTAATTGTTTTAGAAAAAGCAAAAAGGATTTAAAAAAAAAAAAAAAAAAAAAAAAAAAACAAAACGGCCCTCCTCAGAGATCTAATGGGTTATTGAAATGCTAATAGACAAAGCAACCAGGGCCATTAAGGAAAGGTGCCCTGGGCAGAGAGATCAGCCTTGCTTCGGGATTTGCATATGCGCCTCAAGGCCTGATCTCCGCCCTTCCCCTTTCTGTGTTCACCAGAACTCCAAAAATCCTCTGCTTTTACTTTGGAGCTTCTCGTGTTGTTTTCCTTCTATGCCCGTCTCCTCTCTGCTGGGCTGGCTGCTCTCAGAGTCTCTGGTGTCTGGCCTCAGTCTATCTATGGTTGGAGTTTGAATCAGTAGAATGAGTTTCCGATGAGAGCAGCCACTGCAATTCTCCCTTCTCCTTCCTGGAGCTGACAGCCCCTCCTCCCCCGGGACTGAGCCTGGCAGGGAGGGGCGCGGGTCCCCTGGCCGAAAAAACTTACAGATTTCGGTGATCTCAGCAGTTCCACGTTTTCATGAGTGTTGTATGAAGTATGCCCAAAGACAGATTGCTCTGTGGTGTCCAGTCCACGCAGTTCCTGGCTTTTTACCTACTTTCCTGCCGGGAGTTTTCTTGCGCGCGCTCGCTCGATCGCTGGCTTTTCCCCCTTCTCGCGCTCGTTCGTTTTCTTTCTTTCTTTCTTTTCGCTTCCCCGCGCGGACGCTTTTTCCGCTCGCGCCACCCGCGCTCGCCCGCTCGCGCCCTTCTTCCTGCTGGGCTTGGCGGAGCGGGGCGGCCGGCAGTTCTCCCCGCCCCCCTCCACCCGCGCTCCGGCGCGATGGTTCATTTTTTTTGATCCATTCTGCGAATCTATATCTTTTAATTGGGGAGTTTAATCCATTTACATTCAACGTTAAAACCTTGAAGGCATTTCTTGAATCGGCCATCTTATCCTTCGGATTATGTTTGCCATATTTTTCCCTCTCTCTATTAATATCCTTTATTGTACCCATACCGAATCTCTTTAGTACTGAACCTTTCTCCAAGTCTCTCTGTCCTGTCTTTGTTTCTCTGTCTGTAGGGCTCCCTTTAGTATCTCCAGTAGGGCAGGTCTCTTGTTAGCAAATTCTCTCAGCATTTCTTTGTCTGTGAAAAATTTAAGCTCTCCCTCAAATTTGAAGGAGAGCTTTGCTGGATAAAGTATTCTTGGCTGGAAATTCCTCTCACTCAGAATTTTAAATATATCGTGCCACTGCCTTCTCGCCTCCATGGTGGCTGCTGAGTAGTCACTAGTTAGTCTTATGCTGTTTCCTTTGTATGTGGTGAATTGCTTTTCTCTTGCTGCTTTCAGAACTTGCTCTTTCTCTTCTATGTTTGACAGTGTGATCAGTATATGTCTCGGAGTGGGTTTTTTTGGATTTATTCTATTTGGAGTTCGCTGAGCATTTATGATTTGTGTATTTATGTTGTTTAGAAGATTTGGGAAGTTTTCCCCAACAATTTCTTTGAATACTCTTCCTAGACCTTTACCCTTTTCTTCCCCTTCTGGGACACCAATGAGTCTTATATTCGGACGTTTCATATTATCTATCATATCCCTGAGGTCCATTTCGAGTTTTTCAATTTTTTTCCCCATTCTTTCTTTTATGCTTTCATTTTCCATTCTGTCATCTTCCAGGTCACTGATTCGTTGTTCAACTTCTTCTAGTCTTGTACTATGAGTGTCCAGAATCTTTTTAATTTGGTCAACAGTTTCTTTAATTTCCATAAGATCATCCATTTTTTTATTTAGTCTTGCAATGTCTTCTTTATGCTCTTCTAGGGTCTTCTTGATTTCCTTCATATCCCGTACTATGGTCTCATTGTTCATCTTTAGTTCTTTGAGTAGCTGCTCTAGGTGTGTCTCTTCTGGTCTTTTGATTTGGGTGCTTGGGCTTGGGTTATCCATATCGTCTGGTTTTTTCATATGCTTTATAATTTTCTGTTGTTTTTGGCCTCGTGGCATTTGCTGAACTTGATAGGGTTCTTTTAGGGTTTGTAGACCAGTTGAAGTCCTTATCTCTAATTTATCAGATCTACAGCTTCGTGGAGTACACTTTCTCTAACTAACCAGCAGGTGGCGTCCACGAGCCACCTGTTCTCCACAAGCCAGATCTCCGCTGCTTAGCCTTTTTGGTGAGTGGGGGAGTGAGTCTTGTGGGGCCCAACTGGTGTACCAAGCTTGCGTGTGTAGTTGGTGTTGCCTGCCCTGTATGTGGGGCGTGTTTCTGGGCAGTCGGGGAGGGGGGGTGGCCCTAACAATCAAATCTCCCTGATGATCCTAGAGTTTTAAAGCTACTGCAATAGTCTAATCCTTCAGTTCAGTCCTGCCACAGTTTGTCTCTGCCACTGACCCACAAGTCTTTGGTATTGGCGTATGGCTCCTGAGACTTGCAAGTGGGCCCCTCTTCCAGGCTGTGCACCCCGGGTCCTCTGTTGAGGGATGACTGTGCTATGTCACAGGTGAGTGCCGTCCCTCCAGGGCAGTTCTGGGCTGCTGGGCTGTGTAGGGAGGCTCCCAGTCTGCTGAAATGATGGCTGAATGGGGCTCTGTTAATTCACACTGCTCCCCCTTCCCAGCTCTGGGACATTCAGCTGAGGTTGCAGGGAAGGCTAATGTCCACGCCCAGTTTTGTGGTGTGTGCCTGTTATTTTAAGCACTTCCGTCACACTAGGTTGTCTGGGGCAGCTCTGGGCTGTGGGGCTGGCGATGGGCAGGAGTGTTTCCTGTCCACCAGGATGGTGGCTGTGAGCGGACACCCCCCTTTTCTTGGGAAGTTGTGTTGTTTAGTGAATTTTCTCAGCCACTGGATTATTGCCTTTTGTCTCAGAGCTCTCTTAGTTCTGCTCTTGACTTGACGTGCCCAAATTTCAATTCTTTGAAGCTTTCTGTATTGAGCTTCTTAGAGTAATTGTTTTAGAAAAAGCAAAAAGGATTTAAAAAAAAAAAAAAAAAAAAAAAAAAACGGTCCTCCTCAGAGATCTAATGGGTTATTGAAATGCTAATAGACAAAGCAACCAGGGCCATTAAGGAAAGGTGCACAGGGCAGAGAGATCAGCCTTGCTTCGGGATTTGCATATGCGCCTCAAGGCCTGATCTCCGCCCTTCCCCTTTCTGTGTTCACCAGAACTCCAAAAATCCTCTGCTTTTATTTTGGAGTTTTTCGTGTTGTTTTTTTTCTATGCCTGTCTCCTCTCTGCTGGGCTGGCTGCTCTCAGAGTCTCTGGTGTCTGGTCTCAGTCTGTCTATGGTTGGAGTTTGAATCAGTAGAATGAGTTTCCGATAAGAGCAGCCACTGCAATTCTCCCTTCTCCTTCCTGGAGCTGACAGCCCCTCCTCCCCCGGGACTGAGCCTGGCAGGGAGGGGCGCGGGTCCCCTGGCCGCAAAAACTTACAGATTTCGCTGATCTCAGCAGTTCCACGTTTTCATGAGTGTTGTATGAAGTATGCCCAAAGACAGATTGCTCTGTGGTGTCCAGTCCACGCAGTTCCTGGCTTTTTACCTACTTTCCTGGAGGAGTAACTAAAACATACAGCTCACCAGTCTGCCATCTTGCCCCGCCTCCCTAGGACTCTTGTAATATCCTCTACCAGGAGTAACCCTGTCACATCTCCTTCTCTTCTTATCTGCTTATTTTTTTTCAAAACTTAACTCTGATGTTGCTTTCTCAAGGAATTTGTCCCCAACTCTTTAGATTTATATACCCTGTTAAATGCTCTTGTAGCACTTATCTTAATTATAATTTTACATTTATTATGATCTTTTATTTAACAGTTTTTAAAAACAAATTTTTATCAAGTGTTTAATAGGTCTTCCCTTGAATTGTAACTTTTATTAAGTAAGAGTAAGGACTGAGTATGTGGTATTTGTTTCTGGTTTTCTTGGCTTTTGTGTGCCTAGCACCTAACAGTGCTTAGTACATATTGAGTACTCAGTAAGTAGTTGTTGAATGAATAAATAAAATCGGGATAATAATATTGCCTACCTAGAAAGACTATTGTTAGGCTTCAGTGACATCATATGTATGAAGGGCTTAGCTTGCTCTGGGGCCTGGTTGTAGCAGTACTTGTTACTTTAACAAGAGATGGTCTCTGCCACCCCCATAAATACATTCCTTAGAGTTTAATTGTGGTTGGTTAGAGTTCTGCCAAAGTGTGTGGAGCGAGTTTCCCTGGCTGGATTCCCCCTTGGGTGAAATAATAAAAAGCTCTGGCCAGGACAACTGCTTACAGAAACAAAAAAAGAGACAGTCTACTCTGATCATTGAAAGTGGTCGCTTTGGAGCAGACAGCCCCTAATTTTGGTTCCTCCACTTACTATCTGTGTGATCCCACATGAGATGCTTCATGTCTCTGAGTTGCATTTCTGTAAAATAAGAATAATAAGAATAACAATAGGATTTCATAAGGATTATATTTAAACATGTCAGTGAAGCATTTAGCAAACAGTAATTGCTTAGTAGTTAGTGGTTATACTATTGTTAATAGGATAAGTGGATATGAATGATAATTAAAGGAATGTATAGTAAGTATCAGAAAAAATTTTACATATGTGGTAACACTTCATCTTTTGATGAGATAATAGTACTGTACTTCTATTTTCCCATAATCTTCAGAATATCTAGTATTTTCTAGCTGTATCTGTGGGTCAAACCATTGTAGGTATGATTGTACAATTTTTTTTAAAAAAAGTCATCATATGTATAATTATTGTGTGTTCCTGAATAGTTATATTAAATCCTAAATCTTATAAATTCAAAAATGCTTAGAATGTGCTATAAATCCATGTGCAACAATCATAGTCAGCAAGTGACAGTATTGGAAATCAGCCTGGATTTTTGGAGGTGTTTCATCATGGATAATATTTGAACATTTAGGAGACTCTTCTGAAAAGTAGTTTGCAGAGCTTTTTACCTGGAGTCATGTGCATCCCCTATGCCCTGGATGCTTCACCAGACATTTCTGACAAAAGTATATCAAAATGCAAATGAGAGCATGTTATTATAGGAACAATTTTTAATATACTCCAAATTTACTTATTTTAAAAATTCATTTATAAGAATTTGATACTTTAAATCTATTTACTGGAACATGATCTGGACCAACATGTGTTAGTCTTTGTGTCTCATTTGAATAGTTGTACTTTCTTCTTGGTCACATAACCCTGACTTCTGACTTTTATCAGAAAGGGTTTGTTTTAAATAGAGTAAATCATTTGCATTCATACAAATGTTTGTGAAGAAAGATGCAAAACTTTGTTTTGATTGGTGATGTACCTTTATTACAGGCTCAGCAAAACAGTCCCTCTTCTACAGGATCTGTCAACACAGAGCATTCCTGCAGCTCCCAAAAACAGATCTCCATCCAGCACAGACAGACTCAGGTCAGTGAACAGTAGATAGTGAAGATCTGCTTAAGAGTAAACATTTAACTGCATATAAAGTCTGCAGTTCCTCTCTTTGTCTTCCCTTTATTTCTCTGACTGTACCTTACTTATGTGTATTATATTCAGACCTTGCATTATGAGTATTTAAAGTCCTCTGAAAGTGCTTTAACCTTTTGAGGCTTCTCTTTACTTTTCTGTTGTACTGTAGCAGAAATGCTTATACTGCAGCAGGGCACTGAGGAAAGGACACACACTTCAAAGACCTGCAGGACTAGATTCAAATTCTCTAGCTCTACAGTTTACACTTTTATCTTTCTGGGCATTGGTTTTCTTGAGTACTAATCACCTGGAAAACCTGATTGATTCTAATGATCTCATGCAGTGTATACAAAATGCACTTATAGCAGGCTTTTAAAAAATGTTAACTCCCTAATGTATGAAAGTAGCTAATTTAATTTTCGTATATGTTTACTCATTTGGCAAGACTTAGCCAAACTTCTTGACAATGTGTTATAACAACATAATTTTCTCCTTAAATGGTCTTTAGGAACCCTTTAATTTAGGGAATGTTGTGAACAATCAAAGATTATATCTGAAAAGAATGGTGAATGTAACCTCCATTTTGTAGTGTTGAAGTAGCTGAATAGAATACTGTTTTCTTGCAGTCCTTTGGGCACTGTGCATGTTACCTTCAAGACAGCATGCTTGGCAATCTAGGAGAATTTCTTAAGGTTCTAGAACTGTATGACTCTCAGGAGCAGAAAAGCTACTTTTTATCTGAGACTCTGGCTCTTTGGACAGTTGAGCAGTCTTAGTTGAGCATTCAGATAGCTTCCTCTCTCCCCTTCTGATTGCTCTTTGTTCCCACCAGATGGCAGGTTTGTTCTCTAGCAAATGGGTCATTTCTCATATGAAGTCTTTTTTCTTATCAAAATGAATTTCATTTCTAGAGCAGTGTATCTCCATATTGTTCATTGCAACAGTAGTTTGAGAATTCATTTGTTTGATTCCAGAGTTAACATGTTTTTGAAGTATAGGTGAACAGGATATAAGGAACCCAGCTAATCCTTATATGAGGAAAGTAGATTTAATTTCTTGAGTCATGATTCCAGACTATCTGTGTCAGCTAGTGCTTTTTTCAGAAGGTAATGAGAAAAGTGTCATGACATGAAATTTTTTGAGACTAATCCTGAATTTGTTTTGCCTTTGTCTGTATAGTCTGACCTCACAATAGAAAAAATATCTGCACTAGAAAACAGTAAAAATTCTGATTTAGAGAAGAAAGAGGGAAGAATAGATGATTTATTAAGAGTAAGTATTAAAATGTGGTAAGAGATTTTATAACAAGAACTTGATTGATATTATGTATATTTAGAAATAATTACACAGAGCCAAATAGCAAAGTTAAAAAATCTATGTTTGGATATTTTTCATTAATCTGAGGCAATATAAGCAGCAGCCAGGATCATACCTATATTCTAAGCATTATCTTTAAATTGGAAATCTAATACTGTAGAATTTTATTATTTATATTAATGTTAGAGAAATAGATAACATGGGTGTTGGATTTCCATTGGATCTTTGGGAATAAGTGTAAAATGTTTTTCCATTCCAGAGAAGTTATTTATTTTTTTAAATTTTGGTTTTGAAATACTTTCAAACTTACAGGATAGTTAAAAAAAATAATACAAACCACAAACAGAGAACTCCAATATGCCCCCACCTCCTCAGATACCCAGATCCACCAATTATAACATTTTGCCACATTTGCTGCCTTCTTGCCTCCATGATTTCCAATGAGAAATCACTCTTTATCCTGTTGAGACTCCATTGTATGTGAAATGTTGCTTTTGTCTTGGGACTTCCAGTATTCTCTTTTTATCTTTGGCATTTGACCATTTGTTAATAAGATAATATACTGTGGCATGGGTCTGTTTAGGTTTATTCTTTTGGTCATTCATTGAATGTCTTAGATGTGTATATTCATGTCTTTTGTTAAATTTGAGAAGTTTTCAGCCATTGTTTCTTGGTTCTCTGCTCCTTTCTCTCTTCTTTTGGAACTCCCACAATACATGTATTGGTATACTTGATAGTGAATCACAGGTTCATCAGGTTGGTCAGTTTTCTTCATTCTTTCATCATTCTGCTCCTCAGACTGGGAAATTTCAACAGTCTTTATCTTCAAGTTCACTGATTCTTTTTTCTGCCAATTCCAATCTGCTGTTGAACTCCTCTAGGGAATTTTTAATTTCTTTTACTGTGGTCTTCAGCTCATTTGGTTACTTTTCAAAATTTCTGTCTCCTTATTGATATTCTCTTTGTGTTCTTCTATCATTTTCCTAATTTCCTTTAGTTATTTGTGCATGTTTTCCTTTAGCTCTTTCAGCATGTTTTTTTAAAGAAAAACTTTTTAAAAAGTTTTTGTCTGGTATATCCCAGCTCTGGTCCTTAGTGGTAGTTTCTAATGCTTTAATCGTCTTTTTTGCTTGGGCTGTTGTTCCCTGTTTCTTTGCATGTTTTATAGTCTTTTGTTGAAACCTTAACATGTTGATATTTTAACATGTTATCACTGGAATTTAGACTCTGAGGCGTCTTTTCCTTAAGCTTGTGTCTAGCTAGTGTTATGACAGAGCTTTCCTTGAATCCCAGAGCTAACTAAAGAAAAGAAAGAAAAAATAGAGAACATGTTTCTCAGTCTTTGCATATTTACCTGTACAACTACTCTCCTTAAGAGCTTATCCATAAGAATTGAGAGAACGGTTTAGGGGCCTCCCTGATCCTTTCTAAACATATGTCTTATCTTGGACATGCATATGTAAGGCTAGGAATTCCCCTGTTTGCATGGATACAAGTGTCTCCTTTTTCCGTAGGAAACCGTTTCCTCATGGAAACACTGCACTGTATATACCACAGCCAGCAATCCCTTGCCCCAGGCAGCATGACTTAACTGTTCTCCTACGTTGTTTTGTGGGAGAGCTCAGTGAGCTGCCTTCTACACACATGGCAAGTTCTGGGATGGTGAGTCCCTCAGACCATCATGAGACAGATTGGGGCAGGCATACAAACTCCCAGTATGTGCAGTAGGGTTACTCTGCTCCCTCTAGTTCAGGGACCCAGGATCCACACTGGGAGTATAATCCAATTTAGCGCTAAGCTGGTGAGATGGGGTGCGGTCATTCCAGGCACCACAAAATCCCTACTACTTTTCAGTAGCATTTTTCTTGATTCAGCACTTGTCTTGTTACTTCAATCCTTAACTGTTTTCGGGAGCTTTGAGAAAGATGTTTCTGCCGGTTTTTGCTGATTGTTCAAAGCTGCTGTGGGGGAAAGTAGCCCTGAAGCATCTCACTCTGCTTCTGATCCAGGCCAGGCCCAGAGGAGTTAATGTTCTTGATTGAGTTTTTAAAACTATTTCACAAGGACTTTTTATCCCTGATTTAACATTTGCATCTTTATAATCTATTCATCTAAAGGCTTTTGTGCTCATAAAAGAAACTTTTTAAATGGATAGTCTGGAATTTAAAAAGATGCCTGTAGAAAATATAAGATTTTAAAAATATCTTTTGAATATGATGTTTGAGATGACTTACCTGTTCTTAAAATATTTAAAAAGTATTTATTGTTTTCCTGTTAAAAAAACTAATACACAGTCTTTATAATAAATTCAGAGAATACAGAAAAATAGAACATACTCGTATTAAAACATTTGGTAAATTTTCCTTCAGTAATTGCTTTGAACCTTTTGTTGTACATGTACATGTATATATACATAAATATAGCTGATTTATAAATAAAATTGGCTAACATTTTCTCTGCTCCAGTGATTTAGAAAGTATATTTATTTGCACTAATGTGGTAGTTTTTAAATTGGTTCTATGAAGCCCTGGAGCTTCAGCATCCTTGCTTTTATCAGTTTTTCTGATTGGGCTTCTGGGCAAGCTTTTGTTTGAATACAGGATTTTATATAATAATAATGATAATAAGTTATTGTATTAGTAAATATCTCCCCTCCAAAAATTTTTTATCTGTATTTCTGAAATTATCAAAATATAATATAAAATAGTGAACTTTTACTCCTTGTGTGCAGTATGAAATATAGCATATAAGTAAACAATAAGCCTGGGCTTTTTGTTAGTAAAATCTTATGTTTTTATCATTATTATTATTATTAAATTATATTTTGTATATCCTATAAGATCAATTTATTTCACTTACTGGCTTCTTTATGACCAAACTTGAAATAATTATTGCTCATTTATTTTTTAAACTGGTTTCAAAGCTCATTGGAGGACTTTTTATCAGTTTTTGCCTTTTTTTCCCCATCATCTCTTGATTGGACTATATTTTCAGATTTTTTATTTCAAGAAGGATACGTCAGTGTTAGATTTTCTGTCATCTTGCAGAACTGAGAATTCTTTCTCTTGCCCTCCTGTGCAAACAAAAGCAGTGTTGGAAGATTTTTGTGCCATAACCTGTTAGCCTTTCCTTTCCACCTCCCCCAAATATACTGCACACACATACCTTTTATTTTTCTAGCATTTAATGTTTCAGAGAAGTCTGTGGCCAATGGAGCAGAAACCATAACCTGCCATGATGACTACAGTTTTTTGCATTCCGCCTCACACACACACTCTTCATTCTTGTATTTCAAAAATTTGCCTGGGTATATCTATACGTGAGTCTCTATATGTTAATTCTGAAAAATTGTGGTTATGTCTAATTATTCCTTTTTTTTTTCCTCCCGTATGCTGATTGCTTCCATGACTCCCAGCTTGGATCTCTTCTATCTTTTATTTCTATAATTGTTTATCTCATTTTAATGTGGTTGCCCTTTTCTTCTGAGTGTCATTAACTATTAAGTTTGTCTCCCATATATTTTCTGCTGTGTCACTTCTGTTTACTGCAGTGCAGTTGATGTGAATTTTAATTCTATTGTTTATATTTTTAATTTACCTGCTTTTATTCTTTATCTAATTCACCTGTTCCATCCATCCTGTACATTCTTTCTGAGTTTTGGCTCTTGTTTCATAGATACCATGACTTTTTGCATTTTATGATAAGTAGTAGTCTAAAATGTTCTTTTGATTTTTGTAGATCATTTTCAAGCTGATATTCCCTTCTTTATTCAGAAATATTTTTCTCTAGGCCTATGTTTGTTTGTTTCCTTTTTCTGTCTTTGAATGAGGAGAGAACCATGTTTAGACTCAGTTTGTATCTTACAAGAGATGCGGTGACTGGGGTTGCTCCTGTTTTTGTTTACTTGGATACTGGTTGAATTGCCATCTAAGATTTTGATTAGATCGCTTTTGGTTATAAAAACTTACCCAATTCCAGTATCTGGCAGGTTTTTGTCTCTAATAGCCCTGCTGAACTGAAGAAAGATCTTGGACTCCTCTCCTCTTCCTTCTTCATTGCCTGACTCTCTTAAGTTTGAGTAGATGGAGTGTATAAGAAACTTGAATCCGACGTTGGTACTGCATTTAGGGTTTTTAATATCTCTGCTTTCATTTTCCAGGAAGCAGTATGCATCCTTTGCTCACCACTACATCCTTTTTGCTTCATTGTTTTTCTGGAAGTTACAGTCTTTCTTTGAATGTAGAGCAGTACCAAAAGGGTATAAATATCAAAAATGAATGCACAGGAACAGCTGCCATTTTTTTCATGATTTGAATGTTGTTTCTGATCTGGAAGATAGACGGTGGAGGAATAGATCACTAGTCTTTGTATCTTTTAGGCAGGCATAGCAGAGGTGGCTCATTCATTAAGCTTTTGAGCCTTGTTCCATTTTTGTGAAATGTTGGGTAAGACTGCATCATAAACTGCTATCGAGGTGCTATTTTAAACATGAACTCCTGGAAGGCACTGATGTTAGAAAACCACAAAAATTTAGAGTTCTTGAAGTTTTAAATAAGCTGCCAGAGGTTGTTTAAGTACATACATTTGATTATAGATGCCAGGGAGATGCTTACCTTCCAAAAGTAGATTAGATTTCACATAAACATTATATAATGTTTGGTTTGGAGATTCATTAGTATGAATTAGTCACATTTACCTGAGTGTAGTTGCTCTTTGCCTTTGATAATGTGATCCACAGGACTCTCTAAGAAAAACTAATAGGAAGAAATTATGCTTATGGGGAGAATAGAAACATTTGGAGATAGAAGCTGTTTACACAGGTCCCTTTAAAAATGTAGCTGAAAGTCTTAAAACTGAATTTCCTGTAATATCTTCCATTTGTGCTTTTTATTATTTCAGAAACGCTTTTATCATTTGATTGGGAAATACCAGATTATTTTCACATTTCAAGCAAGTTATTTTAAAGTAGCATGTATGTGCTAAAAGAGTAGAGATCTTTTGTTTAACACATGAAGAATAAATTCAGGAATTGCAAGTCAAGATTGACCTTTGGTTAGTGGTTCTTTCCTTCTCTGTTATTGTAGGAGCTTTGAATTTTTCAACTTATTTAGCCCATCCTATCCTGTAGGCTTTTGACCAGAGCTAAACCAACCATGTGTTTACATTCTTGCATTCTTGAACCTAGGACCAAAGACCTTTTATTCAACTTGTTTGTAAGCCTTGTCTTATGTAGGCATGGTGTGCCTGGTTTTTGTGTTAAGAAACATTCTTGTAAAGTCAAATTTTCTTTTTCTTTGGATATAGAAATCAAATAATAAAGAACAATTGGACATGAATATTATGTGAGTTTTTTTTTCAAAGTTTTGTAAATGCTTCATCACTCTTTGCATTCATTTTAAACATCTTATTGAAAGTCATTTTTCTTTTATTTTGTAACAGTTTAGGATTATGTGGTATACTAGGTATAGCTGTAACTGCCTGTTGGGAAGCACAGAATACGATAAGTAGAAAAACCATGCCCACATGAAGTAACAGAATTCCTCATTAATCAATAAATGTATAATAAATTATTAAGAGAGAAGTAAGGAATGAGTTATTTACCTTTTTTTTTTTTTTTTTTTTTTTTTTTTTTGTAGGCAATAGTTGCTCTTACCTCTTTTGCTTTTGATTTAACAACAGCTAGAAATAATTTTTCTGGCCCCCTCGACACTGGTTTTGTAAGAATCTTTCTTCCTTGGAGCTAAATTAATTTTTTTCCCATTGAAGGCCAACTGTGATTTGAGACGACAGATTGATGAACAGCAAAAGATGCTAGAGAAATACAAGGAACGATTAAATAGATGTGTGACCATGAGCAAGAAACTCCTTATAGAAAAGGTTAGTAATTAATGGCAATTTAAATTCTGCATCCCAAGATGCTTAATGTGTGTCTTCTTAGGGCTCCTTACCTGCCTCATACCTGAGATGAAAACATTTTAAAATTTGGGCTAAGAAAAGACTAATCCTCATGATTTGACAATTAGGATTCTTTCTTTGAATTTACACTACACCAAGCAGCCAGAGTGATACTTGGGATGGCCTGCTTTCTGGTTGTGCATTGCTTTGAGTATGATGTTGGTTAAACAGGGGCAACTTATTCCAGTTGATCTTATTTGGGATGTTGCTCTCTTAAATTCTTGTATTTATCTTATCAGTTGAAGTGAGTAGTCTTTCACTATTACAAACATTTAGATATAATATGTTTCCATTTCAGAGGTGGTATTGGGTGTAATTTAAAGTTTTAAGATGGCAGTACTTCCTAATGAAATGTTCAAAGGATAGAGGTTTAAGGCAGACTTGTGCTTACTTCTGCCAAAATCTGTGGAGTGTTTTTTTATCACTCCAAAGCATCTTTTTAGACAAAGAACACTGATAAATGTGAAGCAGATTATTTTACTAAGGAGAGCTTAGCTTCATCCTTTGACTCATTAATTAATTTTATAGATGGAAAGCCACATATCCCCGTAATGTAAGAGTGAGAAATAATAAGTCATCTGTTGAATTTCTGTAACTCAATAAGAAAATGACAAACCTTTAAAAATCAGCAAAAGCCTTGAACAAACACATCATAAGATATACAAAGATACACAAGTGGCCAGCATTCAAAAACATGGTCAACATCGTTAGGCATCAGGGAAACACAAGCTAAGCCACAGTGAGATATCGTAACATACTCATAATTAAAAGACTGACAATGCCAAGTATTGGCTAAGATATGGGATAGCCAGAGTTCTTATACTGGTGAGAGTGTAAAATGATGCAGCCACTTTGGAAGACTATTGGGCAATTTCTTATTAAGGTAAATATACACTACCCTTGTGACCCAGCAGTTCCACTCGTGGTTTTTACCCAAGAAAAATGAAATCATAGCTGCACAAAAAGACTGACGCAAGGATATTCATGGCAGTTTTATTCACAGTAGCCAAAAAACAGAAACAGCTCAGGTGCCTGTCACAGGTGAAATGTATAAATAAATTATGGTATGATTCATTACTGAACAGTGAAAAGAAATGGACTCATGCAGGCAGCAACATGGATAATGTAAAAAACAAAACAAAACATAATTTTGGAGGTTTGTGGGGAGATGGCAGAATAGAAAGCTCCAGGAATTGGTCCCTCTGTTGAACTGGCAGGGACCCTCTGAATCAACTATTTTGAAATTCTGGAATCTAATGGAACACTGTACAGTACTCAGGGAGTTTCTGGAGGAAGAGACTGGTAAATTGTGTTAAATCCTGGTGGATTTCACCCTCCTTGCAGTGACTACCATTCCCCATCCCCCAGCTGTGTTGTAGGCTACAGTGGGGTGCAACTTGCTAATCCCAGGGTGGGCTATAAGAACCTAGTCCTCCAGAATTGAGGCGTGTGTGGTCTGACTGTTGATCACAGCTTTTGATCTGCTACTTCATATTGCTAGGAGGCCAGCTCTGATGGTGGTGGGTGGCCACTGATCCAAACACCCTCAGGGAAAAGCAGCAGTCAGAGTCTGAAAGAGGCAGTACCTATTTTTTGTTTTTCCTTCTTTTCTCTCCCCATTCCCTGTTTGGGAGCAAAATGGTTTGGAAAACTTAAAAATTGACAGCTCCAGCCCTCAACAACAAAACAAGTCGTAATCCCAGAGGAGGGGGAGAACTAGATTTCTAGAGTTATAACAATATAATGCTCAGAATGTCCAGTTCTCAACCAAAAATTACAAACACAAAGAAACAGGAAAGTGTGGCCCATTCACCAGAAAAAAGAATTTACTGGAAACTGTCCCTAAGTAAGCTCATACACTGAAACTATCAAAGACTTTGAATCAGCTTTCTTAAATATGTTCAGTGATCTAAAGGAATCCATGTACAGAGAATTAAAATAAATTAAGAAAACATTGAACAAATTAAAGAGATAGAAATTATAAAAGAAACCAAACGATTTTTGGAGCTGTAGGCTAGAGTAATTGAAGTGAAAAACTCCCTAGATGGTTTCAACAGCTATTTGAACAGGCCGAAGAAAGGATCAGCAAACTTGAAGACAAGATAACTGAAATTATCCAATGTGAGGCACAGAAAGAAAAAATAATGAAGAAAAATGAACAGAGCCCGAGGGACCTATGGTATACCCATCAAGCATGCCAACATCCACATCATTGGAGTCCAGAAGGACAAGAGAGAGAGAAAGGGGCAGAAAAAGTATTTCAAGAAATAATGGCTTAAAGCTTCCCAAAGCTGATGAAAAACATGAATATATACATCCAGGAAGTTCGGTGAACTCCAATTAGGATAGACTCTAAGTGATCTACACCAAGACATATTATAGTGAAATGGTAAAAGTCCAAAGACAAAAAGATTTTGAAAGCAGCGAGACCTGTCACATATGAGGGTTCCCTGATAAGATTAACAGTGGACTTCTCATCAGAAATATTAGCGACAGTGGGATGGCATATTTAAAATCCTTCAAGAAAAAAAACTGTAAACCAAGAATTCTATCTGGCAAAATTATCTTTCAAAAATGAAGGAGAAATTAAGATATTTATAGGTAAAAAAAAGTTGAAAGAGTTCATTACCAGAAGACCCTGCCCTACAAGAAATACTAAAGGGAGTCCTTCAGACCGAAACGCCACTAGAGGGAAATAAAGGAACAGTGGTAAAGGTAACTGCATAGGTAAATATCAAGTCCTATATTATTGTAACTTTTGGTTTGTAACTGCTTTTTTTCCTCCCAGTATGACTTCTCAAGGAAATGTGTAAAATAATATTTAAAATGTATGTTACTGGCCACACAGTGTATAAAGATCAATCTGAGACAACAATAATAGAAAGGGAGAGGGTCAGATATGTAGGAGTAGAGAGTTTGTATACTACTGAAACTAGGTTGATAATAGTCAAGCTAGGTTTTTATTGGTTTAAGATGTTAAGTGTAATTATAAAGGTAACTACTAAGAAAATAACTAAAAAATAATGAATAAAGGAAAGAAGAAAGGAATCAAAATGGCATGCTACTAAAAAGCAATTTAAATATAAAAAAAGACAGTAATGGAGTAATTGAGGGAACAAGTAACATACGAAACATAACAAAAACAAAGAGCTAAATGGCAGAAATGTATTTTTCCTTCTCCATTATTACTTTACATGTCAGTGGATCAGACTTCTCTATTAAAAGTCAGACATTGGCAGATTGGATGAAAAAGCATAATCCATCTATATATGGTCTATAGGAGTCCCACTTTATGCACAAAGGCACAAAGAGATTGAAAGTCTGGGGTGGAAAAAGATATTCCATGCAAACTTTAATCAAAGAGAGCTGGAGTGGTTGTATGATTGTCAAACAAAGTAAACGTCAAGCCAAAAAAGATGTCAAGAGACAAAGATGGATATTATATACTGATAAAAGGCTCAATCCAGTCAGAAAATAAAACAGTTATAAACATAATGCACCTTAAAACAGAGCACCTTAATATTATGAAGCAATATTTGACAGAATTGAAGTGAGAGATACATTGTTCTACAGTAATAGTTGGAAACTTCAATATACCACTTTCAATAATTGATAGAACATCTAAGCAGAAGATCAATAAGAAAATAGAAGACTTAAGTAACATTAATAATGTTATTCAACAACTAGACCTAACGGACATAGATAGAACAACAGAAAACACTTCCTTCTGAAGTGCCCATAGAACATTTTCCAGGGTAGGTCATATATTAGGCCAAAAATCAAATCTTAATACATTTAAAAATACTGAAACCAAAGTATCTTCTGATACTGAGTACTCAGAAGTATCTTTTGAAACCACAGTGGAATGAAGCTAGAAATCCATACAGAAGAAAAACTAGCAATTTTATAAATATGTGGAGATCAAACAACACACTATTAAGCCCAACCATGAAATCAAGGAAGAAATAACAAGGGAGATTAGGAAATATTTTGAGATGAATGAAAATGAAACACAGCATACCAAAACTTATGGGATGCAGCAAAGGCAGTGCTCAGAGGGAAGTTGATAGCTTTAAATGCCTATGTTAAAAAAGAAGAAAGATAAATCAATAACCTAACTTCACACCTAAAGAAACTATAATAAGAAGAGTAAACTAAACCCAAAGTTAGTAGAAAGAAGGGAATAGTAAAGGTTAGAACAGAGATAAATGAAACAGAATAGAAAAACACTAGAGAGAATCATTAAACCAAAAGTTGGCTTTTTGTAAAGATCAATAAAATCGACAGACCTTTAGCCAGATTGACAAAGAGAGAGAGGATACAAGTAATAATAATCAGGAATGAATGTGGACACATTACTACTGACCATATAGAAATAAACAGGTTTGTAAGAGGGTACTAAGAAAATTATATGCCAACAAATTAGAAATCCTAGATGAAATGGACAAATTCCTCAAAACATACAAAGTACTTAATCTGATGCAAGAAGAAACAGAAAATCTCAACAGACCTTTCACACATAAAGAGACTAAATTAGTAGTTTAAAACTTCCCAGAAAAGAAAAATCCAGGACTGAATGGTTTCACTGCTGAGTTATACCAAATATTTAAAGGAGATTTCACATCTATTCTTCTTAGACTGTTCCAAAAAATACGAGGGGGAGGAATTACTTCCTAATTCATCCTGTGAGGCCAACATTACCCCTGATACAAAAGCCAGATAAAGGCAGCCCAAGAAAGAAAAATTACAGACCAGTATCCCTTACAAATATGGATAGATAAAGAAAATCCTCAGCAAAAGACTGACAAACTGAATCCAACAATAAATTTAAAGGATTAAATACCATGTCCAGGTGAGACTTATTCCAAGAATGTAATGATGGCTCAGCTTAAGAAAATTAATCAGTATCGTATACCACATTAATAAAGTGAAGTGAAAAAACACACATGATCATTTCAATTCATGCAGAAAAGGCAAAGGTATAGAAGGGAACTTTCTGAACACAATGAAGGGAGTTTATGGAAAACTCAGAGCAAATATACTCAATGATGAAAGATTGGAAGCTTTCCCCCTAATATCAAGAACAAAAGAAGGATGCCTGCTGTCACTGTAGTTATTCAATATAGTACCGGAATTTTTAGCCAGAGCAAGGAGGTAACAGAAAGATAAAAAGGCATCCAAATTGGATAGGAAGAAGTAAATTTATCCCTTTTCTCAGGTGATTTGATCCTGTATAGAGAAATTCACATATCCATAGGAAAGCCTACTAGAATGAATGAACAAATTCAGCAAAGTTGCAAAAAACGAAGTAAACATACAGAAGTTAGCTAGATTTCTGTACACCAATAATGGTCAAGAAATTAAGAAAATAATTCCATTTACAATAACATCTAAAAGAATAAAATACCTGGGAATAAATTTAACCAAGGAGATGAAATCCTTGTACACTGAAAATTACAAAACACTGCTGAAAGAAATTAAAGAAGACCTAAATGAATGGAAAGACATCCTGTATTCATGAATTGGAAGACTTAATAGTGTTAAGCTGTCAATACTGCCTAAAACAATACACAAATTCATCATAATCCCTATCAAAATTCCAGCAGTCTGTTTTGCAGAAATGGAAGAGCTGATCCTCAAATTCATATCAAAATGCAGGGGCCCCCCAAATAGCCAAAACAATCTTGAAAATGAAGAACAAAGTTGGAGAACTCATACTTCCTTATTTCAAAACTTAATACAAAGCTACAGTAATTAAAACAGTATGAATGAGACAAGGATTCCCACTGTCAAACGAGACAAGAATGCCCGCTGTCACCACTGTTACTCAGTACTGTGCTAGAAGTGCCAGCCAGAGCAATCGGGCAAAACAAAGAAATAAAAGGCATCCAGATTGGAAAGGAGGAAATAAAACTGTCATTATTTGCAGGTGATATGCTCTTATATTTGGAAAACCCTGAGAAATCAACAACACAGCTACCGGAGCTAACAAGCAAATTTAGCAAAGTAACGGGATACACGATTAATGCACATAAGTCAGTATTGTTCCTATACACTAGAAATGACCAAACTGAAGAGACCTCAAGAAAAAGATTCCATTCTCAATAGCAACTAAAAAAATCAAGTACTCAGGAATAAACTAAACCAAGTATGTAAAAGACCTATGCATAGAAGACAGCATAACTTTACTAAAAGAAATAGAAGGGGACCTAAAAAGATGGAAAAATATTCCATGATCATGGATAGGACATATAAATGTCATAAAGATGTCAATTGTATCAAAATTCATCTACAAATTCAATGCAATTCCAATCAAAATTCCAACAACCTACTTTGCAGACTTGGAAAAGCTAGTTACCAAGTTTATTTGGAAGGGGAAGATGCCTGGAATTGCTAAAAATATTCTAGAAAGAAAAACAAAGTGGGAGGACTTACACTTCCTGACTTTGAAGCTTATTATAAAGTCACAGTAGTTAAAACAGCATGGTACTGGCACAAAGATAGACATATTGATCAATGGATTGGAATTGAGAATTCGGAGATAGACCCCCAGATCTACGGTCAGCTGATCTTTGTTAAGGCCCCGAAACCACTGATCTGGGACATAACAGTCTCTTCAACATATGGAGCTGGGAGAACTGGATATCCATATCCAAAAGAATGAAAGAAGACCCCTACCCTTTACAAAAATTAACTGAAGGTGCATTAAAGACCTCAATATAAGACAGCACCACAAAACTCCTAGAAGGTAATGTAGGGAATCGTCTTCAAGACCTTGTATTAGGAGGTCACTTCTTAGATCTTACACCCAAAGCACAAGCAACAACAACAAAAAATAAATGGAATTCCTCAAAATTAAAAGCTTTTGTACCTCAAAGGAATTTGTCAAAAAAAGCGAAGACAGCCGACTCGATGGGAAAAAAATATTTGGCAACCATGTATCTGACAAAAGACTGATATCTTGCATATATAAAGAAATCCTACAACTCAATGACAAGAGTACAGATAGCCCAATTATAAAATGGGCAAAAAATATGAAGAGACATTTCACTGAAGAGGGAATACAAATGGCTAAAAAACACATGAAAAAATGTTCATCTTCACTACCTATTAGGAAGATGCAAATTAAGACCCCAATGAGATATCATCTCACACCAATTAGAATGGCTGCCATTAAACAAACAGGAAACCACAAATGCTGGAGAAGATGTGGAGAAATTGGAGCCCTTATTCATTGCTGGTGGGACTATATAATGGTACAGCCACTCTGGAAGACAATCTGGTGGTAAACTTGGTATTGAGTTACCCTTCGATCCAGCAATTTCACTTCTCAGTATATACCCAGAAGACCTGAAAGCAGTGACACGAACAGATGTTTGCACACCAATTTTCATAGCAGCGTTATTCACAATTGCCAAGAAATGGAAATAATCCAAATGCCCTTCAGCAGATGAGTGGAGAAGAAAATGTGGTATATACACACGATGAAATACTATGCGGTGATAAGAAGGAACAAGGTCATGAAACATATGACAATATGAATGAACCTTGAAGACATAATGCTGAGTGAAATAAGGCAGACACAAAAAGAGAGATACTTTATGTTACCACTAATGTGAACTCTGAGAAATATGTAAAATAAATGCTTTTATATCATAGAATGCAGGGGACATAGAGATAGACAGCAACTAGTGAAGGGGGAACGATAATCTAATAAGAACAGATAAGCTGTTGAGGGTAATTGCAATGTTATGGGAATGCTCAGGAATGATTATGGTTTGCAAACTTTCTTCGGTAGGGTAGGATCATGTTGGAAGCAATGTAGTTATTTTAGGTTATTTGTTTTTCTTATTCCTTTGTTTTGTTAGGGTTTGTTAATTTTCTTGGGGTATGGTAGGGACATGTTGGAAGCAATACAGTTATTTTAGGTTATTTGTTTTTCTTAATCCTTTGTTTTGTTTGAAATGTTTTTTTGGTTTGTGTGTTTGTTTTAATTTTTTGATAAAGTTAAAAAATTTAAAAAAAAATAGCATGATACTGGCATAAGGATATACATATAGACCAATGGAATAGAATTGAGAGTCCAGGGATAAATCCACACATCCCTGATTTCAAAAAACAGTGCCAAGTCCGTAAAATGGGGAAGTAGTACTCTCTTCAGCAAATGGTGTTGGGACAACTGGAAATCTGCATGAACAATAATTGGTGTTGACCCTTACTTCTCACCCTATACAAAAATTAATTCAAAATGGATCAATGACCTAAATATAATAGCTAATAAAATAAAACTCTTGCAAGAAAATGGAGGGAAATATCTTCAGGATCTTGTAGTAGGAGGTGGATTTTTAGATTTTATACCCAAAGAACAAGCAACATAAGATACAATAGATAAAATGGATTTTATCAAAATGAAAAGCTTTTGTGCATCAAAGGGTATTATCAAGAAAGTGAAAAGACAACCTACAGAATGATAGAAAATATTTGGAAATCATATATCTGATGTGTTTAATAACCAGAATATACGAAGAACTACAATGCAAAAAGAAAAAGACAGCCCAGTTAAATGTCAAGGATTTGATTACCAGACATTTCTCCAAAGAAGATATTCACATGGCCAATAAAGTATATGCAAAGATGCTCAACATCATTAGTCATTAGAGAAATGCAAATTAAAACTATGGTGAGATATTTCACACCCATTAGGACAGCTGTTATTAGTAAAAACTGACAATAAGTGTTGGCATGGAAGCAGAGAAAAAAGAACCCTTTTACATTGTGGCAGGAATATAAAATAGTACTCTGGAAAACAGTGGCTGTCCCTCAGAAAGGTAAACAAAATTACCATATGTCCTGGCAGTTCCACACCCAAGAGAATTGAAAGCAGGAATTCAGATAAATCTCTGTATGCCATTGTTCATGACAGCATTATTCATAATAGCTAAAAGGTAGAAGCAACCCGAGTATCCATCAACAGATGAATGGATAAACAAAATGTGGTCCATCCGTACGTTGGAGTATTATTCACCTGTAAAAGGAAGTGATATGCTGCTGGTACACACTACAGCATGAATTCTGAAGACATGTTGAGTGGAATAAGCCAGACATAAAAGGACAAACATTGTATGAATTTCTCTTATATGAAATACTTAGCATAAGCAAATTCATGGAGACAGAAAGCAGAATAGCGGTTACCAGAGGCTGTAGGAGGAGAAATGGGGACTAATTGCTAAATGAGTATGAGTTTTGGTTTAGGAAGATGAAAATAGTGTAAAAATGGATAGTGGTGAAAGTTATACAGTATTGTGAAAGTGCTTAATGTCAAAGAATTGTCTACTTAAAATGATAAAAATGATTTTTTGTTATGTATATTTTATCATAATTAAAAATAAATAATTAAAAAACACAAATATTACTTTGAGCAAAAGAAACATAAGACCCCACTCCTGCCCTCAAAATGCTAACAGTCCAGATGGGGAATAAGCTACATTCACAAATATTAGGAAACATATTCAAATGAGTAATGCACACTACGAAATTCACTAAAGAAAATCAAAGGTAGGCGATTAATTGGGGAATGCTGCAAGGAAGAGGGCAAATGGTTCTAGTCAAGGAAAACTGCATATATAAATTGCTTGTCAGTTAAAATACACAAGACATCTAAAGTATCATCTCTTATAGCACTTTATTTTCCTTCGAGTTCCTTTTCACAATTTTACTTGTATTGATGAATTAATATATTAAATGGTTATAACTGCGTCTAGACATAAATGCCTGTTACTTTCCATATTTTATACTCAGCACTTTATGTCTGACACATAACTGGTTTTTAGTAAATATATGTTGAATGAACAACATGCTGAAGAATCAGGACTACATGAAGTGTAGGCAGTAAGGAATTCTATGGAAAAGTAGTCTTAATCTTCCAGCTCATGGAAGACTTTTTCATGTCAGGACCCAGAATTTGACAGCAAAGAGTCACAGAAAGTTTTGAAGCATCCAAGTGGAATTGTGCAAAATGGCGTTTTTAGAAGATGAATTGGCTGGAGTTCTCTAGAATTCATTGGATGGAGAAGAAATGGAAAATAGGGAAACATCCTAGGAGATAGGCATTGATGAGGACCAAATATGAGATGCCAAAGTCTAAACTAAGATAAGAAGGAAAGAAACCTTATCAAAGAAAACCCTACAGTTTATCCTACTTTAGTTATCCTACTTGTCAGATTATACTGTTTGAACAGAAATAGTATTTCATCTAAGGAGTCATTACTGACTAGTCTATGTGTGGTTTTCCGGCAGTATTTTCCCTGATAATCTTTAAAATTTGAGCTTCTAAGGAATGTCTTTCGCCATGCTAATTGGTGTTGAATTTCCTTTTTTGTCCTTTTCTCCTAAGTCAAAACAAGAGAAGATGGCATGTAGAGATAAGAGCATGCAAGACCGCTTGAGATTGGGCCACTTTACCACTGTCCGACATGGGGCCTCTTTTACTGAACAGTGGACAGATGGTTATGCTTTCCAGAACCTTATTAAGTAAGTGAATTTTCATGGCGAATTGAAAAGTTGATGGTTTAGATTTTTTAGGTTTTCTATAATCATAATCATTAATAATCCTAGTACTGCTAAGTTATCTTTCATTAGTGATAATCATCTTTTCATTCAGTTTTATCAGCTCTAGTGTAAAGCAATTTAGGTAATGAGGTGATGTTCTGACAAAAATGACCCACGTAATCAGGAAGGAAAAAACAAGTCTTTTATAGTAAAGCTATAAAGAGTCAGAATTGTTAAAACTATGGAAAAAAAATATAGGGCTTAACTTGATAACTTTTGAATTATGGTAGTGGGTTTTTATGTGGAGTCCACTAATCATTTATTTTGCTTCTACAGAAAAATGCAGTGGACAAGGACGTAGGGAAGAATTTATTGCGTTAGGTATAAACAAAATAAAAAGAAGAGCCTTAGGAGAACCTGTGGAGACTGTGTAGTGGTCTGAAATAGTTACTTCCTCTAAGACAGGGCCCAATCTATAGCCAGGCTGGTGACCAGTCTTGCCATCTGTGCTTGCCCACAACTTGGAATCTTGGTTCCTTTTCTCTTTTATAACTTCAGGGTTGAAACATTCAGGTATTTATTCCAAAGAGGAAATTAACATTTAAAATCCTAAAATTCTGACTTGTTAAATAGCTCTCTTAGCTCAGGACTTTAAAACAAACAAACAAACAAACAAACAAACCAGCTTCAGATTGTAGTACCTTTTGGTGTGTCTTATTTGTTTTGATTTGTTAGATCATTTCCATCTGACACTTGGGAGGATGGGGAGCATTATCTTTTTTATCGTGGATTCTCAGACTTCGATCTGCAGATCACTTTGGAATTAGAGGTTTCCATAGATTGTCTTTCCTACCTGTTTTTTTCCGTGCTGCAATAGCTTATTGAATATTAATGGAAGAATGTGAGGCTATTTTTGAGTAGTAATGAAGCTTAGAAATTATGCCTGCAAGAAAAGCCCAGTTATTTAGGTTTTTAATAATACTTTGTCAAAACTAACCTCTGAATTACACTGTACTAGTTATTGTTACCTGTCTAAAGCATTACCTTCCAGCTTGGTTTAGGTGTGTTTTTGCCTCACAAATGTACTTCAGTTTTGTGTATTTTCATGTGAGAAGAGGCTGTCAAGTCAAACATGAAATACCCTAAAAGAAAAACAAAGACTTTTGAGTTAGGTCAGGTGCCAGAGATTCAGAGCAGCATCCATCCTGAGCTCTAAGCATAGGTGGCTGGTCCTACCGGAAGTGCACCCGTGTG
Source organism: Choloepus didactylus (assembly GCF_015220235.1). NCBI lineage: Eukaryota > Metazoa > Chordata > Mammalia > Pilosa > Megalonychidae > Choloepus > Choloepus didactylus. Next base: position 57,905,966 of record NC_051324.1, on the reverse strand, counting down.
ATATAAACAGCTACATGAAGGCATGATCCATTCCAGAATACCCTGACTGAGACATGCAAAATGCCCTGGAAGTAACACCATCCATTTTCCAGATTTGCTAGAAAGGGGTCAGAAGACATAACTAATGCTCAGATAGAGTCCCAGAGGTGATTAAGTGACTGCTACTGGCCTTTGCCAATGGTAACTCCTTTAATGGCAGGCTTTTTAATTTGTCCTTAACAAATGGTGAGTTTATATATGGGTGTAAAATGTAATCAGTTTTAAGAAGTGATTAAAGGTTTTGCTAATAGCTACAGTATTTTGTGTGTTTTTTTTTTTTTTTAACTATAAGCTGCCTGATGCCCAAAATGTTCTGGAAACTTTATATAGTTACACAGTATAAAATGATCACTATCAAAACTCTTTAAATAAGATGCCTAATGAAATAAGCTTCAGTGGCAGAGAGATTCCAGAACGAGCCGAGAGGTCACTCCGGTGGGCACTCTTACGCACACTTTAGACAACCCTTTTTAGGTTCTAAAGAATTGGGGTAGCTGGTGGTGGATACCTGAAACTATCAAACTACAACCCAGAACCCATGAATCTCGAAGACAGATGTATAAAAATGTAGCTTATGAGGGGTGACAATGGGATTGGGAAAGCCATAAGGACCACACTCCACTTTGTCTAGTTTATGGATGGATGAGTAGAAAAATAGAGGAAGGAAACAAACAGACAAAGGTACCCAGTGTTCTTTTTTACTTCAATTGCTCTTTTTCACTCTAATTATTATTCTTGTTATTTTTGTGTGTGTGCTAATGAAGGTGTCAGGGATTGATTTAGGTGATGAATGTACAACTATGTAATGGTACTGTAAACAATCGAAAGTACGATTTGTTTTGTATGACTGCGTGGTATGTGAATATATCTCAATAAAATGATTAAAAAAATAAAAATAAAAATAAAAAAAATAAAAGGAATGGCCAAAAAATAAATAAATAAATAAATAAATAAATAAATAAATAAGATGCCTAATCAGGATTGTTCCCTCTAGCTGGATAGCATTTTTTCATGTTTTTAATTTACATAAATAGTAGGATATCCATTTCTTCTCTTGAGAATCTGTTTCTGGCTGATACCTATTAATTACTTCTTAAGGTTTTGCTTTAATAAATTAATTCTCTTAATTTCATTGCAAAAATTGAAATTCTTTAGTTGTAAAAGGCTCTATCTGATATCCTCGGAAATGACAGTTCTGGGCATTAGAAACCATGAAACTTTCAGTAATTTGGTGGATAAAGTAGCTGGATGCTGGCAGCAGTACTAGGTTTTATGGGAAGAGATAAACCTGAAGACATTTAAAAATTTAGTCAGATAATCAAATGTAATTTCAACAGGAGCTACTCTTCTGTTCCCTCTTTGTTCCCTGGCTCTTTTTTGCAGAGTGATCTTTATTAATTTCTTAAACAGAAGTAGATTTACCTTCTAAGAGGAAAATTATGTCAGATTTGTAATAAGTTTTTTTGTCCAGATAAGTAATTTTTCCTTTCTAAATAATTTTTCCTATCTGAAATATATTTGAACCTTATTTCATATGAGTACTGAGAAAATAGTTATGTTAAATATTAATGCCATTTGATGCACTGTTTTTTAATTTAAATAAGTCCCAGACCGTTCATGGCAAGACAATAAAACTCTCCTAAGATTTTGTTTATATTAAAATGTTCAACATTAATGCATTAATGTAATGGGATGATTTGACCTGTATATACAAAACTGTGGTCATTTAAGATGTGGATTTTCAGAGGGAATAAAATAAACTTTACAGCTTTGTAGTGTTAATCCAGGTATTTACTCTAGTGGATAAGGGATTATAGACTCTATTTTAAAGCAATTTCTTGTGAACCCTCTGATTCTTAGTCACATGATCCATAGTGAGACCACCTATTTTGTTTATTCTCTAAATGTCAGATCTTCCCTAGAGTTCACAGCACTTCACAGTTCCCGGTATGCAGAAGTTATGAAATCCTGGGAATCTTTTAAAATTCTAGTCAAGAATATTTAGGTGATATATGTAGATAACTACTAAATTTTTGTTGTTAAAATAATGTCTGAAATGTGTGCATTTGTCTTTTAATACCTCTCCAACTAGCCTTTTATACTGTGGGTAGACTCTGGAAAAATAGTTTTATTGTTGAAGTAACTAAGGGTGATTGTCTTGTTTTCATTTGCAGGCAAAGGCTTTTTAAATAGCATCATTTAGATTTGACTGAAATGGATTTATCAGGTTATCAATACTTCTGTAAGAGGTAGAAGAGTACTCTATTTCCATGGGTGATAAAGAGTGAGTGCTATCAAAAACTGATGCAATGCAAGGAAGAAATACTTGAGGATCAGCATTATGAAAGCACTGTCATATGTGCTAGTTATATAAAACATCATTGATAAGACATGATTCCTGTTCTAAGAGAAGTTACAGTTTAATGACATAACCTGGACATTGTACCCACAAATAAACCTAAACAAAATACATTGATAGACTTTTCTTTAGGTAATTTTTGTTCTTAAGTGTAAATAGCTAAACAATTTCAAGAACTTTGGAAAATTAATGTGGTAGTCCTTATAACATAGAACATTTATCTCTGGTACATCAGTTTTCATGGCTAAGGAAGCTCTTACTCTCAGAGTAGGCAGCTTAAGATTTTCCCAAAGGTGTATTGGCATTTGTGTACCCTGTGTTTATGACTTTATATATATGATGTTGGTAGGGTTTCTTTCTTGGTAAATCTGAAAAGATTGAATGTAGGAATGCTCCCTTAAAACAATAGAAAATCATTATTTTATGTTTAATAAAGGTGATAGCTAAAATCTCAATCTTTTAAAGTAGAATTAGTCTTCAAAGGCAAAATGTCATGGCACTCCACTAACCCAAGTGAATGCTTCTTGAGTTTGCTTGTTTTAACCGTGTATTACACAGTTGTTTCCAGGAAGCATCTTGCATTCGTGATTCCTCAGAGGGTAGGAATGAGCTAAAGATATTTCACCAGTTGTATTAATTAGGAAACTAATGTTCAGGTAAGTTAAATATTTTCCTCGGTGACCTTAAAGTCAGAGGGAAGATGATGATTTTACCTGAGGATTCTGTGTCTAAACCCAGCAGCTAGGAATAAATGTGTATGGGTATGTGTATGAAAGGTTTCTTGTGTGAGGTGGGGGGAGGTCATATATCTAAACCATAGTTAAAAAGTTTTTCAGGCAAGCAGAAAATTCTTGTTAAAATTTCCATTCTGCTGTTAAATTGACATCTAATTCATTGAGCCAGTTTATCTTATATAAAAGAAGTCAAGGGATTGTATTAACTAGGTGAGTGGCTATTTGTAACGTCCTGTTAGGTTAACCTAGTTTACAGTATTGCCATTTTAGATGTGGTGGCATAAATTGTATTATGGACATCCACCCTGAAGTAGAGTCTTGTTTTTATGTTGCTATTCTTCCAAGAAAGGTGTACTGAATCTGAAAAATGGTTCTGTAACAACTAGAATGTTCAAGCAATAGGGTAGAATAGATTTCATTTGAGAATAAGTTAAAAAAGATGAAATACCATCATTCTGCACAAGTGAAGATTCCATCTAGAAGAGGAGATGGGGGGAAAGCATGATAAAGGGAGGAGGGTACTAGCGTTTGTCAACTATCAGAGTTGTTTTAAAGATTTTTGTCTGTTTAAATCTCAGGGGTAGATAATATTATTTCTGTTTTGCATAGGAGTAAATAGAAGGTCAGAGAGGTTAAATACTTTGATCTCTACTCAGCATTAGGACCAAAATTGTAGGCTGGATTTGTCTACCAAGCCTGTATTCTTTGTTTATCACATTCTCTCCTCCAAAAAGGGAGTGTATGGTATAGATTAAGAATAATACAGACCGTCTATTAAACTTCTGAATATTATAACCAAAAGACATTCCTCGAAGTGTAAAAGAACCAGTTAGCAAATCAAGGAAAGAAATTATTGATGAATAGTAGAAATTATACAAAATTCATTTCCCTAAGACATTTTATTAATCACAAATAAACAGCTTCAAAGAAGATTTGGATATTTTTTTTCTAGAGATAAGAAATAAAAGAATGGGAGTCAAGCCTCCATAAAGGTAGATTAATAGCTTTTTCTTGGTGCTAGTTTTAGAGACAAGTTGTTTTACTAAACCATTGATGTGACCCGATTGTTTAGAAACTCTAAAATGTGTGTTTACTTTATAGATATTTCAAGTAGAAAGACTAATCTTTTATGGGAATGAGGAGAAAATATCTAGAGGCCATTAATGATTAGTGGATTTAGGCAGGATTTTCTGAAGATCAGTTTTCTTACATACAAAGGAGATTATAATTTGTACCTCACAGATTTGGAATAAGGTTAAATGAGAAATGTATGTAACAATGTTTGCACAGCAGCTGGCACGTGGGTGCTTGATAGATGTTGGTCCTCTCCATGTTGGCATTCTCCTCCCTATCAGGGAATCTTCTGTGTGTTCATTTTGAAGCCAAACTCTACATATAAGTAGGTCTTTTCCCATGATAGGTGTTTAATAAGTGGCAGCTGCTATTATGATGGGATATTAATTCCTGAACAAAATGTGCCCTGTGAATTTGCCAACACTGGCACTTACATGAATTAAGTTTTCTTCTATATTAGAGCAAGCCTGGCTGAAATTCTGTATTCATTGTTAACTGTGTTAGTTCAATGGTTAATATTCAAATCTTGGTATATTTTCATATAGAGTTAAATAAATCTTATTATCTGTTGAATGGTGAATACATGGGAGAAGGATTTTTCTTATATGTTCTTATTGGTCACTAATTTGTAAACTAGTTTCTTGCAGAAAAATTAGACATCTTACTAGGTGCAAACCTCTAACGGTAGTAATTGTTAGACAGCTATCTGAGAATTCATAAAATAATGGTTTAATACTAGTTCATTTTATGTACCATTCCCTGTGGAGTGCTTTCTAGTCACAAGGCTTCATTGTGCTTTCTCTGAATTTACTTGTTTTTAAAAACTTAGTGTTTATATCACCATTTCTGTGAATGAGAATGACTTGGGAATAGGTAATAGCCCATATAGACCTGAAGAAATGATTGGCCTAAAAAAAGAAAGTCTTTTTAATTTCTTTACATGCTACGAATTTGATATCTTTATAGATAAAATCAAAGGATGCTTTAATCGAAATAAAAAATAAAAAGGCACTTGGAAACATTTGTGCTTTTTTTCTTAAATTCAGATCTTTGCTTTTAATGTGCTCATACCAGAGAATTGTTTCCTTGGTTGTTAAAGAGGTATTAGAAAATTGTCTGAATCTGAACATAAGGGCACAACAAAAATTTGATGTTGTTCCTTTTCTCTAACCTTGCTTCATGCCCTAAATTTTCCTACTTTGAGAATAATTGTAGTAAGTGTCCTAAAGCACACACTCATTTAAAACAAAAAACAAAAAACTTTCTGCCACCAGTATTTAGCTTTTCCAACCAGAAGTTAAGATCAAAACTCTACTTCTTTTAAAGGGACTTACATTTTCTGAAGTCTGTCAGATATGCAGGTGACAGGATATTTGCATTTAGCTGTGTTGAAACATTTTTTGACCTTCCTCCTCTGTCCATTATCTCTTATTTCTCTAGGCAACAGGAAAGGATTAATTCACAGAGGGAAGAGATTGAAAGACAACGCAAAATGTTAGCAAAGCGGAAACCTCCTGCCATGGGACAGGCCCCTCCAGCAACCAATGAGCAGAAACAGCGGAAAAGCAAGACCAACGGAGCCGAAAATGAAACGTATGTTCTTTATTGATGTGGGCTGAGACACCACACCCTCCCACAAAATACATGTGTTCTATTGAATGCCACTGGAAAAAAAATTGTAAATTTTGGAGGCTTCTGGCGTTTAAATCTTCTTTTTACTTACATTAATGGATTTGCTCAACTCATATAAAAGAGGATTCAGTTAACCAGTTTCCTTAGTCCTGCTCTTTATTTGGGTATTTCAATAAAGAGGGAGAAATAATGTTACTTTACATCATGGTCTTTGACGACTCATAATAATTGCCATGTCGGTGTTGTATTCAAATGATGTTATTGTTTATGTGTGGCTTTAGGTTATGATAGATTACTATCTTCTTAATGGGAATTGCCTGGCTACTATTTTAGGCTGAAGACTGCACGACCCCTATGTTTATTGGGGAGGGTTATAGTACTTAATGGTCTAAAGAGCACAAATTTAGGAGTAAACCAAGAAAAAGTAGGTATTGTTTTAGGGAAAGAACACTTTCCCAGTAGCCAAATCTTGACATCACCAGAATTTTTTCCTTTGTGGAGACTTAAGGAAAATACCAATATCCTAAGTTGCAGTGCAGTCATTTTTTTCTCTGCCAATCAACAATGATTTCATAGCTACCATGTTAAAAAAGGGGTAGAAAATCCTAGGCACAGATGCTTTCCTATTCCATTTCAACCTCATGACAGATTTCCCTAATTGATCATCACATTCTTGCTCACAGGGATCAGCCAACTTTTTCTATAAAAGGTCAGATAGTGAATATTTTAGGCTTTGTGAGCCAAAATGGTCTCTGTGGCAGCTGTTCAATTCTACCATTATAGCACAAAAGCAGCCATATACTAAATAAATGAAAGAGTGAGTTCCGGTGCAATTTTTTTTTTTTTTTTTTTTTACGAAAACAGACTGTTGGCCCACGGGATATAGTTTGCCAGCATGACATTAACTACCACACAGAATTGACATGGGAAATGAAACCTGTGTATCACTTACCTATCTCAAATACTTCTGATACATACCCTGAAGAAATTTAAGACCTCTGTCTTCAAGAGGCTTTCAAATTAAAAGGGAAAAAAGAATCTCCTGATAGTAGTGTAGGCAGTCCCTAAAATGATGGTATTTCTGCAGTTGGTTTCTGAATTGGACATTTGGAATTTAAAATATATTTTTTTCATAGAAATAGTTGGTATTGAAATTATTGTATCTATGATGGATAAAATGGTTTTTATAGGGAAAAAGAAATTTTCTAAAGCTGTCGTCATAGGGAGATCCCCTAATTGAAAATAAGTTCCAGGTACAAAGACAGCCACAAATAGACGGTATAATATTATATAATTTATTGCCTAATATGTCTTTTTTTGTGTTTCCATGTTGGCTTACAAAAGCATATTATCCCATAATCCTCCTCAAGTATAATAATACTTGTATTACACCACTGAGAAAACTCATGGCATCCCAGAAATGCATCTCCTTTCATTCCAGTGAGGAAGGTGGATTGACACCAGCATCAACCTCATGCATACTTGATAAGTGTTGGGAGTCTTCTGCTTAACATTCAATTAGTAATTCTATGTTAACTGCTTATTATATGCTAGCACCAGTCATAGACATTGGGAACACAGAACTAAAGGGTGCAGCCCCAGGTTTGGAACATTCAGTTTATTTAGGGGCGATGGGCAGTAAGTATAGTGATAAACTAATTACATTAAGTATAGTAATAAAGGTATGCACAGTGAATAGATTGAAAAACATCTTCATTCTTATAACCATATATTTTGAAACTGCATTCTGGACATAAAACATTTCCTTTCAGAAATTCCAAATAGGAACCCACATTTGAAAGATTTCCCAGGCGTATATTGTACATGTTAATCTGATGGTTTGTCCTCTTTCATGACTCCTGTATCTATTTTGTGAAGGGAACCTCCCCCCAGTATTTTGAAAATTATCAAATACTAGTGCATTGAACCATTGACTTAGGAGCCATAGAGGACATAGGTTGTTTCTTTACCACAGAACAATACTTAGAATTTAATTTAGGCCAATAGTGTGTCACTAAGCAGTTGCCATCTAGGGTCCTTGGTAAAATCTAAACTGGAAGGCCTTTGGTCCAGTTTTTAATAGGGTGTCTGTGACTTGGCTCCTTCCTTTTGCCAGATGCCTCTGGAGTTTGGGAGTTGAGTCACATTATCTTATCTTGCTATTGAGCCTATTTCAGGCCTAGAAAATTCTTAGTTATACTTTATTTCTCCCTTTTTCACTAGCATGAAATAGAATAATGGGTATAAGTATTTCTGCAACTATGACAAGGTAGGTGTAGCAGCCCTAGTAGGTGTATTTCTTCTTTTATTTTTGAGTCAGACTTCGAAGGCGCCATTCTTTAGACCTTCCTGGTTAATAGGGTAGCTTTTTCTTTCTTCCTCTTGCTATTTAGAAAATATCTAAACAGTGTGATCTAAAACTTTGGAGTGTATGTGTGTTTCTAGAATGTGAAGAGAATATTTGATAGAAATGATTTCTTACATGCTTATTTTTGAGATGTAAGGATAAAATTGGGTAGGTGGAACACGAAGCAAGTAATTGCCTATTTTCCCCCCATACCCCTTCTCCCTATTATTTTTCTATACATTTTTATTGTGAAATTGGACATCTATACATAACAGTGATAACTTTCAAAATACAATTTTATAAGTAGTTAGAGCAAATTTCAAATATTGGGTTACAGTTCCACAATTTCAGTTACTTCCTTAATGTAAAATGCAACATATATATAGAAAGATGATAACTTTCAAAGTACAATTTAACAAGTAGTTACATAGGTAATTTCAAAGAATGTTTTGGGTTACAGTTCCATAGTTTCAGTAATTGCCTTTTTTTTCTTTAATTTTATTTTGAAATAAATTCAAAGTTATAGGAACAGTTGCAAAAACAATACAAACCCCGTACACAGAACTCCAGCATACCCTGACGCCCCTCCCCCGATACCCCAGTCCACCAACTTTAACATGCTGTCACACCACCATTTCTCTTTCCCTCCCTACCTCCCTTCCTATCTATCATCCATCATCTATTGCTCTGTCTTCTGAACATACGAGAGCAAGCTGCACACATCCTTGAACAAACACTGTAATTCACATATACAATTCCCATGAGCAAGAACATGCTTTTATGCAGTCCCATTAAGTGCAGCTAAGAAGTTCAAGAAATTCAACATCGATATGCTTACATTCTAGATTTCCTTTTTTTTCCCTTATATCTCAACTGTGTCCCTTTGATCCTCCTGTCCTCCATCCTCAATTGTGGGAACATATATAAAGCCTAAATCTTCCCATTCCACCCCCTCCCTAGCATTCCATTAGTGGGATTAATCACATTTAGAATGTAGTAATGCTATCATCTTCCCACCATCCATTACTAGAAATTTCCCTTCACCTCAAACAGCAACCCTTCCCTCATTTCTTAACTCCCCATTGCCCCTTCCCCCACTTCTCATAACCATACTCTACTTTTCATCTCTATGGTCATATTCTCTGATAATTTCTTTGTGTTTACTGTGGGTCTTAAAATTAACCTCTTAAATCCATAACAATCTTGTTTTTTTCTTTGATACCAACTTAACTTCAATAGGACACTTAAACTATGTTCCTATACTCCTCCATTCCCCCACCTTTATATAGTTCTTGTCAAAAATTACGTATTTTACATTGAGTCCAAAACCACTGATTTCTCATTAGAGTTTGTGTATTTTATATCATGTAGGAAGTAAATAGTGGAGTTACAAATCAAAAATTATTGACTTCTATTTGTATTCCATTGTGGTCAGAGAATGTGCTTTGAATATATTCTTTTTTTTTTTTTTTTTTTTTTTTAAGTTTAATGAGGCTTGTTTTATGTCCCAGCATACGGTCAATTCTGGAGAAAGATCTGTGATCACTAGAGAAAAATGTGTGTCCTGGTGATTTGGGATGTAAGGTTCTATATATGTCTGTTAAAATTCTCTGTATCTCACTTTCCTTTCTTTGTTTCTCTGTTGGTAGGGCTCCCTTTAGTATCTGAAGTAGGGCAGGTCTTTTATTAGCAAAATCTCTCAGCATTTGTTTGTCTGTGAAAAATTTAAGCTCTCCCTCAAATCTGAAGGAGCGTTTTGCTGGATAAAGTATTCTTGGTTGGAAATTTTTCTCTCTCAGAATTTTAGATATGTCATGCCACTGCCTTCTCGCCTCCATGGTGGCCGCTGAGTAGTCACTACTTAGCCTTCTGTTGTTTCCTTTATATGTGGTGAATTGCTTTTCTCTTGCTGCTTTCAGAGCTTGCTCTTTCTCTTCAGTATTTGACAGTCTGATCAGAATATGTCTCGGAGTGGGTTTATTTGGATTTATTCTATTTGGAGTTCTCTAGGCATTTATGCTTTGTGTATTTATATTGTGTAGAAGGTTTGGGAAGTTTTCCCCAACAATTTCTTTGAATACTCTTTCTAGACCTTTACCCTTCTCTTCCCCTTCTGGGACACCAATGAGTCTTAAATTTGGATGTTTTATTTTATCTATCGTATCCCTGAGATCCATTTCGATTTTTTCAATTTTTTTCTCCATTCTTTCTTTTGTTCTTTCATTTTCTGTTCTGTGGTCCTCTAGGACACTGAGTCATTGTTCAGCTTCCTCTAATCTTGTATTATGAGTATCCAGAGTCTTTTTAATTTGGCCAACAGTTTCTTTTATTTCCATAAGATCTTCTGTTTTTTCATTTACTCTCACATTTTCTTCTTTATGCTCTTCTAGGGTCTTCTTTATGTCCTTTATATCCTGTGCCATGTTCTTCTTCATGTCCTTTATATCCTGTGCCATGATCTCGTTCTTTGATTGTAGTCCTTTGCTTAATTGCGCCAAGTACTGTGTCTCTTCTGATATTTTGATTTGGGTGTTTGGGATTGGGTTCTCCGTATCATCTGGTTTTATCATATGCTTTAAGATTTTCTGTTGTTTTTGCCCTCTTGGCATTTGCTTTGCTTGATAGGGTTCTTTCAAGTTTAAAAAATACCAGTCTGATTTTTCAGAACTACAACTTGGTGGTGTACACTTTCTCTAACTAACCAGCAGATGGCATCTGCGAGTCACGTATTGCCCTCAAGTCAGTTCTCCTCGACTTTGTCTTTGTGGTATGTGGGGAAACGATTCTTGTAGGGTTCAGTTGGTGAACTCAGTTTGGGTGTGTTTTTGGTGCTGTCCACCCTGAATGTGGGGCGTGTGTCTGGGTGGTTAGGGAGGCAGGGCAGCTTTAATATTCAAACCTCCCAGGTGTTCCTGGAGATTCAAGGCTGTTGCAAGAGTCTAAGCCTTCATTTCGGTTTTGCCCCAGATTTTCTCTGCCGCTGACCCACAAGTCGCCAGCATTGACGTAGCATCCCTGGGTTTTCCGAGCGGGCCTCTTTCTCAGCTGTGATCTTCCAGGACCTCTGCTGAGGGAAGGGTGTGCTACATCACAAGTACACGCCGTCCCTCAAGGGAAGCCCTGGGCCGCCAGGCCGTGCAGGGGCACTCCTAGCCTGATGCAAAGATGGCTGAATGGGGCATTTCAATCCCCCCCTTTTCACACAGCTCCGCCGTCTGAGCTCCAGGACAACTAGCTGTGTATGCACCCAAGGCCACTGTCCACAGCCAATATAGTGGCGTGTGCCTCCTGGTGCGGCTCTGTGCTGTGGGTACGGCCCTGGGCAGGAGTATCTCCAGCCCGCCAGGGAACCAGCTGCAAGCAGCATGGTTTCTTTCTCCTTTTGGCTCTCCCCTCTGGCCCCCTGGCCCTGAGGGAATAGGCAGCAGTCTATCCTCCACACCAGACACCAAGAGGTTGGCAGAGCCTGCTCCTGCTGTGTTTCGCTGCGCGGTACTCACCATCATAACTGCAGCCGCTCCTGAGTTTTTTGTTTGTTTGTTTGTTTTTTTAAAGAACTAGTCCGTCTCCAAATGCCAAACCCCGGTTTCCTCACACCACAGTGTGGCCGTAGGATTTTCTGCTGGCTTACTCACTCGTTTCAGAATGCAGACTCCCGGTTTCACCAAATGCATGTCCCTGTGGTTTTAGCAGACCTTATCCAGCTGGTGCATCACTGAAACTGGTGTTCTGGGTCACTTTCTGGTTTTTATCTAGTATTTTTCACGGAGGTGTTTTTTTGCCCTGTCTCACCTAGCCGCCATCTTAGGTTCTCAGTAATTGCCTATTAAGTCAGCCCTTTGAGAATTATTTCTGAATAGCATGTTGTAGATTTTTTCCACATTGTTCTTGTTATAAAAGGACCAGGGTCTAAGCATTATTAAGAATAATAAAATCCATTGGCTTATTATTAAACCATTTTAAAAACTTTTTAACAGGTAATTTTGGTTACCTCTCCTAATGGGTTTTCATCTGAGTAATGTATGGGTCAAAACTCATTTTATAAATAATGTAAGAACATGGCTCATTTATTTTTCTCATTTTTTAGAAATCAGACTTCTGGCTTATGAAGTTTTTGTTTCACATCACATCTGATAAATCACCAAAGTTTTCTCTTGCCTGTCAGAGGACTGCAGGATAACTTACTTTTAGTCATTTTAACTAAAAGACTGAAAATACCTTATAGCATGCTTTGACATTTCTCTTTAAATAGACATACTATGATTTTAAATAATTTATGGAAATTTCTACCATTATTTTCCAGGTTAACATTAGCAGAATACCATGAACAAGAAGAAATCTTCAAACTTAGATTAGGTCATCTTAAAAAGGTAAGTACAATATGAAAATTCATCTGGAAAATGCAATTTTTAGTTTGCTTTTTTTTTTTTATTTTATACATTGACTGTAACCTTTATTGAATTTGAATATTTTCCATGTACCTGGAATGACCTAAGTGCCATGCATGCATCCCCTCATTAATTCTTTTTACTTTTGGTTTTGAAGTTATTTGGTCGTTTGAGCAAATGTAGTAGCAGTTTCACGTAGCTGCAGAAATCTTGAGTAGTTACTTCACTTCTTATATTCTAATGGTAAAATTTATATCTTTATCGTTTAGAGTCAATTTCAACTACTCAGTGAGAGTACTTTTTCCCATTTGATAGCTATCAGTAAATAATTCGGTATATATCATGAGGTGCTTCATAAGGGGTTATCTTTTTAGTAAAGATTAAATATAAAACAAGAGCAGACAGTTCTGAAATTGATAAAATTCTTGTGATTTTAAAAAATCACATAGCAGCTCTTATTTCTTTGCTAGACTAGCTAAGAAGAGAGAGTCTTCTGCCAACTATATTCTAACACAAAGGCAACTACATAGAATTTGTTATTGATGACCCTCACCACATATATTAAATACAGATAGCTTATTTCTTAAATGCAACCTTTTTGGTGGAAGCTGTTTATGAAAATGGTGATCAGTAAGCATCTAATAAACTGTTCTTGGTGTTCTTTTTTTTTTTTTTATTTTACATATTGGTTTTTAACCCCACACTGCCACCGCCACTGGATCATTAGAAATTGTTAAATTTGTAGAACCTAAGGTATCAAATGTTAATCCAGCTTACAGAAGGGAACTGGGTATTTGTAAAAATTGATTCCATTTTTGTCTGTGTTTTAAATTTAGTTTATTATGTTATTTTAAAATATTTTGTACATTTGTGTATATCTACAAAACAGCTCTGAAAACTTATATAAGAAACTTAACAGTGGTTAACATCTGGCAAGTGGATATGGAGAGCAGGGAACTTTTACTTTTCCAACTATATTCCTCTATATGGTTTGAATTTTATATATCATTTGATATGAGGTGGACTTTTATGATTAAAATGCTTAGTTCTTAAAAAAAAATTCTGTTGTCAGTGCAGAAGTTCTCCTTTAGCTTTTCACAAGAAAAGTTTCTGCTGTTGTATTTGAAATGAGACTCCGAAATGGTTAAGTTCTCTGAGCTGTCAATTCCTTTCCTTTTCACTTTAGGAGGAAGCAGAGATCCAGGCAGAGCTGGAAAGGCTAGAAAGGGTTAGAAATCTACATATCAGGGAACTAAAAAGGATACATAATGAAGATAATTCACAGTAAGCAACTTGGGGGTATGTTGGGGTAGAGATTGTTGAGCACTTTCTGACATGAATTGAATGGTCTAGAATGATGTTTTACCTTAATGTTAACTTGCTAAATGATTCTACAATGTAGTTAGCTATATTATAGGGTATAAGAAAATTTTGTGGAACACAGTTATGATTTGCTTTAGTCTTAATAAATGTATTAAATTTATTAAATATATTTAGATTTGTGTGTACATGCAGTATAGCATTTTTACATAAGTAGGGATCACTAAAACAATATAGTCTTGTAATCGTAAATGGTTAGAATACACTATATATTCAGATTTACCTACAAAGCTTTAATAAAGAAGGCATAGATGGCAGTGGGGTGGTGTGGAAAGAGTATTGGGTTGAGAGGACATCTGCTTTCTGAATGACCTTTAAGGACCATTCGGGTATTGAGATTTTAAGGAAGACTCTCTTCAGTTCAGCATATTGTAGATGAATACCCACCTTTGTTCATGAATCATTTAAGGGATTGAAATGGGGAAAAGTAGGTTGCAGGTATTAAATGGCTTCTATCAGTAATCAGTCTTTTTTTTTTTTTTCTGGCTTTGAAACATGGTTTTTTGTGTGGTTTTGCCTGGCAAGTGTAGCCATGAACTTTTCTATCAAGTGGCAGGCAGCATTGGTGACCTTTTATGTGTCAGGCACAGTTCTATGTGCACTTACGTTCTTTGATTTAATATCCTCATGATAATCCAATGAGGTAGGTCATCTTCCATACATGGACCTGGAAACAGGCTTAGAGAAATGAAGTTAACTTGACCAGGGACCCTTAACTAGTGTGACCAAATGATGAGCCAAACTTGGATCTGTAGACTCCAAAGCCAACCACCATGCAGTTCTATTGTCTCCCCACATATGCACCACTTCCTTAAAATCAAATCAAAACAAATTAATTTTATCATTAATTGTGGAGCTATTTAAGATCAGAAACTAAATAGAAATACTTGCAATTTATTTTCGCCAGAATCTCTCATTTCTTGCGAAATTGTTGGAAAACAACACACGGTAGAATTCCATATGGGGAAAACAGTCATATCATAGACTTTGTCTTAGAGAAAGAAAGAATGCACGTGGAACATGTGACTTACTTTATTACCAATTCCATTTTTTTAATGCAGTTTTATTGAGATATATTCACACACCAAATAATCCATCCAAAGTATACAATCAGTTGCTCTCAATATCATGTAGTTGTGCATTCATCACCCAACAATCAATTATAGAACATTTTCATTACTCCAAGAAAAAAATAAAAATAAAAAGGAACATCCAAAACATCCCATACCCCTTACCCCCCCCCCCCCGTTATTTATTTTTTTCTTGTCTTTATTTAATTACCTGTCTGCCTATACTGGATAAAGGGAGTGTCAGTCACAAGGTTTTCACAATCACCCGATCACACAATAAAAGCTATATTGTTATACAGTCATCATCAAGGATCCAGTCTACTAGATTACAGTTCAGCAGTTTCAGGTATTTCTTTCTAGCTATTCTAATACACTAGAGACTAAAAAGGAATATCTATATAATGCATAAGAATAAACTCCAGAATGACCTTGACACTACCAGATCAATTTTTAAGGCAATGTTAAATATGTTGGAATTTCACTGTGCTGTGGCTTTGGAATGGTGAGAGCACGTAGCCCTTGAATGGGTTAGAGAAGCCAAACAGCACAGTTTGAAAATTGCTGATCTAGTTTAGTCTACACTCCTCACATTATAACAGGATGGTAAAGAAGGGAAATCAGGAAAGGTCAGAGGGCTAACTGGAGCTATGCTGAGACTGTCTCATGGCTCCACAGTGAATAGTGTTAACTGTAATTATGTTGCCTCTTTGAACGACATAACTTTATTTATGCTCAGAATTGCTATATTGGTGTTGAGTATCAAAATATCTGCAATAACTTAATTGAGTAGTCATGTATAATGTGTTAGGTATTCTGGGGATTGGGATTTTGCAAATATGGGCGACTGTAGTCCTTGACCTCAGGACCTTACATATTGCCTTTTTCCACAGATTTAAAGATCACCCGACATTAAATGACAGATACTTGTTGTTACATCTTTTGGGTAGAGGAGGTTTCAGTGAAGTTTACAAGGTAAGTTTGAGGAAGTAGATCATTGTGCAGAGACTGAGAATTAAATTACTGGTTATTGCCAACTTGGGGAACATTTTGAATAGTGATAATTGGGTCGATATCTACTTGTTGAAATTCAAAAACTTCACGAACTGATATCATTGGGAGAACTGCTCCCAGTAAACATAAGTTTTGACTAAGCGGGATGCCATATTTCACTGTTTTCAATTTTGAAAAATAAGTAATTATAGATAAAAGGAAGGAAAAACAGCTGTCGTTTCTTGGTGATTTTTATTGTGGTTGTATTTTCTGCCTTGTCCACAATTTCTCTCGATGTTTCTGGGACCTAGAGGTGAGGTTGACAAATGCAGAATTGGTTTATTAAATGATCTTCATTGTGCAACTGTGGTAATTCCCTCTTTTCTAAAGTGCAGCCTTCACTGATATGATTTATATTGTGTCTATATGAGTTTATATGTGAGAAACCTTTTGAGTAAATAATTAGTTCTCATTTTGGATAAAAACAGTAAAAGCTAGTTCTGCTGTTTCCCTCTTTCAGAATCATCAAAATTGGCTCTTTGTGCTTCCCATCTACTTGTTATTTATCGTCCTAATTTTTCTAATATATTTCACGTAACATTTCAACATTTCGGAAATGTGGATGCTTCTTAAAACGAAGTATGCATTTAATGCAGTTACTCTTCTGCTGTTCTCCACTCTCCAAAAGCCCTCTTAAAATCAATGCTGGGTCTTAAAATCCATGGGGTCTTGGACTTAGAAATATCACAGTGTAATATTTGGAGAAAATGACAGTTGCAGTATCATTAGTGTGCCTACAAATTAGGTGGTTTTTAATTCTTTTTTTTTTTTTTTTTTTTTTAATGGCTTGAAGTGGTTCTCTCCTTTAAAGCCATGGTGGTATGGATACCTGTAGGTGACATCAGGCTTTATAACAAAAAATAGAGCTCAAAAAACTTCCATTTCTGTGAAATAAAATATTGTACCTGAATTTAGTGGTTTTTATACTTTAAAAAAAAATCCTGGTTTAAATTTAACGTAGATCACGAGTTTGTCCATTTTGTGAACAGCACTCTTACATTCAGTCCTTTCCTAGAGGTAGGTTTGTTTTAAAAGATCCATAGAACAGTACCCATCGCTGTTCATGGTCTGTATGTCCTCTGCTGATGGCCTGCATCATATTTGTGCATTTGTGGAAATTGACAGTGCATGGTAATGTTGTTGGAACTGAAGTAATAAGTTGTTACCAAACCCATGGCCCCTGTATCTACAACATTTCTTGTACTCTATACTAGTTGTCCAGTATATGGGTGGTTGAGCCAAGGGTGTTTCTTCTTAGAAAGTCTACAGTTGTTGCGTGTGAACTTCCAAACTAAGAAAAACTATTCACATTCAAGAAAAACTGTTCACATTCTAAAGAGTTCCTCAATAATTTCTTTTGTATGGAGGAATCTCCTATTGTATTAATATATGACTGACTTTATCAATTTGTGATTTACACCTAGCTTCCTCAAAAACCCATCCATTATCTCTTCTTTCACCTCATGATATAGCACTACCTAGCTGATGCTGCACTTGCCGGCAGCAGTGGTCTCTGTGGGGAGAGCATGTCCCATTCTCTTGACAGTGCTGGAGAAGTGACTAGTTGCAGCTAACATCATGCATTGTTGGGATCAAAACTGCTTTTCATTTAACAGCATAGGTTAGGGGATGGTACTGAAGGCAGGGCTGTTTTTTGTTTTCGTTTTAATAAACACAATATAACCAGTTACAGGTTATTTTCTAAATAATTGTACCAATGAGCTATATCCTGCCTGAGGGGTTCTGGTTATTTTCTCAAGGCATATTATATAGCCTGGCTGGCAGTGTGTGTTCCCCTGCATTTCAAAAATGGCGGGACTTAATGTTGAAGCCTATAAAGTCTTAATGTTAGCTAAGGGATGAGAGACATCCTAAGGAAAAATGTCCCACATGAAGGTAGATGATGTCCAGAAAGAGAATTGTTTGGAAATGACTGTTAAGATGGGGGCTGTCTTTCTGTTTCTGGTGTATGCTTGTTTTTATTTTCTAAACTCCTTGGTGCCAGTGTGTCTGGAGGCTTCTAAATGATCTGATCACAAGTTTCAAGAAGATACTTGCAGAACTGAAACAAGTATGTGATGTGTTACTGTCTGCTGCCATTTTTATTTAGCAGTGTATTTTGATTTGTATTATGCTGATCTGTTGAATAGAAGCTTCAGGTCAGTGCCTGTAATTCTTATTAGGATTTGTCCAGAATATAATTTGTTCCTTTTCTTTATAGGCATTTGATCTAACAGAGCAAAGATATGTAGCTGTGAAAATACACCAGTTAAATAAAAACTGGAGAGATGAGAAAAAGGAGAATTACCACAAGTAAGTGATACTAGAGTTTCTGGTTTTTCAAAATTTAATAATAATAATTATAGTGTAAGTGTTTAGAATGCTCTGGGCACTGTGCTAAGTGTTTTATATGCATTTTTGTTGCTGTTGTTTTGTTTCATTTAATTCTCACAACAGGTCTAGGAAAGTGAGTGTATTCTTCATCTTACTGATGAAGAAACTGCTGTTCTAGAATTTGAGTAACAGTTAAGAAGTGACTGAGCAGGCGTCTGAATCTAGAATTCTCATTAATCCAAAGCCCTTGCTCTTAATCTTCCCTTCCACTGTGTCCAAAATAGTCAAAGTAAACAAGGAAAGTCTCAGAAATCATTGTTGCTTATCTGTGGAGAATCAGACAATAATGTCCTTTTTAGTTGTCTGGAGTCCTAGGGATGCTGTGGCTAGGCTTTTTCTGCTTTGACAGCATTATTGAAGGAGATGGTGGGGGCACCTGAGTGCTGTGCTCTCCTTCCCAGTCACAGCTTGTCTGTCCCACAGTTCCGTCTTCAGTCTCCACTGAAATGTCTACTTCAATTAATACACTTGCTTCTCTTCAGAATGCCACCAGTGGCAGCCCTCATCTGCACTGGGTTGGAGTTGGGGCAGGGGAATGTTTTCTTTATATTGAATCCTCATTTCATGTGCAGCCATGAATTTCTTTGTTCCACTGATGTTAGGTTTTGTTTGTTTCCCCCAGAGCTTCAGAATATTGAAGTTCATGGCTCATTTGCTTTCAAGGCCACATAGACTTAATTTGCTATTAGATTCCCACTGGGAATCCTTTTGGAAGGTAGAAGTAGTGAATTAGATACATCCTACCTCTGAGAAAAGAGGAGACAAGCCCCTTTTGATAGAAACAATTTACCTCCCTTCTATAATTGCAACTTTTAAAAAAATTATAAGTAGAGCTTTGGAGGGAAAAGAGCAGTAGGATTTGAAGTAACCTTTTAGTTTGCTTCTAAATCTCAAGGGGAGTATACAGAGTTTCTATATCATCAACCAGTTCTTGGAGCATGGACCACGGCAACTCTTGGTTTTATACCTATTTTTCAGCAGGGACCCAGGAACTCATCTTATTCTGTACAGATTGGCAGTGGCACTCAGCACTGGAAAGGAGAATGTTTTGTGGCATTAAGAGAAGTAAGGCTTAAGCAGAGATAGGAAAAGGGATGGTGTGAGGTTTGTGCATGCACTGTTCATATATACCTCACATGACAGGCAGCTGCAGTGCAGATGCTCCTGTGGAGCAGTTACACTGTTATGAGCACATTCCGGCCATTTGATGGGCTGGGACGATTGGCATGTCGAGAGCAGTTCAGAGAAAGGAAACTGCATGTTGTTGTGACCAGTTACAGATGAGAAATGTCCCTATTGTATCGAGATTCTAAGAGTGCCTAAGGATGTTAGGATAGGGTGCGCCTCTCTTTAAACATGCCCTCTGGCCATGTTTAAAGAGGCTTCTTGGAGCCTGCTCAGAGTCTTCTGTGTGCATTAACCACTCTAAACAAGTTGACGTTACTAGGGATCAACCTTGGCCAGCTTTGAGGAAACCATTCCTTTGCTGGAGTTTATACATAAATTGCCTGGGTCAGGGTCTTAGACTAACCTTAAGGAGACCTCTGTTGTTGAACAGTACAGTACCTGCAGATGGCCACTCTGCTCACCCTACCCTTTTAAAACTGAGGGGTTAAAGCCAGGGCCGTGTAATTTCTCAGAACAGTTGGCAAGCAGTTTGAGTCCTAGTGGGTGCAGATTGGGTGCCTTACTCACATTTCTCTACCAGATGGAGTCATTGAACAGGTGAAGGGGGCTGCCCCCTTTTCTGGGCTGCATCCAGGCTGGTGGTAGTGCCTTCCTACTGTTTGTTTGTTCATCAGAGGTGGGAATCAGGGCACCTGAACACTTTCTGGGGCACCATCTGGGTGGTTAGTTGACAGACACACTGGAGACAGGAAGGGAAGTGACTCTCATGACTTCCATTCATGCTTTAGGGGAAGAGTCTTAGGCATCTCCACTTTTCTTTGTAAGATGGCTGTATTTTGCTTACTAAGTGATCCAAAATCATACAGATGAATTTCAGGCTGCAGATAATGGTGAATTGGCAAAATGTCATGAACTCCACAGAGGCTTACATCAAGCATGTAACATATTTAAGCAAGTGCTTAAAAAATTTGGTATTAAAACTAGTATTTCACTTCAGTATTGTGGTAACATCATAAAATATGAAAATGCTACTATTACTTGCCCTTTACAGTAAGGTCTTTCCATTTCTTTGTAACCCCATCTGGGATCAAGACACTTATTTGGGTAAAAAAACAAGGAAAATCTTGAAAGAGATAAAACGTTGCCTTTGTTTATTATTTTTTTTTTAATTAAATTCAGTTTTATTGAAATACATTCACACACCATACAATCATCCATGGTATACAATCCACTGTCCACAGTATGATAACATAGTCATGCGTTCATCACCACAATCTATCTCTGAACATTTTCCTTACATCAGAAAGAACCAGAACAAGAATAAAAAATAAAAGTGAAAAAAGAACACCCAAATCATCCCCCCATCCACCCCATTTGTCCTTTAGTTTTTATCCCCATTTTTCTACTCATCCATACACTAGATAAAGGGATTGTGATCCACAAGGTCTTCACAATCACACTGTCGCCCCTTGTAATCTACATTATATAATTTTCTTCAGGAGTCCAGACTGCTGGGTTGGAGTTTGGTAGTTTCAGGTATTTACTTCAAGCTATTCCAATACATTAAAACCTAAGAGGTGTTATCTGTATAGTGCATAAGAATGTCCACCAGAGTGACCTCTCGACTCCATTTGAAATCTCTCAGCCACTGAAACTAAGTTTCAGTTCATTAAAGTTCATGAAAGTTTGTTCATTAATGTCTGTTCATATTAGTGAGACCATACAGAATCTGTCCTTTTGTTTCTGGCTAACTTCACTCAACATAATGTCCTCAAGGTTCATCCACATTATTACATGATCCATGTCTTTGTTCTGTCTTACAGCTACATAATATTCCATCATATGTATATACCACAGTTTGTTTATCCACTTGTCCTTTGATGGACATTTGGGCTGTTTCCATCTCTTGGCAATTGTGAATAATGCTTCAATAAACATCAGTTTACAAATGTCTGTTTGTGTCTTAAGTTTCAGTTCCTCTGAGTATATACCTAGCAATGGAATAGCTGGGTCATATGGCAAATCTATATTTAGCTTCCTGAGGAACCTCCACACTGTCTTCCAGAGTGGTTGCACCATTCTACATTCCCACCAACAGTGAATAAGTGTGCCTCTTTCTCCACATCCTCTCCAGCACTTGTCGTTTTCTGTTTTTTGGATAATGGCCATTCTGGTAGGTGTGAGATGATATCTCATTGTGGTTGTGATTTGCATTTCCTTAATAGGCCGTGAAGTTGAGCATTTTTTCATATGTTTTTGAGCCATTTGTATTTCCTCTTCAGAAAAATATCTGTTCATGTCTTCTTGCCCATTTTTTAATTGGATTGTTTGTCTTTCTGTTATTGAGATGCAGGATTCCTTTATGTATTCAGGATATTAAACCCTTATCTGATCTGTGGTTTCCAAATATCATCTCCCATTGTGTAGGTTGCCTTTTTACTTTTCTGACAAAGTCCTCTGATGTACAAAAGTGTTTAATTTTTGAGGAGATCCCATTTGTCTATTTGTTCTTTGGTTGCTCGTGCCTTAGGTGTGAGGTCTAAGAAACCACCTCCTATCACAAGATCTTTAAGATATTGCCCTACAGTTTCTCCTAAGAGTTTTATGGTCTTGGTGCTAATGTTTAGGTCTTTGATCCACTTTGAGTTAATTTTGGTATAAGGTGTGAGATGGACATCCTCTTTCATTCTTTTGGAAATGGATATCCAGTTCTCCAAACACCATTTATTGAACAGGCTGCTCTTTCCCAGTTGCTTTGGCTTCACTGCCTTATCAAAGATCAGTTGTCCGTAGATGCAAGGGTCTACTTCTGAACACTCAATTCGATTCCGTTGATCAGTATATTTGTCCTTATGCCAGTATCATGCTGTTTTGAGCATTGTAGCTTTGTAATATGCTTCAAAGTCAGGTAGTGTGAGACCTTCCACTTCATTCCTTTCTCAAGATATTTTTGGCTATTTGGGGCACCTTACCCTTCCAAATAAATTTAGTTATTAGTTTTTCTATTTCTGTAAAGTAAGTTGTTGGGATTTGAATTGGTATTGCATTGAATCTGTAAATCAGTTTAGGTAAAATTGCCATCTTAACTGTATTTAATCTTCCAATCCATGAACATGGTATGTTCTTCCATTTTTTTAGGTCTTGTTCGATTTCTTTTAGCAGTTTCTTATAGTTTTCTATGTAAAGGTCTTTTGTGTCCTTGGTTAAGTTTATTCCTAAATACTTGATTCTTTTGGTTGCTATTGTAAATGGGATTTTTTTCTTGATTTCCTCCTCTTGTTGCACGTTACTTGTGTATAGGAACACTACAGATTTTTGCGTGTTGATCTTGTAGCCTGCTACTTTGCTGTATTCATTGACTAGTTCTAGTAGCTTTGCTGTAGATTTTTCTGGATTTCCTACATATAGAAACATGTCATCTGCAAATAGTGAAAGTTTTACTTCTTTCTCTCCAATTTGGATGCCTTTTATTTCTTTTTCTTGCCTAATTGCTCTAGCTAGAACTTCCAGCACAATGTTGAATAGCAATGGTGACGGTGGGCATCCCTGTCTTGTTCCTGATCTTAGAGGAAGAGCTTTCAGTCTCTCCCCATTGAGTGTGATGTTAGCTGTGGGTTTTTCATATACTGCCTTTATCATATTGAAAAAGTTCCCTTCTATTCCTATTCTTTGAAATGTTTTCATCAGGAAAGGATGTTGAATTTTGTCAAATGCCTTTTCTGCATCAATTGAGATGATCATGTGGTTCTTCTGCTTTGATTTATTGATGTGGTGTATTACATTAATTGATTTTCTTGTGTTGAACCAGCCTTGCATACCTGGAATAAATCCCACCTGGTCGTGGTGTATAATTCTTTTAATGTGCTGCTGGATTCGATTTGCGAGTATTTTGTTGAGGATTTTGCGTCTATGTTCATTAAAGAAATTGGTCTGTAATTTTCTTTTTTTGTAGTATCTTTGTCTGGTTTTGGTATTAGGGTGATGTTGACTTCATAGAAAGAGTTAGGTAGCTTTCCCTCTTCTTCACTTTTTTTGAAGAGTTTGAGCAGGATTGGTACTAATTCGTTCTTGAATGCTTGGTAGAATTCACATGTGAAACCATCTGGTCCTGGGCTTTTCCTTTTTGGGAGCTTTTTGATGACTGACTCAATCTCTTTACTTGTGATTGGTTTGTTGAGGTCATCTATTTCTTCTTGAGTTAATGTTGGTTGTTTATGCTTTTCTGGGAAGTTGTCCATTTCATCTAAGTTGTCTAGTTTATTAGCATATAGTTGCTCATAGTATCTTCTCATTATCTCCTTAATTTCTGCAGTGTCAGTAGTTGTATTCGCTTTCCCATTTCTGATTGCATGTTTTTGCATCTGCTCTCTCTTTTTTTTTGTTAGCCTAGTGTTCTAGTCTGCTAATGCTGCAGAATGCAAAACACCAGAGATGGATAGGCTTTTATAAAACGGGGGTTTATTTCACTACACAGTTACAGTCTTAAGGCCACAAAGCGTCCAAGGTAGCACCTCCGCAATTGGGTACCTTCACCAGAGGATGGTCAATGGCGTCCGGAAAACCTCTGTTAGCTGGGAAGGCAGCTGGCGTCTGCTCCAAAGCTCTGGCCTCAAAACGGCTTTCTCCCCGGACGTTCCTCTCCAGCAAGCTTGCTCCTCTTCAAAACATCACTCCCAGCTGTACTCCGTTCCCTCCCCCCCAGTCAGCTCATTTATATAGCTCCACCGATCAAGGCCCACCCTGAATGGGTGGGGCCATGCCTCCATGGGAACATCTCATCAGAATCATTACCCACAGCTGGGTGGGGCACACTCCAAGCAAATCCAACCAGCACCAAAACTTCTGCCCCACACAAGACCACAAAGATAATGGCATTTGGGGGACACAATACATTCAAACTGGCACACCTAGCCAGTGGTCCATCGATTTTATTGATTTTCTCAAAGAACCAACTTCTGGTTTTGTTGATTCTCTCTATTGTTTTCCTGTTCTCAATTGCATTTATTTCTGCTCTAATCTTTGTTATTTCTTCCCTTCTTCTTGCTTTGGGGTTAGTTTGCTGTTCTTTCTCTAATTCCTCCAGGTGAGCAGTTAACTCTTTAATTTTTGCTGTCTCTCATCTTTTAATATAGGCTTTTAGGGCAATAAATTTTCCTCTCAACACCACCTTTGATGCATCCCATAAGTTTTGATAAGTTGTGTTTTCATTGTCATTTGCCTCGAGGTATTTACTAATTTCTCTTGTAATTTCTTCCTTTACCCACTAGTTTTCTATGAGGGTGTTGTTTAGCCTCCATATGTTTGTGAATTTTATGACGTTCTGCCTTTTATTTATTTCCAACTTCATTCCATTGTGGTCTGAGAAAGTGTTTTGTATAATATCAATATTTTTAAATTTGTTGAGACTTGCTTTGTGACCCAACATGTGGTCTATCCTAGAGAATGTTCCATGAGCACTTGAGAAAAAAGTGTATCCTGCGGTTGTTGGATGTAGTATTCTATAAATGTCTGTCAAGTCTAGTTCATTTATCATACAATTCAACATCTCTGTTTCTTTAGTGATCCTCTGTCTAGATGTTCTATCCATTGATGAGAGTGGTGTATTGAAGTTTCCAACTATTATTGTAGAGGTATCTATTTCTCCTTTCAGTGATCGCAGTGTTTGCCTCATGAATTTTGGGGCATTCTGGCTGGGTGCATAAATATTTATGATTGTTACTTATTCTTGATGAATTGACCCTTTTATTAATATATAGTGTCCTTCTTTGTCTCTTTTAATTGTTTCGCTTTTGAAGTCTAACTTGTCTGATATTAATATAGCTACTCCCACTTTTTTCTGGTTGTTGTTTGCATGAAATATCTTTTTCCAACCTTTCACTTTCAGTCTATATTTGTCCTTGTGTCTAAAGTGAATTTCTTGTAGACAGCATATAGATGGGTCCTGTTTTTAATCCTTTCTGCTAGTCTGTGTCTTTTTATTGGGGAGTTTAATCCATTTACGTTTAGTGTTATTACTGTAAGGGCAGTACTTTCTACTACCATTTTGTTTTTTTGGAATTTATATGTTATATCTTATTTTTTCTCTCCTTTTACCTTTCCTGATAATCTTCATTTCTGCTCTGTTCTCCAACTCTCTCTCTCCTGTCTTTTCCTATCAGCCTGTAGCACTCCCTTTAGTATTTCTTGTAGTGCCTGTCTCTTATTCGCCAACTCTCTCAGTGTCTGTTTGTCTGAAAATGTTTTAATCTCTCCTTCATTTTTGAAGGAAAGTTTTGCTGGATATAGAATTCTTGGTTGGCAGTTTTTCTCTTTCAGTATCTTAAATATATCATGCCACTGTCTTCTTGCCTCCATGGTTTCTGCAGAGAAATCTGTACATAGTCTTATTGACCTTCCCTTGTATGTGATGGATTGCTTTTCTCTTGCTGCTTTCAGAATCTTCTCTTTGTCTTTGACATTGACCAATCTGACCAGTAAGTGTCTTGGAGTAGGTCTATTGGGATCTATTCTATTTGGGGTACGTTGTACTTCTTGAATCTCTGATTTTCTGTCTTTTATAAGAGTTGGGAAATTTTCAGTGAATATGTCTTCTATTACTCTTTCTGCCCCTTTTCCCCTCTCTTCTCCTTCTGGGATACCCATAACACGTATATTTGTATGTTTCATGTTATCACTCAGCTCCCTAAGACCCTGCTCACATTTTTCCATTTTTTTCACCATCTGTTCTTTTGTGTGTATGGATTTGAATGACCTGTCTTCCAGTTCACTGATCCTTTCTTCTGCCTGTTTAAATCTACTGTTGTGTCCCTCCATTGTGTTTTTCCTCTCCTCCATTGTGGCCTTCATTCCCGTGAGTTCTGCCATTTGTTTTTTTAAGTTTATGAATTCTTTTTTATGGTCAGCCAGTGTCTTCTTTATATCCTTCAGCTCTTTTGCTATATCTTCCTTCATTTCATCGAATTTATTTAGCATTAGTTGCCTCCACTCCTGTGTCTCAGCTGAGCTATTAGTTTGTTCCTTTGGCTGGTCCATGTTTTTGTGTTTCCTGGTATGGCTTGTTATCTTAAGTTGTCTAGGCATCCAATTTTCTTGATTAGTTTATTTTGGAGCTTGTTTTCTATCTTTTACCTAGTGGTTTTCTTGTTGGTTGGCTTTGTTCTCTGGCCTCTGTTATTCAGTTCAACTTATTCTAAACCTCTAACTTAGGTTCTATTTAGTTGATCAGAATTTTTCCCCTCTTGTTTTTTCTGTTTCTTGCTCTGCCTCTATGTACCATTTTTGTGAGTGGGTCTCCTCAGATATGGTCGACCCTAGTCAGGTTTTCCCAGGCTAGTGAGGCCCAAGTCTCATTGGGAGGGTATGGAATTTTCCCGAGAATGAGACCCTCCTATGAGGCCTTTAGAATTGGTGCTTTTCGTCTCCTGTCCAGCAGGTGGTGCTTGCCAACCCGCAGTTCCCCACCAGTGTAAGGAGGTACGTAGACTTTGGTTCTCCTGGTGACTCTGATCCTGTCGGGGGCGTGGCTGACTGAAGCTGGAATCTGAATTCCAGCCCCTGGGGTCTGAGTTCCTAAAAGGAGGACTGCCAGTTGAGCTGGACCTCCCTCCACTCTCTCAATCCTCAGAACTCCAGTTGTCTCTCAGGGGCACTATTCCCTTCTCTCCTCTTTGGGGCCTCTCCAGGTAGATTCCTTGGTCAGCCTGAGTTGCCAGTTAAAGACGGGGCTGGAGGCCTTCAGTAGTGAATACGGAATTCAAAGACACTGTGGGTACTCTCTCTCCCCCCAAGCCCAGCCTAGTCCCTCAACCTGGGCTTTCCAATAGAAAATAGCCACATATATTACTTTTAGATTAAAAAAAAAAATAGAATTGAAAAACAAGAAAAAGAAAAAAGAAAAAAAAAGAGTCTCTTTTAAAAGTCTTTCCCCAGCCTGGAAGTTTTGTCAGTGTCAGAATAGAGCATTTAAAGATATGCTTTGGGTTATTGTCTGATAATTACTCTCCAACAGCTTCAGTTCCACCCTTGCAGGTGGCTATTGAAATGCAAAAAGATAAGGGATCAGTGAGAAGCCAGAAGGAACAAAATGTAGGGGGGAAAAATGGCTTTTTTCAAGTCTGGGAATGGGTGCACACTTTTATGTGCCCCACTTCTCGGAGCCCAGCCCTTCTTTAGCACCCCAGCTCCCAAAATTAGTTAATTAATTTGTTAATTAATTCTGCAGTTGAGGCTGGGTTGAGCCTCCCTGCTTGCCCTCAGCAGATTGCTGTTTTTTTGGGTTTTTTTTCCCCCCTTTCAGGGAGCCGGTGGCAAGACAGTCTGTGAGGTCTGGGTGGGGAGGGGCGCCAGACCCCTGGTCCGGGGAACTTAACAGTGTTCGCTGTGATCTCAGCTTTTCCTCCAGTTCCAAACTTGAGTCCGATGTGTGACTGGTTACTGGAGACCCCGAAAACACTGTTTCATATAGTTCTTGGGTAATTGCCAGCTGCTCTAGGGGAGAGACGAAATTCTGCTCCTCACCACTCTGCCATCTTGCCCCGCCCCTTTGTTTAATTTTGAGGTCTGTTCTGCCCCTCTGCCTTTCTCTCCTGCTACAAACAAACCGAAATAAACTGATTGTTTTACTTTTGGATTATGAAAACATTAATAAATATTGCTACGTTTCTTTAGCTCTCAAAAATAACAAAATCTCTGCAATAGGAAAAATTTCAATTAAAACTATCCACAGAAATAATTGTATCTGAATTAGTATGTTCTTCTAAGAAACTCTTCTCTTTTTTTACCTTTATCAAAAAATTAAAAAATAAACAATAAAAAAACCTACATTTCAAACAAAACCAAAACAGAGGAATAAGAAAAACAAATAACCTAAAATAACTATATTGCTTCCAACATGTTCTTACCCTACCCCAAGAAAATTAACAAGCCATAACCGAACAAAGAAATAAGAAAAACAAATAAAATAACTACAAAGCTTCCAACATGTTCCTACCTACCCCAAGAAAATAAAGAAACGATAACCAAACAAAGGAATAAGAAAAATAACCTAAAATAACTACATTGCTTCCAACATGTTCCTACCATACCCCTCAAAATTAACAAATCATATTCGTTCCTGAGCATTCCCATGACATGAAGATTACCTTCCATAACTTATCTGTTCTTATTAAATTATCGTTCCCCCTTCACTATTTGCTGTCTATCACTAGGTACCCCCTACATTCTACAATATAAACCATTTATTTTACATTTTTCACAGAGTTCACTTTAGTGGTAATGTACAATATCTCTTTTTGTGCCTGGCTTATTTTACTCAGCATTATGCCTTCAAGGTTCATCCATATTGTCATATGTTTCATGACCTCGTTCCTTTTTACTTCCACATAGTATTCCATCGTGTGTGTACACCACATTTTGTTTATCCACTCATCTGTTGAAGGACATTGGCATTGTTTCCATTTTTTGGCAGTTGTTAATAATGCTGCTTTGAACATCGGTGTGCAAACATCTGTTCGTGTCACTGCTTTCAGATCTTCTGGGTATATACTGAGAAGTGAAATTGCTGGATCGAAGGGTAGTTCATTATTGAGTTTTCTAAGGAACTACCAGACTGTCTTCCAGAGTGGCTATACCATTATACAGTCTCACCAACAATGAATAAGAGTTCCAAATTCTCCACATCTTCTCCAGCATTTCTAGTTTCCTGTTTGTTTAATGGCAGCCATTCTAATTGGTGTGAGATGATGTCTCATTGTGGCCTTAATTTGCATCTTCCTAATAGCTACTGAAGATGAACATTTTTTCATGTGTGTTTTGGGCATTTGTATT
The DNA here is from genome assembly GCF_015220235.1 of Choloepus didactylus. Lineage (NCBI taxonomy): Eukaryota > Metazoa > Chordata > Mammalia > Pilosa > Megalonychidae > Choloepus > Choloepus didactylus. The sequence goes on along the minus strand of NC_051324.1, from coordinate 57,876,546 downwards.
TCTTCAGAGAAATATCTTTTCATATCTTTTGCCCATTTTATAATTGGGCTGTTTGTACTATTGTTGAGTTGTAAGATTTCTTTATATGTGCAAGATATCAGTTTTTTGTCAGATACATGGTTTCCAAATATTTTTTTCCCATTGAGTTGGCTGTCTCTTCACTTTTTTGATAAATTCCTTTGAGGTACAGAACCTTTTAAGTTTGAAGAATTCCCATTTGTCTATTTTTTCTTTTGTTGTTTGTGCTTTGGGTGTAAGGTCTAAAAAGTGACCTCCTAATACAAAGTCTTGAAGATGTTTCCCTACATTATCTTCTAGGAGTTTTATGGTACTGTCTCTTATATTGAGGTCTCTAATCTACCTTGAGTTAATTTTTTGTATAGGGTGTGAGGTCAGGGTCCTCTTTCATTCTTTTGGTTATGGATATCCAGCTCTTCCAGCCCCATTTGTTCAGGAGACTGTTATGTCCCAGATCAGTGGTTTTGGGGGCCTTCTCAAAGATAAGTCGACCTGGGGTCTATCTCCAAATTCTCAATTAGATTCTCAGTTCTATTCCATTGATCAATATGTCTATCTTTGTGCCAGTACCATGCTGTTTTGACTGCTGTGGCTTTTTAGTAAGCTTCAAAGTCAGGAAGTATAAGTCCTCCCAGTTCGTTTTTCTTTTTTAGAATGGTTTTAGCAAGTCGAGGCGTCTTTCTCTTCCAAACAAATTTAACTAGGTTTTCCAAGTCTGCAAAGTACATTGTTGGAATTTTGATTGGAATTGCTTTGAATCTGTAGATGCGTTTGGATAGAACTGACATCTGAATGACATTTAGATGTTCTGTCCATGAACACAGAATATTTTTCCAGCTTTTTAGGTCCCCTTCTATTTCTTTAATAAAGTTACGTACTTTTCTATGTATAGGTCTTTTATATCCTTGGTTAAGTTTATTCCTGGGTACTTGAATTTTTTAGTTGCTATTGAGAATGGAATCTTTTTCTTGAGTGTCTCTTCAGTTAGGTCATTTCTAGTGTACAGTAGGAATATTGCTGACTTTGTGCATTAATCTTGTATCCTGCTACTTTGCTAAATTTGTTTATTAGCTCCGGTAGCTGTGTTGTTGATTTCTCAGGGTTTTCTAAATACAAGATCATATCATCTGCAAACAATGACAGTTTTACTTCTTCTTTCCAAGTTGGATGCCCTTTATTTCTTTGTTTTGCTGGATTGCTCTGGCTAGTACCTCTAGCACAGTGTTGAATAACAGTGGTGACAGCGGGCATCCTTGTCTCATTCCTGATCTTAGAGGGAAGGCTTTCAGTCTCTCGCCATTGAGTACTATGCTGACTGTGGGTTTTTTCATATATTCCCTTTATCATAGTGACGAAGTTTCCTTCAATTCCTACCTTTTGAAGTGTTTTTATCAAAAAAGGATGCTGGATTTTGTCAAATGTTTTTTCAGCATCTATTAAGATGATCATTTGATTTTTCCCTTTTGATTTGTTAATGTGTTGTATTACATTAATTGATTTTCTTATGTTGAACCATCCTTGCATGCCTGGAATGAACCCCACTGGGTCATGGTGTATGATTTTTTCAATGTGTCTTTGGATTTGATTTGCAAATATTTTGTTGAGAATTTTTGCATCTATATTCATGAGGGACATTACCCTGTAGTTTTCTTTATTTGTAGCATCTTTACCTGGTTCTGGTATTAGAGTGATGTTAGCTTCATAAAATGAGTTAGGTAGTGTTCCATTTTCTTCAGTGTTTTGAAATAGTTTAAGTAAGATTGGTGTCAGTTCTTTTTGGAAACTTTGGTAGAATTAGCCTGTGAAGTCATCTGGCCCTGGGCATTTATTTGTGGGAAGCTTTCTGATGACCGATTGGGTGTCTTTACTTGTGATGGGTTGGTTGAGGTCTTCTATTTCTTCTCTGATCAGTCTAGGTTGTTCATGTGTTTCTAGGAAATTGTCCATTTCCTCTACATTATGTAGTTTTTTTTGGCATACAGTTGTTCATAGTATTCTAATTTTTTTAATTGCTTTGGGATGCACAGTAATGTCACCTCTCTCATTTATTATTTTGTTTGTTTGGGTCTTCTCTCATTTTTATTTTGTCAGTGTAGCTAGAGGCTTGTCAATCTTGTTGATCTTCTCAGAGAACCAACTTTTGGTTTTATTTATTCTCTATTGTTTTTTTGTTTGTTTGTTTGTTCTCTGTGTCATTTATTTCTGCTTTAATCCTTGTTATTTCTTTTCTTCTGTTTGGTTTAGGATTAGTTTGCTGTTCATTTCTAGCTTCTTCAGTCGTTCCATTAATTCTTTGATTTTTAGCTCTTTCTTCCTTTTTAATGTATGCATTTAGAGCTATAAATTTTGCCCTCAATACCACCTGTGCTGCATCCCATGTTTTGATATGTTGCACTCTGGTTTTCATTTTTCTATAGATATTTAGCAATTTCTCTTGCTATTTCCTCTTTAACCCACTGATTGTTTAGGAGTGTGTTGTTTAACCTCCACATATTTGTGAATGTTCTAAAGCTTTGATGGTTATTGACTTCTGGTTGTATTCCATTTTGATCAGAGAATGTGCTTTGAATTTCAGTCTTTTTTAATTTATTGAGGCTTGTTTTATCACCCAGCATATGATCTATAGAAGAATGTGTATCCTGGTGATTTGGGATATAATGTTCTATATATGTTTGTTAAGTCAAATTCATTTATCACATTGTTTAGGTTTTCAGTTTCCTTATTGGTCCTCTGTCTCATTGATCTATCTGTAGGAGAGAGTGATGTATTGAAGTCTCCCAAATTATTGTGGAAACATCTATTGCTTCCTTCAGTTTTGCCAATGTTTGTCTCCTGTACTTTTTGCATCTTGCTTGGGTGCATAGACATTTATGATTGTTATTTCTTCTTGTTGAATTGTCCCTTTTATTAATATATAGTGTCCTTTGTCTCTTATGACATTTTTGCATTTAAAGTCTGTTTTATCTGAGATTAATATTGGTATTCCTGCTTTCTTTTGGCTGAAGCTTGCATGGAATGTTTTTTTCCATCCTTTCACTTTCAATTTCTTTGTGACTCTGGGTCTAAGATGAGCCTTTTGGAAGCAACATATTGATAATTCATAATAATCCATTCTGCCAATCTGTATCTTTTAAGTGGGGAGTTTAATCCATTCACATTCAATGTTATTACAGTGAAGTCATCTCTTGACTCAGCCATCATATCCTTTGGTTTTTATTTGACAAGTATATATTCTCCCCCCCCTTTATTTCCTTTAACATACCCTTACTATAACCCTTTAGTTCTTAGCCCTTCTCCAGACCTTTCTGTCCTTTCTTTTTTCTCTGCTAGTAGGGCTCTCTTTAGTATCTCTTGTAGGTCAGGTCCCTTGTTAGCACATTTTCTCAGCATTTGTTTGTCTGTGAAGATTTTAAGCTTTTCCTCAAATTTGAAGGAGAGCTTTGCTGGATAAAGAATTCTTGATTGGCATTTTTTCTCTCTCAGAATTTTAAATATGTCATATCACTGCCTTCTCGCCTCCATGGTGGCTGCTGAGTAGTCACTACTTAGTCTCATGTTGTTTCCTTTGTATGTGGTGAATCACTTCTCTTTCTGCTTTCAGATCTTGCTCCTTCTCTTCAGCATTTGACAATCTGATCAGAATGTCTTGGAGTGAATTTATTTGAATTTATTCTGTTTGGAGTTGGTTGGGCATTTATGATTTGCATATTTATATCGTTTAGAATGGTTGGGAAGTTTTCCCCAACAGTGTCTTTGAATTTTCTTCCTAGACCTTTACTCTTCTCTTCCCCTTCTGGAACCCCAATGATTCTTATGTTTGCACGCTTCACATTGTCCATCATATCCCTGAGATCCTTTACAGATTTTTCAATTTTTTTCTCTGTTCGTTCTTTTGTGCTTTCACTCTCCAAAACGTTATCTTCAAGTTTGCTTACTCATTCTTCAACTCCATCTAATCTGCTATGTGTTTCTAGAATATTTTAAATTTGATCTACAGTTTTTTTTATTTCCATAAGTTCCTCTTTTTTTTTTATTTACTCTTGCAAATTCTTCTTTATGCTTTTCTAGGGTCTTATTGATGTCCTTTATATCCTGAGCCATGATACTGTTGTTTGTGATTACTTCTTTGGTTAATTGCTTCAAGTTCTGTGTCTCTTCTGGTTTTTTTTGATTTGGACATTGGGGTTATCCATATCTTCTGGTTTCTTCATCTCCTTTAAAATTTTCTGTTGTTTTTGGCCTCTTGGCATTTGCTTATCTTGATAGGGTTGTTTTAGGTTATGCAGGCTTATACAGCTTTTAGGTTATACAGCTTTGTGAAGTGCACTTTCCTTGACCAACCAGCAGATGGTGCTCCTAAGCCACCTGTTACCCTCAAGCCAGTTCTCCCCAACCTCATCTTTGCAGCGATTAGGGGTCTAAACCTTGTGGAGCTCTAGTCAGTGCACCAATTTCCGGTGTGCAGTTGGGACCATCCGCCCTGAGGGTGGGGTTGTGCCCTGTGCAGTTAGGCAGGGCAGACAGCTTTAAGACCCAGCTGTTCCCGGGGCTGCAGCTGGAATCCCCTGGCGGTATAGCTCACGTCTAACCCTTCAGCTCTGATTCCCTATGGTCCCTCTCTGCCCTGGGCCCACAAGTCCCTGGGATTGGTTTAGGGATTCCGTGCAGGATCCCTGCTTCTAGGCTGTGCAGTCCGCGGGCTTCCATGGAGGAGGGGTGTGTGCCGTTACAGGCAAGCGGAATCCCTAAGGAAGCTCTTGGCTGGGGCACCGAGAAGGGTCATCTCCTAGCCTGCTGCAAAGATGGCGTACCAAGCATGGAAACTTCCCACTTCTGTGGTACTCCGCCTCCTGCAGTGGCTGGTTCCTTGCTCAGGGGCTGCAGGTGTGCGAAGGGCTACCACCCATGCCAGATACTGAAGCAAGTACCTGGGGTGTGGAAGGTACTCCCCACCATGCTCGACTGCGGCTCTCGCCACTGGCTTCGCAGCTGCTCTCCGGGTTTTTAAGCTAACCTGCCTCCCCACACCTTCCCTAAGTTTCTCCCCACCATGGCGTGGCTCAGCTGCTGTTTTCCCAGCAGCCTCAAACGCTCTCACGTTTCCAAATGCAGACTCTCGGTTTCTCCAAGGGCACAGTTACTGGATGCAGAAAACCTTACCCAGCCAGGGGAACCCTGGAATTGTTATTCTGGAGCACTTTCCGTCCTGTATCTAGTATTTTTCACGGAGGAGAATTTGCTCTTTCTCTCCTAATCACCCATCTTGGACCCCTCTTTCCTCTAACTTTCTAAGATAAAAGCAAGAATTGTACAAATCTAAATATATATATCCACTTTATGTTTAGATAAAACACTTTAGATGGTAAATATTTTCTAGTCTCTAATTAAAATCTCTTGTTGTAGTACATTAATCCCTTGGGTGCTAAGCTCAAAGTTGAGCATGTGAGGGACATGGCACAGTACTGCCTTGCCTGAGAGGAGTACAAGAAGCACGCTAAGAGCTTGACACTGAGGAAAGACTTTCAGTGGCACCTGTCACATTTCTTGTGTGGCAAGGACTTTGAATGGCACTTCCTTTGTTTCTTAATTTTGGCCTCCTTTGGTTTACTCAGTTTTTTGTATCTTGGCAGAAAAATTAGTCTCTTCCTTGAAGTGCATAAAATCAAGATGTTAAGCAAAAGGCACAGAACCATAGCATGCTAGAGTAAGAAATAACTTGAACAGTTATCTGTTTAGTCCCATAGGTTTCCAAACTTACTTTTTTTAAAAACAGCAGCACCTTTATTTTACCAAATGAAATATTACACAGAATCTGGATGTATATAAAAAAACAAGTGTGGAGCTGCTTTGGTGGAATTGGGACGTGGGTTAAAGTTAAATTTGCTTAACATTTTCTCACAGGTTCCCGAGGCATCCGTCTCCAAGGAACACAATCCAGTGCAGCTTCCTCATTTTGGTGATGATCAAACTTAAGCCCAGAGAGATGATGTCACAGAGCTAGGATGAGAAACTTGGTTTCTTGGTTCCCACTGTAGTGCTTGTTCCAACACTGTAATGCCTCATTGCTGGCAAGTCTTTCCTTTCCAGAAAAACATAAAGATGATGAAATGAAGCATCAGGAGTGCAAACTGCCAAAAACAGCAGCTTGAAAACTAAAGCTAATTAAAGTCTCACATGGGGAAAAGTGTATTTTAGATTCCTATTCCTCTACATTCCCCTAATTTTTTTTCTCAGCTGTCTTTTTATATGCTGGAGTATACCAATTTCAGAAAACATCACTTTTTAAATTTTATTTTTCCTTCAGAAAATTTTTCTTTCTTTTTTTAATTAGAGAAGTTGTAGGTTTACAGAAAAATAACACAGCAAATACAGAGTTTCCATCCTCCCCCATTATTAACACCTTGCATTACTGTGGCATTTGTTGTAATTCATGAAAGAAAATTTTTATAATTGTACTATTAATTATAGTTCATTGTTTACAATAGGGTTCACTGTGTTGTACAGTCTGTATTTTTTTAAATATTTATTCTAGTAACATTTACTCAACCTGGAATTTCCCCCTTTTAACCACATTCACATATATAATTCAGTGCTTTTAGTTACTTTCACAATGTTGTGCTACCATCACCACCATCCATTACCAAAATTTTACAATCAACCCAAATAAAAACTTTATACAATTCAAGCATTAACTCCCCATTTCCTACCCCCAGCCCAGCCGCTGCTAACCTATATTCTAGATTCTGATTCTATAAATTTGCTTATTCTAATTGTTTCGTATCAGTGAGATCATACAATATTTGTTCTTTGGTGTCTGGCTTATTTCACTCAATATCGTCAAGGTTCTTCCACATTGTATCATGTATTAGAACTTCATTCCTTTTTTACAGCTGAATAATATTCCTTGCATGTATATAATACATTGTGTTTATCCATTCATCTGTTGATGGACACTTGGGTTACTTCCATCTTTTGGCAATTGTGAATAATACCACTGTGAACACTGGTGTGCGTATATCTGTTTGACTCTCTGCTTTCAATTCTTTTTGGAATATACCTAGTAGTGGGGATTGCCAGGTCATATGGTAGTTCTGTATTTAACTTTGTGGGGAACCATCAAACTGTCTTCCACACTGGCTACATCATTTTCCATTCCTACCAACTATTTATGAATGTTCTTGTTTCTCTACAAACTCTGCAGCACTTGTAGTTTTCTCCTTTGTTTTGTTTTGTTTTGTTTTGTTAATAGTAAACAATTTGATGGATATGAAGTGGTATCTCATTGTGGTTCTGATTTGTGTTTCCTTACTTGCTAATGCTGTTGAGCATCTTTCCATGTGCTTTTTGGCCATTTGCATATATTCTTGAGAGAAATGTCCATTTGAGCATTTTGCCCATTTTTAATTGAATTGTGTATCTTTTTTATTGTTGAGTTGTAGGATTTCTTTATGTATTCTGGATTTTAAACCCTTATCAGATATGTGGTTTCTGATTATTTTCTCCCATTCTGTAGGATGTCTTTTGATTTTCATGATAGAGGCCTTTGATGCACAAAAGTATTGATTTTGTTGAACTCTCATTTATCTATTTTTTCTTTTGAGTTGATTTTTTAATATGGTGTGAGGTAGGGATCCACCTTCATTCTTTTGCATATGGGCATCCAGTTTTTCCAGCACCATTTGTTGAATATACTGTTTTTTTCTTATTTGAGTGGATTTGGCATCCTTGTTGAAAATCAGTTGGCCATAGATCTGAAGGTTTATTTCTGAACTCTCATTTCAATTCCATTGGTCCATATATCTGCCCTTGTGCCAGTACTGTGCTGATTTGATTACTGTGGCTTTGTAATAAGTTTTAAGATTGGGAAGTGTGAGTCTTCCGACTTTTATCTTCTTTTTCAAGATGGCTTTGGCTGTTTGGAGCCCCTTACCCTTCCATATAGAACGTCTGATTTCTAACTCATAAAAAATGCCCCAAGCTAAATGGTGCTAGATTACTTAAAATGTAATAATTTCTTTTGCTCAGTTTTTAAGTGAAAACAAAACACCTAAAAAAAAAAATTGCTGGTAACTATTTTTTATGAATAAGTTCTACTTTCATATTTAAATGTACTATACAAAAATAGCAGATTCCATAATGCATTTTGGTCCCTAATTTTATCAAATGATTTTTGATTGGAAAGAGCTAAGAGGGAAAGAAAAGTTCTAATACATATATTACATTCACCATTCTAAGAAAACTGGGGTTTCCTTAATTTCAAATTTCCTATCTATTTCACATTTTTTTAGAACAAAGAAAAGGTGGTACCGCCTTAAGTCCTTTTTGTAAGGAGGTGGGTTTTAAAAACAAACCAATACAAATCACTGCTAATTAACGTATAGCAGGTAGTCCTTTTACACCAAGGAGAGTACATGCTAAAATTGTTTCCCTTGATGTGACCCCAGGATATAAACATTGACAAATATGAAGTATTACCAGCTTTAGAGGACAGAAAAGGCTTTCTTTGTAATTTTTTAAATCTCTGATATTTAGGTATAATTATTAAAGAAGTATGACGTTGATTGTGGTGATGAATGCACAACTATATCATGGTACTGTAAGCACTTGATTGTACACTGTGGATGATTGTATGGTTTGTGAATATATTCTCAATAAAGCTGAATAAAAAATAAAAATAAATTTTAAAAGAGGTGTGATGTCCTGAAACTCAGAGCTAGAGCTTGGCAGATATGAATGTCAGTATCTGTGCATACAGCAACTGTTTAAAAAAAGCTGAAAAAGAGCCCAGACTTCAATTAGTGATATGAATGAAGCAGATCTGGTTAAGACTAGGGCAGACCGGGTCAAAGGGTAAAGGTTGAAACTGACTGTGTTTTAAAACTTCAACTTCCATGTGAGACCAAGGGAAGAGATGTCTATTTCATGCAGGATCTATATTTTCTAGACAGTATAACTCTACAGTCGTTTTGTTCAAACACCACAATTACATGGAACTTTGAATAGGAAATGAGATATGGTAGGTTAGGATAGGTTAGAGTGAAATTGTGACACATCCCAAAGTAATTTGGGCAGAGAATAAAAAATATATTTACAGCCTCCCCCCACCTTGCCTCACCCCGAGGAGCTGGGGGAAGGTGCGGAAGTGTTAGACTTCTTCACCTGGACTGGTGTCAGTGTTGTCACAAACATTGGGACTGGCAGTTTGATGTGCCGAGCCCTCTATCATGGGACTTGCCCTTATGAAGCTCATTACTGCAAAGGAGAGGCTAAACTTGCATATAATTGTGCCTAAGAGTCTCCCCCTGAGTACGTCTTTGTTGCTCAGATGCAGCCCTCTCTCTCTCTAACTGAGCCATCTCGGCAGGTGAACTCACTGCCCTCCCCCCTACGTGGGACCTGACTCCCAGGGGTGTAAATCTCCCTGGCAACACAGGATATGACTCCCGGGGATGAATCTGGACCCGGCATTGTAGGATTGAGAATATCTTCTTGACCAAAAGGGGGATGCAAAATGAGACGAAATAGTTTCAGTGGCTGAGAGATTTCAAATGGAGTCAAGAGGTCACTCTGGTGGACAGTCTTATGCACTAAACACCTGTTAGGTTTTAATGTATTAGAATAGCTAGAAGTAAATACCTGAAACTACCAAACTCCAATCCAGTAGTCTGGACTCCTGAAGACGATTATATAATAATGTAGATTACAAAGAGTGACAGTGTGATTGTGAAAACCTTGTGGATCACACTCCCTTTAACTAGTGTATGGATGGAAGAGTAGGAAAATGGGGCTAAAAACTAAATGACAAATAGGGTGGGGTGGGGGGGATGGTTTGGGTGTTCTTTTTTTACTTTTATTTTTTGTTCTTATTCTGATTCTTTCTGATGTAAGGAAAATGTTCAGAAATAGATTGTGGTGATCAATGCATAACTATATGATCATACTGTGAACAGTTGATCGTATACCATGGATGATTGTATGGTATGTAAATATATTTCATTAAAACTGAATTAAAAAAAAAAAGAGGTGTGATGTCATAGAATGAACGTGAAAGGGATAAAAGATTGTCATCCACTCAACAAATATTTGAGTACCTACCATTTTCTCAACAACTTTGTAGGTACTAGCAGTGAAAATCTAATGAGGAAAAAGAAAAATCAGAGAAGGGGACAGATGAATCTGAATGAAATAATCAGGTGGAAACAGTAAAGAACTGAGATTATATTTAGGAGTATCCTGAAGAATTCTAAAAGGCAGGGCAAAATACCTTGTTAATTTTCTGTTTCGTTTACAGGCATGCATGTAGGGAATATCGGATTCACAAAGAACTGGATCATCCCAGAATAGTTAAGCTGTATGATTACTTTTCACTGGACACTGACTCGTAAGTGCTGTGCCATTTTAACTTGTTATTTTCTGGCAAGGCCTTGATTGTTCATGGAGTAGAGCTTAAATCTGGGTCCAAGAAGTATCCTCTGAGGGAACCAAATAATATGTTAATGAATGGGCCAATGACTAGATGCAAATTCAGATTTGGCCAGCCGGCATCTTTTAACCAAAGAACTTGTACAGTTGTGTGGTAGAAACAACTGGGCTGGGTGTAGGAGGGAGAGGCACTCATTTATAGTGTTTGCCAATTTACATTATGTAATGGCCAAATTTCAAACTACCAACAGTTGAATAACCAGCTCACAAAATTATTGAAGATTTAACAGTCAGCTCTTGGGACATACATACCATGTTAGTACCAGCATGCCACTGACATGCAGCAGTGAGTGGGGACTGTTGCAGAGGATCTCTGTCCCTACCCCACCCTTGGAAAGTCTGATGAACCCTAACAGTTCTTTTTAAATGTACCAGATATGTGATTTTATCCTACCTTAGAACAAGGGAATAAATGTGGCACAGATGAAGGCAAAGCCCCGTGCTGTGTGTTAAAATATGGGTTTATGGATTCATAGAAAGTTAAGAGTTAGAAGGGATCTCAGAGTCTAGCTTTCTCATTTTATAGGTGGGGATTTGAAGACCAGAGAAGTTAAATGACTTGTCTAAGATATTTAATAATCTTGGTCATTGTTGCATTTCGTTGCCTCCTATAGAAAAGCTTCAGTCTCTGGGTTTATCCAGGAGTATACAAATATTACAGCATTCGGAAAGGTTTTCTCTGTAAGAGTCTGGACTGAGTCAGGAGAACATACCCTAGGTCTGGCCTGCAGGTGTTCCCCTTAAGAGTTCCAGGGTGATTCTAGAAGTTTGACTTGTTCCAGGCAGCAGCTTTCTCAGAGACTGCACACAGAAAACTACTCCACATTTAGAAATGACCACAAATGGAGACTTTTTGAAACGAACTATTCCCTCTGCCATCTGCTTGGGGATTTTCCCTTTACAGTGGCAGGAATAGCTGTGTGTGTCTAGCATGGAATGAGTTCCAGAAAGATCTAGTTAGAGGGCAGGATGGGGAAATCAGAGGCTTCCTAACTTCTAGGCAGGTCTCACAGCCTGGCTTCATTATTTTGCTTTGAGTAAATTCCTTAAATATTAGATACACCTTCACTCTGAAATTTAAGCACAAAAATGATTTCAAAGATAAATATAATGACTTGGGTTATGTGCAGTTTTGAATTGTGTGCACATTTATTTTAACTAACGTGAGAAATTATGCTGTTCTTGAGTACTTTGTTCTTTCTGTTATGTGTATGATGAATTCTCAACAGAAATAAGTCAGTCATGTTAGAAAGTCTTCTGGAAGTTGTTTCAGTATTAAAAAGTGAGATATTATTTCCTTCTTGCATTTGGATCAAAGAATTAATCAACTGAGCATGGGAATCCATGTCTCAGATTTCAGTGTCTCAGATAAGAGAATTATAAGTTTCAGACATTTATCTTCAAGTAGGGCACTAGCATGCTTTGGTATGTTTCTAATTTAGAAACATATTTAGAAACCTAAGCTGTTGTTCAGTTTTGGGATTCCACAAGACTGTGTGTATCCAAATTTATAAATCACAGTGCTTTTTTGAGGCCTTTAATTGCCCAGAGGCCTGAGCCTGTTGTGCTCAGCTCTGTTCTTCACGGTTTCCCTACTGTGCATCATAGATGGGTTGACCCTTGTAGGCTATGTTGACCTGTGTCAGTTGGCATCTGACTGGGTTCAACCAATGAGAGGCAGAGATTGGTGGGAAGGGGAGGAGAAGCCGGTGTATTTCTGCCCCTCTCTCTACTGTAGATTCAGTTTCCCCTGGTAATCCTGGCCCCTGGGTTCTGGTTGTACCATCCCGTCCTCCCTCTGTCCCTCTAGCCTTAGAATGCTGATGGCTTCCTTGCTTTGAGTAAATTCCTTAAATATTAGATACATCTTCACTCTGAAATTTAAGTATAAAAATGATTTTGAAGATAAATATGATTTGGATTATGCACAGTTGGGTGCCTCGAGTTGGGTGCCTTGGTGGCCATGTTGTCTTCTCAGCTCTTCTGCTGTCTGTGATCGGTTCCCTAAATGAAAGCTTCTCTGTTTTAAATACTCAAGTGGTTTTTCATTTCCTGGCTAAACCCTGACTGATACATTTGTCACAGCTTACAATAATTTAAAAAGTTTTCATCTCTTGGGGATATTCAAACAGTTCAGGAAGCCTTACTTTTGTCTATAACTGCCTTGGAAGTTTCTATAACATGTCCCTTAATGCCTTGAATGGTATAAATGGTATACCTTGAATAGTAGGTTTAAATTTGAGTCTTATGATGTATTCATGCAAGTGAAGGGAAAAAGCACCTGTACTGTGTGATACCACATTTGTTAGGACCATTGGTACTATATTTTTAAACGTGCCTTTGCATCCTGAGTCTAACAAAGAGAAACTCTAGTATAATATTGTGCCACGCTGCCAGGCAACTCAGTATGCAACAAGTTCTCATAATCTGGGCAAACCCTAGATTTTTCCTCACTGCCAGCACTTAGGGTTATATAAAGTGATGTGTTGCAGTAGAATTGTGTACTTGCTCACAATATACTTGTTTGGAAATGGATGTGTGATGTGGGTGTATGAAGGAGACCCTTCCAGGAAAATAGCTATCTTTATAGTCCTTGTCGGTATTCTGATTGTCAGGATTCATAAAGAGGTATTGCCATGGGTGAACTTCAGCACAACAGATTACAGCATGGAGGCTCTTCACCAAGAGAGTAAGCAGTTTCTTCCTGGAAGCCACTCTAATAGCTAATACTGAATAAAGAATAGAATAGTATTTTAAGGAAGGAAGAAGACAACAGTGAAAGCTAATTTTCTGTAGTTATTGCTAGAACTGTTTTAGACAGTTTAACCTGCTTGCTCTTATCCCATGCTTAAAGGTTGGTTTATTTGTCTTTAGGTTTTGTACAGTATTAGAATACTGTGAGGGAAATGACCTGGATTTCTACCTGAAACAGCACAAATTAATGTCTGAGAAAGAGGCCCGATCCATTATCATGCAGATTGTGAATGCTTTAAAGTACCTAAATGAAATAAAACCTCCCATCATACACTATGACCTCAAACCAGGTATGTCTTAACTTTTAGGAGATAAGATTGGTGGCTTTTCTTGTATCCCTTAAGAGACTTTTAATTTTATAAAGTTAGATAATTTGGCAGGAACCAAGAAGGCCTAATACCATCTGACTTTAGATTGCCTGGGTAGTTGTGGGAATAAAAAGAGCCCTGGACAATGCAGTACTGGAGGGTGGGTCAGATTTGGAGAAACAATGCCATCGTCTTTGGAGCCAGGGTAGTTTGTAAGGTCAGTCTGATAAAGAAAGAACTGTTCTGGCAAGATCAGTTTTATTTTTTCCCCATTACTCACACTACGTAGCATTTCTTCTACTCCAAGTCTCTTTGATAGGTGCCTAAAAAGTAATTTATTTTGCACATATGCCTCTCATCTCATTAAATTCTGAACAGATTTTTTTTTCTTTTTGTTTGGTTACTATCTAACTTTCATAGTTATCAGAAAAGAACAAAAGATTAGTTATTGCAGATGTTCCAAAGACTTTTCACCTCTGTGTTTTTGTTGTTATCCTTGCTTGTTACTTAGAAGCCTATGTAAGTTTTATGTAGACAGCTTTAACCACCTTCATGAGGTGTTAGGAAAATGCTTCCCATTCACCTCCTGGTGGGGCACAGTTGTTAACTTTGCTTCCCTTTTCTGGTAGTTACATATTAAATCTCACTGACTATTCTTTAACGTACTAATATAATTAAAGTGACTAAGATATTACAGTGAAGTGATTGGTTTTCCATCACTAAATTCAATATACTTTCCTGACATAGGAGCTGTATGTAGGTGGCACTGTGGTACTAGTTTTGATTCCCTTGTATGTTTTTCTTAGTTTTTTTTGTTTCGTTTTGGTTTAGTTTTTCCTTTTCTCTTTTCCGTCTGAAACTACTGCTCTGAGCAGTGGTTTAGAGATCCTCACAGAAAGTTCAAATAAAATTTTCCCACCATTTCTGACCAGCTTTCTAAGTGATATTTTACTTTGGCAGGTTAATTCTCCTCCTTCCCCCCCAGTGCTTGTAGTAATGGTGGTTTTGGCACATTAAGGAGGTGATTCTTGGAAAATAGAAGTTTGCAGCCAGACCCTGAGGACTCTCCCCCAGCATCCAGAGTCCGGACCACTTTATTTAAGGGATTCAGATGTTCTCTTATGTATGCAAGAATTTGAATTTAGTTGTCCCCTTGTCTGTGATTACCTTGGGTTTTTCTCTTAATCAGTAAGTCTGTGCTTATTCATGATGACTTTTATCTTTTTTAGGTAATATTCTTTTAGTAAATGGTACAGCATGTGGAGAGATAAAAATCACAGATTTTGGTCTTTCAAAGATCATGGATGATGATAGCTACAATTCAGTGGATGGCATGGAGCTAACATCTCAAGGTGCTGGTACTTATTGGTAGGTATCCAGAAGTCTGCCAGGTTGACTGGTGGTGATGTGATTATCTGTTATACTGAAGCACTGGTAATTAATACTTAATTTCTGCATGCTGTGTGCCAAGGCAAAAATGCTGTAAACCAAACAGACTTTGAGCAGTTTTACTTTTTGTATTTTCGTTAATTTGTCTTAATCGTTCTTTCCTTTCTTGAAAACACTGAGAGAGATTATGCGTAGCCAGCTGTTTGATTTGTATGTTTCCTCTGCAGGGCTGGCCTTACGAATTGGTAGATAATGGGGTTGCTCAGGTCGTGATACATGACTGGCCCTGAATTCTTCTCAGTACAAATGCAGACCTTTCTCTTCAAGGGCTTATGGAATGAGGGATTCATTTCTACATTTGCTTAAGGATGATAGAATCTCAAGAACTAAGGAGTTGTGAAGATCAGGGTGTAAAATAACCATAACATCACATGGAATCGATACAGGAAAAAATGAGCATAATTTACTAAGAAGTTTATCCAACTCTGTTAGCCATCTTCTAAAGGTTTTGAGGCACATGTCTTCCCATCTATTGTCACTCATCTTCTGCCAGCCACCCTAGAGAGCTCTGCCTGCTTTTGCAATGACTGATTCTACCTCTGCCTGCAACATGAGCTCAGGCCTTCAACTTGGCGCTTGTAACAGTGTATCAAAGCTTGTTTCATTTCTGAGGGAGTAGATGTGTAAACACAGAACCACATATTGGAGTATATGATTCTGAAGAGGGGGAAAGTCTCTGCTAGCAGACAGGGAGGGGTAACATGCTGTTTTACCCCAGGGGACTTGGATCACTTTTCTTTGGGAGTAGAGGGCCCTGGGCTTTAGGAGAATACTGACTGTTTGGGAATGAGTGTTCTGATGAGAGTTCAGACAGGGAAGAAGCGAGTGTCATTCACAACACAGGATCAGCCCTGTTCTCATCAGTTGAGTCCTGCTTTTCATTGTGCCTTATTGTTTGTGGAGATAGCACCTACAGTAGAAATCTGTCTCTAGATTAAAACTTTGAAATTTTCGGTTTAAAATAGAAGCTGCATTTACAGTATGTTTATTCACTATGGTGATGGTTTTTGTGGATTGGTGTTTTAAATGATGCAAAAGTAGCTGCTGTTGGAAACTGGGAACAGGTCTATACTGCTGCTGTATAAATTTACACCACTAGTTTTTGGATGTGAGCTTTTATTTGATAGCTTGTTATTTTTAAAAAGTGTAATCATTTCATTTCACATTTAAATTGGTTATCTCATTGCTACTTCACACTACTTGCTAAGCTATAAGAATTCAGTAAAAATAGTTGCCTAGAATTTT
Source organism: Choloepus didactylus (assembly GCF_015220235.1). Classification (NCBI taxonomy): domain Eukaryota; kingdom Metazoa; phylum Chordata; class Mammalia; order Pilosa; family Megalonychidae; genus Choloepus; species Choloepus didactylus. The sequence goes on along the minus strand of NC_051324.1, from coordinate 57,860,290 downwards.
CTTCACAGTAGTCTGTTTGAGGGTGTTGGATAGGAGTGTAGATGAACAAAGATTGGTTGTGTGTTGATAATTACTGAGGATGGGTGATGGTTACTTGGGGGTTCATTTTGCTGTTCTCTCTACTTCTGATTATATTTGAAATTTTTCATAATAAAAGGAAAGATAGAGAGGGGGCTACTAAGAAAGTTTTATGGATTTCTGTGACATTTCAAAGAGTCCCCATATTGGTAGAAAACATTGTCATGATGACCTAATCAGCATCCTCAATAATGACCCAGAGGGTACAGCAAATTCTAAGTGTCTATTGTCAGTATTTGGTTGTACCTGAATTCTTCTATATTGTTCTTTTTTGAATACTTTTTTTGTTAAGTAAACGACTTGCAAACCAGGCCTTGAGAATCTTTTTTTTTTTCTTTTTGTATAGGACTTTTATCGTGATAGAATTCACACCTTTTTTTTTCTTAAACAGGTTTACTGTCATAGAACTGCCTTCTACTCTGCCTTTCAAAGTCCTTGATAAAAAATCATAATGTTTATTTTCACTATTATTTGGGTGAAAACTAGTTTAATTTCTTCATTTGTAGATAAGGAGACAGATACCTAAAAAATGATTTGCTAGATTTGTGCTATCAAGTAACCATGTCTTTTGTAGTCTAAAAAGTTTACTTATCCAAGATGATATTTAAGTTTGGTATATTAAGTCATCAAGAATCTTAAAAACAAGGGTTCAGGGAGGTTTTAGTGGCATTTGGTGGGAAGAGCTTTTCTTTTTATTCTTTCCTTTTTCCAGCGTTTTTTGTTTTTTTGCCTTTTTTCCTTAGTGAATTCTACATCTAAATTTTCATTTTGCAGTACATGTTTTGGCAAAATGTTTCCATTTGAAATAATCTAGCTAAAGATCTTAACCATCTAAATATGTCAGTTAAAAATAATAAATAGGAAACAAGAATATGAAATTAACCTCTTTTAAAAAGTAAAACGATGAAGACCTGTCATCTGAAACAATTTGATAAAGATAGTGAAATGGAGAGAGAATATTTTCTGCCTCTTGTGGTCCTCTTCAATCTGTAAGTTTAGATTTTTATACCAGAAGCACAGGAGAGTCCAAACGAAAGAGTTTTTTACAGAATTGATTTTGTCAGCATGAGATCCTACAAAAATTGATCTGTTATCTTAAGTATTCTGCATTCCAGCTGTGTCATGGCTAAGGCTCCAGGCAGTGAATAGAAGTGTATTTGTTTGGCTTCTTAAATGCCAAGAGGCACATAACCTTCCACACTGTACAATTTGGTGTGGTTGGCTGTCCTGCTGGTGTCCTGAGAGGCCAGTGGTGGGGAGGCAGGAACTGAGATGAGGAATGAGACGAGGAATGTTTGATTTTTGCTAAACTATTTCTTAGTCTTCCAGTAAGTCCCTAATCACCCATAAAGAAGGAAATGTAAAATATCCTCTGATAGTTGGGGCTTTAATGCCACTGTTGATTATATATTGGAGTTATTTCCTGTCCAGATTTCCAAAAGAGGCCACCTCAAGAAGGCAGAATAACCTCTCCCCTCAGAAAACTGTCCTGGGTCATGAATTCATTTGGACTTTTAAAACTGTGACTTGAGAGGCGGGGCAAGATGACGGACTGGTGAGCTGTATGTTTTAGTTACTCCTCCAGGAAAGTAGGTAGAAAGCCAGGAACTGCGTGGACTGGACACCACAGAGCAATCTGACTTTGGGCATACTTCATACGACACTCATGAAAATGTGGAACTGCTGAGATCAGCGAAATCTGTACGTTTTTGTGGCCAGGGGACCCGCGCCCCTCCCTGCCAGGCTCAGTCCCGTGGGAGGAGGGGCTGTCAGCTCCGGGAAGGAGAAGGGAGAACTGCAGTGGCAGCCCTTATCGGAAACTCATTCTACTGATCCAAACTCCAACCATAGATAGACTGAGGCCAGACACCAGAGAATCTGAGAGCATCCAGCCCAGCAGAGAGGAGACAGACATAGAAAAAAACAGCACGAAAAACTCCAAAATAAAAGCAGAGGATTTTTGGAGTTCTGGTGAACATAGAAAGAGGAAAGGCAGAGCTCAGGCCCTGACGCTCATATGCAAATCCCGAAGAAAAGCTGATCTCTCTGCCCTGTGGACCTTTCCTTAATGGCCCTAATTGCTTTGTCTCTTAGCATTTCAATAACCCATTAGATCTGTGAGGAGGGCCCTTTTTTTTTTTTTCTTTTTTTTTTTTCTTTAATCCTTTTTTCTTTTTCTAAAACAATTATTCTAAGAAGCCCAATACAGAAAGCTTCAAAGACTTGCAATTTGGGCAGGTCAACACAAGAGCAGAACTAAGAGAGCTCTGAGACAAAAGGCAATAATCCAGTGGCTGAGAAAATTCACTAAACACCACAACTTCCCAAGAAAAGGGGGGTGTCCACTCACAGCCATCGTCCTGGTGGACAGGAAACACTCCTGCCCATCGCCAGCCCCATAGCCCAGAGCTGCCCCAGACAACCCAGTGTGACGGAAGTGCTTCAAATAACAGGCACACTCCACAAAACTGGGCATGGACATTAGCCTTCCCTGCAACCTCAGCTGATTGTCCCAGAGCTGGGAAGGTGGAGCAGTGTGAATTAACAAAGCCCCACTCAGCCATCATTTCAGCAGACTGGGAGCCTCCCTACACAGCCCAGCAGCCCAGAACCGCCCTGGGGGGACGGCACTCACCTGTGACATAGCACAGTCATCCCTCAACAGAGGACCAGGGAGTGCACGGCCTGGAAGAGAGACCCACTTGCAAGTCTCAGGAGCCATACGCCAATACCAAGGACTTTTGGGTCAGTGGCAGAGACAAACTGTGGCAGGACTGAACTGAAGGATTAGACTATTGCAGCAGCTTTAAAACCCAAGGATCACCAGGGAGATTTGATTGTTAGAGCCACCCCCCCTCCCTGACTGCCCAGAAACACGCCCCATATACAGGGCGGGCAATACCAACTACACACGCAAGCTTGGTACACCAATTGGACCCCACAAGACTCACTCCCCCACTCACCACAAAGGCACAGCAGGGGAGAAGTGGCTTGTGGAGAACAGGTGGCTCGTGGATGCCACCTGCTGGTTAGTTAGTTAAAGTGTACTCCACGAAGCTGTAGATGTCATAAATTAGAGATAAGGACTTCAGTTGGTCTACACATCCTAAAAGAACCCTATAAAGTTCAGCAAATGCCAAGAGGCCAAAAACAACAGAAAATTATAAAGCATATGAAAAAAACAGAAGATATGGATAACCCAAGCCCAAGCACCCAAATCAAAAGATCAGAAGAGACACAGCACCTAGAGCAGCTACTCAAAGAACTAAAGATGAATAATGAGACCATAGTACAGAATACAAAGGATATCAAGAAGACCCTAGAAGAGCATAAAGAAGACATTGCAAGACTAAATAAAAAAATAGATGATCTTATGGAAATTAAAGAAAATGTTGACCAAATTAAAAAGATTCTGGACACTCATAGTACAAGACTAGAGGAAGTTGAACAACGAATCAGTGACCTGGAAGATGACAGAATGGAAAATGAAAGCATAAAAGAAAGAATGGGGAAAAAAATTGAAAAAATCGAAATGGACCTCAGGGATATGATAGATAATATGAAACGTCCGAATATAAGACTCATTGGTGTCCCAGAAGGGGAAGAAAAGGGTAAAGGTCTAGGAAGAGTATTCAAAGAAATTGTTGGGGAAAACTTCCCAAATCTTCTAAACAACATAAATACACAAATCATAAATGCCCAGCGAACTCCAAATAGAATAAATGCAAATAAACCCACTCCAAGACATACTCTGATCACACTGTCAAATACGGAAGAGAAGGAGCAAGTTCTGAAAGCAGCAAGAGAAAAGCAATTCACCACATACAAAGGAAACAGCATAAGACTAAGTAGTGAGTAGTCAGCAGCCACCATGGAGGTGAGAAGGCAGTGGCACAATATATTTAAAATTCTGAGTGAGAAAAATTTCCAACCAAGAATACTTTATCCAGCAAAGCTCTCCTTCAAATTTGAGGGGGAGCTTAAATTTTTCACAGACAAACAAATGCTGAGAGAATTTGCTAACAAGAGACCTGCCCTACTGGAGATACTAAAGGGAGCCCTACAGACAGAGAAACAAAGAAAGGACAGAGAGACTTGGAGAAAGGTTCAGTACTAAAGAGATTCGGTATGGGTACAATAAAGGATATTAATAGAGAGGGGAAAAATATATATGACGAACATAAACCAAAGGATAAGATGGCTGATTCAAGAAACGCTTTCACGGTTATAACGTTGACTGTAAATGGATTAAACTCCCCAATTAAAAGATATAGATTCGCAGAATGGATCCAAAAAAATGAACCATCAATATGTTGCATACAAGAGACTCATCTTAGATACAGGGACACAAAGAAATTGAAAGTGAAAGGATGGAAAAAAATATTTCATGCCAGCTACAGCCAAAAGAAAGCAGGTGTAGCAATATTAATCTCAGATAAAATAGACTTTAAATGCAGGGACGTTTTGAGAGACAAAGAAGGCCACTACATACTAATAAAAGGGGCAATTCAACAAGAAGAAATAACAATCATAAATGTCTATGCACCCAATCAGGGTGCCACAAAATACATGAGACAAACACTGGCAAAACTAAAGGAAGCAATGGATGTTTCCACAATAATTGTGGGAGACTTCAACACATCACTCTCTCCTATAGATAGATCAACCAGACAGAGGACCAATAAGGAAATTGAAAACCTAAACAATCTGATAAATGAATTAGATTTAACAGACATATACAGAACATTACATCCCAAATCACCAGGATACACATACTTTTCTAGTGCTCACGGAACTTTCTCCAGAATAGATCATATGCTGGGACATAAAACAAGCCTCAATAAATTTAAAAAGATTGAAATTATTCAAAGCACATTCTCTGACCACAATGGAATACAATTAGAAGTCAATAACCATCAGAGACTTAGAAAATTCACAAATAACTGGAGGTTAAACAACACACTCCTAAACAATCAGTGGGTTAACGAAGAAATAGCAAGAGAAATTGCTAAATATGTAGAGACAAATGAAAATGAGAACACAACATACCAAAACCTATGGGATGCAGCAAAAGCAGTGCTGAGGGGGAAATTTATAGCACTAAACGCATATATTAAAAAGGAAGAAAGAGCCAAAATCAAAGAACTAATGGGTCAACTGAAGAAGCTAGAAAATGAACAGCAAACCAATCCTAAACCAAGTACAAGAAAAGAAATAACAAGGATTAAAGCAGAAATAAATGACATAGAGAACAAAAAAACAATAGGGAGGATAACTATCAACAAAAGTTGGTTCTTTGAGAAAATCAACAAGATTGACACCCCCTAGCTAGACTGACAAAATCAAAAAGAGAGAAGACCCATATAAACAAAATAATGAATGAAAAAGGTGACATAACTGCAGATCTGAAGAAATTAAAAAAATTATAAGAGGATACTATGAACAACTGTATGGCAACAAACTGGATAATGTAGAGGAAATGGACAGTTTCCTGGAAACATGTGAACAACCTAGACTGACCAGAGAAGAATTAGAAGACCTCAGTCAACCCATCAAAAGCAAAGAGATTCAATCAGTCATCAAAAATCTTCCCACAAATAAATGCCCAGGGCCAGATGGCTTCACAGGGGAATTCTACCAAACTTTCCAGAAAGAACTGACACCAATCTTACTCAAACTCTTTCAAAACATTGAAGAAAATGGAACACTACCTAACTCATTCTATGAAGCTAACATCAATCTAATACCAAAACCAGGCAAAAATGCTACAAAAAAGGAAAACTACTGGCCAATCTCCCTAATGAATATAGATGCAGAAATCCTCAACAAAATATTTGCAAATCGAATCCAAAGACACATTAAAAAAATCATACACCATGACCAAGTGGTGTTCATTCCAGGCATGCAAGGATGGTTCAACATAAGAAAATCAATCAATGTATTACAACACATTAAAAACTCGAAAGGGAAAAATCAATTGATCATCTCAATAGATGCTGAAAAAGCATTTGACAAAATCCAACATCCCTTTTTGATAAAAACACTTCAAAAGGTAGGAATTGAAGGAAACTTCCTCAACATGATAAAGAGCATATATGAAAAACCCACAGCCAGCATAGTACTCAATGGTGAGAGACTGAAAGCCTTCCCTCTAAGATCAGGAACAAGACAAGGATGCCCGCTGTCACCACTGTTATTCAACATTGTACTAGAAGTGCTAGCCAGGGCAATCCGGCAAGACAAAGAAATAAAAGGCATCCAAATTGGAAAAGAAGTAGTAAAAGTGTCACTGTTTGCAGATGATATGATCTTATATCTGGAAAACCCTGAAAAATCGACGATACAGCTACTAGAGCTAATAAATTTAGCAAAGTAGCGGGATACAAGATTAATGCACATAAGTCAGTAATGTTTCTATATGCTAGAAATGAACAAACTGAAGAGACACTCAAGAAAAAGATAACATTTTCAATAGCAACTAAAAAAATCAAGTACCAACTAGATACAGAGTTACCATTCGATCCAGCGATTGCACTTCTCGGTATATACCCGGAAGGTTGGAAAGCAGTGACACGAACAGATATCTGCACGCCAATGTTCATAGCATCATTATTCACAATTGGCAAGAGATGGAAACAACCCAAATGCCCTTCAACAGATGAGTGGATAAATAAAATGTGGTATATACACACAATGGAATACTACACGGCAGTAAGAAGGAACGACCTCGTGAAACATATGACAACATGGATGAACTTTGAAGACATAATGCTGCGCGAAATAAGCCAGGCACAGAAAGAGAAATACGATATGCTGCCACTAATGTGAACTTTGAAAAATGTAAAACGAATGGTTTCTAATGTCGAATGTAGGGGAACTGGCAATAGAGAGCAATTAAGGAAGGGGGAACAATAATCCAAGAAGAACAGATATGCTATTTAACGTTCTGGGGATGCCCAGGAATGACTATGGTCTGTTAATTTCTGATGGATATAGTAGGAGCAAGTTCACAGAAATGTTGCTATATTATGTAACTTTCTTGGGGTAAAGTAGGAACAGGTTGGAAGTAAAGCAGTTGTCTTAGGTTAGTTGTCTTTTACTTACTCCCGTGTTACAGTCTCTTTGAAATGATCTTTTATTGTATGTTTTTCTTTTTTTTTTTTTTTAATTTTTTTTTTCCATACAGTTGATTTAAAAAGGAAGGAAAGGTAAAAAAAAAAAAGGAAAAAACAAGGAAAAAAATATGTAGTGCCCCCTTGAGGAGCCTGTGGAGAATGCAGGGGTATTGGCCTACCGCACCTCCATGGTTGCTAACATGACCACAGACATAGGGAACTGGTGGTTTGATGGGTTGAGCCCTCTACCACAGGTTTTACCCTTGGGAAGACGGTTGCTGCAAAGGAGAGGCTAGGCCTCCCTGTAATTGTGCCTAAGAGCCTCCTCCCGAATGCCTCTTTGTTGCTCAGATGTGGCCCTCTCTCTCTGGCTAAGCCAACTTGAAAGGTGAAATCACTGCCCTCCCCCCTACGTGGGATCAGACACCCAGGGGAGTCAATCTCCCTGGCAACGTGGAATATGACTCCCGGGGAGGAATGTAAACCTGGCATTGTGGGACGGAGAACATCTTCTTGACCAAAAGGGGGATGTGAAAGGAAATGAAATAAGCTTCAGTAGCAGAGAGATTCCAAAAGGAGCCGAGAGGTCACTCTGGTGGGCACTCTTACGCACAATTTAGACAACCCTCTTTAGGTTCTAAAGAATTGGGGTAGCTGGTGGATACGTGAAACTATCAAACTACAACCCAGAACCCATGAATCTCGAAGACAATTGTATAAAAATGTAGCTTATGAGGGGTGACACTGGGATTGGGAAAGCCATAAGGACCACACTCCACTTTGTCTAGTTTATGGATGGATGAGTAGAAAAATAGGGGAAGGAAACAAACAAACAAACAGACAAAGGTACCCAGTGTTCTTTTTTACTTCAATTGCTCTTTTTCACTTTAATTATTATTCTTATTATTTTTGTATGTGTGCTAATGAAGGTGTCAGGGATTGATTTAGGTGATGAATGTACAACTATGTAATGGTACTGTGAACAATCAAATGTACAATTTGTTTTGTATGACTGCGTGGTATGTGAATATATCTCAGTAAAATGAAGATAAAACTGACTTATTTTAGAGACATCTTCTTCAGCCAACTGGAAAGGAAATCCATACCACTTCTAATTCTTTTTTTAAAATAATTTTTGAAGCAGTTTTATTGAGATAAATTCACATATCATACAGTTTATCTAAAGTGTACAACCAAAGTCTTCTAGTTGTGCATTATCACCGCAATCAGTTCTAGAACCTTTTCATCCACAAGAGGGTTCACTATGTTACACAGTCCTATGTTTCCTCCTCTTCTAATGAAGCTATTGAAAAAGGAACTAGACTTCTTTTGTGCCTTTTTTTTTTTTAACTTATTGAGGGACATTTGTATTAGGCACAGCCGAAAAAGGAGGCTACTGATGGGTCAAGTAGGGACTAGTGAAAATATTTACCTGTCTCAGTTAATTGAGAAAAGCATTTTAAGGTCCTGTGGGATCTAAGTTAGAGTATCTTTTACTTGATTTTCTCTGGTAGATCTGACAAAATTCAGCTGTTTGCTGGCTGTTAAAATTCAGATATTCTTATTTCCAACAGGGTCTTCTACTTTGCCTTTTTGTAAATGTCTTAGATTTATACAACCATTTTTGTAAGAATTTTTATTTCCCTTTTGCCCCAGGTATTTACCACCAGAGTGTTTTGTGGTTGGGAAAGAACCACCAAAGATCTCAAATAAAGTTGACGTCTGGTCAGTGGGTGTGATCTTCTACCAGTGTCTCTATGGAAGGAAGGTGAGGAATAAGGGCTTTATATAGTGGCTTGACTTCCTCCTTGATGGCACGTATACAGGAATGGCTCTGTTTGGCTTTATACAAAATGAAATCCTGAAAGTATTGGCTTGAAAAAAACTGCAGACTTATTAAAAAAAAATCTTTATATACAAGCAGAAATTCTCAACCCTAGGGTACCTATTGAGTTCTGTCAAGCTGTTAAACATGTAATTTTTGCTGTTCTCAATTAGATCCAGAATCTGTTTTGATTCTTATAATATGTGCAAGGATTTATTTGAAATAATTTATTAAAGTATGCCATCTTCACAAGAGCCATTCTTACAGGTCCCAGGAGCTAAAACATGAAATATTCCCAGACTTCTTTATTTCCAACCATCCCATTAGTTAAAGCTATTAGTAAGTATCCTTTACGTTTTTGTACTGGGGAGGCAGTGTCAGAAAGTATTCATTTTCTGTTACCTCTAATCAGAATGGCATATTTAAACAAGTAATAACCTAGGTTATAAACTGTACCTGATACATTTTCACATTTGTTTTTTCTCATGAGCATAATATCTTATAAATATACATATATTAGGATCTAGTTGTGTATTTGTATTCATCTTTCTGCTTTCAGTGTGTTTGTGTGTTTCAGTGCTCCTATTAGGCTGAGGGTATAACCCTGTTGGAAATTCTACAATCCCCCTGGACTCGTAATACTTTGATTCCAATCCCCAGTCCAAGCTCTTGATTCAATGTCAGCTTCCTCCTTAACTTCTCCTTGGTCTTTGTTTCTTTATCCTGCCTCTCCAAAATGAGGAAACTATTCAGAACTAATAAGGCTTAATTATTGTTTATAATCTCTAATAATGTTGAAGTGCTTCCAGTAATAGTGGTAGAGGTTATCTAGAAAGACCTGTTTGAGACCTCTCAGTAGAAATACTGTAGAGATGACTCTGGGCTTGATCTTAGTTTTTAAGAGTTTGTTTATCTAAAAAAAAAAAAAAGCAACCTGGGGCACAGTTGAAGCCACTAAGTTGCCCTAACTCTGTTTTTTCCCCAATCTCCTGTTGCTCTGTTGTTCTCTCCCCTTACTCCTAGTGTTATACTTCCTTTTCCATCTCTTTTTATCTGTGTCTTAGATCGGCCAGTGGCACAACTGCATATCGCTTAAGCCCACAGGTATCACTGAGAGCAAAACAGATTGCTGTTTCCTGCTCTGAATCTTCTTCTTTTTCTTTGTTGTCAGCAAAGCTTGGCAGTGGTATTTTGAAATAGAAGATGCTGCCTCTGTTTCCAGCTCTGCTTTGACCTAGGTGTTTTACCATGAGCAGTGTTACTTAAGCTCTGAGCCTTTTTCACCTTTATCTATAAAATGAGAGATTAGAAGAGATCATCTCCAAAGTTCCTCCCAGCAGTTCTCACTGAGAGAGATCTTTTCCTTTCCTTTTCCTGTGGTTTTGAATCATGTTCTGTTTAATTTTAACCAGAGGTCCATCTTTATTTCTTTGTGTGTTTGTTTTTACCTGATAGCCTTTTGGCCATAACCAGTCCCAGCAAGACATTCTACAAGAAAATACTATTCTTAAAGCTACTGAAGTACAGTTTCCACCAAAGCCAGTAGTAACACCTGAAGCAAAGGTAAGTTTTGACCCATTGGTCAGATGAAACAATTGTTTTCCTTTCTGAATTATTTATTTTGGTAACTGTGGATGGCTTACTTAATACAGAAAAATTGGTACTCTCTAAAAAACATTAGTATATGCATGAATTAATATTCCTAAGAATAACAGCAAAAATTGCTAACACCCTATCTGCTCCATCCCCCAGTTCCAGTTACGGGAATGTTGATGGGTAGATTTTTTAATCCATGAGAAGGACATATTGTCAAGGAAGAAAAGGGAGAACAGGCTCTTCAGCAGAGGTATCCCAGGTGTTGCAGGCAATATGAAGGATATGCAGTTTAGTCCCTATTCAAGGATTGTGATCAACTTAGAGACATGAGCTTACATAGGAGAAATTGCTCAAGTTCAGGCATTATAGGATGAAATGGCAAGTGAATGGCCAAGATAGTAAATTCTGTAGCAGTTGTTGGGGACATTATTTAAAAACTAACTTAGGCCAAGGAAACATGGAATAGGAGGTGTAAAAAAGAAGTTGTAGTCACTTCAGCCTTGGTATATGACCAAGATTCTAGTAACTACCCATACTTTTTCCTTCCTGTGTTATCTTTATATGTTAAGCAGTTCTACCCAGATAAGTGGTCAGCCCCATTGAATGCTGTGGTCACTTGGCATTTTTAAAGTCAAAATGAACAGTTAGAGAGCTAATCCCTTTTTTCAACTTTTGGTCTTTGCTGTCCCCTCACAGTGCACCAAGGTGAAGATCCTTTTTTCAAAATGGTTTAGCTGACGCATTACATGGTAACAATTAACATCTTTAGCATGTTAGTATAATTCCTAACCAATGACTTCTGCCCCCGTCATTCAGTAGTTTAAGTGCTACATAACCAAAAATGTAAATTGCAAGAGACAAATCCTATAATACATTCCTAAGGCAAATGTAGCTTTCCTAGCTATCCTGAGAGAGAGCCAATGTAGTGAAAAAAGACCAACCTTTTGAAGCTTTGATAGACCTAATTTTGGGGTCAGCTCTCACTCAGTAGCTGTATGACTTTGGGCAGGTTCACCTTTTGAGCTGCTTTTCTTTACCTTCCTGAAAAGTTGTCATGTGGTTTAAGTGACCTGTTTAGTGTCACTTGATAGCCTTCCGCACTTGTGCTCATTACCCATATCAACCTTTCATCAGCGTTGACAGACGATCTTGGGTAAGTTGCCTGGCAGATGCTTAATTCTCATCTCAGGTCTTATAAGATTATCTTCTAATGCCTCTTTTGTCAAAGTTTTCTGTTTATTCAATAAATAGTGAGCAAATGTTCCTAAAACTTTAGAAGACTGTTAGATGGACCTGCTATGAATAATATAGAAATATCTCCAGATATTTCCACCAATTCTCTCCAGTCTCCCTCAGCCTCCTCCTTCTAAACGTGTATTTCTCCAACCCTCTTATCTCTCCCCCCTACAAATATATTTTGAGTGCCTGCTGAGCAGTAGTCACCGTGCTCAGTAGTGGAGATGGAATTGTAAAGAGATAGCAATGAAACTACACAGAAAAGGTCCCTGCTCTTAGGGAACTTACATTCCACTAGGTGAGACAAACAATAAAACAAAAAGGAAACACATTTCAGATGGTGATAAATGCTATGAAGAAAATAAATAAGGGTAAGGGAGATGGGAAGGTATCTTTTGATGGAATGGTTAGGAATACTCAGTGATGAAGTGACATTTTTGAGCAGAGTTTTTAATGATGTGAAGGTGTGAGCCATGTGTAGATTTGGGAAAGGGCATTCTGAGCCGAGAGAAGTGTGTAAAGCTCAGATGTGAGTGTGAGCTTGGCATGTTCACAGATCAGTTCCAGCAGAGAGGAGAGTGATAGGAGAGGAATACAGGAGTGTGGATTGTAAAATATGATGGAAAGCATTGAAGATTTTAGTCAAGGCAACAGTGTCATCTGATTGCTGTTTCAATCAAATACTGGCACCTTTTAGAGAGAAAATTCATAGTTAAATGGCATCCAACCCAAGATAACCAGTTTAACTCCAGTTTTATCTTCTAGATGCTTTTACCAAGCAGCTTCCTATAGGTGTCTTTGATTTTGAGAAATCAGGGTTGGCATTATACTTTTATGTTTTGTTGATTAAACATGGAAAATTTGGAAAATCAGTAGCTTGTTTCATGTTTTACATTTTTAAAAAATTATTTCATTTATTTAAAATAATTCTTTTATGAAACTTGCATTAAATAGAACTGTCTGGTTAAAAAATGGGAAGAAGGCAAGCAGGAAAACAGATAGGAAAACAGATAATCTAGTGAAAGGCCTTTACCATGGAACTAAGACTAGTGCAAAAGAAACCTCCATGTTGGTCATAAATACGGATTCCATATCAAACCCCTCACAGCATGTTCTTATGTCTGAAGTACTCTTGAACATACAAGTACTGTTTAGGTTTCCCTTTTACTTAGGTTGTATGCCTGATTGTTGGCTTAATGACCTTTCAGGGAAAAATGAGATACACAGGGGAGGCATTTAACAATCTCTGACACATCGTAGTGTTAGTAAATGTTCTCCTTTCCCTGCATGTGGTGGTAGTTTGTCATTAGAATTTCCACTTCCTCAAGAAGTTCATGTGAGGCCAGAGCTTGTAGGTACAGGGCCATGAAGTTAGAATGTTCCCATTCAAACCAGCCAAGGGAGAGATTTTTTTTTGATCTTAGTGCTTTGGGGGCAGAAGTATTGAGAGTCCGTGCCTTTTTCCCTCTCAGGAATGGCTCAGCTGTCTCGGCAGGAAGGAGTCACAGTCCTTCCCTTGCCTTCTCTGGGTCTGCCTGATGGTTTCCAGGAAAGACCCTAAGCCCCTTCTCTTTAGGAAACATTTACTTTGGGCCCTGGCAGCTGCTAGAGTCTCAGGGAGCCCTGGGGGTGTGGAGAGGGGGCAGGCTTATCTGCTTCGGGCTTCCTCAAGAAAATTTCCTTTGCAGGCATTTATTCGACGATGCTTGGCCTACCGAAAGGAGGACCGCATCGATGTCCAGCAGCTGGCCTGTGACCCCTACTTGCTGCCTCACATCCGAAAGTCGGTCTCCACAAGTAGCCCTGCTGGAGCTGCTATTGCATCAACTTCTGGGGCATCCAATAACAGTTCTTCGAATTGAGACCAATTCCTAGGCCACAAACTGTTCAACACGTACAAAGTGAACAAATGGCATTCAGCAGCGGGTTTGGAACATAGCGAATCCGAATGGATCTCATGAAACCTGTACCAGGTGCTTTTATTTTCTTGCTTTTTCCCATCCATAGAGCATGACAGCATTGATTCTCAAAGAGGAGAAACCTTGGGAAGCTCTGGCCAGGCCTCGTAGGAAAAGGCCCCGCCCAAGGTTCCGTCGTCAACGGCCACTGTGTGTGGCTGCTCTGAGTGAGGAAAAAATTAAAAAAGAAAAACTGGTTCCATGTACTGTGAACTTGAAAACATGCAGCCTCAGGGGGGTCCCTGATGCAGTGCTTCAGATGAAGAATGTGGACTTGAAAATACAGACTGGGCTAGTCCAGTGTCTATATTTAAACTTGTTCTTTTCTTTTAATAAAGTTTAGGTAACATCTCCTGAAAAGCTTGCAGCACAAAGGCTCAGCTGGGGATGGTGTTTGACTTCGGAGGAAAAAAGTTGCTATTGCCGTTAATGGCATTAGAGTTAGTGTTTTATCCCTAAATAATTTCAATTTTTAAAAACATGCAGCTTCCCTCCCCCCTTTTTTATTTTTGAAAGAATACATTTGGTCATAAAGTGAAACCCGTATTAGCAAGTACGTGGCAATGTTCATTCCAGTCAGATGCAGCTTTCTCCTCCGCCTGGTCTCCTGTTTGCAACTGCTTCCCTCGTCTCAGTAGGGGAAAAAAAATCGAATGGGAGTACTGAGATTTGTGGGGTTTTGCCATTGGACGAAGAATGAGGTTAGAAGACTGCAGCTTGGAGTCTCTCTAGGTTTTCATCTATTTCTTCACAATTTGAACACTTGACGGTTGTCCCTTTTAATTTATTTGAAGTGCTATTTTTTTAAATAAAGGTTCATCTGTCCATGCAGTCTTCTTGAATTCTCTGAGTATAGTAACTCGAAACTGTTCCAAAGCTAGGCAGAAGGTGGGTTGGGGAGCCAAATGCTCCAGGGATCAGTGGTTCCTACCCACAGTCTTTGTGTGCTTGCTAAATGGTGTACATTTCTTGTTAACTACGTTATTAAAACTTGATCAGCATATCAGCTTTCCTCTGTTAGATCTGTTGGCAGGAATCAACCTCCCCCCAATCCTCTAAATTTTGTAGGTATGTTCTGGTGTGTGTGTGTGTGTGTGTGTGTGCGCACACACTTTGTCTAACTCACTTTAATAGATTCATCAAGTGGAATTACAAAAATAATCTCAAAAGGAGGTGTTTCACATATGAACATTGTTTTGGAACTAATTTTTTTTTAATTTGGTTGTTTCTGAGGTGTATGATCACTGAAGATGGAGCTGAAATGGGAGACGCGTGGCCCCACTGTGCCCCCGAAACAGCAGAGCACTCTACAGTAGAGAGGGAAGGAGGCCAGAGCTTGAACATGTGGTAGCCAGCTTGGAATGTTACTAACATATGTGGCAAGAGGGCTTAGCCAGAAATATTTAAAGATGCAGCATTCAGGCATGCAAGTTCACTTGTCTAGGGGAGGGAAGTCAGGAAGGGTAGAGAGCTCTCAAATAACTCATGGCTCTAGTATTTCTTTTACATGTGAAAGCTGTCACTGGTGACACATTTTCTAGGACTTCTGTTTAGACTTGCCCCACTCTCCCCAGTATCGAGCAATCTTAAGGGAGGATAGAGTGTTCCAAATTGGAGAGAGAAGGTCGTGGGTAGGTATTGTCTTGTGGAACTCTGAATAGAAGGACGTCAGTCCAGAGGATTGGTGCCCTGGCTTTCCCATACTATTTTAGTGCAACAAAGTGTGTGTTTCTGTGTGTGTGTGCACACGCTTATATATACATACTCACATGCACACATATGCATATATATGTACTTAGATGGGTGTATATGTGTGTGTGGTTATATGTAGGGTACCTTTTTTTCTTAACCATTGCCTTTAAGCTGGTAAGCCAAGAGCAGCTGTGGGGTCTCAGAGGTTGAGCACAGCACTGAAAGGATGGTGTCTGCATACATGAAGAGATGGATGAAGCTTGGGACCATGTTTAACTTACTAAAATGAAGTTCTATGCCTTTTTTGTCTTCTCTCTCATTCAAAGATCTTGTAGAGTTGGGTTTTTTGTTTTTTTAAAGGTTGAATAAAATGTTGCATCTTTAAACCTCCCCTTTAATTTCTTGCCCCCTTTAATCCCATGAGTGACGCTGCAGGGCTTTGTTGATCTACCTTTTCTGCCCTCATCCTGAAGAAAGTGCAATCTCCCTTTGCTTTTATTAGGTCTGGGGCCTGGATGGAGCTGACTGGGCTTGTTTGAGCCTGGGCAAAGCCTCTCCCTTCAGCATGAGACAAGCCCCGGAGAACACGCAGAGAATTGACCTTTTCTAGTCTTTTAAATAGCCAGTGAAATTACCAAGTGAGGTTCTTCCATGGCATATTTTGTTAATATGGGTTTCACTTTTTCCAAGGATAGTCCCTTATTATCACAAATGTTCATTTACTTTAAACAATGACAAAAAATATGTATTGATTTGTAATTAAACCCAGCCAGACTGTTTTGGCCTCTCCCAACAGGGGGAAAGAAGGATATTAAAATTTTAAGTTTTAAGACATGAATTTCCTAGCCTCTTGATTTTACTCTAGTTCTCCATCTTCAAACAGGGCCTTACCTACCACCTATGGTGTGGATAGGGGAATCCTGGTGGTGGCTGAGTCCCAGTGGATGCTGACGGCATGACGGAATGCGTTGATTCATGGAATACCTTTTGCACTTCCAATGTGCCAAGAATTATAATTGTTGGTGCGAATATAGCAGTGAACAAGAGAGGGGTGAAGGCACTAAGTCCCAGCAAGGGATGGATAGGATGCAAGGGTCTGAGGGGAAGGAATTTGGTTCTTAGGCTTCCGTCATGAGATTGGCAGGTATAAATGGAGAATCACCAGTCAGAACCAGATGCACCCCTTTTCTGTGGCTGACCTGGACATGTTTGTGCACTGTTTTAGAGTTTGTCTACCTCATCTCTTCTAATCCAGAAAGGATGGGTTTTCCTCCTGCTGAGATGGGGAGCAGTCAGGGAGCTCTTGTGTTTCTTAATTTAGAGAAGAACTCTCTTTAAATATAGTTAGTTCTTGTAGATTCTAGAGCTAGAAGCAAGCATCTGGTCCAGCTCCTTGCTTCTAAGAAGGCAAGGTTTACAACTAATCTGACCTTCCCTGTCAATTTTGTTCTCTTTTTGAGAATCTTTCCTTCCCTTTCTTAACTTATCACTCTGGTTGCTCAAGCTATCCTTGTCTATCATTAAAATTCACCTGGGGTAAGCCATGGTAGAGACATGATGCACAAACTTGTTGGCATGGGAAGTCCTTGTTTCCCAAAATTAGCTGTTGTATCTGATGAGCTGGCATTGTCTGCTGCTTAGACAATCCTGTTTTGGGCAAGGAAGGGAGACCTTTTGGGACTCTTCCCCTCTCTGTTGAGTCTCATTGTCAACCTCTGTCTCAGGAGGTCAGCAGTGTCTTACCCTGGCTCCAAGAGTACTTCTGACTGCATCTAGGAGGAGCATCTGCTAAGCTGGTGGTTCTCAAATTGAGGCTTCCAGGCCAGCAGCAGCTGGGAACTGCACCTGGGAACTTGTCAGAAACCCATATTTTAGGGTTCCACCCCAGATCTGAATTAGAAACTTGGGATGGGGCCCAGGTGTCTGTTTTTAACAAGGCTTCCAGATGATGCTGATGCAGGCTCAAGTGTGAGAACACTGCTGTGGGCTCTCTGCCTCTGAGATGGGAGGAGCCTGAAAGTTAGTTGCCCTGACCTTCCTTCCAGTCCCTGCTAATAAGAATGGGGCAATCTGGGGAGGAGAGGGAGGTGTCAGGCCTTGCCTGAACTCACCCAGCTGGAAGACAGAGATGATCCTTGTTTTATTTTCACTGTTAGGAAGGAAAATCTAAAGTGCTGGGCTTCCCAGGACCAAGGTGATACATATGCTGCCTTTATGGGGAGCACCAGGAGGCCCCTATGATACATCCCATATAGAGGTGCCTTGGTACCTAACCACACACTCAAGAATCATTTTTTCTTTGGGCAAAGCTGCTCACTCTCCTACCCTGGCCTTCTCAAAATATGTAACAACTCGCCGGTACCTTATTGTGAACTAATTTATCATGTTTTCCCTTTACCTGAGGGGTCCAGGACTGCAGAAGAGCCGCCTTATGAAAACCAACCTAGCAGTCTGAACCAGGAGAAAGAGGAGAGCCTGGTACAGCTCTTGGCGGGGGGGGGGGGGGGGGGTGTTGAGGTTACGGGGAGGGTGTAGTAGGGAGTGGAGAAGGGTTAAAGAGGGAGTGGTTAGGGACTCTGGTTGCTCTTGAGCTCTGCGGGTGGATTGAGAGAACCTGCCAGAGGCTGGAAAAACACTCAGGCCTGAGAGCAGGTCTGGACCTGGTGGGGGCAGGGAATACAAGAGCCTTATTGTGCTGGGGGAGCTCAGCAGGGGCCGGAGACATGCTGGAGTCAGCCAGGGATGTGTGTGTATGTGTGAGGCACTGGGCTAGGGACCCCCATGGAGAGGGGTCAGAGAGCAGCTGGCTGACCGACTGGGCCCCACCCATGCCTGGCCACAGGTCAGGCCTCCTGGGTGTGGAGGGAAGTGCCTAGCTAGAGAGCTGTGGTAGCCTCAGGGACCAGCCTGCAACTGCAGGGACCCTCATCCTGAGCCTTTTCATGCTGAAGGTAGCTTGGGGTGGGGGTGGGGGTGGAGGGGTGTTGTGCATGGAGAGTAGAGTTAGCAAAGGGAAGGGGGTTTTCAACTGCGTACCTCACAACCTAGGTGTAGGCAAGGTATGGATGAATAAGTGAGGCCCAGAAAAGTTTGGTGACAGGTGGTGGGTGGGACGGGAGTGATTAAAATTTTGTGAAGTGGGCTCTCTTGGCACCGTTCTCCAGCAGAGACAAGCTGTGGGCCAAGGCCATTCTTGCCATTCGCAGCTGGGGAGTCATGCCCTAATCTGGGCCTCTACTCACCCAGGCTCCCTTCACTGTATCCCTCCTCTCCCCCATGACTAGCCCTGGGAAATCTACTGAGACACCCAACAATCCTGGGCAAGCCTGGGCTAGATCTGAACTTGGGTGGGAAAGGAGGGCGTGGCTTCACATTACATTAGTGTGTCAGGTTCCCTAAGCCATCTGGTCCTGTCATCTTGCTTTATAGATGAGGAATCAAAAATCCTACCCTTCCAGAATCTTCCTGCACCTCCCCATCCTCACTGGCAAATCAGAAATGAGTCTCGTTGCCCTGGCTTCCTCACAGGTGCTGTGAGGCTTGAGGGGATGAGACATGTGAAAATGTTTTCAGCAGAAGTTGTTGTAGATGCCACCTCCTCTGACACAGTGGCCCCAAAGAGATGTCTGCAGAACATGGAAGCCCTCCAGCATGAGCCTCTGCCTGTTCTTAGAAGGAAGCCTGTAATAAAGACCTGAGCCCTTCAGCCTGGCTCTATACCCTAGCAGAAACCCCCAGCCCACTGGGAAGCATGAAGAGGAAGGTCTTTTCACTACAAATTAATTTCAGGAGCTGTTGCTCCTTTGCATCTAAGTTGCAGACTTTCAGAGAACACTACCCATAATCTTAACACTAACCCTGCCGTTCCACCTGCCCCATGTTAACTTGACAAAAATGAGCTTAGTTTTGGAATCATAGAGCTATAGAGCCCCAGGTGAGAGCTAGGTTCAGGTCACAACTTGCTGTGTGACCTTATGCCAATTGCTCAAGCTTTCTGAGCTACAGTTGCCACATTATATGCTGAGCTAGGTTCTGTGAGAGATTTAAAAAAAAATGTATCAGACTTAGCTCCAGCTTTAAGGAAGGTTGTAGTTTAGAAACTACAAGCTGGGAGGTGGTATGTTCCATAAGTGAAATAAGGCCACCGGGTATTTGGGAGATGGCATTGAAACTTTGAAGGATGGGCAGAATTAAATAGAATGAGAAGTGGGGGGTGTTTGCAGCAAAGGGTCCTTCACACTATCTGTGCTTTACCTACTCAGAATGTTTGTCGCCCCCTTCTGTCTTCCTCCACCTCTAGGCCTCCCTCCACCTCCAGGCCTTTGCAAATGCTATTTGACTATATTGGTCATTGGACCATCATTAGGGAAAACTCAGCTCAAGCAGCACCTCCAGACTTCCCTTGTCTGAGCTTTCACAGCACCTTGTACATGTCTCCCTTACTTCACCTAGCATGTGTTGTCACATGTGTGCTCCCTTGTCTGGCTTTCCACAGGACTGGGAGCACCTTGCGAGTTGGCCTCTGGAAGTCCAGGGCCTGGTTGAAGGAACCACGTCATGTGGCCTGCTGAAGCGTGGTGTCTTTGAAGGGGAGGTAGCGTTGGACAAGTGGAGATGAGGGAACTTAGATGCGAGACCATGGTGGAGGTTGGCAGTGTCACTTGCAGGTCTTTGGTTAGGGAGTGAGCAGATTGGAGCTGGGCAGGGACAGCTGGGGAGCCTGGGTGGCTGGTTCCAGGTTCTCCACAGCAGTACTTTCCATGTTTGATGGCAAACCTCTGTAAGAACCATATTTAACGTCTCAACCCAATACATATTTCACAGAATAGTATTTAACTCATGCAATGCACACTGATATTTACTGTTTTACTTCATTTTTAAAATGCTGGTCACCACCTACTGAATGGCTGAAAAACTTTGTTCTGTATAGAAGTTCTTTCCAGATGCCCCAGTCCACTTTTTGCTGTTTCACAGGGGACTGTGGGAGGTCTGACCAACCTCTTGAGGGTGAGATTGGGATGGTGGGTCATTGGACACAGACACCTGGCTCCTGTTCTGCTTGTGACTCTATTCCACTTGGGGATCACCTTCCACTTCTGCCTCCTGGCCAGGATCCAGTGGGAGTCACAGAAGGCTGTTGGCCAGGGCTAGGCCAGCCTTGCTTCAGAGGTTCAAATACTAACACTAGAGAAAACCTCACCCTGCCAGCCCTTCCTGGATTCGGGAGTGGAGGCAGGGGCCAGGGAGCAGCCTGAGATGATGTCTTGAAGAGGGAAGTAGATGTAGAAGTTGACCCAAGGAGTGTCCGCCAGCCCAGTCAGAGCTGTGGCCCAAATGAGACCATGGGCCATGACTCCTGGCTCAGCCCTGTCCTCGGTGCAGGGACAGACTCAGAGTAACTGCAACTCAAGGTCAGGAGAAACCCCTGTAGGGCAGATAGGGTGATAGGAAGCCCCTGCACTCTGCAACAGCTGGGTTGTAACAGTAGAAGATCTGGGAATGTCTTCCATTTATCTCAACTAGTTCTTCAGCTCAGCCCTGTGAGCCTGTCTTCCATGCTGTGGTGTCTCAGACCAAACTCTGGCCCCTCTCACTGGCCAGCTTGCTCTTGACCTGTTCAAGCTTCCCAAGTAGAGACAGGAGGCAGGTGAGTATCCTAGAGTCCTTTGTTTTGTGACCCCTGCTTCAACCTGGGACCACAGCCCTGAGCCCTCCTCTCCAGGCTTACTCCAGGATCCTTTTGACAGCTGGGGATGTTATTGTGACTTCTCCAACTGGGAATCAAACCCATATCTAAATTCCCAGACTCACATGGAGGAAGTCTGTACTCCTGCTTCCTGGAAGAGGCTGTGAATGATTATCTGTTATCCCTTGGAAAAGAAAGGGCTGGGGTTTGGGGTCTCTTTAAAGGAGCATCCTCCTAATCCAAGCCCTGGGCAGAAAACGAGTGGAGACAAATTCAGAGATTCTCCTGGCATTTGGGGGAGTTCTAGATGCTCAACACTAGAGAGCTCATCTATGGGAAGAACCTAGGGAAAATTGACAGAATGTTTCTCGGGTTGTATTTGTGGCCATAATGGGACAGACCAGTGAAGACAAGACAGACCAGCCATAAAATTCCCCAGCGATGTTGGTCTCTGAAGAATAGTTCTTTAGGTTAAGAAACTTAACAAGGCTACACAGGCTGGAAGAGGTGGATGTTCCTTGAAACTTGTGTCTGTCAGAATCCCAAGACTACCTCCTTCCTTCTCTTCTGGGATCCTCAGTGCTGCGGGTGAGAGGGTAGCCACGTGGGCTCCAAGGGGGAATGGGGAAGGTTGTGTTGTCTTTTTAGGCAACATAAAACATCCAATGTTGGAATCCTGATAAAACTGACCTGGGCAGATCTCCAGGGCGATGGTGGGGGGAGGCAGGCTAGGTGAGGGATAAGGAGTAGGAAGGTGGGAAACAGAGGCAACACTCCTGTGATCCAGGGGCTGTGCCAACCCTCTACACTTAATGTATTTAATTCTCAAGACAAGGTAGAAATCGTTCCCCCGTTGCCAAATAAAAACATGAGCCTCAGAGAGCTCAAGTGACCTGCTCAAGGTCACTAAGCTACTAAGTGGGAGAGTCGGGTCTCTCCAACTCCTAAGTCTGCTCCTTCCACTAAACTGGTTTTGACAAAACCAGCAGACTGATGGTGCCTCTTGTTACCTGACAGTTGGCCAGTGTTTGGAGGAGACCCATTGCCTGGTATGAATTCCATTTTAGCAAATACCATCTTGGTGAAGATGTCCGGGAAGGGTCAGAGCCCTCACTAAATCCCCAGCGCCCAGCACACACAGCCCCCATGAAATGGCTGTTGAGACAAACGATGGTGAGGGCCCTGACCCTTCTTTGGAAGCAGACAAGGCTCGGGATGTTGTAAGGGGTTTCTCCAAAGTCCTTTTGGAAAACCCCCACACCCCTGCAGATTGCAACCACTTTCCCGGCTGACAGCTGAGCCTTCACAGGATCGTTAAGGGGGGGGGGGGGGGGGGGGGGCTGGGCTGGAGTCTCTGTGGGGAGAATCACCCAGAACTGGCCCTGCTCTCTGCCCTGGGAGCTCAAGATCTAAGACATGGTGGATGCAGATACAGGCCCAGACAGACAAGCAGCACGAGACAGTGTATAACCCTGCAGTGCTGGAGCTGGAAGTCTCACCCTGGGGGAGACTGGAACAGAGCCTCAGAGACTTGAACAAATGTCTGTCCCTGGTAGCCCAATGCAGTTCATGCTTCTTGGCCTTTGATCGATAATTTTCTCTGCCCAGAATATGGCAAAAAAAAAAAAAGTTGCCTATGCTCCCCACTAAGTGAAACTCTTCTAGGGCTAGGACCGTGTTCTCTCACCTTTGTTTCCCCAGCAGTAAGTACAGGGCTAGCAATGATTGCAGAGTGGGTAAATGAAGAAATGAGTGAGTACCTCCTGCATGCCAGGCAGTCGTGTAGTGGGTGCTGGCAAGGGGTGGATTTTCTGGACCTGCGTCACTCACTGATGAAGTTGGGTAGTTGGTTCCTGCCCTGCTGGCAGGAGAAATGTCAAAACCTACTCAGGCTGGTGGGGAGGAGGTGACAAGACCCTGGTGGGCCTCTTGGGAGCCCTGCCTGAGTTCAGAGGCAATAGGGTGCCCTCAGAAGAAAGGGGACGTCTTGGTGAGGACTGTGGCCAGCACATTCAGAGACGAGTGAGCAGATGGAAGCCTGTAATCTGACTGAAAGAAGCAGCATTCTGTGTGTTGGTTGTGCACACAGGGAAAAAGGGAGAGCAACTTAGCTGAAGATGGCAAATCTTCAAACCGCTGTAGATAACAGGACTGGGCTGGGGGTGGGGGTGGGGGGTGGGGGATATCTTGGAGGCAGCCCCAGCAGCACTAGTTGCGTGCAGAGCACTGGAATCCCGGGATATGCCACGCCAAGATGTGTCCCGAGGGGCAGAGGAGCAGAAGTTGCCACAAAGGATCCAGCCCTGTCAGTCAGACTTGCCTGAGCTAGCCATGAATGCCAGGGGCCTTGTTGGCCTGGCTGCTCACCACTCTTCAGGGCCAACATGTGTAGATGATGATGAAAGCTCCTTTCCAGGGGCTGTAAGGGATTTCACTGAGTGCTGGCTTTGGGGCCCTGCAGCCTCTGCACTCATTTGCCAAGAATCTCAGCCTGGCAGAGGTGGTGAGTGACAATCTCTGGCCCAACACCCTCATCATAGGGATTGGGAAAGATTTACCCAAGGACAGGGGTAATAAAAAAGGAGAATAAAAAATTGAATTTGTTATTTCCAAAAAAAAGCACCGAGGTGGACAGCACAGGAAACAAAATTCGTATTACAGTTTCATATTGTTTTTATTTGATCACTTGCAATGGGAGAAGAGAATCCTCTCTGCATTTAGGGTCTCGAAACGTCTCAATCCGGCTCTGAGCCCAGAGGGCCCAAACGACTTTTCCAAGGTCTCTCAGGATGTCAGAGGTAGAGGTGGGGCTGATCTCCAGCCAAATGACTCCGACTCCCAGTCCAGTGTTCTGCACTGTGGTGACCTGTTGCATAATACCGAATAACTTCCATAAAACTTCCCTTTAATGAAATTTCCATTTGGTCCTTTACGACTACGGCCAGCAGTCCAGTTGCTGGTGGGAGTGATGATGTCGGTCCTTTGGGACATCCAGCGGACAGATTTTTCCCAGGTTTCTGGATGCGGCCCCAACTAACAAAAGTGCTACACCCCTTTGCGCCAAAGACGTTGACACAAGGGTCATGCAAATGTTAAAACAAGACGTGCAAGAACTGTTGGCGCTCCGTTCAAGGAACAGGGGCCCTGCCTCCCCCTCCCCCAATCTAAAGCCGGGTGGCCGAGCTCTGGGCTCCACCCCTTCCCCACCAGCTCCGGGGAGGGGTCCTCCTAGGCGTGGAGGTAGCGGATGCTTGGCGGCGAGAGAAATCGGGAGAGGAGGCGGGATGGGCGGGAAAGAAGGGGCGCTGGCGGCCCGGGCCCAGCCGCCTGGGCCAGCCGCGCGCTCCCGCCCCCGACCGGTCGGGCCTCGCAGCCCACGGCCGGGCAAGCCGTGAAGTTTGCGGAAAGTTTTGCAGTTGCTTCCACGCCCGCGCCAGCCGGGGAGTTGTGACGCAGCGTCTGGGGCTCTGGGCTGGGACGGCGAAGAGAGTTGGAAGGCGCGGCGGAGAAAGCAGGGAAACGAAGAGCGAAAGAGCACATGCCGGGGGTCCTACCAGACCCCGCGTATCTTCCTTTCCCGCTACCCCTCGTCTCCCTCCAGGCGCCCGCTCTCCCGGCCCTGGTCCCGGCCCCGCGCCCGCCCGCGCCTCCTCCCCTTCCCCTCCCACGCTGCCCGTTTCCCTTCCCCTCTGCCCCTCAAACCCTCCTCTCGGGTTCTGCGCTCCTCCCTCCGCCCTCCCTCCGCCCGCCGGCCTCCTTCCCTCCCTCCCCTCCTCGCCCCGGGAAGCATCACTTCGTCCCGACCCGGAGGAGGACGCGAGCCCCTGGCGGGTGGTCATCGCGGCCCGGCGCTGGGACTGCCACCGCGCGCTGCGCCCGTGCGCCCTCGGTCCCCGCGTCCTCCGCCGCGCTGCGCCGCGCCGCGGGGATGGGGCCCGGCCGGCCGGCCCCGGCACCCTGGCTTCGTCACCTGCTGCTCTGCGTCCTGCTCCTCGGGGGCCTGCACTTCGGCACCGCCGCCACCGTCCTCCCGGGTAAGGCGCTGCCAACTTGGCCAACCTAGGGGGCCGGGCGGCGGGAAGCGCCGGGGAGCGGGCTTCTCTAGACTTTCCCTCCCTTTTTTTTTTCTTTTCCAGAAGCGTGTGTGCGTGCGTGTGTGTGTGTGACTGGGTTTTTAAAAATCGTCTCCGCTTTTCTGAAAGCGGGGGAGGAGAGGGGACGAGGAGTGCGCCGGCGGTGGGGGAGGATGTGAGTGGAACCAGATGTGGCGGGCGGCGGGGGAGGGGAGGCCGGGGGTCTTGAGCAGCCTCGGAGGAGGCGAGCGGGCTCCGGGGCACCCCAGCGCCCTGCCCTCCTGATCACCCGGCGCTGGCCCTGTGCTTGACCGGGGGACCCGCAGGGCATGTCCTGGCAAACCAGAGCCCAGGCCCTCAAGGAGTCGCCAGGCCCATCTCCTTGCTTTGCCCCAGGACTCAGGCGTTATCATTGATTTCGAATATTCGTAAGGGTTTGTTTGCTGGTCATGACCTCTCGGAGGTGTTTTTTATTTTCTTTTCACACTTGGTCTTCAAGGATGGCTTGTGGCATGTGGCATCTGCGCCACTTGAACGGAGTCCTGTGGGGCCCTTTTGTGCCACCAGAACACAACGACAGGTTGGGCACCGTGTGTGTGTGTGTGTGTGTGTGTGTGTGTGTGTGTGTGTGTGTGTGTTGTGTCATGTCGTGCCCGTGGTTCTGGCCAAGCTGGCATCCCTCCAGAGTAGATGGATGTTGGACAGCATAAGAGCTGCTAAAAAGATGCAAAAACCCAACCAACAGAAACCAAAAAATGGAACTGTGCCTTTGTCTTCCTGCTTTCAAGGGGGTGACAGTGAAGTGTAGGGACAGACAGATCCTACACCAAGATAAAGGGGAAAATCCGCTTCCTGGGGGGCTGTCAGAGGAGTAAAAGTTGGAATCGCCACACAGTGTGGCCCGGTCTTGTTTTCTGTTGAATCTGGGGATGGGGATGGGGGAGGGGGAGTGGGGGCGGTGGGGGCGGGGTTTGGAGTCCTGGGTGAGGATCGGTCGGCCCTCTGGAGGGACTGGGGCCTCCAGCCGCGGCCAGCGCTTTTTGGGTTGGCTCACCGGGTGTGACGGGCATCTGAGACCCGTATCTGTCCCGATTGTGCTGGATCCAAGCTGGAGGAGCCACATTCGCACCAAGTGGAGCCCCCCTGCTTAATTCCCGACCCACCTGGAATTGAGTGTTGGACCACCGCAAAGCAGGCGGCACCTCTCTCCCCATGACAGGTCCAGGAGTCCTCCCTCACCCTGCCTCCCTCTAAGGGACCTGGGGAGGCAGGGGCCAGGGAGGGCTGGAGGAGAGTGACCATTCCAAAGCTCCAGAGCACACTGTGAAGCCGGCCAGGGGAGGGGGTCAAGGGCAGAGTGCTGACTCGGCCTTTTTCCCCTGCAGCTTTTGGCCCGAGGGGGCTGGAAGGGCCTAGTGAGAGGCTTGGCCAGGGAGGACGCCTGCAGTGCCCCCTCTGCCTCCCGAGAAGAGAGCCCCCTGCGCTTCCGCAGGCCCTGTTCCCAGAAACGTGGCCCAACAGTCTCAGAGGGGCCCCTTCCCAGTGGCACTGCATTCCTCTAACCCCCACCCCACCCCCTCACACACCAGGAAGACAGGACCCTGCTCTAAGGGAGCTTCTGTCTGGGTGGGAGGAGGCAGAGGCAGGGTGGGGGTGGCCTGGTCGTTGCAGCAGCTGGTGAGCAAGAGGAGGGTAGATTTGGTCAGCTCTGGTGCTGTGGTTAACTCTCCTGTCTGCCCAGAAAGCTCCTGTCCCCCCACCCTGCCAGCTTCTGTTTTTCACTTCTGTGAAGCCTGTTCAGAGCTTCCAGGCCGAATCTGTTGCCTGAAGAGCTCTCGATCCCCCCCTACCTGAGGTGGCCTCTCCACTGGGACGGGTTCACCAGCACTAAGAACGGAACCTGTCCCAGGAAATGCTTGTGGAGATACGATTGGTCTCAGCCGGCCAGCAATGCACCAGGTGAAACTTGCCCCGGGGAAGGGGCCACGGGCAGTGGCTTCCTGCTCGCCAGGTGGGAGCCCTGCCGTGAGGACGAGGCACTGCAGCCCTGCGTGGGGGGTGACCAGGCGGCCGGCAGGAGTCCCTTCTTGGTGTGCGACGGCAGAACCCATCTTTTCTCTCCCTCGGTGGAGTGTCCCACAGAATGCAGCGCTGGGAGGCACCCTCTTTGTTCATTGCAGTGTAACTGCATTTTTGGAGCATTCACTGTTTGCTCAGCACCGAGCCAAGTACTTGGAGGAGGAGGGAAGGTACAGAGAAGTGTAAGAGGCATCCTCAGGGAATATAAAATCTTGGAGAATGAAACATGAAACATGTAACAGGGCGGGGAGGCGGGGAGGCGGGGATTCCACTGGTGAAGTGCCTGCACCAGGCCAGGAGCCGGCCAAATGCCATGCCTGCAGTTTCTCATTTAATTCTGATAATAACCCAATGAGGTAGGTATTACTGGGCCCATTTTGCAGATGAAATGGGGGCCAAGAGGGGTCGCACAAGTAGAAAGTAAAGGACTGGGATGGGGGAAGTGTAATGTCAGGAGGCTGGAGAGATTGTGTGGAGCAAAGGGTCACCGAGACTTTCTGCGGGTCCCCAGGTGGGACCAGGCTTTGCAAAGATGGGGGCGGGGGGGCAGAGAGGGTGAGCACAGGCAGGTGGAAGTTCCTGAGTGGCTGAGGAGAAGCTCAAGTGTCAGAGAAGCTGGCCAGGAGCCTAGGAGGCCAGGATGGGAGAGCGACTTGCTGGCTGGCAGAGCCCCTGGAGGTTTCCGAGCAGAGGAATGAGGTGCAGATTGGGAAAAGGGGTACAAAGATCACGCTTTGAGGTTGTGGGGAGTGGGGAGACTCTGGGGTGTCTTCCCATGGAATGTTCTGGGGCTGGGGTGTGGGAGCTCCGTCCAGCCCAGTGCTGTCAAAGGGCAGGAAAAAGGCTTTCTTTCTGAAAGGCATCAGGTACTTGCTGCTCCTGCCAGAGTCAGCCAGACAAGTAGCCCACACTTCCGCCCCAGTGCCTGGTGAGTCATGGAGTCGGAGCCTTCGTACTTTTGTCCCACAAAATGCAATCTTCCTTGCTCCAGCCTGCTCACCTTCCGTGAGATGCCAGGGCCGGGTGGTGCCTGGCTGAGCTGTGGTTGGTGCTGGGATCCCGGCTCTCCCCTGGGTTCACCTGGGCAAGGTGAAGATGCAGGTAGGGGAGGAGGAAGCCCAGATTTTTGGCCCCATTTATTCACTCTAGGGAAGTCTTGGCTTTCTGGTGCCCACATGGTTACGGTGATTTGGCAGATGAGAATTTCAGGCAGTGCTGTGAAATTCTCAGGAGACTATTTATTTGAACTCACCATTAAGAGAAGCATTAAGTCGAGACCCTCTCACCCTCCAGAGAGATGAAGTGATGACGGTGATGGCTACTGTTATTTATGTGCCCCTCCCCATGCGTTCACCTACTTCTCACCATCCTCAGGATCTCAAGGTATCCGCTCCAAGGGGGCATCGATGATAAGCCAGGGACGTGTGAGTGACTGAAGGGACCTGATCTGGGAGGAGACAGCCCCTGCCCAGCACCTCAGCTTTCCTGAAGGTCAGGGGTTCATGTGTTCATTTGTTCATTCATTCATTCATTCATTCATTCAGTGGGTATTTCCTGAGCCCACACAGTGCTGAGAACAGGGATTGCCATGGCCTGCTCTTCTGTTGGGCCGCCCTTCCTCTCCCCACCCCAAATGGGGTTCCCCGGGCTTGGAGGCCTGGGCAGTGCTGTGGCCTGACATGAAGTGCATCTTCCTGTAACATCCTTCACGAGACAGGGACAGGCCACTTCCCCTGACGTGGTCCTGTAAGTCTGGGTGGGGAGGCCGCTGCAGTGGTGACCCAGCTCTTGCAGCTCACCCTGGGCACTACAGTCCTAGTTACTTCTCAGCTAGGGGTCGTGTTAGTAAACAGGAAGGCCAGGTGAAGGCCAGGAGTAGCATCTACATCCCCTGGGCCTGCCCAGCTCGGCCAGCGCCAGCCCTTTCAGAAACAGATTGCGTTGGATGCCCCCTCCCCACCACCCAAACAGAAAACCTTCGCACTGTGGTCTCATGTGGCACTCCAGTGGTTGGCTCCTTTCTGCCCCTCCTCTTCTCCTTCAGACGTCTCCATGCCCCCACCTCCAGCCCTTTGGCTCACGCTGTCACAGTGCAGCCCCCTCCTGCTCCCCTCCCCACCTCAGCCCTGCCCCTTCCCCCTGATTTCTGTCCCTCTGACAACAGTGCCTTTGGTCTGTCCTCCTCCTCAGCACCCTCTGCCCTCGTCCATGACCCTTCCCTGGGCTCGCCCATCTCCAAGCCTGTGTACAGACCACCCTCTCTGCCCAGGGTGCCCTCCGCTCTCCTTCCCTGGCGACCTCTTACCCTTCCTGCAAGGCTCAAGGGTCTTGAGAGGGACACGGAGAGTTTCTGGCTCCTGTTCACCTGGAAACATCCAGACATCACGCACAGTGATAGATCCCAGAACGAGGCTGGGCCCATGTTTATCTTTTTCTCAGGAATTGCCTCTAGGAGGGTACTGGGAGAAGCTTCCACGGTGGGTTGGAGCTCCTCGTGGGGAAAAACTACAAGCCAGAGTTCCTCGGCCTTCCCCGACGTTGTCAGCGTGTTTGGAAGGGCAGCAGGAGGTGGTGTTCACCGGCGGCCCCTCCTGTAGACAGAGGCTGCCCAGGAACATTCCCTCCACCGCTCTGTCCCTGGAAATGGAGAAAGGGATGGGTCGGGGGGACCGTGATTGGCACTCACCAGCTGCGTGACCTCGGGAGAGGCTCAAGTTGCTTCAACTGTAAAAGGGGAAAAGTAACACTCCTCTTGTAGGGATATAATAAGGATTACATAAACACGAGATGATGTATGTCACATGCCTCGTACAGTACTGGGCACAGGGTCGTTTCTTAGCAACTAGTATTAAATTATTGCTATTTATATTAGTATTAGGAAGAGAAAACATGAATTCAAGGGACTCAAATATGATAACACCAGTCACCAATGTTCAAAGTCCTAAGTGCAGCCACTTTGTTTTTCAAAGCCGGTGATGCTTTGCTAACTACTTTAAGCGCCTAAAAGCAGTCATACTCTTTCTGAAAACAAAGTTAAATCTTAAAGGAGGAAAAAAGAATCCCGCCCTCAAGTGTACTAACCTCTCCATCTTCTCAGTTTACCGCCCGCCTCCATCGCTTGGGGTGCGCCACGGGCCTGGTTTGCCCTGGTCTCGGGACTTTTGGTGCTAAACCGTGGACGGTCTCAGGCAAACCGGGGAGAGTTGGTCACTGGTCGCTCTGCCTCCTCAACCTGACTGCGCAGCCACCGCTGGCCTGTTTGGTTCTTAACGGCCTAGGGAACTGCCTCCCAGAGGTCTCCTTGGCTCCGGTGGCCTCACCTTGCAGCATGGATGCTTTCAACAACCTTGGTTCTGAGAGTGCACACTCAGTGGAAATGTTTCAAACCATATACCCAAGTAAAATGAGGACCTTCCATGACAGTACATAACCGCTTCATTCTTGTTAGTGGTGCTCAGTATTATATCGGATGTACCATAATTTCAAAAAACGAAACAAAACAAAACAAAAAATCGGTTCCCTGCCAAGGGAGGTTTTTTTGAAAACTCTCCCACTGGCCTTTGTGATGTGGTTTCATCCATGGCTTCCCCACCTCCTGACTTCCCCTCCGTCCTCAGTCCAGGGCCAGCCTTGCTGCCAGATTTGTGATCCTAAAGGGCAACTTCAACTGCCTCCAGGACTCTTTAGTTTGCCGGCTGCTAAAATAAATGCCATACAATGGGTTGACTTAAACAAAAGAATTTATTGGCTCATGGTGTTGAGGCAAGGAGAAGTCCAAAAAGTGGGGCATCCGTGAGGTGATGTTTTCTTTCCAAAGATGGTGGCGTCCTAGGGCTGGCTGCCGGCAGTCCTTCGTCCTTGGCTCTTCTGTCACATGGCAGGGCCCATGGTGATGTCTTCTCCTTTCTCTTCTGTGTTCCGTTGTCTTCCAACTTCTTGCTTCTCTTGTGGCTTCTCTCTCTGTGGCCTTCTCTGTAAGTAATAGGGCTAAGAGCCTCCTGATTCAGTTGGGCCCCATTTGAACTGAATAACCTCATCAAAAGATCCTATTTACAATGGGTTCACACCCATAAGAATAGATTAAGACTAAGCACATTTTTGTCTGGTACATAAATCTAGGCCACCACGAGAACAAAGTCTAAACTTCCCAAATCTTGCATTCACGGCCTTCCATAGTCAGGTTATACCCTTTTTTTCCAACCCCTGTGCAGGTCAGACTGAGCCGCTTGCTGGTACCTGCTGGTGCCCTGAGGTCCTCCCAGCAAAACATCTGCTTGTTTCTTCTCTCTGCCAGGGACACCTGGTTTGCACAGGTCTGTCTCTGAGTCCTGGTCATACCTAAGGTTGCCCTCTACTAGAAGAAACCTTTCTCTCCAGAGCTCCTTTAGCACTTTATCACTGCCACCCCCTGATGGGGCCATTTCCTCCTTCCCCAGACTGTCAGCACCTGTGGGCCAGAGCCTTTTTATCTCTGCACAGGTCTGGCCTGGGGCCTTGGTCACAGGGGCATTTAGTAAATATTTATTGAAATAAACAAAGAAAGCAGACAAGCATTCCAAAGAGGAGTTGTTGTTTTTTAATAGAGATGCAATGAGATTTACCCTTCCAGAGTTTTAGATGACGTCACAGTCATGAAAACCATATGGCATTGATTTAAAACAAACAAAAAAGTCCGGTGGATGAGCATACATTCCAGAAGTAGATTTAAACTGCTATAAGAACTTAATGTGAGACACACCAGAAACAACACACTAATGGGAAAAGGAATCTTTGCTTTTAAGTGTTATTGTGACAACTGGATTCCAGTTAGATATTTTAATTTCAGTTTATAGCTTGAGGAAATGCAGATGGCAAGTTGTCTCATAGAAAAGTGCAAAGACCATTAGAAATTGGAGATGAACTTTCTTTAAAATATTTACTTAAACTAGAAAAAACAGAAAACCTAATGTTGGCATAGCTGTTAGGAAACCAAAATGTACAACTGGAGCACTATAAATTGATTTACTTTTTTAGGATTCATTGTTTCAGACAACATGTAAGAAATTATATGACTGTTTCCTTTAACCTCAGAACTCCACTTTTGGGAATTTATAAGACATTAATCCTAAAGGGAAAAAATGACCACAGATGTGTGTTCCAGTTTGCTAATAGCTGCTGTTATGCAAAATACCAGAAATGGATTGGCTTTTATAAAGGGGATTTATTAGGTTACAAATTTACAGTTCTGAGGCCATAAAAGTGTCCAAATAAAGGCATTAACAAGAGGATACCATCACTGAAGAACGGCCAATGGTGTCTGGAACACCTCTGTCAGCTGGGAGGGCATGTGGCTGGCATCTGCTGGTCCTTTGCTCCTGGGTTGTGTTTCAGAATGCTTTCTCCAAAACGTCTCTGGGTTTCTGTCTTCATTCTTCCCTCTCAGCTTCTGTGTGTCCTGGTTTCTTTCTCCCAGGATGTTTCTCTCTAAGTATTTGGGGTCCTCTCTTAGCTTCTCTGGGGCAAATTCTGGGTTTTGTCTCTTAGCTTAGCATCTCCAATCTTTCTGTATGCATCTCCAAGTGTTTCCAAGCGTCAGCATCTGTGTCGGCTCTTGAGCTCTCTTAAGTACTCCAGTGACTAATCAAGATCCACTCTGAATGGGCAGGGCCACACCTCCATGGAAATGATCTAATCAGAAGGTCTCACCCACAGTTGGTTGAGTCACATCTCCATGGAAAACACTCAATCAAAAGGTTCCACCCTAATCAAAAGACTAATAAGTCTTCCCCCACAAGATTGCATTAAAGAACATGGCTTTTGTAGGGGACATAATAGATTCAAACCAGCACAATGTGCTATCTGTAGTAGCAAAACAAATTGGAAACCATCTAAATGCCCAACAATAAGTATATGGCTAAGTAAGCTAAGATATCTTAACACTATGGGCAGTTTGCATAGCTCTTTAAATGACAGATATACATATAAAGTCATGTATGTGGGCATATGTCCAAGGAGAAAAGTCCTCTTGGCCACAAGATAATCTTACAAAATAATATGCACTCCCTGGTTACAATTAAGTGAAGATGTTTGCCTAATTACTGTCATTCATTTCTTCATTCCTTCATTCATTGTTACCTGTTTTTCTTTCCTGTCTGTTTTGTTTTCTGAGCACTGACAATGTGCCAGGCAGGGTGTTCGGTGCTGAGGCGCCTTGATGAGCAAGGCAGACATGGTTCCTGCCTTCCTGAAGCTTGTATTTTAAGCAATTAAAAAAAATTAGAGCAATTTATATAGAACCAAATGCTCAGTGATTTCATTTTAGAGACCTTTTTTCAGTTCTTTAAAAGAGAGATGGGAGCAATAGACTGCTCTGAAATCTCATAGTAGGACACAAGAACCTCTGATAGCAGAGAACATCCCTGAATCAGACCAGCCTGGTTGACTGGGTATGATTTCTCAAGAAACAGGGTGTTCCTTTCAGTGAGCCCTGGTCCCTTAGAAGATCCCATGGGTAAGTCAGTACTGATGTCTGTATAAACCCAGAATGTTTGCCCTCAGTTCTGAAGGATCTGAAGATACCAGAGCCATGAAGGTTTGGAAAGAGCTTGGAACCCTGTTTATAACAACAAAAACAAAAACAAAAAATGCAAAAAGAAAGAAATATGGATATATAAATTATGTTGTAGAGCATAGAAACACAATGGAATATTATGTAGCAATGAATAATGAACCTTAGCTATAGGCAACAACATGGATGAATCTTAGAGACCTAATACTTAGTGGGGCAAAAAAAAAAAAAAATCCCATAGGACAACTAACTATGGTATGATACTCTTTCAAACCATTGGAAAATTGGAAAAAAAATAAAATACACTCTTCAGCTAAAGGTACCAACCGTTAACATTTTGCCACATTTGCTTTACCTCACTGTGTGTCTGTGTGTGTGTGTGTTGTGTGTTTGGTGAGGATTTGAGAGTTAATTTTGGACATCCTGATAGTCACACCTAAATACTTTACCACATATCAACTAAAAACACAGACATTCTCCTACATAACCATAATGACACCCAAGAAATATAAATAAAATAACTTTAGCTAACATGCAGTCCATGTTCAGATTTCTCCCGTTGCCCCAGTAATGACCTTTATAGCTCTTTTTTTTCTTCCTTTCTTTTAAATCCAGGATTCAGCTAGGTGTCATATCTCTTCCATCTCCTTTAAACTAGAAGAATGCCTCGGCCTTTTTGTCTATCCTGGCATTGTATTTGTGATGACTTCAGTCCAGTTGTTTTATAGAATGTCCCACAATCTAAATTTGTCTGATTGTGAACTTGTTATTGGATTCATGTTAAACATTTTTGGAAAAAAAAAAAAAAAAACTTGCATGGGTGATGTGTCTTTCCCATTTCCTCATGTTGACGTCAGCTTGTTCCCTTAACTGGTAATGCTAAATTTGATCACTTGGTTCAGGTGTGTGTACCAGACCTCTTTGTATTTAATCAGTATTCTAAGGAAACTAATATATATTCTTAAAAAAGCAAAATTGTTCATAGCAACACTATTCATAATAGCTCAAAACTGAAAACCACCCAAATCAACAATAGAAGGATAAGTGGTTCTGTCTTCACGCAAGTAACGAGAATGAACAGTCCACAACTACATGCCGTGGTATGGATAAATCTCATAAATATATTGAGTGAAAGAAGCCAATGGAAGGGAGTTCGTATGATATGATCCTGTCTATATTCAAAACAAAACAAAAGCAGCCTCTGCTGTTTGAAGTCAGGAGAGCAGTTAACCTTAGTGAAAAAAGAGGGGGTCCCAAATGAAATTTTAAAAGAAAAACAAACGGGGAACAGATATCTGTAACAAATTTGGCAAGAAGCTCATATAAGCCAATAAGAAAAACAGAGCACAATAGTTTTAAGGCACCTAAGACCAGAATAGATGAGTGGATGAAGGATATGAACAGACAATTCATGTAGAAGAAATACCAATGTCTATTAAGCCTATGGAGAGTGTTTAAAATCACCAGGAATAAAAAAAAAATTAAAACGATACGATTTTCATCTCTAACAGTAGTGCCAACAAGGATTGATGTAACAATAGGCTCAAATATAACATTATTTATAATTAAAATCTGTTTACAAATTAAAGACCACTAATGGCTAGGGAATGATTAAACAAAATGTGGTGTATCATATCATGAAATAGTATGCAGCTATTAAAATGGTTTTTACAAATATTTCAAAGGATATAGAACAACCCTTTTGCTGAGATATTAAGTAAAGAAAGAAGATTCAAAAATTGTGGATGTATGCATATGTGTGTGTATATATGTATGTACAAATAATAATATATTTGAATATATTATATTTTGGGTACATAAATAAGGTAAAATTGATGGAAAAATACACCAAAGTTTTAACAGAAATTATTTTAATATAATTAGTATACAAATAGTTTACTTATATAAGTAACATATTTATAAATATGTTATTTAACAGGGGTGATAATAAATGACTTTTCATCTTTAAACATTTCTCTATTTTCTGCAATGGAGTAGCAATGGACAACTTTCTTCTTGTCCATCCATGTGATTCCAGGGATGCGCCCATCCTCTGTCATGTGACTGCCCTGAGCACATGACTTGGAAGAGCCAATGGGAGCTCTCCCCTGGCAAGACGGGCCTTTTCCCATGGTCTCAGGCTGGAAGGGAGAGCTCCAGGGTATCCAGTGCAGCAGTTCTGCCTTGCTAAGGAAAGAGATTAAATCCTGGGTGCAGAGTGGGCTGCCTTGAGGGACTGAGACACTGGTGGGCAGTTTACCCAGAGTCTGTCGTCGCCTGCTCCACCCACCAGTTTTTGTTTTTTTTTTAACAGTTTGAGGATATTTAATTTTTAGTAGCTCATACATTTCATATTGAAAAAATTATTCTGTTTTCAGTATACTTTTGCATACTGAAACCAAATTAAAGATATATCAATTTTGTTAAACCTTTGATAACATCAGTAATAAACATGATTGTCTAACAATATGTCTTTTCCAGATATAACAAAAGAGTATCCCTAAGCTAAAGAACAGGACTCTTACACAAAATTTTAATGCATTTGGTATGTACGAGAACACTGGGATGGAAAGTAATACTTCCAACCTGAAGCAAGTTGTTCCCTATTTGCTTCTTTTTTTAAATACAGTTTTATTGATATATATTTACATACCCTACAGTCATCCACACTGTTCCATCATTTATTCACACTGCCATCATATGGTTGTGTACTCATCACTAAAATCAATTTTTGAACATTTTCCTTACCCCACCCCACCCCCAAAAAAATGAAAAAAAGAACACCTAAAACATTCCGTCCCCCCTTCCCACTTGCTTTTCATTTAGTTTTTGTTCCCATTTTTCTACTCATCTGTCCATACACTGGATAAAGGGAGTGTGAGCTGCAAGGTTTTCACAATCACACAGTGACACCAGGTAAGCTTATGGCTATGGAATCATCTTCACGAATCAAGGCTACTGGGTTGCAGTTCAACCGCTTCATGTATTTCCTTCTAGCTATTCTAATACACTAAAAACTAAAAAGGGATATCTATAGAGTACATAAGAATGTCCTCCAGAGTGACCTCTCAACTCCATTTGAAATCTCTCAGCCACTGGAACTTTATTTTGTTTCATTTCACATCCCTCTTTTGGTCAGGAAGATTTTCTCAGTCCCACGGTGCCAGGTCCAGGCTCATCCCTGGGATTCGTGTCCCACGTGTCCTCCCACCAGTTTTTATACTGTATTGTGCAGATGGTCCTTTTAGGACTTAAGTGATTTGGAGTTGGCCTGTCTCAGAGAAGGGTCAGTGTTCCGGTTTTGCTAATGTGCTGTTATGCAAAATACCAGAAATGGATTGGCTTTTATAAAGGGGGTTTATTTGGTTACAAATTTACAGTCTGAAGGCCATGAAAATGTCCAAATTAAGGCATCAACACAAGTATACGTTCAGCAAAGGAAGGCCAATGGTGTCCGGAAAACCTCTGTTAGCTGGAAAGGCGTGTGGCTGGCATCTGCTGATCCTGGGTTGTGTTCCAGCTCCTTTCTCAGCTCCTGTGCTTTCTTCAAAATGTTGCTCTGGGGTGTTTTGTCCTTTCTTAGCTGAGCTCCTCTGAGGTCCTTCTGTTTGTGAGCTTTTATAGGAATCCAAAAAACTAATCAAGACCCATACTGAATGGTCAGGGCCACACCTCCATGGAAATACTGTAATCAAAGGTATTACCCACAGTTGGGTGGGTCACATCTTGTTCTGGTTTGCTAATGCTGCTGTTACGCAAAACACCAGAAATGGATTGGCTTTTATAAAGGGGGTTTAACTGGTTACAAAGTTACAGTCTTAAGGCCATAAAGTGTCCAAGGTAAGGCAGCAACAGTAGGGTATCTTCACTGCAGAAAGGCTGTTGGCATCTAGAAAACCTCTGTTAACTCAGAAGGCATATGGCTGGCATCTGTTTGCTCCCAGGTTGCGTTTCAAAATGGTGTTCTCTAAAATGTCTGTGTCAGCTTCCCAACCGACGCCTTGAAAATGTCTGTCCCAGCTGCTGCAGTGAGCTCCTTCTGTCTGATCTCTTATATAAGGCTCTAGGCCCATGCTGAATGGGTGGGGTCGCACCTCTGTGGAAATTATCTAATCAGAGTTATCACCTACAGTTGGGTAGGTCACATCTCCATGGAAACAACCTAATCCAAATTTCCAACCTAATCAATACTAATATGTCTGCCCCCACAAGATTGCATCAAAGAACATGGCTTTTTCTGGGGCACATAATATAGCCAAGCCGACACACATCTCCATGGAAACAGCC
Source organism: Choloepus didactylus (assembly GCF_015220235.1). Taxonomy (NCBI): domain Eukaryota; kingdom Metazoa; phylum Chordata; class Mammalia; order Pilosa; family Megalonychidae; genus Choloepus; species Choloepus didactylus. The sequence goes on along the minus strand of NC_051324.1, from coordinate 57,822,118 downwards.
TAATCAACACTAACACATTTGCCCCCACATTACAGCATTAAATAACATGGCCTTTTCTGGGACATGAAACATCTAAACCGGCACGGTCAGACTCAGAGCTGTTTCTGTGAAGACACGTACGTGGTGCACACAAGCAAGAGCTAGTTCACAAGTGTGGCTGTTGGGAAATGCCTCATGGCTCTGTCCGTTAACAACCCCCACACTTGACTAGTGGCATTGCCTGTGCTGCTGCCATCTTGCTACGTGCTTAGCAGTCGAGTTTTTACACAAGGGGCAACCAGTTGAGTACTCAAAGGGATGAGCCTGGACCCGGCATACACCATTTAGAAAACATCAGGATAGACAATTCTATAAACACTAAATAATGGTACATATGTACGAGACTGGAATACAAAATCAGGAAGGCACCAGTACAGCATATTAGGAGATAGCCTTTTTAGATTTTTTAACGTCTCTATATAATGTTTGCACAATAAATGAGAAGTGGAAATGGTAATATTTACTGGCACATAAAGTCTGCCAGAGTTGGTATTAGGCAACTCCTTATATGCTATATATATATATATATATATGTATATATATATTTTTTTTAATCTTCACATTCTTCTACTTCATGATAAGGAAGTTGAGCTGGAGAGCTTAAGAGCCAGTGTCACACAGCTAGTGAGTGGCAAAGCAGGGAACATAATCCAGGTCTGTTTGGTTCCACGCATAGTCCTCTTTTATTTATGAACAAATAAAGATTAATTGTAGCAAACATTTGTGAGCCCACCACCTAGCCCAACACATAACCATTACAATGTTTAAATCTACCTGTGTGCTGCTCTCCTGTATCCGCCCTGCTCCCCCCACTTTGGCATTGTCTCTACTGAATTTTGTTTTTGTCCGTTCCTTGCTTTGACAAATTTTAATTATTGAAGTTAACATAAAAACAGAAAAGTGAACATAATGTAAATGTTCGGCTCAATGATGTTTGACAAACTGAACACACCTGGGTAACCAATACTCCAGAAAGGGAGCCCCACGTGCCTTTAGACAAAGCTTATTGGGCTTTGGTATTTCTTCTTTGTGAACTGTCCGCTCCTATCCTTCATTGTTTTATTTATTCAGGTCTTATTGCCTTAAAACTATTGGGATCTCTGTGATTTTCTCATTAGTTTGTATGAGTTTCTTGCCATATCTTTTCCGTTTTAAAACTGTACTTGCTAAGTATCTTTTTAGCCCCTCCTTCCCCACTCCCATACAACTGGCCTTTTCAGTAAGGTTTACAAAGAGTTTGGGGGTCTGAATGTGTCTCCCCTTCATTGGAAGTTTCATATGTGCTGCCTCACTCACCCTGTTTTCTTCTTTAACCCTCCTGCCCTCCCAAGGCCTTCAGCAGTGCACTGTAACGTGGGGGAGCGTACGTTAGTAAACTTGAACGAGGCTGCAAAGACAGTTATTTTTTGAAGATAAGAATAGATTTTTGCGATTGTAAAAGTGATACCTATTTATAGTATAGAATTCAAATAGAGAAAATTACAAAAAAGGAAAAAAAAATACCCCAAATTTCACCACCAAGAAATAACCACTTTTCTCTTTTGGAGAACATCCTTCCAGATTTCCTGTCCTCTCCTCTCCCTCTCTCACTCGGACTCCTCCTTTCATTTGACAATATGTCCTCAACGTAGTTCATGCCTGACACATCGCTTGGCTGCATAGGATTCTATTGTATGGATGCACCATAACTTGTCCTCTATTGAGCATTTAGGTAATTTCTCATTTTTCACTGTTACAAACCCATTCCTGTGCATCTTGGCACATTGGACCCTTACTCCGACCTCCAGATTAATGGAGAGCCTCACTCAGGGTGGGAAGGTGGCTTGGCCTGCGTCCACTTAATGCCTGCAACTCAGCCCTACTTGTTTGTTTACGAGGGTGTCTCTGCTCCTTGGCACCTGGATTGGGTCCCATTTTTACATTCACAAAGGGAGCAACTCATTTGGTCTACTCTTTCCCCAGCCCCTCCTAGATGGGCTGGGTTTAGTGTAGAACCCTTCACATACAGGCTGGGGCCACATAGGGTCACATTTGAAACAAAGGACAAACACAACACACATACTCTCTTTCTCTTTTAAAATAGTAAATTTCTACACTAATTGTAGAAAATACAGAAAGAAGAAAATAAAAATCACCACTGGTGATTACCAGGATAGCTGGTGATAACCGCTGTTAACGCCTGTGTATATACAATGGTTCTGAAATTCCTGCGTGCCTCAGAATTACCTGGGAATTTTGTTTAAAACACAGATATTCCCTCGCCCCAGAGATTCTAACCCAGTAGGTCTGCAGTAAGGCCTGGTCACCTGCGTTACAAACAAGCTCCCAGGTGATGCAGACATCCACGTTTAAGAACAAGAACACAGGATTATCTTTCCAGATTTTCCTAGATTAAAAAAATATATATGAATGAGGTCATATACATTCAATTTGACTTTTTAAAAAGAAATCAGCAGTAGAATGTAAACTTCTATCCATACCTAAATACTCTTATATAAATTTTTGAGTGCATAGTATTCCATTGTTGTTAGTGCATTACAGTTTATTCAGCAAATACGGTATTCTTTGACATGAGTCATACTCGCCCCTCCCCTCCCCACCCCCCATATGTCAGGGTTCTCCAGAGAAACAGAACCAATGGAACCAATATTTACTTACTTACTTACTTACTTACTTACTTACTTACTTACTTCTGAAATTCGTAGGGCTGGCCAGTAGGCTGGAAATTGAGGCTGCACTCTTGAGGCACAATTTCTTCTTCTTTGGGACACTTTGGTTTTTGCTCTTTTAAGGTCTTTCAACCAATTGGATGGGGCCCAACCACATTATTGAGTGTGATCTCCTTTACCTAAAGTCAACTGGTTATACACGTTAACCACACCTAATAAATGCCTTCCAGCAGCACCTCGATTCGTGTTTGAGTAAACCACTGGGTACCATATCCTAGCCAGGGTGACACACCCTCCAGTTATTTCCATTATAAATAATGCTGTGTAGCTATATCTTTGTAAAAAGTCTTAAGTATTTCCTTATGTAAAGTTTTTTCCATATGTCCCAATTAGTCCCTTTGAGCCCTTTCTACTCCATTCTTAGATCCTATCCAGGATCACATATTGCATTTAATAGTCATTGTCTCCTTAGTTCCTTGCTTTCTCTCTCTTTTTTTAAATTTAATTTTATTGAGATTGTTCACATACCATACAATTATTCAAAGATCCAAAGTGCGCAATCAGTTGCCCATGGTACCATCATACAGCTGTGCATCCATCACCAGTTAATTTTTTTCCAATCTTTAGAAATTTTCATTACTCCAGAAAACAAAGACAAAAAAGAAAACTGAATTCTTCCCCTACCCCTAACCACCTCCCCCCTCCATTATTGGCTCATAGTATTGGTATAGTACATTTGTTACTGTTGATGAAAGAATGCTAAAATATTATTAACTGTAGTACATAGTTTGCAATAGGTATATTTTTTCCCTATATAACCCTCTATTATTAGCTTCTAGTTATAGTGTCATACATTTGTTCTAGTTCATGAAAGAGATTTCTAATATTTGTACAGTTAATGATGAACATTGTCCACCACAAGATTCACTGTTTTATACATTCCCATCTTTTAACCTTCAGCTTTCCTTTTGGTGACATACATGACTCTAAGCTTCTCCTTTCCACCACATTCACACACCATTCAGCACTGTTAGTTATTCACACAATAAGGTGCTACCATCACCTCTGTCCACTTCCAAACACTTAGGTTCAACCTAGTAGAACATCCTGCTCATGATAAGCAACCGCTCCCCATTCTTTAGCCTCGTTCTATATCCTGTTAACGTATATTTCATGTCTATGTGTTTACATATTATAATTAGTTCATATCAGTGAGACACTGCAATATTTGTCCTTATGTGTCTGACTTATTTTACTCAATGTAGTGCCCTCAAGGTTTCTTCATCAACTCATTTTTTAAGACAGTTTTGTTCACCCACCATACTTCCCATCCTAAGTAAGCAATCGATGGTTCCCTGTATAGTTACATATTTATGTATTCACCACCATCACCACTATCTATATAAAGACATCTCCATTTCTTCCACAAAGAAAGAGGAAGAGTCAAAGAAGGTAGAGAGACAAAAGAAAAAGAAAGGAAAAAAAACATGACAGCTAAAAGCAATGAAAGGAAAGATAGAATTAAACTAAAGTAGAAGAAGGGTCAGACAACATCACCAATGCCAAGAGTCCCATACCCTTCCCTTATATCCCCCTCTTACAGGCATTTAGCTTTGGTATATTGCCTTTGTTACATTAAAGGAAGCATAATACAAAGCTTCTGTTAACAATAGTCTCTAGTTTGCATTGATTGTATTTTTCCCCCAATACCACCCTATTTTTAACACCTTGCAAGGTTGATTCATTTGTTCTCCCTCATGCAAAAACTATTGGTACATTTTATCACAATTGTTGAGCACTCTAGTTTCCATTGAGTTATAAAGTCCCGGTCTTTATCTTTCCTCTTTTCTTCTGGTGTCCCACATGCTCCTAACCTTCCTCTTTCAACCATACTCACAGTCGTCTTTGTTCAGTTTACTTATAGTGCTGTGCTACCATCACCCAAATTGTGTTCCAAACTTCTCACTCCTGTCTTTTCCTATCTGTCTGTAGTGCTCCCTTTAGTATTTTCTGTGGTACAGGTATCTTGTTCACAAACTCTGTCATTGTCTGTGTGTCAGAGAATATTTTAAACTCTCCCTCGTGTTTTTTTTTTTTAATCTTCATTTTATTGAGATATATTCACATACCACGCAGTCATACAAAACAAATCGTACTTTCGATTGTTTACAGTACCATTACATAGTGGTACATTCATCACCCAAATCAATCCCTGACACCTTCATTAGCACACACACAAAAATAACAAGAATAATAAGTAGAGTGAAAAAGAGCAATTGAAGTAAAAAAGAACACTGGGTACCTTTGTCTGTTTGTTTCCTTCCCCTATTTTTCTACTCATCCATCCATAAACTAGACAAAGTGGAGTGTGGTCCTTATGGCTTTCCCAATCCCATTGTCACCCCTCATAAGCTCCATTTTTATACAACTGTCTTCAAGATTCATGGGTTCTGGGTTGTAGTTTGATAGTTTCAGGTATCCACCACCAGCTACCCCAATTCTTTAGAACCTAAAAAGGGTTGTCTAAAGTGTGCATAAGAGTGCCCACCAGAGTGACCTCTCAGCTCCTTTTGGAATCTCTCTGCCACTGAAGCTTATTTCATTTCCTTTCACATCCCCCTTTTGGTCAAGAAGATGTTCTCCATCCCACGATGCCAGGTCTACATTCCTCCCCGGGAGTCGTATTCCACGTTGCCAGGGAGATTCACTCCCCTGGGTGTCTGATCCCACGTAGGGGGGAGGGCAGTGATTTCACCTTTCAAGTTGGCTAGGCTACAGAGACAGGGCCACATCTGAGCAACAAAGAGGCATTCAGGAGGAGGCTCTTAGGCACAACCATAGGTAGGCCTAGCCTCTCCTTTGCAGCAACCGTCTTCCCAAGGGTAAAACCTGTGGTACAGGGCTCAACCCATCAAACCACCAGTCCCCTATGTCTGTGGTCATGTTAGCAACCATGGAGGTGGGGTAGGCGAATAACCCTGCATACTCCACAGGCTCCTCAAGGGGGCACTACATCTTTTTTTTTTCCTTGTTTTTCTTTCTTTTTTTTTTTTTTTCAACTTTCCCTTCTTTTTTAAATCAACTGTATGAAAAAAAAAGTGAAAAAAGAAAGTTAAAAAGAAAACAAACATACAATAAAAGAACATTTCAAAGAGACCATAACAAGGGAGTAAGAAAAAGACAACTAACCTAAGATAACTGCTTAACTTCCAACATGTTCCTACTTTACCCCAAGAAAGTTACCTAATATAGCAACATTTCTGTGAACTTGCTCCTACTGTATCCATCAGAAATTAACAGACCATAGTCATTCCTGGGCATCCCCAGAACGTTAAATAGCTTATCTGTTCTTCTTGGATTATTGTTCCCCCTTCCTTAATTGCTCTCTATTGCTAGTTCCCCTACATTCTACATTATAAACCATTTGTTTTACATTTTTCAAAGTTCACATTAGTGGTAGCATATAATATTTCTCTTTTTCTGCCTGGCTTATTTCGCTCAGCATTATGTCTTCAAGGTTCATCCATGTTGTCATATGTTTCACGAGATCGTTCCTTCTTACTGCCGCGTAGTATTCCATCGTGTGTATATACCACATTTTATTTATCCACTCATCTGTTGAAGGACATTTGGGTTGTTTCCATTTCTTGGCAGTTGTGAATAATGCTGCTGTGAACATTGGCATGCAGATATCTGTTCGTGTCACTGCTTTCTGATCTTCCGGGTATATACCGAGAAGTGCAATCGCTGGATCGAATGGTAACTCTATATCTAGTTTTCTAAGGAACTGCCAGACTGACTTCCAGAGTGGCTGAACCATTATACAGTCCCACCAACAATGAATAAGAGTTCCAATTTCTCCACATCCCCTCCAGCATTTGTAGTTTCCTGTTTGTTTAATGGCAGCCATTCTAACCGGTGTTAGATGGTATCTCATTGTGGTCTTAGTTTGCATCTCTCTAATAGCTAGTGAAGCGGAACATTTTTTCATGTGTTTCTTGGCCATTTGTATTTCCTCTTCAGAGAAATGTCTTTTGATATCTTTTGCCCATTTTATAATTGGGCCGACTGTACTATTGTCATTGAGTTGTAGGATTTCTTTGTATATGCAAGATATCAGTCTTTTGTCAGATACATGGTTTCCAAAAATTTTTTCCCATTGAGTTGGCTGCCTCTTTACCTTTTTGAGAAATTCCTTTGAGGTGCAGAAACTTCTAAGCTTGAGGAGTTCCCATTTATCTATTTTCTCTTTTGTTGCTTGTGCTTTGGGTGTAAAGTCTAGGAAGTGGCCGCCTAATACAAGGTCTTGAAGATGTTTTCCTACATTATCTTCTAGGAGTTTTATGGTACTTTCTTTTATATTGAGATCTTTGGTCCATTTTGAGTTAATTTTTGTGTAGGGGGTGAGGTAGGGGTCCTCTTTCATTCTTTTGGATATGGATATCCAACTCTCCCAGCCCCATTTGTTGAAAAGACCATTATGACTCAGTTCAGTGACTTTGGGGGCCTTATCAAAGATCAGTCAGCCATAGATCTGAGGGTCTATCTCTGAATTCTCAATTCGATTCCATTGATCTATATGTCTATCTTTGTGCCAGTACCATGCTGTTTTGGCAACTGTGGCTTTATAATAAGCTTCAAAGTCAGGGAGTGTAAGTCCTCCCACTTCGTTTTTCTTTTTTAGAGTGTCTTTAGCAATTCGAGGCATCTTCCCTTTCCAAATAAATTTGATAACTAGCTTTTCCAAGTCTGCAAAGTAGGTTGTTGGAATTTTGATTGGGATTGCATTGAATCTGTAGATGAGTTTGGGTAGAATTGACATCTTAATGACATTTAGTCTTCCTATCCATGAACATGGAATATTTTTCCATCTTTTAAGGTCCCCTTCTATTTCTTTTAGTAGAGTTATGTAGTTTTCTTTGTATAGGTCTTTTACATCTTTGGTTAAGTTTATTCCTAGGTACTTGATTTTTTTAGTTGCTATTGAAAATGGTATCTTTTCTTGAGTGTCTCTTCAGTTTGTTCATTTCTAGCATATAGAAACATTACTGACTTATGTGCATTAACCTTGTATCCCGCTACTTTGCTAAATTTGTTTATTAGCTCTAGTAGGTGTATCGTTGATTTCTCAGGGTTTTCTAGATATAAGATCATATCATCTGCAAACAATGACAGTTTTACTTCTTCTTTTCCAATTTGGATGCCTTTTATTTCTTTGTCTTGCCGGATTGCCCTGGCTAGCACTTCCAGCACAATGTTGAATAACAGTGGTGACAGCGGGCATCCTTGTCTTGTTCCTGATCTTAGAGGGAAGGCTTTCAGTCTCTCACCATTGAGTACTATGCTGGCTGTGGGTTTTTCATATATGCTCTTTATCATGTTGAGGAAGTTTCCTTCAATTCCTACCTTTTGAAGTGTTTTTATCAAAAACGGATGTTGGATTTTGTCAAATGCTTTTTCAGCATCTATTGAGATGATCAATTGATTTTTCCCTTTTGACTTGTTAATGTGTTGTAATACATTGATTGATTTTCTTATGTTGAACCATCCTTGCATGCCTGGAATAAACCCCACTTGGTCATGGTGTATGATTTGTTTAATGTGTCTTTGGATTCGATTTGCAAGTATTTTGTTGAGGATTTTTGCATCTATATTCATTAGGGAGATTGGCCGGTAGTTTTCCTTTTTTGTAGCATCTTTGCCTGGTTTTGGTATTAGATTGATGTTAGCTTCATAGAATGAGTTAGGTAGTGTTCCATTTTCTTCAATGTTTTGAAAGAGTTTGAGTAAGATTGGTGTCAGTTCTTTCTGGAAAGTTTGGTAGAATTCCCCTGTGAAGCCATCTGGCCCTGGGCATTTATTTGTGGGAAGATTTTTGATGACTGATTGGATCTCTTTGCTTGTGATGGGTTGGTTGAGGTCTTCTATTTCTTCTCTGGTCAGTCTAGGTTGTTCATATGTTTCCAGGAAATTGTCCATTTCGTCTACATTATCCAGTTTGTTGCCATACAGTTGTTCATAGTATCCTCTTATAATTTTTTTAATTTCTTCAGGATCTGCAGTTATGTCACCTTTTCATTCATTATTTTGTTTATATGGGTCTTCTCTCTTTTTGATTTTGTCAGTCTAGCTAGGGGCTTGTCAATCTTGTTGATCTTCTCAAAGAACCAACTTTTGGTGATATTTATCCTCTCTATTGTTTTTTTGTTCTCTATGTCATTTATTTCTGCTTTAATCCTTGTTATTTCTTTTCTTCTACTTGGTTTAGGATTGGTTTGCTGTTCATTTTCTAGCTTCTTCAGTTGATCCATTAGTTCTTTGATTTTGGCTCTTTCTTCCTTTTTAATATATGCATTTAGTGCTATAAATTTCCCCCTCAGCACTGCTTTTGCTGCATCCCATAGGTTTTGGTATGTTGTGTTCTCATTTTCATTCGTCTCTATATATTTAGCAATTTCTCTTGCTATTTCTTCTTTAACCCACTGATTGTTTAGGAGTGTGTTGTTTAACCTCCAGGTATTTGTGAATTTTCTAAGTCTCTGATGGTTATTGACTTCTAATTGTATTCCATTGTGGTCAGAGAATGTGCTTTGAATAATTTCAATCTTTTTAAATTTATTGAGGCTTGTTTTATGTCCCAGCATATGATCTATTCTGGAGAAAGTTCCATGAGCACTAGAAAAGTATGTGTATCCTGGTGATTTGGGATGTAATGTCCTGTATATGTCCGTTAAATCTAATTCATTTATCAGATTGTTTAGGTTTTCAATTTCCTTATTGGTCTTCTGTCTGGTTGATATATCTATAGGAGAGAGTGATGTGTTGAAGTCTCCCACAATTATTGTGGAAACATCAATTGCTTCCTTTAGTTTTGCCAGTGTTTCTCTCATGTATTTTGTGGCACCTTGATTGGGTGCATAGACATTTACGATTGTTATTTCTTCTTGCTGAATTGCCCCTTTTATTAGTATGTAGTGGCCTTCTTTGTCTCTCAAAACATCCCTGCATTTGAAGTCTATTTTATCTGAGATTAATATTGCTACACCTGCTTTCTTTTGGCTGTAGCTTGCATGAAATATTTTTTTCCATCCTTTCACTTTCAGTTTCTTTGTGTCCCTGTGTCTAAGATGAGTCTCTTGTATGCAACATATTGATGGTTCATTTTTTTTGATCCATTCTGCGAATCTATATCTTTTAATTGGGGAGTTTACTCCATTTACATTCAATGTTATAACCGTGAAGGCATTTCTTGAATCAGCCATCTTATCCTTTGGTTTATGTTTGTCATATTTTTCCCCTCTGTCTATTAATATCCTTTATTGTACCCATACTGAATCTCTTTAGTACTGAACCTTTCTCCAAGTCTCTCTGTCCTGTCTTTGTTTCTCTGTCTGTAGGGCTCCCTTTAGTATCTCCAGTAGGGCAGGTCTCTTGTTAGCAAATTCTCTCAGCATTTGTTTGTCTGTGAAAAATTTAAGCTCTCCCTCAAATTTGAAGGAGAGCTTTGCTGGATAAAGTATTCTTGGCTGGAAATTTTTCTCACTCAGAATTTTAAATATATCGTGCCACTGCCTTCTCGCCTCCATGGTGGCTGCTGAGTAGTCACTACTTAGTCTTATGCTGTTTCCTTTGTATATGGTGAATTGCTTTTCTCTTGCTGCTTTCAGAACTTGCTCCTTCTCTTCTGTGTTTGGCAGTATGATCAGTATATGTCTCGGAGTGGGTTTATTTGGATTTATTCTATTTGGGGTTCGCTGAGCATTTATGATTTGTGTATTTATGTTGTTTAGAAGATTTGGGAAGTTGTCCCCAACAATTTCTTTGAATACTCTTCCTAGACCTTTACCCTTTTCTTCCCCTTCTGGGACACCAATGAGTCTTATATTTGGACGTTTCATATTATCTATCATATCCCTGAGGTCCATTTTGATTTTTTCAAATTTTTTCCCCATTCTTTCTTTTATGCTTTCATTTTCCATTCTGTCATGTTCCAGGTCACTGATTCGTTGTTCAACTTCCTCTAGTCTTGTACTATGAGTGTCCAGAATCTTTTTAATTTGGTCAACAGTTTCTTTAATTTCCATAAGATCATCCATTTTTTTATTTAGTCTTGCAATGTCTTCTTTATGCTCTTCTAGGGTCTTCTTGATTTCCTTTGTCACCCGTACTGTGGTCTCATTGTTCATCTTTAGTTCTTTGAGTAGCTGCTCTAGGTGCTGTGTCTCTTCTGGTCTTTTGATTTGGGTGCTTGGGCTTGGGTTATCCATATCGTCTGGTTTTTTCATATGCTTTATAATTTTCTGTTGTTTTTGGCCTCGTGGCATTTGCTGAACTTGATAGGGTTCTTTTAGGATTTGTAGACCAATTTAAGTCCTTATCTCTAATTTATGAGATCTACAGCTTCGTGGAGTACACTTTCTCTAACTAACCAGCAGGTGGCGTCCACGAGCCACCTGTTCTCCACAAGCCAGTTCTCCCCTGCTTAGCCTTTTTGGTGAGTGGGGGAGTGAGTCTTGTGGGGTCCAATTTGTGTACCAAGCTTGCGTGTGTAGTTGGTGTTGCCTGCCCTGTATATGGGGCGTGTTTCTGGGCAGTCAGGGAGGGGGGGGGGTGGCTCTAACAATCAAATCTCCCTGGTGATCCTAGAGTTTTAAGGCTGCTGCAATAGTCTAATCCTTCAGTTCAGTCCTGCCACAGTTTGTCTCTGCCACTGACCCACAAGTCCTTGGTATTGGCATATGGCTCCTGAGACTTGCAAGTGGGCCCCTGTTCCAGGCCGTGCACCCCCTGGTCCTCTGTTGAGGGATGACTGTGCTATGTCACAGGTGAGTGCCGTCCCCCCAGGGCAGTTCTGGGCTGCTGGGCTGTGTAGGGAGGCTCCCAGTCTGCTCAAATGATGGCTGAATGGGGCTTTGTTAATTCACACTGCTCTACCTTCCCAACTCTGGGACAGTCAGCTGAGGTTGCAGGGAAGGCTAATGTCCACGCCCAGTTTTGTGGTGTGTGCCTGTTATTTGAAGCACTTCCGTCACACTGGTTTGTCTGGGGCAGCTCTGGGCTATGGGGCTGGCGATGGTCAGGAGTGTTTCCTGTCCACCAGGATGATGGCTGTGAGCGGACACCCCCCTTTTCTCGGGAAGTTGTGGTGTTTAGTGAATTTTCTCAGCCACTGGATTATTGCGTTTTGTCTCAGAGCTCTCCTAGTTCTGCTCTTGACTTGACCTGCCCAAATTGCAGATCTTTGAAGCTTTCTGTATTGGGCTTCTTAGAGTAATTGTTTTAGAAAAAGAAAAAAGGATTAAAAAAAAAAAAAAAAAAAAGGGCCCTCCTCGCAGATCTAATGGGTTATTGAAATGCTAAGAGACAAAGCAACCAGGGCCATTAAGGAAAGGTCCACAGGGCAGAGAGATCAGCTTTTCTTCGGGATTTGCATATGCGCCTCAGGGCCTGAGCTGGGGCCTGAGCTCTGCCCTTCCCCTTTCTATGTTCACCAGAACTCCAAAAATCCTCCGCTTTTATTTTGGAGTTTTTTGTGTTGTTTTTTTTCTATGCCTGTCTCCTCTCTGCTGGGCTGGCTGCTCTCAGATTCTCTGGTGTCTGGTCTCCGTCTATCTATGGTTGGAGTTTGGATCAGCAGAATGAGTTTCCGATAAAGGCTGCCACTGCAGTTCTCCCTTCTCCTTCCCGGAGCTGACAGCCCCTCCTCCCACGGGACTGAGCCTGGCAGGGAGGGGCGCGGGTCCCCTGGCCGCAAAAACTTACGTATTTCGCTGATCTCAGCAGTTCCACGTTTCATGAGTGTTGTATGAAGTATGCCCAAAGTCAGATTGCTCTGTGGTGTCCAGTCCACGCAGTTCCTGGCTTTCTACCTACTTTCCTGGAGGAGTAACTAAAACATACAGCTCACCAGTCTGCCATCTTGCCCCGCCTCTCTCCCTCATGTTTGAAGGACAGTTTTGCCGGGTATAGGATTCTTGGTTCGCGGATTTTCTCTTCAGTATCTTAAAGATATCACACCACTTCCTTCTTGCCTCCATGGTTTCTATTGAGAAATCCACACAACTTCCTTTGTATGTGATGGATCACTTTTCTGTTGCTGCTTTCAGTATTCTCTCTTTGTCTTTGATGTTGGATAGTCTCATTATTAAGTGTCTTGGTGTAGGCCTATTCAGATCTATTCTGTTTGGGGTATGCTGTGTTTTTTTGGATCTGTAATTTTATGTCTTTCATAAGAGATGGGAAATTTTCATTGATTATTTCCTCTATTACTGCTTCTGCCCCTTTTCCCTTCTCTCCTCCTTCTGGGATACACCCATGACACATATATTGTTGCATTTCTTATTATCCTTCAATTCCCTGAGACGTTGCTCATATTTTTCCATTTTTTTCCCTACCTATTCTTTTGTGTGTAGGATTTCAGGTGTCTTGTTCTGCAGTTCTTGAGTGTTTTCTTCTGCATCTTGAGATCTGCTGTTGTATGTCTCCATTGTGTCTTTCATCTCTTGTGCTTTTCATATCCATAGATTTTGCCAGTTGTTTTTTTAAACTTTAGATTTCTACTTTATGTTCACCCAGTATTTTTTTATAGCCTTAGTCTCCTGTTATATCTTCCCTGAACTCATTGATTTGTTTTTTTATTTCCTTTAGCATATTTCTTTGAAAATGTTTAATAGATTGTTTCATTAAAGTGAAACAATATCTCAACTGTATCTTGATTGAGGTGTAAGTCTGTTCCTTTGACTAGAACATATCTTCATTTTTCTTAGTATAGATTGTAGTTTTCTGTTGTCTAGGCATCTGGTTTCCTTGGTTACCCCAGCCAGATTTTCCCAGACCAGAATAGGTTCAGGTCTCAGAATGGGGCTATGTTCAGGGAGTATCTTAGAGGAATGACAGACTTTCCTGTGAGGTCTCCAGTCACTGTGCTTTTCCTAACCTGCCCAGTAGGTGGTGCCTGCCAGCCTGTTGCTCCCGACTGGTGTAAGGAGATGTGGCCCCTTCAGTTTCTGTTTTGGCTGTTTTCCTCCAGGCTCTGGGGTCTGGTTCTGAAGGGAAAGCTGGGTCCCACCTCCTTACTCTTAGAGAAGATAAACCCCCTCAGGAGTTTCATCTGCATTTGAATTGTTGTCTCTCTGACACTGTTATCTCCTTCCCTGTCTGGGTCAGAGCACTGGGAACTGAAAATGGCTGCGAATCCCTCTCTTCTGAGCCCCTCAGGTTGAGAGAGAGAAAAAGGGACATAAAGCCCCCCTTTGGAGCCAGTACACATCCCCCCAGATTCACTCGTCAGCCAGAGGTAACACCTGGTCCTCTGGGCTCCCCCTCCCAGGTCAGATGAGTTCTCGGGTTTTCTAAGGTCAGTCGTCACTAAAAACTTCTGCCTCCTTGTTGGGGGTTTGTAGCTTGTATTCAGCAGTCCACATTTGCTAACAAAAACCCCAGTTGGAACTCAGCTGAGCTATATTTGCTCGCTCCACTTGGAGAGGGCCACTAGTTTCCACCACAGCAAGGTTTTGCAGCTCAGACTGCTGTGGGGGGGGGGGGGGGCTCTCGGCACAGTTCCACAGCTTTTACTTACAGATTCCATCGTGCAATCTCAGGCATTCCCCCCAATCCAGGTTGGTGTATGATGTGTGGACAGTCACGGTTGTCTCCCAGCAGTTATTCCAAATTATTTATTAGTTATTCCTAGTTGTTTATTAGTTGTTCCAGGGGACTAACTAAATTCCACTCCTCTCTATGCCGCCATCTTGCCCCTCCTCTCGCTTTCTCTCCTTTTTAATTGTGGAATATACATACAACATAAACTTTCCCTTATCTGCCACTCCCTAGCACTCCATTTTGGTGGGATTAATCACATTCACAATGTCACAGTATCCTCACCACTTTCCACTACTAAAACCTTCCCATCTCCCAAAACAAAATCTCTACACCCATTATGCATTAATTCCCTATCGCCCCTACCCCCTACCCCTGGCAAGCTGTACTCTAGTTTCTGTCTCTATGAGCTTGCATGTTCTCTGATATTTTCTTTGTAGTTACCGTGGGGGCTTAAATTTAACATCCTAAATCTGTAACAGTCTTGTTTACTTGGATACCAATTTAACTTTGATAATATATAGATTGTTCCTATAACCCTCTGTGCCAGTTTGAATGTATTGTGTCCCCCAAACACCATTATCTTTGATGTAGTCTTGTGGGGCAGACATTTTGGTGCTGATTAGATTTGCTTGGAATGTGCCCCACCCAGCTGTGGGTGATGACTCTGATGAGATATTCCCATGGAGGCATAGCCCCACCCATTCAGGGTGGGCCTTGATCAGTGGAGCCATATAAATGAGCTGATGGGCAGAGGGAACTCAGTGCAGCTGTGAGTGACGTTTTGAAGAGGAGCAAGCTTGCTAGAGAGGAACATCCTGGGAGAAAGCCATTTTGAAACCAGAACTTTGGAGCAGACGCCAGCCACGTGCCTTCCCAGCTAACAGAGGTTTTCCGGATGCCATTGGCCATCCTCCAGTGAAGGTACCTGATTGCTGATGCATTATCTTGGACACTATATGGCCTTAAGACTGTAACTGTGTAACCAAATAAACCCCCTTTTATAAAAGCCAATCCATTTCTGGTGTTTTGTATTCTGGCAGCATTAGCAAACTAGAACACCCTCCGTCCTCCCACTTTTATGTACTTGTTGCTACACATTACATATTTGTACATTATGAGTCCAAAACCACTGATTTATCATTACATTTTATGCATTTGCATTTTAGATCCTGTAGGAAGTAAAAAGTGGAATTACAAACCAAAAATACAATAGTACTGATATTTCTATTTACCCATGTCATTATCTTTACTGGTAATCTTTATTTCTTTATGTGGCTTCAGTCAATTGTCTTGTGTTATTTCCTATCAACCTGCAGAATTCCCTTTAGCATTTCTTATAGGGCCTGTCTAGTGGTACAAACTTCCTCAGCTTTTGACTATCTGGGAATGACTTAATCTCACTCTGATTTTTGAAAGACAGTTTTGCCAGATATAGAATTCTTGGTTGACAATTTTTTGTTTTCAGCACTTTAAATATGTCATCCCACTGTCTTTTTGCCTCATGGTTTCTGATAAGAAACTGACATTTAATCTTACTGAGGCTCCCTTGTACTTGACACTTTGATTCTCTATAATGGCTTTCAGAATTCTCTCTTTATCTTTAGCATACAACAGTTTGATTGTAATGCGCCCCAGTGTGGGTCTCTTTGGGTTTACCCTGTTTAGTGTTCCTTGACCATCTTGGATGTGTGTATTCATGTCTTTTGTTAAATTTGGGAAGTTTTCAGCCATTATTTCTTTGAATAATCTCTTTGCCCCATCTCTCTTTCTTCTCCTTCTGGGACTCCCACAATGTGTATGCTTAACGGTTCCTCAGGCTCACTTTTCTTCAGTTTTTCTTCTTTCCACACCTCAGATTGAATGATTTCAATTGTCTTATCTTCTGATTCACTAATTCTTTCTTTTGCTAGCACAAATCTGCTATTGTCCCCCTCTAGGGAATTTTTTTATTTCTGTTACTGAGGTCTTCTGCTTTGTTTGGTTCTTTTTCATAATTTCTGTCTCATTATTGATATTCTCTGTATTCATCTATTGTTTTCCTAATGTCCTTTAGCTCTTTGTCCAAGTTTTCCTTTATTTCTTTAACCACATTTAGCACCACTTATTTAAAATCTTTGCCTCTTATATCCTAGGTCTTGTCCTCTTCATGATGGTTTCTAAGTTTCTAATGCTTTAATCTTCTCCTTTGCGTGGGCCATCACTTCCTGGTTTTTTGTTTTTTGTTTGTTTTGTTTTTTGTTTGTTTTGTAATCTTTTGTTGAAACCTGGACATTTTGATATTTTAATGTATTATTGCTGGAATTTAGACTCTTAGGTGTCTGTCCCTTAAGCTTGCATTTAGCTAGTGTTATGACAGAGATTGCCTGAATGCCAGGAACTAACAGGAAAAAAAAAAAAAAACAGAAAAAAGAAAACCTTTCCCAATCTATGCAGATTGAGCTGTGTGGTGAGTGCTCTCCTTTCAAGCATAGCCATATAGTGAATTTGGAGCACAGTTCAAGGCAACAGCATAAGGTCTTCCCTTGTCCTTTCTGTGCATGTGTCTCGTCTTGGGCATGTGTGTAGCTCTAGAAATTTCCCCATTTACATGGATATGAGTGTCCCGTCTTCCCTAGGGAATGTCTCCTCTCAGTACCAGCACTGCAGTGCATGTCGTACAGCCTGCAGTCCCTTGCCCCAGGCAGCTGTGACTCGACTGCTCTCCTGTAGCATTCTGTAGGAGAGCTCTAAGAGTTGCATCTATATGCAGTGAAAGTTCTGGAACTGCGAGCCCACGATGAGTCTCCTGGTTCAGTCCTTCAGGCCACCAACAAGCAGACTGGACCAGACATACGTGCTCCTAGGATGGGCGTGAGGGTTGCTCTGTTCCTTCCAGAACTGGGACCAGGGACCTGCACAAGGAGCATGGACAGGCTCCCTGCTGAGCCAGTGAGGGACTTGAGGAGGGGCCAGCCAGGGCATCATTAGATCCTACTGCTTTAAAGGTGTCTTTTCCTTGATTTGGCACTTGTCTTGTTCCTGCAATCCTTTAACTGTTTTCTGGAACTTTGAGAAAGGTGTTGTTTTGCCAATTCATGCTGATTGCTCAAAGCTTCTGTGGGGAGATGGAGCCCTAGAGTGTCTCACTGCCATCGTGAGCCCACTCCATTAATATGTAATCAATATTAGGGAGGGGGGAATGGTTATGATTGTGGGAGTGGTGCTTTTGTTGTTATTGTTATATGGTGTTTAACAGGTAGGGAAGGAATCAGGAAAGGGTTAAAGGGTGGAAAAAAAGGAAAGTAATTTGGGGGGACCTGCACAAATATTCCTATGTAGGTCAAGTCTAGTGTATTATTGTAGGTCCCAATTTCATCAAAATGGTGATGGTGGGAGTAGGGTGGGGTTGTATGACCCTTGTGGCTGTCGAGGGCAAAGCAGGTTAAACCCACCAGACGTTTACTGAGCACCATGTCGGATTATGTGGAAAAGACAGTAAGATTTGGTTCCTGTGAAGACCTTAAGATACCCCTGTGTCTCCCCCACCTCAGTTTTATTTACTCTGAAACATTATAATGATATAAAAGAAAGTTACCCATAATCCCAGGCTCTTAGCATAGTAAATAATCTGTTTCCCTATTCCCTTCTACTCTGTCTGTATGTTGATTTGTTTTTTTGTTTGTTTTGTTTTGTTTTGTTTTGATGATCTGGTTTTAAAGACATTTATAATGTAGAGGATGTTAAGCACTTGCACATTACAACCCGGGGTAACCTGCCTTTCCATCTCCCCTTGTCAAGCTCAGTTCAGTACCCTTGCATTGAGCACCTGCTGTGTGCAAGGCACTGGGGAGACCACAGACAAGACACAGCTCCTGCTCTCAAGGAACTGACTGTGGGGGAGACAGACCCCTAAATGGATCATTGCAATATTGTGCAGCACCCCTGTAACCTGGGATGAGGCAGGGAGGGTTCTTTAGAAGTCATTTTACAGGTAAGAACACAGCCGGAGTCCCCTAGGTCATTTAGATTGTAATTGGCTGGTCAGAACTTGAACCCCTAGACTCCATCTCAGTCCTCAGCCATACAGCCCCCACTCATCCCCTCCCATTCTCGGGGTGCCTGAGTCCCAGCGGGCAACTCTCCCTCTTCCTCCTGTCCCAGCATCTCCCAGGCCAAGCGGTGCGGCCACTGCCCCGCCTCCTTCCACACGCTCCCTTCCAGCTGCCTATTTTGTGACCTCATTTTCCCTTTACTGCTGCCCTTTGGGGTTATTTCTGCAGAATCGGAATGTGGCAGAGAGAGGCATGCCCCGATGTGCCGTTGTCCTCCCAGAACCCCCCCCCCACACACACACACACAGTTTTCCCCAACACGCTCTCCACGGGCCTCTTCCCCTCACCAGCTCCCTTCCAGCTACACCTGAGGAGGGGTCTGAAGTTCCAGAGGCCGGGACAGACTGCGGTGACGATGGACCCTGCACCTGTGGGAATCGGGAGAGGATTTCGCATCTGGATTGTGGGTTTATTTTTCTTTTAGTTCTTCTGAAGAGCAGTTTAAACACTCAAGCCCTTGGCCTTATTTCTTTTATCGTTTCTTCTCCAGATCATAGTGTCTTGGAAGCCTGGGCTCTGTGCTGTGCAGGCCCCAGTCAGGGTAAAGGCTCTTGCTTAAACATCAAGGAATAATGGCCTTCAGCTATCCAGTGCTTGCCAGGTAGAGGGCGTCTCCACACGTTTTCTCAGTGAATCTTTCCAGAAACCCATGAGGCATGTCTTATGCGTGTCCTCCCCAAATTGATG
Organism: Choloepus didactylus; assembly: GCF_015220235.1. Taxonomy (NCBI): domain Eukaryota; kingdom Metazoa; phylum Chordata; class Mammalia; order Pilosa; family Megalonychidae; genus Choloepus; species Choloepus didactylus. Next base: position 57,803,031 of record NC_051324.1, on the reverse strand, counting down.
CCCAAGCAGGGATGTGAACTCAGAGAGGTCCAGATCAGAACCACCCTCCCCAACCACTCCACAGGCTGCCTGTCAGAGAAGGAGGGTGCGGTCCCCTTCGCCAGTCCTTGCAGAAATCGGCATGCGTTTTATCTTCAGCACATAGTTCAAGGGAGGTCATGAAGGTCCCCGAACAAAAAGGATTTTAAATTCACTTCACTTTAAAGAGTGCTATGCTTCACTTTTAGGAGACAGCGTTTTGGAACCAAACAAGTAGTCCTCGAATGCTGCCACGTCAGAAAGGTCAGGAAATTGCCAGAGAGTAGATCAGAAGCTTGTGCAACGTGTCATAATTCCAGAGTTGTGTTGTGCTGTGCTCCAGCCACGTCTCATGAAAAGAATGCAGCATGTCACAGGGACATATGTTGCACGGGAGTGGAGCCTAATTTGGAGGATCACCACTCTCCCCCCTTTTCCTTTTTTAGTTTTGAAATAGACAGACTCTTCTGGTCATTCTTAATAGAGACCCGGACACTGAGGGATGTCTCTCCACTCTGAGAATAGCAGTGGTGCAAGCCTGATAATATATGGTCATCTCATTCCTCCTCAGTGTCGTGGGAGTGGGGCAGGGCAAAAGGGATGGGTAGGGACTGTGGCAAGCTGGTGAACCCACCCTCCCTCCCAGGTGGCAACTGAGCCCAGCCCCTGTGACTGGCACCTGGCAGGAGTGCTGGCTGCCAAGTGTGGTCAGTCCTCCAAGTGTTTCCGAAAGAAGCTGGAAATCCAGGTATTTTGTGAAATCTCCTGAATTTTAAATGCTGGCTCACTTTTCTTCCACACACTGTGAAGGCCAAACAAAACTTGCCCGTGGGCTATCAGTTTAAAATACCTGGAATAGTTATTGGGGCTTAGCTCCGGAACCTGATTTCCTGACCTCCCATCCTAGCTCTACTCTTTATTAACTGGGTAGTCTAGATGTGTACTCTCTTGGTGCCTCAGTTTCCTCAACTTTAAAGTGGAGACAGGAATTTTACCTACTTCTGAGGGTTGCAATGAGGATTATCAAGAGGATGTATGGAAAGCCTTGGAGCCCAGCACCGGCTTCTCACAACACATGGTAAACATTAGCTCTCACTAATTTTGTCTTTTTCTGTTAAGTGCCAGCTGGCCATATGTCCTAGTTTGCCTGGGACAGTCCCGGTTTCTCCTTGTCCCGGTGTAATTATAACTCACTCCCCCTTGCATTCTCAAAAGTGTCCTGATTTGGACACTAAATTATATGGTCAATCTGTATAAGCAAATACTGGTATTATGCTGTTTAGGACTTTAAAGAAAAAGGTCATGGTTCCAATTGCTTGAATGTTCTTGGACAAGTCACTTTACCTTTCTGTGTTTCAGTTTCCACATTATAAAGAGTTGATGAAATTGATCGTACACTGTGGGTGATTGTAATGGTATGTGAATATATTTCAGTAAAACTGAATTTAAAAAAAAAGTTGACAAGATGAATTGCAAGAGCAATTCATATTCATACTGTCCTTCAACAAACATTTATTGCAAGTGCAGGCTGTGCCAGGCAGACACTCAGGACATGGAGAGAACAGGATAGAGCCTGGGCCTTGGCCAGTGAGGACCTCCGGTGCACATGGATGGGACTCCCTCTCCTTTTTTTCAAGTGTTATTCAAAAGCCTGCTACCAAAAACTTGTCCAAAAATGTTTCTTGTGAATTGAATGTTAACATTTAAATCTCAGTTTGTCACAGACAAATCAATTACATTTTAATGTAATTCTCTGTACATTTCTTTTCTGGGTGTAGACATCCAAATTTTTTTTTACCTAGAAAACTAATTTATATTTCACCATGGAAAATTTGGAAAATGCAGGAAGATCTGAAGGAAGTTCTTCATTTCTGTTAACTGTACAGGGAACAGGGGGCTTCTGATATTTTAAATCTAGGTTACCCCTGACATACACACCCCTGCAGCCACTTTGCCAAACCAATAAAAAAAAATTGCTCTCCCCAAAAGTGCTTGGGTGTCTCCTAATTCATTCATTCATTCATCCAGTCACCCATTCATTTATTCATCCACAACCATATATGGAGGGACTGATGGACCTGGGGCTGTGATCGGGGCCCTTTGTGAGCTCTCGGATTCGTGATGCAAGGAGCGGGCTTTGGCAGGGATGTGACTTGCGGGCGCGCCGGGACACGCATCCACTCCCGCCCACGCGCCCGCCCTCCGTCTAGAAATGCAGCCCTGGGCTCCGCCTCCGCCTCCCCTGAAATCTGCCCTTCGAGGCCTGGTCAGTGAGGTTGGATTGTGCTGGCCCAGAAAGCCACTTCCTGTCCTGCCCCGCGCCGGCTGTCGTTGGGAAAGCTCCCCCCACGGAGAAGGAAGTGGCTCTCGGGCTGTTTGTTTTGGCTGCGGGCTCGCAGACGGCGCCGGGGTTCGCGGGTCACGCGGGGCCGGCGTTTGCAGAGCCGAGCCGGGGTGGGGGGCGGCCTGGGGGGGGGGGGCTCGGCGATAGGACGCGGAGGGGCGTCCGGCGGAGACGTGGGGCGCGGCGCGGGGTGGGCAGTGGGCTTAGCAGCCGCGAAGACCTGAAACTCCAGGGACAGATGGGTCCCGGCGCCCCAGATCCAAGGAGCGGGGATGAGGAAGGAAGAGGTCAGGGTGCGAGGGCCCCTGGGATGCTCGGGCTGGGGGGCCAGCCCTGGACGACCCCCGTGAGGAAGAGCGGGGCGAAAAGGGCAGCGGAACGGAGTCGGGGGCGCTGCCCGAGAGCGCGCGGGGCCGGGTGGACCGGGATTTAGAGGCGAAACTGGCCTTGTTGGGGCTCGGCGGCTGCCCCCTTCATCCTGCAAGACGGGGCCTGGGAAAGGACAGGGCTGAGAAGACAAAAGCCAGCAGGGGATGAGATCAAACACCATCAAATCACAAGGGAAAGGCCGATGAGGATTTGTGCCCCAGGGGCCCAGCCCGGCAGCACACAGCACCTGCGGTCCCAGCGGACGTCCCCTCAGAGCCACGGGAAGGGTGAAAGTTGCCCTTCTGTACTTGCACGGATTTCCATGCTCTCCCTCCCTCCCCCTCCATGCACACTTCTCTTGCATCTGTTTCTAGAGATGTAGAAAAAATTGGGGAGACAGTCCCACCTCTTAATCCATTCCCAACAGTTTGCTTCCTAGAATGCAGGATATCACTTCCTACAACACATACATTTTAGGGGGGGTGGGGGGTGGGGAGGCATCTTTGGTAACTAACGATGGAGCAAATTCACAGCAGCTGAAGAGACACACTCATGTGAAAGCCCCAGAGCAGCGCTGCTTAGTCACGCACACTGTAAGCAGTGGAGGGCAAGCAGTTTGGCCTGGCTGGAATGGAGGGCGGGTTGGGGAGGAGGGAGGGGAGTGTCAAAATCACAGAGGGGAGAGGAAAGCCTACAACAGTCAAGGACTTGAGTGGGGGGGAGATATGATATTGCACAGTCGGACAGGCCTTGAGGAGCCGATATCATGACTCCTGCCCTCACGGACCCCCACCCCCCACCCAGAGTCGCCTGCCTCCTGTCCTGTGTGCTTGCATGTGCGTGCAGCCGCCCCACACCCTCCGACGGGTGGCGGGGATGGAGTGCTGGGTCCCCAGGGTTGGCCCCTCTGCAGGGCAGGGTTGGCAGCTTCTGCTGACTCAGGGACATTTCCAGGCCTGGCCTCAGGGCCAAGCAGCTCATTGAAAACATCTGCTCCTCTTGGCTGGCAGATGGGACAGCCCCCCTGGCTCTCCCTAGGATGACCCCTCACCTCTGCATGGCCTAGGGTGGGGGACAGGGTGGGGAGGACCTGGGGGCCGGGTTGGCTCAGGAGCTGGAGGCTGCCCTGCCATGCTCCCCAGGACCAACTCCGTTGGCCTCTGGGGCTTGCCAGCCAGCCCCGAGTCGTCAGCCCCCAGCTCTCTGCCTTTTGGGCTCTCGGCAGGAGCTGAGCCAGACTGGCCGCTAGGCCCCGCGTTCCTGTCTCCAGCCTTTGCTTCTGCCGTTTCCCCCATCTTGGAACACCCTCCTTGTCCTTGTCTCCGCTTGTGCCTTTCACAGTTTGGGTGGACATGCCTCTCATGCAACAGATATTTGTTGAGTCTGCTGTGTGCCACGCACTGTGCTAGCATTAACTTCCCATCTGCTTTCTCCGGCAGCGACGCCTTGGGTTTGTAATGGAGAGCGGCCGGCTCCTCCCAGGTCAGACCTCTGGCTGCCTCTGCTGCTGGGCGGAGTCCGGGGAAGCTGCAGCGGCCGCTGAGAGCTGGGTTCCTGGGAGCAGACTGTTTGTGGTCAAGCCTTGGCGCTCATCCACAGGACTCCACCAAAGCATTGCATGAACCTTAAGGCAGACAGGAAGGGAAAGGAGATCACGGGACCAGTCAACAGGGAGGCAACAGACAGTGCTTGTTCAGAATAGGGCAAATAGCTTTAAAATCCAATTGCCTCTGAGCGCCTGAGTGAATTTCCAGGCTGGGTCCCTTGGATCACCAAGGAGGAGGCACTTTTCCTCTCACACTTCAGTTATCTGGAAAAGCCATTTCTGTCCCACAGCTCACCCCCAAACATGCAGTAAAAATGAGCTCCAACGGTCTGTTTCGCATGCTTGTTGATGTGTTGTTTGCAGCTTTTTCATGGATTGCTTCCTGAATTCTGCTTCTCCAGCTTCATTGCAAACACCATGGGGGCTGAGGCCTATGGTCTGATTTGTTAAAATTTCCCCGTAGTACCTAGGACAGCTCTTCCTCAATGCTTCTCCTCCACCAGGGATGACAGGACCCCAGAGGGAAGAGCCAGGACAGTGGTTAGGAGGGGAGCTCAGATGCTGCAAGAGGCAGAGCAGCAGCCTCCAGGGGAGTAAGGACAATGGGTTAGTGGTGAGGACCGTGAGGAGGGCCCTGCCCCAAGACATAGGGCTGTGGATTAATCAGGATCCTTTTGGTTATGAGGAACAGAAACCCAATGCAAACAAGTTTAACAAAAAGGGATGTGGGAGCCCCTGTGGCTGCAAAGGGTCCTAAGTGACTCAGGTCAGCAGGAAGAGCTGCAGGTACGTGGGGCAGGCCGTTCAGCACCACTGGAACTCGTTTTGTCCTTCCATCTCTCGGCTCTGCTCGTCTCTGCTGCTCTTGATATATTATTGCCATGCTTTCCGACTGCAGAAAGGTCCTTTCCTCATGGTAGGAAACATGGCCACTGGCAGCCCCAGTCTGCAGTCTCAACAGAAAGAGGAAATGGTGTATTCCTGGAGAGGGCTCTGATTAGCCCTGTTTGAGTTATGTGCTCAGTTGCTGTGGTTGGGGAGAGGGACACTATGATTGGCCTAGAGGAGCTGTGTGCCCACCCACATGGCCAGAGGTGCAGTGTATATAAGAAGACAGGAAAGGGAAATAAAAGCCAGAGTCTATGGGCAGCTAAATGAGGTCAAGGATTCTGTGATTCTTCTCCTTATCTTCAATGTAGAGCCCAGTGCCCTCCCAGACCATATGGCGATAAGGGCAGGGATCGTGTCTCTATTGTCCCCACTATACCATCAGTGCCTAGCACCATGCCTGACAGCTAAGAAATTCTCAATAAATACCCTTTGAATGACTGCATGAATCACATCCAGCTGATGCTCAGTGTACAGTTCCTGGCACAGCTTCATTCATTTATTCATTCACTGAACAAGTACATATTGAGCCACAGCTTGGTACATAGCCCCATGCCAGTCACAGTATAAAATAGCCAGCAAAATACAAGAGGTCATCTTTGTCCTTGATTAGGACAATACCAAGATCCTAGTGAGGGGCAGGCATCTCACTCCCTACACTGACACCAGACATGCTCCCCAGGCATGTGGAGTGAGGGTTGGGGTGGGGCAGGCTGGAGGAGGTCTTCTCAGGATGGGGCACCAGGATTCTGTGCTTTGAGCCCCCTCCACCTGCTTCCTGTGTGCCTGGTGTGATCTCATACGCAAAGAACACAGAGTCAGTTATTGAAAGGCTTTGGCTCCCTTCCGTCTCCCCTAGTATTTCCTGCTATGCCAAGGCTGAGCTTCCTCCTCCTCCTTTGGGCTCTCTCTGTGAGGGACACGGCCCACCCCTTGACGTTGGGTGGACACTGCTGTCCTGAGAGCCCCTGGCCACCTGCGTGGCAGAGTCCACGGGATCCGCCTTCAAGAATTCCCCTAAGTCTGTCCTGTGCTTTGTACTTCCCCTGCAGATCTCTCCTCTGCCTCCAAATTCCTCACCCTTTTCCCATTCACTGCTGACGCAGCCCTGGGTCCTGTATTCCTCGCCATCTACTCTTCCGGATCCTCTGGTGTCTTCAGATCTCTGCCCAGGCTGAGTTCCCTGCCCTGGAAGGCACAGAGCTCCCTCCCTACCCCAGGACACCTGGGATTTTTAGGACTTGTTTGCCCTCATATCCTGCCATGTCCAAACCCACGGTTCCTATCCAACTAGATTATAAGTCCTGTGAGGGCAGGGGTGATGCCATGAGGTTCCTTGTGGCCCCTGCATTGTCAGAACATGCTATGTGTGTACCAGGTACTCCAGGAAGATAAGTGAATTTGAACCCATGAACCTGGGATGCCAGAGGGAGGAGGGGACTTTCAGCCATGCCTCAAGGGATAGGAGGAAACTGAGGCCTTGAAAGGTACTGTAATTGGACATCCTAATCCCCACCCTCATTTGCCTCAGTTTCCTCTTTTGTCAAGTGAGGGGAGGTGGGCCTGATCCAGGGTTGGCCTCTCTCACCTCACATGGACCTCTTTAGGACCTTTAGTTTGCCGTTTGGTACAACAGAACAGCCTGATGGGAGTCAATTTAACCCACAGGTGGGTTTTCTGGTTGGGGAGGAAGGGAAGTCATTGTTCCCCTTGGCTATTGTGGGCTCCTGTGAAGTTTTCGGCTCCATGGTCCACTCCTGTCTCTGAGAAGTATCTGTAAAAGCAAGCAACGTTTTCTCCCTTTTCCAGTCCCAGGCCCTCTCCCTACCCCTGCCAAGGGCCACTTGCTGCTACTGCTCACTGTACTCACAGAGTGGAGTTCTGAGAATGAAACACCCAGTCCTTAAAGGAAGCTTGAGCAGGCCTGGGTTAAATCCTGAGGCCAGTTGATGGTTTCTGGAGGATGTCTGGAAGGGAAGGATCAGATTGAGGGAGGGGCCCCAGAGATGGGGGAGGATGAGCTGTGGCATCTGCACTAGTGGTCCTTCAGGAAGCCCACGTGTGTCTTGTTCAGAGGATCCCCATCTTGGTGCTCTTGGCAGGTAGAGTGACCAGTGTCCCTGCCCCTTCCATCGGCAGTGTTTTGAGCACTCAGTGACAAGAGCTGTGGGAGGTGATTTTTAGGAAAATTAATCTGGCCTTGGTGACAAGGGCAGAAAAATGGGCTGGCTGGTTGTGATTATTGTCTAGACATGGGATTCATTCATTTGTTCTTTTAGGACTTCCTAAGCACTGCTGAGTGTCAGGCAGAGTGACAGGAAACAGTGGTGGAGAAGACAGACGGTTCTCAAGGAGCTTCTGAACTAAAGGGGAGACAGAAAATAAACAAGAACATGTCAGATAAGGAGTTCTGGTTCCAGAACTGGTGGGGGTGGGGGTAGGAGCTTGTATCAGACGAACTTTCTGGCCCAGAATGCTTACAATCTCAGGATAAAATAGAAAATGCAGTGTTTGGAAGGCACTAGAGAGAAAACAAAGGTAAGCAGATGCTGGAGAAGAAACAGTCCTTGAAAAAAGGAGGCAAATTAGGTGAGCGCCACATTCCACCACTTTTCCTCAAGAGCATTGCCCAACATGAGGAGCTCAGACAGAAAGTGACAGTTTTACCAGAGAGAAGACCAGTTTGGGGCCCCCAGAAAGGCTAGAAATTGAGAGGCAAAATCCCAGAAAGGAAGAAGACATAGAGAATCCTTGTGCAAATTGTCCTCAAGTCCTCGGCAATTCCTAAACTCTGCATTTGCAGAGTGAGACCGAAAAGCCCAGCAAGAAACAGCAGCTGGGAAGCAGAGATTTCAGTTGCTGCCTGGTGCTGAGAAAACAGCATTTGGAATTAAAGTTCCACCAAGTTAGAGAGGCTTGGCAATCACCTCATGTTTTCCTTTAAACTCCAGAAGGGCCTTACCTCATGACTAAATCCAAGCTTAAGGGCTGTGCCCTAGTTCTAAGGGCAAAATCAAAACAACCCCACCCCTAACAAGCCAAAAACCATGCCTCCATAGGATCGAGGTGATCCACCAATAACTCAACTGCCTGCCAGAACAAAATTCAACATTCTTTATAGGGAGATAAAAAAAATTCAGTCTTCTTATAATATATCAACTGTAATGTCCAATATACCATGGAAAATCCAGACTTCCTATAACATCTACAATGTCCAATATACAATAAAAATTACTAGACATGCAGGCGGTAGGAAATAGAGACGTGTCATTAAGAGAAAAATAGTCAATAAACACAGGTCACCCAAATGTTGAAAAAATATATATAATAATTGCTGCAAAAAGAATTAAAATAAACTGATATGATAAAGAATAATGGTGTGGTTACTTTAGATTAGGAGGTAAGGGAGGGCCTTTCAAAGAGGTGACATTTATTTTGAACCATGAAATGCCAGGCAGAGGAAAGTTAGTACAAAGACCTTGAGGCAGAAAAGAGCCAGGCCTGTTGAAGGAAGAGCCAGGAGGTCAGTGTGGCTTGAGCAAGAGGGAGTAAGATGATATGGGGTCAGCCTGGTGGGTGAGACCAGACCATATAGAACCTTGTAGACCATTGGAAGGTGTTTGAGTTTAAATCAGAGTATGATGAATCGCCTTTGAAGGACTTTAAGCAGGAGAGAGACTTATTTTATTATGTGTAAGTCTGGCTGTCTTTTCAAATATTTAAGAGCCAACTGCATTTCATGTTTTCAACCACCTATACTTACCTTTTACTTATTTTCTAGAGTTGTTGATATTTTCCTTATAATTAATTTTTTTATAGAAGCTCTTTTTATATTAGGGAATTAGCTGTTTGCCTCTAATAAATAACATATTTTTACCTGTTCGTCATTTGAATTTTGAATTTGTTTATGGCATTTTTCTTGCCATGAAAAAATTTAATTCTTATGTCATCGAGTTTGTCACTGTTTTCTTTATGACCGTCAACACTCTGATATTATTAAAAAGCAAACTCACCCGTATTTTTTTCTAGAATTGATTTACATTTTTAAAAGACCATATGGCTGCCCACAGAGAATGGACTATAGGGGATAACTGGGTCAGCATGGTGGAAAAGAAAGAGCTTGGGATTTTGGGTTTAGGAGACTGGGGCCAAGTTTCAGCTCTATCCTTATCAGCCTTGTGATTCTGGTCCAATTGCTTCACTGCCCAAGTCAATTTCTTTACTTATAACACAGAATAGTAACAGTAATATTAATGATAATAAGCAACATTTATTGTGTTCTCACTATGTGCCAGACCCTGTTCGAAACATTTTATATGCTTTATCTCATTTACTCTTTGCAGTAGTCTAATGGTAAGGAAAATGAGGGTTAGGGTTGGGGTTAGGGGTTAGGGTTAGGGTTAAGGTTAAGCCCCTTGCCCAAGTCACACGTTACCTGCAGAGCTGGAATTTGAACCCTGGCAGTCAGATTCTTACTTTTAAGGCATGAAAATTATCTTGAGGAGCCAGTGGCTAATGGATGCAGAAGTGCTTTGAAGACTGAGATATGCTACATGTGTGTGTGTTGTACGAAGTGGCAACTGGAAAGTGAGGAAGGCAGTGAAATGTGGATGTTAAAAGCACAGCTTTGGACTCAGAGAGGCCTGGGTTTGCTTACTGGCTTTGCGAGCCAGAGCAGGATACTTCATGTCTCTAAGCCTTAGTTTCTTCTTTTCTCCCCCCTTCCCTTCCTTTCTTCCTTCCAACAGCTTTTCTGAGTGGTTTTTAGTATATTCACAGAGTTGTGCAACCACCATGACAATCTAATTTTTTAACATTTTCATCACTCCAAAAAGAGATCCTGTACCCTTTAGCAGTCACTCCATTCCCATCTCCTCCCCCTCCCCAGGCCCAGGTGACCACTAATTTACCTTACATCTTAATAAATTTAGGCTTCATTTCTCAATCTGTAAAGTGACTGTGTTGGGGGACAGGTTGGATTCCTCCATTGCCTTCCAAAAAGGCTGTCTGGTCAGTGAGGTGATGCAAGAGGATGTGTGACTGGGGAAGCCAAACAGATAAATTTGGCTGTAAAAAATCAGGAATGAAATGGTTATAGGGGGCATGAATGGCTGGGTGTAGGGGTAAGTGGTTTGGGAAGATCCTAGAGGGAGGAAAGAATGGAACCAGTGGAGCTTCCAGGCTGGAGGGAAGAGTGAGACAAGATGACTCCTGTCCAGAGAAGAACTTGGGGAAAGAACCAAGCTATCTAGGTTGCAATGAGATATACAACGTGAGCACCTCTCCTTGTAAAATCCTCAGAAAAGCATATCGTACTCAACATCTCATGGGAAGTTGGGTTTGCTTTTGGAGGTGGGACAGAAGACTGAGTCCTGCCTCCCAGTGGGCATGGGGCTAGAACCAAGGCTGGCCACACAGATGTCACCTCATCCAGGTGCAGAGGGAGAGCAGTGCCCTCTACCCCAACCTCAGGGGCCGGTGGTGAGCACTGAGCAATCACATGTGAGTGAAGGCTCCGAGCCCCATGCCCAGCTGGTGAGCAATGTCTGTAGGCGATGCCAGGCATCAAGGGCCAGGCATGAGAACCCCTGTGATGGCCTCATATCCTGCCTTCCCTTCCAGAACCCAACATCTTCCTCATCTTCAGCCATGGACTGCAGGGCTGCCTGGAGGCCCAGGGTGGGCAGGTCAGAGTCGCCCCAGTCTGCAATGCCAGTCTCCCTGCCCAGCGCTGGAAGTGGGTCTCCAGAAACCGGCTCTTCAACCTGGGTGCCATACAGTGCCTGGGCACAGGCTGGCCGGGCACCAACACCACAGCCTCCCTGGGCCTGTACGAGTGTGACCGGGAGGCCCTGAACCTGCGCTGGCACTGCCGCACGCTGGGTGACCAGCTGTCCCTGCTCCTGGGGGGCCGTGCTGGCAATGTCTCTAAGGCCGGCACCCCTGAGCGTGGTGACCAGACCCGCAGCGGCCAGTGGCGCATCTACGGCAGCGACGAGGATCTGTGTGCTCGGCCCTACTATGGTGAGGGGCTGTTTGTGGGGCAAGAGGTGGGGGTCCCTGGTGTGGGGGGAGCACTGGAGCCCTGGAGGGACAGACTCCTGGGTTAAGGGCCTGTGGCCTCCGTGGAGCCTTGGCAGCCACGTCTTTAATCGTAAAGTATAGGGAGTGACTTTTTGTATGCACTTTAAACACTAGCTTAATATTGTTTATGCATAGTTAAGAAAATTAACTTCAAAGCACTTTTTAGAAAATTACAAAATTAATACATGCTTATGAAGATGTCCATTAGTACAAAGTGAATAAAGTAAAATTAAACGAAAATGCCCTTCTCTCAGACCTGCATCCCCAGGAGGATGTCCTAATTCCCATTTGCAGGAGGTAAATGGGGGACAGAGTCAGCCATGAGGGGCCTCTTGTGGTGGGCTGTCTTTGTCCTGGGGGTCCTTTCCCTGGAAGCCACCCTGAGTTCCCAGATGGACCTTTGGGTGGGGTGCATGGACAGCCCTGGGCTGGGCTGCTGAGCAGGGATTCCTCTGGGCTAAGCCCTGCCATGGGGACCTTGCAGGCCCCCTCGCCCGGCTGGATTTTTGACAGGCATCAAGGCCCTTGCCAGCCCCATGGGATGAGCAGGGGGACCTCTTCCAAGCTCCTGGGCTGACCTGAGGGCATGGGGAACCCTAAAACCACTGCCTGCTGCTGTTGCTCCTTTCTGTTCTCTCCTGACCCCTGCCCTCCAACAGTTCCCTGGGTGATTGGGAATCTTCCTCAAGGAGTGAGGGTCGGGCAGCCTGTGGCGCTCAGATGCCAAGGTCCTGGCTCCCCTCCCCCACAGAGGTCTACACCATCCAAGGGAACTCCCATGGGAAGCCATGCACCATCCCCTTCAAGTACGACAACCAGTGGTTCCACAGCTGCACCAGCACGGGCCGTGAGGACGGACACCTGTGGTGTGCCACCACCCAGGACTACGGCAAGGATGAGCGCTGGGGCTTCTGCCCCATCAAGAGTGAGAGCAGGGCGGGCTGGGCAGGGCCAGGCCAGGGAGGCTCCTGGGGGCGGGCTGGTGGTGAGGAGCCTTGGGGGCTGGGGACTGGGGAGGGGTCCCTACATGGCTGGCAGAACTTTCAGGACTGGGGGGAGCACTGGCCCCTCTTCCAGCTGTGGAGCAGCCAGTATGGGGTCTCTGCTCGTCTGGGGTGGGACCCATGTCTGTCCGTCTTGATGGCAGGTAATGACTGCGAGACCTTCTGGGACAAGGACCAGCTGACGGACAGCTGCTACCAGTTTAACTTCCAGTCCACACTATCGTGGAGGGAGGCCTGGGCCAGCTGTGAGCAGCAGGGGGCGGATCTGCTGAGCATCACAGAAATCCACGAGCAGACCTATATCAACGGTGAGGTTGGGGGAGCCCCTGCCAGGCCAGGCTGGTTGGCTTGGGCAGGGCAGGATGAGGCAGCAGGAGCCCGAGACCTTTGCTCTCCCACCTTTGGGGAGCCCTGAGTCCCTTCTGCTTGTGGGGGGTAAGGGTGCTGTGGGTGGGGGCAGGGCAAGTGGCGAGAGCGGGATGGCGCCTCCTTCTCACGATCCGCTGCTCTCAGGGCTCCTCACTGGCTACAGCTCCACACTCTGGATTGGCCTCAATGACCTGGACACCAGTGGAGGCTGGCAGTGGTCAGACCACTCACCCCTCAAGTACCTCAACTGGGAGAGTGGTGAGGCACGGGGTTCGGGGTGCAGGGTGGTCTGGGGACCTGGCAGACCCCTTCTCCACAGTAAGCACTGCTGTGCGGTGGGGGGGTGGGGGTGGGGGAGCACAGGAGGGAAGGCTAAGATTTCCAGCTCCAACTTGGAGCAGCCCCCCAAGGGCATGGGGCCTGACAAGTGGGCTGGATGTCAGTGCCCATGCGCCCCCTCATCTGACCCCTCTATGTGGGTGAGCAGCGTGCACCAGTGCACCCAGCAGCCTGGCCAGGGGGTGAGGTGGGACCAGCGCTGGTTGCTGGGCAGAGGGTTCAGGACAACGCGGGTCCAGTTCAGAAACGGCAGAGGACCCTGCAGTGCCCGCGGAGGGCCCCAGCGCAGGGCTGGCATCGTGAGCTGGCTCAGGCTTCCGAGGGAGCAGGGGGAGGCAGGAGGCGCTGCACGGGGCTCCCGGGGCCGAGGTGCGAGCCTTCCTCTCCTGGGGTGTGGGCGCCCTGCCCTCCCCACAGATCAGCCAGACAACCCGAGCGAGGAGAACTGTGGGGTGATCCGCACGGAGTCCTCGGGTGGCTGGCAGAACCGCGACTGCAGCATCGCGCTGCCCTACGTGTGCAAGAAGAAGCCCAATGCCACGGCCGAGCCCAGCCCTCCGGGTGAGCAGGGACCCTGAGCGGTGGGCTGGGGTGGGTTCATGAGGACCACCGCCACCCCAGGGCCAGGCTCTCTGCTCCTGTTACCTGCCCAGCACAAGGCAACTCTAGGCCTCTTTTATTAATTGTCCAGTTAAAACTGTGAACAAGCGGGCATGTGTCGTTCCTTCACTTGGGGAGCATCTGTTGAGAACTGTGTTAAATGCTGGCAACCCTCACTGTGCCCTTGTGGAGGTCAGGTCTGCTGGAGGTGACAGACCTCTCACGCCCAATTAGAATGCCCTCAGTTACAGGCTTTTGTAGAAATGTGTCTAAGTGTTAGGGGGGCCCGAAGAAGAAACTGATTAGCCTTCTGGGAGAGTTAAGTAAGGGTTTTATGGAAGTGGCATTTGATTTGGAACTTTCAAGTTGAGTAAAACTTTAAAAGGCATAAAAAGGCAGAGGAGGCGGCCTGCGCACAGGTGAGGAGACCTGGAAGTACGGTTTGGTCGGAACACAGACTCCTACTTACTACCTGACTACCTGAAGGGTGGTCCTCGGACCAGCGCCGCCTGGGAGCTTGTTAGCCGCAACCCAGACTTACTGAATCAGAACCCTCATTTAGCAAGACCCCCAGGTGACTGTGTCCTCCTAGTGCGAGCAGCACCACTTAGCGAGTACGGAGAAGTGAGTTCAGAAAGGCAGGTTGTGGCCCGTCCTTGAAAGGTCTTGGCTGCCCATGAAGTTCAGGTGGGGCTGGGTAGGCTTTTTTCCCCTTCGCAAGTTTTTAAGCCAGGGAGTGGTTTGCTTACGGTTGTGACTCACAGAGGTGGCTCCAAGGGCCTCGTGGAGGATGCAGTGCAATGGGCAGAGCCCTGCCTTGGGCACCAGGGAAACTTGGGTTCTACAACTGCCTCTGCCCCTTGCCAGCCCATGGCCTTGGGCAGGCAGCTTGGCCTCCGAGGGGCAGAGGCCTTCCTCACCTGCAAGTTCCCCTTTGCAGGGTAGGCGAGACACCCCACCTGGCTCAGGGAGCTTCTCAGGTGGCGGTGGATGCTGATCAGTGGAGGCTGGAGGGGCTGCTGCAGAAGTAGCTGTGAGGACTGTGGAGAGGGGTGTTTTATAAAGAAAATTTCGGCAAAACCAGAAAAAATCTACAACCCCACAAAGTAAAGAGCTTACGGAGCAAAGCTTTCTGCTCCTGATCAGTCTGCCAAAGGTTGATTCAGAGACCTTGGGCCACTGCTTTCTCCCCACACCTGCTAGGGAGCAAAATCTTAAAACATCCACACCCCACAACTAGAGCACTCCACCTAGAGCCGGAGGGGGACTGGGGCGGGCACCGATTCCCAGGAGCCGCTTTCTGAAGAAACGAGGACCCGCAGGCCCCCTGGTGGCCCTCCAAGCCCTCTGTCCCCTGACTGCCCAGTGCTGCCCCTGTGGGAAGTCCTGGCGTCTCATGGGCTTGCACATATATCTGTGGCAGAGACCCCAGATTTCCTCTTCTCACCACAGCCCACTTCTCTGGGCATGAGGCCGGGCTCTGCCTTCTGGGTCTCCTCACTCAATTCATGTCATTTGAAAGCCTCCTCGAACTCCTCTCTTCTCACAACCCCAAGAAGCAACCTCGGGTCTTAACTCATTGGCCGGCCAGAGGTGATTGACAGAACCCGAACCAATCAGCGAGCCCGCTGGGCTGTCTGCGGGATCTCGGAGGAGGGTATAGATGGCGCGCCGCTCAGAACGGAGTGGATCCCAGAATCCCAGGCGGGGCGTGGTTCCGAGTGGGCACCCGCTCTCCCTCCCTGCCAGGCAGAATCCTGCCCGAGCTTGACAATGTGGGTGGTTTGGCGAAGTCCTTTTTCTCTTGCCAAGGGCCAAGTGAGGGCTTGTTTGCC
Source organism: Choloepus didactylus (assembly GCF_015220235.1). Lineage (NCBI taxonomy): Eukaryota > Metazoa > Chordata > Mammalia > Pilosa > Megalonychidae > Choloepus > Choloepus didactylus. Next base: position 57,787,635 of record NC_051324.1, on the reverse strand, counting down.
TCAGCCGCCCTCGGACTCCTTTCCCTAGATTTCTGGCTAAAGGGGGAACCTGAAATGCGCGGAAATGGGGGCGGGAAGGGCCTGGGGCGGGTCCCCGGGGTGCAGGGAGAAGGTTGGGAACGGGGAAGGGAGCCAGGGGAGGAGTCCCGGCCGGGTGGCGGGTGCCGTCACTCCCGGGGTCGGCCGCGACCCCCGCCCTCCCCTGCCCGTCGCTGACCTGCCAACTCCTCGGGCTGGTCACGGCCTCGTTTCCCCGTTCTCTTCACCCAGGACTGCCGGGCAGCGTCCGTGCTCAATAAGTGTGATTTCAGAGAACGATGGTGGCTCCATTTATCGAGCCAGGTGGAGCTGAGCCGAGTTTGAATCTTGAGGCAGGAAAACCCATTTACAGAGGAGGAAGTTGAGGCTCACGGGCTGGTCTGTCCTGACTTCCGGCCTGTCTCTCTCCGAGAGCCCCGTCCAGAGGGGCTGTCCTGTCTTAGGTGCCACCACCTCCTGGGTTCCTGGCCCTGGGTCTCCAGCAGTGCCGGAGGGTTCTGTCGTTTGGCATCTCCAAGGCCTGCCCTGGTAGTGGGGAGGGCGCACCTGGGACAGGTCACCTTGGGGGGAGGTGACCCCAGGGCCCTGCTGGGTCCCTGAATAGCAGCCTCCTCGCGGGTCTCTGCAGACGTGTGGGCCAACGTGAAGGTGGAGTGCGAGCCAAGCTGGCAGCCCTTCCAGGGCCACTGCTACCGCCTCCAGGCCGAGAAGCGCAGCTGGCAGGAGTCGAAGAAGGCGTGCCTGCGGGGCGGCGGCGACCTGCTCAGCATCCACAGCATGGCCGAGCTGGAGTTCATCACCAAGCAGATCAAGCAAGGTGAACGCTGCCCACCCCCTGCCCTCCCTAGGAGGCCCAGGAGGTGTCCCTCCCTGCCCTGCTGTCTGCTGACACTGACCCCTTCACTGTCCCCACTCCTTCCCCTCCCACTGCACCCCTAGAGGTAGAGGAGCTGTGGATCGGCCTCAACGATTTGAAACTGCAGATGAATTTTGAGTGGTCCGACGGGAGCCTAGTGAGCTTCACCCACTGGCACCCTTTTGAGCCCAACAACTTCCGGGACAGTCTGGAGGACTGTGTCACCATCTGGGGGCCGGTAAGATCCCCCTCTCCCTATCACAAGGCTTCGAAATACAGTCCCAACCTCCTGGTGCTACCCCAGCTGAAGGACACGTGCTTAGCAGCCCCCCACCCACTCTTTCTCCTGCCTCTGAGCATCCTACCATCAGTGCCTGCCTGTAACACCCCCCACCCCCCATTATCCTCTCAACACTCCCCTTCCCCACCACTCCCCTCCCTTCCACATAGAGAGACTCCACCCCCAACTAGCTTGATCACCTTGGGCAACTTTACTCAACTTCTCTGTGTCTCGGTTTCCTTATTTGTCATTGGAACACTAACAGTGCTGACCTCATGCTGTTGATGGGAGAATTAGTAATTCTCATGAAGCCTGGTGCCTTCTTGGTGTCCTGCCAGCTGCGCTTCCTCACCGGCAGGTGGCATCAGAACCCACGTTATCAGTGGCGATGCCCCACAAGCAGGACTGCTGCTGGCCCAGGCTGCCATCACCAGAAATTACAGGGCTCTGGCTGTCACAGTTTGGGCCCAGACACCATGTAGAAATGGAGGGACTGACGCAGGGCTTCAAGCAGAGATGAGACCATTTAAAAAGTAGGACACAGCCGTAGAGACAGACCACCCACCCCAAGTATAGACAAGACATTCTGCCATCAGACACTGCAAACAAGGGCTGTAGCGACAAAACCATCTGACTCAGGGCATGCTGTTTAAAAAAAAAACACAATTATTTATTGAGTGCCTTCTATGTGCCAGGCATTCTCTTGTGTGCTGGGCACACACAAGCACCTCTGCCTCGGGGTGGAGCTCAAAGGCAGACAAACTGCCACTGGGAGGCTGTGGACACCAAGGAGGGCTAAGGTGGTTATTAGGGCCTGAGAACTAAATTCCTCTTCCGCATCATCAGCTGAGATTCAGGTCTGGACACACAGACCTCTGCTCACCCTGGATCTGCAGGTACTAGCTGGATGCCCTTCCAGAACTGGGAATCCCATCTGTGTGCCTGCTGTCGGATGCTCTAACAATCTCAGCCAGTTTGTCCTTGATGTTTGTAGAATGAGCTAGAAATAATTTTAAAGATCACCTTTTCTCATTTAGACAGTATTTGTCAAAGTTTTATGGAACCTGCACGTCATTTATTTTGTTTGTGCTCTCATCAACCCTGTGAGGCTTATAGATTTAATACTGTCACCCCATTCTACCCCCTGGGACCACAGAAGTCAAGTCTCTTGTCAGAATCACACAGCAAGTCATGGGCCGGCCCAGGTCTAGAAGCCAGGTTCACAGAACAGCCAGGGGACAGCTTGGGTGGGCTGGGCTCAGAACTGAGACTCTCCCTCCCCATGTCCCTAGGAGGGGCGCTGGAACGACAGTCCCTGTAACCAGTCCTTGCCGTCCATCTGCAAGAAGGCAGGCCAGCTGAGCCAGGGGGCCGCCGAGGAGGACCACGGCTGCCGGAAAGTGAGGGTGTTTCTGGAGCCGCCCTGGGTGGGGCCAGCCCGAGGGGCTGCCGGGACAGGTAGTGGGTGGGTGCAACGTTGAAGGCTCGCCTGGCATCCTCCCCTCCTTGGCACAGCCCCTCCTTCCTCTCTCCAAGTTGCTCTGAAGGATCGATGTTGATGGCAGGGTGGGGGTCAGGGTTGTTGGGAGGAAGCAGTTCCCACCCCTAGCCCTGAGCCCTCCCTCCTGGGGAAGAGCCTTCTCTCCTGGGGAAGCCACTCCCAGAGGCAGCAGAGAACCAGGAGGTGGGAGCTGGTGGGTGGGCAAGTTGAGGCTGGTGGGGTGGGGCCATGTCCCCCGTGCACCCTGAGTGCTGCTTCCTGCCTGTTTTGGTGAGCACACGCCACACCATCCGATACAGTGTTTGTCTGTGTCCTGTGAGGAGTGAGAGGCCATTCTGGTGGGGGGGGGGGTGTGTGTCTTCTCCTTCCTTGCCTCCCAGCCCCACTGGGCTCCCACAAGATGTTCAGGGAGGGAGAGAGGGCATTAAGGAATGATTGAGTAGGGGAGTGGCTCTATGAATTAGGATGTGAGTGGGTGACAGAATGATCTCCCTCCTAGGCCTCCTGGGCTCCCCCTCCCTGGGCCCCCCAGCCAAGCAGGGGTGTGAGTGGTATGGCTGTGGGTGGTGGGGGGAGGGTGTTGCTCGCGAGACACTTTGTCGCATTTTGCCTGCTGTCGGCTGCATCTGCCCAGGCCAGTGGTCACACTGCTGCCAGCCCCTTGCTGACCCTCTGGCTCCTCTGTTGCCTTCAGAGCAAGCCCCCTTAACACACCCACCCCACCCCAAGCCCATCCCCAGGGGAGGAGCAGGAAACACCAAGAGGCATGACTTCCAAAGGGGGAGGAGAGAGAGCACTCAGGAGCCTGCTGAGGCTGAGGGGTCGGGGACTCTGTCCTGTGGCTGGGTGGAGGAATTATTAACTGCCCCTGAGCTAGGGCTGACCTGGAATGTGGGGGGGGGGGGGGGTTGAGCAGCTGGAGGTCTTAGCACAGCCCTTGCTGGGCATTCAGGGACTCCCTCACCCCACACACGCATACCTGCTTCACTTCTGCCCAGAGGCTTGCATCTCTCTTCCAACCTTCAGCCCACCCCAAGGCTGCCAGGCCCAGGCCTCCTGGAGCCCAAGGCCCTGGGGGGCATCTGGCCTCAGCTTAGGAGGCGCAGGGCTGTGGCGAGGAAGGGCACATGATTTCTAGTCCTGGCTCCAAATCATGTCTGTGTGACCTTGGGCAAGTCACTGAATTTCTCTGAGCCTTAGTTCTTCCTCTGGAAGGTAGGGCTCTTGGTGACTGGAGAGGGATCTGTGAGGTGAAGTCCCGGGGGCCTTGTGGGGATGGGCGTGGAAAGCCAGTGCCCAGGAGCCACACTGCCTGGGCCTGTCTCTCCTCTGCAGCCTCGCTGCCCACCAAGGCTCTGCCCACCTGTGCCCCTCTCAGCCTCGTCTTTTCTACCTTTCCTGGGACCCTGAGGACTACCCAGCCCCCTCTACATCCTGGAACTGTCCCCAACTTTTGGGTTCTGGATCCCCAGTCAGCTGGCAATTTCCCCACAATGGGAATCCCCAAAGAGGAATTCCACGGGCCGCTCATCTCTCTGAGCCAGGCCACGAGCCCAGGCCACTGGCTGACATCCCGAGCCACCCTTGGGCCAAGCTTCCACCCCTGGTCCGAGGAGTTGTGGGAAAGGGTGAGGAGGGCAGAGTGTGAAAAGTGACAAGGGCAGAACACAGCTCCCAGCTCATTCCACAGCCACAGGCACTGCCATCTCTGGTGTCAAAGCCAACGTCCCTCTGTCCTGCACCCAAGCTGGGGCACATCTGATGATGTCACTGATCCTGTGGGTGAGGAGGACAGTCATCCTCCCCACTGACACTGCTCTTCTGCCTGCTCTCTCGAGCCAGGGTTGGACATGGCACAGCCCATCCTGCTACTGGCTGGGAGAGGACCAAGTGACCTACAGTGAGGCCCGGCGCATGTGTACTGGCCATGGCTCCCAGCTGGTCACCATCACCAACAGGTACAGGGGGATGGTGGGGAGCAGGTGCCCTCCTGGCCAGCCATGGCCTAACTCAGCCTGCCACCAAATTCTGTTGTCATGCCCAGAGGGACCTGTGGTCCTTTGAGCCTTGCCAGGCCCCAAAGCCTTTTTCTAGTCTTGTCCCAAGAGTGTCTCTCACTCATTAAGTGACCCTAGCGTGGGGCAGGGCCGGGGCAGGAGCAGCCACAGGTGTGGGCCGGATGCCTTAGCCATGGCAGGTTTTCTCTACTTTCTTCTCGACCAGGCAAGGTCATGTCAGCCAGGAGAAGGGGCCGCTGGGTTGCTCTGTGAGTCAGCTGTGGGGTTCCCAGGGGTGCCCACTTCCCTGAGCAATTTCCTGGCTGGAAGCGGCACCCACGCTCCTGGGGCAGCGGGTCTGGCCCAGTCAGTGAGCTCCCTGCCTTGCACGGCCTCTTCTGCAGGTTCGAGCAGGCCTTCATCAGCAGCCTCATCTACAACTGGGACGGCGAGTACTTCTGGACGGCCCTGCAGGACCTCAACAGCACCGGCTCCTTCCGCTGGCTCAGTGGGGATGAGGTCATGTACACCCACTGGAACCGGGACCAGCCGGGTGAGTCCCTCGCCCACAGCACCCACTCAGCCCTCTGCTTTGACTCTCCTCCGTGAAACTGGGATGCCAGTCCTGGGTCCCAGGGCTGCACTGCCTCTTTTGGACAGTGTTGTAGGATGTGGTCATGAGCACAGGCTCTGGGGCCCAACTGCTGGGTCTCGGATCCTGATGCTTCTGCCTAGTGGCTGTACAACTTTTGGGCCTCAGTTTCTTCATCTGTCAAATGGGTATAAGGGTCGCTCCTCGTAAGGCTGAGGTGAGGCTCTAATAGATGTCAAACACTTGAATAGTGAGCACCATACAAGTGCTATTAGTATTATTGCATTGCACATCTGTTATTTTTTTTAACTCCCTCAATTATCCAATGAGATGGATGATGAAATAGGCTCAGAGAGGTTAAGCAACTTTCCTAAGAGCTCACAGTAAATAAACACAGAGCTAGTCTCTTGGCCTCTCCTCCCCTTTCTCCCACCTGGCCCCCTCCCAGGAGTGTGTCCTACAGGGAGGCCCACGCTCGTTCTGAGCGCACAGCGGTGGTGGGGCCCCGTGGGAACGGGAGGGCAGGCCGGACAGCGAGTCCTCCCAGCAGGTGGGTCTCCCTTCTCCCTCCCCAGGGTACAGCCGTGGGGGCTGCGTGGCCCTGGCCACAGGCAGCGCCATGGGGCTGTGGGAGGTAAAGAACTGCACCACGTTCCGGGCCCGCTACATCTGCCGGCAGAGCCTGGGCACGCCAGTGACGCCCGAGCTGCCCGGGCCCGACCCCACGCCCAGCCTCACCGGCTCCTGTCCCCAGGGCTGGGCCTCAGACCCCAAACTCCGGCACTGCTATAAGGTAGGGCAGCCTGTTGGCATGGGGGTGTGTGTGTGTGTGGTGGGGACAAGAACAGAAAGGCACCCCACGTGGAGGGATCCCCATAGGATCCAGCCATGATCGGGGGACCCTGGAGACACCTTTTCCCTCTCCAGACTGCAGATAGAGTTAATTTCTGGTGAAAAGCTTGTCACTGGGAATCAATCTGGATAAAATGGAACTGAGGCCTGGCACACAGTAGATGCTCAGTAAATGTTTGAAGACTTGAAAGAATCAGAGAGACCATCTGTTTCACAGGTTCCCAGATGTTGGAGCCAGTCTGATTGTTTTTTAGAATTACCTGGGAAGCTTGGTAAAAATAAAATCTAGGTAGCCACGGTGGAGATTTGGATTAAGTAGATTAGGGTGATATCTAGTTACTTGTATTTTAAAACTCTACCAGGTTTGGGATCCACTGATACAGTCCAAGGCCTTATTACATGAAGAAACTGAAGTCCAGGGAGGCCAGGGGACTTGCTGGGAGGAGAACCCAGATGTCTTGGCTGGTTAGGGGACCGGGCAGGGGGGCATCCCCTGGGACTGGCTATGCCAGCTCCTCCTCCCCTGGGGGTCCTTCCCTGAGGACCCCACTTGTCCTCAGCTAGCTGGAGTCAGCTGTCAGCGAAGCCCCAGGCCCCACCTGCTGCTGCCATGGGGAGCACAGCAGGGGCTTCTCAGGGATCGGGACCAGGGAGGCAGCCTGGACAGCTGGGCTCTGCTCCTGCAGGTGTTCAGCTCAGACCGGCTTCAGGACAAGAAGAGCTGGGTACAGGCCCAGGGCGCCTGCCGGGAGTTGGGGGCCCAGCTGCTCAGCCTGGCCAGCTACGAGGAGGAGCACTTTGTGGCCAACATGCTCAACAAGATCTTTGGGTACTGACCCTGGGATGGTGGGGCAGGGGCATGAGTGCAGCCTCAAGTGAGTCTGCTTGCCCACTTGGTTTCGCAGACTCTTGGTTTCGGTGGGCACAGGGCAGGGGGGCAGAGTGAAGGTGACCCCAGAGAGGCCCTGGAATGACCCATGTATCTACTACTAGTGCCAGGACCATCCCATCCTCCCTCAAATAGCCACGGTCTCCCTGGCATCTTGAGAGAACACGCTGGTCTTAGGATGCCTGATGTTGTTCACCAGCACGTCCTCCCTGAGACTCTCAGACTTTTACATAAATAACCCACCTCCCTGATCCCACCTTCCCCACTGCAGAATCTTCCACAGTCTGATCCAAGCTAAGCATTATTCCCCTACTATACATCATCCCATAATAACCCACACTCCTCAAGAAACAGCTTTTCTAGAAAGACAAGAGGCACAAGGCTGCAAATCTGAGTGTTCACAGGGTCCTTCTATGGGGGCCCCTCCAGAACTCCATCTCTGTCTGTGGCCTCAGAGCATCCTGTGATGGCTAGCAGCTACACTCCCTGAGTGCTGGGGAAAATCCCAGTGGACCCAGGCTTCCTAAAATCTCAATTCCAGGAATATCTCTTCCCAACAGCAAACATCAAGATTATGTTATTTAGAATACTAATTGTAGTAGCTCACAGTTATCACTCTTACCATCTAGGGTGCTAAATATTAATCCACTTGGCATATTATCATTGACTCTCTTTAATAGAGAGGTTAGGTTTTTTTGCCCAAGGTCACAGAGCTGGTGCCTGACTCAACCAGGGCTTGAACCCAGAGTCCCAGGCCTGTGCTACATCCTCGTCAACTTCCTAGACTCTCTTAAGGAAAAACCTGCAGGGCATCCCCCACCCAAAGGGGAGCCCGAGGAAGGTGGGGCCAGGCCCAACTCTCTCTGGGGGAGTGCACTTTTAAAAAGTGGCCCCAACAGTGTATTGCTCGGTGAAGGTGAAGCCCAGTGAAGTGTCCCAAGGCCCTTGGGGGCTGCTCAAGTCACAGGTGCCAGGAGCAGGGCCCCTCTCATTTTCATTTTCATCCCTTCTTCTCCCCCCTCTCCCATTTTCTCCCCTCCCGCCCCTGTGTGGGCTGAAGTGAATCAGAACCCGAGATCCACGAGCAGCACTGGCTCTGGATCGGCCTGAGCCGGCGGGACCCCGGAGCAGGGCAGAGCTGGCGCTGGAGCGACGGTCTGGGGGTGAGGGGGCTTGGAGGAGTGCGGGGCTTGGAGGGGGCGGGGCCGGGGTGCGGATGGGGCTTGGCAGGGGCGGGAAGCGGGAATGGGGAGCCCAGCCTAGGTTGGGGGTTCACAGTTCAGTGCGGGCCTCCCGTTTACCTCTTCTGAGGATGGGGGCAGCCTGCGCCTCATACCGCAGCCTCCCGTCCACTCTCTCCCTCCCCTCTCCGCCGCCGCCCCCTCCCCCAGTTCTCCTACCACAATTTCGACCGGAGTCGGCATGACGACGACGGCATCCGGGCCTGCGCCGTGCTCGACCTGGCCTCCCTGCAGTGGGTGGCCATGCAGTGCGAGACGCAACTGGACTGGATCTGCAAGATCCCTAGAGGTGGGGGGGGCGGGGGTTGGGGGGAGGGGGCGAGGGCTGCTGGGCCAGGAGGCCAGGGGAGGGGTCTCCTTTCCTCTTCAGCTTCTCTGCTCAAGTTGTCCCCGCAGGAGCGGACGTGCGGGAGCCGGAAGACATCAACCCGCAAGGTGAGGCCTCTGCCCACCCCACCCCGCACCGCGCCCGGAGAGGGGAGGGGGCGACACCCCGGGAGCAGGACCCGGCCGAGCCCGAACAGAGGGGGTTAGGGGTGGGAGCAGAGAGAATGGGGATGAGATGGCCCGCGTCACGGCATCCTCAGCCCAGTCTGCCTCTGCATCGAAGGAGGGGCGGCCCTGGGCCGGGAGCCGGGTGCCAAGACTGCGCGGGGTCCGATGGGCTCTTAGGCCGCCTCCCGCCTGCCCTGGCCCAGCCTTTACCTCCAGGGCCGAGTGGGCAGCCCCAGCCTGGCCACCCACTCCCGCACCCCGCACCCCGCCTGCAGGCCGGCGGGATTGGGTGCGTTTCCAGGAGGCCGAATACAAGTTCTTCGAGCACCACTCCACGTGGGCGCAGGCGCAGCGTATCTGCACTTGGTTCCAGGCCGAGCTGGCCTCGGTGCACAGCCAGGCGGAGCTAGACTTCCTGGGGCACAACCTGCAGAAGGTGGGCGCGTGAGCGAGTTGGAGGCTGCGGGCGGCGGGAAGGCAGGCCCCTGGCGGAGGCGTGCGGTGGGCCCTGCCAACCCTCACCTGCCCGGGCGGGCTTCCCCAGTTCTCCCGGGGGCAGGAGCAGCACTGGTGGATCGGTCTGCACACCTCGGAGAGCGACGGCCGCTTCAGGTAGGGGCCCCGGGGAGGGGTGGGGGTCGCCAGCCTGGGCCTGGGCTGGAGGTGGGACGCAGCACTGCACAGAGAGCTTACAGGCCTGGATTTGAATGCAGCTCTGTCCCTTGCTGGGTGCGACCTGGGGCAAGTGGTGTAACCTTTCTGGGCCCGGTTTTTTTTTTCATCTGGAAATGAGAATAATGCCTGCCTGCTAGGACTGTAGTGAGGATCAGAACTAAGGTATGTGAAGTCAGTAGCACAGCGTGCAGCACATCCTGGGCACCAAGTGATGGCAGCATGTATTGTTTGGGCTTAGTCATCATGAATAAGGCCCCTCAGGACATGGGCAAGAGCATATGATGGTCCAGAGGAGCCTCTTTGTAGTCAAGCCCCTGGCAGGTTTGCAGGTGGGGTGGGATTGTCGGGAGTTGGGGAGAGTCAGGAAAGAATAGGGGCTTAAGGCTGGGAGCACATGGGAATCCGAGCACACCTTTGTCCTTGGATCCCTGCGGTGGGATTCTCAGGCTTCTTTTCTAGTTAGAGAAGTGGATGCCCAGGGAGGGGTGGGGCTTTACCTACAGGCCCAGGTTCTTGGGTCCCCAGCTGCATTGAGCTCCCCTCTGCAGCCTGCAGCCCCTAAGCCACTGGACTCGGGCTAACCCTTTCCGCAGCCTCCGTTGCTATATATAGGGGAGGCCAAGCCCAGAAACTGGTGTGGAGTCATACCTGTTTGGTGCCATTGCAGGTGGACAGATGGCTCCATTATAAACTTCATCTCCTGGGCACCTGGCAAACCTCGGCCCATCGGCAAGGAGAAGAAGTGCGTGTACATGACAGCCAGCCGAGGTGAGGGCAAGATGGGGCAGAGAGGGTGCAGTCAGCTGAGGAGAGGGTAGATGTCAGAGGCAGTGAGCCGAGCCTGGGCAGGACCCTCGTCTCTTAACACTCTCTTTGTTTCCACAACCCCACGGACCTATCAGGACTCGACCCAGAGGGGGAACGACCTGTCCCCACATCCCCACAGCCATGAAGGACTTGCGTTCTGAGCTGGACACAGGGGGTGTGAGCCCCAGGCTACTCTCCTCCTAGGGCATGGGGTGAGGGTGCCCAGCCCTGCCCTGCCCTGGGGGTGACGGCCCTGCCCTCCCCTCTCCACAGAGGACTGGGGGGACCAGAGGTGCCTGACGGCCTTGCCCTACATCTGCAAGCGCGACAACAGCACTAGAGAGGTGCAGCCCCCAGATCTGCCACCTGCAGACTTGGGGGGCTGCCTTCCTGGCTGGAACCAGTTCCTCAACAAGGTAAGAGGTGGGGAGGGGGCACCCAAGGAAGTCAGGAGAGAGGGGATGAATGTGGGGAGTTTGAGCCTTAGAAGTCCTGGCCCTTTGGCAGTGTGGAGGCCACGGCCTCTTTCCTGTTCCCACCAGCCTCCCTCTTGCTTGGTCTCGATGCTAGGGCTAGATTCTCTTGAAATTAACTCCATGCAGTAGCACCTTCTAGTCCACCAGGAAGTAAAGTCTTCCAGATGGGTGAGTTTTCTAGATCAGTGGTCTGCAAATATGCTTATCATGAACTCCTCTTAGTAAAAAAAAAAAAAAATTTGAACATGTAGAACCAAAGTTTGTGTGGGTACACTATATATATATATATATAAAATATATGTATATTTACTTCTTTATTAATATGGTTAATATATATAGTACAATATGTATAAGAACAGAACAGTAAAAAGGATGAGCTAAAGATTAAATAAGTAATAATTTTAAGTTTTAAACAATGTTCTGTATTAGTGGTATGAAAATTTTTTGTGCTTACTTAAAAACTGTCGATTATGGCAACTATTAATATTTAAATAATTTAATAAGACAAAGCAAATGCGTATACTTGATTATTCTTTAAAATCTTAGTCTGACACTTTGTAATTCAGTGACTCACAGGTCTTTGAATTTCAGATTATTTCAAAATGCAGATTTAATGGTTGTTGTAGCTTAAAATGATGCCTCACAAAGACAAATAGGTCTGAGTGAAAAAAGTTCATCCATCATTGGTTGGGCTTTCTGAATCATTCTATGCATTTTTCAGTCCTTCTACCAATTAAGCAAAGACTTTTTTTTTTTTTTAAGTGTAGCCAGATTGCGATATGGTTCCCGTACCATACAGTTCACCTATTTAAAGTGCACAATTCAGTGTCAACAAAGGTTTTTCTTTAAAATTTGGTTAGTAAGCTTCTGTCGTCCTGTTTGTCTCATAAACTAATCAGAAGTGTTGCATAATTTTTTTCATTTTTATCAAGTTGGTTTTAAAAAAAAGTCTTTGGAAGATTAAACAAAAAAAATTAGAAAATTCTCTTCCTAAGTGTTTTCAATGTGTAGATTGGAAATTTCAGGGCAATAAAATTAATCAGAATGGATACAATTTGCAAACATGTTGTCAAAGTGTTTTCTCTATAGTGTGAGTTTCTTGCCATAAACAGTTACTCTTGAACCCATGTGCTGACTTCTTATCAGACGTGATTACACCATCATCATTTTTACCTAGTAGCTGACAAAGAACTTGCCCCAAGAAGAGAAGGGTCATCTCGCCACTTCCTTATTATTTGTATCGGCATCATTATGTTTAGCTTCAATCCATGGCTTTGCAGGATATTGTAAGGCCATTTATCTCTATTGTGAGGATTAATTAGTTAACACTAGATACTAGATTCCATAAGCCCTTGTCATACTTGGAGTGTAGCCTTCCTCTTAGTAACATGGAACTCCCATTCCTCCCCAGAATAGTCAAGCAAATATACCTCTTCAGTCTTTAAAAAAAAAAGACGTGTTTTATTAAAACTTTGGAAGATACAGAAAGGGAGGAAATAAAATTCACCCATAATCTCCAAAGATGACTATTATCAATATTTGTTATCCCCCTTCCACCTTTTCTCACATAATTGGTATCATACCAAATAATGCAGTTTCATGCCCAACTCTGCTTTTTTGGTATTATATGTTGACCATTTTCTCATGTCATTAATTTTTTTTTTCCCAAGAACTTATATTCATGGCTTCTTCTGCCTAATTATTAGACAGAATATACTTTATATATGTAATCGATCTCTTTCAGCATCATTATACAGATACCAATTACTCTCCTGCCCTGTTGAAAGCTCTTTGAAGAGGCTGTTTGCCCATTTACTAATGGCTCAGACACCTTGCTTTACCAGTTTCTGCGCCCTCCTTTGCATTCCCACAGCATTTGGATGTGGGCAAAGCGTGTATGAGTCTATACTTCTCCCACTAGCGTGAAGGCCTGGAGGGCAGGCCCACTGGCACCTGACATGCCACCCAGTTCACGTGCACATGGCAGGGGTCTCGAGTGTTTGCTGGACTAAACTGAATGTTCTCTCCCTTTAGCTCTCACTCCTTGCTGGTGCTGGTGTGACCTTGCTGCTTCTAATTTTATGATTAATTTTAGTAATTATTTAAAATGGGGCCTCAAGGTGGCTCTGAGGTACTTCCATGAAATCAAATGCATGAAGCCTCCAAAAACCTCTTGCATTTATTTTTGGTTTACAATTTTCTACCTAAAACTCTGTTACTGATGCATCATTAATGGATCTAATCATTAATAGTAAGAGCTCTCACTTGTTGAGCACCTAGTCTGTCTCATGCACTGCTATCTGTAATCCTAAAATTGACCACAAAAGACAGGCTTTTATTCCTGATTTACAGAAGAGGAACCTGAAGCTAGAAGGTTAAGTTAGAGCTGGACTCTGATCCCCTCCCCGGCTTTGTGACTCCAAAGCTGATTTATACTTTTTCTCCCCCGTCACACTGCCTCTGATTAGGAAATTAACGGCAATAATTCATTTTTAAGAGTCTTCCTGTGACAAAATATTTCCCACACGGGTTTCCTTTAGCCTTATGGAAATATTAAAGGCAGGAAAAAAAACACATAAAATTGGAGAGTGGGAAGCTGCTGCCTAAGAAAGACCACTCGAAAATGAAGATAAAATCATCCTAGAGATGATTCTGTAAGTCCAAAGGGCAGGATAACAGACTTCAGGTAGCACTGGGGACGGCCTTTAGCGGAAAGACCTGTTCTCATCCAGCCAATGCCTGGTGCTGTGGGTCAGAGCAGAACCCTTGGAGGCACAAAGGAATCCTGTTTCCAGATCCCCCAGAGTGGGGGCAAGTGTATGCGAATCTGTGCCACGTGGAGAGAGAGCTAGAGCCCTGCCCAGGGAGACCCAGGTGTCCTGGTCCCAGAAGCTTCTCTCACAGCCTCCAAAGTCTCCCCAGGGCCTGCTGCTGAGGGGGTGCCCTGGGGTTTCTGGGTTGGTGGGATGGGAGTACAGAGGGATATCACACCTCCCCCCTCTGCCCCACAGTGCTTCCGAATCCAGGGCCAGGACCCCCAGGACCGAGTGAAGTGGTCTGAGGCACAGTTCTCCTGTGAACAGCAAGAGGCCCAACTGGTCACCATTGCAAACCCCCTAGAGCAAGGTAGGGCCAGCCTGTGGGAGGCCTCAGTATCCTCGGCACAGCCCCACAACATGGCTAGAGGAGAGCGAGCAGGGGGGTGCCTTGCCCCTCCTGACTCTCTCTTCCTGGGGACTGTAGCATTCATCACAGCTAGCCTGCCCAATGTGACCTTTGACCTTTGGATTGGCCTCCATGCCTCGCAGAGGGACTTCCAGTGGGTGGAGCAGGAGCCTCCGCTGTACGCCAACTGGGCACCTGGGGAGCCCTCTGGCCCTAGCCCCGTTACGAGCGGCAACAAACTGGTGAGGATGCCCCCTCCCGCTCTCCTTCTCACCCCACTGCCCTAGCCAGCTTGCCTTTGCCCCTGGGACTCCCCTCTCCCAGCCTCTTTGCTCCCAGCACAGCCTTTTGGGAGCAGTGACATAGGGGGGAGGGGAGGGGAGGGAACAGCTGGCGGGACTCCTATGAGCAGCTCCTCCACCCCAGACCGGCTGTGCGGTGGTCCTACACGGCCCCTCAGCCCACTTCACTGGCCGCTGGGACGACCGGAGCTGCATGGAGGAGACTCATGGCTTCATCTGCCAGAAAGGCACCGGTACGTGTCACTGGTGGATGCAGAAACCCCAGCTGGGCCCCGGCACTGGGCAAGTGTGCTGGGCCATGCCAGAGGGACGAGACAGGCTCCCTGACCTCAGGGGGCCACTGGGGTCACCACCTGAAGCAAGTATCTGCTAGGTAAACAGATGGGCAGCTGGGCAAGGTGCCAATAAGAGGAAAAGACAGCACAAAGGGGTCTCAGCAGGAGGGTTTGGAGGGTATGGGGGAGAGCTGTACGTGGCTTTGTGCAGCACTGGCATTTGTGCTGTTGGGGAACCTGAGGTTTTATGTCTAAAGCTGTTACAGCTTCATCCATGGGGCCCTCTGCCCTGGGTTCCTTGAGTAGGGGTAGGTCAAGGCTCTAGCTGCGCGAATCCGTTTCTTAGCAAACAGTCCTATTAATAACAGCCATGGCTAACACAGAGTGTTCATCTCTGCCAAGCACTTGGTCTGCCTGGTGCTTGTTGTCCCCCCAGCCCGGGAGTGGGGTGAGAGAGGCAGAGCCCAGCCTGAGCCCTGGTCCATTCCCTGCAGACCCCTCCCTGAGCCCATCCCCAGCAGCGGCACCCCCGGCCCCGGGCACCGAGCTTTCCTACCTCGATGGGACCTTCCGGCTGCTGCAGAAGCCGTTGCGCTGGCATGACGCCCTCCTGCTCTGCGAGAGCCGCAACACCAGCCTGGCCCACGTGCTTGACCCCTTCACTCAGGCCTTCCTCACGCAGGCTGCCCAGGGGCTGCGCACGCCACTCTGGATCGGGCTGGCCAGCGAGGAGGTGGGCTACTAGCACGCTGTTCCTGGGGCCCCACCCTTGCCCTGCTGCCTACTCTCCTGATTCCCGGCCCCGGCCCCTCCTGAGCCCCCGGCTGTTCCCCTGCCTCCAACGCTGACGGGCCCCTCGCGCCCAGGGCTCCCGGCGGTACTCCTGGGTCTCAGAGGAGCCGCTGGGCTACGCGAGCTGGCGGGACGGGGAGCCGCAGCTGCCCGGGGGCTGCGCCTACGTCGATGTGGACGGGGCCTGGCGCACCACCAGCTGCGACACCAAGTTGCAGGGGGCCGTGTGCGGAGATCACCGGGGTGAGTGCTCACCGATGGGGCCGAGCGCTGGGCACAGTGCGGGCGCCCCCGCGGAGGGCTCTGAGCCAGCCCTCAAACCTGCATCCTACAGGGCCCGTTCCTCCGCGAAGAATAAGCTACCACGGCAGCTGCCCCCAGGGGCTGGCCGACTCGGCGTGGATTCCCTTCCGCGAGCACTGCTACTCCTTCCACATGGAGCTGCTGCTGGGCCACAAGGAGGCGCTGCAGCGCTGCCAGCGAGGTGGGCGGGGCGGGCGGGACGGCGGGACCCCCACCCCCGGACGCGCAGGCTAGGGCCCACGCGTGGACATCGCAGGTGGCGACCCCTCTCGTGGACACTCGGACCCCCTGAGTGCCCGTTCGACACCCCACCTGTAGGCAACACTCACGCCCAGGGTTCCCCGTGTCCAAATACACGGAGGCCGTATGGGACGTTAGCCGTGCATCCCGCTGCCCAGCGCACGCACGAATGCACGGACTCCACACCCGTCCTGTTCTCGGGATGTCAGCGAGGAGAGCTGGGGCCGCTCGGGGGAAGTGGGGGGGCTCGGCTACCCCAGGGAGGCCCGTCTGCCCTGACACGGGCCTCCCTGTGTCCAGCCGGAGGGGCGGTGCTGTCCATTCTGGATGAGATGGAGAACGTGTTCGTCTGGGAGCACCTGCAGGGCTCCGAGGGCCAGAATCCTGGCGCCTGGCTGGGCATGAACTTCAACCCCAAAGGTAGGTTCTCTGCTGGGGAGGTGGAAAGGGTGAGGCCTCAGGCTGTAAAGAGACGCCCTGCCCCACGGCTGGGTGGGGGCGTGGTCTGCTCTCTCCCACCTGCTCCCCCTTCCCCCATGCCCTGCACCCCTCTCCTAGGAGGCACCCTGGTCTGGCAGGACAACACGGCTGTGAACTACTCCAACTGGGATCCCCCCGGCCTGGGCCCCAGCATGCTGAGCCACAACAGCTGCTACTGGATCCAGAGCAGCAGCGGGCTGTGGCGCCCGGGCGCCTGCACCAATGTCACCATGGGCGTCGTCTGCAAGCTGCCCCGGGGTGAGCCCGCCGGCCGCGCTCGCAGCCTCCTTCCACGTCTCTGGGGTGGGAGGGCACGAACAGAGCAGGCTGGAGGCAGCTGGGAACCGCCCTCCCAATAAATCAGTCCTTGGGAAGCACCGGTCTGGGGATTTATCTTCCAGACTAGACCACAAGGCCCAGAGGTCAGCAATCCCCTGTCGCTTTGTAAGGTCACAGGCAGGGTTGACATCCCGGCTCCATCACTTATTGACCCTGTGATCTTATATGTAAAATGAAGATAATCATAGCACCTACCGTAGGGATGTATGATGAAGATGAAATGAGTTCATAAAAGGTCTGACACTTAGAACATACTTAAATGTGTTTGCTTTTTAAAGTATTACTAACTGGTCCTTCTCTCTTCCCTGCAGCTGAAGAGAGCAGCTTCTCCCCGTCAGGTGAGCCATGGGCAGTGCTGGCACTGGCCTGGCCCTCGCCCCCTCTCTTCCCACCATCCGTGGTGGCGGGACAGGAGCTGGGAAGGCTGTCCGGCAGTGGCAGGACTTTGAGGCCTGATGTCCCCCTTGCCGCAGCAGCGCTCCCAGAGAACCCGGCAGCCCTGGTGGTGGTGCTGATGGCAGTGCTGCTGCTGCTGGCCCTGCTGACCGCAGCCCTGATCCTCTACCGGCGGCGCCAGAGCGTCGAGCGCGGGGCCTTCGAGGGCGCCCGCTACAGCCGCAGCTCCACCGGCCCCAGCGAGGCCACCGAGAAGAACATCCTGGTGTCCGACATGGAAATGAACGAGCAGCAAGACTAGAGCCAAGGGCATGGGCAGGGCTGGGGGGTCAGGCAGAGCTGGGGAGCCTGGGCCCTGGGTCAGCAGGACCCCCCAGCCAGCAGTCCGGTTGGCCTGTGGAGGGGTGCCCTTAGGAATGGCCTTTGGGAGCTGGGCCGGTGGGGTCCTGCACTCTCGCGAGGGCAGGGCTGAGACGTAGCCAAGTGCAGTGTGGCACTTCCCTTTCTGAGAGGTGGGGTCTGGGGTCTTGTCACCTGGCCTGTGCCCCCGGTAACCAGAGTCAGAATGGGAGGGGGAATGGGAGCCTCTTTCTGCCTCTTTCCTTCCAGGCCCCCCGCCCAGGCCCCCCACCCAAGCCCCAAGATCCCCTTCCTGTTAACAGAGCCTGAGGAGGCTCCCCCACCCCCTGGGCAGCTCCTGTTACTTCTCTCCTTCTCACCTGGCAGCCTCTGCCCTGAGCCCCAAGCCCTGTCCCCTCGTCCCCCCTTCTCACCCAGCCCTTCCTTCTGAGCCAGGACCCTGGAGTTTGGGGATCCCTCTTGCTCTTGGTGGGGGTCAGCCGAGGAGGCTGAGCATCTGTCACTTGTGTGCTTGCTGGGGTGGCCCAGGGGTCGGGCCTGAAACCAGTGCACCGGTGTGGTGTCCATTGGACTGGGGATAGGACTGCGGAGAGACACCCCAACCTCCCAGGGGCGACTGGGCCAGGCGGGGGTGTTGTCTCCTGCCGGTCGGGGGAGGGTCCTGCCCCTGAAAGAGTCCCCTGTGGGGACCAGAATAAGTTCCCTGACATTTCCAGCTCCCAGCTCAAGTTTGGAGAGAGGGGATGAGGTTGCCAGCATCCTGGGGTCCTCCGAGAAGCGGGAGCCCGGGGACGGCTCCAGGTGCCCACCTCTAGTGGGGCCCAGAGGGCCAGTGCCCCACTCCCGGGAGGCCTTTCCAAGAGGCCCCAGCAGAGCACGCGGCCAGTCCTGGTGCCACGGCACAAGGCACTGAGCGCGGACTCAATGACATGGTCCCTTTCTTGTAGTTCTTAATTTGTTTAATGTGCCATTATTGTTTCAAAAAAAAACAAAAAACAAAAAGCAAATAAAACACCTTTGAGAGGCTTGGAAGAGAAAGATTCCTGCCTTGTTCTGTTGTGAGCCAGGGTCCCCACATCCCTTTGGAGACAAAGGCCTGTTTTGGGGTGTCTTTCTACCACCCACAGTTTCCCTGCTCTCACTGGGCCCCGTGGGGACACTTGCTCCCATCTCCTCTTCTGGCGGCTCACCCTTCTGGGCCTGCTCGCCCTCTCCCCACTCCTGGGGCACGGCATGTGGGTGGAGAGCACAGGAGCCAGGCTGCCCCAGGAGGGGTAGCACAAGCTGGGTGAGGGGGAAGGTGCTGGTTTAGACTGGGTGGTGGCTAGGGAGGGTCTCCCTTGGGGAAGTGAAACTCGAGGCGAGGCAGCAAGCAATGCACATATCTCGGCAGGTCTCGCAGGGGGAACAGCAGGTGCCAGGGCCCTGGGCTGAAGGCTCTGGGGTGCCTTAGAGGACCGGCAAGGAGGGTCAGCTGCCTGGAGCGTGATGTGAGGGAGCGTGGGAGCAGCAGGGACAGCGAGGTTGCCCCGGGCCTCAAGAACAGTGTGGAGAGCATGGATATTATTTCAAATATAGGAGGAAGCCAGTGGAGGAAGTCAGTGGAAATGGCTAATCTGATTGACCTTTTAAGATCATCTGGCTAGGATATGGGAAATGGAAGATGGATAGGAAATGGAGAGTGAAAGCAGGAAGGCCAGTTAGGAAGCTCTTGTAATAATTCAAGCCTGAGAAGGTGGTGGTTTGGATCAGAACGGGGACAATGATTGGAGTCTGTGTTTCTGTTTTGCCTTGTTTGTGAAATTTTTATGTCTCTACTTTTCTGAATAGGTAATAATCCACATTGTTCAAAACATAAACAATATAAAATGGTATCTACATTGGGAAGTCTTGCTCCCACCCTAACCCCATTCAGCTTGCCCCCTCCCACAGATGACTACTTTTGTTAGGTTCTTGCATAACTTCCCAATGTTTCTTTATGAAAATACAAACAAACAGATGCCAGATATATCAGAAGGTAGAATGGATGTACTTGGGGATTGGACAAGGTGGGCGAGAAGAAGAGGGGTCAGGAAACTCCAAAGCTTTTGGACTGAACAGTCTGCCATTTACTGAGACGGAGCCCAGGGGAGAGCTGTGAGCTGCTTTTCTGAGTGCAGGGCGGCACCAAGCCCAGGGGACCCTCTGCCACGGCCCCCCTCTGCCGCCACAGCAGTGGCTCTCCTGACAGGCAGTGCAGGACCCGTGGAGGGGGCCTGGTCACTCAGGTTAGGGAGCCCCAGTCCTCGAGGGGGGGGGTCTTGAATAATTAATCCACTTCACCCTGAACAGCTCCCTCTGGGGGTTACTAACTGCCCTGCCCTTGGCTACATACAACTCAAGGATCCCTTGACCAGTCCGCTGGGGGCCTCCTGAGGCAGGGGCCCCCCTCTGAGTTCCCGTGACCGTGATCTTGACCCTGGGAGAGAAGAAATGCAGAAGGGTGAAGGCAAGGTCACGGACTTGTGGGGGTGGGAGGAGCAGCTGAGGGAGTGAGCACCCGAGTGCCCTGTGCTCATGGGCCATGGCTGGTGAGCATCTGGAGATCTAAATCACACCCCAAAATAGCCACCCTCACTTCTTTCTCCCAGAGCCCTGCATCCCACCTGCAAGCATTTTCGACAGGCTTGCAGGCACTGGGGGGTCCCTACAGGGACTGTTCTAAGCTTTCCAAAGGGGCAGCAAAAAGGCTTCTGGCCCTGTGGTCATTTGCCCTCCGGCTCTAGGACAGTGCTGATTCTGGCAGAGCACTGGGGCTGCTTCCTTCCTCTCTGTTCATTTCAGTTAAGTGCCTACCATGTGTGCAGGCCCGTAGCTGGGCATGGGATGCCCTGAGGCCCAGCCTTCGTTAGCCGGGCTAAACGAGCCCAGCTCTGGCCACTTAAGACTGTGCCACATCCATGAATGAATGGGAGGACGTGCCACCCTGCAGAGAATGGTTTCAGGTATTCGCACAAATCTTCTTGTCGAGTCAGAGATGGCCTCCTCCCAGGTGCCCTGGCAGAGCAGGCCCGGCCCAGCGGGGCAGCGCCGTGAGACCACAGGGGTGCGGAGCCGGCCAGCCACACCACCTGGCTCTCCTGGAAACGGGGCTGCCGAGCCCTGCCAAGCTGCCGCGAGCACTAGAGCTGAAGTCAGCTGCGGGGACAAGGTAAGGAATTGCATCTTGAGGGAGGACCCCAAGAAAGGAAGGAAGGAAGGAAAAGGGAGGAAATCAGAAAGGAAATCAAGGAAATGAAGAGGGGCCGCGAGGGGGGGCCAGCCTGAGATGAAAGATCCCAGATGTTCAGGCCGCGTCTGATTTCCTTTATCTCGGGGTCGGGGTCGGGACTGCCCAGAGCTTCAGGAAGAGGCTGACTTCACATCTTCACTCCCACCAGGATCAGCACCATTTGAAGTGCAGATTCAATCCTTCCTTGTCCGGAAAAGCAGGCAGGAAGCCAGCACTGGATAAAGAAAAGGAGAGAGCAAAGCCACAAGCAGCCATTTCCTGTTTGAAATGGACTCAGCTGGCACCAGGGTTCAAGGCCACATATTCAAGAGCTCAGAAAGCTCCCTATCTTTAGCAAGAGAGGGCAGAACTTCAGTGTTAGTCATTTCAGAGAAATCCCAGTCCATTAAGGTTTCCTGGTCCATTCGGTGTTTCCTCCTTTCTTCTAGGCACCCCCAGTTCTGAGGTCTGTGGAGTGTCACTTGGTCCTCGGCCACCCTGTCCCTGCTGGCTTAGGTGGAGATGTGTTGCTTTTCTGCATCTCTCCCTGGGACATGGGGAAATGTGGACGGTGTCTTTGCCCTTGCTGGGACTGCAGGAGACTCAAGACACTGCCTGAGACGTGCCACTAATCCACGATAATAAAAGTAACCATTACGTTTATCAAGCACTTCGTATGTGTGGACCACGTTCAACATTATTAACTCATTTAATCCTCCCAGCACACCACGAGGTGGGTGCTGTTGTCCCCACTTTACAGATGAGGGAACTGAGACGCAAAGAGGTGAAGGAATTTGCCATGTCAACCCTCCTGCATTTCCTCCCTGCACTCTAAAAGGTTGGGGTGTGGGCAACGAAGGCTGGAGGGCCCCCTATGATCTTGTTATGCTTTGAGATGCAGGAACTTTTGTCTCTACTTATCGTCTCTGCCAAGGGTCTTGGAAGCCTGTTTTGAGACTGAAGAGCTGAAATGAACTCTTTCTCTTTGTTTTTCTCTGGCTTCCCTTCCCAAGGCAGTGGGGGGGGGGGGGGGCGGACCAGGCTGGGCTGCGGCCATGGGGTACAATGCAAAGAAACACGGTAGGGGCTCTATGGTTACATTAGAAATGGTAACCACCACCCCCAACTCGGGTTTGATAATTCGCTAGAACAGCTCAGAACTCACTGGAAGCACTGTACTTAACGATTTCAGCTTTATTATAGTAAGAGGATACAAATAAGAAGCCAAAAGAAGAGCCACAGAGGGTGAGGTCTGGGAGGGTCTCAGACGTGAGCTTCTGGGTCCTCTCCATGTGGAGTCAGAAGGTGTCATCCTCCTGCCACAGCAATGTCATTATCAATCGTGGAAGCTCTTTCAAGCTTCCAGCGTCCCGAGGGTTTCGTTACAGAGGCATGACTGGCAGAATCAATGACCAAGTGGCTGAGCTTGTTCTCCAGCCCCCTCCCCTCCCCGAGGTCAGGGTGGTCGGGCTGACATGACAGCCCCCTAATCACCTGGTGGGTCCTTTTGGTGTGGCCAGTACCCACCCTAAGACTACCTGTGGCTGGCCCCCGCCCTGTCACCATTAGCATGGGAGACATGAGTAAAACAAAACATACTACCATGGGAAATTCCAAAGATGTAGAGGTTACCCTCTCCCTCCTCCCCACCCTTCCAGGACCGTGGGACAAAGACCAGTCACGTTTTTATTATGCTACATACCCTCACCCCACTTCCCATGTGCTCCCTGCTTGCCTGGGCTCCACCTCCTTCAAGGCCCTTTTCTAGACCCCTTGGCCCTGACTCTGGAGCTGATTTAGAACACTACCCTCTCTCACGGACAGCAGAAGAGAGGCCAGGAGGACAGTCTTTGGCGGACAGATGGACTTATCCCTTGTAAACTTGGGCATTACTTAACTTCCCTGAAGTTGGGTTTCTTCCTATGTATCATGGGGTTATCATGAGGAGTAAAGGTAAAGAATGCAAAATGCTAATCCCCAGGCCCAGCTCATAGGGCGTGCTCTCTAAATGGTGCCCATGGACTCATGTGATCTTGGCTTGGCTTTTTGTGTTTATGTCCTGATGCCCCAGTGAGAGGGTGAGGACTGTGCACTTCTCCTGTGTCGCCACCACCTGGCTCGTGGTTGGCGATGGATAAATGCTCGACGATCACCCTGCCCACTCTTCAACTGCCAACGGCCTGGCAAGTCGCCAGGCCCCACCTACAAAGCCCAACCTAGGATAGATTCTGGATATTTACCCACTTACAGAGAGGAGAAAGAGCCATTTTTTGAGACACAGTCCTTTTGGCACCTTAGGCTGTGTGAGGCCCCATTTGGACAGGAGACACCTGTCTGCTGTTTCTCCAGCCCCAGCCCACATAGGTGGCAGGCAAAACCTAAAATGGTTTTCTATAGAAAGAATGTAGTTTACAAAAGTGCAGTGCTTGGTGATGGTCTTAGGGTAGCTGCCTCAATCAGCGTCTTATCTGTGGATTTGAGTCTGCCCTCCTTCCATGTTCTTAAAACCGTTTTATTGGGGTATAATTTACAATTATACCATGATGTTCACGTTTTAAGTGTACAGTGCAATGAGGTTTTGCAGAATTATCCAGTTGTGAAACCATCACCACAAACCAGCTTTCAAACACCTCATCACCCACAAAAAGTTCCCTGGAGCCCACTTGCAGTTAATCTCCAGCCCAAGCAACTACCAATTTGCTTTCTGTCTCTACATTTTGCCTTTTCCCTTTTCTAAAAATTTCATGTACAGGGAATTGTGTAATCTTTTGTGTCTGACTTCTTCCCTTAATATGTTTTTGAAAGTATCACTAATTCATTTTAACCTATCTTTGTGTCTGTCTCCACACCCTGCACACACCCACACAAACACACACTTCTCTTTCCCCACTAGCCCCTCTGACCTTTTTCACCCCAAGCTCTGAGCTGACCTGGTCTTTGGGCCCTGAGATAGAGCTGTGACACCACGGGCAGGTGGGGAGCAGCATGGAGTCTATACACCAAACGGTCCTAAGTGGGTACCTCCTGGGGCACTGGCCATGCACCTGCCCAGCCCACTGGGGGCCCAGAATGTATCATTGCCAGTAGTGGTGGAAGGGGTGGCGATGGGTGGTTAAGAGAAGTGGAGTGGGAGCTGTAGGGTGAGCGTCCCTCTCCCCAAGTGTGAGGCCCTGACTTTGTCCAAGGAGAGTGAAACAAACAGCGAAGCTGGGTGAATAAAGTCAGTTTACTGAATGTGCGGCTCAATTCCACTCGGGGTGGACGGAGGCCTGAACGGGTGCCCTCGGCAGGAGGATCCCAGGCCACCAGGCTGCCAGTGCCGCTGGGTCCCCATGGGCTTTCAGCTGAGGGGCAGCAGCAGGGCAGCCTGATGGGGGCCCAACAGCCCCAGGCTCGTGCTAGCTGGGACCAGGCTGGTCGCTGTTGCTGCCATAGATGCCCAAGCTGGACCCCAAAATGAGTGGTATAAGGTGAAAATGATAACTGTGAACACGTCAGTTTCAGTTTCAGTAAAGAGAAGGAAGAAAGGAGGCACATGGGGATAGAAAAGGTGGCTGGGTAGAGAGGTCTCCGCTGAGCTCCATGGCCAGCCCTCTCCTAGACGACCCGGCTGTTGCTTTGATAAATGGTGCCTTCATTTCCATCTCCCAATTCGGGATCTGCAAAGCAAAAAAAAAAAAAAATCTTTCAGGCTGTAGAGCCATGGCAGACTGTGGGAATCGTCGTGGAGGGGCCTGGCATCACTGCCCCCTCCAGCCCCTGCCCCGGCCCCAGCGGCTGGCCACACACATGGCCCCAAGGCCTAGAACAGCATGGGGAGCGGACGCCTGCAGTCTGGGGCCGAGGAATCCCCAGATTGCCTCACTGGGGTTCCAGCCTGGCTAGCACAGCTCGACTTCAAGCCCTCAAAGGAAGCATCTTAGTCACCCCACATCCCCACACAGCCTGGTGCAAAAATTGCCTCCAAATGTGTGTTCAGCAACCTTCTGCAGGCTGACTATCTGGGGGAGCTTCTGCCCCCCTCTTAGGGTAATGCCCTCCTAACTTTGCCGGGTGGGGGGAGGTGTGAAGAAGTCTTTCAGAGAACGGATGGAGGCAGAGGAACATGTGATGGGAAGGGAGGGAGGAAGAGCAACGAGGCGGTGGGAGGCGGTGGGTTCCAAGTGGAGGAGATGACCTGGGGGGGGGTGAGGGCTGAACTTCATCTTTTATTCTTGGGGGAACTCTTGTTCTCAATATATTTCTTTTCCTATTGGCTTGAGTGGGTACTTCCCAACTACTCAGAAACGTTTCTGAGTGTTGAAGGGCAGGGAACAGGAGCTACTGATAGCCCCCAACCTTAGCCAGATCCTCTCAACTACTTTCGGCTTCAAAAAAGCCTCAGTCCCACGCACTCACCCAGGGCCCTGACCCACTCTGTTCTTCCCCCCAAAGGCTGGTCGCCATGACTTGTGGGTGAGAGGGAGGGGCTGTGTCCTAGGGTTTGGCCCTAAGGGCCTTGCCCCTGCCCCTGTGCTGCTGCAGGAGGCATCGTTCCTCTCCCTCGGGCTTGTCTGTGGTGACAGCCATTTGTGCCAGCCGGGAAGCAGCTGTCAGGCCTGGGTGGCAGAGTCATGTGACAGGTCCTCAGGCCTGGCCACACACACCCAGGGACCACCCCCCACCCCCACCCCCCAGCTGCCCTTACCTCCGTGCTACCTGCAGCATTTGCATGGAGCCTGGGAGTAGAGGGATGGGCTGCCCCGGGAGCGGGTCGGCAGGGCCACCACAGAGCCACAAAAGAGGCTGGCAAGGATTCCACCTGGAGGCCTGCTGTTTTCCCTTTCCTCATCCCTGTTCACCTGGGCCCAGCAACGGCAGCAGGCTGTAGCTGTGACTCAGCCTGGCAGCCCATCTTAACAAAGTGCTGCCAGCCAGGGGAGTCAAGCCAGGCTGCCAGGGGACCAAAGAAGAGTGTGGCCATGGGAGGGCAGGGCACAGGTGGCTCTGCCTCTCGCTGTCCTGGCTCCTGTCTTGATAACGGCTCTGGCAGGAAGCCAGGACAGTCCATCTGCTCAGGGCCCTCCTCAGCTGCCGCTGTACCTGCCAGGGGAGGGTGTGGGCCTGCATTTCCAGTGGAGAACTAGGTGCCCGGCTTTGGGCTAGGGGTGAGGGTCCTCCTAGAGCTGGTCTCAGCCCCCTAAAAAGGGAGGATGGCAACTGAGTGGTTCCAGCAGCAGGCCCCAATGCCCTCTAAGGACCACCCAGGGAATGCCCCTCCCTTGCCCTCGAGAGCCGCCTGTCTCCCCTTGAGACCGGGGCTTAGAGGCCAGGGAGCGTCTTCTCCATCCCCGAGCCCGGGTCAAGGCCTTTGGGGATAAAAAGCTTCAGTCTTGCTCAGCGGCTCCGGAGGCCGCGGGCAGCCCGGGCGGCGACGGCCCGCACTGGGCACTAGGGGTCGCCGCGGCCCAGCCGAACCCACCCGGGAGAGCCTCGCCGCAGCAGGTTTCCAGAATCAAACCCGGGGCCGCAGCTGGGGCGCGGCGAGGAGACCCCGCCCGGAGCCGCCGGGGGCCCGAGTCCTCCGCCGGATCCGGGATTGCGCGCTGCGCCGGGCCCCGCCGCCGGAGGCCGGTTCCCCGGCACGCCCTCTCCCGCGCCGGAGGCCAAGATTCGGACCTGCGCCGGCGGTTCGGCGGCGGCGGGCGACGGGGAAGAGGTGCGGCGGCGCTTCAACCGGGAGGTGGCGTGAGCGCCCGAGACAGAAAGGTCTTTTAAAGCTCTGGCCAGCTCCCTTTCCGGCTGCAGCGGCTCTGTCTGCCGAGGCCACAGTGCCGGGTGCCGGGGGAGGCTCCCGGAGTGTCCCCCGGGTCCTTGCGAGGGCGTGAGGGGGCGCTGGGCCCTCGTCGGCCTGGGCGGGACACCCGCGGTCACGCCCAGGACAGGGGCGCTGCAGGCTCCTTTGTGAACGGAGGAAAGCGCCCCCACCCCCACTCCGCCTCTGAAAATGGCCCACCCGGCTGGTCAGGACTGCGCGCCCTGAAAAACAAATTGGGTTCTCGGGGGCATCATCTGCGCCCCACCCAGGGAAGCTTCGAGCCGGTTCGGGGTCTCCTCCAGGCGGGTCTCCTGGGGGGTTCCCCAAAGCTTAACCGTGACTTGGCTGCAGCAGGTTCACCGGGTCTTTATGTGAAAAAGATTCCAGGGCCCCACCCCGCCCGAGTCGTAATCTCGGGGAGGAGCCCAGGAACGTGGATTTTCGGTGCGTTTCCTCAGGTGATTTTGATACCAAAGCCCGTGTGGAGACCACTGTTCTAAATCCTTGGGGACAGGCAATTTAAAATTTCTTTCCCGAAAAGCCTCTAGGGACAGGATTGTCACATCCCCCTTAATTCGCTGCAACGTTTATTCTCCCTAGCGATGGAGAAGTTCTTCCTGAGTCTGACTGCAAGCCCTCCTGCTTTTATTAAGCACATTTTCTCCACTTGGGTTTTCTATGAGGATAATGAATAGGAGGAGACCTTCCTCCAGCCTGTTTGAAAAGAGTCCCCTGCCTTCTCTGAAGGGAATTTCTCAGGACTGTTTTCCTTGTTCACCCTCTGAATCCAGCAGACTCACTCGACAGAGCCGAATGGTGAGAAAATCCAATAAAGCCACTGGCTTGTGGATGCATGTGTTTCCCACAGGTAATGGCCAAGCACCCCCCACGGAGTGTTTGGAAAGGAAAAACCCTGAAGACCCTGGCAGTAAAAATTCCAAGAGGCTCACCAAGTACTGGACACTGGAGAATCCTGGCAAAGAAGAGGAAAAAACCTAGCAGCAAGTCATCCTACACCCGCCGATACCCTCTTCCCCTTTGTCAGCCCTTTTCCTTGCTTTCAGGATAAATTAAAATTCTTATCTGCTCTGCATCCAGCACACTTGGACTTGCCTTCCTGATTGTTTTCTGCGGCTCGAGTTTCCCAAGCTTTCTGGGGTTATTTTTGCCTTTGGGTGGTGGGTCATTACTTCCTTCCACTGTTTTAGGTCCAGTACAGTAAAAGAAAAAAGAGCAAATTAGCAAACACCCTCAAAATGGCCGGACTGACCCCCAAACCTACTTTCATTTTCTTCTGGTCTGGGTTGTGGGTAATTTCTTGACAACTATGAGAAAGAAGATAATGAGAAATGAATTGTTTTCCAATGCAATTGTGAACAGATGTATAATTCTCTAGTCTCGGGAATGTTCTAGGAATCCTTTAAAGGGGGAGGGAGAACGGGACGAGGGGCCAGGGCCGTGTTGACACTCAGCATGGACAGGGCTCGGCTGAGTCCTAAGGACAGGCGCAGCGATAGCCCAGGTCACCTTTGCTGTCTCGGGGCTTCTAAATTTGGCAGTGTGAGCAGACTGACTTCCTTTCAGCAACTGATCCGAATAGCAGAGTCCCGATCTGAGATCTGACTGTAAGAAGCGCATTTCCAGGCCACGGGGTGAAGGCCGTGTTAATTGGCCACTTGCCTCACCACTGGCTTTTAAACAATCGGTTGTATTCTCCGCTCGGCAGGAAGCTGCAGCCCATCAAGGCTCTGGGCTCCCTCTTTGTTCTGATTTTATGGCATTTTATGCCACAATAAGAAACACTGTGTACTCCGTGAGAGCCCATTGTGCCAGGCTGCTAGGGTGTGGGCTCAGTGCAGGCGGGATGGGGCACTCTTCCCCTGTGAAGAGGGGCTTTGTGACAAGTTAGAGACAAAACAAGGGGTGCTAGACACCGTTACTGGGGCAACTGCTTGGGCAGGGTGGAGGCAGCTTCAGGCCCTGGGCCCCTTTCCGTGCCCCTGGGTGAGGGGAGTGCCTCGCCTCTGCAGGTCGGGGCAGGGAGGGGATGGAATTTCTTCCAGAGTAGCAGGTCCCGTTACCTGGTTAAATAATACACCAGGCCTCTGCTAACCGCTGCTGAGATGATCTCAACCCACTTCTAGATTCCGAGGCACCCAATCGGGGCCAGGTGATGCTATCTAGCCAGCGCTCACACTCCACCAGAAAACTCCATCTTGGTGAGTAGGAAGCTTTCCATTGGTGGTCCAAGTCTGGGCTCCCCATATTTTGAGATTTGGTTTTGTAGAAATGGTGTGAATGGGGAGGGGACATGGAGAAGGTCCATCCTCCAGCCTCCCATGTGAATGGACCAGTGGGATTTGAAAGCTACTTCAAGACCCAACCTGCACCCCATGCTAGCTGCCGTCCCTGCCCCTCCCACCTAACCGGAAGTGCCCAAATTAACAACATACCTGGGGCAAGAAGGCAAAAGGGGGAGCCAACTCCAGGAGAATCAGATAGGGGAAGATCATTCAGGGAAGGCCTGGGGTCCCCTCTACCCTTTGCCTTTTAGCACCCTGACCAGGATTCTTTCTACTGCTTTATGTATTCTAGATAATTAGGTACCAGAGGGTCTAGGGGGGTTGCCATGGGCAAGCAGGGAGGGGAACTCAGGATACAGGTACGTCTCATTGAGTGGAACAGGGAGCATGGTAGAGACAAGACCTGGTTAGAAGGAAGCCCAGGACAGAGGGCCTTGGGGGAGCAGGCCCTGACTAATGGAGTGTCCAGCATGGGTGCTGAGAGGGCAAGAGGGAAGGCAAGTCCATTTAGTTTGTCCCTTCACCTCAGGCCAGCCTTATGTCTCTGTCAGACTAAAGGGTGAGCCGGGTGGGGTCAGCTGAGACTGATGGGGTCCTGTGTTCTCTGGAGATGCTCCCACCATGAGCATCTGAAGTGAGAAAGGCCGCCTCCCCACTGGGTATTTGCCTTTCTTCAGCCGTACCTCACCCAGGGTGCACCCCAAGTCAGTCTGTCCTGCCATCTCCAATGCTCCCCACATGGGTCCCCTTACCTCCAAGATGTTCTCTCTGCTTCCAGTTTCTTCCCCCTCCAGCCTAGCTTCCACATGGCTGCCCAAGATACCTTCAAAAGGGGGCATCCCCTGACCAGTCAGCCCCAGATTAGGAATCCTTCGGTGGCTTTCTATCACCTGTTGGAGAGTCCAGACTCGCCAGAGCAGCACACAAACCCTTCATGTCCTGGTCCCTTCCCACACCTACAGGCTCACTTCCTGCCAGGCCCTGGCCACACTCAACTCCTTGACTTGCCCCAGACATGCCAGGCCTTTTCATGTCTGCGCCTTTATGTGTGTTTCCCACTTCATGGCATGCCCTTTCCCTCCCAACCTATCCTCTCATCTGGTAAACTCCCAGATTCAGTTCAAACATCACCTCCTCTGTTGATCAGTTGATGAGAGTGTTAATGCAAGCAGCTTGGCCACCAGGCTCCCAAAGCAGTGGGAAGACATTAACAGAGTACAACCTAATTGGATTAAAAGCAAGGCCCTGGAAGCATTGGCTTTTGCCCCTGAGGCTCCCACCTAGAAAGTCTGTCCTGGCAAAGGAGTGGGAGGAGGGGGTGAGAACGGTTGCTGCTCATTTCATCTAACCTTGATCTGTGTTCCTCCATACCTGGCTCCCTTGTGTATCATAACTCACGGCATATTTTTGGTTACATGTCTGTTCTCTCTTTAAACTCAGAGTCCCTTGTGCACAAGGAGTGTCCTAATCATCTTGTGTTCCCAGAATCTAGCTTAGAACCTGGCATGTAGTAGGCACACAGTAAATCTTGGAATAAATGAATATACCTTGAACTTGGAGTGTTCCTTTACCTAGCATACTTTCTCTCCACAAATTTGTACTATCTCCTTCTCCAAACATAACTCAAGAAGATGGCAGACTGGTGAGCTGTAAGTTTTAGTTACTCCTCCAGGAAAGTAGGTAAAAAGCCAGGAACTGCGTGGACTGGACACCACAGAGCAATCTGTCTTTGGGCATACTTCATACAACACTCATGAAAACGTGGAACTGCTGAGATCAGCGAAATCTGTAAGTTTTTGCGGCCAGGGGACCCGCGCCCCTCCCTGCCAGGCTCAGTCCCGGGGGAGGAGGGGCTGTCAGCTCCGGGAAGGAGAAGGGAGAACTGCAGTGGCTGCTCTTATCGGAAACTCATTCTACTGATTCAAACTCCAACCATAGATAGACTGAGACCAGACACCAGAGACTCTGAGAGCAGCCAGCCCAGCAGAGAGGAGACAGGCATAGAAAAAAAACAACACGAAAAACTCCAAAATAAAAGCAGAGGATTTTTGGAGTTCTGGTGAACACAGAAAGGGGAAGGGCGGAGCTCAGGCCTTGAGGCGCATATGCAAATCCCGAAGCAAAGCTGATCTCTCTGCCCTGTGGACCTTTCCTTAATGGCCCTGGTTGCTTTGTCTATTAGCATTTCAATAACCCATTAGATCTCTGAGGAGGGCCGTTTTTTTTTTGTTGTTGTTGTTGTTTTTTTTTTTTTTAAATCCTTTTTTCTTTTTCTAAAACAATTACTCCAAGAAGCCCAATACAGAAAGCTTCAAAGAATTGCAATTTGGGCACATCAAGTCAAGAGCAGAACTAAGAGAGCTCTGAGACAAAAGGCAATAATCCAGTGGCTGAGAAAATTCACTAAACAACACAACTTCCCAAGAAAAGGGGGGTGTCCGCTCACAGCCACCATCCTGGTGGACAGGAAACACTCCTGCCCATCGCCAGCCCCATAGCCCAGAGCTGCCCCAGACAACCCAGTGTGACGGAAGTGCTTCAAATAACAGGCACACACCACAAAACTGGGCGTGGACATTAGCCTTCCCTGCAACCTCAGCTGAATGTCCCAGAGCTGGGAAGGTGGAGCAGTGTGAATTAACAAAGCCCCATTCAGCCATCATTTGAGCAGACTGGGAGCCTCCTTACACAGCCCAGCAGCCCAGAACTGCCCTGGGGGGATGGCACTCACCTGTGACATAGCACAGTCATCCCTCAACAGAGGACCCAGGGTGCACAGCCTGGAAGAGGGGCCCACTTGCAAGTCTCAGTAGCCATACGCCAATACCAAAGACTTGTGGGTCAGTGGCAGAGACAAACTGTGGCAGGACTGAACTGAAGGATTAGACTATTGCAGCAGCTTTAAAACTCTAGGATCATCAGGGAGATTTGATTGTTAGGGCCACCCCCCCTCCCCGACTGCCCAGAAACACGCCCCACATACAGGGCAGGCAACACCAACTACACACGCAAGCTTGGTACACCAATTGGGCCCCACAAGACTCACTCCCCCACTCACCAAAAAGGCTAAGCAGGGGAGAACTGGCTTGTGGAGAACACGTGGCTCGTGGACGCCACCTGCTGGTTAGTTAGAGAAAGTGTACTCCACGAAGCTGTAGATCTGATAAATTAGAGATAAGGACTTCAATAGGTCTACAAACCCTAAAAGAACCCTATCAAGTTCAGCAAATGCCACGAGGCCAAAAACAACAGAAAATTATAAAGCATATGAAAAAAACCAGACGATATGGATAACCCAAGCCCAAGCACCCAAATCAAAAGACCAGAAGAGACACAGCACCTAGAGCAGCTACTCAAAGAACTAAAGATGAACAATGAGACCATAGTACGGGATATGAAGGAAATCAAGAAGACCCTAGAAGAGCATAAAGAAGACATTGCAAGACTAAATAAAAAAATGGATGATCTTATGGAAATTAAAGAAACTGTTGACCAAATTAAAAAGATTCTGGACACTCATAGTACAAGACTAGAGGAAGTTGAACAACGAATCAGTGACCTGGAAGATGACAGAATGGAAAATTAAAGCATAAAAGAAAGAATGGGGAAAAAAATTGAAAAACTCGAAATGGACCTCAGGGATATGATAGATAATATGAAACGTCCAAATATAAGACTCATTGGTGTCCCAGAAGGGGAAGAAAAGGGTAAAGGTCTAGGAAGAGTATTCAAAGAAATTGTTGGGGAAAACTTCCCAAATCTTCTAAACAACATAAATACACAAATCATAAATGCTCAGCGAACTCCAAATAGAATAAATCCAAAAAAACCCACTCCGAGACATATACTGATCACACTGTCAAACATAGAAGAGAAGGAGCAAGTTCTGAAAGCAGCAAGAGAAAAGCAATTCACCACATACAAAGGAAACAGCATAAGACTAAGTAGTGACTACTCAGCAGCCACCATGGAGGCAAGAAGGCAGTGGCACGATATATTTAAAATTCTGAGTGAAAGGAATTTCCAGCCAAGAATACTTTATCCAGCAAAGCTCTCCTTCAAATTTGAGGGAGAGCTTAAATTTTTCACAGACAAAGAAATGCTGAGAGAATTTGCTAACAAGAGACCTGCCCTACTGGAGATACTAAAGGGAGCCCTACAGACAGAGAAACAAAGACAGGACAGAGAGACTTGGAGAAAGGTTCAGTACTAAAGAGATTCGGTATGGGTACAATAAAGGATATTAACAGAGAGAGGGAAAAATATGGCAAACATAAACCAAAGGATAAGATGGCCGATTCAAGAAATGCCTTCACGGTTTTAACGTTGAATGTAAATGGATTAAACTCCCCAATTAAAAGATATAGATTCGCAGAATGGATCAAAAAAAATGAACCATCAATATGTTGCATACAAGAGACTCATCTTAGACACAGGGACACAAAGAAACTGAAAGTGAAAGGATGGAAAAAAATATTTCATGCAAGCTACAGCCAAAAGAAAGCAGGTGTAGCAATATTAATCTCAGATAAAATAGACTTCAAATGCAGGGATGTTTTGAGAGACAAAGAAGGCCACTACATACTAATAAAAGGGGCAATTCAGCAAGAAGAAATAACAATCGTAAATGTCTATGCACCCAATCAAGGTGCCACAAAATACATGAGAGAAACACTGGCAAAACTAAAGGAAGCAATTGATGTTTCCACAATAATTGTGGGAGACTTCAACACATCACTCTCTCCTATAGATAGATCAACCAGACAGAAGACCAATAAGGAAATTGAAAACCTAAACAATCTGATAAATGAATTAGATTTAACAGACATCTACAGGACATTACATCCCAAATCACCAGGATACACATACTTTTCTAGTGCTCACGGAACTTTCTCCAGAATAGATCATATGCTGGGACATAAAACAAGCCTCAATAAATTTAAAAAGATTGAAATTATTCAAAGCACATTCTCTGACCACAATGGAATACAATTAGAAGTCAATAACCATCAGAGACTTAGAAAATTCACAAATACCTGGAGGTTAAACAACACACTCCTAAACAATCAGTGGGTTAAAGAAGAAATAGCAAGAGAAATTGCTAAATATATAGAGATGAATGAAAATGAGAAGACAACATACCAAAACCTATGGGATGCAGCAAAAGCAGTGCTAAGGGGGAAATTTATAGCACTAAACGCATATATTAAAAAGGAAGAAAGAGCCAAAATCAAAGAACTAATGGATCAACTGAAGATGCTAGAAAATGAACAGCAAACCAATCCTAAACCAAGTACAAGAAAAGAAATAACAAGGATTAAAGCAGAAATAAATGACATAGAGAACAAAAAAACAATACAGAGGATAAGTATCACCAAAAGTTGGTTCTTTGAGAAGATCAACAAGATTGACAAGCCCCTAGCTAGACTGACAACATCAAAAAGAGAGAAGACCCATATAAACAAAATAATGAATGAAAAAGGTGACATAACTGCAGATCCTGAAGAAATTAAAAAAATTATAAGAGGATATTATGAACAACTGTATGGCAACAAACTGGATAATGTAGAAGAAATGGACAATTTCCTGGAAACATATGAACAACCTAGACTGACCAGAGAAGAAATAGAAGACCTCAACCAACCCATCACAAGCAAAGAGATCCAATCAGTCATCAAAAATCTTCCCACAAATAAATGCCCAGGGCCAGATGGCTTCACAGGGGAATTCTACCAAACTTTCCAGAAAGAACTGACACCAATCTTACTCAAACTCTTTCAAAACATTGAAGAAAATGGAACACTACCTAACTCATTTTATGAAGCTAACATCAATCTAATACCAAAACCAGGCAAAGATGCTACAAAAAAGGAAAACTACCGGCCAATCTCCCTAATGAATGTAGATGCAAAACTCCTCAACAAAATACTTGCAAATCGAATCCAAAGACACATTAAAAAAATCATACACCATGACCAAGTGGGGTTCATTCCAGGCATGCAAGGATGGTTCAACATAAGAAAAACAATCAATGTATTACAACACATTAAAAACTCGAAAGGGAAAAATCAATTGATCATCTCAATAGATGCTGAAAAAGCATTTGACAAAATCCAACATCCGTTTTTGATAAAAACACTTCAAAAGGTAGGAATTGAAGGAAACTTCCTCAACATGATAAAGAGCATATATGAAAAACCCACAGCCAGCATAGTACTCAATGGTGAGAGACTGAAAGCCTTCCCTCTAAGATCAGGAACAAGACAAGGATGCCCGCTGTCACCACTGTTATTCAACATTGTGCTGGAAGTGCTAGCCAGGGCAATCCGGCAAGACAAAGAAATAAAAGGCATCCAAATTGGAAAAGAAGAAGTAAAACTGTCATTGTTTGCAGATGATATGATCTTATATCTAGAAAACCCTGAGAAATCAACGATACACCTACTAGAGCTAATAAACAAATTTAGCAAAGTAGCGGGATACAAGATTAATGCACATAAGTCAGTAATGTTTCTATATGCTAGAAATGAACAAACTGAAGAGACACTCAAGAAAAAGATACCATTTTCAATAGCAACTAAAAAAATCAAGTACCTAGGAATAAACTTAACCAAAGATGTAAAAGACCTATACAAAGAAAACTACATAACTCTACTAAAAGAAATAGAAGGGGACCTTAAAAGATGGAAAAATATTCCATGTTCATGGATAGGAAGGCTAAATGTCATTAAGATGTCAATTCTACCCAAACTCATCTACAGATTCAATGCAATCCCAATCAAAATTCCAACAACCTACTTTGCAGACTTGGAAAAGCTAGTTATCAAATTTATTTGGAAAGGGAAGATGCCTCGAATTGCTAAAGACACTCTAAAAAAGAAAGACGAAGTGGGAGGACTTACACTCCCTGACTTTGAAGCTTATTATAAAGCCACAGTTGCCAAAACAGCATGGTACTGGCACAAAGATAGACATATAGATCAATGGAATCGAATTGAGAATTCAGAGATAGACCCTCAGATCTATGGCTGACTGATCTTTGATAAGGCCCCCAAAGTCACCGAACTGAGCCATAATGGTCTTTTCAACAAATGGGGCTGGGAGAGTTGGATATCCATATCCAAAAGAATGAAAGAGGACCCCTACCTCACCCCCTACACAAAAATTAACTCAAAATGGACCAAAGATCTCAATATAAAAGAAAGTACCATAAAACTCCTAGAAGATAATGGAGGAAAACATCTTCAAGACCTTGTATTAGGAGGCCACTTCCTAGACTTTACACCCAAAGCACAAGCAACAAAAGAGAAAATAGATAAATGGGAACTCCTCAAGCTTAGAAGTTTCTGCACCTCAAAGGAATTTCTCAAAAAGGTAAAGAGGCAGCCAACTCAATGGGAAAAAATTTTTGGAAACCATGTATCTGACAAAAGACTGATATCTTGCATATACAAAGAAATCCTACAACTCAATGACAATAGTACAGACAGC
Source organism: Choloepus didactylus (assembly GCF_015220235.1). NCBI lineage: Eukaryota > Metazoa > Chordata > Mammalia > Pilosa > Megalonychidae > Choloepus > Choloepus didactylus. Next base: position 57,751,442 of record NC_051324.1, on the reverse strand, counting down.
CCAATTATAAAATGGGCAAAAGATATGAAAAGACAGTTCTCTGAAGAGGAAATACAAATGGCCAGGAAACACATGAAAAAATGTTCAGCTTCACTAGCTATTAGAGAGATGCAAATTAAGACCACAATGAGATACCATCTAACACCGGTTAGAATGGCTGCCATTAAACAAACAGGAAACTACAAATGCTGGAGGGGATGTGGAGAAATTGGAACTCTTATTCATTGTTGGTGGGACTGTATAATGGTTCAGCCACTCTGGAAGTCAGTCTGGCAGTTCCTTAGAAAACTAGATATAGAGCTACCATTCGATCCAGCTAGTGCACTTCTCGGTATATACCCGGAAGATCGGAAAGCAGTGACACGAACAGATATCTGCACGCCAATGTTCATAGCAGCATTATTCACAATTGCCAAGAGATGGAAACAACCCAAATGTCCTTCAACAGATGAGTGGATAAATAAAATGTGGTATATACACACGATGGAATACTACGCGGCAGTAAGAAGGAACGATCTGGTGAAACATATGACAACATGGATGAACCTTGAAGTCATAATGCTGAGCGAAATAAGCCAGGCACAAAAAGAGAAATATTATATGCTACCACTAATGTGAACTTTGAAAAATGTAAAACAAATGGTTTATAATGTAGAATGTAGGGGAACTAGCAGTAGAGAGCAATTAAGGAAGGGGGAACAATAATCCAAGAAGAACAGATAAGCTATTTAACGTTCTGGGGATGCCCAGAAATGACTATGGTCTGTTAATTTCTGATGGATGTAGTAGGAACAAGTTCACTGAAATGTTGCTATATTATGTAACTTTCTTGGGGTAAAGTAGGAACATGTTGGAAGTTAAGCAGTTATCTTAGGTTAGTTGTCTTTTTCTTACTCCCTTGTTATGGTCTCTTTGAAATGTTCTTTTATTGTATGTTTGTTTTCTTTTTAACTTTTTTTTTCATACAGTTGATTTAAAAAAGAAGGGAAAGTTAAAAAGAAAAAAGAAAAAAGAAAAAAGACAAACAAGGAAAAAAAAAAAAAGATGTAGTGCCCCCTTGAGGAGCCTGTGGAGAATGCAGGGGTATTCGCCTACCCCACCTCCATGGTTGCTAACATGACCACAGACATAGGGGACTGGTGGTTTGATGGGTTGAGCCCTCTACCATAAGTTTTATCCTTGGGAAGACGGTTGCTGCAAAGGAGAGGCTAGGCCTCCCTGTATTTGTGCCTAAGAGTCTCCTCCTGAATGCCTCTTTGTTGCTCAGATGTGGCCCTCTCTCTCTGGCTAAGCCAACTTGAAAGGTGAAATCACTGCCCTCCCCCCTACGTGGGATCAGACACCCAGGGAAGTGAATCTCCCTGGCAACGTGGAATATGACTCCCGGGGAGGAATGTAGACCCGGCATCGTGGGATGGAGAACATCTTCTTGACCAAAAGGGGGATGTGAAAGGAAATGAAATAAGCTTCAGTGGCAGAGAGATTCCAAAATGAGCTGAGAGATCACTCTGGTGGGCACTCTTACGCACACTTTATACAACCTTTTTTAGGTTCTAAAGAATTGGGGTAGCTGGTGGTGGATACCTGAAACTATTAAACTACAACCCAGAACCCATGAATCTCGAAGACAGTTGTATAAAAATGTAGCTTATGAGGGGTGACAATGGGATTGGGAAAGCCATAAGGACCAAACTCCACTTTGTCTAGTTTATGGATGGATGAGTAGAAAAGTAGGGGAAGGAAACAAACAGACAAAGGTACCCAGTGTTCTTTTTTACTTCAATTGCTCTTTTTCACTCTAATTATTATTCTTGTTATTTTTGTGTGTGTGCTAATGAAGGTGTCAGGGATTGATTTAGGTGATGAATGTACAACTATGGAATGGTACTGTAAACAATCGAAAGTACAATTTGTTTTGTATGACTGCGTGGTATGTGAATATATCTCAATAAAATGATGATTAAAAAAAAAAAAAAAAAAAACAAACATAACTCAAGACCTGCCTTCTGGAAAGAGTAGGCTCTGATTCATTAGTTCATCAGTTTGTGCCTCAAAAAGTTACCAAACACCTACTATGTACCAGATATTTTCTAGGCACTGGAGGACTATGGGGTACTAATGAGAGAAGGTTTCCATGCCCAAGGAGTTATGAACCTCCACCCCCACCCATGCAGACCATTTCCTTATTTGGCAGTCACTGGGCATGTGTGCAATCACTCACTCAATGCTCCTAGTCTCCATAGTGCCTGGGACATAGCAGTCATATAGGACTCACTGTGGGCCCAATATCATAAGAGGAAAGTGTAAAAGCCCTGGCTTTGCTTTCAGATAGCTCTCAGCTTCACTGGGGAGAAAAACTGCTCGTTTTGGGAATCCCTGAGAAACCTCAGGAAGCTTCAGCCAGAGAAGATTGTATGTAGTCAATTTCACTGTTCACTTGCCCAAATGCCACTTTCCAGTTCTTTTCTGGTTTTATAAATATGTGAGTCTCTTCTCATAACTTGATCAAAAATTCCTCAAAGAAATGGAAAAAATGGAATCATCTTTGATAGCCACTTTCCCCGATCCTCATTTTAGCACCTGGAGTAGAGCAATGCATGCATGAATGAATGAATGAATGATCATCATCATCATCAACAAGCATTTATTACTGGGGCTCTTAATGAGACACAACTAAGAAGCCCAATGTGAATGTTCTCGTAAGTAAAGGAGAGCCAAGGAGAATTTCTCTCCCAACTTAGTGCCTCTTTTTCTGCTAAACATTACCCTCAGATTCTGAGTATATCCTACAAGAAAATTCTGAGACTTTTCTCAAGAAGTGTGTGACTTTGACAAGAGCCATTTGGTTTCCTACTTGTGTCCCTCTTAACTGGTTATTTGCACTGGTTATTGCTCAGTGGTTTAAGTGAGTGAGCTCTATTTCAGGGTTTTCAAATTCAATGTAAGGTTGCAGTGAGAGAAGGGTATTTCCTGGCCTTTTCTGCTTCCTTCCACTTGGTTCCTAGCTTGCTCCCAGTGGAACCTTCTCTTCCTCTGGGACAGTTTTACTGGGGAGGTTCTTCAGAAGCAGAAACCAGTGCTTCAGGGCCTTGGTTTTAATCCATTGGTTGGACTGTTTGTTGTCTTCTCTTGTTTGCTGATATGTTGCTCAGTGATGCTGGGGCCATCTGTACCTAAATCAACCCTGGGGTGCTTTGAAGTTCAATGTGCAATAAAAAGTTCATTTAAAAGACGTGGAATCATGGAAATGAGGTTATAGAAATGTTAACAAAGGATCATTTCCTGCTTCCTGTACTTTCCTTTCTTCTTCTTTTTAAAAATGTATTTCTCTGAGGAATTTATGTCACCATTAAGACCATGGAAGAATTAAGAAAGGGCAAGCCCAGGTCAAAAAGAGGGTAAGATTCCTGAGAAGAGATCTTGGCCAAGACCCAGTCTGATTTCTTAAGAGAATTTAAGCCAGAAATAAAGTAGGGACAAATCTAGGAACAAACGCTAGGTTTGAACCCAGCAGTGTTAACAGTTGACTCCAAATGGATTGCAACAGCCCCTGTCATGCAGGGTCTGCTGCTACGTAAAGAAATTTGGAATCGGGATGACAACCTCCACACGGGGCCTGGTGCCAGCAGACAGAGGAGAGAGAGACGACAAGGAAGAAGAGGAAAGAGAAGAAAGTGAGGCTAAAGAGAGGTATATGGGGTAGGGTGGCAAGTGCCACTAAAACTGCCTTGCTCACTTTACAGTTATGACCCGACATAAGCAGAGGTCAAGTTCCAAGCTTCAAGAGGCGTTCTGAGAATCCAAACAACTAAAAGCATCCCGGCCCCTGATATGGCCAGGACAGGGGCAGGGGTGTCCCCTGCCCCAGCAGTGCTTTCTCCTGGCCTGGCCACAGAGAGGCATCTGATAAAGACAGAAGTCCCTTGGGGCTCAAGGTTCTGACATAACAACGGCCATATGACACTTCAGAGGTCAGCCAGCCCAGCACTCTCTTTTTTTCTGTGGAGATGATTCCCCTGAGGGTTGTGGACTTTGCCAAGCCCAGGCACAGTGAGTAGTAGGGCCCGGGTTCTCCTGCTATACTACGTGGCCTCCTGGGGTTCCCAGTTGTGTTGTTAAGGGAAGGGCAGCCACGGATGATCACTCCTTGCAAGCACTTGCCACTTCTCTAATAGCAAACGCTGATACCATGAGCGTCTTTATTTCTTGGCAGCCTGTCTCCTTCAGCCAGCACACACACGCACACACCAACATGCAAACGCCGACATAATGTAGTCTGGGCTCCCAAGCAAAATACACAGAGGCCCCTCTTACCATCCGCTTGCTATTGAAACAACTCTTTCACAGGGAAGGTACCTGGTTCCCACTGACTCTTCATGCTCGGGCAGTGGGCAGGCCCACAAGTAATGCTCATTCAGCCCCAGCATTCTTGCCGGCCTCTATTTTGAGCAACAAATATCCCTGGAGATTCACTTATTTATATGACCATTGATGACAACTTTATTACCACTCATGTTCAATAGTAAGTAATTATGTGATTATCACTTACTTTTCAGCCAGAGGGCCACTGAATATAAACTGCAGCCACTAAGTCTTAATCTTAACAGTGACAGCCCCATATCCCACCACATGACCGTGAGAACCTCCACAGATTGCACATCCAAGAAACAACACTGCAGGGTTTCAAGACTGCTGCCAGAGTGTTCCGGGTCAGAGCCAGACTTACCCTCTCTCTTGCAACCCAGTTGTAGTTGAGTCTCATGAGTTCTGCAAACCTCTGTTCGTAGAGGTGAAGCAGCAGCACCAGGTACAAGCCTGAATTCATCAGCTCATTTTGTGCCTAAATATGGAAAAGACAGCTCTTAAGTTCAGCCTGAAAATATTCATGATTTAAATCACGGGGTGTCGGGTAACAAGACCGAGAGGTGTTAAGAAATAGGACAAGAACCCAAGTCCCAAGGCAAGGCTGCCCTCGAGGACCAGAGAACAGGGCAGGGCAGCTGAGCTGGAAGGATGCTCTGGAAAAGCTCCAAGCTCCAGGCTCAGTGCCAGTCCATGGACATTTACTGAGCAGTTCATGTGCAAAGTCTTGTGCTGGGTGCTGTGGGGAACACAGGGCAGCGAGTCTCAGTACCTGTCTGCCGGGGCCACCTGATGGGGAAGGGAGGTCATTCAAAGCCAGCTCCAACACAAGCTGGATGTGGCAAGTGCTGCAGCGGAGAAGCAAAGGGGAAGAAAGAGATTGGTTGAGTATGACATGGGGAAAGGCTTCTTGGAGGAGGTGGCCCTTGAGCTGTCCCTTCTAGGATGGTAGGTGGCTGTGAGAGCTGCTGAGGACCTTTCAAACAGAAGCACTAAATACCAGCAAAGGTCTAGGAACGCAGAGAGCAGAGTGGTTTGGGAGAAATTCCCTACTCACTGGAGTATATGGGGAGGGTGTCTGTTTTGGATTAAAAACATTTTTTTTGGCATGGGCTGGGGAGATGACGGGGTGGGGACGACTTAGGCAGAACTGAAGAATTTGAACGTCACACCATATGTAACATGGAGCTCTTGGTGCCTTAAGCAGAGGTGTAAACGCCATGAGATCTGTGTCTTAGGAAGGCAGACATCTTTCTGTGGAAGTTACCATGGGATCGCTTTATTTTCTTAGATCCCTTGTTTGCCCAGAGAACCAGCCCCAGACCTCAGCTCTGTAAGATTCCTCCTTTACAATTGGGCCTATTGATGGCCTCACCTCAGGGCCCATCCTCTCTGGCTCATCTATGATTCAACCTTCAGAAAGTTTCTGCCCGGGCAAGGGCTTGGCTGCACTGTGGCCTTGGTGCTTGCACACTTCTGGTTTGTCTATGGGCCTGTTTTCATGCCTTTGCCTTGGATGCCCCTCTCCCACCTCTCTATCAGGACATGCCCATAACTTCTTGTCACAACCATCACCTCCTTGGGGAAGACTTCCCATTGAACCTCATTCACCCCCGTCATTCTTTCACACCAGGGCTCCCAAGCTTTTGTCTTTATTTTGTACACCGTATCTTGCATACTTGCCAATGTTTCTGCTTTTTCTTGAGGGATGGATTGAATTTTATTTTTTGTGCATCTCCCCAGTTCCATCATCTTTGCTTAAAATAGGTGTGTGACATAGGGAGGATGTGGCCATCTGGTGGCCGGGCTTTCTCTGTCCTCCCCTCCTCTGGCTATGCTGCAAGGCCTCACCCTTTGGACCTTTCATGGATCTTGTGCTTTAGTAAATTAGCAGCATTAGTAGCGACTCCTCCCCCTCTGCAGGGCAAGGGGGAAAGCCGATTTAATCCCCCATCTGTCCTCATGCCAGTCCCCATGGCTGGGGTAGGGAGCTCAGAATGGGCCAGACAGGGCTCAGGAGGCCGTCCAGCCCCAGGGGACAAACACTCCCAGCAGAGATCATGGCCCTTTACATCACCCTTGGGAAAGGTCAGATCTGTGACTCTGTTTTCCCAGGACAAACGAAGCTTGGACTTGACACAGGGACCACTTCAGGGCCTCATTTTCCTTCCTTCCTCAGCAGCCCAGGGAGCTCCACGGGCTGGTGTATTCATTCCCAATAGATCAAGGGTAGCTGTGGATGGTGACACAGAGCACATCTCTTCTGGGACAAAAGAGCTGGCAGGAAAAGCACCGAAGCTGAGCGAGGATTGACTGTCTCTTCCTTCTGAGTCAGTGCCCCATCTGGGAGGTAAAAACTGGCCCTCAAGGGCTCAAAGCCCCTCCACGGTCCTCCAGACCTGCCCTCAAAGGCTCAAATCAGCTGTCCTTAGCAGTCTGGCTTCCTATTTTTAGTCTCTGGCCGTTTTCTTTGTTCTTCTTACCTAGGCTTGGAGTGGAGAGAGAGGAAGTTGTTTGTTTTCACTTTTTCTGTTTTAATTGCCTACTCCTGCCTTTCCAGGAGTGGCTGCCTGCCCCGTCCTTTCAGGACCAGCCTCCTTCTCTGGGAAGCCTTCCTGATTGCAGCTCAGCTCCTGCAGACAAGCCAAGCCTCACCCCTCTTGTCTTCCTCGACCATGGCTCCCTCTGTGCGCTGCCAATGGTTTTCTTGCCAGCATCCTCTCCGCCAGTCAGCCTTTTGGCTCATAGACACTCTGATGCGTAATGGCAAATCAATCAGCTAGAAAATGGCTTGAACTATCAGGTTTGTCAAAGCATGCAGGGAAATCATTTGCTTTTTATGACTCAATAAGGCCTGGAGGCATGCAGATGGGAAAATATCCACTAATGTTTTCTGCAGATAATTTGAAAAGTCACTTCTAGCAGATTGTGTCTCTTCTCTGGTCTGTGGGAGGGAGCCTGTCACACGGCGCCATAAATCTCGCGGCTGAGCTCCTTTATGGGCGCCCTTTGCATGCGGTGTGTGCGCCTGCCACAAAGGCGCTTGGCGGACCAATCGGAGCGGGCGTTTGACAGTCAACTCCGAGTCATCGTCCTTTATACTCCCGAGCTACAAGTGGAAGGAATTTGTTATCTGAAAGAGTTCCATGGTATTTGTTTGGCAAGGGCAAAATGAACTGGATTTTGGAGAGTTATTTATTAGAGCTACTCTTGACCTGCTCCTCCCCTGACCCAAGCGCATCACACTCGGGCTCCCACGCACAGCTCCCTTTGTGCACCAGACGGAACGGAGCGGGGGTGGGAGGAGGGGGCAGGGAGGCTTGAAAGGCAGAAGGCCTGAGAAGCAGAGGATGAGAGCTATGGAGGCTCAGCCGCCTGCCAGCTGTTTTTCTTTCTTTTCTCCTGCCCCCCCACCCCCCACCCCCACCCTTCATTTGGTTAATATTCATTACCACTAGGAGATTTGCTACCAATGGAAATTCCTAATAGGATCCACCATAAGAAGCTGAAAGGTTGGCGGGACACTTTATCAAGCCTTCGAATGTTCTCAAGAGATGCTCCTAGGTTTGAGGGTGAGTAGGTGGTTTTGTGTGTCCAAGGACATTTGTCGTTGGCTGAGGTGGAGCAAGGCCAGGCCAGGGGTCCGCTGACGCCCTCCTTGGCCGCAGGGCAAGGGTGGGGGCAGCATGCCTGCAGCATGCCTCCATCACGCATGAGCCTCCAGAGGGCACTTTACTCGGACAGCCTGGGGCCATCAAGACTACGACTTTGGGCAAAGAGTTTTAACCATACAGGGCCAACGTGACCCCATTATAAAGTAGGGGGAAGCTCCCTCTTCTGTCTGTTTCCCTAAGACATTAGGATGAGATGAGCTAATACAAATGCAAGTGGTATTGCACAGAACAAAACATCCTGCAAGAGGCAAGAAGTAAAGATGGCATTCAGGTGAACTAGCTGGGTGTAAATCCGTGGGGGCAAGAAGCATGTCTGTAGGTCTTGTGCCTAGCCCCATGCCTGATGCTTAGTATGTGCTCAATAAATACATTGACAAAGGAACAAGGGAAAATAAATGGATGAAAAATATGCAGCTGGAGGGATTAAAAAATGTATAACTTTGGAGTAGTGGCCCATTCAGCTATGACTTTTGACTCTAGTGGCTCCACTTTAATATACATAATAATCACTACGGGTGGGGGGAGGCTAGGGGCTATTAAAACAGTTGCTGAGCACCACCCCCAGAGCTTCTGGGATGTTGCCCGAGAATATGCATTTCTAGCAAGTTCCCAGGTGACGCTGATGCTACTGGTCTAGGGACTGCTGATCTTTGAGAACTACTGATCTAAACAAAGGGCCAACAGTTGGTAGCCAAGAAGCTGAATTTGGCCTGTGGATGTGCTCTGGTTGGAAGGATGGAAGGACAGAAGGAAGGAAAGAAAGAAGGATGTGAGCATCTTTAGCTGGGGAGAGTACGCTCCATTTTGCCACAATCGCCACCACTCCCTATTGGCTACACCTGGCAGATTCTGGTCATTTATGTTCCCTACCTGGCCTTTTGGCATTTGACTGTATCTAAATCTTCCTTAAACCTGGCCCATTTTGGAACATGGAATGTTATTTGGAGCTCTGCATGTTATTTTCCAGGAATTCTTTCTTCCATTCATGAACCGAGTGCCCTATCAAGAATCAAGAGTACTACTTCCAGGTTCAAGCATACACTCACAGGAGGAGATGGGCATTTTTCCCCATGCAGCATTACCAGAGATGAGCAGTGGGTGCAGAATGCCCGTGGGGCTTAATTTTCAGGTGTCCTTGAGTAAGGAGGGAGCAGGCATATGATTAAATCACCAGGTACCAGTACCCAAAAGTGCTTAATCCAGACCCTGGAGCCCTACAGTTGTTTTAGCCCACAGGGCCACTGTCCAGACAGCCTATAGGGGTTCTTAATCTAGCCCCCCAAGGCCTGGTAACCACCCTTGATCCCACGTGGACCCCATGGGAATCACCCAATGTCCAAGGAACATGGGAACAGTCAGATTTGGGGGCCTTCTTAGGCCTACGGGCAGCATTCTCCCTGTTCCTGATGAGCTGTCCAGAATCAAACAAGGAAAACATACTCTGATCTAAGCCCCTTTGTACCCTCAAAGACCACTGGCAGTGCTGAGTGGGTGCCTGAAGGGCACACCCTTGAGCTGTGGGCAGACCCTGGATGCGGCATCCATCTCGGATGTCTCAGACTGCACCGCGAGGGCCCATGCATCTTTTTCCTTCCTGGTCTTAAATGTCTCTTCTGTGCTCTTGAGACCAGATCAGAGGCCTCCGCAGATGTTCCCACAGCTGCCGTGCATCCCTTTTCTGACCCTCCCACACCCCAGGCATCACCCACGTAAGGTCCCCTGTTAGAGGGCAGCAACTCTCCTGGTCTTGGGCACCATGGTATCTCTAGCACATACAGCAGGCACTCAGTAACTATTTTAAAAGTCAGTTTAAGTGTTGTGTTATATGTATATCACAATTAAAAATGATAGAGAAGAACAGACGATAGGTAGGTAGGTAGGTAGATAGATAGATAGATAGATGAGAGAGCAAGTGAGAGAGACCTGACTCCATCCCAGACCAATGAAATCAGAATCTCTGGGGTTGGGGCCTAGGCATCAATATTTTCATAGACTTATTTTCTAAAAAGGGACACACATCTAATGTTGAAAGTTATCTCTGGATCATTAATTATGGGATATTTTTGTGGGTGTTTATGATTTTTTAAATTAGAGTTACACAAAGGCAAAAATAAAAAAGTAAGTGGGAAAAATGGATAAGAAACAGAAACAATCAGACTGTTAAGGTCAAGCGAGACCCAGGCAAAGCTAGGCCTCTTCTGGTTTTGTTCTTTTTCTCCTATGTGTCTAAATTTTGGCCCCAACCACCCCCTTCTCAAGAAGGAGTGAGCAGAACAGAGAGTTGGCTGAGGGTGCCCTGATAAGCCAAGGGGTGGGAGTGGAGGGAAGGGACTAGGACCCCAGAGCATGGCTGCACACAACTCCTATGGCCAGGCTGAGGGGCCTCCGTGAATGGACTTGTCCCCTCAGCAGGTTCCTGGTGCCTGGGGGACAGGCTGAGCTTGCATTATACCCTGGGCATCTTTATGTCACCTCACTCTGTATTCAGTCTACTGAACTTGTCTACATCACACTTCCCTTGTGTCCCGAGTTTAACTCAGACTGTTAGCAAACAGGCACAGTTAAATTCACAACAGAAGAATCAGAATTTCTGTAAAAGTGTGAGTCCTCAACTGCTTTCCATCAGCAGATAAATTTTTCACATTGGCCCTTGTGACTGCTGTTCTCACACCAGGGTGACTTTGTCGATTCTGGTTCCCACTTGTGATTATACTGAAGGGCATTTTCAAAAGGCTTTGATGGCCTGTCCAGTTCTCATTGAAACTAATTTAAAATATTTTCTGCTTCCATGTAGAATAATTACTGTGCAGGATAGTTTCCATTTTCCCCTCCAGATCCACTTTCCACCCTGCTCTGTGCCCTAGAGGTTGACTTCGACAGACTGCATCCTCCGGGTGTCCTTGCCCTCTGCCTTCCAGTTGGGTTTGACCAATGGGAGGCACTGTCAGGAGACCAGAGGGTGGGAGGCTGGGGTATTTATTCTCTGTTCCCTCTCTGCCAGGCAGTGGTTGCTTTTCTCCATTGAAGGCCACAGGCTGTTGGGTGACTCTCTGATATAGCTACAGCTCCCTCCCCTTGTCACTTCAGGCCTAGGGGTGATCACATGGCTAGCCCCACAGTGTGCCACCATTCCTTGTTGCTTTCTCTTACTGCCCATGTTTTTGCCCTTCATTCAGCTCTCATGGATCATGCCTTTTGAGCATGCCATCATTCATTTCCTGCCCAGACATGGCTGACACAATTACTTTCACAGTTCTTTGTAGAATGTGCTTATGGCTATGATCTCAATAGGATACAGAAAGTCCAGGGCAGTCCATTACTCCTGTGTGGGCCCAGTAGGCTTTGCTTGTTCAATGTTTGACTCTAGCCTGGTTCCTGATGCAAGTAGCTTTTCTCCTTGCGTGCCAAAGAGGTTGGGCATCTGTGTGGCTGAAATATGACATTCTTATTTACTGAGTGTCTTCTCTGTATAGGCGCCATATTAGGTGATGCTCTCAGGGCTTTTCCCACCTTTAACCCTGACAGGTAGGAATTATCATCTCCTCTTTCCTACAGGTGAGAGAATGGAGGTCCAGATACGTAGATACGTCACATGGTAAACTTGGTGTGCTGGTTTGAAACTGTTATGGGCCCCAGAAGAGCCATGACCTTTTAATCCAATCTCGTTGGGTGGAACCTCTTTATTGAGTATTTCCATGGAGATGTGACTCATCCAAAGGTGGGTGAAGCCTTTGATTAAATTATTTCTGTGGAGGTGTGGACCCCACCCATTCAGGGTGAGTCTTGATTAGTTCACTGGAGTATTTAAGAGAGCTCAAGAGCCGACACATGCTGACACTTGGAGACACCTGGAGATGCAGATGGTAGGACGTTTGGAGATGCTATGTTAAGAGATGAAGCCCAAAGTTTGCCCCAAAGAAGCTAAGAAAAGACCCCCAGATGCTTAGAGAGAAATGCTCTGGGAGAACAAGCAAGAATGCACAGAAGCGAGAGAGAGAAGCTAAGAGAGACATAAGCCCAGAGACATTTTGGAGAAAGCCATTTTGAAATGCAGCCCAGGAGCAAAGGACCAGCAGACACCAGCCACATGTCTTCACAGCTAACAGAGACATTCCGGATGCCATCAGCCTTTCTTTAGTGAAGGTATTCTCTTGTTGATGCCTTAGTTGGACACTTTTAAGGCCTTAGAACTGTAAATTTGTGACCTAATAGATCCCTTTTATAAAAGCCAATCCCTTTCTGGTATTTTGCATAATGGCAGCTTTAGCAAACCAGAACACTTGGGGAAAGGAATAGGACTTAGGTTCAGATCTTATTCAAAGCTGGTGTATTTCTCAGTGGGCCAGGCTGCCTCTGGCTACATGACTGCAAAGATTTTAGTCCAACTGGAAAACTTTGCTGTTAGTGGGTAAATATTATATATATCACTGGTAAAAGAATGGTATATGATGGCAGCAGGTTGGCAGTGGGAGAAGAATGTGGAAATGCTTGGGAAACTGAACCACTGGGACCAAAAGTGGTCTTTTCTCCACAAGGCATTCCCCTGGGCTGTCTGCTGTTGGTTCTGGTAGTATTCGGTGTAACCTGACCTCATCTAGATGTATCGTCTCAGGAAGTCCAATAGTTTCCATATCCTGAAATTCTGTATTTTTTGAGATGACCACATGCAACTTGTCTGCACCTGGACTGGCACCCTGACCTCAGGCACTCAGAGGACCTGATTCCTTTCAATATTTTAACTCCAACATGCTCATGGTCCAAGAAAGTGAGTTGCTTCAGAGTTTCACCTTGGATCTCAATGTCTGGGGATTATGATTGAATGATATGGTATCCTCAGACCTCAAAACGGATGGACTCAAAATATTGAATTTATTTCTTAGGAATCCATTGTTTCTTTGTTGGTTTGCCAACTGCCCAACACACAATCTCTGCAATGTGGTGTGGCATTATGTCCATTATATCAAGCCTGCTGATGTTGTCGATGGAGCTGTTCAAATCTCCTTTACTACTATCATTTTGGGGGCTCCTTTGTCTAGCAGCCTTAGAGTTTTCAAAAAGGAAACTGGAATTGCCCAGAATCACACGCACCATTTTGACTCAGCTGTGCTTTTTGCAAAAGGAGGTCTGGATACAAGCTCATGATCTGAAAACTGAAGTGACTCCCCTGAAGGGTGACATCTTGATTGTTAACGATGATTTTATAGTTTTACAATTATGTGCTTTACAGCTGTGATTATTAATCATTTTTTCTAATCATGTTATGAGGGAGGTCAGTCTTAAATTACCAGGGTAATGATGGGCTATTTTCATTTGATAAATATTTATTGACTGCTTATTATGTGCTAGGTATCTTCTAGATCAGCATCAAATGATGGAAATAAAATGTGAGCCACAAATGTGAACAGCATATGTAATTTGAAAATTTCTAATTGCCACATTAAAAGTAAAAAGAGACTGGTGAAATTAATTTTAACAGTATATTTTATTTAACCCAATACAACCAAATATTATTATTTTAACATACAATTAATATAAAATTAACATATTTATTTCTTATTTTGTGCCAATTCTTTGAGATTCTGTGTGTATTCCATGTAAAATTACTAATGTGATGTTTTACACTTTTTTTTTTTTTACTGAGTCTTTGAAATTCAGTGTGTATTTAACACTTAAAGCACATTCCAATTAGAAATAGCTTATGGCTTCTGTATTGGGCAGTGCAGTTCTATATGGAAGATTCATTGCCTAAGAATTGGGTGACTATTATCCAAGGCATAAATCACTTGCCCACCTAAGCTTAATTAACTGTATCACAATATTAGTATTGCAATCCAAATGCCCCATAAGAGTTAATTCACTAGGTGTTAAAAGCACACAGCAAGCACTTAATATTTATTGACCTTGAGTAAAGCAGTTTATTACCCTATAGTTACTTGATATTCAAATTGAGAGCCATCTCCTCCAAGAACCTGATTTGTTGTTTTGCTCTTGTTGCTATGAAATTTAAATTATTTTAGCAAAATTTTGCATGGAACTTGCCAGACTTTTCACTATTTCTTTGTGTCCAGTTGGCCACTGAAGCCTCCTATTTTTATCCCTGACAACAGGGTGTACTCAACCCACGACAACCAAGATTTTCCAATTTAGTGACGGACCTTCTCAGAAAAATGAGCTAAATGGACATTCTTAGCCTCACAACACACATAGGCCTTCTACATTCCTTAAATCAGGAAAAGTGAGTTTGCCCCTGCCTCTAAGGGTGGGTGGGAGGGTCTCTTACCCGGTACTGCTGATGCTTCTGGTAGAACTCGTTCAAGTTCAAGTCATCCAGATTGACCATCAGGCCTTGCTTACACATTTCACAGGTTTTCACAGCGCCTAGATCTGCTCCTTAAATTAGATAGAGAATTATATGTTACATATAACGCCGGGTCTGTTTGTGTTGGCACTTTGACAGGTGATATTTTGAGAGCAAACTTGCATGTGTTATGAATTCTGAGCTTCAGTGAACTTCATTTTAAAGCCAGTCATCTTCTGTAGAAAGTGACCTTGAATCTGAGATCCGAAAAATTTCCTTTGTAATCAGTCTCATTATTATGCAAGCTTCATATAAGTGAAACTTCCATGACTTTTAAATAACAGGTCTTGCTTTCGATTTAAATATAAATAATGGGTCATAAAATTGGAATCGCTACACAGAGGCTGAGTCTGTAACAGTTTTTTTTTGGAAAAAAGAGTGAATATTGGGCCCATGTTTTTGTTTTTGTTTTCCCTTGCAGATCTAACACAAGGCCACATAAATAAATCAGTGAGGACCAAATGGGTGGGAGAAGCTCTCCTCAATCTATGGCCTAAATATCTGCTTTTAATTCTGCCCAGGTGACCTTCCCACCTGAGAAAAGTGAGGCAGCCAGAGACCATATGTGGGTGCTAGTTACGGTAGCATAGGGCCAGGACCTAAGCCTGGGTTCAGCCCAGGGAAAAGAAACATGAGAAAGCTTCCTTTGTTGCTGGTGTTTTTGTCACTTTTTTTTTTCCCCAAACATGCCTTCTACATTATACCCTATTTCTCAATACAAAAGTGGAAGATGAAGAATGGTCGCTGCATATCTAAGCAAACATTCTGTCAAACACTTTTTTCCTAGTGTAGTTGCTACCTTTTGGCTAATGATGTACTGGTGTTTATTTTATGCATTAGAAAATAGAAGACTCATTAATTACCTGTATTTATTTGGTGAAGATAGGCTTGGGCAGTTTTATTCCCTAGATCTACTTTTCCTTACTTGCAATATACAGAAACAGTATATATTAAAGACTTTCAAAGGAAAAGGCTAAACAGCAACCCCCTATCTGTATTTTGTCTGATTTTTTTTAGCATCTTTCTGTAACGCTTTAGGCTCTCACTGTGCTCTGTGTCTCCCAGTGGAATCCTATTGAACATACCCATGGTAGCACTGGCCTTCACAAGCCTTCAGCAGCACTTTCATCGAAAGACACTTCGTGAGTACTTATTCTGTTCCAGATGTTTAATTAGCCCACATTTCTAGTAAGGTAAAGCATTGTATGGCAGAGTCATTAGCAACCAAGCTTTCCCTGGTCGTTCCCTTTAGGACTGAGTACTTTGCTTGCCATAGCGTTATGCATTTAAACATCTTGGGCAGGGGTACTATTTTTCTCGCACCAGGGAAGAAGCATACATGGAAAAAGAGCGTCAGGGATGAGGTAGTGAATACAGTGACCTCATGTCAGGATTAAATGGTGTGCTGCTGTTGGGGACAGAGCAAAGCTCTAGTCTCCTGGGCTTCCTGGAACAGTGATAACCAAGAGGAGACCAGGCAAGAGGAAAGAAACAGGATCTGGCTATGGGGTGAAAGTCAGAGAGGCGTGTCTGAGAGGCATAGCAGCCATTTTCTAATCGAGTTGCTCTTTGCATTGATTTTTTTTTTTTTTTTTTGTTAAAGTCGCTCTCATTCCTGTTTTAAAGAAACCTTCTGTTCTCTGCCAAGAAAACTACAGCAGACCTACTGATGTGGCTATATTTAGGTTATAACTTCCACAGGGAGTTGAGAAGGGGCTTCATACCCAGTTATAGGATCTGTTAAAGAGAGCTGACAAAACCAGTACACGGAAATCTCTTTATCTAAAATAGTTTTCGAAAATTAGATCAGCTCTCTCGTCCTACCCCTACTGCAAAAAGGCAACTTTGCTCAGTTTCTTAGGTGACGACACCCCACCCCCACCCCCTACCAGACTAGAAAGCAGCAGCACTGTGTGTGTTCTGGGGGTTCTCAAGATGGACCATCTGAATTTTTTTTACTGGATGCCTGCCAGCTGGGCATGGCTGCTGTGCACTTGCTGAGGTTCAGCCACTGACCCATTTCTACTATTTCCTTCCTCCTGGGAAGCAGCCTTAGCATCTCTGCTTGGGCCTCAAACAGGGTAGGATTCAATAGCATATGATGTCAGGATTCTTCTCTCAGATTAGGAAAAAAAAATCATTTCCCTCCTATAATTGGAAGACAGACTTTAGAGCTGCTGACCATATCTTGAGATGGTGAGCAAGTGCCCCGGGCCACCCCACTTCCCTGAGTTACCGCCTGGTGGAGAATACTAAGCTGTTGGCAAGGCCCCGAGTCCCACACTGTGATGTCTCATGTTAATTATATGTGGCTGCACGTTTGCTGCTCTTCCTTCCCCACCTACCTGATGTTATTTTCACTTTCAGCCACTTTTTCAGGCACTCTTGATGAACAAACTGCAGGCTTCCCACACAGCCACAAGGCTCCAGGAGGGGGTTGGCTGGGGAACCCCCGGCTATCTGACAGATGCGACACAAGTCTCCCTCCTCCTCCGAATCCTCCTCCAGGAGACTAAATGGAAAACAAGCCCTCGTGACCAGGTGTCTACACGCTTGCCTCTTCCATAAATACCGATACCCAAGGTATTAACGTGGGAAAGAAGAAGGAGAATCCAACCACCTGTCTGCCAGGGCTCCAGGGCTTACCCACTGCTCCTTCGGACCTGACTGACAGTTCTTCCAGGTATAGTTATGATGATAGGTGCAAGAATTATTTTATCAGGCTCTTTTGCAGTTACTAATATGTATAAGATTATCAGGAGAACCAGACATACTGTTACTATAAACCAAGAGGTGTGGGAAAGGCTTCAGAGGGAACAGGGGGAAAGGACGTGAGAAGTTGGCACTGTGGTGTATGGATGTGTGCGTGGGATTTGAGGTCAGGGGCCTGGGTTTGAGGCCTGCCTCTGACCCTTGTGAGTTGTGTGTCCTTGGTCAAGTAAGTTAAGCTTCCCAGGCCTCCACTTCCTCATTTTAAAAATGAGGATCATGATGCAATTACTACAATCCCTACTACCCAGGGTTGTAGGCAGACTCGATGCAGTGCTGGTGATGCCAAGCCTGTTCTGCAAACTGTAAAGTGCAATCAGTGTCTGGTAAAGAATTTGGCACATAAAGGCCACTCAGTAGATGTTGGTTTGGATAAATGATGAGTCAATGAACCTGGGCATGAGCTCACCAAAAACACACCACTTGCCCACAAACTGTGTCAACATTCCTGAATATAAGCTGCTGGAATCTGATGAACACAAAATTAATAGAAATGTAAGCAAGTATATTTGTGTTTAATAAATGGTGAGTGAAGAATAGCTGGTTGATGTTCATGTTGGGTTTCAAGAAGCCTTTGACAAGGTTTTACACAAAGGTGAATTTTTGTCCTTCATGGGAGCTGTTTGATCAAGGAAAGCAAGCTGGCTAGAGATTAACATCAAAGGAGAGGAAGAAAAAGACATGGAATATATTGCTCTGGATATAGAATATATGCTCAATTTCTTCCTCCCCAAGAAAGGGGGATCAATGAAAAGGAGCAGAATTAGGGATTTTTTCCTTATGGGCATTCTGAATAATTTTTAAATATTTTCAACACTGAGATTTCAATATATTTCACTATATTTTGCATATTTTCATAAATAATCTGGAAGAATAAGTATACAGTGGGGTAAATACCCCAACTGATGAAGATAAACTATAGCGAGATCATGCAAGTCTGAGAAGGCAGGCAGAAAAGTGACAGAGAAGTTTCATTTAGGCAAGTATGAAGTAATGCATTTGGAAACAAGTAATCTAAATCAATGATTTCCAAATGTAAATCATCATCAGGATCACTTGGGGGAGCTTTTATTTCCTATGTATATATATATATTTTATTAGAGAAATTGTAGATTTACAGAAAAAATCATGCAGAAAGTATAGAGTTTCCATATTACCACCCCCCACCCTCAGTTTTCCCTATTACTAACACTTTGCATTAGTGTGGTACCTTTGTTACAATTGATGAAACAATATTATAATTATGCAATTAACTTTATTCTATAGATTACATTAGGGTAATTCCATGGTTTTAAAAACTTTTTATTCTGGTTACATAAATACAAACTAAAATTCTCTATTTTAACCGCTTTCAAACATACAATTCAGTGGTGTTAACTACATTCTCAGTGTTGTGCTACTATAACTACCATCCATTACCAAAACTTTTCCATCACCCAAACAGGAACTCTATACCAATTAATCATTGATTCACCTGGGGGGAGCTTTTAAAATAGATTCCTGGTCCCAATCCTTAGAGATTCTGGTTCAATACCTGGGGCCCAGGAATCTGAATGTCAGGATGGCTCTCTAGGTCTTATTTAAACACTAGGATCAAGGGCTCCACAGTGAGTATTTGATAAATACCTGACTCCTAACTTAAGGTCCTCCATTTTCTCAAAGGTATTAATGGGAATCCATGGGCTATTATTTTATTTTGAAAAAAATATTTTTTACTAATAAAAGTGAAGAGACAGAAAAGTATAGAAAAGAGAATTTAAAACTAGCATAAAGGCACCACCTCAAAACAACTTGCTCTTGAACATTTTGGTGTACTTCCTTCCATTACTATCTCTATGCATGTATTGTTTTCACAGAATTGAAACTGCTCTCTGGGATTAGATCAGGATGGCCATGCACTCCATCTACCTCCCTTCCCTCCACAAATTTCCTAAAAAGACAAAAAAAGATATTTTAAATAGAGTAAATCTGTAATAGTGCAGAAAACACATGGACTGGAAATTATGAGGAATCTCTGGAAAACAGACCCAGAAGTGACCACACTGACAAAAGGAAAGGAAACTACAATCCAAGACACTGGTCAAGGAGCAAACTATTGGGAAGGAAAGAGCAAACCTGGAAAGAGTCCACATTTAGGGTATACAAATTGATGGAACTGGGACAATTTTGAGGGCAACCAGCAGAAGTGCTTCAGACCTGCAGGGCCAACTGCTTCCCCTATCCCTTCTGCTACACGGAGCAGTAGACAGCAGAAGTGCCTCTGCACAGGTTAAAATTCCTGAACTGCACACTAAAGAAAGGGAACTCTCCATAAAATCCAGGGTCAAACAAACAAACAAACAAACCTATCTACACAAAACCTCCCATTTAGAGGAGAGGATCACAGGGCAAACAGGGCACACAACTGCCAGGGCAACAGTATTGGCTACCTATCTACAGGCACACCTTGTTTTACTGCACTTCACTTTAGTGTGCTTAGCACAAAATTTTTTTGCAAATTGAAGGTTTGTGGAAACACTGTATCCACCAAGTTTCTCAATGCCATTTTTCCAACAGCATGTGTTTGCTTGGTGTCTCTGTATCACTTTTTGGTAATTCTCGCAATATTTCAAATTTCTCATTATTATTATATCTGTTATGGTAATCTGTGATCTTTGATGTTACTACTGTAACTGTTATGGGGTGCACCAATATAAAAGGATAAATGTAATCAATAAATGTGTGTATTCTGACTGCTCCACTGGCCATTCCCCCATCACTCTCCCTCTCCTTGTGCTCCTTATTCCCTGAGACACAGCAATGTTGAAATTAGGCCAATTAATAATCTTATAATGGCCTCTAATTGTTCTATGAAAGGAAGAGTTGCACATGTCTCACTTCAAATCAAAAGCTATAAATGATTATGCTTAATGAGGAAGGCATGTCGAAAACTGAGACAGGCAGAAAGCTAGGCTTCTTGTACCAAACAGTTAGCCAAGTTGTGAATGCAAAGGAAAAGCTCTTGAAGGAAATGGAAAGTGCTACTCCAGTGAACACATGAATCATAAGAAAGTGAAACAGTCTTATTGCTGATATGGAGAAAGTTTTAGTGGTCTGGATAGAAGATCAAACCAGCCACAACCTTCCCTTAAGCCAAACCCTAATCCAGAGCAAGGCCCTAACTCTCTTCAATTGAATGAAGGCTGAGAGAAGCGAGGAAGCTGCAAAAGAAAAGTTTGAAGCTAGCAGAGGTTGGCTCATGAGGTTTAAGCAAAGAAGCCATCTCCATAACATCAAAGTGCAAGATGAAGCAGCAGGTGCTGAGGTAGAAGCTGCAGGTTATCCAGAAAATCTAGCTAAGATAATTGATGAAAAATGGCTACACTAAACAACAGATTTTCAATGTAAACAAAATAGCCTTCTATTGGAAGAAGATGCCATCTAGGACTTTCATTGCCAGAGAGGAGAAGTCAATGCCTGGCTTCAAAGCTTCAAAGGACAGGCTGACTCTCTTGTTAGGGGCTAATGCAGCTGGTGACATTAATTTGAAGCCAATGCTCATTTACCATTCCAAAATCCTAGAACCCTTAAGAATTATGCTAGATCTATTTTGCCTGTTCTCTATAAATGTAATAACAAAGCCTGGATGAGAGCACATCTATTTACAAAATGGTTTATTTAATATTTGAAGGCCACTCTTAAGGCCTACTACTCAGAAAAATAGATTCCTTTCAACGTATCAGTGTTCGTTGACAATGCACCTGGTCACTCAAGAGCTCTGATGGAGATGTACAATGAGATTAATGTTATTTTCATGCCTGCTAACACAACATCCATTCTGCAGCCTATGGATCAAAGAGTAATTTCGACTTTCAAGTCTTACTATTTAAGAAATATATTTTGTAAGGCTATAGCTGTCTTAGGCAATGATTTCTCTGACAGGTCTGGGGAAAGTAAATTGAAAATCTCTGGAAAGGATTTGCCATTCTAGATGCCATCAGGAACATTCGTGATTCATGAGGGGAGGTCAAAATATCAACATTAACAGGAGTTTGAAAGAAGTTGGTTCCAAGGGGTTCAAGACTTTAGGGGAGAAAGCAACTGCAGGTGATGGAGAGAGCAAGAGAACTAGAATTAGAAGAGGAGCCTGAAATGCTGCAATATCATGATGTAACTTTAATGGATGAGGAGCTGCTTCTTATGGATGAGCAAAGAAAGTGGTTTCTTGAGATGTAATCTACTTCTGGTGAAGATGCTTTCCACACTGTTGAAATGACAGCAAAGGATTTAGAATATTACATAAACTTAGTTGATAAAGCAGAGTCAGGGTTTGAGAGGATTGACTCCAATTTTGAAAAAAGTTTGACTCTAGGTAAAATGCTCTCAAACAGCATTGCATGCTACAGACAAATCTCTTGTGAAAGGAAGAGTCAATTGATGCCACAACTTCACTGTTGTCTTCTTATAAGAAACTGCTACAGCCACCCCAACCTTCAGCAACCACCACCCTGATCAGTCAGCAGCCATCAACATCAAAGCAAGACCCTCCACCAGCAAAAAAATTATGACTCACTGAAGGCTCAGATGATAGTTAGCATGTTTTTTAGCAATAAAGTACTTTTAAATTAAGGTCTGTACATTGTTTTTTCTAGATATAATGCTGTTGCTCACTTAATAGCTACATACAGTATAAACATAACTTCTATATGCACCAAGAAAACAAAAACTTATGTGACTTGCTTTTTGTAATGGTCTGGAACTCAGCCCAAAATATCTGAGGTATGCCTGTACACTAAACCACCCTGTCCTTCCTTCATAAGGAAGGACACCTGAAGGTCACCTGTCACATGTGGAAACCAATGGCATGAATGAGAGGGGACAAGATAAAGAAATTAATTGGCCCTAGAGGAAATGAATTTTCATGGAATAGAGGAGATAATTCTCAGGAAGATTCAAGAGGACTTTGCAAGTGTAAAAGGGAAAACAAGAGAAGAAAGATTTCTGGGGAATTAAAAAATATATATGATTTTTTATAAATATATAAATCCATTGTAAATAAATGAAATATAATTCAGGGCTAAAAACCTAACACACTGTATGTTGAGCAATAAACCAAGAATCCATTGTAAAAAAAAATATATATATATATATATATATATACACACACACACACACAAACCAAGAAGATATCAGTCATTAGCATTAATGTATTAAATAACATAACTTCAAAATATGCAATCTCATACTCTTATAAATACAAAAGAGAATGGGAAAATCCACATCATAGTGGGAGATTTTAATGGCTCTCTTTTCAGAAATTGGCAAATTAAATAGAAAAAAGTATGATGGTACTCTGCATAATATTTCTGTAAACCTACAACTGATCCAATAAAAAAAAGTAAAAACAAAAGTAGAAAACATTTTAATAATGAAATTAGCAAACTATGTTTTATGTATCTATAAAAACACAGAGAGAACAGAGATTATCCATCCTTTTCTTATGCCATACCACATTTATAAACACTGAACACATATTGGGGAACAAAAAATACTGGTCATGTTTTCTGATCACAATGCAATTAAACTAGCATGAGCCATAAAATTTAACAAGAAGGATAATTTTTCAAAATCCCATATATACACAATAAATAAGAGAGCAAATTGATGCAGGATTTCAGAAAGGTTATGGGAACAGAACTGAAAGTTCAGAAAGAGACTAAAATATATATAAGGATAATTATACCTTGAAGGAAGGCATTTCAAATTAGTAAGGAAAGGACAGAATGATGGTGGAACAACAGACTAAATATAAAAAGAAAACAAGGTCTTAGAACTCTATATCACACCATTCACCAAAATGTATTCCATATGAACTTAAGTATAGCTACCATTTATTAACTGTTTACTGTGTGCCAGGCACACTAAGACATACATAAATATTTAAAACTCCATCTAATTTTCACTGCTCTTTGAGGACTATACACTAGTATTCCAATTTTATAGGTGGAAAAACTGAAACTTACAGAAATGAAGAAACTTGCCCAGAGTCACAGAGTTGCCAGAACCAGGAATCAGATCCAGAACTATCAGACTCCAAAGCAACATGTTTTTAACCACTATGATGCATAAAATGAGACCTTAAAATACTAGAAAGGAATGATTAAGGACATTTGAGTGAGTACTGGATTTTCTAAACATGGCACCAAAGGCAAAAGCCATAAAGGAAAATATTGCCAGATTTGACTGCTTAATAATTTAAAATTCTCTACTATGTCAAAAACATCAACAAAAATGAATGTAAATAAAATGTGAAAAGTGAAAAAGTATTTGCACAATATTTATCAAAGGGTTCCTATTCATTTTACACACAGAGTGCTTATATATCCCAGTACATAAAAATAATACTAACACCCCAATAGAAAAAATGGACAGGGGACATGATGAGGCAATTACAAGTGAAAAAATACAGATTAACAATAAAGATGGAAAAAGTTCAACATCGTTAAATAAGCAAAAACAACAACAATTACAAATAACCAAATTAAACTGACATGGTCATGATTTTTGTCCATTCATTTGACAAACATTATAAAGAATGGTAATCCCTGGAATTGGCAAGGAAGTAGAGAAATAGGACTCTCATAAAATGACAGTGAGATAGCAAATGTGTAAGACTTTAAAGAGCAATTTGACAATACACAATGAAACCTTTACAAATTTACACTTCCTTTAATCAGCAATTACACATTTTAGAGGCTATTCTAATTAATTACAGACATGCTCAAAAAGAAGACTGATCACAATAAATCCATTATTTAAAAATTATGTAACACTGGAAGAAAAGAATAAAAAGATGTATGTTTTGGAAAGGAAAAAAACAAAGTTATTCACAGTTGAAATGATTTTCTACATAGAAAACCCCAAGAAATTTACAGTCAAAATATTGGAATTAATAAAAGGGTTGGCAAGAACACAAACAAAATATATGGTCAATTGTATTCCTATACACCAGCAACAAACAGTTAAATTATAATTTACAATACTGTTTGCAATAGCAAACAACAACAAATAAAGTACCTAGGGATAAATGAAACAAAAAAAGATGTGCTAGACTTTTAAAATCTCAAAACTATATTGAAAGGCATTAAAGAAGACATTAACAAGTGGAGAGATATACCATGTTTATGGATGAAAGACTCAATACCTCAAAGATGTCATTTCTCCCCAAAATGATCTATAGCTTCAATGCAATTCCAATAAAAATCCCAGCAAGCTGATTCTTAAATGTACATAGTTGAGGACCCATAAAGAACAAAGTGGGGCAGAAGGCTTATTGCACTTAAGATGGTATATTGGATTAGGGAAAGACAAAAAGAGCATTCCTGTGGGTGTGCAAGCAGGACTTTTTGATGAGGTTACTTCGGTTAAGGTATAGCCCAACCCAATCAGGATGGTTCATAATCCTATTACTGGAGTCCTTTATAGACAGAATGAAATTCAGATGGAGAGAAAGCCATGGAAACAAGAAGCCAAAAGCCAATGGAACCTGGAAGAGAAGGGGGAGCCCAGGAGAGGCCGCTATGTCCATTGCTATGTGACAGTGGAGCCAAGGAGCAAGGATCACTGGCAGCCAGCCCCAGAATGCCAGTCTTTGGGAAGAAAGCATCACCTTGATGATGCCTTGATTTGAACTGCTCCTAGCCTCAAAACCGTGCACCAATAAATTCCCATTGTTTAAGCCAACCTATTGCATGGTATTTGCTTTAGTAATGAGGAAACTAAAACACCCCGCATTACATTTTAAAAATCACCTCACATTTAAGTCCAAACTCCATTTCACATTAAGTCCTAAATGTGCAAAGTAAAACTGTAGAGATTTTAGACAAAAATAGGAAGATTGTAATGGCCTCACGTAGAGAAGGATTTCTTAATCAAGACAAGAAGAGAATCACAATCTGTAAGGAGTAAGACTGGTACATTTAACTACTGTATTAGTCAGGGTTCTCCAGAGAAACAGTACTGACAGGATATATATTTATGTTCTAATTGCATAGCGCAGGCTGCAAGTTGGGAACTCCAATGAAGGTTTTGATGAATTCCCCAGGAGAAGCTGGCTGGCTGAAGTAGAGACAGAAATTCTTCTTTCTGACTGCTGAAATCATCAGTTCCCCCTTTAAGCAATAAGATTTCCCTCATTGCTGAGGGCAAGTTCTTTTGTTGATCATAGATGTAACCAGACAGAGATGCAATCAACTGACTAATGACTTAAATCCATGCAATACCCTTACAGTAACAATCAAGTCAGTGCTTGCTTGACGAAGCAACTGGACACCATAACCTAGCCAAGTTGACACATAAAATTAATCATCACAACTACGATAAATTTAAGAGCTTCTTTCATCAAAAGACTTCATAAAGAAAAAGAGAAACTACAAATTGAGAAAAGATATTTCCAACAGGTAACTGTCAAAGGATTAGATTAGTAGCCAGAATATATAAAGGACTCCTAAAACAAATAATAAAAAGAAAAATATTCTAAAAGCAAAATGGACAAAAGACAAAAGCATTTCACAGAAAAGAAAACACAAATGGTCACTTAACATTTAAAAGATGTATAATCTCATTAGTAGTCATGAAAATGCCTATTAAGACCATAATAAGACACTATTTTGCTCTCATCAGACTGGCAAAAATTTGAAAAGCCTAGTGATACAGGTACTAGCAAGGATGTACATTATACATTACAAGTAGGACAATAAATTGGCATTATTTAGTACAGTGGAATGTACTGTCCTAAATACAGTAGATAAATATCCCAGAGAATTATTGCCCCTATACACCAGGAGACATTTACAAGAATACTCACACAGCATTGTTGGCAAAAAAACAGTAACAACCCAAATGTCCATCTACAGGAGAATGGCTAAATTGTGGTGTATTCACACAACAGAATACTTTGCAATGGTGAAAGTCAATGAACTAAAGGCAGAGATTTCAACAAGAAGCAGCTCACTATCAATGTAAGGGGAAAAAGCAAGTTGCAGAATAGAGGTGTGATTCCATTTCTACAGAGTTCAAACCACAGAAAACTGTACAATAATATTGTTTAGGGATATATTGTTTAGGGATATATATATATATATATATATATATAAAGCAAAATGTTCCCAAACACAATAAAACCCAAACTAAGGGAATGATAAATATAATGCAGGAATGCTCTCCCCCAGAGTTGGGGGTGGGGCATGGGAGGGTAGGATGGGGTGACAGGGGGACATAAGGGGGAAGCTGTGGCGATAGGGTCGGTGAGGGGCTCCAGCATATCACTAATGTTCTAATAAGCTGAAGGGTGGGCACAGGTACATCTCTTTGTTTTAATTCTTTAAAGCATATGTTAATATACTTAGGTGTATGTATAGTATATTTTACATTAAAAAAACTAACCAAGGGAAATTTTTAGAAGAATGTAAGAGACAGTTGGAAATGAGTTTAAAAATCTAAAGCACATTATAAAACTATGAGACAATATTTGCCCAAAAAATGCATTTATTTGCAAAAATAAAAGGCTGGAAACAAAGTTTTTAACAGTGCTTTTCTCTGGAAGGTGAGGTTACAGGTGGTTTTTATTGTAAATCTATACTTTAAGTGTTTCCTAAAATTACCATTTTTGAAATAGCATGAAGAGCTAAAGTTTATTATATACAGAGGAAAAAGTGTCTCTTACGCTAAGAAGTACACAAATACTAGCTGTTTAGTGCATTACCATGCCTAGAAGTAGATGCATTTTAAAAGAAATTATTTTTAGCCTAAAGGCATCACTTTGGGATGGTAAAGTCCAGACTCTGACAAGTGGGTCTGAGGTTGTGTTTGTGGGTAGGTGAGGATGGATGGGTGTGGGGCCTCTTGTCCCTTAACCATGTGTTGGTCTTCTGGTCATTTGCTTAAAATGAGGGAGAAAAGGTGCTAACTAGAGAGTTACTTCATTACTGGGAGTTGGATACAAGATGAATAAAAGTATGCATTCTTATGTTCCATTTTTTCCACTTTTTATTTCTAATTCATTGCCATGTAATTTTCCCACTTATAAACGAATAGCAATAGATAATTAATAGCCCAAATGAGCCATCCTAACATACACAAAGAGAGCTCACATTCAAAGAATCAATTTCCAGATCAACCAGCCAAGATCAGGGTAAACACTTATCATAAATGAAATGGTGGAATCCTGGCATGGTACTTAATGATGGCTTTTAAAAGTATCAAATTTCACAGCTATGAAAAATCCCCCAAATCATCTTACAAGAAAGGAAAGATCAAAGAAAAGGACAATTCAAAAAAAGATCTTATTTCTTTTTCTCATGCAGGAGAAAGAGGACATAAAATGGAAGCACTGGTTACCCCAGCATAGCCCTTCAGAGAACCGGGGTAACTACAGTAACTGTTTGGGAATGGCCTTTTAGTTTGGAAGGTTCAGATTCTAGAACTGTTGGTGGATTTGCGCTAAGTCCCACAGGGGAGAGCTGTGAACTTCAAGTGCTGAGTGGCTCATTCTCCGGGGAGATAGCAACCTTTCTGTTTAAAAAAAGAAAAAATCTTGGTTTCTAATTGCTGGTGAGAAGAGCTAGCTCTATGCAGCAGTCAGAAAACCTTTTAAAAGGCAAACTTGCCTTTCTTAAAGTTATGGTATTCAATGAAAAAACATTTTGGGAATACTGAAGAAATTGAGCTTTTCTTTACATATACATATATTTAAAGAGAAACAAAATAAAGACAATTTTTCTCCTATCTATGATTTAAAATCTAATGAAAGCACTGCTTATTTCAGCATTGGCAAAATGGAATTTTAAAAAATATATATATAATTACAAAAATTCCTCACCTTTCTTGCAATTTCTTGAGTTTCTCAGGGTCTGCCTTTATCTTAGTGGCCTCCTTTTCAACTATGAAACCAGAGGCTGCCACTCTGTTTCCATTATCATTTTGATTTGGGATATCAGACACTGCAAAGAAAGTAAAAGGTGTATTTTCTTGCAGGGACCCAGACATATGCAAGTGGCCTTGTAAGTTCATTCTTGATGGAGAGGAGCTGGAAGAATCCACCGAGGACAAGTCACCTTGAGGATTTAGTGATAGATCTTCTGGATATAATGGAGCCCCCTGAGGCTGACTTGTGAAAGTAATATCTTCTGCTCCCCCAACATCACATGCATGTGGAGTGCTTCCTGGAAAATAACTGTGGTTTTCAGCACTGGCAATTGGATTCCTATTTCTAATGGGGGACAGTGGTCGACGAACATTAAACCTTGAGTTTCCCTCTGAGTCTGAACTGGGAACTAAATTAGATGACACTGACAAGTCTACTGGAATGTCACCTCTCAGAGCAGAAGGCAATGATGACCCGGGAGCACAATAAGAGGAATTCCTTGATGATCTCGGAAGTGTTGGTCTACCAGAAGGAAAGTAGTCAAGAGAATTTCTAGAACTATTTAAATAGGCTTGCCAATCTCTTTCATAATCATGGGTGCCAGATCTATCTGCCATAGAAGTACAATCAGTAGAAACACTTTCAGCATTGAGACCACCCTTTTGTCTGGGTTCAGATTTGGTGTCCCATGAATGAAAGGCCTTTTTCTCATTTTCATTGCCACCACTGTCATTCCCTTTGGCAGACTCCCCATCAATCAGCCCAGGGTCTTGGAACATCTTTTGCCCGACAGAAGGCTGCTCTGTCACTGGCTCCATTGCATTGCTTATTCTTAATGAGCCATGACTAAGCTCGCTGCTTCTTGAGGAATTAGCTCTGCGATTTTCAGGATCTTCTTCAAAGTTTTTATTTTTTGTCTGAGTGGTCAATGTCCCAAGAAATCTACTCCTTTTATGACTGGAAGGAGAACGGGGTGGGTGCATACCAAGCAACAGAAGTTCTTCCTGTAAATGGGTTTCCTCTTCAGTGTCATCATTTTCTCCCCCAGTATTTAATTTTAAAATGGAATAAAAATCTTTGTCTCTGAACCTAAATGGTGCCCTTCTTGGCCCTCCCTTGGGGATAGATGTGAGTGATGGCCCTAAGGACTCACTCAGCACTTGAGGACTATTTGTTCCTTGGAAGGCCTGGGATAGAGCTGAGTGTGGTTCACTCTGGGAAAGAGCATTCCAGTCTCCTTTGCTGGCTCTCTCAGGGGTGTTCTCAGCTGTTGTCATCTGTGAGGACAGCACTAAGTTTCTTCTCTCTCGAACTGGCCTCTTGAGCTTAGTGTCATTTGCCCACATTGGGCCTTCTTGTTCAGCTACTGGATCTGCATTGAGAAAAGACAAATTTATCATTCTACTATAGGCCCCATGGATGAAAGACCTCTACCACCAAGGTGAGAGTCTCTCAAGGCAACAAACGAGCTCTGGGAAAGGAAGGCATGTGAGGTTAAAATGGTGGAGGTATAAGAGGAGGCTCAGTAGAGTGCTGCATTTTACTGCTTCAGAATTCCCCTTTGTACACCTGTGGAGTGCAGGCTGGCTCTGGGGAAACTTGGGGTGACCCAGAGGATACAGATTCTTTCTGCAGAAGCCTCCAGAAGACTAATCCAGCTCCAGGCCAGTCAGGGCTGATGATGGATAAACCTGTGACTAAATGCTGGTTTTCATTCCATTATTTATTAAAACGGAAAACCAGTACTCTAGGAATGACTTCTACAGAGACCACCAATAGTTCTCATCCAAATTCATTCACCAGACGTTTATGACACTCCTGCTACACTTAGGACAGGTCTATCTTGGGAGACTGGGAAGAAGCTGTTACCCTGGTACATGGAGGATGTTAGTCATTTACTATTTAGTGCAAATAATAATTATAAATCTCTCATGGAATCATTATCTCCTCTTTGTTACCAGCCCCTAGTCACTTTGTAACCTCTGGCTATAGTATATATATATTTTTCCCCCGGGAATCTAAAGTATGAGGAGAGAGGAGAGAGTAAAAGTGCCCAAGTTGGTAGGAATTTCCACCAGTGAAATCACTTCTTCAAAAGTTGCCCTTATAAAAATAATAGTGAATAAGCACTACTTACTGAGGGCTTACACTGAACAGGTCAGGCACCAGGCTAACTGCATTACATACGTACATGCATGTCTTACAACCCTATGAAATAGGTATTGCAACCATTCCATATGATAATAGGGATAACAGGGCTTACGGAGGTCAAGAAACACACCCAAGATCATATTTCTAGTAAGTGGGGTGGACATTTGAACCTAAGCCTGCTTGACTGTTTGCATTCTTAGGTACTACTATGCATTATCCCTTAAAGAAACTTCCAATTTTCTTGTGAAAAACAGAATCAGTTTAATTCACTGTGGTGTCTGTGTGCTGTTGAGGGTTTTTTACCCCCTCAATGTGGCTATAAACTGAAAGTATTTCTTCTCTGTTTCCACCTACCTTTATTCCCTCGTGACATCTGTCTTGCCCCCTCTCCTCCCCTCCCTGCCATTCTGCAAGATCTGATGAAGCTCTGCTTATCTTCATCATTCAGCTTCTAAAGGGGTTTGCCCTGTAGTGTGGGCAGGACTCCACAGAGTCTGAGCAAGTCTGTGTGATCACAGTGAAATGCAAATCCTCGGCCCAGAAAAGGGCCAAGTCAATACTGACTCACTTTAGTTGAGGTGCCTCTCAGAGGGAGCCCCAGTAGTCTCTAATGTCCTAATACTCCGTAAGCCTCTTGTATTGTGAACTGCATGGGACACTCAGCAGCACAGTGCGAATCTTTACTCATCAGCTCTTCTAGAAATCAGTTACACTCTCTTGGCAGACCCCTTCGTGGGTTTTATAAATCACAGTAAGAGATATATCAGCAATTCAAGGACGCTTTGAGTATATGGCTGTGAACGTATATGAGTGGAACTGGTGTGCCCACCCTGAACTGGGCTGATCTGTATTTTGAGGAATAAATGCTTCTATGTGACCGAGTTTTCCTGACAATTTTTTTTTTTTTTTTTTTTTTTTTTTTAAGAAAAGAAAACTGTAATGGAGGAGTCAGAAGCACAGGCTCTGGTTGATGACTTTCCTTTTGGATTTTGATGACAGCCCTAGAGATAAGGTAACAGTGCTGGAACCTAGTCATCCCGTGAATACACAAACCCTGCTGTCTCTGGGAGAGATGGCAGAGAACTGCCCCTTCTGCCCCTGGGCCAATTTAGCTCCATTTTCTGCCTGGGTAACACGGAGGCACCTACCAGGCAAAAGAATCAGCTAGGGCAGCTTCGGAAAAACAAACTGGAAACTACAGGAATTTTATGATCATTTCCCAGAAGCTACCACGCTTTGGCCGGTGAAACCGCCAGATCCTCAAAACACCCCAGGGAACGCATCTCCACCCTTCCTGGTAGTGGCAACTGTCTTTCCCTTTAAAAAATTCAATCAGCGCTTCCCTGTTGTGTATGTGTGTGTTTCCCTTAAGGTGGCAGACTGTGCAGTTCTATATTTATGATATTCTAACCCTATTTCTCATGTCTATCAAATAGGGAGCAGATTTCAGTAGCTCTAGGGCTGGGAATAAACACCCAATCTGACATGCTGGGGATGTGCTATTCATAGCCCAAGTCTTACAGATGCTGCGGAATGCCTTTCTGAGGCTCTGCATGGGCTCCAGCTGTGCACAAGTGCTGCCCTTTCCAGTTCTAGGTGCAACGAGACAAGACAAATCTGGAGCAAGCAACTGTCTGCCCTAAGGTTATGCCTTTTGATGGACTTCATGTGCTTTGCCAATAATATATTACATTTTAACTTTTAACTTTTTTCTCTGATTATAGAAGGAGTCTATGCTCATTGTAAAAAAAATTGGAAAATAGGGAAGAGGTTAATGAAGAAAATAAAAAATCACCTGTAATCCCAAACTCAGCTGACCATTGTGACTGTTTTGGAATTTAGCGGTGAGTTGCAAAAACTCAAGACCCTGCGCTACTTTCATCCTGCAACAGGCTTTGGGTCAGCATTTAAAAAAATGAATTAAACGCCTTTAGGTGAAGCATTACTGTCATGTATATCACTTGCCATACTTGCCTGTTCCCATACAACCCATGGGTCTCTCATCTAGAGATATATTTCTTTTAAAAACAAAATTGGGAGATTTGTATATAGATAACTTTATATCCTGCTTTCTTTCACTCATTTTATTGTGAGCATTATCTCTTGCCATTAATTATTCTTTAAGAACATGATATTAATTATATATTAGGGGTCTATTATATGAATGTATCATAATTTATTTAACTCTTCCCCTATTGTTGGGCACGTAGGTTGTTTGAGGTATTTGCTGTCAAAAATTACACTGTGATAAATATCCTCGCTCATATGTCTTTCACTACATGTTTCATTTCCTTAGAAAAGATTCATAAAAGTGGAATTGCTCGGTAAGAAGGTATGAACTTTATAAAGGCTTTTGACACACATGGCCAGAACTGTTGAAATTTTGTACCAAATCACCCTACTGGTAGGATATGAAAGCAACTCTCTCATGCTGGAGTCACCAACAATCCATGTCAAGGGCCCAGCCCAGCAACTGACACATCAGTGCCAAGGAAAAGTTAGCTATTTTCACTGCCAGTACTGAGTAGTATTTTTAAAACCTTAGCCAATTTGGTAAGCAAAATTCGTCTCATGTAAATTTATACTTGTTACTTAGTGAGATTGAACTCCCCCCCCAAATGTTTATTAACCACCTGTATTTCTTCTTCTTTAAAACTATCTGTAACTCCCCCCACCTTTTTTCTACTAGTTATGCATGTTTTTCTTATTGACTTACAAGAACTTTCCATGTATTATCTCTGTCACATTTGCTCCCATTGATAGAGCTCAAGTATCCAGCTCCTACTCCAATTGATGGAAACCATTTTAGAATGTGAGAGAAGAAACTAAAGAGAGACTAGTGAAGAAATAATTGGGGGAAGATAAGGAGCCTGAGGTATAATAGAAAATCGGGACAGACTCATATCAGATCTCAGGATAATGGAAGACATCTTCTGGATGAAGACAGGATTGCATGAGCCCTGTGTGTGGGTCCAGCACATCTCCAGCATGGGGAACCTCACCTTTCAACTTACATATGGGAGTTCATCAAGGGCCACTGGGGAGGTAGCAGGAGAGAGACTGACAATAGTTGAATGCCTACTATGTGGACTTCTGTCAGGTGCTGGGCAGCACATTATTCCACTTAGATATTAAACCAATGCAACCAGGAGGGCACCATTATCTTTATATTAAGGAAGCTGTAGCCCAGAGGCTTCTTGACCACCCCAGGCTCCACTACTTGGAAGAAGAGCTGGAATTAGAACTGAGGTCTGCCCTAAAGCTCACACCCTCCCCACAGGAAGTATTAGATAACCGGGGTCACTGTGGGTGTCTGGTTGTTGCAGATTCCTATATGCTTTAATAACCCCTAATTCCAAGCTATCTAAATACTCCCATGTGCTATCATATAAGTGTACACACCTCAGGATATATCTCACTTAAAAATGAAGGCTACTGTGTTAATTTGGTAGCGAGGAATGTTGTGTTCAGGGTTTTTACTAAGGGGAAAGATCAGATCCGTGGCAAGGTTGGCTGTGAAGTGTCACTTTCCTTGAGTCCTAAAGGGGCTCCTTAGGTCCTGCTCCTCCTTACCTTCCTGCCACTACAGGAGAGAGTAACACGGTTGGCACAGCTACATGGCTTGGGCCTTAGGATAAACATTCAGGACTGAAACTTAGAAAGAGGAGGTATCTCCAGCAAACCAGTATTTTGAAACAAAGCATATATTTGCTTTGATGTTATTTCTTACATATTAAAATCTTGATGCTACAATTGCTCTGGATCAGAAGGGAGAAGATCACTGCAGGAGCTGAGCAGTCTGCCCCCACAGACATCCATCCTCCCTTCCTGGGAGATGGGTGGGACCTGTGGCCAGAGACCTCCCCCAGAGCTGCAGACTGCCCTCCACCTCTTCCCTGCCACCCACACCCAAATGCCCTCTCGGGAAGCCAGCACCACTGGCGTCTACTCAAAGCTGTGCATAATCACGCTCATGGAGCAATGGGAGAGAAAAACAAACTTCTTTTTTTTCCTTTTCTTACCAGTTTGTCTTACAGAAAAGAACTAGATCAAATGGTTTGCTTTTAAAACATTTTAAGCATTTCATTTGAAGGTATACTATCCTTCATATAAAAGCACAAATGTCTAGAAATCATAAAGAATTCACCACGTAACAGCACAAGTCAGGCCTCCTCTCTGAGGACCAAGGCACACAAGCCACAAGCCCTTACCTGCTCCCGTGAGAGCCGGCGCCTTTGCCAGCAGCTGCGATTTCTGTCTGCTTCTGCCCCCAGATGCTCTTGGGCTCTGCATTTCCGGGCTGACTGTCAGTCT
This sequence comes from Choloepus didactylus, assembly GCF_015220235.1. NCBI lineage: Eukaryota > Metazoa > Chordata > Mammalia > Pilosa > Megalonychidae > Choloepus > Choloepus didactylus. The sequence goes on along the minus strand of NC_051324.1, from coordinate 57,716,911 downwards.
CCCCAGGTTTGGCCTCCTCTTCCTTGATAAAATCTGTGCCTGGGCTGCTGAAAGGTGCAAAATCTTTTCAATAATTAATTTTTACAGGAAAACATCTTCTGTATAAAGAATGCTCAAAGGGCCCAGCAGTGGGGGAGGCAGGTGAGAGAATGGACCCCAGAGCCTGAGAAGAGCTAGATTCGAAACCTGGTTCCACTGCCTCTGCAGCCATGTAAGCTTGGGCAAATTGCTTTGCCTCTCCCAGCCTCAGTTTCCCCACCTGTTATGTGGAAATAATCTATGACACAGGGCGGTTATTACCATTAGTGAGTACTCATGACACCTGCAACACAGTCACTGTAGATGTCCTGTCTTTGCTGAGATGTTTCTAGCTTCCAATTCACAGGCGGGTGTTAGGCCTGTTTGCAACATTGCCAAGTGTCTTCTATGGTTTGGACTCAACCATAGCCCAGCTCCCCAAGTGTTCATCCAAGTTGGAATCACGTTTTTTGACTTGTATATTTATGTCCTCAGGTTGTTTGTTTTATTTTTGTGTATTTAAAAACCAATTTTTTTCTGGTAACATATATATGATGCACTTAACCACTTTTAAGTGGTATTAATTGGTATAAAATCTAGTGACATTAATTACATTCACAGTGTTGGGATGATTGGGACTTTCATCATCCCAAACTGAAACCCTATACCCGTTAAGCCATAATTCCCCATTCCTCTCTCCCCCATGGCCCCTGGTAATCTCTAATCTACTTTGTCTTTTGAATTTGCTTATTGTAGGTATTTCATGTACGTGGACTCATACAGTATTTGCCGTTTTATGACTGGTTTACTTAACATAATGTTTTTGGGGTTCTTCCATGTTGCCTCAGGTTGTTTAGTAGCAGTTAACATGGCCTTACAGAAAGGTACCAAGCATCTGGGAGCCACACACCTTTTTTCTTGCCCATGTGCTCCCCACCACTGTGGTGGGCTGATAAACTCATAGAAAGACAGTGGATGGAGTGTGACTATGGACTGAGTTCCCAATGAATCATAAAAAAAAAAAAAACCTTCACATTTGAATTAGATTGCTAATTGTATGAATAACCTCAACTTTTCTCTTCACATGTATTAAAAGTCAGTTCATTTGAGTGGGAAAACAGTTTCAGTAATTTCCATGCATCTCCACAAGTTCTTGTGTTCACAGGGTAGTAAAATTGTGAATATCTGGCCTAAATCCCCCAAGAGAATTTGCTTGGCTCAGCCCCTTTAAAACAGTTTAGAAATTCCATGGATGGATGTAGCCAGCAGGCAACAGAGGGGTACAGCTGGGAAGGGTCCCTCAGCATGAAAGAGCAGTCTTTCTTGCCACGTGGAGACAACTGGATTTATGTTCCACAGTGTACATCCAGATTTGGAAAAGGAATGAAGTCCTCTTTGGCAGCCCAGAGGCTCAGTTAGGAATGACCTGCTTCTCCTGATGGAAGGGGAGGGCAGTGGGTTCTGGGCCCCAAGTCAGAAACAACCATTTTCCACAGGGAAGCTCCTAGGACAAGGGGAGCTGCTGGCAGTTTTAGCGGAGGGAAAGTTGGTGGAGCCCAGGGAGATTGTGGGTGTGAATGGAAAGGAGAGAGGAGTGTGGAAGTTCGGTGGAAAATGAGAGTATATTTTTTGGAGGGTGTAGGGTAGTGATTAGACATGATTTCATGACCAAGAGGTTGAGACAGGAGAGAGGAGGATCAAGTAAGTGCTTTATAGTGAGGGGCAGGCCACAGTGGGGATGTGGGGAGACACTTTCTCCGCCGTCAGAGGCTTCTCTGTGACCACCTGACAAGCTGGGAAGACTTCCTGATGCCCCGTCCCTCCCCAGCTCACAGAAAAGTCAACAACCACCTCCTTCTTTTCACCCTGACTGGCAGAAGATGAAGCAGCAGGATTCTTACTTACTGAGGAGGAGAGAGAGGGAGGACTAAGGAAGGGGAAGGCTTGGGACTCAGGCCAAGTCCAGGACATGAGTCAGGACCTGGTCCAAAGGTCCTGGTTAAAAGGACTGCACTTTGATTCCCAGCAGGGATCCCAGCAGAATATTAAAATTCCCTACACATTCCAGGCAGCAGAACGTCACACTGCCCACAGGTCCCCACCACTCTCACTTGCATATCCTCCCTCCCAGAGGGTCTTTATACCCAGTGCGGTCAGCCAGCAGGCCCTTCAGGTCAGTTTCCAGTCTTACATCCACCAAGTCTGTCCTGACTCTCCTTTGGCCAGAATCCTGTCAGGATTCATATGGCCTTTAGCATTTAAATGTTCTAAAACTGCTTAATGTGTATCTGTCTTTTCTCTCCAACTAGACTGTAAGGATGGGGACCATCTCTTACCCAGGGTGTGTGTTTTGCAGCATCATGTAGGGCAAATAGTAATTGCCTCGTAATAATTTGGAGGGCTCAAGAAGATGCTTTCAGCTGAAACTGTGTGGAATTCCAAACTACATAAAATAACCAAGATGGCTTAAGAGAGGTATTTTATTTCTCTTTTCTTGTTTAGAAGCTACTTTCTTCAAAGCATCAGATCTCTTAAATGATTTCCAAAACCAATTCCATGTCTCCTCTAATCATGTTCTCTGCAAATTAAAGTAATAAAGCTTAACCACTAGAAATTGTTTTACCAGCACCTGGAGGTAAAGATCACTGCTGTTAGTGCAGGCAGGATCACCCAAGCTTTGGCAATTTGAACCTCAGTTTCTGCAACTGTAAAATGGGAATATTAATTCCCATTAACATTAATTAAATTGGGCTATTGTGAAGTTTAGCAACAATGTACATAAATAGTCTAACTCAGTATCCGGTGCATGGTAGTAATAGTAGCAGTAATAGTCATAATAATAATGGGAAGTCTGAAGTCACCCCTGTGGGAGAACTGAATTTCATCAGAAACTTGTTATGTAAGCCTCACAGGTTGAGAATAACTTAATCGGCAACCTTCTTTCCTGTGCGTTCTTGCTGAGTCTCTGTCTCAAGTTTTCTCTTTTTAAAATCCAAAAGGCAAATAGCAACTCTCTTTTCATTATGATTTGTTCAACAAATGACCCATGTACCTTTGCTGTGGGATAATTTGAGGGTTTGTGAGGATGAGTAAGACATTCTGGTCATGACCTTAAAGAGTATAATCTAATTTGGCTACATTGTTGACTTCTGTGATACCACTTAGAATCTATGAAAAGCAAACTCTTCCGAAATATTCTTTCTCCTCCACCTGCAATAGCAGTTGAAAATGAGGTGAACAAGCCTGCAGAATTTGCATGTACATGGATTTAAGCATTTGTATCACTCAGCTTCTATACCAAATTCCCAATCAACTCACCCACACCAACATGAACCAAACTACAGACCTTTGGGGCCCTCCTAAGCAAGATCCTCACTGTGTTACATCAATTTTCAGGAAGCCCAAGTCATATTTACACTGAAACATAAAATATAACTCTTCAGGTAGTTCAAGTCTTTTGTCTCACAGAAAAGGGGTTTGTGTTCAGGAGTCTCATTTCCAGGTAACTCGACATCCTAAAATGTTGTGTCTTTGGGGAAGACTTTGGATACATTTTCCAGTATCTGAGTAAGGCGAGGCCTCCAGAAACAAGGAAACCAACCAGCTGCTTAGATGAAATGCATCTGCCTCACTTCTCTTGCAATGCTGGGAAACTGTAATTGGTGACTGAAATGCTCTTAATTTGACCAAGAAAGAAAAAATCCGAAGGCTCACAATTTTAGAAGACCCTGACAACTGAGAACTAAGTCCATTTACCTGCCCATGTTAACTCCATTCACTTGGTAATTGTTCAGTTGTTCACATCACTACCCATACACAAACATGGTTCTTGATAGACACAGTTGAAAAGAAAAAGAAAAAGAAAAACCCTGTGCCTAGGAGTGCCTAGGAGGTGCCAAGATTCCGTCTAAGAGATGCTTTTCAAAAAACAAAATTTATTACTTCCTTCAGAAATACAGCTTAACCACAAGGACCAATGTTGCCTTGGCATAATAGGCAGCTTTCTGTATAGTCACAAATAATAGGCTGCGTCTATTTGCCTATTTGAGTGTGCAGGAAATGTTTGTTGTCTCACATACCCAGAGGGATCTTAATTAAAGCATAATTATGTACCATAAATATATTTTATTTTGGAACCTAGGAGGTGGGATTTTTGATTTCAGGAAACGTAGCGCCTAATAAGTAGGCAGAAAAGGGAATGTAAACAGCTACTGAGCCCTTTAATTTGTCCCTCCTTGGTGTGGTTCTGAATGGGTTTTCAGTTCCAGCGTGTGCCTTCAGAACAACCTGCCCGGGCACCACCCTCTCAGGGCAGGCTTGGCGTGCGCGTATTCACACAGCCCAAGGTATGATCAGGCACAGAAGGGCCTGTTCACTTTCTGGTGGTTACTTTCCAAAGTATGCCAGATTCAGGAGGTAAGAAATCAAATGAGTCTCAAGAGGTGATGGGATTTTATTGGTCGCTCGTTCCGTTAGTGCTAGAAGGTGGTTGGGCCCGAGAGAAGTCAGCGGCTGTCTCGTCTTCCTGCTTCCCTGCACACCACACCTCTTGGTATTGTCCATGGTATTGCCCTCCGGCCCCCTGCCCTTCCACCTGCCTTCTGGAAGCCTGAAGTCACCCCTCCACTCCCTAATTCCACTGTGCTGTGTGCCTTGCCAAGGGCGACTTACCACATGAGGTAAATTTTACTGGGCCTTCTGGGGCCAGGCGCACACAGCACAGGGGTCTCAGATGGAGTAGGGGTGGAGATGGGGAAGTAGCACAGGGCTGCTGGAGACTGGGGCACAGGGCCCGGAGAGAAGGAAGGGGGGCTTGTGAAGGAGGGAAAGGAAACCGGAGGGAGATAGGAGGGAGGGTCTGGGGGTGCTGGGGAGGCGGGTGGCACTAACGGCAGGAGGAGGCAGCAGTAATTGGGGTTGGAGTGCAGAGCAGGGGAGAGAGCAAAGACGGTGCAGTAAGGGGAATATTCAACACAGAACAGGGGGTGCTCGCTGCTGTCACCTGCACAAAAGAAAAAGAGCAATCAGGAAGCAGCACTCATGATGGGAAAGGAAGTAAAAAAGTCTGAATGAATCAAAACGCCAAAAGTGTTTCTCAGGAGATGGGAGAGTCTCCAGGTGTCAGTGGACCAGCAGGCCTGGCTGCTGCCCAGGAGGCACCTAGCTCAGACCTCAAAGTCACTGAAGAGCTAACCAAGGGAAACGGCATCGCCATCAGTTCCTTTCTAGCCAACAGCCTCTGACTCCCCTGATGAATGTAGGGAAGTTCCCAGCGATTGTCTTGAGGCTGCTGTGTGGACCCTCTGAGTCCTTTCTCTTCTTCTGCAGTCAGTCTGATTGGCTATTCTGGCAGCAACATATGGTGGCCTGCAAGGGTCTCAATTAAAGCTCTCTTTCCCAATCCTCCGGCTGCCCCTTGCAGGAGCGTGTGGTCACGCCCTAATCTCAACTTTCTGCTGCAGAGGGGAAGTCTGAGAACAAAAAAAAGCAGAGATCTTGGTGGCATTATGGGAAGGGAAGAAAACCACAGGGGATAAAGCAGGTGGACCAGAGACATGTCCAAGCAAGGCAATGATTTGTTCACTAATCTCACAAACCTCCAACTACATTGGAGGTACAAGATGGGTGCCCCCCAGAGTCACAATCCAGAGAGGCCCCATCACATACCACAAACCTCAGCCCTGCCCCTAACCAGCTGGGCCACCTCGGATCACTGCTCACCTTCCCAGAACCTCTTTCCTCATCTGCAAATGAGATGGGCGTTTTCTCTAGCCTTGTTCCTCCAAGTGTCCCAGACCAGTAGCATGGACATCACCTGGGAGCTTCTTAGAACTACAGAATCTGGACCCACCCAAACCCACAGAATCATAACCTGCAGTTTAACAAGATCCCCCACCCAAACCCACAGAATCATAACCTGCAGTTTAACAAGATCCCCAGGTGTTTGTCATGCATGTTAAAATTTGAGAAGAGTGGCTCTGAGACAGTTTCCCAAACCTCCATGATGAGAATCACCTGAAGTGCTTGTTAAACTGCTTGCAGTCCCCTTCATTAGAGATTTTGATGCCCTGGGTCAGGGATGGGGAACCAGGAATCTGTATTTTTATTAAGTGATTAATAACACTCCTAGGTGATTCTTATCATCGGAGACGTTTGGGAAATACTGCAGCTCCAATTCTAAAATTCCATCATTGTAACCATCCAACTGAAAACCATTACCTATAAAAGAGCAGTCTCAGTCCTTAGTGACTCCTCTGTAGCATCTACTCCTTCCTCCCGAAATGCCTCCTTGGTGCCTGAAGTAGTTCCTAATTCTGAGATCATTTCTCTGCAGTTGCCTTTCCCCATTCTTCCCAAAACTGTTCTGATTTCTCAAGGTCCCTTCAGAATCTGTCTTCTTACGCTATCCACTCTCACAGGTGAGATGGTCTTGTGGTTTCAACCACCTTACTCACTGATGGCCCTCAGATTCCTACTGGTGGGAAGTACCTAGGTGCTTCCTGGCATTTCTGTCTGAACGGCACCCACCCTCTTCTTGCTTCCTCAGCCTTGGAAAGGCACTCCCTGTTGGCCTCATTTTCAGGCCAGAACTCTGCATTCTCTTTGAGTCTTCTTTTTCCATGTCCCCACATCCAACCATTACCAATTTCTGCCAGGTTTACTTCCTTAAGCATCTCTCAAGCTCACACCCTCTTCTCCATCCCCTTCTGCTTTTGCTCCAGGTCAAACCCTTCTCATTTCTCCCTTGATCTACTGCAACTGCTGCTTTATCGAGTCTCAGCCTGAGCCTGGCTACCCTCACCCTCCCAGGTGACCCCTTCTCCATGGGACAGCCAGAGCCTGCTTTTAAACATGCCCATCTGATTGCATCACCTCCCTGCTTTGACACCTTTGATAACACTCCATCTCCTTCAGCAGGACATTCAAGGCCTCAGTGACCTGGTCCTTGCCTACCTGTAGGGTCTCATCTCTACATTTCCTAATTTGTACTCTGACCCTAGACCAGAGTGTCTCAAACTTGAATGTGCAAACAAATATCCTTGGGAGTTTGTTAAAATGCAGATTCTGGGGTAGTAAGCCTGGGGTGGGGATCTGAGGTTCTGTGTTTCTCACATGCTTCTGGGTGACGCCTCTGCTACTAGTCTGGGGACACTTAGAGGAGCAAGGCCCTAGACTATTTGTAGCTCCCCGATGTCCATCTGTCTGTCCTCCCCTCACTCCCTCTTCCTCTGTGCTCTCTCCAAAGGCCTTTGACACACTCAGCAATTCTTCATCTGGCTACATCCTCTTGACCTTTAGGATCCTTGCCCTACTTGCCCCTCCCCATGAGCTCGTAGAACTTACCTTGCTCAGGGTTTGCGTCACACTGTCTGTCCCTGCTGATGTCCTGCCCCTCCCACTAGGCAGTCAGCCCCATGAGGGCAGGTTCTATGTGCTTTATTTCTGTATCCTGGCCCCTACACAGTGCCAGCAAGTAAGCTTGTGATGAATGTTGAAATGCTGAATAAATAAGTAATGGATAAGAAAACAAATTCTCCCTGGTATCAGTCACCCTAGGACAATGGTGGCAGCTGAATGTATTTGTAAATGTAAATGGAGGGCTTCATCGATAGTCCAACAAGTTAAAATTTTCTATAATCTATTTATAACCTCTTTTACATCTCATACTCAAGTTTCTTTGGTCAGGAGTTTCTTATAGGAGATGCTAACTGGGAAGCAGGAGGTGGGTTTCAGGAACAGTCTTCATAAGTGGAGGAAGGACTGGCAATTAACCCTTAGACTACCTAAAGTTTAGACCCAGGGATTTAATTCTTGCAAGACCCTGGTGAGGTAGATAAAAACTCCATTTTACTGATGAGTAAGCTGAGTTCAGAGAAGTTGCCAGTCTGCCTTTAAAGGGTTATAAAGTGGTAGAACCAGGATTCTGGGCCAGGACTTCAAATCCCAGGTTCTGCAACACCTCCGAGTCCCTCTGTCTTGGAAGAATTATGGTAAATGGGCTGAAAATTATGATTCTTCATTTAAAATGTAAGTATTTACTTATGTTTGTTTTTTCCTAACTTGGGCAGACAGCTTGGAAGGTTCTCGGACACCAATTGGACTTGCCTGGAAACTCATTAATCTTGGTCTTTCAGAGAAATTCTTCAACTGAATTTACATGCAAGGTAAGTAATGAAGAGTTAGGATTTGCCCTCAAATTTCTCTTCCTGGCTGGTTTTCAAATAAGTATTTCCCATTTCAAAAGAGACCACAGTTATTTTAGATGTTTATCTTTTTAAATCTGAATCCACTGCTTTTTCTTAATTTTTCAAGAACACATCTTTATGATAAGAAACTATAAAGTTGAATAGTTCTCGCTACTCCCACAAATCTGAATCCAGTAATGACTAACAATGAACTAAAAATTAAGTGAGGATAATTTCAGAATGCTTGGCTTTGTTTTAAAGGGCAAGATTTTGGAAGTGGGCTCGGAGGACTCCATCCAGATCAGTTTTCCTGGCACATAACAAGGTGGAGTATGCCCAAGCTCCAGGTGAGAGCAGAGGACAGGAAAGGGCACACTCACTCTCCAAGTGCCTGGCACTGGGGTAGAGAGCGCTTTAGGACCCAGGCACCAGAACCCCATGGTGGGAGTAAAGGCCTTTGGATGCCTCTATGTGTCCCGAAAAGGAAAGGCAGACAGGAGTCGGAGGCACTTCCCTGTACCCCTGCCCTCGCTGGACCTGCTGACTGCTCTGCTTCTCACTGATCCATATAGGATTCCGAAGCAAGACTATGTAACTCTGCTGGGCTCGTTTCTTACCCTATAACAGTATTCACCTTGGTCATGAAATAGGGTTTCCGAATCAACAGCACATCAGACTCAGCTGGATTTTGACTCACTGCCTGAATTTTCCATGTCTTTTTGGAGATAAAACAGATCCCTGGCTTGGCAAATGCATTCTGATTATTCATCTTTTTTTCATTTGGTGTTTTGCTTTGGGAAGTCAGGGTACAGTAAAAGTGTCTATACTTGCATATATGTTACAGATTTTAAAAATACAACTCTGATTTTTGTTAAAGGGAGAAGGGGCAGAAGACTTTAAGACAAAGAAAAAACAAAGTTTTCCAGACCATTCTCCTTCCTAAATGCAGCTTTCACATGCTAGACATCTAATGCGATAATTTATCGAGTGCTTACGGTACCTGTTCTAACAGCTTGAGCATATGATATATCTTTGAATCTTCACAGCAACCCCAAAAGGTAGGATCTGTTTTACCTCCCATTTTACAGATGAGGAAATTGAGTCACACAGAAGTTACTTGTCCAGTTACACAGCAAATAAGAAATGGGGCCCAGATGCTAATCCAAGCATTTTGACCCCGAAGCACTCACCCTTTACACTCCACACCTCACTGCATGGATAGAGATGAGGTGCATACTAAGTCAACTCATCTAGAAATAGTACTATGAAATATATGAACTTAAAATGTGTGAATTCCTCCTAATTGAGTGTGAAGAACAAAGACACCTTCTTCATTATACATCTATTTGTAGAGGGCACTGATATTTCCTATATTACAATTAGCCAATTTAGGGGTTCTCCATGGTAATGCACATACAATAAAACCCTTCTATGGTATGGATTACTATTACAGAGATATGTATGTAAGTCAAGCTATGCTTCCCCATATAGATAGTTTTATTCCCCAAATATCTAGCATAGCACAGTTGGGCAGATGTTACAAAGAGGTTTTACTGTATTCAATGCATCAGTTTCACACAGAGTCTCATCTGACATGAGAAGAAGTTTTGGTGACTCACTGCCAGGTCTGGATCTCCCCTAAAATGCTTTAAGAAAATATTTCTCTATAAAGGCAAAGTAAAGCAGGGAGCTGTTTACCTAGTGAAATAGATCAATGTGTCCAGGTACTTCAGGCTCCAAATCCTCTTTTTCTATAATAGCAGAGTATTTATCTGAATTTTCAGAGTTGTCACAATGACTCACTTGACTTTTCCCGAACAGACCAAGTTTAAACTCTGAGTCTTGAAAATCAAGGAATTTGAGGGTGAGTCTATACCCATATAATGAATGGATCCTAATGTACCAATGCTTCATTTTTAGCTGGCTTCCTGATCAACCCTGAGAGCTGCACAACTGATTCAGCCTCTACGGCAACTGACATCAATCACCAGGACCGCTGCAGTGGCTGGGCAGCCAGGCCTTGGTCCAGTTCACGACGGCCCAGGTCCTAGACATGGGCTAGGGCCATAACAGAAAGCTGGTGGTTTTTAAAGGCTTTTACAACAAATACCATCCCTCATTTGATGAAACAGATATCTTTCTGCCAGCTTGGCTCTCTTGCCTAAACATTAGTATTTTGCAGTCTGATAATTCTCCAAATTTGATGTTTATAGAAAGTAAAATGAATTAGTTCCCCCTTTTTTGTCAGTGTTCTAAGTTCCATATGGAGTTTGCTCAGACTGAACAAACATCTGTATTAATCAGATAAACTGCAATCATTGAGTGGGACTACACTGGTCATTTTAGTGATTTTTCTCCACAGATGACAAAGCATGGTCTGCAAACAGCTATCTGCTTTTAGCAAGCAGGCTAAAAATGATATAGAATGAGTGGGGTTGCATTATTTAAACTAAATTCATTTTTTTCCATTAAAAACATTCTTAATTTAATAAATTACAACCTGTGTTTTGAAATATGTGGGTAATGACCTTATCTATTCTGTTTCAGCCTTAAACAGCAGAATTAAAAGCCTAATTCCTACTAAAAGTCTTTAAAATGAGAAACTATTAACTATGATGGTGCTTTCCCCTGATTAAATGAGGAAAAAGAGTTGGAATTTTGCTGAAAGGACATCATTTCAGAAGTCAATTTGATTTTGACTTCATTAAAGTAATAAAACGTGGGTAATCTAAGTGAAAGATGTTGTTTTCTAAAAATGCATTAAGATTTGGCTGGACACAGTTGCATGACAGGAACTATTTAGGATTAGAACGTAGTTGTGATTTGGATTTAAATGAATTGCACGCTATTTATGAATTCTTCAGCAGTTAATTTGGATCATTTCCATCCTACTAGAAGCAGAAAGCAGACCTTTCACTTAGTTACCCTAACTTAGACGTCAGTAATGGGAGGAATCAAACTTGTCCTACAGATGTTGCCTTTGATGGGGACAAGCCTGGGGGAACTCTAAACTTTCAGTTGAATTTATCCCCTTTCTGGATACTATTAAATCACTCCTGCCTCAAGCAGAGGGCTGGTTCCTGCTTCAAAGGCAGCTAAAAAGTGAATTATTTACCAAATTGCAGAAAAGGGGGGATTTATCAAGCTCCTTTTCTCCCACAGAAGACAAATCCAGAACCCAAGGACTTTATTACTGTCTCTCTTGGCTATAAATTACAACATTCAGATGCTTTTGAAAGTTTCTCTTCATGCTCTTGCTTAATTCATAAAACTTGATACGTAAGGCCAAATGCTTTTCTTCCCCAAGAAGAGCTAAGAAGATGAAAAGGCAGCAATTCTAGGCAAGTGCCACACAAATCAAATGATTGGGCAGGAAATGTGGGTAGTGGGGCTAGTTGCTGTAAATAATTCACACCTTCTTGACCTGGTATTCTACTCTGAAATTAATTTGACCATTTGTCTATAATCATCAACCTTCCAAAATGTGAATTTGCCACGGAAAAAAACTAGGTCTAACCAATACCACCAATTTGATTGCGAATTTTGTGAATTTCAGTAAGCCAACCACTCACCTGGAGAGGGTTTGCTGGGGCCTGCTTTCTCCGGTTTCCTTGGAGTCATGGTACTTTTATGTTTCTGCTTGACTGATGTTTGGTCAATTGCTGGAAGTTTGGAATCACATTTAACCAAAGAAGTCTTGACAGACAACCTTGGTTCGGCTAGAGGATCTTCCTCAACAGAACTCTATGGAAAATGAAAAGTGTCTTGAGTATCAGTGACCAAGATGTTACCTTTGCTAGACAGAGAAAAAAAGATATGAAGCAAATAGTGACAACCCCCACTCCCCAGCAAGAATACTGGAGCATCCAACCATGCTCTATAAGCCCTTTCACCAATGAAATTTTGATTGACAGGGTGAGTCAACTTAGAAATAACAGCAAAGTTAATGCATCTATTTTGTAGAACAATATGACAAGAATGTATTTCTGACCCTTAAAGTGATTTAATGATGAATAAACAGCTCATATTAAAAGCTACCTATGCAGACAGGAGAAACAATTAGTGCCTCAAAAAGTTTTGCTGTTTGTTATTTGAACTACTTTGGGAGTAGTTGTTCACACACTAGACAATGAAAAGGAAATTAAGATAGTGTGGTGGGGACTGAATAAATCAGATCTCAGCTTCAAAACTCTGAGTTATTGGGTGCAACATATGACAAACTAACCTTTAAAAAAGGCCTGTGCTTGTCAGTCTTCTATAAAGAAGTCAGTATAAATCTATGGATGGCAAATCATTATTCCATGGTGTGAGAATATCCTAACACAGTCTTGCAGACCCAATAAAAATTATACAGGCATTCAACAGTTTTACACTTTGCCACACTTATACCTACCAGAGACATGATGAGAACGTTATAAATGACTATTGGAAACCTAGTGCTAATAGGCAATTTTAGTCCAGCTTATAGTTTTAGGTTTAGGTCCTGGTGTTAGTGTGATTTGCTAGGCTATAGTTACACATTCTGCAATAATCAAAACCAAGAGCTTTTAATTCATTTTTTCTGAGGGAAGGGTCACTAAGTTCTCCTATATAGCACATTAATCTAGTATTGGAAAGTCATCTGAAAATGTGGTCTTTTGCAGACATGGAATACTAAATTAATGTCCCCAGACCTCCCCAATGATTGCAATTTATATTGATCTTGCTCATCCTTCTTGTTGACAGTTGTGGAGTTGTGGCATTTTCATTTCACAGGCTCCTGACCCAGGAAAATATTCTGAATAACTTTGAATTATTGGATGCAATGTAACACAAACTTAACTCTAAAGACGTCCCATACTTGTCAGTCTCCTAAGACAAAGTCTGTATAAATCTATAGGTGAACAGATCATTATCCTCCAAGATTATAAATCATGTTTTGTAATTTCGAGTCTGGATACAGCCTTCAAACAAATAATTCTTTTTCTCCATATATTTTCAGAAAAAAAAAAAACAACAACAACAACAACAACAAAAAACCCTAAAATAAAGGGCCAGGATAAGGACAAAATTATCTTTTTTCCTTTTGATTCTGCAATTTAATAGAAATACTTGAAAATGATTCTGAAATGTCAAAGATGAAGCATTAGGTTATCTCTGAACATGAGACAGATCCCCATAAAATTTGCCCACATCCCCAGTGTGGGCAAATTTTAATTGTTACCCTAAGACTGTCATTGTAATTAGATCCTGGAAGTCGTAGGTGAGAAGAACATCAGTGAACACAGGGCAGAATTTCTTCCAAAACTGCCCAACACAAACAGCTCGCATTCGTGGGTAGAGAAGCCTGCCTCCACAGGACCCTGCATTCCTGTGGGCTATGGCAGCAGAAGCAGTCTGCTAATATTAGTGGGTCCATCCCAGTTCCCCGCAGCCAGGGCTGGAATTTCTTTTCTAGCCCCGGGAGTGCTGAGTTGGGAGGGGTTGGAGAGGCAACTCCTGTTGGCTAGTTAGCACGTTTACCCTTCCTTCACCCATTCATTATACTTCAAGTCTTCAGAGCATTGAAGAAGCAAAGCAGAAGAAAGACTGGCCAATTAAACCATACCTGTTAGCTATGGGACTGAGCACCTGCATTCCAAGTACTTTCTACTATGGTTCCTGGGTAGAACCATCATTCCTCATTCTAGAAACAGAGGCTAGAAGTGGATGTTTTGTTAGTTGGAAACTGAAGTCATAATGGCAAGAACTCTAATACTTATGAATGTGCTACTGACTATTTTCCTGCCTGCCTCACTGAGTAATCTCAGACAAAGCACTTCAATATTTTCTGCCTTTATTCATGTTCTCTCATGTGCTCAGACATTCTCATCTATCCTCTCTCATGAAAACCAATCATACCATCCTCCCCCTTAGGTGAAAGAAATTGTAGTACTTATTCTGGCACTAAAGTGTGGTGTTTAAGATTCTGGAGCCCAACTCCCTACGATTGAATTTTGGCTCCTCCATGTAGCAACTGTTAACATCAGGTTAGTTAATCTGTGTCTCAGATTTTCTCATCTGTGAACAACAGTATCTATCTTTTGGTGGTTTTGTGAGGATCAAATGAATTGATATATATGTATACCACTTAGAACAGTGCCAGGCACACAGTAAGTGCCCTGTAAGTGTTAGCTTTTAAAATTAGTCATTAATTCATATTCAGGCATTTAAAAAATTAACTACTGATCACTACCCATTTTTGAAACTCAAACCCAAACCAAAGCCTTGATTGAAAATTTTGTTGGATTTCATCTATTCCAGTGGGGTATGAATGAAGTGGTGGGTCAGTTCCTACACCAGACTATTAGTTTCCTCCCAAGGCTATATAATTTGCAAATAGCCACTTGAAATTTATCTAGTCTTAAGAAAATATGGTGCAATTTTTATACAGTAAAGCTCTAATGGCAAATGTTTAACAACATTTAGAGATTATCAAACAATAATAATTAATTAATTTGATTTAAAATTATTTTTAAGCTGTGTCTTTTCTTTTTGTAATTTTGAATGGTAATTACAATTTTCATTCCTTCCCCCATATGTTCATAAGTTGAAATGTCACATGGAGGTGGAAGCAACAGCACATTGCTATTCCTTTGGGGGAAGAAAACCAACTTGATCTTTCAAAATCAAAGCCTAAAGCATTAAAAACAAAAACAAAAACAAAAAACCAAACAACTACATGATATATGAGTAGATTTTAAACTATTTTTGGGGAATTTGCCGAGGAAGTTCTAATAAAATCATGTTAACTAAAAGAAGCTATTGTCAACATTTTCTGGAATATTCTTATTTTTATATTTAACATTTTTCAAAGATCCCCAACTTGTTTTTGTGATATCATACATAATAAAGTAGAGACATTACTTTGCCCAGGGCTAGTCTCTCTCAAAAGTTCAGAGAAAGACTCGCACTGGGAAAAAAAGGGACTTACATTTAGAGAATGTAAATGGCACAGGGCACTGAAGTAAGAACTGAGTAACATTATAACAATTCAAGTTAGAACTCTTGGAAGATGAAGACCCAGGGTTGGGAAGTGCGATGCATTTCCTCAGGAATGTGGGAATGACTGGATTTTTAAACTGGGACCAAACAATGTTGAGTTTGAAGTGGCAAGACGACAATGAACAGAGATGTTCAAGAGATCAAGCAGACAAAAGTCATCAGGGACAGAAAGGACATGAAGTTCTTTTCCACCATTTGGCTGATGGCTCAGTTCCAAGACCCAGGAAACTGGTTCTCAGCTGGTATGCCACCCCTTCCCTTCCCCAAGGTATGCTTCTGAATTCTATGTATCCAAAACCCATTTTTGCCATGTGCCATAAGACGGAAGGCTGAGCTAGGCAGATTTTATCACATAGTATAGAACAGGGCAAAACTTGCTGTGAATAAGGGGGAAGAGACAAAAAGTAGAGTCAAGCTGATGCCAGAGAGGGATTGTGTGCTTATTACATTTGGAATAAATTTAGTCTCATTAGATTATGAAAGCATATGATCAAGGCAGTGAAACTCAATGCTCAGTGAAAACACGGGACAGGTGACCAAGAGAATGTGGGTGCAAATGAGCACCTTCAGAGTGCTGTCCCCAAAGTCTGCATTCAACCGGTGCTTCAAACACTAAAACTGCCTAAAGGAATTGAGGGCAGTTTGTATAAATAGCATTCTGGATAGGATAGTTATTTTTATGTGTTCAAAAAAAATAAAGTATATCTACACAGAGTGCTGTTGTAGCACAAAGCAGGGCAAAATTTCTCTTATCTAGGAAAAAACTGTAATAGCAGCAAAGTCCTTCACATGTTCAGGATGATTTTGAGTTCACCCGAATTCTAGACTTGAATACCAATAAAAAACAGGGATCAGGAATATTAATAAACATTAATTTCTTTATATTAATTAAAAAATCGTTCCCTTCATGAGATTATCCTGTAATGATGAGAGACCAATGACCAATATTGGAAAGTCAATATAAGATGAATTTTTAAAGAGTGTTTCTTATCTCACATTTGATGCTTTAGGAAGAGCATAAAGTTATACTAACAGGGAACCACCATGGAAAAGGCAATGCAACTATATACACTGAGATATGAGAATGATGAGTAAAGCAAAGACTTTGCCCTCATTGAGCTTATAGTCTATGTGGGGAGGTAGACCATTAAATTAAATAATTATTAAATAAATGTTAAATTATAACAGTCATAAATGCTATAAAGGAAAAGTGCAGAGAACTATAAGAACATAGGTCAGAAGGTCCTAATATAGTCGGGGGAGGGGGCAGTTAGGGCAGTGACTGAAGCTGAGATCTGTGGCTTGGTGTTGGGGAGGAGAGGGTGAGTGTTGCAAGACGAGGGAACAACATACGGAAATGCTCTCTGCAGGAGGTAGCCTTGTGTGTGTGTGTGTGTGTGTGTGTGTATGTGTGTGTGTGTGTGTGTGTGTGTATGTGTGAAGCAAAGAGCAACACAGGGATCCCACAGGGCCTTGTTGGCCATGTGACAGATTTTGGTCCCCATTCTAAAAGCCACAAGAAGCCATGGAAGGGGTTTAAGCAGAGAAGTAAAATGATCTGAGTTCTATTTGTAAATATCTCTTTACCTGTGGCATGGAAAATGGGATTTGAGGGCAGGAGTATGAGTATGCAGACTCATGTTAGGAGGCCCCTCCAGTAACTTGACTAGGTGATGGCAGAGAAGAAGACATAAATGGATTTAAAAAATATTTAGAAAGTGTGATGGCTAATTTTATGTGTCAACTTGAATAGGTCATGGTGTCCAATCGTTTGGTCAAACATTGGCCTAGATGTTGCTGTGGAGGTATTTTGTGGATGGAATTAGCATTTATAAACAGTTGATTTTAAGTAAAGGAAATGATCTTCTATAATGTGGGTAGGCCTCATCCAATCAGTTGAAGGCCTTAAGAGCAAAAAACTGAGGGTTCTCAAGTGAAGAAAAATTCTGCCTCAAGACTACATCCTCTACTCTTCTCTGAGTTTCCAGCTTGCTGGCCTCTTCTACGGATTTTGGACTCAATACTTCAACATCAATTCTTATAAGAATTTCCAGTCTGCTGGCTTCCCCTAAGAAACTCAGACTTAAGACTTCAAAATCACTCTTACCAGAATTTCTATGCACATATATCTTGTTGGTTCTGTTTCTCTCAAGAACTGTGGCTGGTACAAAAAGTAAAATTGATAGGTCTTGGTGATGAATTCAATATGGGGGTGGGTGGAGAGAAAGTGTCAGGGATGTTTCCCAAGTTCTGATGACACCATATGTAAGGAAGAAATGAAGAAACAGGATGGGAATTTTAGCTTTGGGCATGTTGAGTTTGAGGTGTCTTTGAGACACCCAAGTAGAGATAATGAGTAAACAGCAAGATATGCAGATCTAGAGATCAAAAGAGAAGTCTGGGTTGGAAGTATAAATTTGGGAGTCATTGGAAATTCAAATCTTGGGAGTAAATGAGCTAACCTAAGTGGGAAGGGAGTATGAACCTGGACAGGAAAAAAAAGTTACGTCTTTACATCTTTATTTCATTTTATTATTACATCTTTACATCTTTATTTTCATTAACCTCTAACTAAAATCTAAGCATATCTTTCATTTATGAATGTAGGCAACAAACCACAGTAGTATTAGCAGTACCTGTGATTTTTGTCACCAATAGAAATCACAGATATTTTCACATCTCATTAAATTTGTTGAAGATGTCTCAAAATATCCTTTACACCCACCACTTGTTACTTAATGTGTTAATAAAGAAGCACATATATTACCAAATCACAAATTCCTAAAAATATTTTGATGGCTGCCTTTTACACAGGCTTCCTTTGAAATCTTATGTATTTTATTTCATGCATTTAAAAATAGTTTTCTGAAAAGGGGACCCATAAGGTTCACCATACTGCCAGAGAGGTCTGTGGCACAAAGATAGGTTAAAAACCCCTGGAATAGAGGAGAATCCAGTGTGGAGGAATCCCAGGACTCAGCATCTGGGTAGAAGAGGGTGAGGAGTGGAACAGTGGAGAGTAAGGAGCAGCAGCCAGAGACAGGGAGGAAACCAGGAGAAGGATGCAGCCTTGCAGAAGCCTGGGGAAGCAGCGTTTCCGGGAGGAGAGAGCAGCCAAGTGAGGCAAACAGTGTCATGTACAATGAGGACCGAGAGAGACCCAGTGCATTCAAAGATGTGGCAGTCATTTGATGAAGAGCCATTTCTGTGGAACGAGGAGCGTGGAAGCCAGATTGGAGTGGGCTGAGAAGTGAGTAGGAGGTGGGGAAAAGGAGTCAGTCAGTGTAAATTATTCTTTTGAGATCTTTTGACTGTGAAGGAGAAGTAACTGGAGGGGGCTGTGGGATCAAGAAAGGACTGTTCTGTTCTTTTTAGGGGGTGGGGGTTTGGATGGGAGATTTTAGATCATGACAACATGCTGACAGGGAGGTGCTAATGCAGAAAGGCGGGAGATACAGGCAGGGATGGGTGGGGTACAGGTCCCGAGCAGAGCAAGGAGGTGGAGTCCAAGCACAGGTAGAGAGTTTGCCAGAGGGTGGGAACGAGGAAAGAGCAGTAAGGAAGGAAGAGAGTGGGTGACTAGGGCACAGCAACCTGAGGAAGTTCCCAAGTGAGGACTGCTGTGGTAAGGGGTAAAAGAGAGAGGAGGGATTGAATACTGGGGAAAGGGAAGAAGGTGTGAAGTGGAAGAGAGAGTTGTTAGCATTGAGGGCCTAGTCAAGGTTGGTGGCTGTGAACTTTCAGCACCACTTTTCAAAGCAGTAGATTTTCTCCAGCAGTAGCCAGTGGACTGGGTACAGGCCCAGAGACTGTGGACAGTGGGATTTGGCCAAAAGGGTATGAGAAAAAGACAGAGGGGCTAGGGAATTACTAAAAGGATCAAGCATGAAATCTAGGCTATCTATTTAAGAAGGAAAAGTCAGTACAGGAAGGGGGATGATAGGGCAGAGGGAAAATTATTCATGGACCAGAGTTTCCCAAGAGGGGGAAGAAATTTCAGAGTAGAGGTGGTTGAGGAGAGCCAGAAGGACTGGAGACTGGCTGATGTAGTGATTTTAAAGATGCAGCTCTCTTGGGTGGTAATGAGGTTCGGGATGTGCTATCAGTGTGTGTGGGCTGAACTGTCCCCCACCCCCAAAAATATGTTGAAATCCTAACCCCAGGACCTGTGAATGTGACCTTTTTTGTTAATAAGATCTTTGCGGATATAAGTTAAGATGAGGTCATACTGG
This sequence comes from Choloepus didactylus, assembly GCF_015220235.1. Classification (NCBI taxonomy): domain Eukaryota; kingdom Metazoa; phylum Chordata; class Mammalia; order Pilosa; family Megalonychidae; genus Choloepus; species Choloepus didactylus. The sequence goes on along the minus strand of NC_051324.1, from coordinate 57,697,452 downwards.
ATTAAAGTGGGCCCTAAATCCCAACAACTGGTATCCTTAAAAGAAGAAGAGAGGACAAACATACAGGAAGGCCATGTGATGACAGAGGCAGAGCCTGGAGTGATGCAGCTACAAGCTAAGGAACACCAAGGGTGGCTGGCACCACCAGAAGCTGGGAGAGGCAAAGGATCCTTCCCCAGAGCCTTCAGAGGGAGCATGGCCCTGCTGACACCCTGATCTTGGACTTCCAGCCTCCAGAACTATGAGAGAATAATTTTCTCTTTTAAGCCACCCAGGTTTTTGGTACTTGGCTGCAACAGCCCTAGGAAATTAAATACAGGTTGACAGAGTAGACCAGAAGAGTCCACCTGAGGTGAGTCAGAACTGAGAAGCCAGGGTGTGGATGGTTTGTGCGTGTGGATGCTGAAGCCATCTAGGATTGTGGCAAGAAATCAGGAAATGGGGTGCACAGAGAGGCCGAATGAGAAATCAGGAAATGGGGTGAACAGAGACGCCAAGCCACCCACCAGAGGCTTCACTGAAGAAGCAAGAGTGGCCCTTATAAGGGGCAGGGATGAGGAGGTGGAGAGGATGGTGGAGGATAACTGCAAAAGCCTCAATGGACCCGTGTTTCCAAAAGAACCTCGGAAGCAATGGTCTGGGACCAGCCTCAGGGACAAGGGCCCCTGCCCACTCTTCGATCTTAGGCTGATGTGTGGGAGTCATATGAATAGCCACCCCTAAAGACGGTGTACATGGCAGGAGCATCACCAGGGAAGGGCCAGGCCTCGCTTACGGCAAGGATGGACATCTTGGGTGCTGCAGGGAGACTGGACTACTCACCGTTTCCCAAGCACACCCATCTGTCCTTTATTTAGGCTATTCCTTCCACTGCAATGTCCTCCCTACCTCAGCCCCCCACCCCCACTGCCAGCTCCCCAAATCCTGCCTGTCCTTTAAGATGTAACTTAAAATCTACATCCTCTATGAAGTTTCCCAGGTTTCCCCTTGCCTTTTTATTAACACTCACCAAATACTGTCTTGAATGCAGGCATTCTGGTATGTCTTACTTCACGAACACTGTCAACTATTCAAGGGCAAGGATAGGCTTATTCATTACTGTTTACTCATAGCACTTAACACAGTGTCTTGTACACAAGTGATTTATAATTTCTCAATGAACAAAGCAATACAAAAACAAAGTTTTAGGATGAAATTCTGTGTGTAAAATATTTTACAATAATATTATCTCACGATTTGATACCTTCATCTCACCTGTTTCAGCTAGTCTTCCAGGCTGCCTAAAAGTGACCTTTCCAGAAGCAGAATAATATTATCCTGCGATTTGATACCTGAGTTTTAATTAGTTTCTAACAACTTTTTGGTTTTAAAAGTTAATTAGAACCATGTTTTTTAAAGTGGGGAATTTTAATAAAATATAACAAACTGAAATAAATATATAGTGCTACATACAAGGAAAAAGCCACTTTATCATAATCTTTTTTTTGCAATTTTTAAGCTAAGTACAATTAATTAGCACAGGGATCTTTTTGGGTCAGAGGCCGCCAATTTTTAGCAACAACAGTTTCACGGAGCTGGGCTATCAATTGGTGTTTGTTTCATCTGGCCACATGGCAGAACCACCCTGGTGGGAGGACTCAGTTGAAGTTGTCTTGCTTACCTGTCGAAAAGGCAAGGCAGCATTCTGGTAGCAACTGCAATTTAAATTGACAGTTGCCCCATTTTACTGTCATGCCCCATTTTAAAATAACCTAGTGGAACTCAGACACAGCACGGAGATGAAGGAGAAATGAAGCACTGCTGGCTTTGCTCAAGATGGCATTGTTATTCGTTTGCTCCTTTAATGCTGTGAAGACTTCCAGCACCCTGTTTGCCCCTCAAAGGGCACACCAGGCATTCCAATTAATCTATAATCTAATTATAAAGGAAATATCCAGTTCAGCCTGGTGAGTTATCTGGCAGAATGTACAACTACAATAAGATGACCTCCCTTATGAAAGATAGTCCTGGGTCAACTCAGGGTGTTCTGAGCTCCCTCTGTCCACTGAGAGCTACAACCCAGCGATTACTGGGTCCTTGTGTTCTTGCCTACCTGTGGCAAAAGGAACATCACTGTGCTTTGAAGAAGCCATTTGTCTTCCCACAGAAAGGTATGCCAGGTATGGTGGTTACTCTGGTCACCGCTAGGCTCAAGGGTTTCCAAAGGGTTGACCCTAATTGACCAATCCACCTCAGACCCCAACTGGCCATTGCAGAATGGCAGCTGCACCAAACCACTCTCCTCTCAAATATTACAGGCCAGGTCAGGCAGCATTCACCACTGCAAGTAACATTATTCCCTTTCTACTCCCTTTACTCAGGCTGAGGTTCCCTATTCTGACTCCCATGGCTGTAGCTGTGACTTTCAACATGTGTGCATTCCTCAGACAGTCTTGCAATGGTCAGCTATCAGACAGTCATTGAGCTCCTATTATGTGCTCGGCACTGCCAGAGATACAACCATAAAGAGAGCCTGATCTTGACTCTACCCCACCGTGGACTTGGGCCTAGCGTGCTATGAGCATAAAAGAAGAGACAAGAGCAAAGTCACCTGACCCCTAGGAGAAGCCCTGGAATCTTCCGAGAAGAGGTGCCCTCAGAGTTGAGGATGCACAGGTGAGGCCTTGAGTTCCCTGATAAGATGTTTGAACTTGATCCCAAAGACAATGGGGAACTGAAGAATTTTTAATAGAGAAGTGACATGATCCAATCCGCTTCTGGAAAGATCACTTTTAGGCAGCCTGGAAGACTGGCTGAAACAGGTGAGATGAAGGGAAAACCACAAGGGAAATAACTCTTGTGATAATCCAGGCAACAAAAGAGAGGGCTCTGCAAAGCGAGGTGATGGTGGAGCAGTTCAAGAGGGAAGAGATAAGAGAGTCAGGCTCTGGTGTCTGATTGCTGTGGAGTATAAGGAAGAGCAAGAGTCTAAGCTCATTTCCAGAATTTCAACTTGGGCAGAAATAAATTCAGAAAGAGAAACCAATTTGAGATGAGAAGATGATGCATTCTGCATCTTTATTCTGAGGGGCTTATGGGTCACACCATGGCAAACAGATCAGCAACTAAAATGGGAAACACACTCAAATAAAAATTCCCACAGATCTGCACTCGTCAATCCATGGGACACACATTCCCTGTCCATGACGTACATTTCAGGCTCAAGAGGCCGTGTGCAGAAGCTGCATTATCACTCAGGTGCACCTCGAGGGCACAGAATCTGAGCTACAGTCAAGAGGGCGGCTGTGACAAACACCACACCAGGTGTTAGAGATGACTCACAGCCTTTCAGGGTGGGGCCCTTTGGCAACAGAACCAGTGTGTGTGTGTGTGCGCGCACGTGTGCGTGCATGCACGCATAACCTGCCTCATCAACACACAGGAGGCTTGGGCCAGAAAAGAAGTGAGGCCCAACCTACAAGGAATCCAACAGTGGACAAGTAGAAATTAGGAAAAAACTGGAAATATGACTCAGAAGGCAGATGCCATGTCCCAAGCTGCAGCTGCTTTTGTAACACTGTTAAGGGTGTCATTGGGTTGACAATGACAGATTAATGGGAGAACAGCTCCCCAAGAACCATTTGAAAGAAGAGAAGCTGACAATTTTACAGAAAAGATAAAGTGAATAAATAGATAACGAAAGGAGTCATGCAAATATACTCAGGTTGTAGAAAAGCTCAAAATGCAAGTCGAGCCAGCCTTTACGGACCACTGAATCATCAGAGAGCTAACATTTGCAAGGACCTGCAGTTGCACAGCATTGTATTGTAGATTACTCAAGGTCAGTTTCTAAGAAACGAAACCCCTTCCTGGCCCATGGGGTCTTCTTTGTTTTGTTTTTTGGATTTGACCATAATCTAGAGCAGCACGGTCCAACAGAAATTTCTGCAATAATGGAAGTTTCTGAGTGGTCCATTCCAGTAGCCAATAACTGCATGTGGCTACTGAGTATACAAAATGAGACTAGCATGATAGAGGAAATGAAAATTAAATATGATTTTTTTTTAAATCTTCATTTTATTGAGATATATTCACATACCACGCAGTCATACAAAACAAATCGTACATTTGATTGTTCACAGTACCATTACATAGTTGTACATCCATCACCAAAATCAATCCCTGACACCTTCATTAGCACACACACAAAAATAATAATAATAATTAAAGTGAAAAACAGCAATTAAAGTAAAAAAGAACACTGGGTGCCTTTGTCTGTTTGTTTGTTTCCTTCCCCTATTTTTCTACTCATCCATCCATAAACTGGACGAAGGGGAGTATGGTCCTTATGGCTTTCCCAATCCCACTGTCACCCCTCATAAGCTACATTTTTATACAATTGTCTTCGAGATTCATGGGTTCTGGGTTGTAGTTTGATAGTTTCAGGTATCTACCACCAGCTACCCCAATTCTTTAGAACCTAAAAAGGGTTGTCTAAATTGTGCGTAAAAGAGCCCACCAGAGTGACCTCTTGGCTCCTTTTGGAATCTCTCTGCAACTGAAGCTTATTTCATTTCCTTTCACATCCCCCTTTTGGTCAAGAAGATGTTCTCCGTCCCCCGATGCCGAGTCTACATTCCTCCCCCGGAGTCATATTCTACGTTGCCAGGGAGATTCACTCCCCTGGGTGTCTGATCCCACGTAGGGGGGAGGGGCAGTGATTTCACCTTTCAAGTTGGCTTAGCTAGAGAGAGAGGGCCACATCTGAGCATCAAAGAGGCATTCGGGAGGAGGCTCTTAGGCACAATTATAGGGAGGCCTAGCCTCTCCTTTGCAGCAACAGTCTTCCCAAGGGTAAATCCTGTGGTAGAGGGCTCAACCCATCAAACCACCAGTCCCCTATGTCTGTGGTTATGTTAGCAACCATGGAGGTGGAGTAGGCGAATACCCCTGCATTCTCCACAGGCTCCTCAAGGGGGTTCTACATATTTTTTTCCTTGTTTTTTTTTTTTTAAATCAACTGTATGAAAAATAAAAAAATTAAAAAATAATTAAAAAAACCACATACAATAAAAGAACATTTCAAAGAGACCATAACAAGAGAGTAAGAAAAAGACAATTAACCTAAGATTACTACTTTACTTCCAACATGTTCCTACTCTACCCCAAGAAAGTTACCTAATATAGCAACATTTCTGTGAACTTGTTCCTACTATACCCATCAGAAATTAATAGACCATAGTCATTCCTGGGCATTCCCAGAACGTTAAATTTACCCATGATAGCTTATCTGTTCTTCTTGGATTACTGTTCCCCCTTCCTTAATTGCTCTCTATTGCTAGTTCCCCTACATTCTACATTATAAACCATTTGTTTTACATTTTTCATTAGTGGTAGCATATAATACTTCTCTTTTTGTGCCTGGCTTATTTCGCTCAGCATTATGTCTTCAAGGTTCATCCATGTTGTCATATGTTTCATGAGACCGTTCCTTCTTACTGCCGTGCAGTATTCCATCGTGTGTATATACCACATTTTATTTATCCACGCATCTGTTAAGGACATTTGGGTTGTTTCCATCTCTTGGCAATTATGAACAATGCTGCTATGAACATTGGCGTGCAGATATCTGTTCCTGTCACTGCTTTCCGATCTTCCAGGTATATACCAAGAAGTGCAATCGCTGGATCGAACGGTAACTCTATATCTAGTTTTCTAAGGAACTGCCAGACTGACTTCCAGAGTGGCTGAACCATTATACAGTCCCACCAACAATGAATAAGAGTTCCAATTTCTCCACATCCCCTCCAGCATTTGTAGTTTCCTGTTTGTTTAATGGCAGCCATTCTAATTGGTGTGAGATGGTATCTCATTGTGGTCTTAATTTGCATCTCTCTAATAGCTAGTGAAGCTGAACATTTTTTCATGTGTTTCTTGGCCATTTGTATTTCCTCTTCAGAGAACTGTCTTCTCATATCTTTTGCCCATTTTATAATTGGGCTGTCTGTACTATTGTCATTGAGTTGTACGATTTTTTTAAATATGCAAGGTATCAGTCTTTTGTCAGATACATGGTTTCCAAAAATTTTTTTCCATTGAGTTGGCTGCCTCTTTACCTTTTTGAGAAATTCCTTTGAGGTACAGAAACTTCTAAGCTTCAGGAGTTCCCATTTATCTATTTTTCCTTTTGCTGCCTGTGCTTTGTGTGTAAAGTCTAGGAAGTGTCCGCCTAATACAAGGACTTGGAGATGTTTTCCTCCATTATCTTCTAGGAGTTTTATGGTACTTTCTTTTATATTGAGATCTTTCATCCATTTTAGTTAATTTTTGTGTAGGGTGTGAGGTAGGGGTCCTCTTTCATTCTTTTGGATATGGATATCCAGCTCTCCCAGCCCCATCTGTTGAAAAGACCATTATGACCCAGTTCAGTGATTTTGGGGGCCTTATCAAAGATCAGTCGGCCATAGATCTGGGGGTCTATCTCCAAATTCTCAATCCGATTCCATTGATCTATATGTCTATCTTTGTGCCAATACCATGCTGTTTTGCTTTATAATAAGCTTCAAAGTCAGGGAGTGTAAGTCCTCCCACTTCGTTTTTCTTTTTTAGAGTGTCTTTAGCAATTCGAGGCATCTTCCCTTTCCAAATAAATTTGATAACTAGCTTTTCCAAGTCTGCAAAGTAGGTTGTTGGAATTTTGATTGGGATTACATTGAATCTGTAGATGAGTTTGGGTAGAATTGACATCTTAATGACATTTAGCCTTCCTATCCATGAACATGGAATATTTTTCCATCTTTTAAGGTCCCCTTCTATTTCTTTTAGTAGAGTTATGTAGTTTTCTTTGTATAGGTCTTTTACATCTTTGGTTAAGTTTATTCCTAGGTACTTGATTTTTTTAGTTGCTATTGAAAATGGTATCTTTTTCTTGAGTGTCTCTTCAGTTTGTTCATTTCTAGCATATAGAAACATTACTGACTTATGTGCATTAATCTTGTATCCCGCTACTTTGCTAAATTTGTTTATTAGCTCTAGTAGCTGTATCGTCGATTTCTCAGGGTTTTCCAGATATAAGATCATATCATCTGCAAACAATGACAGTTTTACTTCTTCTTTTCCAATTTGGGTGCCTTTTATTTCTTTGTCTTGCCGGATTGCCCTGGCTAGCACTTCCAGCACAATGTTGAATAACAGTGGTGACAGCAAGCATCCTTGTCTTGTTCCTGATCTTAGAGGGAAGGCTTTCAGTCTCTCACCATTGAGTACTACGCTGGCTGTGGGTTTTTCATATATGCTCTTTATCATATTGAGGAAGTTTCCTTCAATGCCTACCTTTTGAAGTGTTTTTATCAAAAACGGATGTTGGATTTTGTCAAATGCTTTTTCAGCATCTGCTGAGACGATCATTTGATTTTTCCCTTTCGAATTGTTAATATGTTGTAATACATTGATTGATTTTCTCATGTTGAACCATCCTTGCATGCCTGGAATGAACCCCACTGGGTCATGGTGTATGATTTTTTTAATGTGTCTTTGGATTTGATTTGCAAGTATTTTGTTGAGGATTTTTGCATCTATATTCATTAGGGAGATTGGCCTGTAGTTTTCCTTTTTTGTAGCATCTTTGCCTGGTTTGGGTATTAGATTGACGTTAGCTTCATAAAATGAGTTAGGTAGTGTTCCATTTTCTTCAATGTTTTGAAAGAGTTTAAGTAAGATTGGTGTCAGTTCTTTCTGGAAAGTTTGGTAGAATTCCCATGTGAAGCCATCTGGCCCTGGGCATTTATTTGTGGGAAGATTTTTGATGACTGATTGGATCTCTTTGCTTGTGGTGGGTTGGGTGAGGTCTTCTATTTCTTCTCTGGTCAGTCTAGGTTGTTCATATGTTTCCAGGAAATTGTCCATTTCCTCTACATTATCCAGTTTGTTGGCATACAGTTGTTCATAGTATCCTCTTATAATTTTTTTAATTTCTTCGGGATCTGCAGTTAGTCACCTTTTTCATTCATTATTTGTTTATATGGGTCTTCTCTCTTTTTGATTTTGTCAGTCTAGCTAGGGGCTTGTCAATCTTCTTGATCTTCTCAAAGAACCAACTTTTGGTGGTATTTATCCTCTCTACTGTTTTTTTGTTCTCTGTGTCATTTATTTCTGCTTTAATCCTTGTTATTTCTTTTCTTGTACTTGGTTTAGGATTGGTTTGCTGTTCATTTTCTAGCTTCTTTTGTTGATCCATTAGTTCTTTGATTTTGGCTCTTTCTTCCTTTTTAATATATGCGTTTAGTGCTATAAATTTCCCCCTCAGTACAGCTTTTGCTGCATCCCATAGGTTTTGGTATGTTGTGTTCTCATTTTCATTCATCTCTATATATTTAGCAATTTCTCTTGCTATTTCTTCTTTAACCCACTGATTGTTTAGCAGTGTGTTGTTTAACCTCCAGGTATTTGTGAATTTTCTAAGTCTCTGATGGTTATTGACTTCTAATTGTATTCCATTGTGGTCAGAGAATGTGCTTTGAATAATTTCAATCTTTTTAAATTTATTGAGGCTTGTTTTATGTCCCAGCATATGATCTATTCTGGAGAAAGTTCCATGAGCACTAGAGAATCCTGGTGATTTGGGATGTAATGTTCTACATATGTCTGTCAAATCTAATTCATTTATCAGATTGTTTAGGTTTTCAATTTCCTTATTGGTCTTCTGTCTGGTTGATCTATCTATAGGAGAGAGTGATGTGTTGAAGTCTCCCACAATTACTGTGGAAACATCAATTGCTTCCTTTAGTTTTGCCAGTGTTTGTCTCATGTATTTTGTGGCACCTTGATTGGGTGCATAAACATTTATGATTGTTATTTCTTCTTGTTGAATTGCCCCTTTTATTAGTATGTAGTGGCCTTCTTTGTCTCTCAAAACATCCCTGCATTTAAAGTCTATTTTATCTGAGATTAATATTGCTACACCTGCTTTCTTTTGGCTGTAGCTTGCATGAAATATTTTTTTCCATCCTTTCACTTTCAATTTCTTTGTGTCCCTGTGTCTAAGATGAGTCTCTTGTATGCAACATATTGATGGTTCATTTTTTTTATCCATTCTGCGAATCTATATCTTTTAATTGGGGAGTTTAATCCATTTACATTCAACGTTATAACCATGAAGGCATTTCTTGAATCAGCCATCTTCCTTGGGTTTATGTTTGTCATATATATTTTTCCCTCTCTCTATTAATATCCTTTAATGTACCCATACCGAATCTCTTTAGTACTGAACCTTTCTCCAAGTCTCTCTCTCCTTTCTTTGTTTCTCTGTCTGTAGGGCTCCCTTTAGTATCTCCAGTAGAGCAGGTCTCTTGTTAGCAAATTCTCTCAGCATTTGTTTGTCTGTGAAAAATTTAAGCTCCCCCTCAAATTTGAAGGAGAGCTTTTCTGGGTAAAGTATTCTTGGTTAGAAATTTTTCTCACTCAGAATTTTAAATATATCGTGCCACTGCCTTCTCGCCTCCATGGTGGCTGCTGAGTAGTCACTACTTAGTCTTATGCTGTTTCCTTTGTATGTGGCGAATTGCTTTTCTCTTGCTACTTTCAGAACTTGCTCCTTCTCTTCCGTGTTTGACAGTGTGATCAGAATATGTCTCGGAGTGGGTTTATTTGGATTTATTCTATTTGGGGTTCGCTGGGCATTTATGATTTGCGTATTTATGGTGTTTAGAAGATTTGGGAAGTTTTCCCCAACAATTTCTTTGAATACTCTTCCTAGACCTTTACCCTTTTCTTCCCCTTCTGGAACACCAATGAGTCTTATATTCGGACGTTTTATATTATCTATCATATCCCAGAGGTCCATTTCGATTTTTTTTTTATTTTTTCCCCCATTCTTTCTTTTGTGCTTTCATTTTCCATTCTGTCATCTGCCAGGTCACTGATTCGTTGTTCAACTTTCTCTAGTCTTATACTATGAGTGTCCAGAATCTTTTTAATTTGGTCAACGGTTTCTTTAATTTCCATAAGATCATCTATTTTTTTATTTAGTCTTGCAATGTCTTCTTTATGCTCTTCTAGGGTCTTCTTGATATTCTTTGTATCCCGTACTATGGTCTCATTGTTCATCTTTAGTTCTTTGATTAGTTGCTCTAGGTACTGTGTCTCTTCTGACTTTTGATTTGGGTGCTTGGGCTTGGGTTATCCATATCGTCTGGTTTTTTCATATGCTTTATAATTTTCTGTTGTTTTTGGCCTCTTGGCATTTGCTTAACTTGATAAGAGTTCTTTTAGGGTTTGTAGACCAATTGAAGTCCTTATCTCTAATTTAGCAGATCTACAGCTTCATGGAGTACAGTTTCTCTAACTAACCAGCAGGTGGCGTCCACAAGCCACCTGTTCGCCACAAGCCAGTTCTCCCCTGCTTTGCCTTTGTGGTGAGTAGGGGAGTGAGTCTTGTGGGGTCCAATTGGCGTACCAAGCTTGCGTGTGTAGCTGGTGTTGCCCCCCCTGTATATGGGGCGTGTGTCTGGGCAGTCAGGGAGGGGGGGTGGCTCTAACAATCAAATCTCCCTGGTGTTCCTGGAGTTTTACAGCTCCTGCAATAGTCTAATCCTTCAGTTCAGTCCTGTCACAGTTTGTCTTTGCCACTGACCCACAAGTCCTTGGTATTGGGGTATGGCTCCTGAGACTTGCTAGTGGGTCCGTCTTCCAGGCCGTGCACCCCCGGTCCTCTGTTGAGGGATGACTGTGCTATGTCACAGGTGAGTGCCATCCCCCCAGGGTGGTTCTGGGCTGCTGGGCTGTGTAGGGAGGCTCCCCGTCTGCTGAAATGATGGCTGAATGGGGCTTTGTTAATTCACACTGCTCCACCTTCCCTACTCTGGGACAACCAGCTGAGGGTTCAGGGAAGGCTAATGTCCACACCCAGTTTTGTGGTGTGTGCATGTTATTTGAAGCACTTCCGTCACACTGGGTTGTCTGAGGCAGCTCTGGGCTATGGGGCTGGCGATGGGCAGGAGTGTTTCCTGTCCACCAGGATGATGGCTGTGAGCGGACACCCCCCTTTTCTTGGGAAGTTATGGTGTTTAGTGAATTTTCTCAGCCACTGGATTATTGCCTTTTGTCTCAGAGCCCTCTTAGCTCTGCTCTTGTCTTGACCTGCCGAAATTGCAAGTCTTTGAGGCTTTCTGTATTGGGCTTCTTAGACTAATTGTTTTAGAAACAGAAAAAAAAAAGATAAAAAAAAAAAAAAAAGCCCTCCTCGCAGATCTAATGGGTTATTGAAATGCTAAGAGACAAAGCAGTTAGGGCCATTAAGGAAAGATCCAGGGGGCAGAGAAATCAGTTTTTCTTCGGGATTTGCATATGAGCCTCAGGGTCTGAGCTCTCCCCTTCCCCTTTCTATGTTCATCAGAACTCCAAAAATCCTCCACTTTTATTTTGGAGTTTTTCTTGCTGTTTTTTGCTATGCCTGTCTCCTCTCTGCTGGGCTGGCTGCTCTCAGATTCTCTGGTGTCTGGTCTCAGTCTATCCATGGTTGGAGTTTGGATCAATAGAATGAGTTTCCGATAAGAGCTGCTACTGCAGTTCTCCCTTCTCCTTCCCAGCACTGATGGCCCGTCTTCCCATGGGACTGAGCCTGGCAGGGAGGGGCGCAGGTCCCCTGGCCGCAACAACTTATAGATTTCGCTGATCTCAGCAGTTTGACATGTTCATGAGTGTTGTATGAAGTATGCCCAAAGTCAAATTGCTCTGTGGTGTCCAGTCCACGCAGTTCCTGGCTTTCTACCTACTTTCCTGGAGGAGTAACCTAAATGTGATTTTAATTAATTTTAATTTAAATAGCCACATGTGTCTAGTGGCCACTGTATTGGACAGAACAAATATAAGTCTTTGCTGTCCTAATATAAAGATGGACATTCTGACATTTTAAGCCACTGCAATTTACTTAGAGAGGTTTTGTGTTTTATTTTAACCTACAAAGTTTGTATGGATTATTATGGACAAATGATTAAAATGCTTTGTTGGGTAACAGCCTTCATATTTAAGCTTCATATTAAGCTTACCTTGCTAGTTGGGAGATTGAAGTGACCTCAGAGATCTTACATCAGACTGAGCCAGATCTGGGGCACAGCCAGCTGCTTCTTGGTATCAGCTTAACTGCCTACGCCTCCTTCCAATGTAATGTTGGGTCCTTGTGACCTGGAATCTAAATATTTAGCTGCATGGCTGCTGATGATGAAAGGACAAAAATCTGATTCCTATTACCAGAGCAAACAGTGCTCTTGAAAACCTGAGAGGTCTCTACCTCCTGATTTAAAAGCAGTGACAACAATCCCTCTGTTCTTGAGAGGTTTATGCATTTAAAAGTGTCCCTTCCAGCAAGGACATAGGATCTTGGAAGATGAGAAGAGCCCACGATGCCTCTTTTCCTAGAAGCTTGCTGTCCCCCAGGTCCAGGGCTAATAATTTTCATCTTCAGTCAGGAAATCAAGGCTCCCAACCCTTCTCTGGGAAGGTTTTAGAGGGGAAATATCCTGGTGGCCCTGTCAATCACAGTAGGCTCCTCCAGGTCAGCAGCTGTCCCAGCCACATGGGACGGGAGGACGCTGCTTGGCTGTTTAGTTGTTCATGTGCAGTTACTGTTTATTTTACTTCACTATTTTACATGTTAAATTCTAATCTGATTAAGCAATTCACAAGGTTGCATGTAACTTTGAAAAGGGTTTAAAATTAAGTCACTACATTAGGTTGGCTTTTAGAAATGTGACCTGGGACTGGGCTAACGTGAAAGAAGGTATTCTAGAAGCCTCCAAACATGCTCCTCCTTAATACCTGTTGGAGCATCATTTCCAAGCACAGTTGGACACCAAGGCAATCTAAAATGTAATCCAGTGTTAGTAGGTCACTTTAGAGTGTTACTTGTTCCCATAATGATCCCATGAGGTAAGCATAATAATAAGTATCTCCTTTATGAGAAATTGAAGTGCTAAGAAGTTAAGTGGTTTGCCTGAATTCACACTGCTAATGAGAGGCCGAGTGGGCCTTTGGTGGTAAGTGCTCTGTCTACTACAACAAGCCACTAACTTAAATATTTTAGGAGGTGCCACTTAAAGAACATCTTGATGCAGGCTTGACAGTTATTGCTTTATCTTGGATTTAGATTAAACAGAGTCTCTGCATAACGATTAGTGCCACCAGTCATAATGAGGAGGTTGTGCTGCCATGGGGTGGCCACTGTGTTAACTGTGCATTTGGGGATCTGACCACCCCTAGGCAGGTGTTTGAAAAGATACCTTGACACTGGATCTGTTACTTGATGGCAAATGCCTTTCTTGTTCCACTCCCATTGTGACGATTTGAGTCTGGGTTAAGGAATGAACAAAGGTCAGAATTTGGTGGGGCATGCTTCACAGTGACCGTACAGTGGACAATTTTCCATGGGATTAAAGCAATAAAGCACTTTCCTACTGCCTACTCAGAGAATGAACACACATCAGGGCAAAACATTACTTAGCGTTTTCTGCCATAGTAACCTCTAGAAAGAAATTATTCAGAGAGTTTTCACCTAGGAAGGAAAAGGTTTGCTTGTGTTTACACTGGCTGGCTGAGCAGTATCTTTCTCCTGCCCCTTTCTGATTGACAGAATCTTTTGCTCCTCTAGTGCCTGTGTGACATTCAATACACTGAGCTCTGGAAATGAGATCCAAATCAGCCTGTCCTGGGTCCTCCTTTAGGAGATGCCAGCATTCTTATTCCTAGCCTCCTTTGGGAGACTAGCTCCAGGACCTCTCTGGCTTTGAGGACCCTATGGAAAGAGGTTTGATTAGTTCTGCAGGTTTGAGATATAGCAGAGCAATCCTAGACTCTGAAGGGTTAAGAACAACCAGATTTCGGTAGAAATTTGGGTAGAGGTCCAAACCTGGGAAGGGAATCTCCAAACCAACCCATGATCCTGGGGGTTGAAGATTTCCTGGATCTGGCTGGAGTCTCATAAGAGATCGCTGGCTTCGTTCATACCAAACAAGAGTCACAGAACTGAGCCAGGAGCGGATCAGCATTGTGAGCACAGCAAGTCAGGCGGCTGTGGGGAGTGACAGGCTCCAGGACAATTCCCTCACCCTGCTCTTCCTGGGCTTTTGTATGCAGAGGCAAACCCTCCAGTATTCCCCAAAGAACACCTATAATGCAGAGAACAAAACAGAGGAGAATTTCACTGTGGAAAATGCTGATTTTGTCACTCTTCTTGATAGAGAAGACACAGCCTTTGAAGTCACTTTTACAATCAAGGCCTAAGCCCCTGGGATATCATTATCTGGAAAAGTTGAGATTATGTAAGTAATGTTGTTTTGGGTCCTCTGACACCCTGAGCTACAGCGACATACATAGCACAGACATGGAAAATCCTGTCCTTGTACCTTACAGTAGAAATTTGACAGTTGTATGCATTTTGCCACATATTTTTACCTTTAGTTTTTTTGCATATGCAAATAATAAAATTGAGAGCTGAAAAATAAGATCCACATGTAATTATAGAAGCTTTTTTCATAATTACTTTTATATGTTCAATTAAGTCCTCTTTTGGAGGTGGTATGAGTATATTTTGCAATGATCTAAAGAATAAATAATTTTGATAGCACGAAGAAGAAAACAACAGGTATCTGTCATCAGTTTTTCCTCCAAACAAAGTTTGTGGAAAGGAGCATAAACCTCAAGTCCTAGAATATCCCAAATGCAGAAGCATTACCATACAAAAATGGCTGTGACTTTGTACGTGAGTCTGCATGAAAATGGAAGAACCCAGCTGCCCATTTGTTTAGCAATTCTAATCTAGGAAGATTGCTACATGCTACTGTTTGACTTAAATTATATTACATTTTTTAATCTGTCCTTGATTTGTTTCTAATTCTTGTGCAAAAATGTAAGAATTTATCTTAATGTTAAAAATGTGTTGTTCTAGCTAAACTAGATTTAATTTTTGGATTAATCTCACTCCCTAAGTTTAATCAGCAGCAGGCATTATATTTAGTCCTTGACTAACAGGAAAAGGATCCAGACGACGCCTTCTTCGCGGTGCTGCCGACATTGTGAGATAGCCTCTTTCACCTTCAGACTCTAGGTGGAATATTTTATCGTGTGATTTGATTTTCCTTAATAGGGAGGATATATCTCTCCCAGGGATACAGCTACATTCATAAACATCAATCACTGATGTTTCTAGGGTGTACTTTGAACATTAAATAACCGCAGCGTGAACAACCTAGAGTAAAGAAGAAATCCCAACAAGAACTTGATTTATTTCAGGCATCCAGGATCCATCTCAGGGATCCCTGCAACTGATAAGCAAGAGAGAGTCCATCCTCTAGAGTATAGTTCAGGCATAAAATATTAAATAAGAATTCATAAAAAGCATATTACTCATCTTAAATCAATTCAGCATGCCAACAACCAATGTTGAATGCAGTTTGTGGTATTTAGCTCTTACATAGGATAAGTAAAATTCTTACGCAGATAAGATCTTCAACATGAGATATGATCATATAGCTCAGCAGTTCAGAACACCATCTCTGGGGTCAGACTGCCTGGAATGGAATCCCTACACTACCACATACTGACTGAAATCTTAGGTGAAGCTTCTTAACTTCTCTAAGGCTCTGTTTCCTCATCTGTAAAATGAGGCAAATGTATATAGATTTATGACAGTTAAATAAGCCTATATATATAAAGTGCTTAGCACAGTACCTGGATCATTGTAAGCATGCAAATAATGGTAACTTATAATTACAATCATATTACTACTACCTCGCTAATATTATATAGCTCTCATTATTTATCATCCTAGACAAAAATATTTAAACTGCCAGTTATTAAATGATGAACGTATGAATTGCATTCTATCTCTCTCCTTCCTTTGAAATAAAAACCAAATCCAGCAATGCAATGGGTTAGACCATAAGCCACTAATATGATGCTGTGCTTTAGAAGGCCCAGTGGCTCTGACTCTTGAAATCCAAGAGTTACAGCATTTCTGATCCAGATAGTGGCCTGGAGACCATCTAAATCCGGCCCACTATCTACAGGTAAGCAGGTAAGAAGAACGAGGCCCAACAAACGTGCCGGGGGAAGGCCATACAGCTGGGGAGCAGCAGGGGCTGTGCCCAAGATGACTTGTCCCTGGGATCCTGCCTCTGTCCCTCCCTGCCCTCAACTGTAGGATTCATCAACATCTCTGTTTGGGGTCAGCTTTTCTTTAAGTAGGGAACACACACACACACACACACACAGTGGCAGGACAATGTCCCCCAAAGTTCTAAGTACCTGTTTGGAAGATGACCCGCTTGAAAATCGGGATCTCTCCAAATTTGTCTCTGGCACCCCAAATTGATCTCGTTTCTTATCAGTCGAGTCTTTTCTCTGTTCCTGTCGTCTCAGACAAGCCTGGAGAACAAGAATGTTTCTTTGTCTTAGGTCTATGGATAGCTTTGGTAACTTGATGCTTAATTCCAATTGTGAGGCATATGGAATAAACGTACATCTCCAACTGTACCTCAAACACCCATCACCCAGTACAATAAAGACACTCACCCAGGTATCATTAACTCCCCTTCACTCTTCCCTGTCCCCAAAATGCAGGTCAAAAATATTAGTCATTGCTTTAATAAATTTGAATGATAAACATACTCAGAGGCATTTTGTCCATTTTTTACTGAACAATTGCATTCTCAAGGAAGGTAATGCACAATAGACCTTATTAACTTCTCATTCCAGTGTCATCCCCTTCATAGCTCCTCCATCTAACCCACCTCGACTATGCCCTACACCCTGGGATTACACCCTAATTACAGGATAAAAATGTTCACACCTCAGAGCTTTAGCACAAACTGTTCCTTCCACTTGCAATGACTGTCACCAGATGTTGTCTTGGTATTAAGAACCAGCTCATGTGGCATCTCTAAATTTTAGTTTACCCTGCCTCACTACTCCTTCCCAGATAGAATTAATTGCTCCTTTTTACATAGTTTACGTAATACAGTTTTCCCTATTTTATTTAGTTATTTGCTTTCTGAGTCTGTTTATCCTGCTGGTCAATGGGGACCTTGAGGGTAAGGACCACCAGCAGCTAGTATTTTGTTAGTTGAATTGCATTTTTGTGTTGCAGGAAAATATCAACTCCCAAACACAAATATATTACCAAAAAATAATTTTTTCATTTCTTTTGACAAAAGTAAAATTAAATTATTTATGTACCCAGCTATTTCTCCTCCAGTATTAGAATTGAACAAACCCAAGAATATCATGCACTATAGTGATTTCAGTTGATATTTTAAACACCCTAAAACAGTAACACTTCTTGGAGCATTGCTATACTTGTAGATCCAGCGACTGAAATTCACCTTTGCCTCGACAGAGCTGAATTCTCCACTGTAACAGTGAAGAAATGCAGTGTAAAAACCAACAGCAATGTTTCTAAGCTAGGGCTGACATCTCTCCCTTCCTGGCGCTGACTTAAGAAAGGAAAGATTCTTTTGGCATTTTTTTCCCTCTGCTAGATAAAGCAACCCTATCCTTTATGTAGGACTTGCCAGAAATTCACACCAGAGGGAAAGTCTAACTTTATGCTACAAGGTTAAGAATAGAAATGACCTTTACCACTTGGAATTGGGAACAGAGAGTCCCCCACACTGCGCTTCACAGCTGAGATGCAGGTGGAGCGCTGGTCCTGGAAGTGACTTTGCAGCAGCCAGATGGTCACCTGCAGCTAGTGCTGCCTCGAAGAAGACTCCTGCATTCCCAAGAAAAAGGTGAGCCCCACCTCTATTGGAAAGGGAGAGTACTCCGACATGGTGGGTTTTTTTTCCTGTCTCATGGTTAATCTTCAAAAACTAAGACATATTGATAGTAATCCATTTTAATAAATACTGGACAATGTTTCTTATTATAAGTTAAACAAAAATAAATAAAGATAAATAAAATAAACCAAAGTAAACCTAAAGGGTGTCAGCTAGAGAGCTTAAGGAAATTCAATTATGTGCCTCTTTTTTCCTATTCCTTTTACGAGGACTTCAATTGGTACTTCTGTTTGGGAGAAGCCCCGGCGTGGTAAGTTTTTTTGGAAAGCAGCAGATGTCTGTATTATCCTAACCTACTGGTATTGAAGGCAGAAGGAGAAAATGCTGAGGGGTTGAAAGTGGAGGAGCCAGTGCTAGCAAATGCATGCAGAACCCAAGCAGATTTTGTGGGATGAACAGAATTCTTGTGGGCTGAGTGATTTTTGAAAATCCTCTCCAAGAATGCATGCAACTTAAATATTTCTTTACCAAAAGGGGAGGAGAACAGATTGCTTTGCAACATTAAAAAATGTGTTTTTCCCTCTGGTTCCTTTTTTTCCTCCTCTCATAGAAGAGCAGGAGAATAGAACAGTGGGAAGGTCGGTACTTACAAATTCTTATCTTGGTACAACAAAGCAATCTCTCTGTGAAAACCAAACATTAATCCTCTCAAAGTTATAGTTTTGCAGAGGAGAAGGAACACTAGGACAGAGCCAAGTTCAAACTTCTAGTCCTAGAAACAGCAAGAGCATTGTTAGATTACCTTCCAGGGGATAGTTTTCTTTTTATTGTAAATATGAATGCTTTTTTTGTGGCTGCTGATGAAGATGATGTTTGTACTTTGGGGATTCTGAAGTGACAGGGGCAGAGGAGGGTGAAATCTATGGCAAGGAGATGAGGAATGGATTCGTAATTATTAATAGCCAGTGGCTACCTTTACCCTGAACTTTAAAAATATGCCCCTTTGAACTTCCCATGTCAGGATTTAGAATGCTATAAATAAGCTTCTATTCTTCTGACAAAACTGGCTTAGGGCAGTCTTGAAATTGAAGGCTTCAGGTAACTTCTTATTCCTCCTCCCAGGGAGAATCAGAGCCTCCTCCTTCACTTCTCCTGAGATGTGACTTCCCCCCAGCCAGTTCCCAGCCTGTCCCTCTGACGACAGCACTCGCAGACTTCCGTGCAGAAGATACCACTGTAGGAGAAAATGCAGAAAGTGCATATATGCCTGTGGGGGATGACGTGGGTTCCATGACTCACTGTAACTGAATACTGATAAACATGACAAAACCCAGCTCTGCCACTTTCTAGCATCGTGATCTTTGGGCAAGCAGACTAATTTCATTGATTCTCACTTCCCTCGTCTGTAGGAGAGAGATGTCCCTATGCTGCAGAACTGTTTGGAGGAGACTGTGAGGTACCACCGGTTATCTGCTTAGCAGAGGGACTGGCCCAAGGTCAGTGTTCAACAAATGGTGCATCATCATCATCATCATCATCATCATCATCATCAGGTTTTAAGCTGTTTCCAATCCCATTTCCTGGTTTATATTTTTAAAACGGGTATTGGCAAAACACACATAACATAAAATTTACCATTTAAACTATTTTTAAGTGTATGATTCAGTGGCACTGATTACACTCGCAATGTTGTGCAACCATTGCCATTAATTTCCAAACTTTTTCATCACCCCAAACAAAAACTCTATACTCATTAAGCAATAACTCCCCATTCCCACCTGTCCCAGCCTCTGGTAACCTCTAATTTACTTTCTGTGTCTATAAATTTGCTTATTTTAGGTATTTCATATAAGTGGAATCATATAATACTCGTCCTTTTGTGTCTGGCTTATTTCATTTGGCATAATGTTTTCAAGGTTCATCCATGTTGTAATATGTATCTGAGCTTCTTTTTATGGCTGAATAGTATTCCATTCTATGTTTATACCACATTTTATTTATCCACTCATTTGTTGATGGACACTTGGGTTACTTCCACCTTTTGGCTACTGTGGATAATGCTGCTAAGAACATTGCGTACAAGAATCTGTTCAAGTCCATGCTTTCAATCTTTTGGCCATAAACCTAGGAGTGTAATTGAGGGTCATATGGTAGTTCTATGTTTAACTTTCTGAGGAACTGCCAGACTGTTTTCCACAGCAGCTGCACCATTTTACATTCCTACCAACAATGTCCAAGGGTTCCAGTTTCTCTGCATCTTCACCAACAGTTCTATTTTATTTTATTTTATTTCATTTATTTTATTTTATTTTATTTTTTATTTTATTATATTATTGTTATTAAAGCCATTCAAGTAGGTGTGAAGTATCTCATTGTAGCTACCAGGTTTACTTTTATTCCTAAAATCAGCTTTTATAAAAAATATGGCATTCTGATCTTGGTCATGGAAGAAGAAAGAACCTTTCTGTCTAGACCTGAGGTTCATCCTCGTGTCTCTGCCCCACAGGCAGAGATCTAGTTCCTAACCGTCCGTTCGCACAGCTAGTCAACTGGAGAGATCTTAGGGTCACATTGCAAACCACCTTTACTTTGGCAATACACCCCTCTGAATCCAGTTATGCTCAAAGTTTCTTTTCTTTTATTATCAGTCCCCTCCTTCCAGTTAGCCCAGCTCCCAGTGTCTCACCTGGGGGGTCACTGTCCTCATCTTAGGAAGCCATGTGCCACAAGAACACTTCCTAGCCTCATAGTCCTGGTATAAAAAACACCATAACTCCCACCTAACTTAACATCTCAATCAATGCCAGCCTCTGTCAAGTTTATCATTACTTGAAATGTGCCCCCATTTTGAGGAGTGGGAGTTGTCACTGCCTTCATTTGGTTCTTTTGTTGTTACTGTTGTTTTAATGATATCCATAACCCAGAGTCTGGGGTATTAATTATCACTGGTAAAATTATTAAAGTTCATTAGTTCTAAGAGGCTAAGAAATCAAAGGTGTAAAAAGAGTTTGACATGATCTTCCCCTTGAACTAGTTTATTTTCCTGCATTAGCTGTGTAGAATCAAGCAACACATACCTCAAAGTTGAGCAGGGAAGAGCATCTTCTCCCTGACTCCTATGGGAAAAGAAGCTGAATTATTTCCATCCCCTCCCCTTCCTGCTGGACAGCCCCCAAGCCCTGCCACCTGGTATAAAGTCATGTATCACGTCCTTGGACAAGTTTACATGGTCACTTTTAGTTGTTTGACCTGCACTTGAAAGAATCAGGATGAATAAATGACATGAAATGAAATGAAACCAATTTGAACACATTTGATAGATTATGGAAAATCATTCTGAAATGCCAAGGGTAATCTTTCACTCCAGCTTTCTAGTGGACATTAATGGCTAAATTCTGCCTCAAGTTACATAAACACATCGGACTGAAAAAAGAAAAAGAAAAAAGAAAGCTAAAGCGATGCAGCAAGAACACCCTTGAAGAAATGGAGCCAAATTCTGAGATGGCATATAATTATACACTAGTTACCAGATTCTGAAATAGCATGTAATATGCCAAATAGATGTTTATTTCCTCTTGTTTTCTCTAAAGTGTCCCACCCAACCACTGAAAGGAGTAGCATCAAAATAACTCAGGGTGCGTTTAACCCTCCTTTCCTGCTGCTAGTACACAGACCTGTAAAGGCACTGCTAATTTAGTGCATACCAACCCTATAGCATTTTAGGAACAGTTTATATAGAAGGTTCCTAAGGATCTCAAATTTGAGCCAGTTCATTTAGTCAAGTCAAGCACAGGAAGGAAAATGTGGAAAATGTACATGATTTGGGAGTCATATCAAATTATTAGGTCTTACACCATTTGTACACCCTGAAATAGGGACTCCCTAGTGTCCTAAGCAGGTCACTGCACCCTAAGTAAAAGCTTCCATGAGAAGTGGCTAAGCCCATCAAAGACCCAGGATTTCAATATCCACCCAAAGCAAAGTCTACCTTAGTAAATACACACAGGCCATATGCGGGCCAAGCCATTGTGGGGTCACTGAAGTCAAGCAATTGATTCTTAAACCGCTACTTTAGATCCTTTCTGGATCAAGGCAAGTGGCAGATTAATAAATAATACAGCAGACTAATAAATAATACACCACTGTTCCCTTCAAAGTAGTTACTGTGCGTTGTTACTTATTTACTTCAACAATACATGGAACATCTTAAACGCATTCATATTTATTTTTCGCAGACCTTGCACTGTGTGGTTTTGAAAATGCTCAATGAGAGTGGATTTGACTGTTAGGAATAGTAACAAGTCAGCTGGATCTAACTCTAATAAACAGAATTGGTGATCAAGTTAGGTAACACTGGCTTCCATCAATGACAAGGCATTTCAATCGACAAAGAGAAGTAAGATACAACCCATGCCCTTAAGAAGCTGTGGTCTAGTTTGAGAGGAAGTCATACAAAATACAATTTCAATACAAGTTCATAAGCTCTGTGAAAGAGGTATAAAAAGGATGCTATGGTATCAGGGTGATGGAAAGGTTCTTAAACTGGATGGTTGCACATTCTGGTAAATTTATTAAAAGGCATTAAATTGTACACCTAAAATAGGTGAGTTGTATGGTATGTAAATTTTACCTCAATAAAGATTTTTTTTTTAAATGGTGCCATGATTGTGCAGAGTTCCTTTAGTACTAAATATAAAGTATGTTTCTCTCCATTCTTGTCAAGAGAGTACAATGAAGCTGGAGAAAGATTAGAGAGGTAGTTAAGGTTTGGGTTGATTTTGCTAAGTTTTTAGTTCCTGGACCTGCCTTTAACTGAGGGTAAACAGCTGAATAGTTTCATGCATCTGAAAGGCATATTCAATTTTACATTTTAGATAGATTTTTAAAAAGGAGTCTGAAAAAACAAGCCTGGAGGCAAGGAGACCAGTTATAAGGATATTATAATAGTCCTAGAGATAAATTATGGGGGTTGGAACTAGGATGGTGGCAATAGTATAAAAAAAAAGGCACTAATTCATGAACTCTTAGGTTAACTTGGCAGGACTTGATAAGTCAGAGGATGTGGGCGATGAGGGAGAGGAAGGGGCCAGGGAAAGCTTCCCACCGGAAAGGGAATATAGAGGACGGGTGGGAGAGGGATGGCTGTGTGGAGCGCAACCATGAGTATGTTGAATTTGAAGTGTCTATGAGACATCCCATTGGAAATGTCCAATAAGCAGGTATGTATATGATTCTGACACTTTGGGGAGAAACAGGATTACAAAGTTATTAGCATGTAAGTGGTGGTCAAAATCACAGGAGGAAACCTACAACTTCTCTAAAAAAGTCAAACAAACCATAGGAGGGGATGAAATGAGTATGGAAGATCTTGTCAATAAGAAGAAAATTGGACTGAGGATGGATTCCTGGGAAATTAACATTAGAGGGGCAGAGAGAAGAAGAGGCTATGGAAAAGAAAGTGGAATGGAGTGTGAGAGAAACACAAGGAAAATCAGGAGAGTATAATGTCAAAAAGCCAAAGGAGTAATGCTTCCAGAAGAAAGGAATAAATAATAGTGTCAAATGGAGACAAAGCTTCAGAAAACAAAGGCTAAAAAGTTATCCACTGAATTTGGCTACTGACCTTAGAGAGGACAGTTTCAGGGGATGGTGGAGGTGACAGGCAGGTTAGGCAATGGATGGGAGGGGAGGAAGCAGAGATAGAAATGTGACCAACTGGTTGGGACCTCTGGGATGAGACTGGAAGGAGCCAGGGCTGTGGCTAGAGAAGAACACACAGACTACCGAAAGCACTGTTCTTTCTTTTTGAAGATGGGAGAGACCTGAGCATATTTGTAGACTGGGCCGATAATAAGAAAGGAGATTTCAAAGACATAGATGAGAAATCTACAGATGAAGAAAGGCTGGAGAGCAGAAAGGCCCAGACCGAGATCTCAGGCTGGCCACAGCAGTTGAGGGTCACTGCATCCTCTGCGACTTGAGGACTAGATGGGTGTGTAGCCTGGAAGGGAAGGAGAGAAAGCTGAGTCAGAGCCCCCAATGGCCTTGGGTTCTTCCTTTCGGTTATATGTGTATAAAACAGGAGGGGAAATTTTTTGTTGAAAGTATGGGGGTTGGAGTTTTGAAAAGAATGATTTAAAATGGTGAAGATAACAGAGTTGCTGCTGGACAAATAAACATGTTGAAGTGTGCCATCCTTCCTTCCTGTCTTTCCCTTATACCCCATTCTATCTCCATGTATCAGCAAAATGTCTATTCTGTGTCTGCTTCCTGGGGTAGGCCACTTCTCACCACCTCCACTCCTACCACTCTGGTCCAACTCACCATAACTTGTCTCCTAAACGTCTATCATAGTTTCCTTACTAATTTTTTGCTGCTTCTCTTGCCCCTTCTAATCCTTTCCTCACACAGAAATCAGACTGACCTTTAAAAAAAATGTAAATGAATGGTTGAATAAATGAAAGGTCAACATTGAAAAGTCCAACTGAGATTAGAAAATAAGACTGCAGTGGCTCCAAGACACACAGTTGCATGACTTAATTCTTTAGTAGAGAACATAAAATGATCAGACTGATTTTCTTATGTGCCTGCTCGGGTGACAATTTCAAACAAGTATAACCAAACATGAGCTGGGTGGTAGAGGTATCTTTGTGAAAACTAGATGGATTCCAAGGATGACCAGTTCAGATGTTTACACTCTTGTTTTGCCGACATTTCTTTGATTTTATAGTCCCCTTATATGTGGATTGGCAAAATGCAGGAGGAAATTGCTGACTCCATTTCCAGACCCAAAGCTAAGCTGTACTAATACAGGTGAAATCAGGTTACTGAGATAGGTCTGGTTTCCTTGGTGACCCAGGAGATTTGGTTATATTTGAAATTGCTAAGGAGGAGAAAAACCTGATAACAGCAGTTTCATGTTTCCCTTAGGTAGGGAGCGAGTCCCAATCTTCAACTGAGGCTGAGGCTGTGCCTCCTGGATTGGCAGAGGGTTGGCCTCTGGCAAGATGGATGAGTGACACTGTCTAACTGATCCCAGAATCCCAAGTTTGGTAAGTTTGTCCTATGCCAGCTCTGGGTAATTGCATCATGGCTCCTCAGGCTCCCCGTCTATTTTGTTTTTTGCATGTAAACACTGTAACTAGGGTGATGAATAGTTAGCTTATTGTAGAATGTGCTAACCACCTTTCTTTAGGCGGGACAGGGAGACAGCAGAAGGGCATGTTATTTTATAAACAGTAGGGTGATCCAGTTTAACTCCTTACATTCTCTTCTCCTGAGAGGTGGCTCGTCAGATTTAAGCCTATAATGTCACTTAACCAAGCCCTGTGCTAAATACTTTTAAAATGTTCTCTCATGTCATATTCAGCACAGTTATAAGGTGAATACTGTTATTAATCCCATTTAATGGATGGGAAAACTGAGACTCTGAGAAGTGAAGTGGCTTTCTCATGGTTACTCTTGGTGGGTTTGGGATTTTAGGAAACTATTGCTGGTTATTGGATACTGATTCTGTATTCTGAATTCTCTTACACTACAATAAAGAGAAGGTGGAAGATAATCCTTGGTTTCTGCAATTACCTGATATTCAGAATCCACCTTATGCTGCATGTCCCGCAGAAATTGAGCATCACTGACGAACTTCTGCCTGTCCTTTGCTTCATGCAACATGATTCTTAATCCCCACCTGCATATGAAAAATAAACAAATGTCTTGAGATATAATCCTTTGCTGCTTTGCCATCTTTGGATTTATAAGTACTAATCTAATTTCCATTGTTTGAAAGGAACAGGTGCTCCTTTCAGACTGAAGGGACATCTCGTCTTGGTGTTCCAGGCATAAATAATGCAGCCACACGCCATCAGCTGGCTTCAGTGATCCTGTCCCGGTTATTCAGGGGAAGTTAGACTAACAGATACCTGATTCCGAAGCAGTTCTACAGCCTGATGAAAAAGAAAACCTGAGAACCTAGTTATATTAACAGTGACCCAAGTTAAACACTCTTGATTTATTAAATTCATTTATTCACCAATTATTGCACCCCTATTCCAGTCAAGCATTATGCCAGGTACTGGGGTACAGGAGTCACAAGACAGATATGGCCCCTGTCCTTGTGTTGCTTACAATCTATGGTGGAAGACTGATATTGAACAAATGAACCCTGACTGTTGTAAGTGGTACGGGGGAGGTGTATGGGACCTTTTGAAAGAGTTTTATTACGGAGTGGCATAACCTAGACCGGAGGGATGAGGCAAGATTTTCCTTAGGAAGGAAAATGACACTGAGTTTGATAAGGAGTGAGCTGGTTAAGATGGAACAGAGAGGGCCTGGAAGGCAGAAGCAATGGCTTCAGGGCAGGGGGGAGCAGATAAGGAGCAGGAGGGCCAATGTGGTCAGAGCAGAGAGAGGGGAGAACGCCATCAGAAGGGCAGGGAGGTGGAGAGGGACCAGCTCCTAGGATCTTGAAGGTTGTGATTCAAAGAGCCATGTGAGGCCACTGAAAGTTTCCATCCTGGGGAGTAAATGATTAGACTTGCATTTTTAAAAAGTCCCTCGAGTTGTAGCATGGGGAATGGATGGGGGGGGGGGGGGATGGAAGCAGGAAGACCATGGGAATGTATTATAGTCATCTAGTTACGAGGAGATGGTGGCCAGCCTTGGGTAGCAACAGTGGAGAAATGAAGAAGATAATGACCAAAGCTACTATTCACTGAGCTTCTGGCAGTGCCAGGTGCTGTTCCAAGCATTTACACATATTATCTCATTTAATTTTCACAACAACTCTATGAGGCTGTGATTATCTGTTTTACAGATGAGGAAACTGAGGCACAAAGGGATTAAGCAACTTGCCTAAGGTTACAGAGCTAATGAGTGGAAGAGTTGGGATTTGAACCCAGAGATTCTCATCCCACTGACTGCACTTTTAATCATGATGGATCTGAAGGATGATCAGGAGAGGGAAGCGTTCATGGAGATGCCCAGGTTACCGGCTCCAGTAGCTAGCTGGTCGGAGCAAACGCTCCCTTCAGGAAACACAGAAGGAGGAGTAGGGTTACGAGAAAATAAGATGGAGTTTGAAGTGTCTGGGGCACAGCAAATGGAGATGTCAAGTAGGCAGTTAGACGCAGGCTCTGGAGCTTATTAGAGAGGTGAAGCTTTGGGCGTCACCGGCATTTTGGTAACAACTGAAATTAAAGGCGTCGAGGACGTGGGGAGAATGGGCATTGAAAAAAGAAGAGGACCTCACCCAGGACAAAACTCTGAGGAACGCTAAAATGTAACTCTCTAAGGAATAGTTAGTTGAGGAGAAACCCTGCAAAGAAACCTGAAAAGGAAGAGCCAGAGAGGCAGGAAGCAAACCAGGTGGGTGCAGTTTCATAAATGCAGAGGAGAGAGTGTTTCAAGAAGGAGGCTATTAATAACCTCGGTGAGAGCATTTAGTGGAGCTACGGGGCTGAAGACAGATTGCAGTGGGTTGTGTAAAGGGGAGGTGACGAAGTAGACACGATGCTTTCAAGAGGTTTGGCTCTGACTGACGTAACCTAAATTTATGACCAAAAATTTTAAGTTCACAAAATTATAAAATGGCGCTGTTAAAAGGGTCTGCTAAACCTCACCTATAAAGTCATTAAAGATCCCACAATATTCCTAATTACTTCTTAGAGATCTTTCATTCCTTTCTACACAGACAGTATTTTTTAAATGACTTAAAAAAAAAAATGACTACTGTGTGACAGGTTCTGCTCTAGGCTCCCGGGAACAGTAGGGATAAAACAGGCAATATCCTTACCCTCAAGGCTATACATTCTGGGGCTTTTCTTCTCTCCTCTAGTTTACTCAGTTTGTGTAGGTACTAGCCCTAAGCACGGCGGATCTCTCGTGGATGGAAGTGCAAACAGAACCAGACTGCCCCTGGGACGAAAAGCGATCGCTTACTGTCACCGAGTGTCTGGTGTGGTAGACGCTGGCGATAATCATCCGCTCAAAACCTCGCGAGATTTATCGCTAGCCCCGAGCAATATGGAAATAAGCTGTTCTCTTGTATTTTCTTTTCTCAAGTACAGAAAGTTGGTCTTTGAGAGTCGGAATCTAAAATTACAATCCAATAGGTAGTTCCACATACTATAGGCAAAACCTAAATTTTCTCTCTGAGCATTTTAATTAATAGTAACAATGGGACTATATTTTAAAAGATCACTTTTAACTTTTCATGTGAATTTGTACCTGCATAGAGTGAAGTTGTTCCCACCCTTTCCAGAAAACGGTGGTGTTAAGACAGGCAGAAAGATGAACCCCTCCTGCTACTGTTGGAAACAGAAGGCTGTCTGAATATAATCAGGCAGAGAACATGAGGATTTATAACGAAAATATGTTAAAGTTCGCTAAAGGGGCACATCCCAGAGTCCAGTTTGATAATATATTTTGGTCACGAAGTTAACACAGAAAAGCCAGTTAATCTATCATGGATTTAGTGCAGTGTTATTTTAAGGAGGCTTCTAAGTCAGGAGGCATGAAATAACTTTGTCCAAATAGGTAGGAAATAATAGTATTTGACTTGCTAGGTTACCTCTGACTTCACAATCACCTACCAAATAAAGGACTTTACAATTGCCTACAAAAGTCTCTTTTCCCTCCCATAAACTCTCCGTAACTTTGTATTTTACTACAAAATAGACATTTAAAAGCATTGTGGTGCCACATATAATTTCTTATTTAAATACATCAATACTTTTGTGAGATTAAACGAATACAGCAGGCACCCAGGAAACATTACAGATGGTCAAGGAGTTGATAGATCACTACAGTCTGGGCAAATATTGTCCATATCTCTGAAGTGTCACTTGAGCTTCATATTGCACTGAAACACTGAAAAACTGACTGGGATGGACAAGAAACAGAAAACAGTATGTAAATAAATCCACAAGAGAAAATGCTTCATTTGTGGATCTCAGCTTTGTGGGCCTACTCAACCAGATGGTCATTTGAAGCCAAAATTTTTTCCTCAGCAAATACAGACAGTGGAGGGGAAGGGGCAGAGAACGATAATAAAAAGTAGGCTAGGCACACATTTCTAAAATAGCATTCCGTATTCTCTTTCTGTTGCTCACCATTGAACTGCTTCTCAATTTAAAATCCACTCATGGTCATGAACAATTCTGTTTTAAGTCTTCGGTGATAATGTATTATGCCAAATTGTGCTTCAGGAATCAAAAGTAAGAAGACATATTAAATAGGGAGAGGGAGGAGGAAAGGAAAAGGGAGTAGGAGGTATGTGGGGAAGGGAGAAGAGGTCCTGCTTGGCTGAAAGCAAGAACAAATTATTCTTCTTGGCCTCAAAATCCTAAATATCTGTGAAATTTCAATGATGAATATTCTAAGAACTTTGTGACATACACATGCCTCTCTAGTGTAAATTTCCAATGAATTTAAACCTTATTTCCCTGACTAAGGAGAACAGAATCTGATTGCAGAATATATTTCTTTCAGTTCTCTAAAATATCATATATATATGCAATCCTTTTCTAAGGCACATTGGTCAACAATGAGCTCTTTTTAATAACCAGTTATTTTATTGTTTTCTATCTATATTC
Source organism: Choloepus didactylus (assembly GCF_015220235.1). Classification (NCBI taxonomy): domain Eukaryota; kingdom Metazoa; phylum Chordata; class Mammalia; order Pilosa; family Megalonychidae; genus Choloepus; species Choloepus didactylus. The sequence continues at coordinate 57,668,114 of NC_051324.1, read as the reverse complement.
TCATGTTAGAAATATCATTAAAGTGAATATTTTAACGGCTCAGCAATAAACGAAAATGTAAATTTAAATTCCTCTTTAGGCTGAAGTTTCCTTTAAAATAAAATCTAAATGGCTATATTAATACCGGACAATCAGATTTATGTATTTCCCCTTTTCCACAATTGGGTGCTTGGAAGAAGGATTTCGGGGGACCTTATTCAATTTTTCTCGCAATTAATTTGTAATGACAAAGATGACAGGATTTTAAAAAAATTCTTAGCTTATAAAAACGTCTTGAGTAGAAGCAATAAAGTCTAGTGATTTGGGCTCAATTTTCCTAACATTCCCTGACCCCCTGCAGTAGCTACTGAGGAATTGGAGGAGTTTGAGATCCTTGAGCTATTTGACTCTTCCAGGGAATTTGGTTTAGAGTATCAGGGTGGCAGAGGGGGCGGCTTGTAAGAATAGCGTTATGGCGGTGTCTCTGTATTTTATTGTGAAACTACGAAAGAGATGGCCGGTTACACATTGACCATGAAGCCAGAAGGGAGAGACTCAATGGGTAACTGTGAAACTTTTGGGGGGAAACGTCACCGGCTTGACAAGCAATTTGGTGCCATTATTAATAACGATAGCAACAGTTTCACACTCAGAAGCCCTTGGGATAGTGGTCAGTATATGCCTTTCCTGGACTTGAAGACCAGTGGGGTCCCTGGGGAAGTTCTGTGGGTGTGGGGCGGCGACCCCAATACCTGTCCCTCGGAGGCAGGAAAAACTGCCTCGGTGGTCAGCCGGCGGAAGGAAGCGGCTGGGCCTTCAGGTTTCAGGCCTTGTTTCCCTCTAGAATCTTCTAAGTAGAAATGTAAGGTTGTTCCCCGACCTCCTACCCCCTCCTCGGAGAAGGAACAGGGGCGGACTCCTGGCCGGCGAGACGGAGCCGGGTCCTCGCGGCAGAGGTGGCGGGTTACCTGGCGGATCTGTCCTTTCTTCCCCTGTGAGAGGCTAAAGGGGCCGAGGGGCGGGGCAGGCGGGCTGGTCCAGGGCAGAGGAGCCGCTCATCGATCGCGCAGGGGCCGTCCCTGTGCGCCTCTTCCTCCTCCTCTCACTTCTTCCCTCCCTCCACCGGCCCCTCTTCCTCCCCCTCCCGCGAGGCAGCTTTCCGCGGCGGCGGCCGGGCTTTCTAGGGGCGGTGGCGGTGGGGGCGGCTGTGGGCGTCCTCGCGTTCCCTTGGCAACCAGACCTCCTCCCTCCTCGCGCGGGAGCTCAGAGCCGCCGGCCGGGAGCGCTGGGCATGGGGGTGGGGTGCGGGGAGGCTGCGGCCGCGGGCGCGCGGCAGGGCGGTCCAGAGCCCGGACGCGGGCGCCCTGCCGGTTGCCGAGGGAACGAGCCGGGATGCAGTCGGGAAGGCACAGCGGCGATGGCGGCTGGCAGGGAGGAGATGCTATAGGAGGAGGCGGTTTGGCATTGTCCTTTTGATGTCCATGCCAAGACCCGGATATCGAGGCCTTCGGCTCCTTTCTTGAATCCGCACCGTCACTGATAAAGAATAAGATTAGAAAACGAGAAGGAAAAATATTTTTAATAGAATAAAATAATATTAACAGGAATACATGGAAAGAGGGGAAAAATTGCAGCCCTGGAGTTTGAGCCCTGCAGGGCATCTCAGAAATGTTCTAGTCCAACCTAGAAAGGAGGAAATAAATGAGTGATTGAAAGCCTAGACCAAAGCCTAGACCAGAATCAGGTTTCCTGGTTAACAGTCGTCTTCACTGCCTTTGGCAAAGAAGGAGGTTCTTAGAGGTTTAGACCAGTGTCCACAGTCTTGGAAGTTCCCACAGAACTTCTACTAGCTATGCCCTCTCCCTGTCATCTTTATTTTTGTCTGTGGTTTCATATGCAAAGGTGACTCTTCTATTCATTTTGCATATTTGGGTACTCAACTTGCCAACTGATGCCAAGTTTGGGCATTTTTGGTTGGGTAGAGAGTAAGGGAAAAGAAGAATAGAAATTCTTGAACCTTTCATCAGCAGCCAGAATCCTTAGTATGTCTATGGTTTGAGTGTCCTCTCTGCCACCCCCCCTACATCCAATCAGTGGCCACATCCTCTGCACCCTTCTTTCTGTTCTTACCACCACAACGCTAGTTTGGACTCCTAACCACTTAATGGCCTCCTAACCAATGCCCTTGTCCTCCACATTCTACCCTGACCATTTCCCCTGTCCTGTAAGCAACATGGGTCTAATGTTGTTGGTCCCCTGCTAAGAAGCTCTCAAAGATTCCCTATTGCCTGTGGAATAAAATCCAAACACTTGACTACAGCTTTCCCTACATTCTCCCTCAGGGCTTGCTTTCTTGGTTTATCTCCTTCAGCTCCTCTTCACACATATGTCAGTGAAATGGGACTAATATTACAGACTGAACATTATTCCCCCACCTTGCCAGTTTCTAAGGCATATCCTGAGCCAGGCAAAGTCCAGATAAAATGTACTTAGATGATGCAGCAGTAAGAAGGAACAATGTCGTGAAACATATGACAACATGGATGAACCATGAAGACATAATGCTGAGTGAAATTAGCCAGGCACAAAAAGAGAAATATTGTACATTACCACTAATGTAAACACTGTGAAAAATGTAAAATAAATGGTTTATATTGTAGAATGCAGGGGACCTAGCAATAGACAGCAAATAGTGAAAGGGGGGATGGTAATCTAATAAGAACAGATAAGTTATGGAGGGCAAATTTAGTGTTCTGGGAATGCTCAGGAATGAGTATGGTTTGTCAATTTCTGGGGGGTATGGTTGGAACAAGTTCGCAGAAATGTAGTTATTTTAGGCTATTTTTCTTATTCTTTTGTTGGGTTATAGTCTGTCTAGTTTCTTGGGGTAGGGTAGGAACATGTTGGAAGCAATGTAGTTATTTTAGGATATTTGTTTTTTCTTATACCTTTGTTTTGGTTTTGTTTGAAATGTTTTTTATTGTTTTTTTTAAATTTTTTGATAAAAAATAAACAATGAATGAGTGTGAAAAAAAGTAAATGAACAATGGGGGGAGGAGGGGAATGAAATGTTTTGGATATCCTTTATTCTAATTTTTATTTTTTGGAGTAATGAAAATGTTCAAAGATTGTGGTGATCAATGCACAACTATGAACAACTGACTGTACACTCTGAAGGATTGTATGTTATGTGAATATATCTCAATAAAATTGCATTAAAAAATGTACTTAGATACAGTCTTTTGTTTGGGGCACTTTCTCATCCAAACTCCATTGGTCCTATAGCAGTCCCTAGTATCTTCCATCTCCAGTTGCCCAATCCATGTTCTGTTCTTGTTCTCAGCCGGCTATCAAGTGATCCTTATTAAAGCATTAACTGATAATTGAAGCATTACCTGATAAGGACTAACCTAGAACCTCTCCCCATGGTTTTGCCTTTCTAAAGGAGAGGCTTAAAGATGCAAAGTCTTTAAGACACACTGGATTAAAACTATAATAGTGAAATGATAGGTAGAGAACTTGTTCTGTTGGAGCTAGGACACTCCCCCCAATAAAAATAGCATTTAATGATAATCATTGATTATTAACAATTAACAGAGGAGGAAATTGAAGTCCAATTGAAATAGTTGAAGAGGAGTGACATGCCCAAGGATGGTCAGTACCAGAACCAGGGTCCAAAAGCAGGGCTTCCCATTTCCTTGATGCTGCCCACTACTGAGAAAATCCCCTTGGTACAAACTGGACCCAGATTTTTTCTCTTTCCACATCAACATAATACTATCTACTTCAAAAGATTGCTGTGGGTAGCATTGTGTTTGGCACATTGTAAGCATTCAATATCCAGTAGATTTACTTTCTGAGACATATTTTAATATTTTATTAAATGTATATATGAGCATTATCCATGAATTTAAGGTTTTAATTAATAAGGTTTGGAGAAGTCACTTTATATCTCAGTTTTAAACTCTTCCACATTTCAAGGGTTTTTGACAATTAAGTTCTGTGAAAAAAAAATCATGATGCCCTTGAAAGAGAGCCATAGTGTCAGTGTTAGAGGTCAGCCTGTAAAAAAGTATAGAGTAACTCCATCTTTAGCATTTAAAGAGTAAACCTAAGCTTTGCATGTCAATTACAAATTAGATGAGTTCTAGCATCAAAGGAAGACAACTATTAAGGTGAGAAAAAAAAAAAAAAGCAGTTCATGAAAAGGACCCTACTCTTGTACGATGTCTCTGATGGATGAGGAATAAATGAAGAAAAAAATTAAGGCCTAATGTAGACAGTAGATTCTAATGATTGAGGTACTGTGTTTGATGTTTGCAAATAAGCTTTGAGAAGTTCTTTAGTTTTTAATCTGAGTTCGGCAAAGGGCAACTACAAGTATAAAATTTCAGGAGGAGATCATGTATTAAGTTTCACAAATAACACTTTTGAGTGAAATACTTAGTTCAGTGCAAAGAATGAGCTCTCCAGAGGGGTTGCTATACCTTCTGAGCCTGTCGAGTCTTATAAGACTGTGGTGTCCAGCAGTCTCGTGGAGACTTGGTTCAGACAAGATGCTCACTTTAGCTGGAGCAACCCACCCTCTCTTTGTTCAGCTAATATTTACGGAGATAGATGGAGACAGAGATAGAGACAGACAGAGACAGAGACAGAGACAGAGATAGAGATAGAGACAGAGATAGAGAAACTAGGTATGTTTTCATTATCTAATCGGACACAGAGCTTCCAAGTGGCCTCAGAAACTGATGGCCTCCCTCATATTCAACTTAAGCATGGTCGCTTTTGCCTTGGGCCTCACCTAACTGATGAGTTTCTGGTCCCATCAGATGAGGCCACAGTAGTGGTATTGCCTGCATTCATTGCACATGGCATGAGCCACAGTAATTTGTTTGCAGAAAGAATCTCTTGGAACAGCTTTCCTGAGAAGGGGACTGGGGATATGTTAGTTCTTTGGAGCTTCATGGGTTCCCCCTTTGGCACCCCTTTGTGCAAAGTTTCACCTGACTGATATTTAAAACTGACTACTGGCTTATTGAGTATGCCATGAGCTGTTGTGACATTCTGCATTGATCCCACAGCTATATTTAGCCAAACTCTAGGTATGCAAGATGACAAGCTCTTAACATCAACCACTGAAAAACAGTCCTATATTGATTTCATTAAGATGTCTGGAGAACATGGTAGGCTGTTTCAAGGCAAGCCCACTGGACTATGTCTGCACTTTGATGGAGGCCATTGAATACTCAGGATTGGGTCCTTGGTTTTGTAGGATTAGAAATTCCATTTTAGTTAATTCAAGGCTAATCTTTTTAGGAGATGATCCCCAACAATCCCACTCAGCAGAGACTGATTTGTCATCTATCTGACCAAATTATTATTTCATCCTAGAGAATAAAGCTAGCAGGTTGACCAGCCCCTAAAAATTACTCCTTCCAAATGGAAAGGCATCCCCAGGAGATCAAATTACAGATAAAAATGTTGGTGAAGATTGATTTAGATCACAGGGAATTGAGTGTTCTTAAAGGATATCTCTAATGGGTTGAGGTGGCCTTAAGGAACAACCTCTCTGTCCTCCATGGACATTTTAGTGTAGATAACTGATTTGAATTATTCAACTCCAAGCTTTTAGAGATTTTTTCCAGGTCTTTGTTTTGGTTAACTGCCTCCTTGCTCAACTTCATGTGTCTGTTTTACCTCCATTTATGCCCTTAACAGCATAGTTTGGAGTCAAGATGACCTGAGTTAAAATCCCAGCGTTGGCACTTGTATTATTATAGTGCATCCCCTCTTTTGCACCTAAGATCCTCATAGTTAAAAATGGGACTAGCCAGAACCTCCTCACTGGTGTTTGTTTTGGTGTGTTGGGCTTACACATAGTAGCTATCATTATTACTTATATTATGTGGATTTAATTCTCTTTGCTGAGATCTGAGGATGCCCTAAGGTACATCGCCAATAAATTCATAAAACATCTCTAAAGGTTTATTACTTCTTTAAGATGTTAATCTTATGTTACTAACATCATCATGGTTAACTTTATATGACTATTTTTTATCCAGAATTTCACAGTGACATTTTATGACCTCGTCTCTAATTGTGAGGGTAGATCCAATTTGGGTCTTGCAGCTATCCATGAACTTTATGAAATTTAATAATGCCTGTTGGGCTTTCATAGGTCAGATATCTGATATCCAATTCTCTTGTGGAATGAAGTAGAGTCTATTAGAGATGAGCAAACACCCTACAATGGATAAAAAGCATGTCTTTTGGGGTATCCCTTAGAATTTTCCTCACTTGGAATTGTAGCTGGTGTACTGTATTGGTTTACAAAGAGGTGGGCAAACTCACAAATTTTTTGGATCCTATAGTGTTGAGATTCTTTTCGAAAGTTCAAAAGGCTTTGATTTCTTTATCCATTTTGGAAGCTTCAGGCTTTTCAAAACCCTTCATTGTGGCAATTGATGTGTGTGATACAAGATTGGATGTGATTTTAAGAACTTGAAAGCATAAAGCATATTGCTTTTTTTTGAACTTTTGAAACAATTATTCCCAAAGGAAAGACTTTGACTTTGGTCCAAAACGAGTATCTGATTTGTTTGGACTTTGGAGAAACTCAAGCCATATATGTTTGGCCAAGAGTTTAATCTGCAGACTGATCATCAAGCCCTGAGCAAGACTCAAGCTTCAGAAAGCTATGACAACAAGTTGCACAGCGGGTTATGGAAGCGTCAGGCCTCCCACGTGTGCATTAAACATGTTTCTGGAAGATAGGTGCTCAGGCCAAAAAAAAAAAAAATTCTTTTTATTCAAAGAGAAGGGAAGCATGAGCATTGTGCAACAGCTGGAGCTTTAAGAAGGATGTCATTCCATAATATTTTGTTTGGAGAAATGTGCAGAGCAAGTGAGGAAGAGAGTAGGGCGACAGCCAGTAGTTAGCGTGGGAAAGGAGCAGGGGCACTGGTTTGAGGGGCAGCTGTCTCCTTTCTAATCACCTATTTCCTGGTTCAAGTCATGGAGGTTTTGCTCTGTGGAGCCCCCTCTGTACTCACAGGGAAGCTGTGGGGATCTCTTGGACCACCAACCGTACCACCCAGATGAGCATGCATCCCTGGTACAGAGTTATTTCCAACATCTGCCCTATTTCTCTTCTTTCATTCTCTTTCTATTTCTCTGATTACACAAAGGAACATGAGATTAGTTGTGAACTCTAATTTCTTTCTTTAACCCTTTGTGGCTTCTCATTGTCTTGGCCCCACCCAAGGATGGCTGCTTACTTCCCTTGTAACTAGGAGATGCCCCTTCAGGGTATTCACAGGCAGCAGGAACAGCTTCAAGGCATAGATGGGAACTAGGCTGGGAGCTGCAGGGAAGAGGAGGAGACAGAGCAAAGCTGGGTTGTTGGGGATGCCAACTGGGCATCCTAAATTGGTGAACCTGGAACATTCCACCCCATTTATCCATTCATTCAATCAACAAATATTTATTGAATGTCTAATAGGTACTACAGACAATTTACAAGTGGAAAAATCAATAAACATACATTGACAAATGATAATTAGTGACCAGACACTAATAGAATACAGTAACAGACGTCACTGAGGGTGGCAATGGGGAGGATGGGAACCTCTTTAGACAGGGTGGTCAGAGATGGCCTACCTGGGTGAGGCCTAAAGAATGAACAGGAGCCAGCCCAATGGAGATGGGGAAGGGATATGGGACCGCCCAGATGGAGGAAAAACAGTACTGGGGAGGTCTGAGGTGAGAGAGAACTTGGGGGATTCAAGAACAGAAAGGAAGCCATTGTGGCTGGAAGACTTAGGTGAAGGAAGGCTGGTGAGGTTGCCATGGAATGATTTTAAAGTGTGTGTACACTTGTGTGTGTATTTGTTCACATGCATGAGTGTACATGCACACACATGTGTGTGTATGTGTGTGTGTGAGAGACATATTGTGTGGAGCATATGTTGCAGCACACTGTGGAGACCCATGAGGAGGTTCCTGATCATTATTTATAGTAATTGATCTCATGGTCCCCATTGCAGCCTTTGAGGAAACTTCAAAATGTCATTCAAACACGTGCTTGTCATTGGCATGAGTCAAGATGATCAAAAATGAATCAAAGATATTTCTCCTAGTTCCAGGACACTGAAGTGACCAGATGTCCCACATTGAGTAGCATATCCTGATTTTTAACTCTCAATCTCTCATTATAATGCATTCCCACATAATATCCCTTACTGATGTATTTTTGTCACACTCTGAGTCTTGTTCCCTTTACTCCCTCTTCCCCTGACTTTCTTTCTCTCTTAATCTTGGCTGCCTCTGCTTCCTCTTCTCTTCTTTCCCTTCCCCTCTTCATACCCATTTCCCCTCTCTTTTCTCTGCCTTTCTCATCAACCATCAGAGTAACTTGCCAAACCACAACTCTTAGATTTCTATTTTCCCAAACAAATTTCTTGGCTGGCTTTCTAGACTGTTGTAATTGGTTCTCTCTTCTCCTTCCATGCTCCTCCCTTCTCTGGCCCCACCCCTCTCCTAGACAACCTTCTCCTACCCCCACTCCCTCAAGAAGCCACGCCCCTAGGATGTGCGGCTTTTAAAACATCTACAGCATCAAAAGTTCTTGCTCTATCCCTGTGAAAAGAAGACATGAAGGAGTTAACCTCCCATGACATCAGGATACAGCCACCAGTACAGTAGAAGGCAGTTCTTGAAAACCAGAGAGAACAGACGGTATCGCTGTGTAAAGTCCCTTGTGTGGCTCACTGCACCCTCTGAGTCAGGATAATGAGAGAACATTCTTAAAACATGACTTAACCACGCTCACTCCTCAAACAAATTCCTGGATGTGTGTGAAGTACACTCTCCCAGCAAGCCCGAGCACAGAACATTTGGGGCTGGCTGGTTTGCACGATTCTCAGAGTTGCCACCTTTACAAAAACGTCTTCCCAGCCAGTAGCCCTGTATGGCAGACACGCTGGGGTGGCCTCGCGTAGCCATATTGCTGTGACTCCATCTCTGTCTTGGGGGCATTTGGGGACCTATGACATCATACTTTAGCAGGAAGAAGTTATGGAAAATTCCTGTCAGATGTAGAGAAAAGAAACTGGATATTGTCCATTTCCAGAATAAAGCAGAGGCAGAGAAACCCACAGCATGACTACAGTTTGTCCTTTATTTCACCTACACCTGGAGGTTGTCTTTTTTTAGGGTTTGTTTTTTTTTTTTTTTTGTCTTTCGTTTTTAACACAGGCGGTTTATCGGAGTGGATTTTATGAAATTAATTTAACTGAAAAATGATTAAATTACAAGGAGAGGAGAAAGCATTCAGTTGGCATCATAGGGGGTCAGAGGCCACTGTTAATGTAATATTCCACCAATTGACTCATTGCTGTTCTTTCATTGATGTGATTTAGTTTCTCAAAAAGCTCCTGTGGCAGGCTTGCATTAGATACATTGTACAGATGCCTTATCATCATTACAGTGTGTTTACTTAAAAATTTAAAAAGCAATTTTAGATATATTCATACACACACACACACACACACACACACACACATCTACGGAGATTTTAAAAATATTCAGACCAGGGATCTTAGCAAACACTAGGGCAAGTGTTAAATTTATACACTGTAGTGCCCTCCATGCATTTCAAAGAGCTTCATGTTAAGCTTTTTTTCATACCCATTGAATATACCATTATCTTCCTTAATACACTGAAGAAACCAGAGGACAAAGAATCTCCCTGTGTTCCTTATCCAAGGCCACACAACTGTTGCTGGAGCCTTGAGCTCCCTGAGTGCCAGGCACTTACTTTCAACATATCACAAGTGCTGAAAAATGATGGGATGTCAGTCTGTTAACAAGTATAATACCCTATGATTGGAGGGTGGGAAGAATGATACACTCTGCTTTTTATTTTATTTTAATACAAAACAAATCATCATCATGGCACAGAAACCTCCTGAGGTTGGGGACCTGGGATACGGCCGTGGAATGTTCTGGCAGCGCAGGAATAGGTGTGCACTCACAGAGGTGATAATGTCTTCAGGCCCCAACTTGTCCTAAGCCTCTTACCCTCGTCTTGGTTTCAAAACGCGTCCAGAGTTTAGAAATGTAGACACAGTTTGATGATGCCGGGGTTTGCAACCTGCTCAGCCCGGAGGGCCATCACCAGGATGAGAGACTGTCCTGGTGCCCCCGGTGAGACTGGAAGGTGGGTGCACGTTCGTGTTACTAAGTGCCAGGCACCGTACTAGGCTCTGGGCGCTCACAGAGGAGTAAGGCAGTCTTTGTGCTTCTGGGAGAGTAAACAAGTGAAGAGTGGAAAGCAGGTTCTCCGGGCGGCCTGGTTGGCGAAGTGCCCCCACGCACTACTCAAGGCCCCACGCGGTGGTGCCCACGCTGCGCCAGTTCCCGGGTCCCGGGGAGCCCTTCTCAGCAGTGCCAGACGCCGGCGAGATGGGGAGCTAGGTGACGCCGGCTGTCAGCTCGCCCAGCCTTCCTGTCTGTGCCCTTTTCCTCCTCCGACACGTTCCTTTCCCTCCCTGTCTGGAGGGCTGTCGCTAGCACTCTTATCAAAATCTGCTTATGGTGGCCACACGCAGTCAGTCAAAATGTATTCAATCGAGTTGATCTGCCAAGTATTCATGTTCAAGTATAAATGAGTAATGTGGGGGATGGGAGGCCCCTGGGAGCATGCTCTTTTAAGAGGCCTCAAAGCCTTGAACTAAAAGAGCTTCAGCTCTAATGGGGGACTTAGCCATCAGCCAGCTAAGGAGAAAAAAGTTTTCTTTTGCGTGCCAGAGCCTTCCTGGCACCCCTGAGTTCACACATTCTGGACAGCTGCCTACTTTTTTCTGAAGTTAAAGCTGGCCCTCCTTCCAAACATGTTTTTCCCTCGCTGCCCGTTATTGTGGCTATACGATAAGGCAAGGGTGGGGACCCGATAACTGCTAATCTGAGACCTTGTGGCTGGAAATCGCACAAGACTGTAGAAACAACTGCTTTGAAGAACTTGTGAGACCAATGATGGAAAACAAAGTTGCAGCTGCATGGAACATTTAAATGTTGTCCTATCTAAATGCACTCACTAATGCGGTTCATTGTTTACGATTTGAATGCTTCCTGCTTTAGGTCAGAATTGGCATTAGTAAGCGCATGAATGCGGAAAACATTATGAAAAGAGATATCGAAATATTGAAATTATATGCCTAATGTTAAGTAGAAAGATGGGGATTCTCCCAAGGGCCATATTTGGGTGTACAAGAGTGTCCTTTTGGCATAAAGTACTGCTTTGGATTTGTGTGTCTCCCACCCAGCTGAGGCTGTGTAGCTTTCAATCAGTTCTGTGAAGAATAGTCCCCTTATAGGAGCCTGTGCAGTTGAGTAATTGAATGCTTTTCAAAATCCCCACTTAGTTCGTCTTTTAAACATTTCTATAAACTGCAATTAAAGGTTCAGAGAGTGAACATCCCTTGGTCAGCACTGCCCAGTAGAAATATAACGTGAGCTATGTAGGTAATTTAATTTTTTCTAGTAATATGTTTTATAAAATAAAAGCAGGTAAAATTAATTTTAAGAATAGTTTATTAAACCCATTATATTAAAACATTTTCTTTTCAATATGTAATCACTATAAAAATTATTGAGATATTTTACATTTTTGAGGAGAGGAGGGCGATCCTAAATACTCAAAGTCTGGTGTGTATTTTTTCACTTCAGCACATCTCAACAGGGACTACTTCATACTTCAGGTGCTCAGTAGCAACACGTGGCTGGGGGACTACCTTATTACACTGTGTACAGCTCTTGGTATCTTTTCAATGGCAACAGTGTAGATGCCTTCTCCAGATAAAAATATTTACAATGTGGGACTCAGTGGGCCCTGGACAAGTGATGCCTGGATATGGTCGTGGGGAGTGAATTTAAGGGGGTGGGTGTTAGAATTTGGGAGTTCTAGTCCAGACCTCTCTTGGTAACTTACTATGAAAATGAAAAGCTGTAACCACACTCCATGTATTTTTTAGTGTGAAATGAATATTTTTTGCTGGCAATTGATATAAAGGAGAAATGAGCAGAGCAAATAGCTGTTCTGCAGGCACCTGCCTTGAGCCATTGAAACCCCAGAATTGGAGAATGGGGAGGAATTCTGGAGATTATATTGGATTGTGCTCTCTTTCCTCCCTGGGCGTCAGTATTACGTGGGGAACTTTGGAAAAATACTGATTCCTGGGCCCCCACTACAGAGAATGAGATTCAGTTGGTCTGGAGCAGGGCTTAGGCAATGGTATTTCTTAAGATGCCCCAAGTGATTCTAATGTAAGGCCTGGGCTATGAACATGGAAACATTCCCTTCGTTTTAGTGGAAGAGACGGAGGCCAACTGAAATGGGATGATTCTCTGAAGGTCCCACAGCTAGTTAGAGGTGGAGCGGGCCCTGGATCCAGGAATTCTTCCAGCTAGTGCTTTCTACTTATCTCATGTACAGAGAGACAGTTCAATAATACCTTCACCGGGGGTCAGTTTTCCAGAATTACTTTCATTTTGAATTATGATACATTCCCCACCTCAGCCTAGGTTAGACATAAACTTCAAGAAGAGGTTCTGAACACTTATTTCCCAAAAGTCTTCAGATCAAGGATCACTTTGAAGCAATTTTGGTCTGGGACAGCAGCCCTAAAGCATCCTATTTTAGATCCAGACTCTATACTTCACATAGAGTTTTATTGGAAAGGCTAGAGAGGGACCCCAAAGGAGCAAACACTTGAGCTTGATGACTCTTTTCTTCATTGACTCAAGGCCTAAGTCAGAGTGACTCATTAACTAGGGTCTCACACTCAAATACCTCCAAAGCCAAGCAGGTGGGCTGCATGAGTAAGGTGGGCTGGGTAGGGATTCTGAAGACCTGGAAGGGGCACAGCCACCCCGTGTTGCCATGGGAGAACCATGCAGGTTCAGCATTGCCAACTTCCCAATTACTTACAGAAATAAAAACCCAGGGTTTTCTTTTGTTTCTGTTTTTGTGAAATATCCTGATTTGTGAATGTTGGAAACTGATCCAATTTTTAGAAAAACGCTGTAAGGGTCAAATAAAGCCCACTTATGAGCTGTATTCTGCCTATAAGCCTTCTGAGTGTAACCTTTTAGATAAGGCCAGGACTTCTTCATACTCAATACTGAGTTTTATTGGTTTACAAAAATGGTGGCCTAACACCATCATCTTTATTTACTCTTGCTCTACTTCTTGTGAAGTTGATGAAGTGGGAATTAGTACCTGAAGGAAAAATAGGGTAGAGGTAGTAGCTAGTTCCCCTCTTAAATTTTATTCATTTTCCCACTGTCCACGTTATTGTTTCCTTTGGGTGTGGCATCTGCAAGGTATTATAAAATTGCATAAGGGAATTGAAAGTGAAGATCATTACTGTTCATAAGATCTCATATAATTTGTTTTTAAATTTATTCTGAACATATGAGTCAGGCTATTACTAGCATCACCATGGGATAGACACTAGTTCTGCTATACATGGTTGCATAAGGAAAAGTGTTTCATTCACTATAAAATGAAATGGAAGTTTCCACTGTAGCACTGGGGCAACCTCTTAGCCAATGAAATGGTAAGGCAAATAAAAATCAGAATTACTCTTGCTAGAGTTCTTCATTGCAAGGAGAATGTACAGAACATGGCATCAAGAGCCCTTGATTTGAAATAAACTTAGGTGTTAATAATAATGGGTGAAGTATTTTTAGTTTAAGAGTTGATGCTAAATTACCCTTTAATCTGAAGTATTCATAAAGCAAAAATAAATGTTATTTGTGAAACATCTTAGAAATTAATATACAATACATGTCATATGTATTTTGGTTATTCTTCCTAGACATAACCTTGAATTTCACCACAGTTCTTTTTTAAGTGTTAAAACCTTAAAATTAGAATATATGCTTGTGAGAATCTGTTTCAGGTGTATTTCTGTGAACAGGTCCACTGTCCCCAAGTAACCAGAGGTGGGTAACAGTTTCTGATGAAAGTTGAAGAGAGGAGGATTAAACAAAAATTAGAGCGATCATATTTTCTTTATCTAAAACCTTCAAGTCTTTGGAAAGCAGCTTGGTTTCTATTTTGAGTTATGCTGCCCACATATCTTAACGACAGAATTTTTGCATAATTTTGCTCTTCCTCTTTTTATCTCTGGGTATATTTATTATTTCATATGTGATGATGCAAAGCTCATTAAAAGGTCCATTTATATTCTTGTTATCTGTATGGAGATCTAGCTGCTTTTCTCTTACTGTTTATAGAACCCTCAATGTAATATTCAGATTTGCTGGCAACAGGCCGTTTCTAGCACAGTATATATTCTGTTCCTCTCTGTGGCTCTATTTATGGCAGTCTCCATGATTTCCTCAAGACTAATAAAGACAGTGTAAAAGGATGGGTCACAGATTTATCCATCCATGGAATTTTAGCACTTTCAGAGGGAGGTTTAGCTTATGTTCTTTTTTTCCAATTTAATTAAAACAACAAAAAAAGCATTAGTCCAAATGAGTGACAGTTGGCAGATCTGCATTATTCAACTGGAGAGACTCCAGAGTTTCTGATGCTTGGAGATGGACAAGTAATTACCTCCTGTCTGTGACTATTTTCTACCAGGCTAAGCCCAATGTTTATTGTAAACTATCTGCCATTAAAAGCTGTAATAGCAAGCCTTATGTTCCCACACCATAAATTTGACTTGCACTGTTTTTTTATATTTACCTTCATGTTTTATTATATTCTTTGAAATGTTTCATTTTAAAGGGCGATAACAGGAGAATGAATATTGAAAAAATTCCAGATTCATGCTTGAAAAAAGATATGCTTCGTGTGTGTGTGTGTTTGTGTGTGTGTATTACATGTACCCCGACATTTCTGATGGCCATTTTCTGAATATTGGCAGCTTCTATGTAACTATTAGATGCAATTGCTATATCACTTGTTAAATGGTCCAGAAAATAGCCTAAAAAATTAAAGTTTAACCATATCACATAAGCCCAGGACAGTGGTTCTCAAAATTTACCTCAGGACCTTTTATATTCTTAAAAATGTTTCAAGACCCTAAAGAGCTTTTGTTTGTGTGGATTATATCTATCAATATTTACTGCATAAGAAATTAGAACTGAGAAATTTTAAAGATATTTATTTTTTTCATTTTAAAATAAGTAAATCCATTGCAAGTTAACATAAATAATATTTTAAGAGAAAAATAAGTATATTGTCTAAAACAAAAAAGAATGTAACGAGAAGAAAGGGATTGTTTTAGATTTTGTCTGACTTCATAGAAGACAACTGGATTCTCATATCTGTTTCTGCCTTCAATTTGTTGCAATATGTTGCTTTGTTTGAAGTATGCAAAGTAAATATGGCCCTACATAGATATGTAGTTGGAAAAGTAAAAGAGGAGTATTTTTACAGCTTTTTCAGATAACTATGGATATTGTTCTTTGATCCCAAACTAAAATTCAACAAGTGATGGTTTCTTAAAGGTTAGTTGCAATGTGGAATCAATGGACTTTTCATACTAGCACAATTTGGTTCCATTGCCAGATTCATATTGAGGTATCAGCAGTTTCAAACACCATGGCTTTTGTAACATCAGTGAAAATTTCAACACAGTGAACAGACAAATAACATCTTAGTGTAACTGCAAAAATACTGCTAATTTCATGGACCCCTTTGTAAAGGTCTTGGGGATTTTCACACTTTGAGAACCACTGGCCTAGAGCAAACAAGGACAGCTGTAATACTCTTTAGTTCAACCCTTAGAAACACCAAATAGAATTAGGAATATAAGTTTTCCAAATGTGAAATGTTAACTTAGTTTTCTGCAAAAAGAGTTTAGGAGGCACAGAAGAAATAATATGTACTGAAGTTCATATTCTAATTCACTGGGCAAAGTTACTTTTATTTAGCTTTTTTTCCCCAGTGATTCTTGGTAGAATATCATTTTTATTTTGCAAGAAATACTTTGTGTGTGTGTGTGTGACTGTGTATGTACGTGTGTCTCAACTAAAGTTTACAAGCCAGTGAATGTCTCTTAATGGCCAAAACATTGGTAGATGGTACCAAGCAATGGGCTTATATTTGTAGTGCCCCCAACTTTTTCCTTTCTTTTCCTACTCATCCACCAGTGTCCTAAAAGCATAGAAATAGAGAAACAGCTTGTACTTTGCAAACCAGGCAGACCTGGATTTGAATTCTGGCTTTGTAACCTTATTTAACTTTTCTGAGCCTGTTTTTCTCCTTCTGAGAGAGGGATATGCATCATTGCCAGGGCTGTGAAGATTATATATATGAATAGACAATATATGTGAAGAGTGTTGACCCTCATAGGTTTCACTCAAGTAATCACCATCATCTTCCTCAAAATAATGTCCTCTACTTTTAACAGATCCATAGTCTATTCTTATTTTCTGGCCCAGGAAATTATGCCTTTGTGTGAATGAATTTACTGAAGAAAAATACTTATAAGACTTAGTGTAGCTCTTCAGGAATATTGCATTTTTGCAGGGACCAGAACTTTTAATCAGAGAAATAAATTTCCACTATTGTGAACCCCCAGCAGAGGGACGAGGCCAAAGGTGTGAATGAATGTGGAGAGTAGCTAGTACAGAACCTAAAGATGGAGCCCTGGGAAGTATGATGTACCATCTATGTAGTGGCAGGGATCCATTCCAAAGTCAGAGTGATGGTCAGAAGATAAAGGTAGGAGCAAATCATGAGGTGGATTCTGGCCATGCAGGATGGTGGTCAGCAGTGGGGAACTAGGGATGTACTTGCCCACAGAGAATCTCCATAGGCAAGTTTAGCTGCATCTTCCCTTCATCCAGAAAAACCTTAATGCTATTTCTGACAAACTTGACATGTCAGGAAACAACTGGTAGGGGAGGTATTTCTAGGGCAGAGGAGGCCTTCTTGACATGCCTGAAATTAAAGGGTTGGTTCTGGAACTTGTGTTTTGAATCTTGGCTCCTCTGCTTGGCTACTGTGTGACTTAGGACAACCAGGTAACCTAGTCTGCCTCCGCCTCCTCCCCTGTAAAATGGGATAAGTGTTGTCATGAGGACAATGCTCCATGTAAGACATCCAGAACAATAACTGACGTAAGGTATTGTTCAATAAATGTCAGCTCAGTAAATGTCAGCTTTTGTTTTCATTAGTCTACCACCCACTTTGTCCTGCTCATCTGACTAATGCCAGCTGCATTGGTATAAAACTTCTGTGCAGTTTACCTGAAGATCTGTCCCCCTCAGTTGCCACAATGTTTTTGGTGAAGTGGTAAAATCCATTAATGCTTCAATGTCTGTTTCCAAGTTAATGCAAGGCCAGGATTACAAGTATTTAGACGGCATGGATATGATCTGTTGAAACTGCAGACCCTCTACTAATGATCACAGCTTTAGGCCATTGAGTTTCAGTATCTTGAAACTTTAGAAATCTACCCTTAGAATGACATTTATGGTTTTATTCTTTTCAGATATAATACATGACCACTGAAGAAAATTTAGGTAACTAAGAAAATGTAAATCTTTCATAATCTGAGAGTTAACACTGGGATTTTGTTTTGATGTATTTTCTTCTAATCATCTTTGCACACATACCTACCATGTGTGGAGAAAGCATATCTCAAGTCTTTATGAGTTAATAAGTTAATTTTTAGTCAATATCTGTTTTAATTATTGCGGCTTAAAGTCCTTTCTTGCATGCTAACAATCCCTGATGGAGACAATTAAGTGCAGCTTGGTAAAGAATGGAAGTTTGCAGTTCAGTCACAATGCATTCATACACTCAATAAACATTTATTGACTTCCTGCTATGTGGCCAGGCACTCTGAGACTTGGTAATACAGATATGAAAAATAAGTAAACAAATAAAACAATCTAATCCCTTATTCACTGCATCATTTTTAGTAGGAAAAAAATACATTTATTAACAACCTAAATTTCTGTCAATAAATTATGGTACATCTCCCCAAAAGAATCTTTTTAAAAATGTAGTGGGAAGGAGGAGTAGACATACTTTTCCCTATTCCTCCCACTCAGTACAACTAAAAACACTGCACGTTAAATGTTAAAATCAACATAAGAAGACTACAAGGTGGAGAGAAGAAAGCAGAATAGCTAGGTACCTTGGGCCTGAGGAACCACGTGGTGGTGAGTTTTCTAGGTTTTCTTTTTGCCTTATACATCCCAGACTTACAGCTCAAGAAGCTAGTAACCTGGAAATGCCAACAGGAACATACATATACACACAAAAGCCTATGTTTTCTAACCAGAACCAGGAAAGGGGAAGCCTACCAATATGGAAAACTTTTAGGGGTAACCACTGTATTCTAGCCAAACACTACAGAAAAAATTGTGGTCTCCATGCCAGTGAAGGTCATTTGGGGTGCCTAGGCTTCCACTGTAATGAGGCACTCCAAACCTCCCACCTCCCACCCAGGTGATGTCAGAAAAGGCCAAGTAGGGAGCCAGGGGTCTCAGCCCTCTGTATGGTAATAAGCATGGTGCCATGGTGACAGTGGAGACTCTCACTCCTGCCCAGCAGTAACTAGAAGCATTACTTGGGTGTCAGTGGAGGCTGAATGGGGAACCTGAACTTCTACCTACACCTGACAGTAGTGATGTGGTGGCCCCTCTCCTCTGCTGGAGCAGTGTCAAAAAAGTCAGCTAAAACATACATTTTAAATAAGATACATAGTCTGATAACAATATTATAATGTCCAGGTTTCAAATGAAAATCATTCATCATACCAAGAATCAAGACAATCTCAAACTGAATGACAAAATACATGCAGGAGATGCCAACACCAAAATGATAGGGATGTTAGAATTATATGACAAAAATTTCAAAGCAGCCACGATAAAAGTCCTGCAACAAGCAACTCTGAACACACTTGAACAAATGAAAATATAGAAAGCCTCGGCAAAGAAACAGAAAATGTCACTGTATTAGGGTTCTCTAGGTAAACAGAACCAACTGGAGATATCTGTAAATACAAGATTTTATAAAAGCGTTTCATGCAACTGTGGGGATGCATGAGTCCAAATTCAGTAGGGTAGGCAGTAAACTGGCAACTCTGATGAAAGTGTTCAATGAACTCCTCCAGAGACGCTGGCTAGTCGAAGAAGAAATGAAGGTTCTCTCTCCTCTCCCTTAAAAGTCTTCAACTGATTGGATTAAATCCAGCTGATTGAATTCTCTCCTTGTGGAAGAAATGCCCTTCATTGATGTAATCAGCCACAGATTCAGTCAATTGACTGATGATTTCATAAACCAGCCTTGTAGTTTATTAACCAGCCACAAACATCCTTACAGCATTGGTTAGGCCAGTGCTTGCCTGACCAGATGCCTGGGCACCATCACCTGGCCAAGTTGACACATAAACCTAACCATCACAGTCACCAAAGAAGTAGATACAAAGAACCAAATGAAAATCTTGGAACTGAAAAATACAATAATTGAAATAAAAACCCAGTGAAAGAACTCATCAGCAGAATGAGGGGAAAGAAAGACAAGAATTAGTGAACTGGAAGACAGAACAATAGAAACTACCTCATCTGAATAACAGAGAGGAAACAGTCTGGGAATTGCAAGACCATAACAAAAGATCTAACATTTGTGTCATTGGAGTCCCAGAAGGAGGAAAATGGGGCTGAAAAAGTACTTGAAGAAATAATGGCTGAAAACTTTTTGAATTTGGTAAGAAATATAAGCCTACAGATTCAGGATACAGAACAAACATCAAATGGGATAAATTCAAAGAAATCCACACCAAGACATATCACAACTAAACTTCTGAAAATTAAAAGCAAAGGAAAAACTCTTTAAGGCAGGCAGAATAAAATAGGGAAAAAAATTCAAGCAACAGTGGGCTTCTCATCAGAAACTATGGAGACCAAGAGGAAGTGGCACAATATTTTTCATGTGCTAAAAGAAAACAACTGTCAACTTAGAATCCTATAACTTGTGAAAATATCCTTCAAAACATGCTCAGACGAAGGAAAACTAAGAGAATTTGTCAAGCTAAACCAGAAGGTGGCACATGTTGTTGAGAATGCGGAGCGGACAGATTCGAGTCAACAGGGATCTGGACCAGGCTATGGAGCAGGTGCATGAGTTCAAAGAGAAGGGCAACAAGGCCCTCAGTGCAGGTAACATTGATGTTAGCGTCACAGAGCTACTCTGAAGCAATAAAGTTGGATCCCCAGAACCACGTGCTCTACAGCAATTGGTTGGCAGCCTATGCCAAGAAAGGAGACTACCAGAAGGCCTGTGAGGATGGCTGCAAAACCATTGACTTAATGCCTGACTGGGGCAAGGGTATTCACAAAAAGCAGCAGCTCTTGAGTTCTTAAACCGGTTTGAAGAAGTGAAATGAACCTATGAGGAGAGTTTAAAACATGAAGCAAATAACCCTCAGCTCAAAGAGGGTTTACAGAATATAGAGGCCTGACTGGCAGAGAGGAAATTCACAAACCCTTTCAACATGTCTAATCTGTAACAGAAGTTGGAGAGTGATCCCAGGACAAGGACGCTGCTCAGTGATCCAACCTACCAGGACCTGATAGAGGAACTACGAAACAAGACGTCCGACCTGGGCATGAAACTACAAGATCCCCACATCATGACCATTCTCAGTGTCCTCCTTGGAGTTGATCTGGACAGTGTGGATGAGGAGGAAGAGGTTGCCACTCCTCCACCACCACCTCCTCCCAAAAAGGAGACCAAACCAGAGTCAATGGAAGAAGACCTTCCAGGGAATAAGAAGCAGGCCCTGAAAGAGAAAGAGTTGGGGAATGATGCCTACAAGAAGAAAGACTTTGACACAGCCTTGGAGCATTATGACAGGGCCAAGGATCTGGACCCCACCAACATGACCTACATCACCAATCAAGCAGCTGTATACTTTGAAAAGGGCGACTACAATAAATGCTGGGAGCTGTGTGAGAAGGCCATTGAAGTGGGGAGAGAAAACCGAGAAGACTATTGACAGATTGCCAAAGCTTACGCCTGAATTGGCAACTCCTACTTCAAAGAAGAAAAGTACAAAGATGCCATCTGTGCCAGTTTGAATGTATTGTGTCCCCCAAATGCCATTATTTTTGTGGTCTTGTGGGACAGAAGTTTTGGTGCTGGTTAGATTTGCTTGGAATGTGCCCCACCCAGCTGTGGGTGGTGACTTTGGTGGGATACTCCCATGGAGGTGTGACCCCACCCATTCAGGGTGGGCCTTGATCAGTGGAGCCATATAAAACATGCTGACTCAAAGAGACTAAACTGAGTGCAGCTGGGAGTGATGTTCTGAAGAGGAGCAAGCTTGCTAGAGAGGAACGTCCTGGGAGAAAGCTGTTTTGAGGCCGGAGCTTTGGAGCAGACGCCAGCTGCCTTCCCAGCTAACAGAGGTTTTCCAGACGCCATTGGCCATCCTCCGGTGAAGGTACCCAATTGCTGAGGTGTTACCTTGGACGCTTTGTGGCCTTAAGACTGTAACTGTGTAGTGAAATAAACCCCCATTTTATAAAAGCCTATCCATCTCTGGTGTTTTGCATTCCGCAGCATTAGCAAACTAGAACACCATCCATTTCTACAACAAATCTTTGGCAGAGCACCAGACCCCAGATGTGCTCAAGAAATGCCAGCAGGCAGAGAAAATCCTGAAGGAGAAAGAGTGGTTGGCCTACATTAACCCTGACCTGGCTTTGGAGAAGAAGAACGAAGCCAATGAATGGTTTCAGAAAGGGGATTACCCTCAGGCCATGAAGCATTATACAGAAGCCATCAAATGGAACCCATGAGATGGCAAATTATACAGCAATCGAGCTGCCTGCTACACCAAACTCCTTGAGTTTCAGCTGGCACTCAAGAACTGTGAGGAGTGTATTCAGCTAGAGCCAACTTTCATCAAGCATTATACATGGAAAGTACCTCCCTAGAAGCAACGAAGGACTACACAAGAGCCATGGATATCTACCAGAAGGCACTAGAACTGGACTCCAACTGTAAGGAGGTGGCAGACAGTTACCAGCACTGTGTAATGGCCCAGTATAGCTGCCATGACAACCCCAAGGACATGAAGCATTGAGCCATGGCCAACCCTGAGGTGCAGCAGATAATGAGTGACCCAGCCATGCAGCTCATCCTGGAGCAGATGCAGAAGGATCCCCAGGCTCTCAGCAAACACTTCAGGAATCCTCTCATAGCGCAGAAGATCCAGAAGCTGGTGGATGTGGGTCTGATCGCAATCCAGTGATGACTTGTTCCTTCCCCTTCCCTTCACCCTCATGCAGATAGAGGAGCTGGTGACCATGGCAAGTGGCACAGAGCAGAAGGGAAAGAATGGGGGAGAAAAGAACAACTTATCTCTATATTTATACATACCTACATGGAAGATGCAGAGGCTTGTCCTCATGTTGCTCGGCAGCCACTGCCTCCAGGCCCTCCCAGCACACATAGTCTCTTCACTGCTGCCCTCGAGTTCTGGGTCTCCTTCCCCTTCCCCCTCAATCGCTGTCTTGGCTGCTCCCCATAGTTGGTCATTTTTTATTTGGGGCAGTGGGCATGTATGGGGAGGGAAGGGTGTTCTTCCCGAGCTCTGCTCCCAGCTGTCTTCGTGTTGTTCACTCCGTGTCCCCTTCTCAATAAAACAAGCCAGTCAGGCATAGTTAAAAAAAAAAAAAAAAAATGGCTAAAGAAATCCTCTAAACAGGAAGGAAACAATAAAAGGAGGAACTTTGGAAAACTAGGAAGGAAGAAAGAACACAATAAACAAAAAATATGGGTAAATACAATTGTCTTTCCTTCTTCTCTTGGGTTTTCTAAATTATGTTTGATGGTTGAAGCAAAAATTATAACACTGATATGATTCTAAATGTATGTAGACATAATATTAAGATTATCCTATTATAAACAGGAGAGGGTAAAAGGATGTAAAAGGAGGTAAGTTTTCTGTATTTCACTTGAACTGGTCAAATGATAACACCAGTAATTAGATATATAGAGTAATACCTAAAGAAACCACTAAATAGCTATAAAATAGATACAGTCACAAACATTATAGATAAATGAAAATGGAATTTTACACAAAGTTTCAAGTAACTCACAGGAAGGCAAGAAAAAAATAGAGAAATGAAAATCAGAGAGTACAAGCAGAAAATGAAAAAAATAAAATGGCAGATTAAGCCCTAACATATCACTAATGACATTAAATGTAAATGGTCTAAATAAACCAATTAAAAGGCAGAAATTGGCAGAATGGATGTAAAAAATGACCCAATTATATGCTATCTACAAGAAACTCACTTCAAAAAAAATGATACAGGCAGATAGACATATATATCATGCAAACATTAATCAAAGGAAATCAGGAGTGGATATATTAATATCAGGTAAAGTGTGCCAGTTTGAATATATTGTGTCCCCCAAACACTATTATCTTTGATGTAATCTTGTGTGGGCAGACATTATCAGTGTTGATTAGATTGTAATTCTTTGAGTGTTTCTTTGGAATGTGCCCCACCCAGCTGTGGGTGATGACTGTGATTGGATAATTTCCATGGAGGTGTTGCTCCGCCCATTCGGGGTGGGTCTAAATTGATCAGTGGAGCCATATAAATGAGCTGACACAACAGAAGGAACTCAGGGCAGCTGAGAGCAACCTTTTGAAGAGGAGCCACAGCCAAGAGGGACTCTTTGAAGAATGCACAGGAGCTACAGATGAGAGACCATTTGAGGACGGCTGTTGAAGGCAGACTTTGCTCCAGAGAACCTAAGAGAGGAAAAACACTCCAAGAGCAACTAACAGTGACATTTTTGAGGAACTGCAGCCTAGAGAGGAACATCCTGGGAGAAAGCCATTTTGAAACCAGAACTTTGGAGCAGACGCCAGCCATGTGCCTTCCCAGCTAACAGAGGTTTTCTGGATACCATTGGCAATCCTCCTAGTGAAGGTACCCGAATGCTGATGTGTTACCTTGGACATTTTATGGCTTTAAGACTGTAACTGTGTAACAAAATAAACCCCTTTTTATAAAAGCCAATCTGTCTCTGGTGTTTTGCATTCCAGCAGCATTAGCAAACTAGAACATAAAGTAAACTTCAGAGCAAAGAAAATTTCTAAAGACAGAAAGAGTTAATCTACTGAGAAGACATAGCAATCCTACGTGGGTATGTACTAAATAACAGAGCTGGAAAATAATGTGAAGTAAAAACCAATAGGTCTAAAAGGAGAAATATACAATCCACAATTATAATTGGAGATTTCAACACTCCTCTCTCAACAATTGTTAGAACAAGTAGACAGAAAATCACAAGGATATGGAAAAACTCAACAACATATCAACCAACAAGATCTAATCACCATTTATAAAACACTCTACCAAACAAAATCAAAAGAGACATTCTTTTCAAGTACCCATGGACCATATACTAACACAGAGCATATCCTGGGCCAAAAAACAAGCTCCAACAAAATTTAAAGGACTGAGATCATACAAAGTGTGTTCTCTAATTACAAAAGAATCAACTAGAAATCAATAAGATAACAGGAAAAGCTCAAGACAGTTGGAAGCTAAAAAAACACACTTCTAAATAATCCATAGGCCAAAGAAGAAATCTTGAAGGGAACACAAATACTTTGAACTTAATGAAAATGAAAATAAAACGTATCAAAATTAGTGAGGTACAGCCAAAATCAATGCTCAGAGGTAAATTTATAGTACCAAATGCATACATTAGAAGAAGGTCTTAAATTGAACTAAGCTCCTGCCTCAAGAATTTAGAAAAAGAAGAGCAAAATAAACCCAAAGCAAGCAGAATGAAGGAAATAATAAAGAGCATAAATCAATGAAATTGAAAACAGAAAAAAATAATAGAGAATCAGAGCTGGTTCTTTGAAAAGATCAATAAAAGTGGCAAACCTCTAGCAAGACTGATGAAGTAAAAAAAAAAAAAAAAGGAAGACACAAATTACCAATATAAGGATTGAAACAGGAGAATTCACTACAAATTCTGCAGACATTAAAAGGGTAATAAAGGAATACTCAAACAACTCAACAAACACAAATTTGATAACTTTGATGAAACAGATAAATTTCTCAAAAAACACAAACTACCACAACTCAAACAGGAAATAGGAAATAGTGAAATAGTTTTATTACCAAAAATAGAAATGGAATTTGTATCTAAAGCTCCCCAAAAGAAATCTCCAGGCCCCTGTGGGTTCACTTTAGAATTCTACTAACCATTTATAGAATAATTAAACCAATTCTACATAATCTCCTCCAGAAAATAGAAGAGGAGAGAACCTTCCCAGTTCATTTTAAAACACTAGTATTACCCAAAGACAGTACAAAAAAGAAAACTACAGACCAATATCCCTCATGGATATAGGCAAAAAAAATTCCTTAACAAAATATTAGTAAACATATTCTGCCAAATAGAAAAAGAATCATACACTATGAATATGTGGAGTTTATTATAGGGGTACAATAATTGAAAATCAATCAGTGATATCCACCATATTAACAGGCTAAAGAAGAAAAATCACATGATTATATCAACTGATGTAGAAAAAGCATTTGATGAAATTAAACATCCATTCTTTATAAAAACTCTCAGAAAAACAGGAATAGAAGGGAACATCTTCAACTTGATAAAGAGCATCTACAAAAAAACCTACAGCTAACATTATATTCAATGGTGACAAACTGAATATTTTCCCCCTTAGATCAGGAATAAGGCAAGGATGCCCACTCTAACCACTCTTAATCATCATAGTGATAGAAATCAAAGTCAATGCAATAAGGCAAGAAAAGGAAAATAAAACTTACAGATTGGAAAGGAAGAAATAAAACTGTCCCTATTTGCAGATGGCATAATTGTCCTCACAGAAAATCCCAAAGAATCTACAAAAACAAAAACTCCTGGAACTAATAAGTGAGTTAAGCAAGATTGCATGTTGTAAGATCAACATACAAAATTTAATTGAATTTCTATATATTAGTGTTTGGGTTTCCTAGTTGCTAAAACAAATACCATACAATGGGATGGCTTAATAACAGGAATTTATTAGTTAATGGTTTTAGAGGCTAGAAGATTTGTTTCCTCCCAGGATCAGTATCTTCTAGCTGGCTGTTACACTTTGGGGTTCCTGGTTTTTTTGTCCCATGGCAATGCACATAATGATGTCTTCTCCTTTTCCCTCCAGGTTCTGTTGACTTCTGGCTTCAGCTGCTCTCCATGGTTTCTCTCTCCATCTGAATTTCACCCTTCTTATAAAGGACTACAGTAATTTGGATTAAAGCCCAGCCTGATTTAGTTGGGCTACACCTTAACTAAAGTAACATCTGGAAAAGATCTTATTTACAGTAGGTCCTGATCAACCAGAATGTGGACCAAGACCAAGAATATGTCCAATCTAGGCTACAAAACCCAACCCACCACAACCAACAATGAACACATGGACATTAAAATTAAAAATACAATACCATATACAATTGCTCAAAAATATTAAATACTTAGGTGTAAATCTAACAAAACAAGTGTAAGATTTGTATGCTATAAACAACACAGTGTGATGAAAGATACCAAAGAATATCTAAGAAGTAGAAAATCATGTTCATGGATTGGAGACTCAATATAGTAAAGATGTAAGTTCTCCCCAAATTGATATAAAGTTTTAACATAATTTCTATCAAAATCCCAGCAATATATTTTTTTATTTTTTTATTGTTTTATTTTGAAATAAATTCAAAGTTATAGGAACAGTTGCAAAAACAATACTAACCCCATACACAGAATTCCATCATACCCTGACCCCCCTCCCCCGGTAGCTCAATCCACCAACTTTAACGTGCTGTCACATTGCTATTTCTTTTCCTCCCTCCATCCTTCCCTATCTATCTTCCATCATCTATTGCTCTGTCTTCTGAACATATGAGAGCTAGCTGCACACATCCTTAAACATACACTATAATTCATGTATACACTTCACATGAACAAGAACATTCTTTTATGCAATCCCATTAAGCGCAGCTAAGAAGTACAAGAGATTCAACAATGATACAAAGCTTACATTCTATATTTCATTTACCTTATGTCTCAACTGTGTCCCTTGGAGCCACCTGTCCTCTATCCTCCAATCCCATCCAAGTTCATCCTTGGCATTCAATCGTCATCTATTTAGACTGTCTTTTTTTTTTTTTTTTCAGTTGTGGAAACATATATACAGCCTAAATCTTCCCATTCCACCCCCTCCCTAGCCTTCCGTTAGTGGGATTAATCACATTTAGAATGTTGTAATGCTCTTTCCCACCATCCATTACTAGAAATTTCCCTTCACCTCAAACAGCAACTCTACACTCATTTCTTAACTCCCCATTGCCCCTTCACCCATTTCTCTTAACCCAAACTCCACATTTCATCTCTATGGTTATATTCTCTGATAATTTCTTTGTGTTTGCTGTGGGGGTTAAAATTAACCTCTTAAATCCATATCAATCTTGTTTTTCTTTGATATCACCTTCACTTCAATAGGATACATAAACTATGTTCCTATACTCCTTCATTCCCCCACCTTTATATAGTTGTCTAAAATTACATATTTTACATTGAGTTCAAAACCACTGATTTGTCATTAGAGTTTGTGTAATTTATATCATGTAGGAAGCAAATAGTGGAGTTACAAATCAAAAATTATTGACTTCTATTTGTATTCCATTGTGGTTGGAGAATGTGCTTTGAGTATATTCATTTTTTTTTTTTTTTAATTTCTTGAGGCTTGTTTTATGTCCCAGCTTATGGTCCCTTCTCGAGAAAGATCCGTGATCACTAGAGAAAAATGAGTGTCCTGGTGCTTTGGGATGTAAGGTACTATATATGTCTGTTAAAATTCTCTATATCTCTTTCTCCTTTCTTTGTTTCTCTGTTGGTAGGGCTCCCTTTAGAATCTGAAGTAGGGCAGGTCTTTTATTGGCAAAGTCTCTCAGCATTTGTTTGTCTGTGAAAAATTTAAGCTCTCCCTTGAATTTGAAGGAGAGTTTTGCTGGATAAAGTATTCTTGGTTGGAAATTTTTCTCTCTCAGAATTTTAAATATGCCATGCCACTGCCTTCTCACCTCCATGGTGGCCACTGAGTAGTCACAACTTAGTCTTATGTTGTTTCCTTTGTATGTGGTGAATTGCTTTTCTCTTGCTGCTTTCAAAACTTGCTCCTTCTCTTCAGTATTTGACAGTCTGCTCAGAATATGTCTCGGAGTGGTTTTATTTGGATTTATTCTATTTGGAGTTTGCTGGGCATTTATGCTTTGTGTATTTATATTGTGTAGAAGGTTTGGGAAGTTTTCCCCAACAATTTCTTTGAATATTCTTTCTAGACCTTTACCCTTCTCTTCCCCTTCTGGGACACCAATGAGTTTTAAGTTTGGACGTTTTTTTTTTTTTTTTTTGTCTGTTGTATCCCTGAGATCCATTTCAATTCTTTCAATTTTTTCCTCCATTCTTTCTTTTGTTCTTTCATTCTCTGTTCTGTGGACTTCTAGGACACTGAGATGCTGTTCAGCTTCCTCTAGTCTTGTATTGTGAATATCCAGAGTCTTTTTAATTTGGCCAACAGTTTCTTTTATTTCTGTAAGATCTTCTATTTTTTTATTTACTCTTGCAATGTCTTCTTTATGCTCTTCTAGGGTCTTCTTTATGTCACTTATATCCTGTTCCATGGTCTTCTTGATGTCCTTTAAATCCTTTGCCATGTTTTCGTTCCTCGATTGTAGTTCTTTGATTAATTGTGCGAGGTACTTTGTCTCTTCTGATAACTTGATTTGTGTGTTTGGAGTTCGATTCTCCATATCATCTGGTTTTATCATATGCATTGAGATTTTCTGTTGTTTTTGGCTTCTTGGCATTTGCTCTGCTTGACAGGGTTCTTTCAAGTTGTAAAAAAAAACCTATCTAATTTTTCAGAAAAACTGTTTGGTGGCATACACTTTCTCTAACTAACCAGCAGATGCTGTCTGTGAGTCACCTATACCTCTCAAGTCAGTTCTCCACCTTGTCCCCATGGTGTGTGGGGAAATGATTCTTGTGGGGTCCAGCCGGAGAACTCAGCCTGAGTGTGTTGCTGGAGCCGTCTGCCCTGAATGCAGGGCGCTTGTATGGGTAGCCAGGGAGGAAGGACAGCCTCGATATTCAAATCCCCCAGGTTCCCAGAGATTCAAGGCTGCCACAGGAGTCCAAGCTTTCATTTCATTTCAGCCCCAGACCCTCTCTCTTGCTGTCCCACGAACCACTGGACTAGGCGTAGCATCCCTGGGTTCTCTGAGTGGGTCCCCAGCCACGATCCTCCAGGACCTCTGCCGAGGGAACGCCATGCTATGTCACCAGTGCATGCCGTCCCTCAAGGGAAGCCCCAGGCCGCCAGGCTGTGCCGGAGTGCTTTCAGCCTGATGCAAAAATCGCCAAATGGGGCGTCTTCACACCCCTCTGAGATATGAACTGTACAAGGATGGTCTTTCACATAGACCAATACATAAAGAAAAATAAAAGTCATAAAACCCTTTTTCTGCTTGGGCAAAGATAAGACAAATGTCTTAACAAAGAGTCCTCCAGCTTTGCCCCTGCTCCAAGCTTTCTGCTCATCAGAGCAACCAGAATGACTACTCAACTGCTTGTTTTCAGTGGTTCTTTGTTGCCTCTACCTACAGCATCCCATTTTGTGCTCACTGCAACCCTATGAAGCATCACTATTCTCGTTTCTCAGATGAAGATCCTGAGGCCAGGGAGGACCAGTGAATTGCCCAAAGCCCCACAGGCATGAAGCCTGGATATTAACCCAGTGTTCTCAGATTCTAAATACTGGGCTCTAAACTGCCCTCAAGATGCATAAGATCTCAATTTAAAAGTGAGGAAAGGGATAGAGTTGAGAAAGAAAATACCCTAGGTATTCAGAGGACTCAGTTTGGGAGTGAGCCAGTTCAATTATGGGTCTGCACACATTCCACCCTGCTTTGAAGTCCTTGCTCAAAGGCCACTTCCTCCAGAAGGTCTTTCCAAAATTTCCAGCCCAGGGACATCTTGCCCTCCTCCGAGCCTCCAGAACATTCTAGTTCAATGCACTCCATGCTGCATGTCAGGCAACCTCAAGATGTATCTATTGAAGGTGACAAACACATATACTGGGAAGACATCCATCCCATGTGACAATGCTGGACACCCAGTAGCCCAGAGGAGGGCTGCCTCATCCAACCTATTAGCCCAGGGGAGAAGGCCAAAGATCAAATCTGGGTGTCCCTAGAACTACAGTTTGGCATCACTGCAGCACAGAGCACAAGGCTGGAGGGTGGGAGATGAGAAAGGAGAGATTAGCAGGAACAGGGTTGCACACTGGGATCATCTGGAGAGATTTTAAAATACAATCACCCGAGCGTCACCCTCAGAGATCTGGGTCTTTTGCAGGACTTCTCTCCTACAGCTCTGACATCCTGCCTGCTGTGAAATGGCATTGTGGCTATGTTAACAATAACAACAACAAGAAAAAATGTCTTGTCTCTTAGGGAGACATACGAAAGTATTTAGAGGTAATATTTGTTATCTGAGATTTGTCCCAATAACGTGCTTTATAGTAAAAGAAAGTAGTGAATCACAAGTTGCATTCTGTTGTTACATCTCTTTAGTCCCCTTTAACTTTGAATGTCTCCAGCAAAAGTCTCAATTGTTTGTGCTTCCAAGGGATACTATCAGTATGACAACTTCTGAAATGTTTTGTCAGTGCCTTCTCTGCCTTTCATGAACTTGACATTTTTGAAGAGTTAGTTATTTTGCAGAATGCCCCTCCATTTGGGTTTGCCTAATGTTTCCTAAAGAATAGATTCACTTTTGACAGGATTATTCCAGAAATGATGTCATCTCCTTCTTGGTGTATCATATCAGATGATGTAGAGAGGTCCTATTAATTGGGCTAATAATTTAGATCACTTGGTTAAGGTGGTGCCTGTCAAGTATCTTCACTGGGAAGTTATTATTTTTCCCTTGGCAATTTGTAAATTCATTATCATTATTATTTTTCTCTTGGTAATTTATAGATTCAGTATCTCTCTCATGGAGAGATATTTTGAGACAATTGCAAATATCCTGTTACTCCTCAAATTTTCACCCTGTTAGTTTTAGTAAAAATTGATGATTCTTGCTTTAATCAATTGTTACCATGATGGTTGCCAAATGGTGATTTTCTACTTGGATCAATCCATCTATATTTATTGGTTGGCTTTCTTCTGTAAGGCAGAGCTTTCCCTTCTATATCATTTATTTACATATATAAATATATCTATTCTGTATTCTTAGTTTATTCAGTAAATCCCTTGACTTTTAATATTTCTGCATCATGTTTTAGGTGTTTCTCTTATAAACACCATATAGCTAGGTTTTTTCCCCAGAACTTTAAATAGTTTTATTCATTTATATTTATTATGAAATTAATAAATATGCATTTAGTTCTACAAAAAAAAGAGAATGAAGTAGTTCTATATGTACTGATACAGAAAAATGTCTATGATATAGTCTTAAGGAAAAAATGCAGAAAAGTGTGTGTAATATAAGCCCATCTTGAAGGGAAAATGCTATATGTATTTATTTCCATTGCGATAAAAAAAATTTCTGGAAAGCTATACAAGAAGCAGGTTAACGTGGGTTACTTTTAAGGAGTTGGACTGGGGGAGGATTCTGCTCAGAGCTTTATGTATTATTTGAATTTTAATATCCTTGAAGAGGTCCTGGTTTTATAATTAAAAGGCCCAACATCTGCCTGCTAGAAGTTCATTGCCTAGGACACAGACAGATGAATGCTCGCCTGGCACAAACACCTGAGGGCTGTTAGAAGAAAGCCTAGGTTGGGAGCTATGGGAGGAGGCAAGACATGGGGCCGGGCGATGTCCTTGGAGAAGATGACTTCCGAGTGGAATTGTGCAGTGAGGCATCTTAGCTTCATGGAAAGAATCCAGGTGTTGGAGTCAGGCAAGTATAGGTTTGAGTCTCAGGTTAGCTACTCACTAGCTGTGTGACTTTGGGCAAATTCATCAGCTTCTGCAAGCCCTAAGCAGTGTTGGGAGGATTAGAAATTATAATATACGTGTAGAGCACTGAAAGGGCACCTGCGTAAACATTCAAAGTTTTTGAAGAATGAGTAGGTGTTAACCCAGGGAAGAAGGGTGGTTGAGAGGAGAGTAGCGTGTGGTTTGCTGGGTCTGAGTTTTGCTTGCTGGCCGGGGGGCAGGAGTGGGGGAGAAGTGGAGAGAGTCATGGGGACAACTTATGAAGAGCACTGACTTCCATTTTAGAGTTTGGTTTGTATTTAGAATACAACGGGCATCTATTGAAGGATTTTAAGTAGAAGTGGTTACAAGGTCAGATTTGTAATTTTGAAAGTCCATTGGCAGCAGATTGGGACGTGGAGGGTGGGGAGGTCATTAAAAGTGGAGTTAGGAAGGCCAATTAGAAGACCGTGGCAGTAATCCAGAAGGAAGATGAAGAAGACTTGAACTAAAGCAGTTAATTTAATGAAGGAAGTAGAATCATAAAACCTTAACACCTATTGGATGTGAGAGTCAGAAAGAAGGACGGAGCCCAAAGATCTTTGTCTTAAGCACTGTGTGTATGGCGGTGGGTTCAGAGAGTCAGGCAGAAGAACAGATGGAGGAAAGAAGAGTCCAGCTTTAGGCATGCTGAGTTGAAGGTGTCCTTGAGACTGTAAGTGATGCAGTTCAGTAGGCAGCTGGGTAGGTGAGACTGGAGCTCAGAAGTCTGTTCCGGAATTAAACCCTACTTTGTTAGTGCAAGAGAAGATGGATGGCCATAAAGGCAATGATTATTTTGGGTAATGATCAATCATGACAAGGTTATGAGGCATGGGGGATTTAGCTGGTCTGCAGGTTCTAAATAGAAGGCTGATTAAAATTTTGGTGCCAACAACAGTCAAGGCCTAAAGGGATGTCAGAGGCTTAAGGATGACACGAGGAGGCTATTACTGCCTTTTTCTCAGGGTTATGAATGGAAAAATAACCAAATGATTTTAAATGTCTCCAGTGAAAGTCTCAATAGTTTGTGTTTTCAAGAGGAACTATTAATGTGACAACTGTTGAAACACATTTGGCAAGTGGTGGACTTAACCTGTAACTGACAGAGCTACAGATATTGATTAGAAAGTAGCCAATAAAGCCCAGTGAATCAGATGAGACTCCTTAGTAAAAATATTTGAAGGTCCAAGTTCAAAACTTTGGGTGTGAGTTACTGTGGTTTATCATGGTTCATAGCAGCTTCCTTACGAGGAGACTGAGGTGAAATGATCAGAGTAGCATTAAAGAAAAATCACGAATTCAAATTTTTGCCTTCACAACAGGTACACTATATCACTGATAGGGTACCCCACAGTAATTGCTGCTGACTGATAGCTTCCTACGGAGATTTTCAAAATGTATCCAAAGACGAAGGTCTTCAAAGTCTATGAACCCCCTCAAATTGTTTGCAAAGTGTTAGGTGCATGTACATGTGTGCATTTTCAGTGGAGAAAGGCCCCCAAATCACTACTTTATCAGTTGATCTTTTTCTTTCTCTGACTTTCCTCATCTTTCTTTTCTCCTTTTCTGTTTCCTAATTTTTCCTCTTTCTTATTTATGCCTTGGGCTTAACAGGCCATGGAAGGAATTTGCTTCCCTATTGTCTAGTGCTAATCACTGTACAAATGGTTAAAATGACTACTGACCCTTGGTCTAGAATAGTGATTTCAAGACTTAAAAAAAAAAAAAAAATATATATATATATATATATATATATATATATATATTAAAACCTCCTGCAGCCTTTTTGTTTCATCAAACAAAATCTTACATAGAGACCAGTATAGAATATTGATTTCAAAAAAATAAAGAGCAAATTTGTATGTGCTGAGTGAGGAAGCCTGGAAGCCTGGGCCCCACCCACCAGGCCATCCCATCTCGGGGTTCTGTGCAACTCCAGGTTTGAATACCACTGGTCTAAAGCAGGGCTTTGGGGCAGAGATCAAGAGGACAACTCCATGAGAGCCCCCACAGATGAAAAGCATACCCAAGCTGCCACGGAGCACAAGGTATGTACATTTCCAACCTAGGGACTGACTTTAAAGACTATCCTGATAGACAGCCCTTGAGGAGGGAAAGGAAAGGAACTGTGTTCTTCTGATTAGTTCAGTTGTGGAGTATGATGTTAGGGAAACTGATGTTGCAGGCCCAATGTCTTCTTAGTTTGATCCACACTATTTCATGCCTACAAACTACTTACCAGTTTCCAGATATATTTCTCTTCAGTGTGCACTATTTGTATGGAATTAGAGGAGGAGAGTTTGTATACCTACATTCAAATTCCTCTCTAATGTTGAGAAAACAATTTAAATGGCATGACAGTGTATATAATTTGTCGATTATGAGAAGATCCTTCCACATATGTGTATCTTTAGATGGCTACTAGATATTTAAGAAATGAGTATGAAATGATGTAAAAAAAAGTTAGTTCTTATTCTATTTTAGCGCCTTATTGAATGTCCACAATGAGTATATTGTTGTGCTTAGGCTTCACACCATATCATCTATGGCCTTGTAGTTTTAAAAGTAGTTGTAGCTGCTCCTACCAAGGTAGGAGGGCCGGATACTTTTATAGCCCCATGAAGCCATGTTACCCAGCCACTATCTATCCCAGTTCTTAAAGAGGCCAGGTCACCTAGCTCCTAAAAGCCAGGTTATTTGGGGTAACCTAGATATTTCTATTCCCCTGGGTTTTTACACGCCCAGGGTATGGTCTAGTTCCCGATCTTCCCCATCCAGATTTTGGATGGATTCTTTTGAACAACTTCATGAAGATCTGATTCTCCAACCATCTGGGCTCAACTCTTCTGAAGCTGCCGTTACCTGATGCCTTTCTCCCCCATAAAAGCTCCACTCCCTCTTCTACCCAGGGATTTTATCACCTGCCTGGACTTAGATTAGATTTGCCCCACCAAGTTCCCGGCCATTCCCCCCACCCCTCACAACTTCCTCCCTGCCACCTGGCTGCTGTCCCTGGGCGGGATGTCCTGCCTCCCTCACTGGAAAATAAACTGCATAAATAGCCACTTGGAGAGGCCATGCCTTTATTCTGGCGATGATGCCCCTACACAATAATCTGTTTGCAATCCTTCTCTTGGAGTCTGTATCACATTATTTTGAATAGCTTCAGTGATTGTATTTCAGAAATTGATGTTTTTCAAATGGCCGGAGTCATGTACGGTGATGAAGGCTGTGTTCAATTTTGACACCACCATTTGTATTGCTACAGTAATAAGATTGACTTTCTTTTGTAATTTGTAAATGGGGCTCCAGCAGAAATCTTACTAGACTGTAAGCGTGAGGGCAAGGGCTATATTTGTTCTGCTCATCACTTTATACTCAGCACCTAAAAGAGTGCTTGGAAAACTATAGGTGTTAATAAATGTTTGTTGAGTGAATGAGTAGGAGGACTTCCAAGAATGCCTGGAGAAGAGGCAGCATCATTGGAATAAGCAGATGGTCTCTCAAGGTGACAACTCTTAGAGGACCACACTGGCCTGGCACAGACATCCTGATATGATCGTACCGCTTGCTTCATTCTTTTATGCTCATGTGGACATATATTGCGGACAAGTTGCAAACCCAGAGAGTTCATTGCAATTAAATCAGGAATGTAAGCCTCAGGATCATCCACATGTTGAAGCCATGTGTGCAGATGTCATTCCCAAGGGAACTGCTGCAGAGGCTGATGGTCAGTATCACGCATCTAAGTCTTTCCACTATAAATCATTTTTATCCGAAATTTAAAAAATGTTCTCAAGTACAGCTCAGTGCTTTAGATAGATTTGTTTTTCTATTCATGTGGTAGAATCACATCTGGACATTGGTAGATATATTCCAACTAAAAATAGCATTTACCCAATTTACTGTCACTTGAGGAGAGAAGCTTTTCATTTAGGCAGACTCTACTTTCTCATTCTTTTAGTCTGTCAAAGCTCACTGCCATTTATTGTTTAAAAAGATAAAGGTAACAGGTTGTGTGTGTGTATTGAAATACAATAAATAATTATTTTTACAGACTGAAAATAATTATGACAACTGCCTTGTCATTCCTCTTTTCTTAATTTATTCTTTAAAGTCACCACTCTTCTTCCTGGTTATGTTGTGAAGCCCTAAACTCAGCATGGGTATGAACTCCATCAGACTCTCCTTAGTACTTACTTCATGGCCACAACACATGAATTTTGAGATTTTTGTCTACTTTCCCTTAGACTGGATTCTTTTTGCTACCATTGATTGAGTCCCCACATCTATCTACCATTTGGGAGTTAGACGAAAGGAGGGTAGAAACAAAAAAGGAGTGAAGAATAAGAGTTGAAGGAAAAAAGAATAGAGGGCTAAAGCACCAGGCTTATGGAATGCTTTGGAGCAGTTTTCACACATCTAGAGGCAGAAATTGGAATTAAATCTGGCTAAAAAGAAATAAGCATGCTGCTTCTCCTACCTAAGGCACT